>NC_079192.1:141805051-143137551 GCF_029499605.1 Hyla sarda
CTTAGTCTTTGCATTGTGTGTCTGTGTGTGCCACACTAAGCATGGACAACCGAAAGAGGAGAAGAGAACTGTCTGAGGACTTTAGAACCAAAATTGTGAAGAAAAAATATCAACGATCTCAAGGTTACAAGTCCATCTCCGGATATCTAGATTTGCCTTTGTCCACAATGTGCAACATTAATAAGAATTTTGCAACCCATGGCACTCTAGTTAATCTCCCTGGGCGTGGACGGAAGAGAAAAATAGATAAAAGGTGTCAATGCAGGATAGTCCAGATGGTGGATAAGCAGCCCCAAACAAGTTCCAAAGATATTCAAGCTGTCCTGTAGGCACAGGGAGCATCAGTGCCAGCGCAAACTATCCGTCAACATTTTAATAAAATTAAACGCTATGGCAGGAGACCCAGGAGGACCCCACTGCTGACAAAGAGACATAAAAAAACAAAACTACATTTTGCCAAAATGAACTTCGAATAAGCCAAAATCCTTCTGGGAAAATGTTTTGTGGACAGAGGAGACCAAGATAGTGCTTTTGATAAAGCATATCATTCTACAGTCTACCGAAAATGGAATGAGGCCTACAAAGAAAAGAGCACAGTACCTACAGTGAAATATGTTTCAAAGTTCAATGATGTTTTGGGGTTGTTTTGCTGCCTCTGGCACTGGGTTCCTTGAATGTGTGCAAGGCATCATGAAATCTGAGGATTACCAACAGATTTTTGGTCGCACTGTATAGCCCAGTGTCAGAAAGCGGGGTTTGCGTCCTAGAGCAGGACAATGACCCCAAACATACGTCAAAGATCTAAATCCCATTGAACACCTGTGAAGAGATCTTAAAGTTGCTGTTGGGAAAAGGCGCCCTTCCAATAAGAGAGACCTGGAGCAGTTTGCAAAGGAAGAATGGTCCAACATTCTGGCTGAGAGGTGTAAGAAGCTTATTGATGGGTATAGGAAGCGACTGATTTCAGTTATTTTTTCCAAAGGGTGTGCAACCAAATATTGAGTTAGGGTGCCAATAATTTTGTCCAGCCCATTTTTAGAGTTTGGTGGGACATTAGGTCCAATTTGCTGTTTTTTCCTTCCTTTTTTGGTTTAGTTCCAATACACACAAAGGGAATAAACATGTGTATAGCAAAACATATGTTACTGCAATCCTTTTCTTTGAGAAATATTTCATTTTCTTGAAAAATTTCTGAGTTGCCAACATTTACGGCCATGACTGTATATCTCCGCAGATCTAGTAATCCAACCTCATCAAGAAGGACTCCAAATGGGCATTTAACTAGTTTTGAAGAGACTGCGGATTGGGAATATCTGTCGATTTTGGGGTCTATAATGTGGTGTCCGGGTACCGTATCCTATACGTTACCTATATGAGGTCCCCATAGCCAGAGTCCCTAGGACGTTGGGGTCCCTCTTGTCTAGTTTTCCCCTTGTCACCTCTAACTTAGTCAGTAGATACATAGTGGTTTTATTTGATATTTGTATAGCTATAGGTATAGAAACTGTATATATTTTGTTATTTACCTGTACAGAGTGTAGCAGGACCTGCGGGTCACATGATCAGGTAGAAACTCTATGGTTTTGCTTAAGGACCTTTGAAGGTCCCCGTGACGTGTTCACCCACCATGCCTTGTAACGGTGAGTGACAGCTGACATGGACCAATCCGAAAAGGCCCTGCCCCTGCCCATATAAGGGATTGGCGGCCATTAATGTCTCTCTTTCCTCGTGGGCTGCTGATGAGGTCGGATCTGCACAGCTGTCATCAGCAGTAACCAGGCCTAAGCCTTGCGGCAACGGTCATCTCTCAAAACTGTAAATTACTTCAATCCCTATTACCTCAGCAAGATCACCGGACCTAAATATTCCCCTAAATCCGGACGGATCTCTGCAAAAATCCTAAATTTAATAACTCTTTGGATAAGTCAATGATCCTCAGCATCTGTCAATCACTGCCGTGCTATATAGAGACTGCATTACTAAGACTGTTGCTGTTAATTGGATGTACCGCAAGTACTTCAGTAAATTTTATGCAAGTTCAAGTTCATCTCCATTGTGGACCTTCATTCATTTAAGCACGCACCTATCGTTCCTGGGAAGGGTGGCGATAGGCCGGAGATTTACCTCAGCGTATTAACCCTCACCCTGGCGTCACGAGTGACAGGGGTTAAATTAACCCCTTATATTCTGAAGCAACACCCCAACTACACTATACCCCCCAAGGGCTACCACAATAATATTATTAAAGTTCCCTATTAATAAAAAGGGAATATCTGAATGCTGCGCATGGATAGCGAAAATCTTACTAATTACCCTTAAAGAAAATTGAGGAGGAATGTATATATTGAATAATAAAGTTTTTATACTGTAAATCTCCTACATGACACCTGTGATCCTCCACATCATTTTTCAGCAATTTAAATGGTATGTTTTGATGTATCAATATACCAACCCCTCTGGAGTAATTTGTATGAGTAGCATGAAATTGAGCCTGAAAACGTGAATCATCCAAAAGATGGACATTATTAGGTGTCAAATGTGTTTCTTGCTGGCAATAAATTGCTGGTTTGGTATTTAACAATTCGTGTAGTATAGCATTCCGTTTAGCAGCATTCAGCATCCCTCTAACATTTCAACTAGTAATAAAGAAACTCATTTCTAAAAACTCATTTATAAAAATCCATCGGCTGGAAGAAGCACTCTCAAGCGCGAAACAATTTGTTCCATTGTGCCCCTGCCTTCGCTCTATGTGCCCGTACTCCAGCGAATAAAGAGTCTGGATGGTGAGTGCAATTCTCTCTGTTTTTCTTCTTTGTGGATCATTTATAAAAACTCAAAAAGGAGGATAAAGGAATAGTGGCACCGGTACTTGTATATGCAGCAACACGAGATGGACAGTATAAACACTCGGGCTTCTAACCAGATCAACTCAGCTGGCGGCGGTGCTAGGACAAGGGAAACCCAGTAAATACAAGAATGCAACAGCATCAGACTACTTTGCCTGAATACCGGAATAGGCACAAAAGGAAGCGGAGTAGAAGCATCTCAGCATCTTCCGCATTATTATAAATTCAAAAAAGAAAATTGAGAACAGGAAAAAAAAAAAAGGTTTACTCCAACCTGTCTCAGAAAAAAATAAAAAAAAACACGTTTAATTTTTACATATTATTATCAGCATAATTCTCGTTATAAGCACAGACTTTAATCCAACCTGTCTCTAGAGAAAAAAAAAGTAAAATTTTTACTAGAATCAGTCTCGTCATGAGCACAGACTTTAATCCAACCTATCCAAAAAAAAAAAAAAACACAAACATATAATTTTACATACTATTTTTCTCTTATTTTTCAATGTGAGCGCAAATGGTCTTCATTTTGATCCAGCTAGTCATTAGCATCTTTAGGGTTATACAAAAAAAGCCCTCAAATATTACTCTAAAACGCGCTGAATATATAACATTGCATAGGAAATATGCAGAAATTTGGACCCCTGTCTTTGAACTTTACTAAAGTATTATATTGAATGTCTTGACATTCTCTGGCTTTATGCAGAATTGTATATTTATCTCTATAATGTAGAATCCTTACAAATATTGGGCGAGAGGGACACCCGGGGGGAAGGTGTCTTATAGGAATTCCGTGTGCCCGTTCTACTGCAAATAAATTAGAAAAAGAGTCCTTTCCAAATTGTGACAGAATCCATTTTTCAACAAAATCAATCACATTACTTCCTTCCGAATTTTCAGGAAATCCAATGTCGGAAATTATTCCGTCTAAGTCTGTTTTCTATTTAATCGAACTTAGCGGTTAGAGCAGATATATCTTTGGTGGATTTTGCTGCCTCCTTAACAACTAATGAGACAGAATCTTCCACAGTACTTATTCGTTTTTCAGCCTCAGAAACACGTGTAGAAATGTTATGTAGATCAGAGCGTAATAGAGAAATATCTTGCTGCACATGACCGACTTGGTCTGAGAGACCATTTATAGCAGATATAATATCCTCTAAAGACGGTTCTTTAGTACATAATTGTGTATAATCTATGAGACATTTCCCCATAGGGTCAGTTAACTCTTCACTCCCTCCTGCAACACAACTCACATTTCCTGCATTTACCAGTCTGGGTCCTTTCAGAACAGTTATAGAAGAGCTTTGACTTGCTTCACATGATGGATTAATTTCCGCAGCAATTACGGTATTATTCTGCACATATGCATATTGTTCCAACCGTTGGGCACAGCTACCCTGTCTGGAAGAAATAGTAGTTTGAGACAAGTATATAGCATTAGGCTCATCTTCTGTTATTAATTGTTCCTCCTGAACAGCTTGTATCACCCTTTTTTTAGGCCCCATCTTAAAAAAGTTATTCTGTAATACAGTGCTTATGCAGTACAATATTGCAGAGCCAGTATGTTATAATAGTTTAGGCAATAGCAGCGTCTGTCTTATAAATCAACAAAAGTTGTTATTAAATAATTGTCTTATCCTTTCTCTTTTATACTCCCCCTTTTTGCAAAATTTTCTCTTCCCCCTTTTCTTCTCCTCCCCCTCTTTGTATTATATGCTCAGCAAAAAAGGGAGAAAATGTCCATCCTTAGCATAAGAAGCGTCAATAGCATACACCCCTGGTTCCCCCACCAAAAGCAGAGTTAAGTAAGTGACAGCCGCTGTCTCCCATTTCCTACCGCCCCCACTCACTCACCACCGAAGATTCCAGACACAGTCTGCACCACAGCAAGACCTCCAGGTGTCAGCCTGGCAGGACACAGTGGCGGTGATGTGGTGACGGCAGTTCGATCAGGAGAACCTCGTGAGTGCCGCCAACCCAAGCAGGTAGCTTGGGTGACGCAGGTGGAGGGGGGTGGCTTTCCAGTAACAGGGACAGCGTGTCTCTGTCTTCAGCGGGGTCTTAATACAAGGAAGCAGGGGGGAGTCGCAGCACTCAACAGCGTCCGGAGACATACAGGATCCGGAATCCAGCAGGCCAAAGTCAGCGTGCGGTATCCATCTCTCCCCACTTTGCGCTCAGCTGCAGCAGACGGCGTTCACACAAGTGGGAGACCTGAGCTCCGCCTCCTCCTATCTCATCTCCGGTCCGGCCTTCTTCCTAGAATTCCCGTGATCCGTGATGTCCGACATTAGCCAAGGGTCCTGGTGGCTGATAGCCCGTGACCCCGCATTATAGTATGGGAGGAGGATGAGGGCGTACCCTTCCAGTACTTATCAGCTGCTGTATTCTATAGAGGAAGTTATTTTCTTTTTCAATTTCATTTCTGTCTGACCACAGTGTAGTAATTATTATTTTTTAATTATTTTGCAGTGGTCATGTATTTATCAAATGCGATAGTCACTATTTTTGAAGAAAAAAGTTGCATCCCCGTTTAAAAGTCGCATATGTATTCCAGGTCCAACCTGGCTTACAGAAAGTGAATATGTCTGCAGAAAAGGACATTAACACCCACTTTAACAACTGGTCTTGTTCTGCATCATGAAACAAAGCTACTACATTAATGTTAATTATAGAAATAATTAATTATATAACTATTAATTTTAAGGTTGAAAATACACACTGCACACCTTGTTAATTGTAGGACACGTACATGCTGGTGTACATGGGGCATTATATTGAGGGGAACATAACAGGGGGGCACATGATGGGGCAATATATTTGAGGGGCACAGCACATGGGGCATTATATGAGAGAGGTACATGACAAAGGGGCCCCCCTGTCATGTGCCCTCCACTAATAATGCCCCCTGCCATGTTTCCCTCACAATAAATGTCCCCTTTTATGTGCCACTAAGTTTTCTTAAGGCACTGTGTACCATATAGTTCCCCTGTGGTGTTTTCTACAGCCTTTTTACTTGCACTGTGCATGGGTGTTTAATGCAATTCTTTTTCTGCTAATGCACACACACAGACACACACACATACTCACACACACATTCAGACACACACATTCACACAAACATTTACTGACTCACACACACACTCTACTGCAGGATCTTACAAAAACAAAAATGAGCTAGACCAGCAAACAGCTTATTATTCAGGCACTGTTCGAGCTGCAGTGACGTGATCTCCCTGCCCCGGCGTGAACATGTGATGTCATCGCGCCACTCCGCTGTGGATCACGTCCCCGCAGCTCAAATTCTGCAAACAGACAGCAGCATGAGAAAGGTGGGTTGACAGCTACCACTCGACCATGCTAGAGTACAGGGGTGGGGGCAGCAATCTCGGGGGGGGGGGGGCAATTGCCCCTTCTCCCACTCCTTGATCCGCCACTATCCCCTCCATTACTGTGCATTATGCCGGCACCCCACCCCACCCTCCCCTCTACATTACTATTCCTCATGAAAGAGGAACCTACCCATACACCAGATCTAAAAATAACAAAACAGTAGGCTAACATAAGTCACACCGACCCCTACATGCTGTTAAGACCATCCCCTCCCACCTCCACCCTTGCAACATCTCGGGATGGGTAACGTACAGAGCCGTTTTTTGGGGGGCTTTATGTGCCTGCTGGTGTTGAGTTGTCTTCCTTCCTGACGTAAACTCCGTCCCCAGTGCAGCGACGCAAGACTCCGCCCAACAACGTCAACGTGCAGCATAGAATGTTTTTAATATTTTTGCATTTCTGAGGAGGGTGGATCGGTTGTTGCAGGATAGTTGGAGGACAGCTATTTAGTGCCAGGCAGGCCAGTCATGGTGTCATCCGTTGCGGTATGACCTCCCCCCCCCTCCCCATCACTCTCTAGCAATGCTACTGGTAATAATGGGTTGATAAAGAACTTCAGCTATCAACATAAGGGAAAACTTTTCTGCTTAAAAAAAAATACTTTTTGTAAGCCGGTTTCCCAGTTTTTGCTTGCGTGTGATTTATTTATCAAGGTTGTGCGACCATTTGATAAATAGGTCACATGTAAGCAAAAGTTAGTTTAAAAAAATTGTCATATAAAAGCCATATGTTCGAAAAGAATGATAAATCTCCTTCATAATGTTTACATAATGTTTTACCAAGTTTTTCATGCTTTAAAAGTGTAGTTAACTTTGGAATGGATTTTTCCAAAGTGGATTTGATCCCAGGAGGGAATCTGATAGATGATGATGTAATTCACAGGAAATCAGCTGACCTAGGACAGAACACTACCTGAGACACATAAAGATATGTATTTTTTGTGTGATCTGAATGTGGGTCACATGACACAGCTACAGTAATCAAATGTATGGATTAAGTTGTACTAGAATAAAACAGATGGTGGGACTAGGGATGGTGAGTGTGCATGATATGGGGGGAAAAAAACTTTTACACAGGTCAATTATCAGGCAAATGAGCCATCAGCCAATGAAGGAGCAAATTACCATGTCCTTGTTCACTGCCTGGCAGCATCCTTCACTCCAACCACAGGAAGCCATTATCTTCAAATACAAAAATAGTTGTACTTGACAATCTATATTAGCTCATATAAATTGGTTTGTCTAGCACAACTTGCTTTTATATCCCCTTCTTAGACCTAAAATACATTACCACCAATACACAGGGATTTACTGACTCACATTTAAGTTCTAGGTAATAGGAAGAATCATTTACATGTTTTAAATTATTGACTAAATTAGACGGCTCTTTTCAGCTGCCTGTAAAGGATGGAGTCGAGCTGTAGTAACTGCTACTCGTGGTTTACTGTCAATTATTGCAGTTTTGCAGCAATTCCAGGTGAAGTACATGTTTTTGTGCTTCACCTGTACTTGCTGAGAAACAGAAGACATACTGTAAATCAAGTTCAGTTATGAAGGGCTCTTGGAAGTACAACAATATATAATGTCAGCCAAAAATACGTAAGGACATCGTAAAATATATGCCCAATGCAAATTTTCATGCACATGGTTGTCCTATGCTAGTTACTGCTAGGTGTCATAGTTTTTGGAAAGAAACTGAGGCTATTTTCCACAATTGCCCACTCTTTGTAAGATCTATGACCAAAAACTTTTGGACAGAGAAACAGAATAGACTTTAAAGTGACACATTAACTTGCCTTGTGTACATAACTATGCCAATGAAAACAGTGCCCCCTGGTCCCCATAAGCATACTGAATATGACAGAAGCATGTGCACTCTGCAGTGCTCCTTCTTCTGCTTTCAAGCACTATGATAGGTGAAGCAGGGACTGATGAGTATGCTCCACTTTTCAGCAGAAGGGATCTTTACCATCCTTGATCTAGCTAGTGTGTTCCTGCTGTCCTGAGTTAAAAGACTGATTTCTGTATCTGGAGCTCATGCCACTTATGGAATTGTACTATATTGTATTAGTCAATATTATTAAAGTATAACCTAATTGTGAATGTAAGAATGAATTTATCATACAATCTATATTATTCCCCATTATCATTATACATATAACTTAAAGGGCTTCCCACACCAACAATATTTATTACCTATGCACATGATAGAGGATAACTGTATGATCACTGGAGGTTCAACTACTGGGACCACCATCGATCATGAACTGTGGTTCCCAAGATCCTAGTGTAGACTATCACTACATTTATTGTGGGAAGCAAAGGTCGGACTCTTTTTTTTTTATCTATCCTGTGAATTGGTGGTAAATTTTGCTAATGCTGGGAATACACAACAATTTGGGTCACACAAATAAAGATCACTGTGTCTCCATGTGTGAGTCATGCTCCATTTTAACTAAGGCTGGGTTCACACTACGTTTTCTCCCATACGGGAGCGCATACGGCAGGGGGGAGCTAAAAGCTCGCGCTCCCGTATGTCACCGTATGCGCTCCCGTATGTCATTCATTTCAATGAGCCGACCGGAGTGAAACGTTCGGTCCGGTCGGCTCATTTTTGCGCCGTATGTGCTTTTACAACCGGACCTAAAACCGTGGTTGACCACAGTTTTAGGTCCGGTTGTAAAAGCGCATACGGCGCAAAAATGAGCCGACCGGACCGAACGTTTCACTCCGGTCGGCTCATTGAAATGAATGACATACGGGAGCGCATACGGTGACATACGGGAGCGCGAGGTTTTAGCTCCCCCCTGCCGTATGCGCTCCCGTATGGGAGAAAACGTAGTGTGAACCCAGCCTAAGCAAATGGGGTGGCACTGTGACCTACAACTGGAAATCACTACAACCCAGCATTCACGTGACCTGTCACAGCTAAAATCATGGTGTAGAGACCCATCCTAATGGGTAAAGCCCTTGAATATAAGTAAAGTATTAGTTGTATTAGTATTATATGTCTTGAGTGATTACTATTACTTTTTGGGAAAGTAAGTATAAATGCTTCCCCTATGTGGAAGCGGCTTGTGCTAGAAGGTGTCTTATTTCCCACCTCTATATGACCCGCTTCCCGATTTCCTGCATTCATTTCCATACAGTAAGGATTAGTATTACATTACCAGGACGGGCTAATGTGAAGTAGATACTGTATAACTGGCTTAGAAAGCAATTGCTTTTATAATTGACAGGCACAATTGCATTATTCTAAGCAATAATAAGCAAATAAATAAGTATGTTTTCTGGTATCAACATGCTGTTGCCTCTGCTCTGTAATCCCGGCATTAAATGTGAGATTAAAAAAATAAACAATAACAGAAGCTGATCTGTAAAAACACTTATGAATTTTGAGAACAGTGTTATTGCGTCCAAGTAATGTCTAAACTGTCCTTGCCCTCCAGAGCCCCATAGGACACTCATCTGCTACTTGTTTACTGCAGCTTTTCTTTGAGCTGCTAACAGTTTCACCTATGAGACTAATGTACCATAGTAATTACAGATGGCCGAATCGAAGCTAACATAGTGGAATCCGTTCCGAATTTCATAAAAAAATTTGATTCTGAACAAATCCTAATTTTCTCGCGCTTTGTGGAAACAAACCGCTTCATTTACTACATTTTGTGTGGGCTAAAAAGGAGGCTACACATGTGAGGAAATGGGGCAAGGAAGTCTGGGAAGGTGGGATCACCCTTAATCCCATGGAGGCATGCAGCCTATCAGTAGACAGTCATCCCTGTGATGTCACAGCCCCATATCTTTGTCAGCCATTGCCGAAGACAGGCATTTCTGAGAGCATAGACTGTGTGCGCACTAATCACCATTACTGACAATACAGATCTTTACAGTGGCTAATCCATTCACCTCAAGCCTGCATTAATTCTGGCTAGAGGGAGCGCAGACACTGTGGGGTCACTAATCAGCGTTACTGACAATACAGGACTGTTGAGACCCAATTAGCTCCTAGCAGGCTATAACTACCCCTCCCCCTTACTACAATAATTAATTAAATAATTACTGACACAACAACAATTTAACTTTTCCATGGGTGGGAATCGGCCACAGCTTTTTTTATAAAATTACTTATATAAATAACAATTTAACTGTAACAAAGACACCGATTGGCTTCTTACCAACCCGAGAGGTGCTGCCACACCGTCCTGTGTGGAGGTCTACCCCGGGTTGACCCCGCTTTCACCGTCTTCTTACCGCCAAGCTGTGACTTACAAGAAACAGAGATACAAAAAAAAAGGGAGGGAGGGCAAAACTCCGGGTCCTGGGCAGATTGAGGGGGGAAGGGAGGCACCACAGCTATAAATACCCAGGGGAGGGCCCCTGAAAGCCCGAGAAACTATTAAACCCCTGATTGGTGCACTCCTTCCCCCCTACCCATGGCACATACCACTGTAGCCACTAGCAAGTTTTACAGGAGGGGGAGGGGGCTAAAAAACCTTGCCTGCACATTTCTTAACCCCTTAACTGCTCACCAGTCAGGGGGCAAGCTAGTTATGCACAGCTTGCCTCTCCAATCAGCACAGGGGAAATCCATTGATCTCAAGTCGTTTCATAGTCTGCCAATTGAGATTATTACAGGAAGCACTCCCCAATCAAAGACTGCAAGAAATTTTAGTGCAGGCAGGGATGTACTACATAATAACAGTATTATTTCACTACCGCAGCACACTCCCTATGCGTGTTACAGCATGGCAAAGTGTTCTACATCCCTATTGAGGCTTTAAAAGGGTACTCTGGTGCTTAAACATCGAGATCTGCCTGATCGCGGGAGTCTCGCTGCTGGGGACCCCCGTGATCTTGCACGCGGCACCCCATTTGTAATCAGTCCCCTGTTCGCTCCGGGTCTGATTTCCGGCGACCACAGGGCTGGCGGCGTGTGACATCACTCCTCTGCCCCCGTGTGACGTCACGCTCCGCCCCACAATGCAAGCCTATGGGAGGGGGCATGACAGCTATCACGCCCCCTCCCGTAGGCTTGCATTGAGGGGCGGAGCGTGACGTCACACGGGGCGGAGGCGTGACATCACACGCCGTCGGCCCTGTGGTCGCCGGTAATCAGACTGGAGCGAACACGCTCCGGGGACTGATTACAAACGGGGTGCCGCGTGCAGGATCACGGGGGTCCCCAGCAGCGAGACTCCCGCGATCAGGCATCTTATCCCCTATCCTTTGGATAGGGGATAAGATGTCTAAGCACCAGAGTACCCCTTTAATAGCGATTCACCACGAATATATTGGGATCTAAACAAATTTTTGGGGGAAATTTGGCGAATTGGCCGAATCAAATAAAAAAAATAATAAATTTGCCCATCTCTAATAGTAATGAATAAAAAAAATAACAATGTATACAATAATATTGTTATAATGTTTTAAATATACAAATACCATTAGTGTCGCGATGACATCTTGACTACATATAAGTAAACACATACAAGTAAATAATAATTCAATCAGAAATTGTCTTTTCTCATGGTATAATCAGTGAATAAACTAACAATTTAGCAGCTACATTTATTGCTATAAGGCCCAGGGGTTTGTTTGGTGTAATTAGATATACAGTAAATTCATTTCATACAACACTTCAGCATTTTAGTTGCTATAAAATCCATATTGAAGGATGTCCTTTCCTTCCTAATTCCATTCTTTACTCCTCATTTGCCGAGACCTTTAGCAGTCATTTACAGACTTCTATTCTGCCTAGAAATAACATTCAAATATGTCGCTTTTAGATCACTTCTCTCCACATGAAATTACAATGTGATCCACCGTATCCACAAATAGAGTGTCTATTTTATGATAATGTATTCCGAATATTAAAGGGGTTATCCAGGAATAACTTTTTTTTTATATTAACTGGCTCCAGAAAGTTAAACAGATTTGTTTAAAAAAAATCTTAATCCTTTCAGTACTTATGAGCTGATGAAGTTGAGTTGCTCTTTTCTGTCTAAGTGCTCTCAGATGTCATCTGTCTCAGGAACCGCCCAGTTTAGAAGAAAATCACCATAGCAAACCTCTTCTACTGTGTGCAGTTCCTGAGACAAGCAGAGATGTCAGCAGAGAGCACTGTTGCCAGACAGAAAACCACAACTCAACTTCAGCAGCTGATAATTATTGAAAGAATTAAGATTTTTTTAATAGAAGTAATTTACAAATCTGTTTAACGTTCTGGAGCCAGTTGATATAAAAGAAAAAAAAAAAGTGTTTTTCCTGGAATACCCCTTTAACTACAAGTTTTCTCTTCAGCTGCCCCTGTCCTTCAAACTCTCTTCTTTGCCTGTTTATGTTTATTATTATTATAGTGTGAAATAAGTTAAGACGGGGACACTCCATCAATTGTGACTTTTTAAATTTGCTCACATAAGGGAGTTTTATACTACAGGTCAGACCTGGAGTTGACTTGGGACTTTTTAAAGGGGTTTTGCAACTTTTTGTTGCCTATATGCAACATTCCCACATCATAAATATGTGACCACTGCAAAGTGAAAATTGAAAATTGCTTAGCTAAGGCTGTTTGCAACTTTTTGCTTACCCACTAAAGTCGTACAAAAAAGTGCTCAGTCATACATAAAACTTTTTGTGTTACCAGAGTAAGCAAACAAAAAGGCTCTAAATACCTTAAAGGGGTCATCACACCCCCTTCCACAGACTTGGATTGAAGGGGAGGGGTGTGACATCACACAGGGGCGGAGTTGTGATATCATGATACTCCGGCCCCATGGTCGTCTCGCTGCAAAATCAGAGCCTCCAGCGCCGCGGAGAGGGGGGCGCTGAATGACAGATGGCGGCGTTCCCAGAGACGGGACCCCCGCGATCAGACATCTTATTCCCTATACTTTGAATAGGGGATAAGTTGTATTAGGGCAGGAGTACCCCTTTAATCTCTTGGGGATGTCATATTGAATTGGTCCCGGCGGCTAAAGGTAGCCGGGACCCGTGACTAATTCTGAACATCACCGATCATTAAACCTTTAGATTCGGCAATCAAAGTTGAATGTAAATGTAAAAAAATATATCCCGGCAGCTCAGTCGGGCTGATCTGGACCACCGCGGTTTCACCGATCAGCTGAGGACACACGGGAGGTCCCTACCTTCCTCCTTGGTGTCCGATCGGCGATTGATTGCTCAAAGCCTGAGATCCAGGCTTGAGCAATCGACCACCAATAACACTCATTAATGCAATGCAATGCAATGACATAGTATTGATCAGTGCTGGCAATCAATGTATTGCATGTTATAGTCCCCTATGGGGGCTATAAAATTCTAAAAAAAAATGGTGAAAAAAGTTAATAAAGAGGATTTAACCCCTTCCCTAATAAAAGTTTGAGTCACCCCCCTTTTCCCATAAAAAAATAAAATAAACTTATAAAATAAAAATAAATCTAAACATATGTGATATCGCCGCATGCTTAAATGTCCAAACTATAAAAATATGTCATTAATTAAACCGCATGGTCAATGGCGTACACGTAATAAAATTCCAAAGTCCACAAAAGCGTATTTTTGGTCACTTTTTATATCATAAAAAATGAATAAAAGCTATTAAAAAGTCTCATCAAAACAAAAATTGTACCAATAAAATTTTCAGATCAAGGCGCAAAAAAATTAGCCCTCATATATCCCTGTATGCGGAAAAATAAAAAAGTTATAGGGGTCAGAAGATGACATTTTTAAACGTATTAATTTTCGTGAATGTAGCTATGATCTTTTCCAGAAGTAAGACAAAATCAAACCTAAATATGTAGGGTATCATTTTAATCGTAGGGACTAACAGAATAAAGAGAAGCTGTCATTTTTACCAAAAAATGCAATGCGTAGAAACGGAAGGAAAAACGAATTGATCAAGCACTTAAAGAACTTGCAGCTTTACTGATAAATCCTCTTTAAAAACAGCATGGAACAGTTTCCCAACTTCACAAAGTCTGACACATTTTGACGCGTTTCGAGTGCATGCATGGCAAACAGGCTCCAGCCGGCCCAGACACACCACCAATACAGTACAAACACTGACGGCTTCCACAGTTTTCTTGTCCATCATCCAGACACTGTTGGTACCTTCATTACACATCCCTGTCACTGCCTGGACCATTGTTCATTTGCAGTGGTACATAAACAAGAAACCTGGACTTCTATGGACTGGAACCATAACGGCTTTAGTGACAAATCCAGTTTCTAGTACTAGAGCCTCCTTTTAGTTGTACAGTTTTCCCCAATAAACTTGGTGCTTTGATGTCTTTCTTGAGAAATCTACTATTAATTTGTTGCATCACTGGCATTACATTATGAAAAAAAAGAGTCCTTGAACAGTACGTATACATGAGCTCTGGGCTCCCTCTGCTCTCCCAAAATAGATAAGCAGATTTCTCCCTATTACTGTACATAGGGTAAAATAAAGAGATGCAATAGCAGTAATTCCTATATAATACCCTTTAATGGTAACAAAAATAAAACAATCAAATGGTGTTACATAGAAAGAGTTCTTCTTCTGGCATGGTATGACAAAGATTCTAAAGAAAGACATATGCACAGTATACAGTATATATGTAACCTAGCCTAACTAAAACAAAGTGAATTCACAAATACAGTATGTAAACTAGAGAATGTTTACTTATCTGTTGACTTAGATATGTTAACTCACTTTACAAACTTTTTTTTTCAAGTGTAGATGATGCCCTGACATTTTTTTTTTTCAGAATTGAGACATTCACCAAAAATAAGCTGGTAGGATCATAATATAAAATGAAAGATGGCAACAGCATCACAAATAGAAAGCAATCTCGCTATAGGCATTTATATTCAGGTTTAACTCTCAATCTGACTGCCTGTACAGACAGACATCCATGTAGAAGTGTATACATAGGCAGGTATTTAATCAATAATGCCCTTCAGCGTTTTAAAAAGAATATGGTTTTCTTTGCACAAATGTCAAGTAAATAAAATAAAATAATGCAATGATGATATATTCGTGAAGATCACCGACATCCGGAGTTTCCAACCATCAATAAATTTATAAACAGTCTTCACAATCCAGATGTTTTTCTCTCCAATCTGAGGTATCTGTCCGAAAAAACACTGCCTGTGCTACCTGTGATTTTTATTTTTTACAAATAAGGAACCTCTTAAGGCAGTCAGCAGGGTGGGAAGGGAATGATGTGCAAGACAAGGGACAGTGAGTAAAGAATCATTTTACCCTCCAGTCTTGTCTGTGAGGGCCACAGTCACAGTCATAAGTCGTAAGGGCCATAGTAGTAGGTATTCAGTGGCATTAAGGAAAGCATGTATGTCTCTCATTTGACCTTCTGTTAAAGGGGTACTCCGCTGCTCAGCATTTGGAACAAACTGTTACGAATGCTGGAGCTGGCTCCGGGAGCTCGTGATGTCATAGCACCGCCCCCTCATCATGTCACACCCCGCCCCCTCAATGCAAGTCTATGGGAGCTGTCATGCCCTCTCCCATAGACTTGCAGGTGTGACTTGCATTGAGGGGTGTGGTGTGATGTCATGAGGAGGAAGGGTTATAGGTTCAAATAATTTTTATAGAATTATTCCAGAAAATGTTTTCACAAAACAGAATTGGCCAATAGATAACAAACACGGCCAAAAGAACAATACAGAAATAAATAGAACAGAATCATACAAATTATTTAGAAATGATCACTCAGTTTAGATACACTTCTTTTAAAAAAAAAATTTAAAAAAATTAATCAGATCCATCGGATATTGTATAAGCATATCCGGAATGTGTTGGAAAAATCTTTAAGATTTACCATTAATTAAATGAACAGATAACTAATAACTTTGCTATACCTGAAGTAGTCCATCAGCAAGTAAATTTATGCAGGATCCCGCAGTCCTTCCCTCTCTCGCCACAGGCAGCCATATAAAGAATGTGGAGAATATACCATACATCATGTAATGACCTATGTACATCTGTCCCTAGCCCTTGGTATAGTCTACACACCAAAACGGTACTATGAACACTGGAACACAAGTAACGCCATTTAAGTGTGAAACATGCAATAGTTAGGACTGTGGATAATGTTACGTCCAGCTGCACCATCTAGACTCGCAGTCAGCTCTGGTATTCAACTTCCATGCGTACGTTATTTCGTAGAAACAGTTGGTCTTGACAGCGTCAATAATGTCAGCAGTAGCCGGTACAGATGGAGTCTTCCACCTGGCTGCAATGTGCGTCCTGTAAGCTATTAAAATGTGGCAGATAGGTGTCCTAAATCTAACATCTACAGCATGAAGGCCTATATTTAAAAGTACTAGTTTGCTAGACAAAGAAACTGATTTACTTGATATTAGTTTTATTAACTCATCAATGCCCATTTTCAAGTTATGTAGCGTAGGACATGTCCAAAAGACATGGCTAATAGTGCCTACCTGCCCACATCCTCGCCAGCATAACTGGGAGTAAGTGGGTATCATAGAATGAAGCTTAGCAGGGGAGGAGGAAGGGTTATGACGTCACAAGCTCCCAGCGCCAGCTCCACCGTTTGGAACAGTTTGTTCCAAACGCTGAGCAGCGGAGTACCCCTTTAAGGGACAGTCTCTTGTTTCAACATAAATTCCTATATCCTGCTTTTCTCCTAAATACTTCTCTTTTCAAACTGATAAGCAGATGTTGCTGTATATCTCCAGAATGTGACTATTTGGTGATTTTCTTCTTATCTCTCTCACACTCTCACTCCGTGCATAAGGAATAGCCTGTCAATTATTGATAGGTGGGCAGAGCCAGCACCACAGACTCATCTCAGGCAGCATGCGGCTGCTTTCCAGGGTACAAGTGCAACTAATCTACACTACCCTGCAGATCAGGGATAGACCCCCTCGGGCTTCAGGGCCATGATGTGTACATCATGTAATTAATCATTGTGTACATCAAGTAATTAATATGAGGAAATGTACTTAAATACTGATGACATCAACATAATGAAGAGTAAGTTACCTACCTACTAGGGGTATCTACATTATGGATAGGGGAATGGTCTACCTACAGAGGTGCATGCAGAGGGGGGATTATAGTACCTTAGGGGGTTATCTATCTAATTTTAGCTTCTTACTGGAGACACTTACTGAACTGAGAGGGGGGGGTCTACCTAATAAAGGATAATTACTTACCTACTAGAGACAGCTACCTAATGGGGGGAGTAACCTGCCTAATGTTGCCTAATGGTGGGACAAACTACCTACCTACTTGGGGCATCTACCTAAAAGGGGGTAATAATCTATCTACTGGGGGCATATACCTAAGGAGGGAAAACTATTGGGGGCACCTTCCTAATACCATAAAATTGCCTACTCCCTGGGGATATCCTACAGGAAAGACCTATGTACCAACTGGCAAACTCTCTACCCGCTTCCACCCAGTCCACCTACCGTTTTCCACAACCCACTAACTGACTCACTCTGCAATAAAAGGCACCAAGGGATGAATATTTGGGGCATTGTGGGTGAAGAAAAGATGAGTCAGTTGCTGGAAAGGAGCAAAGCCTAAAGGCCCTTTTACACAGGCTGATTATCATGCAAACAAGCATTCATTGGAACACTCGTTTGCGATAATCGTCCTATGTTAATGGTCCAGTGATCAGCCAATGAAAAAGCAAAAACTTGTTTGTTGGCTGAAGAGATTTTTTGTGCGGCCATTTAAATTATTACTATTGGCTGCACATCACCGTATAAAATTCAGTGATCATTTGTGCAGCCCAGTCACACATTGATCGAGCCTTGTGAAGCCTCAACAAATGAGCACCAGTCACAAAGATCAGCACTAATCATACTCATGTAAAAAGTCCCTAAGAAGTCTTGACTGGAAGAAGTCTTCATAATTGTCTGGACCAGATGGAGAAGAAAGGAAAAAAGAACTCCAAGAAGATATTACCTGTGAATCACTGGATATAACTGCTCTGTAATCATTATATGGTCTGCAGAGCTTGTATAAAGCTGATATCCCCATTATATGGGCAGTGTATATGGGAAGATGATGGTGTATGGAGGTTTTTATTCAATTACAGTCAGATGGTATTGTTTAGTCATTGCAGTGGTAATATGTGGTACTGCTGTGGGGGTATTTTTTATTCCTTTAAACCCCAAAATTTGAGGAGATCCTGTGTACACCCTAGTGATCAACGAAGCATTCATTGTGTTCATCATGTCTTGCTTGCATTCATGAGCTTGGTTAGGGAGAATTTAATGTTTTGCCTTGTCCCTGGTGCTGACAACCCACATTACACCACTGGGTCTTGGGTGTGAATTACACAGGTGGCATACTGTAGGTACTGTGTGCGAGGAGATGAAAACCTAATCCAGCTGTGCTGAGGCAGGGGGACATTTTATAATCTGCAGGAGACGTATCAGCCAGCACTTGATAAGATGCAGCACTTTAACTTCAATGCAATGATTTTTTTTTGTGTTCTCTCACTCATCCACAGAGCCTCTGAAAACATATGTTTCCCCCTTTTTGCCCTCATAGAGCCCTTATCCACTTGTCCTCCTTTTCATTTCCTAGAGCCTGTCAGGTTGTAGATCTCCCTTTATTCTCCACTTGCCCCTTTCTGTCCCCCTGGAAGCCTTGCTCCTCAGAGAGCCTTTGAACCTAAAATTCCATGCTTGCCCTTTAAAGAGAGAGCCCCTGCCTACCTACTGTCTGCTGTCAACCCCGACACAGAAGCCATGTCAGTTCTTCGTCACTAATGAATATATGTAGATAATAAACGGATAGCACTCACCGATCTCCAAAGGCATTTATATCTTTATTTCTTCATGCCGTGAGACAAAAAATAATGCGAAGGATACAACTCGAAAAAGCAGCGGGTGTACCAGTAGACGGCATGCGCTCCAATCATTTCTATGGGAGCGACAATAATGTCCGAGAGCTGTGTCTTCGTCATTCCCGTAGAAATTAAGGAAGCGCTGTCTGCAGCACGTGCTCCACACTGAGAGCCAGGTCTCATTCTGGAGATTCCAGGGAGCCCCAGTGATCAGACCTTGCTCGATATCAGCTACTTATTTCCTATCCTCTGGATAAGGGATAAGTTCATTTTTGCTGGAGTTCTCATCAGGTAGGAAAAAAATATATAAAAATTTAGCATCCAAGTTTTGTGAAAACACTATAAACACAGCTGTCTTTTTTATTTTAGATTTAATGGGTTTTACTAAATTGGTACTTATAATACCCATGGTATTGATTATCATGATAAAGAATATATGCACATAGTTACCGCTGCAGTTTACAGTGTCTAAAAATACTACAGCTACTCTAAGAGATAAAATAAATGTTTATAGAGAAAATATGTAATTAGAATAACAAAGAGTGTACAGTGATTACTGGACAGTTAGTAAATCTTAGCTACAAACATCCAAATTGTCTTAATCCTTTCTTTAGATATATTTTGCAGATATATTATACAGGTGATTCCACAGTGCACATTATTCTAAATTTATGATGGTAGACAAAACCAAGAATAATTTAAACAGGTAAAATGTGAATTATATGTCCCAATAAAGTTAGATTTAGTACATGCTCCTACAGTCCATCATGGAGAGGTCAACTCCTGCACGAGAAAACAATTTGCTTTCTACTTCTCAATTTGAGATATGATTTGCTCAGGAAGGAAGTTAAGGTACATTTTATGTATTTTCTAAAAAAGATGAGGATCACATATTTCAAACACCTCTGTAATGTGCTTTATTTTTTCTCATAATGTTTTATCCCAGGACATATTTCATTTCCATTAAAACTGAAATCAATTTCCAGGATATAGATCAACATTTGGGAATTAATCTATAGCCACTACCTATTGAGTTGTAAGGGAAAACTTCACCTGCACATAAAAGCTTGTGTATTACATACTATATGTTATATAAGTATATTTTTTGGGTATGTTCTTGAGCATAAAGTTCTGATTATATATCCTGGATGTTAAAAACACTTAAAAAAATAAAAGTAATTAATAATTAGGTCACCTATAATCTCATAGACCCATAACCTTTTTATTTTTCAACTAAATACGTTTTAATAGTGCTTATTTTAAAAAAAAAAAAAAATTTGTGGAGCAAGTTGTACTTTTCATTGGCACACTTTACTTACAAAGACAAAAAAATATATATGTAGGGAGTTTACAATACAGTTAAACTGACATGCAAACTTATTTCAGTACGATTTCTTTAATACCTAAGTTTGATTATTTTTGGTTAGTTTCATGGGTAAAAAATTTGAAAACGTATAAAAAAAACTCTATAATCCTAATAACCCTATAACTTTTCTTATTTTTTCACCTACGGTGCAGTGTTAGAGTTTATTTTTTGTGCCATGAGCTGTAGTTGTTAACGGTCTAGTTCTGGCCTTTTGATCACTTGTCTTCTCTATTTTTTTTTTGTGTTTACCCAGCTTATCGTGTAGGATCATGAGTGTAATAATTGAATAGTTTAGACAATTACATACACAGCTATACCAAATATGATTTTTTATTTAAAATAATAGGGTTAAATAATAGTAAAAGGCCCCAAAACATATTAAACATAACTAACTGATACTTACCTCTGTGACCTAACACTTAGTCCCCATTCATCCTCCTGTTGGCACTTAGTTCTTGCTTAAGTAACATGACCACTGCAGCCATCCAAGGGCCTTGGAGGTTAGGCTTTACACTACTGGCATCATTGCTCAATGATGGGAGCGATGATGCCAGCAATATGGACTTTGACTTCCAGGACCGTTGATGGCTGCAGAGGTGGCGCAACCTCTGCTCCTAAAGCATGGCTGGAGTGCTGACCAGAGGGTGAATAGAGGCTCAGTGCAGGATGGTAGACATGTGCAATTCGGTTCGGCACGAATGTCAAATTTACCGAATTTTGCCGTTTTCGTGCATTCGGGCCGTTCCGAATGCACAAAAAATTTTTTTGGATTTTTCCGAATAGCACCGATAAAACGAATAGCAACATAACGAATGCATTCGTTATTCTCCGAATGCATGCGGTAAAAAAACAAATGCATTCGTTATCTGAAAACAAAAGCATTAATTATTTATCGAATGCATGCGGTAAAAAAATGAAAGTAAAGAATTCTTTCAAATTTTTTTATTGTTCCTTGCGCTACACTGTTTCTGACTGTTAGTTACTGTTTTACTGTTACTAGGGTGCCCCCAGCTGTTGCAAAACTACAGCACCCACCCAGCATGCGGCTGTCTGGGCATGCTGGGAGTTGTAGTTTTGCAACAGCTGGAGGCTCACGTTGCATTCGCGCAATGCTTTTTAGTTCATTTTCAAATTCCGCTGGCTTTTGTCAGAAATGGGTTACCAGGTCAATGACATGCATAGTAATTGCTGTGGGAACATTTTTCATTCATAAAACTGCAGGCTTAATTGGATAATTGCCGTGTAGAACGCTTAGGACACCAAACATTCTACACTGCAATTATCCAATTAAGTCTGCAGTTTTATGAATGAAAAATGTTCCCACGGCAATTACTATGCATATCATTGACCTCAATCACCCGACTATCAAACACATCGATCAAACACATCAATCATTCATACAGCATTTATTCATTCATTTACTCATTCATTCAACATTTCTTTATGTATTAATAATCTATTAATACATAATGTAATGTTGAATGAATGAGTAAATGAATGAATGAATGAATGAATGCTGTATGAATGATTGATGTGTTTGATGGTCGGGTGATTGAGGTCAATGACATGCATAGTAATTGCCGTGGGAACATTTTTCATTCATAAAACTGCAGGCTTAATTGGATAATTGCCGTGTAGAACGCTTAGGACAGGGTGAGTTTAGAAATAGGACAACATCCTTAACGGTCCATACTCACTGCCTATCCCCACACATATCTGTACCCATACCTAATTTGTGCTTACACTTCACATTGAGTTTGATTAGCACGTTTATTTCATATTTATTTAATATTATTTTGTGTATTCGGTCCAAGGCCTATTTTAATTGGATGATTAAAAGTAAAATTTTATAATTTGTGCATTTCCTCAATAGAGATTGTGTGCGACATTAATGCGAGGATTACATTATAGGGGGTCACTGTATACTGGTGACTATATTAACGCTTAGGACACCAAACATTTTACACTGCAATTATCCAATTAAGTCTGCGGTTTTATGAATGAAAAATGTTCCCGCGGCAATTACTTTGCATGTCATTGACCTGGTAACCCATTTCTGACAAAAGCCAGCGGAATTTGTAAATGAATTAAAAAGCATTGCGCGAATGCGTGTGTTTGCCAAAGTGTGCCTCCAGCTGTTGCAAAACTACAACTCCCAGCATGCCCAGACAGCCGCATGCTGGGTGGGTGTTGTAGTTTTGCAACAGTTTGATCAATGCATTTGATTGTCGGGTGATTTATGTATAACATCATGTTATACATAAATCACCCGACAATCAAACACATCGATCAAACACATCAATCATTCATACAGCATTCATTCATTCAACATTACATTATGTATTAATATAAATCACATAAAATTATATTATCTTACCTGTCTTCCAATGTTCCGATCTCTGCGGCTGCCCTCTTTTCCTGCACACACTCCCGATAATGGTCCCCTGCTTAAAAAAGATTTACCCGAATGTACCCGAATACCGAATGTATACGAAAAATCAAACCCACCCGAATACGAATGTATCCGAAAAAAATCAAACCCAGACACCCGAATACCGAATGTATCCGAAAAAAATTAGCCCCCGGACACCCGAATAACGAATGTATCAGAAAAAATGTACCCACCGGACACCCGAATACCGAATGTATCCCAAAAAAAATGAAACCTGGATACCATAATACCGAATGTATCTGAAAATATTACTGAACTGAAAATTTTATAAAAAACGAAACAAAAAACCCCCCGAAAATTTCAGTTAGTTTGTTGTTTTAATACATTTTTGGATCTTTTATAATTTTAATATTAAATGGACACTGTAAGATACAAAAACTTTTTATATGTTGTACATCTTGGCAAAACATTTACCTTTTTAACATACAAAATTGTATTTCCTTTTTATAGAAATCATGGCTTATAAAATTGTCTAAGCTGAAGCACAGGTATGGACAAAGTTCAGTGAGTGAGGGCGGGCTAGCACTCCTCTGTCTGATAGGGTAGTAGAGAGCACAGAGGAGTACTATCAGACAGCAGAAAGCACAGAGGAGTGCTATCAGACAGGAGAGAGAGCACAGGGAAGTCCTATCAGAAAGGAGAGAGGACAGAGGAGAGCTATCAGACAGGAGAGAGCACAGAGGAGTACTATCAGACAGGGGAGAGCACAGAGGAGTACTATCAGATAGGGTAGGGCACAGAGGAGTGCTATCAGACAGGAGAGAACACAGATGAGTGCTATCAGGCAGGAGAGAGCACAGAGGAGTCCTATCAGACAGGAGAGAGCACAGAGGAGTCCTATCAGACAGGAGAGAGCACAGAGGAGTCCTATCAGACAGGAGAGAGCACAGAGGAGTCCTATCAGACAGGAGAGAACACAGAGGAGTACAATCAGACAGGAGAGAGCACAGGCAAGTGCTAGCCCACCCTCACTTACTGGAGTTTGTCCACACCTGTGCTTCAGCTTAGACAAAACCATGATTTTATAAGTCATGATTTCTATAAAAAGGAATTAAAAATTTTTGATGAAGTATATTTGAAAGGTTAATGTTTTACCAATACATACAAAAAATAAAAAGTTTTTGTATCTGACAGTGCCCATTCAAAACATGTATAACCCCTTTAAGTTCTAATATCCTGCAAATTCTACTAGTAATTTAGTGTATACTATGCAGAGGTATAGGACTGGTAAATCTGAATTGTTCATGGATATCTTTTCAAACTCCATCCATTCTGGTCGGAGACATACACTGTCATAGATATAACATGTATGACTCAGCTTATGTTTATACAAACAATAAAATTGTCTATTTTAATATAAAACTCAATGTAGGTTACTTCAGCAAAACATGAGTCACAATTAATGTATGTCCAATACCTATAGAACATTTCCTAGATGATACACTAACAGTCATAATAACATACAGAACAAAACTTTCCTACATTAAAAATCAGTTCATTAAATAAATTGCAACACAAATTCTTAGGAAAATTCAAGACCCTTTGTTCTCCTCTGACTATTCCTTTAATCTTGTTAGACACATTAGATAGAAAATCTGACCTACTTGTACAACATGAACAAATATCATTAAAATATGTATGCATGAAGTAAGGTCAGAGTTTGAAAGGTTTTCTCATCGATTTGTGTCAGTACTCGGCATGGCGAGTCCTTTTGTGAGATGATAGCAGATAATGAGGCGTGTGTTTAATGGACCATTTTAGATGGCAGAGAAGCAATATCTATTCCTCTAACTAATGATTTTTTGATATGTTGATTAACAGTAATAGATGTAATAGAGTCTTGATGTTAAAAAAAAATCATATTAAGTGGTGTGGAAAATAAATAATTTTATTAATATTGTGTAAAAGATTGAAATACCATGACAAGTAGCTTTTGGTTGAAGGTCACATGTTGCAATTACTTTGGAACCCAAAAACCACAAAAAAAAAAAAACCAAAATGAATGTTTTATCCATACTTACTTGCATCATCTCTTGTTTTCTCTTGGTGGCTGCACTGAATTTTGTTGTCCTGGCGATGATCCTGCAGGGCCGTTGGTCATTGAGTGACATTGCCCGCCCGGCTGAAAAGGAGGTGTGGGCGCCGGGCCAATCAGTTTTGACATCAGTGCTCACACCTCTCAGAGGTGGGATATTTAAACATGCTTTTGTCTTTAGTCTGTGTTTGTGATAGAGTTTCTTCCCTTTTACTAGTGTTCTTGTACTGTACAGTTGACACACATGTTTGGGCTACATTTAACAGCAATGTTGTATAATGCCCATATAGCTTACATGTTTGGAAGAATTGTATAGTCCATAATTATGCCAAAAGAATGACCTTATAGTAATCATGTAGCCATTAGGCCCCTTTCACACTACTGTCATGACTCATGAATAATGTCTGTCAAACTCTTTTTTTTTTCTGGAGTTTGACGGCCGTCATTTTGACGGGACCTAACGGGCAATAACGGGTCCCGAGGGAACCCATTAAAATCAATGAAGTCCATCGGGCGCCACTATTTTTAGAGAGAATAGCGGGAAAGAAAGACGGTGCAAGCACTATTTTTTCTCCCTCTATTCTCCCCAGCGGTCCTGACGGCCGCCGCACTACCGGGTCATAACAGTAGTGTGAAAGGGGCCTTATTCATATTATTACACCTTTCCTAGAAAACATATTAACCCCTTAAGGACTCAGCCCATTTTGGCCTTAAGGACTCAGACAATTTAATTTTTACGTTTTCATTTTTTCCTCCTCGCCTTCTAAAAATCATAACTCTTTTATATTTTCATCCACAGACTAGTATGAGGGCTTGTTTTTTGCGCGACCAGTTGTCCTTTGTAATGACATCACTCATTATATCATAAAATGTATGGCGCAACCAAAAAACACTATTTTTGTGGGGAAATTAAAACGAAAAACGCAATTTTGCTAATTTTGGAAGGTTTTGTTTTCACGCCGTACAATTTATGGTAAAAATGACGTGTGTCTTTATTCTGAGGGTCAATACGATTAAAATGATACCCATTATTACATACTTTTATATTATTGTTGCGCTTAAAAAAAATCACAAACTTTTTAACCAAATTAGTACGTTTATAATCCCTTTATTTTGATGACCTCTAACTTTTTTATTTTTCCGTATAAGTGGCGGTATGGGGGCTCATTTTTTGCGCCATGATCTGTACTTTTTTTTTATACCACATTTGCATATAAAAAACTTTTAATACATTTTTTATAATTTTTTTTAATAAAATGTATTAAAAAAGTAGGAATTTTGGACTATTTTTATTTTTTTTCGTTCACGCCGTTCACCGTACGGGATCATTAACATTTTATTTTAATAGTTCGGACATTTATGCATGCGGCGATACCAAATATGTCTATAAAAAATGTTTTTTACGCTTTTTGGGGGTAAAATAGGAAAAAACGGACGTTTTACTTTTTTATTGGGGGAGGGGATTTTTCACTTTTTTTTTACTTTTACTTTTACATTTTTTTACATTTTTTTGTACACTTGAATAGTCCCCATAGGGGCTATTCATAGCAATACCATGATTGCTAATACTGATCTGTTCTATGTATAGGACATAGAACAGATCAGTATTATCGGTCATCTCCTGCTCTGGTCTGCTCGATCACAGACCAGAGCAGGAGACGCCGGGAGCCGGACGGAGGAAGGAGAGGGGACCTCCGTGCGGCGTTATGAATGATCGAATCCCCGCAGCAGCAGCGCGGGCGATCCGATCGTTCATTTAAATCGCGAACTGCCGCAGATGCCGGGATCTGTATTGATCCCGGCACCTGAGGGGTTAATGGCGGACGCCCGCGAGATCGCGGGCGTTGGCCATTGCCGGCGGGTCCCTGGCTGCGATCAGCAGCCGGGATCAGCCGCGCATGACACGGGCATCGCTCCGATGCCCGCGGTTATGCTTAGGACGTAAATGTACGTCCTGGTGCGTTAAGTACCACCTCACCAGGATGTACATTTACGTCCTGCGTCCTTAAGGGGTTAAAGAGCAAAGTGAATTATGTTTTTTTATTCAACTGGGCATATATAAAAGTCAACCTTACTTGTGCAATGGTTTAAGCAAATGTTAAGTTTCAGGTTGAGACATATATGTTGAATGAAGAGCCCCACAATGGTGTGGAATCTTCAATTTGGATCACCATCACTGTCAATGTTAGCACAGTCCTCATAAGGACTAAAGACTAACTATTCCCTAAAATGAATGGCTGAGCATAGAAAAATGAACAATGTCTGTAATCTTAAAGTTTCTTTGTTATGGCTCACAAAGGATGGGGGGGGGTCATATGTTTTAATGTGCTTATAGGGGAAATGGGCAAGTGTTGTTTAAATGTTTTACAATTCAGAATTTTGAAAAATAAAATCTCTGGATTTCAACATTCCATGTAAATGATCTTGTTTACAGCCTCCCATTAAATTTGACTTTCATATCATAGATTGATGCCCTTGCCTGGCCTTCTGTCCTTCAATGCATCAATACTTTGAGCTCAAAGGGGTACTCCCCTGGAAAACCTTTTTTTTTTTTTTTTTTTAATCAACTGGTGCCAGAAAGTTAAACAGATTTGTAAATTAAAAAAGCAAAAAGATTATTTGTCACAGCAGCGTGCGCCCGTGTATTAGGTAGTTGTGTTGGCTATTTTTCTTTTTGTTTTTTTTGTGCAACTTAGGGGGAATTGCACCCTCTGTAGCCATGCACCCCTCCCCTTTTTCACAGGAGGTATTTTAAATTGATAATAGATCCAGCATGTCACCCAGTCAGAGGCTATGTGCCCAGCAGAAGTGAGTGTTATGAGTGTTAGGTTGAGAATGTGTGTTAGGGTCCCATCTGAAATGAGGCCACTTCCGTGTAGTGGATGGAGGGCATGTTTTGATCAAAAGGTGCGCTAAGAGCATCCATTTTTTTGACCAAGAGTGCTGCTGCAACCTTCTTTTTTGTATACTCTGTATTTGCCACAGCAGCATGCACCCGTGTATTAGGTAGTTGTGCTGGCTATTTTTCTTTTTTTTGTGAAACTTAGGGGGAATGGCACCCTCTGTGGCCATGCACCCCTCCCCTTTTTCACAGGAGGTATTTTAAATTCATAATGGATCCATTATGTCACCCAGTCAGAGGCTATATGCCAAGCAGAGGTGAGTGTTATGAGTGTCAGGCTCAGAATGTGTGTTAGGTTCCCATCCCAAATGAGGCCACCTCCGCGTGGTGGATGGGAGGACACGTTTTGATCAAAAGGTGCACTAAGAGCCTCCATTTTTTGACCAAGAGTGCTGCTGAAACCTTCTTTTTTTTGTAGATTTGTAAATTACTTCTATTTAAAAATCTTAATACTTCCAGTACTTATCAGCTGCTGTATACTACAGAGGAAGTTATTTTCTTTTCAAATTCCTTTTTGTCTGACCACAGTGCTCTCTGCTGACATATTTGTCCATTTTAGGAACGGTCCGGAGCAGGATAGGTTTGCAATGGGGATTTGCTTCTACTCTGGTCAGTTCCTAAAATGGACAGAGGTGTCAGCAGAGAGCACTGTAGTCAGACAGAAAGGAAATTAAAAAATAAAAGAACTTCTTATGGAAGTTCTTTTAACCCTTTAACGACGTAGGACGTAAATGTATGTCCTGGTGAGCTGGTACTAAACGTACATTTATGTCCTATACATAACGTACATTTACGTCCTATACATAACCGCGAGCATTGGAGCGATGCTCGGGTCATGCGCACCAGGTCCCGGCTGCTGAGAGCAGCCAGGGACCCGCCTGTAATGGGCAACATCCGCAATCTCGCGGATGTCCACCATTAACCCCTCAGATGCCATGATCAATACAGATCACACCATCTGCAGCATTGCGGTAACTAAAATGCATGATCTGATCGCACGCTGCTCTGCCGTGGCGATCCGATCATCCAGAACGGCAGACAGAGGTCCCCTCACCTGCCTCCGCTGCCTTCACGACATTTTCTGCTCTGATCTGCCTTCCCGCAGACCAGAGCAGAAGATTGCCAATAATATTGATCAGTGCTATGCCCTATGCATCAGATAAAGAACTCCTCCAAATGACAGCAAGGTAAAAATCAATGCGCTGAGACCAAGATAAAATTCAGGGTGTTTAATTACCCACAATGCAATGTGTTTCGCAGAAGTTCCGCTTCTTCATGCCTGATGCCTGAAGATTCGGAACTTCCGCGAAACGCGTTGCATTGTGGGCAATTAAACACCCTGAATTTTATCCCCTATGGAGACTCTTAAAGTGTAAAAAAAAGTTTTAAAAAAATGTGAAAATAAAAACGTTAATTGTCCCATTTTCCCTATTTCACCCCCAAAAAGTGTAAAAAAAATGTTTTAATATACATATTTGGTATCGCCGCATGCATAAATATCCGAAATATTAAAATAAAATGTTAATGATACCATACGTGAACGGCATTTTATTAAAAAAAAATGTATAAAAAATGTATTAAAAGTTTTATATAAGAAAATATAGTATCAAAAAAAAGTACAGATGACAGCGCAAAAAATTTGCCCTCATACCGCCGCTTATACGGAAAAATGAAAAAGTTGTAGGTCTTCAAAATCAGGGGATTTTAAAGGGGTACTTCCCTGGCAAACTTTTTTTTTTTTTTTTAAATCAACTGGTGCAAAGAAAGGTAAACAGATTTGTAAATTACTTCTATTTAGGAACTGTCCAGAGCAGCATATGTTTGCTATGGGGATTTTCTCCTGCTTTGGACAGTTCCTAAAATGGACAGAGATGTCAGCAGAGAGCACTGTGGTCATGACATCAGAGAAGTCTAAAAAGATAAGCATTTCCTCTGTAGTATATAGCCCCTAAAAAGTACTGGAAGGATTAAGATTTTTTAATAGAAGTAATTTACTAATCTGTTTAACTTTCTGGCACCAGTTAAAAAAAAGTTTTCCACGGGAGTACCCCTTTAAATGTACTAATGGTTAAAAAGTTTGCGATTTTTTTAAGGGGTATAATAATAGAAAAGTATATCATCATGGGTATAATTTTAATTGTTTAAATGTGAAGAGAGAAATGGACGGATCACTCACCGCATTGCCGTATAAAAGATTTCTTTATTCTTCGGTCATAAACATCATGTCTCTTGCCGAGATGGAAGGTACAGACGGGTGGTGAGGGATGTAGGGACGCGAGGGACGACGGTTCTGTTTCGTTCCTGAAGGAACCTTTTCCGGTCTCACAGAGTCGAAACAGAACCGTCGTCCCTCGCATCCCTGCATCCCTCCCCACCCATCTGTACCTTCCATCTCAGCAAGAGATATGATGTTTATGACCGAAGAATAAAGAAATCTTTTATACGGCAATGCGGTGAGTGATCCGTCCATTTCTCTCTTCACGTTTAAGTTATCTATACTAAGCACCTTCAGGACGTAGAGAACCACCCAGCCACATTTTACAGACTGCAACCTGCACCCACGTTCAGACTCGTAGCACATATCTAATGCTGTTACCCATAGAGAAGTAGTGCCTGACGCAAGCCTCTCCTATCAAGCATAATTTTAATTGTATTGACCCAAAGAATAAAGAACACATGTCATTTTTACTGTAAATTGTACGGCGTGAAAACAAAACCTTCCAATATTTGCAAAATTGCAGTTTTCTTTTTACTTTCCCCACACAAATAGTATCTTTTTGGTTGCGCCATACATTTTGTGGTGAAGTTAGTGATGGCATTACAACGGACAACTGGTCACACAAAAAACAAACCCCATACTAGTCTGTGGATGAAAATATAAAATAGTTATGATTTTTTGAAGGCGAGGAGGAAAAAACGAAAATATAAAAATAAAATTGTCTGAGTACTTAAGACCCAAATGGGCTGAGCCCTTAAGGGGTTAAATAGAAGTAATTTACAAATATGTTTAACTTTCTGGCACCAGTTGATTTAAAAAAAAAAATGTTTTCCAGGGGAGTACCACTATACTGGAGAACATTTCTCCCTTGACTCTTGCTCAGAGCAGAAATTTACACAGGTCTGTGAGCCGTTGATCTCAAGTAGATTTGTCTGCTCACTCTTTAAACCTTAGATGTTATTTCTTGTAGTCTTGTATGTTTGTAACCCTTTACTGTTCAGTTTCTTAGAATTCAATGAATATCACTTGTTTCCTAGTCTGAATACACTTCTTTCTAAATTGTGATAAAAGCAACAGCTAGAAAAGTCTAACACGAGGACTTGAGGGGGTGGGGCGTAAGATTAAAAGAACACAAAAGAGCAAACCCCTGTATTATGCAGTGCCCCACTCATGTCCAACACTAGGCATAACACAGTGGATATACCTTGCCTGGAGGGTTCCTTTAAGTTTGCTGCTACATGCAAATATTTTGCACAACGAAAGTATCTGACTAAGTGTTATAACCAGAGTACATCTCTCTGAGCATTATCAGTAACTTGTCAACTATATTAAAACTTGGGATACTGTTCCTCTTCAGCATCACATAGTTACAGAATCATAGTTTTCTGAAAAAAATTATATATGCAATATCTGGTTCCTTATCTTGCCATTTCTAATGTAAATTATTGAGAAGATGAGCTGAAGCTGTTTAAGCAGATGGTGTGTCGAGATACAGCATGTACTGCGTGTCATTTGTATTGCGTTTTTGGATTAAAAAGTTTACAATACCCAGAAAACAATCTGCCCAACAACTTCAACTTTTGAAAGGTTAAAATATTTTCTCAGTCCTATGTTATTGAAGGGAAAAAACTCAACCCAGACTTCTCTTGAGACACGGTAACTTTAAGAGGTATATCTGTGTGCAGTAAGCCCGGATGTAATTAGAAAGCTGGCTGCACCATTCATGTGGTGAGGGAAATGACATGTTGCTGTGATTGATTACATTTATTTCTACTGGAGACGCTTGACAGTTTGCAGTCATAATTCATAAAAATATATTGGGCAATAAGAGCTTTATTCTGCTAAGTAAACTTTCTGGGGATAAAATCTGGAGAGAGATGAAGCTACCGAGTTTCAGGTTCACATTGATACAAATTCTTCAGAAGGAATCTCTTTAAAAATATATTTTAGAGGGAAATGGGAATTTAAAAATCAGAGCGGAACTTTTATTATATGCAATATTAAATACTGCCTACTGAGTTTTTTTTAAATATATATTTCATCATAATATTTTTTATTTAGATTTTCAAAGCATTGCAGAGTTGACAGACAAAGATGACAGACGCAGCTCCTGTTACAAACCTCTTAAAGGCTGCAATCGCTGATGTTGGTGATTTATTGTGAGTGTAGGATGCTGGTAGCAGCTGTCACTCACTGTCGATGAGTGAGCACAACTACTGCACTTACTTTTATTTTCATACATGTGTAAATTTGTTCTTGGTGATGAGGGGGAAGGCAGCATTTGCATTATTACTCCACCTTTTTGTCCTTTTTTTTCACATGTTTGTCTCTTTACAAGTTTTGTGATTCTTTGATCATGTACTTCAAGGATTTCTTTTCATGATTGTGAAGAAGATATGCCAGCATGCATTTACACTTGTATTTTCTACATGAAGATCTATAGGAAGAAAACACCATATGAAAAACATTAACCCATAAGGCCAAAAAGCAAATCTTAACTCTCTGTGAGGTTTAGAATTCTTCTGAATGTCTGCAACCCTCTGTGATCAACCATAAACTGGTTTTGGCCATAACAACCAATCACAGCTCCCCTTTTTATATCTTACGAGCTCTGGTCAAATGAAAGCTGAGCTGTGATTGTTTGTTATGGCCAAAATCTGTTTTCTTTTCAGGTAGATAGATAAATCTGGGCCATTGGGTGCACTTAGGGCCTCGCTGAGGAGATTATGTTAGTTTTGTTAAATAGTGGATCACATGGAAACTTTCAGTAACATCTGTTATTAACATATACATTTAGGGGTTAATATTGGTAAATAAGTTGTATTGGTATATAATATGTTGACAACTGTAATAAAGCACATTACAATAAACAACTGAGCATCAGAATAATATAATACATAGGTAGATGTACTAATAATGTCTAACGTTTAGAGAATATAAATGAAGAGACGACCATCTAAAGATGCTCAAGATTTATCAGTGTATCAGTTCACACTAATAAATCTGGCCCATCCTTAGACTGTCTAGTCTAATTTATCAATTGGCTTGCCTCCATTTCACACCCCCTTTCTCACTAAGCCACACCCATTTAAGGTACCAAAGTATATAAAAAAGTGTATTAACCGAATAACTGTTATGAAGTCATATAAGCTATGACTTGCCAAAATATGGTAAGTCATAGCAAGTATATGTTGTATCCACTACTTTAATGTCTATGTTAACATAGTAAAGCTTTTATAGATTTTCTCAATATAACATTGTTCATGTACTATGATAAACACATGTAAGCCTACAAACTAATAACCAAACTAGAGTATCATGCAAACAAAACAGAATACCACACTGTGAGCTAATATTAAAAACATAAAAGGGAAGCAGGGGCCAACTGAATACCAATGTTTGTATAACATTTATTACTGTTGTATGTACTGTTGTATAAAATACTTGCATTGATAGTAATTAGTTTTTGAGTATCGGTTATTTACATTTTTTTCTATCTTCTTCGCCTGATATGTCTAGTTTAGTAAAACTGTATTCCCTGTGAAGTGACAATTCTTATTGTAGAAGGAGAAAAAGAAAATATTAACACTAGTGTTGAGCGCAAATATTAAAAATGCTAATTTTTACCGTGAATATCTGCACATCAATTTTGTGAATATTTAGAATATTGCGATATATATCTGTAATGACGAATATTCTTTTTTTTTCTTCACAGTACACATCACAACAATCATGTGACTGTGTAAAAAATTATATATATATATATATATATATATATATATATATATATATATATATACTATCATCCCTTCCTGCACTTCCAGAGGACACTGATCCCTCCCTTCTTTTAGGTAAAAGATATAATCGCGAATGCGCACTACGCAAATTTCATTATTAATTTTTGCATGAAAAAGAGAGAACGAACATAGCAAATATGCGAATTTCATGAACATAGGACACATTTTCATCCATATATTCACAAAATATCACAAATTCGAATATGGCCCCTGACACTCACTAATTCACACCCAGCTGTCTGTTTATTCATGCATTTTCAGGGGAATAACAAAGCAACAGTACTATGCAGAGATCTAAGAAGGTTCTCAAAAAATGAATTTCCATAAGAAATGCTAGTATTTACTAAAGATGGGTATATTTTTTTTAGCCAAAACCAGTAGTGGAACCGACGCAGAGAAAAGCTATAATAATTTTTTTTTACTTTTTCTGTGTCTTGAACCCATTTCTGGCTTTGCCTAAAAAATGCTGACCAAAATATTAAATGTGAACCTAGCCTTATTAGGCACTTTTTTTGTGTGAAACAGGGAGTCCTTACACAAGCTCACTATTACACCAATTATAAGACAGGGTTTTAACCCCTTAAGGACCGGGGTTTTTTCCGTTTTTGCATTTTCGTTTTTTGCTCCTTGCCTTTAAAAATCATAACTCTTTCAATTTTGCACCTAAAAATCCATATTATTGCTTATTTTTTGCACCACCAATTCTACTTTGTAATGACATCAGTCATTTTGCCCAAAAATCTACGGTGAAACGAAAAAAAAAATCATTGTGCAACAAAATTGAAGAAAAAAAACGCTATTGTAACTTTTGGGGGCTTCCGTTTCTACGTAGTAAATTTTTCGGTAAAAATGACACCTTATCTTTATTCTGTAGGTCCATACGATTAAAATGATACCCTACTTATATAGATTTGATTTTGTCGTACTTCTGGAAAAAATCAGAACTACATGCAGGGAAATGAATACGTTTAAAATTGTCATCTTCTGACCCCTATACCATTTTTATTTTTCCGCGTTTGGGGAAGTATGAGGGCTAATTTTTTGCACCGTGATCTGAAGTTTTTAACGGAACCATTTTTGCATTGATAGGACTTATTGATCACTTTTTATTCATTTTTAAATTATATAAAAAGTGACTTTGGAATTTTTTTGCGCGTACGCCATTGACCGAGCGGTTTAATTAACAATATATTTTTATAATTCGGACATTTCTGCACGCAGTGATACCATATATGTATATTTTTATTTTTATTTACACTGTGTTTTTTTATGGGAAAAGGGGGGTGATTCAAACTTATAGGGACCTATAACACTGCACACACTGATCTTTTACATTGATCACTGGTTTCTCATAGGAAACCAGTGATCGATGATTCTGCCGCTTGACTGCTCATGCCTGGATCTCAGGCACTGAGCAGTCATTCGGCGATCAGACAGACCCTCCGGCTGTCCTGCAAGCTGTTCGGGATGCCGCGGTTTCGCCGCGGCTATCCCGAACAGCCCACTGAGCTAACCGGCAGTTTTTACTTTCATTTTTAGCCGCGTGGCTCAGCTCTATTAGCTTCACTATGATGCCAGGCCTGCCGTGATACGATGCGGGGTTACCGTGTAACCCCGCGTTATATCACGGGAGCAGGACCAAGGACGTACCGGTACGTCCTTGGTCCTTAAGGGGTTAATGGATTATGAATTCTGCATACAGTCAAACTGTATGGAATGCTGTCTGAAAGCACTGATCTCAATCATCCAATGAGCTGTAAAATAATGTACAGTCCCCAAACTGCATATATGCTGTATAGGAAGCAAAGGTACATTAAGAAGGGAGATAACATGACCAAACATAGGCATGTGCAGCCTATTGACAATAGGTATGGGGGCAGAGTTACCCCCCCCCCTCCTCTTCCCTATAGGTTTAGACAGAGTAGAGAAATAAAATAAATGATGCTCACCTGATGTCATATGCAGCGATCTCCTCAGCAACAGGGGCCCGCGTCTTCTCCCCTCCACAGTACAGGCACCGATGAGTGACTGTGAGTAAGTCATTGGTGCCTGTACTTCGTGCTGCGTGGGGGCAGAGGTCACGTCTCCTCTGTGCAAGCTGTAGATGTGGCTCAGACAGTGGAGTCGCCTTCTCCTGTGTTTGCGTGTATCGCACATACCGGAGAGAGCAGCGCTGTCTGCTGGGGATCTGGGACGAGTGTCCGAATCCTCAGTAGTGGCAGCGGCAGGCCCTTAACCCGGCTGGGCCCCCGGACGACGTCCGGCCGGTCATTCCGCCCCTGGATAGAGCCTCAAGTTTGAGGCATGATTAGGGTGTGCCCAGGCACACCAGACACACCCCGTGCGCACGCCTATGTGACCAAGGTCTACTCTTGTCTTCCTGTACTGCAATTGGTTAAATAAATGCTTGGCATTCAGCAAAGACAAGCAGTTTCCACAGCATTAGAGAACATGTTACAAGTTAGGAAAACATCTGTTATTTACATTTCATCCCTCACTGTAAAAAAGCCAAACAAACAAAACAGATTTTTTTTAAGTCCATTGGATGGGCATAGATGCATCTATGTTTCACATTGGAGCCTGAGGACATCAGGGAGATTGAGTGCAATTATGTGATTTGGATTGTTTTCATTATTTAGAGCCACTAATTTTAGAATCAGTATGAAAGAAGTAATTCATTATATACCCGTGTCTAAGAAACAGAAAAAACTATGAAAAATAATAATATGGATCAATTTCTCAACAATTAATGAGGGGGTGTTTGTGCCAACATTTAATTTATTGTAATCATTTAACAAAAATGAAAATTTGATTTATAACATATGAAATATATACAAAGCCTCTCAAGGGAAAGGATTTCTAATTTTCCACATTTCAGATGCGAAAGTGACCTCTTGTCACCTGTAGTGCTCTGACCAGTTAGTGCACTACAAATTCCAACCAGCAGTGAACAAGCTCATAAAAGCTATCACATTACAAAAAGAGCAAAGCATTGATCTGTGGGCTGACTTCAGACGGCAACCTCCTGTCACCTGCAGTACTTTGTTCAGTTGGTGTACTACAAATCCCAGCCAGCAGTGAATGAGCCTAATCCCAGGAGGAGTAGGAGGAAATAAATTAATGTTCAAAAATGAAAAATGGCCTGATCCTTAAGGGGTTAATTTGGGCCAGATGCCTGCTACAGTTACAGCTTCCTCTTGTCCAGCTACCTCTAGTCCACCAATGCCTGCTGTCTGCTGACTACATCTACCACAAGTCCACCAAAACCAACTATCAGCTAGCTATAGCTACCACTACTAAGTACACCAATGCCAGCTGACACTGACAGTACAGTACTGGATAGCCACACTCTAAAATCCTTGGTATATAGCCAGAATGGGGGAATTTTTTTAATCTACCGGGAAACAGGCTAAATTGGATTTTTATAGAGACAAGCTACGTAACCAGCTTTCCAAGGCTTTCCAACAGCAAACACCTGCTGAAAGAGAGTCAATGCTTCACTCCCTCTGTCAGGAGCAGTAACACCATATTTACGTTGGAGTATCTGATGACGAAGTTCCTAAATTCAGTATTCCTACCTGACATGAATTGTCACCAAAGGGATGTACTGCTACTACCAGCCAGGCCTACACATAGAAAACATGTAATGATAAAAAGGAAGAATTTTTATAATTTTTTCAAACTCAAAATTTACAAAAGCTTTTTCTTTACTGTCTACAGGTTCTATAATATCCTGTTGCAACTCCCAAAAAGTGAAAATTTTGTATAATTTTTTAAAATTCCAAAATTTACAAAAGCAATTTCTTTACTGTCTATAGGTTCTTTCATATCCTGTTGAAACTTCCAAAAAAAGGGAGAGTTCTATTTAATTTTTTTTCTTCTAAATTTACAAAGGTGATTGTGATGACTTTACTGTCTAAATATTATTCAATATCCTGTTGAATCTCCCAAAAAGGGAGAATTGTGTATGATTTTTTCAGATTTTTTTAATTTACAAAAGCCATTTCATCACATTCAAAAGGTTTTCTGCTATTTTGAGACAATGCCACCAATTCTATTGCAATTCCCAAAAAGGGGGAATTTTTGGAATGTTTAAAAAAAGCCATTACATCTTCTGATACCTCTGTGTACCTTTCAACACCAGTATTCATCTGCCAACAACCAGGGATACGTTATGTACTTTATATTATTGTTAAAAGGCATACAAAACCCACTAGCACAGCGTATTTTTAAACAAGCTGTTAGTTAACATGGGTTACTGCATGTTGCCTTAACGTTGACGTTAACTTAGCCTTGAAACCGCTTTATAAATATTTGAATATAATCCTAGATGCCCTAGCAGTGTTATACAGGGCTGTAGTGTTATACACATATTTTAAAGCTTTTTTCATTGCCCGCTCACGAAGAACCTGTTTGCCACAAACCAAAACTTTTTCAAAAAGTTTGCTCAGCTCTAATGGTGAAAACAACAAGTTAAACTAGGTAAAATCCAAAAAAGACGCTATATACTCCAGATATTTTTTTATAGCTCATGTCCCTGAATTGTGCTTTATGTTGACAGCCATGTAAGGTGAACTGTTGGATCATCCGGTTGCTGAAGTACTCTGCCGCTGTTTTAGTGCTGAAATGTTCAGCAGCTTTCCACATATATTTCTATATAGTACAGTAAACTGTTGTGATTGGTATTGGGAATGAAGATGTCCATTATCCTGTGTGATCTTAGTTATCACCAAGAGATTCTCCATGCAGTATCCTGTCACCTAAAGATGAGTGATCTTCTTCCCTGTAGAGGATATTTCCAACCCAAAGATGCAGTTAGGTAACAAGAAATGATGCTACCTCCTGCTTTAAGAAAACAAATGAGATTTGTGCACGTAACATGTTAAAAAAGTGTCATTTTGTCTACCATCACTGAGATGCTAATGCAAAAGCAAAAGCAAAAAAAAAAAGTCACACCTTTGATATTTCATCTTGGCAATGGGAGCAGGCCAATGCCCAGCTGCTTTAATGTTTCTAAACTTTTGATTAAAAGTAGTTTTACCTGATGACAATAACAAACAGAACTTTACAATTCTATACAACAGCCTTCCTGGGAAGGAACTATAGGTAAGTACGCAGCTGCAGCTACTTTAAGAGCTACGACTCAGATGAGCATTACTAGTGAAGGAAACTGCATTCCTCATTATACCGTTTTAACATGAGTTTCATATTGAGTTGTCTGACTTGGTATCGGTTTTCCAACAATGGTTTGAAGACCAAATATCTCGTCATAAACATGGACACACCGTAACCATAAATGTCCTTCTCTATCAAATCAGATTGGTGCTTGGCAACAATATGGTAAAGTCAATTCTAAGCTAGGTGCAATGTAGAAACCTGTGACACTGACTGACACCTACAATCAGTCCTTTTATTCAATCATATTTAGAAATACTGTTACGCCGAGCGCTCCGGGTCCCCGCTCCTCCCCGGAGCGCTCGCTACACTTCCCTCACTGCAGCGCCCCGGTCGGTTCCACGGACCCGGGGCGCTGCGTTACTACCTCCGGCCGGGATGCGATTCGCGATGCGGGTAGCGCCCGCTCGCGATGCGCACCCCGGCTCCCGTACCTTACTCGCTCCCCGTCAGTTCTGTCCCGGCGCGCGCGGCCCCGCTCCCTAGGGCGCGCGCGCGCCGGGTCTTTGCGATTTAAAGGGCCACTGCACCGCTGATTGGTGCAGTGGTTCCAATTAGTGTTTACACCTGTGCACTTCCCTATATCACCTCACTTCCCCTTCACTCCCTCGCCGGATCTTGTTGCCCTAGTGCCAGTGAAAGCGTTCCTTGTGTGTTCCTTGCCTGTGATTCCAGACCTTCTGCCGTTGCCCCTGACTACGATCCTTGCTGCCTGCCCCGACCTTCTGCTACGTCCGACCTTGCTTCTGTCTACTCCCTTGTACCGCGCCTATCTTCAGCAGCCAGAGAGGTTGAGCCGTTGCTAGGGGATACGACCTGGTCACTACCGCCGCAGCAAGACCATCCCGCTTTGCGGCGGGCTCTGGTGAAAACCAGTAGTGACTTAGAACCGATCCTCTAGCACGGTCCACGCCAATCCCTCTCTGGCACAGAGGATCCACTACCTGCCAGCCGGCATCGTGACAGTAGATCCGGCCATGGATCCCGCTGAAGTTCCTCTGCCAGTTGTCGCTGACCTCACCACGGTGGTCGCCCAGCAGTCACAACAGATTGCGCAACAAGGCCAACAGCTGTCTCAACTGACTGTTATGCTACAACAGTTACTACCACCGCTCCAGCAATCATCTCCTCCGCCAGCTCCTGTACCTCCTCCGCAGCGAGTGGCCGCTTCTGGAATACGACTATCCTTGCCGGATAAATTTGATGGGGACTCTAAGTTTTGCCGTGGCTTTCTTTCCCAATGTTCATTACACTTGGAGATGATGTCGGACCAGTTCCCCACTGAAAGGTCTAAGGTGGCTTTCGTAGTCAGCCTGCTGTCTGGAAAAGCCCTGGCTTGGGCCACACCGCTCTGGGACCGCAATGACCCCGTCACTGCCTCTGTACACTCCTTCTTCTCGGAAATTCGAAGTGTCTTTGAGGAACCTGCCCGAGCCTCTTCTGCTGAGACTGCCCTGTTGAACCTGGTCCAGGGTAATTCTTCCGTTGGCGAGTATGCCGTACAGTTCCGTACCCTTGCTTCAGAATTATCCTGGAATAATGAGGCACTCTGCGCGACCTTTAAAAAAGGCCTATCCAGCAACATTAAAGATGTTCTGGCCGCACGAGAAATCCCTGCTAACCTACATGAACTCATCCATCTTGCCACTCGCATTGACATGCGTTTTTCCGAACGGCGTCAGGAGCTCCGCCAGGATATGGACTCTGTTCGCACGAGGCGTTTCTTCTCCCCGGCTCCTCTCTCCTCTGGTCCCCTGCAATCTGTTCCTGTGCCTCCCGCCGTGGAGGCTATGCAGGTCGACCGGTCTCGCCTGACACCCCAAGAGAGGACACGACGCCGCATGGAGAATCTCTGCCTGTACTGTGCTAGTACCGAACACTTCCTGAAGGATTGTCCTATCCGTCCTCCCCGCCTGGAAAGACGTCCGCTGACTCCGCACAAAGGTGAGACAGTCCTTGATGTCTACTCTGCTTCTCCACGTCTTACTGTGCCTGTGCGGATCTCTGCCTCTGCCTTCTCCTTCTCTGCTGTGGCCTTCCTGGACTCTGGATCTGCAGGAAATTTCATCTTAGCCTCTCTAGTCAACAGGTTCAACATCCCGGTGACCAGTCTCGCCAGACCCCTCTACATCAATTGTGTAAACAATGAAAGATTGGACTGTACTATACGTTTCCGCACGGAGCCCCTTCTAATGTGCATCGGATCTCATCACGAGAGGATTGAACTGTTGGTCCTCCCCAATTGCACTTCTGAAATCCTTCTTGGACTTCCCTGGCTTCAACTCCATTCCCCAATCCTGGATTGGTCCACTGGGGAGATCAAGAGTTGGGGGCCCTCTTGTTCCAAGGACTGCTTAAAACCGGTTCCCAGTAAACCTTGCCGTGTCCCTGTGCTTCCTCATGTAACCGGTCTCCCTAAGGCCTATATGGACTTTGCGGACGTTTTTTGCAAAAAACAAGCTGAGACTCTACCTCCTCACAGGCCTTATGATTGTCCCATTGACCTCCTCCCGGGCACTACTCCACCCCGGGGCAGAATCTATCCTCTGTCCGTCCCAGAGACTCTTGCCATGTCTGAATACGTCCAAGAAAATTTAAAAAAGGGCTTTATCCGTAAATCCTCCTCTCCTGCCGGAGCCGGATTTTTCTTTGTGTCCAAAAAAGATGGCTCTCTACGTCCTTGCATTGACTACCGCGGTCTTAATAAAATCACGGTTAAGAACCGCTACCCCCTACCCCTCATCTCTGAACTCTTTGATCGTCTCCAAGGTGCCCATATTTTTACCAAACTGGACTTAAGAGGTGCTTATAATCTCATCCGCATCAGAGAGGGGGATGAATGGAAAACGGCATTTAACACCAGAGATGGACACTTTGAGTATCTGGTCATGCCCTTTGGTCTATGCAACGCCCCTGCCGTCTTCCAAGACTTTGTTAATGAAATTTTTCGTGATCTACTATACTCCTGTGTTGTTGTATATCTGGACGATATCCTGATTTTTTCTGCCAATCTTGAAGAACACCGCCAGCATGTCCGTATGGTTCTTCAGAGACTTCGTGATAATCAACTCTATGCCAAAATAGAGAAATGTCTGTTTGAATGCCAATCTCTTCCTTTTCTAGGATACTTGGTCTCTGGCCAGGGACTACAAATGGACCCAGATAAACTCTCTGCCGTCTTAGATTGGCCACGCCCCTCCGGACTCCGTGCCATCCAACGTTTTTTGGGGTTCGCCAATTATTACAGGCAATTTATTCCACATTTTTCTACCATTGTGGCTCCTATTGTGGCTTTAACAAAAAAAAATGCCGATCCCAAGTCTTGGCCTCCTCAAGCGGAAGACGCCTTTAAACGACTCAAGTCTGCCTTTTCTTCGGCTCCCGTGCTCTCCAGACCTGACCCATCTAAACCCTTCCTATTGGAGGTTGATGCCTCCTCAGTGGGAGCTGGAGCTATCCTTCTACAAAAAAACTCTTCCGGGCATGCTGTCACTTGTGGTTTTTTTTCCAGGACCTTCTCTCCGGCGGAGAGGAACTACTCCATCGGGGATCGAGAGCTTCTAGCCATTAAATTAGCACTTGAGGAATGGAGGCATCTGCTGGAGGGATCAAGATTTCCAGTTATTATTTACACCGATCACAAGAACCTCTCCTACCTCCAGTCTGCCCAACGGCTGAATCCTCGTCAGGCCAGGTGGTCTCTGTTCTTTGCCCGATTTAATTTTGAAATTCACTTTCGGCCTGCTGATAAAAACATTAGGGCCGATGCTCTCTCTCGTTCCTCAGATGCCTCTGAAATTGAACTCTCTCCTCAACACATCATTCCTCCTGACTGCCTGATTTCCACTTCTCCAGCCTCCATCAGGCAAACTCCTCCAGGAAAGACCTTTGTTTCTCCACGCCAACGCCTTGGGATCCTCAAATGGGGTCACTCCTCCCATCTCGCAGGTCATGCGGGCATCAAGAAATCTGTGCAACTCATCTCTCGCTTCTATTGGTGGCCGACTCTAGAGACTGATGTGGTGGACTTTGTGCGAGCCTGCACTATCTGTGCCCGGGATAAGACTCCTCGCCAGAAGCCCGCTGGTTTTCTTCATCCTCTACCTGTCCCCGAACAACCTTGGTCTCTGATTGGTATGGATTTTATTACTGACTTACCCCCATCCCATGGCAACACTGTTATTTGGGTGGTCGTTGATCGATTCTCCAAAATGGCACATTTCATCCCTCTTCCTGGTCTTCCTTCAGCGCCTCAGTTGGCTAAACAATTTTTTGTACACATTTTTCGTCTTCACGGGTTGCCTACACAGATCGTCTCGGATAGAGGCGTCCAATTTGTGTCTAAATTCTGGAGGGCTCTCTGTAAACAACTCAAGATTAAATTAAATTTTTCTTCTGCATACCATCCTCAATCCAATGGACAAGTAGAGAGAATTAACCAGATCTTGGGTGACTATTTACGACATTTTGTTTCCTCCCGCCAGGATGACTGGGCAGATCTTCTACCTTGGGCCGAATTCTCGTATAATTTCAGAATCTCTGAATCTTCCTCCAAATCTCCGTTTTTCGTGGTGTACGGCCGTCACCCTCTTCCCCCCCTCCCTACCCCCTTGCCCTCTGGTCTGCCCGCTGTGGATGAAATTTCTCGTGATCTTTCCACCATATGGAAAGAGACCCAAAATTCTCTCTTACAGGCTTCTTCTCGCATGAAGAGATTCGCAGATAAGAAAAGAAGAGCTCCTCCCATTTTTTCCCCTGGAGACAAGGTATGGCTCTCCGCTAAATATGTCCGTTTCCGTGTCCCGAGCTATAAGTTGGGACCACGCTATCTTGGTCCTTTTAAAGTTTTGTGTCAAATTAATCCTGTCTCTTACAAACTTCTTCTTCCTCCTTCTCTTCGTATCCCTAATGCCTTTCACGTCTCTCTTCTTAAACCTCTCATCCTCAACCGTTTTTCTCCTAAATCTGTTCCTCCCACTCCTGTTTCCGGCTCCTCGGACATCTTCTCTGTCAAAGAGATTTTGGCCTCTAAAAAGGTCAGGGGAAGAACTTTTTTTTTAGTGGATTGGGAGGGTTGTGGTCCAGAAGAGAGGTCCTGGGAACCTGAGGACAATATCCTGGACAAAAGTCTGATCCTCAGGTTCTCAGGCCCCAAGAAGAGGGGGAGACCCAAGGGGGGGGGTACTGTTACGCCGAGCGCTCCGGGTCCCCGCTCCTCCCCGGAGCGCTCGCTACACTTCCCTCACTGCAGCGCCCCGGTCGGTTCCACGGACCCGGGGCGCTGCGTTACTACCTCCGGCCGGGATGCGATTCGCGATGCGGGTAGCGCCCGCTCGCGATGCGCACCCCGGCTCCCGTACCTTACTCGCTCCCCGTCAGTTCTGTCCCGGCGCGCGCGGCCCCGCTCCCTAGGGCGCGCGCGCGCCGGGTCTTTGCGATTTAAAGGGCCACTGCACCGCTGATTGGTGCAGTGGTTCCAATTAGTGTTTACACCTGTGCACTTCCCTATATCACCTCACTTCCCCTTCACTCCCTCGCCGGATCTTGTTGCCCTAGTGCCAGTGAAAGCGTTCCTTGTGTGTTCCTTGCCTGTGATTCCAGACCTTCTGCCGTTGCCCCTGACTACGATCCTTGCTGCCTGCCCCGACCTTCTGCTACGTCCGACCTTGCTTCTGTCTACTCCCTTGTACCGCGCCTATCTTCAGCAGCCAGAGAGGTTGAGCCGTTGCTAGGGGATACGACCTGGTCACTACCGCCGCAGCAAGACCATCCCGCTTTGCGGCGGGCTCTGGTGAAAACCAGTAGTGACTTAGAACCGATCCTCTAGCACGGTCCACGCCAATCCCTCTCTGGCACAGAGGATCCACTACCTGCCAGCCGGCATCGTGACAAATACATTGTCAATCTTGTGCTATCTGTACTAGAAACAAATTCTTACAAATTTAAAACCAAGCAATACATATGACAACATTTCAAATCTGAAAAGCTACATAATGCAAAGGAAAATATAAACAAAAACTAATAATTTTGATTATTTAAACTTAAAGGCTCAACTGCTTTTATTCTGGTAATCATTTGTGTCTTGCTGGTATTGAATGGAACGTCATGCTCCAGGTTCTATTGATAAACTATATAAATTGGAGAATGAGGATGTAGATGCATTCTTTTCATTCTGCAATATTTTTCCAATACATTAGACAGCGTATTTTATACTGTCTGACAAGGAAATTAATTGTTCTTGCCTCAAAGATTAAGATTCTAACCTCATATGGGAAGTGTTGACACTCTTCACTTGGCTTTGTATGTTAAAGCTAGCTTTACAGTATCAAGTCAGTCCATTTTTATGCAACACGGGATGAAGGCTTAAATTGATCATTCATTGAACCTTTGCTTCCTGGTTGCGTTGACCCCACAGGAACTGTCCAATTTCTTTTTATTTTAATATCACCCTATATCTTTTTTTAGGTACAAGGTAGAGGGTGATGTCTGGCACTTCACTACGGATATGTGTGATCCCTGTAGAAGTGAATGTAAAGGTAGATTTGTGTGCTGGTGTCTGAGCGTGGAGGTGCAGATCACGTCAGTAAGGCAATAACAAAGTTCGAAGATGTGAAATATAGGAGATCGCACTCCCCACTTTGGCTCAGGGTCTTTTATTGAAACATGTGCGGCAGGTACAGGGGGTTCAGATATGGGGGGCGCCTCCATGGAGGGGTGTGGTTTCCAAAATGGGGTCACATGTGGGGGGGGGGGGTCCACTGTTCTGGCACCACGGGGGGCTTTGTAAACACACATGGCCTCCCACTTCAATTCCAACCAAATTCTCTCACCAAAAGCTCAATGGCGCTCCTTCTCTTCTGAGCATTGTAGTTCCCCCACAGAGCACTTTACATCCACATATGGGGTATTTCCATACTCAGAAGAAATGGGGTAACAAATTTTGGGAGGCTTTTTCTCCAATTACCCCTTGTGAAAATGAAAAATGTGGGGTACCACCAGCATTTAAGTGAAAAAAATCAAACTTTTCATTTTCACGTCCAAATTTTGTGAAAATTTGTCACGCACCTGTGGGGTGTTAAGGCTCACTGTACCCCTTGTTACATTCCTTGAGGGGTGTAAATTCCAAAATAGTATGCCATGTGGGATTTCTTTCTTTTTTTTTTTTTGCTGTTCTGGCACCATATGGGGCTTCTTAACCTCCCTGGCGGTATGATTCTGTCTGGAAATGTGTACCAAAAGCGGTACAATTTTTTTAAACTGAATTTCACATCTCCCTCTGCCCATTTCACATCTCCCCCGTCACATTCCCCTCTCCCTTGTCACATCCCCCGTCACATTCTCCCCCCTCCTTGTCACATTCTCCCCCCTCCTTGTCACATTCTCCCCCCTCCTTGTCACATTCTCCCCCCTCCTTGTCACATTCTTCCCCCTCCTTGTCACATTCTCCCCCCTCCTTGTCACATTCTTCCCGCCTTGTCACATTCCCCCCCTTGTCACATTCTCCCCCTTCATGTTACATTCCCCTCCCCCCCTGTCACATCCCCCCTTCATGTCACATTCCCCTCCCCCCCTGTCACATTCCCCCCCAGTCACATTCCCCCCCTTGTCACATTCCCCCCTTGTCACATTCCCCCCCAGTCACATTCCCCCCCTGTCACATTCCCCCCTTGTCACATTCCCCCCTTGTCACATTCCCCCCTTTGTCACATTCTCCCCCCCCCCCCCCCTTGTCACCTTGTCCTGCAGCAAATACACTAGGTTTACCGGCAGATTTCAAACCTAGTGTATTTGCTGCAGAACAAGCCCTTTCCCCTTCAGCCAATCACAGGCTTTACACCACTGTGGCCTGTGATTGGCTGAAAAGTGAAAGGTCCTAGAAGATGAATAGTGAAGAGAGGACACCCCGGACCGCACGGAGGGGAACGGCATCTGCAGGGACCGGGATTAGGTGAGCAAAAGTTTTTTTTTATTTTAGTACTTCTTCCTTTTACACTTAGCTCAGTGTTTTTCTACCAGGGGGCCTCCAGCTGTTGTGAAACTACTACTCCCAGCATGCCCGGACAGCCTTTGGCTGTTCGGGCATGCTGAGAGTTGTAGTTTTGCAACAGCTGGAGGCCCCCTGGTAGGGAAACACTGACTTTTAGTATTTTTCTTTACCTGCTCTGGCCGGCCCCGCAACGGGAGACGACCAGAGCAGATAATCGCATGTTTTCCCGGGGGGCCGCATCGCTATATCGCATTGCTTTTGCGATATAACCTGCAGCCCGGCCGGGAACTCTGCAATTCTACCCCGAGCGTGACTCGGGGTTACCGATCCTGGCAGGGAAAATTAACCCCGAGTCACTCTCGGGATTACCGCTCAGGAGGTTAAATGTGACATGCCCCCCCAAAAATCATTTCAGCAAAATTTGCTTTTCAAAAGCCAAATGTGACTTCTCTTCTGAGCATTGTAGTGCACCCGCAGAGCACTTGACATCCACACAACTGGGTCTACAACAACATGCAAGTGTAAAAAATGAAGATTATGAATTTTCTCCTTCACCTTGTTGCTATTCATGTGTTCTGAATGTCATTTTGAATACTTTTGGGGGTGAAGTTTTTATAATGGGGTAATTTATGGGGTATTTCTAATATGACGACCCCTCAAATCCACTTCAAAACTGAACTGATCTCTGAAAAATTCCAATTTTGAAAATTTGGTGAAAAATTTGAAAATTGCTGCTGAACTTTGAAGCCCTCTGATGTCTTCCAAAAGTAAAAATCATGTCAACTTTATGATGCAAATATGAAGTAGACATAGGGGGGTATTTATCAAAGGATTTATGTGTTTTTTTTCACTTTGGTGCAATACTTTGGCGCAGTGTCTTTTTGCGCCAAAGTTTGGCGCATCTTCTCCACTGTCATTTTTACAACTTTCTCAAAATCACACGGTCCTGTGTGTGATTTTAACTTTAGTCAGTAATTCATCATCGATTTTTGGCGCAATTTTGGCGCAAATCCCATTTTTTGGGCGCAAATCCCCGCCAAGAAATTTTGCACATGGAAAACACACTTACCAATGTAAAAAAATGTAAAGGCGTAAAAATACATTCAAATATTTTTTTTGTGAAAGCATCGAATCCCTCCAGGGCTGCTCAATACTATCCTGCGACATAGTTGTCTCTGAGGAACCTTCACCCTCCGTTGAGCCAGCATTGGACATGGCCACACAGGTTCAGGAAAGGTAAGCACTAAAGCAGTGGTCTCCATCCTGTGGACCTCCAGATATTCCAAAACTACAACTCCCAGCATGCCCGGACATGCTGGGAATTGTAGTTTTGCAACATCTGGAGGTCCGCAGGTTGAAGACCACTGCACTAAAGTAAAAAAAAAAAAAAAAAAAATACCCAAGTTGAAAATAAAATCCATTTCACATCGTCGCTATAAACTCCACAAAAGAAAATAACTCACGTCGCTTGCTGATATACTGCAAGAGGGACTCCGAAATGGCTGCTCTACAGGGTAAAATACGCGTCCTCTGTGGTGGTAAGTTCTGTGTAAAAGCGCTGTGAACAGCTGATTTCAACATTTGAGCCAAAATGACTAACAACTTGCAAGAAATGATAGATTTGGAGCATGTCCACGAAAACCAAAGTGAAAAAAAAAGCGTAAAAAGAAACTGTCAACAGGCAAAATTGATAAATACTATATTGTATATGTGAATCAATATATAATTTATTTGGAATATCCATTTTAATTTGAAGTAGAGAGTTTCAAAGTTAGAAAAATGCTAATTTTTCTAAATTCTCATGACATTTTTTGATTTTTCACCAAGAAAGGATGCAAGTAACAACGAAAATTTACCACTGTGTTAAAGTAGAATATGTCACGAAAAAACATTCTCGGAATCAGAATAATCCGTAAAAGCATCCCAGAGTTATTAATGCATAAAGCGACAGTGGTCAGAATTGCAAAAAAAGGGCTCAGTCCTTAAGGTGAAAAAGGGCTCAATCCTTAAGGAGTTAACATTGTAATTTGCTGTAGCACACATGTTGTGCATAAGTCCAGTGCATCAATGTTGGTAAAACACAGAGAACACGAGAACCATCTCCGTCCAGCACACACAGTGTGACTGACATCAAGGATAAAAAAAAAAACAGACATTACGAAATTTTTTCTGTCTGCTACATTTTCCCATCAGAAATATTGTTCCTGATTTATTAAAGGGGTTATCCAGGAATCAAAACCTGGTCTAATTTCTTTCAAAGCCCACTCCCTGTCTGTCTCCACTTTGGGTGTGGTATTACAACTTGGCTTCATTCACTTCAATGGAACTGAGCTGCAGAACTACACCCAACCTGGAGACAGACAGGGAGTGGTCTTTGAAAGAAATTATCTCTGTATTTCGATTCCTGGATAACCCCTTTAAAATATGTGAGAGAAAAACTGGAGAGATTTTGCCCATAACAACCAATCACAGCTCAGCTTTCACTTTACTAGAACTTGTTAGGATAGGAAAGCTGAGCTGTGATTGGTTGTTATGGGCAAAATCTCTCCAGTTTCTCTCATACAATTTGATAAATCTGGGCCATTGTGTTTTTTTCCAGTGCTACATTCTAACTACAGCATTGGAACTTTTTACCTGGTGCTACATCTGTGTATCCCTGCACTCAGCTTTACTTGGAGGTTCACATTCTACTTATTCAGCATCTTGTGACATGTATTTTAGTCACAAGGGCCCTGTGACTATACTTATTTGTGAATGTTTTATTTAATATACTGTATGATATTTAATAAATTGTATCTTTTATAAATATTGAGCATCCTTTTTTCTCTATACATTAATTCCCCTAGTTTTCCCCATTATTTGAACCCCCACTCCTTCAACCCTACTTCTCACTTCTTTTTATTTTTTTTTATTTTTTTTTTATTTATCTAATATTATTATTATTCAGATTTTTGGTATATAGTATTTCATGGATTACTATACCTAATATTTACATTTATGTTTTGTATTTGTTTTATCTATATATATCTATATATATATATATATATATATATATATATATATATATATATATATGCAAATCAAATGTTGCAGTATCTTGTATTACCTTTTTCATTGGACTAACAGAATTTTGTAGAGACAAGCTTTCGGGATTCCTCCCTTTATCAAGTCCAAAGCAAATCTAAGCTCACAAGTAGAAGACACAGGTTACATCTCACAAATATGCAGGGGTTAAGACAATAGATGTGGAGAATTCACACTAAGATAGGCCATAAATTTTCCTGTTGTAGGAACATAGACTAAATAGATAAGGATGAGAAAAAGGGGGAGGGAGGGGGGGAGCAGGGGAGAGACTGGTAATTAAGCAGTCTCCCCCTTTTTCTCATCCTTATCTACCCTCCCTCCCCCTTTTTCTCATCCTTATCTACCCTCCCTCCCCCTTTTTCTCATCCTTATCTACCCTCCCTCCCCCTTTTTCTCATCCTTATCTACCCTCCCTCCCCCTTTTTCTCATCCTTATCTACCCTCCCTCCCCCTTTTTCTCATCCTTATCTACCCTCCCTCCCCCATTTTCTCATCCTTATCTACCCTCCCTCCCCCTTTTTCTCATCCTTATCTACTGCTTAATTACCAGTTTCTCCCCTGCTTCCCCCTCCCTCCCCCTTTTTCTCATCCTTATCTATTTAGTCTGTGTTCCTATAACAGGACAATTTATGGCCCATCTTAGTGTGAATTCTCCACATCTATTGTCTTAACCCCTGCATATTTGTAAGATGTAACCTGTGTCTTCTACTTGTGAGCTTAGATTTGCTTTAGACTTGATAAAGGGAGGAATCCCGAAAGCTTCTCTCTACAAAATGCTGTTAGTCCAATAATAAAGGTATTACAAGATACTGCAACATTTGATTTGCATCTGCATCAATGGACTAATACGGCTACTCAAATTTGCTATATATATATATATATATATATATATATATATATATATATATCAATTTATTTAACAATATTTTATTATTAATATTTACCCTTGTGATCCTTAAGAGCTAGCCTACCAAACTATTTGCATACATTTTGTCTTTCTTCTTTATGCGAGTCACGCAATGGACTGTCTCGGACAGTATATCAGATAGAGCACACCAGTCCTCCCATATCCTTCATTTTAAGTATAGATTTTAGCTATCAGAGAGTGCTACTTTGTATATGCTACTCTTCTTGTAAATTTGCTTCTCCTTTTTATACAAACTACACTACAAACTAAGAGCTATTAACCCAAAGGAAATCATTGAAAAAACTGGCAGTCAGATTTTGTGTATATCATTAATCACCAGTGTCTGCACAACCAGAATACACAATTAATTTCTGGTAATTGTAAATATGAACTAGACCCAGGGCTTGGACAAAGATAATACGGGTTATCTGGGACATAGTATCAGTATTAGTTAATGAATAGTACCCTCTAGTACCCTCCAGTCCCACTTTTACAGTGCTAGAAGAAACAGCCAGTGGTGGTATGATGCAAAAACAGAGTACCGTTTATTGAAATAAAATCCAGAGACACAGTGTGAACAATGTAACGTGCATAAAAAGTGCACAAAGAAGTTCCTCCATTAAATAGGGAAAACACACATGGGAAGATGAAATACACCTGTCCCAGGTTGTTTAACCCTTGACATGTAAAACTCCAATAAGGACACGTGTCCTTATTGGACTTTTACATGTCAAGGGTTAAACAACCTGGGACAGGTGTATTTCATCTTCCCATGTGTGTTTTCCCAATTTAATGGAGGAACTTCCTCGTGCACTTTGTATGACTAAGGGTGACCACGCCTGAAACGCGTTACCTTGATCACACTGTGTCTCTGGATTTTATTTCAACAAACGGGACTCTGTTTTTGCATCATACCACCGCTGGCTGTTTCTTCTAGTCCTGGATTCGTTTGGTGTTGCCGTACACCTGCCGTGCGGTGGAGGGGACACCCGTGGTTAGCTGGCTTACCTATCTCTCACTTTAACAGTGGGACTGAAAAAGTGGCAAGACCAACGAGAGATCAGGAGTAGGAGAAGATAGAAAGATAATTCTAACAAATCCTTGACAAAGACCGTCAGTAAGAGATGGTCGAAACGTCGCTACTATGGCACTGTGGTGTTGAAGTAAAGCCTGACTTCTTTGCTATAAGGACATGCTGCTATGATCTTTTGTTGTGGATGTAATACAGGCTTGTGGACAGAAACCTTGCATAGCTGGCACTAGGGATGAGCGAATTGAATCTGATGAATCCAAATTCGTTATGAATTTCAGGAACAATTTGCCGCTATTCGATCGCACAAATCGCTTCATTAAACTCCATTTAGTGTGGTTCAGGCTCCAGGGTATCTAAGATGGCGGATCCACAAGTCAGGACATGGGGCAAGGAACTCTGGGAAAACGGGTAGGCGGGATGACCTTGAATCACATGCAGCACGCAGCCTATCAGCAGCCAGCCACCCCTGTGATGTCACAGCCCTATATAATCGGCAGCCATCTTGTGGCCAGTCCCATCAGAGTTTCCCTGCAGAGAGAGAGATGGGGGCAGAGAGCAGTGTGTGATGCACAGAAAAGCATTTTTACAGCAGCAATTCACCTCTAGCCTAAATCCAGCCTAGAAGCACTGATAGGGAAGGGAGAGAGATGGAGAGAGAAGGTGCCATTTTGGGTGTACTACACAGCCACTGTGTTCTGCAGCACTGATGTGTACAACAACTAAAAAATTAATAGTAGCCAGCCAGTTAGGGGGAGCAGAGCACTAAAAGCCATAATCACCTTCTATTAGTGCATAATACAGGTTGCGTAGCGGAGCGTATTGTCCTCTATTAAATGTAACCTGTGAATACATAGGTGGTGTACAATTTTGTTCCTGTTAAAGTCTTAAGGGCCTAGTTACTGTGAAAGGGCAGCCAAAAGTACACACCTGCTGGTGTTGTAGACAAATACTGTTTTAAGTGTAGTGTAGCGTATTGTCCTCCCCTTAGATACACAATAATTGGGCCAGGATGTGAACAGAGGAGTGGCAGAGGCCTAAATTCATCAGGCGCATGCAGAGGTAGCAGCAGACTTGGGGCGAGTGGCAGCAGGAGTCGCAGTGAGAGGTCTTTGCTCCTGGTATCAGCTAGCAGTCATGTATTGAACAGCAACCCATCTGCCTTCATCGATTGGTTAACTCAGTCATCCACTTCATCACAAGTGACATATGACACCCCCAGTCAACAGTCGGTGGGTTCCCTAGACACAACCCTCAATTGGCATGGCACGGGAGCAGTCCCTGTCCTCCCATTGCCTCTGTCCTATGCTGTTCCCTCCCCCACAAAAGTATTGTATGCTGTTGTTTCAGCTCCACTATTTAATGAGGACGATTTACTAGAGGACAGTCAGCACCTACTGCCAGCAAAGAAGTGAAGGAGACATCCTCAGCTTCCTCCACTAGGCAGGCAAGTATTAATTAGGAGAGTGGCGTGGGAGGTATTACTGCGAGCATTCAAGCTCCAGAAGCAGACACTGTTGAAGAACCTGAGGAGGACATCAGTGACGTGCAGACACAACTCGATGATGAGGAAGCCGATCGCACTTGCAGAAGTGGTAGCAGAAGTGGGAAGTATGGAGCCAAATGTGCCCGGGGTACACCAACTGCTTCCCGGCAGCCTACCTTCCCGGGAGGTAGTGGAACAGGGGTTCCTTGAGTTGGCGGCAGTAGCAGTCAATCAGTGTGGACTGTTGGTGGGAAAATCAGCTACTCGGTGGTGTTGCAGTTTACCATCAAGCATCCGGAGGATGTTAACCTGGCCACATGCAAGATGTGTCAGTAGAAGGTGAAGCGTGGCCAGGGTCCCAATGTTGGCACCACGGCCCTGTGTCAACATATGCAGCGTTACCATAAAACAGCCTGGGAGAACCGTGGATCTGATGCGGTGGTCCCGCCTGTTGCATAACCCAGGGGCACGCCGCTCCCTCTTTAAGCCAGCCAAGGCTCCACCACCTCAGCCAAAGGGAGCTGTCTGTCATACCCATCTACTGTAGCTCCAGATGCTCGTGATCCTCCTTTCTGTCATTCTGCCAGCAATCCATTGGCAAAGCCATGTCCAGGAGACGACAGTATGTACCCACTCATTCAACTCCACAGAAGCTGAATGTGCTCCTGTCCAAATTGCTGGTGCTGCATTCCCTTCCTTTTCAAGTGGTGGACTCTGCACCTTTCAGAGAACTGATGGCTTGTGCCGAGCTGAGGTGGAGAGTCCCAAGCCATCATTTCTCTGCAAAAAAAAAGGCAGTACCAGCCCTGCACAATTTTGTGGAACAGAAGGTGGGCCAGTCCTTGAGCCTGTCAGGCTGTACAAAAGTGCATGGCAGCGCTGACGTCTGGAGCTGTAACTACGGTCAGGGACAATACATGCCCACTGGGTCAATGTGGTTCCTGCACAGCCACAACACCGCTTTCGCCTCCACGCTCTCAGGCTGTTGTTCCTGTGAAAGTGTGCGACTCCGCCCCCTCATCCTCCACCGTTTCCTCAGCTTCCACTGCCCAGACAAATCTCAGTGCCCCTCAAGCATACCATGTGTGCAGGGCATGGTGGTGTTACGCTGTTCTTCACATGATTTGCCTTGGCGAACAGAGTCACACAGGGGAGGAAGTGCTAAAAGTCATTCATCAAGAAATCGAATCATGGCTTACTCCACGAAAACTGGAAATGGAAACCATGGTGACCCACAATGGGAAGAACATCTTGTCTGCGCTGCGACAAGGAAGCCTGAGCCATGCATGTTCAATCTGACTGTCAAGCGGTTTCTGAAGTATTCCCCTCATCTGCAAGACATCCTAAAAATGGGAAGGAAACTTTGCATGCCACTCGTACACTGCAAAGCACACCCTCCTTAAACTGCACCGTCAGAACGGTATCCCCCAACATAGTCTGATTTGCGACGTTTCCACACGTTGGAATTCCACCCTCCATATGTTGGACTGACTATACCAACAGAGAAAAGCCATCACGATTTCTTGATGATCCAAGCAGATAGGGGGACTCTCCTGTGCAACATCAATGTCAACCAGTGGCAGCTTGCACCTGACACCTGCCGTTTGCTCAGGCCCTTTAAGGAAGCCACATTATTGGTCGGTCGCCAGGATTACGGGATGAACAACGTCATTCCACTACAGTGACGCCTGTAATCTGTATGTCATACTGAATATCAGTATTATTTTACGAACACAGCTGCCGCTTACTCCAGGCTGTCTCATTCTGCCACCATATGTTCTCCTCATGCTGATGCCACCTCCAGGCTGTTTTATTCTGCCACCATATGTTCTCCTAATGCTGATGCCAGCTCCAGGCTGTCTCAAACTGCCACCATATGTTCTCATCATGCCGATGCCACCTCCAGGCTGTCTGATTCTGCCACCATATGTTCTCCTCATGCGGATGCCAGCTCCAGGCTTTCTCATTCTGCCACCATATGTTCTTCTCATGCTGATGCCAGCTCCAGGCTGTCTCATTCTGCCACCATATCTTCTCATGCTGATGCCAGACTCAGGCTGTCTCATACTGCAACCATATATTCTCCTCATGCTGATGCCAGCTACAAGCATGTCTCATTCAGCCACCATCTGTTCTCCTCATGCTGATGCCATCTCCAGGCTGTCTCATTCTGCCACTATCTGTTCTCCTCATGCTGATGCCATCTCCAGGCTGTCTCATTCTGCCACCATATGCTCTCCTCATGCTGGTGCCACCTCCAGGCTGCCTCATACTGGCACCATATTTTCTCCTCATGCTGATGCTACCTTCAGGCTGTCTCATTCTGACACTATATGGTCTCCTCTTGCTGTCTCCAACTCCAGACTGTGTAATTGAGCCACTATATGGTCTCCTCCTGCTTCCGCCACCTCCAGGCTGTGTCATTCAGCCACTTTATGGTCTCCTCATGCTGCTGCCAACTCCAGGCTGTGTTATCCTGCTAGATTATGGTCTCTTTATGCTGCTGCCACCTCCAGGCTGTGTCACTGTGCCGCCATGTGGTCTCCTCATGCTGCTGGCACATTAAATAAAACTTTTTAGGTTCATCTAGTTGAAATCTTTAATTTAAATGTTAAAAAATATATTTCATCTTTTCAATTGTGAGGCCCTATGGTCTCGCCAGGCTGTTGCCACCTCCAGGCTGTGTCATTCAGCCACTATATGATTTCCTCATACTGATGCCACCTCCAGGTTCTGCGACATGGATTATAATAGTGACACCTGTAATCTGTATGTCATACTGAATAACAGTATTATCTTACTAACACAGCTGCTGCTTACCCCAGGCTGGGTCATTCAGCCACTATATGGTCTCTTCATACTGATGACACCTCCAGGCTCTGTCATTTTGCCACTCTGCGACAGTGATTCTAATAGTGATGCCTGTAATCCGTATGTCATACTGAATAACAGTATTATTTCACTAACACAGTCCACTCCCTATGTGTGTTACGGCAACTCAAAGTGTTCTTCACCCCTATTAAGGCTCTCTATAGGACAGAAATAGCCATTTTTAAAAGCGATTTGCCGCAAATAAATTCGGACTGAACCAAATTCTTTTGGAAAATTTGGCGATTGGCAAATCAAATTTTTCCAGAAATTTGCTCATCTCTAGCTTGCACCCTACACTGACCCTCACTTCTTATGTGTTGCTCCTCCTCTACTTGTAGATAGATAGATAGATAGATAGATAGATAGAATGATTTATGTTTTCTTGCAAGGCCCCAGCAACATATACCATTTTTCTAAACAGCAAGTTTAAGTTTGGATGATACAATCACTTTATCAGGTCTATGTTTGCATGAAATCCCAGTAATTTGCATAATGGAGACTCAATACAGAAAGTAATTTTTAACTCAAATATTACTTCCTAAGTATGTCAGGCAGATATTGTATTAAATATGCTGATATGCAGTTAGTGCAAGAAATATATTGCAGCTGGCATTTGCCTGCCCCTGCCAGGATTCTATGCATTGTGCTGAAATTATAAAAATAAAATGTTTAAAAAGGTAAAGCATATTAAACATTTAAAATTAAGAAACCTTTGCCCATAAACATAATTTGTATTACCACATGTCAAAATAATCCTGCTGGTTTAAAAACCATTTAAACAATATCAAATGACAATTTTTGGGCATCTCAGATCGCAAAAAAAAACATTACTAAAAAGAGATTAAAGGGATTAAAAAGTCTTATCTTTAATCTTTCAAAATTCCAACATAGTTTCATAAATAGACAAACAGTTTTTAATTAGTTAATGTATTTGTTTGTGCACTTATTTATTTTTAAGTAGTTAAACATAACAAAAACAATATCTATAGGTATGACTGAAATTGTACTGTTCAGCAGAAGAAATACAGCATGTCATTTTTACTGTAAAGTAAATGAAATACAAAAGAAAGATTGCAAAATTTGCCAAATTGCATTTAGTTTTCTCTTTTTATTTCACCTACAAATAATCTTTTTCAGTTTTTTCATTATATTTTATGGTAAAATGAAGAATGCTATTAGAAAATAACAATAAGTGCTGCAAAAAACAAGCTCCATAGAGCTCTGCTAATGGGAAAATAAAAGTTATCTTTCTCAGAGGACAACGAAAAGGAAAAAACATAATAGATGAAGGAGTGTTCATCTTTGGTTATATACTGTATCCAAACAAATGAGAACTGCTACTGCTATATCTTTTGCCCCTTCTGTTAGTCATGTACTGTAAATAAAAATGTTTTTTACTCTTTCATGTAGACACTGACATTGAAGATGATTCATTGCATTTTGACAAGCGATGTCTAAATGCATTTACTGCATATGAAATTAATATTGTATTTTACACTTCAGCCATGATAAGCGGCCTGTTGAAGAAATACAAACTATTGGACTCAGGCACAGAGACAGTAAAGAAGGTAGGGGGAGCAGCTAACAATTTGTCCATTTATTTCTTTTATTAAAGCCCATCGAAATAGACAAGTCATAGACTATTGATTAAATAGCAGAGAAAAATAAACAGTGTAATACAATAGCCATGAGCTACATCATCTAATACTTTTCACAGAAAGCTTGCATTACATTGGGGACAGTGTGATCACATAAATACAACACACTCACTCACATCCCACAAGTCTATAAATTATGTATGCAGTATCTCTCAGGAGTATGGGCAAACATTGTAATTCTATCAAAATGTAATTGACCGCAAGAAAATGTAATATAAATTTTACAAGGTATTGGGAAAAAAAAATGAGGTTACAAATAGTACAGTATACTATATTCATGAGCTACTTGTTTGCCTTTTTTCTGCACATACTATTAAATCATAGACAATTCACTCTGTCAATGTTTAATTCTATCAATCTATTTTAAGTGAATGGAGCAAATTCAAGTTCAGAAGAGGAAAACACTTTTAAAAGAAATATTTAACTATGAATGCAAGGCACCTGACTTTATGGGAGCACATCACACAGAAACATTACAGTAAAGGCTCTTCTAGGAATGTAAATGCAATTTATAGCTCCTGTTTCTAACAACTATTACAAGGGTGCTCTCTTTCTACAAGGAAGGACATACTGTATATACTATAAACTGTACGGTAAGATGCATTATGGAATATTTACAGAATTAAAGCAAGGCTTTTAAAAACCAACTTATTTAGAAAATAAAATACAACTATTGCAACGAACATGAAAGAGAACTTACTCTACTCACCAGATTCCCATTAAAAGCATTTTTTTTTTACTTTCTATAAAATAAGTGCAAAGTGTCAGTTAATATTTACCTCTAAGCACCCTTTTGTATTTTTTTTTTTATCTAGATAAATCCAAACTGTTGTGGCAATTCATTTATAAATATTTCTTTATAAAGGTCAAAGCTCTATTTTACTTTATTCGAAGCTGCAAATCCCCTGCATAGACATATAGTTAAATGATCCAATTCTGGCTGCCCGCAGTCCTGACTAGAGGGAGCTTAGGAGTTTAGTGCATACAGTAAACTCAGTAATAAAACAGCACGCTGTAAGCTCTCCCTGGTGGTTGTTGAAGGCTAAAGAAAATTTGTTTAGTCTTTGACTATACACTTACTATATGGTGACAATTGTGTTCAAAGCTAGGCATTTAATTTCAAAGCTACAGCTTATAGAAGTATATATTATAAGAAAAGTTGAACAATACTGTATAATGTAATTTTTTTTACATAGACTTGTAGTATTACATCAAAGGCTTTTCTAGGACTATAAAAGCTAAAGAGAACTTATGCTTCCAACAACAAATATAACAGCATCTATTAGGGTAACAGATGGAGGGAGCTCCCTCTGTCACTAATCGGCGCTCTGCAAAGTGGAAACAGAGCGGTGATGGTTTCCATGGCAACCGGAGGCCTGACAGTGGCCTCCGTTGTCATGCCAACAGGAGGAGATCAGTCTACCTAAGGTAGAGTCTGATCTGCTATCCTGTGCCTTTAAGTGTTAAACTGACAGTCAGGCATAATTCAATGGAGTACAGATGTGTACCCCATTGAATTATGTGTATAACAGTAAAAATAAGGAAAATGTAAAGAAATGTGAAAAAAATAATGTGGAAATAAATAATAAAATTGCATATATATATATATATATATATATATATATATATATATATATATATATAATACAACCCAAAACACACCCAAAAATAGTCCCCCCCCAAAAAAAATCCACACAGCCCCAAAATCCACACAGCATGCCTTCATGTCTGAGGCCTGTGTGAGAGACACGTAGCGCACAAAGGCCACACAACATGGGATATTTCTAAATATGACAGAATTCGGGGAATAAATCTTGAGTTCAATTAATTTGTCAACGACTACTGTGTTACAGAAAAAAAATGGATTAAAATTCTAAAGTTCGGCCACAACTTTGCTTTCATTTCTGTGAAACACTTAAAGGGTAAATAAACTTCTTTAATGTTATTCTGACTACTTTAAGGGGTGACTTTTAAAAGTGAGGTGATTTCTGGGGGTATCCAACATACAGACCCCACAATTCCACTTCAGAGCGGAACTGGTCCCTGAAAAATCAGATTTTGAAATTTTTAGGGAAAATTGCTGCTAAAATGTTAAAAATTATAAGCCTTCTAAAAAAAGTTAAAGAATGTTAGCATTAAGTAGACATATTGTAGATGTGAATTAATCAATAGTTTGGTGCGGCATGACTATTTGTCGTACGAGCAGAAAATTTAAAATATAGAATCTACGTCAAAATATGCCTTACAATATTGATGAAAAATTTAAAAACCTGTCAAAAATACCCCTGCAAACACATCGATTCCTGACACTGGTTTCAATTTTATTTGGTTTTGGAAACTGTTTTATTGACTGCTGCAAAGACTGCATATACAGCACAAAATACTAATCAAATTTTAACTGAGACAAAAGAAAAGTGCTTGAAATATAGAAACAAAGGTAAAAAAAAAAAATACAGCACAAGATAAAATATACATACACTATACCATAAACTATTTCATACACAAATGTATGTTATTTACAAACAAATGTGCAGCTCAATGAATCGCTCAAAGTTTTTTAAATCACTTTCTCAGAAGTTTAACTTGCAACAAACACAAAAATGTTTTAATTCCAGAAATAAATACATATTTGCTCTAAGCAGATGAAGTTTACTTGAAACAAACATATTCCATTTCCAGTACGCAATGTTTTTCGTTAAAATATTTGTTTTTCCTGTGCTATAATATTGGCTCAGAATATGCAAAGTTTTATGTTCCATTTTTAAACATTTTCTATAACTGCCAGACAATGCAGTATAGATGATATCCCAAGGTGACTAAAGTGACGAAAGCAGCTTGATAAATATGTTTAAAAATTTACCAGACTTGCAAAGCTGCTCCCTGTTTTCTACAGCTGATGAAGACCTTGATAAATTATCTCCATTTTACTTTAAAATTAATGTAAAATAGTTCAGATTGAGGAACTGAACCATGTTGTATGAAAGTCAAAAACTAAATCCGGAGAACGTATCAGGGAGCTTGTTTTTCCAATACCAGACAGTGGTACATAAGCAATAAGTATTTAGAAACTGCATAATGAAGTCAAAGATAATGCAGTGAAGTGCACTGCTAGAGAGCTTGTTGCATGCTTTATTATTTATAAAATATTAAAAAAAATTATTATTGTTTACTTCATAAATAATGTCTCCTAATGTCATTGGGATAATAAATAATCCAATACTGGTGAAAAACAACCCCCAATCCAAAAAAAAATAAATACAAATAAAAATATCTTTAGATTTACTTAATAAGAAAATGTTATTTCCTTTTTATGGAACTCATGGCTTATAAAATTATGGCTTTGCCCAAACTGAAACACAGGCATGGACAAAGTACAGTAAGTGAGGGTGGGCTAGCACTCCTCTGTGCTCTCTCCTGTCCTATCAGACGGAGGAGTAATAGCCCACCCTCACTTACTGGACTTTGTCCATGCCTGTGCTTCAGCTCGGGCAAATTCATGATTTTATTAGCCATGATTTCTATAAAAAGTTAATATTTTGCCAAGATGTTCAACATATAAAAAGTTTTTCAATCTGACAGTGCCCATTTCAGCCTAATTCAATTTTAGCAGCAGCATTTCCATACAGTTAGGCTTGGCTTGCTCTCTTATTTCTTTTTAAAGTTACCCACAAATACCCAAAGGTAAAATAAGGCTTGGCAGTGCACCAAGGATCATGTCACAACTTTAAACCCTTAACGACAATGGACGTAAATGTACGTCATGGTGACGTGGTACTTAGCGCACCATGACGTACATTTACGCGCCGACATGATCGCGAGCACCAGAGCCAGGTGCTCGCGTCATGCCCGGCAGGTCCCGGCTGATATCAGCAGCCAGGGACCCGCCGGTAATGGTGGACATCCGCGATTGCAGCGATCAATACAGATCACGGCATATGCGGCATTGCGGTAGTTTGAATGGACGATCGGATCGCCGCAGCACTGCCGCGGGGATCCGATCATCCAGCATGGCGGCCGGAGGTCCCCTCACCTTGCTCCGGCCGTCTCCCGGGGTCTTCTGCTCTGGTCTGAGATCGAGCAGACCAGAGCAGAAGATCACCGATAATACTGAGCAGTGCTGTGTCCTATACATAGCACTGCACAGTATTAGCAATCAACTGATTGCAATGAATAGTCCCCTATGGGGACATAAAAAGTGTTAAAAAAAAGTTTAAAAAAGTAAAATAAAAAAGTAAAAAAAATTGGAAAAATCCCCTCCCCCAATAAAAAGTTAAATGTCCGTTTTTCCCCATTTTACCCCCAAAAAGGTGTAAAAAAAAATTTATACACATATTTGGTATCTCCACATGCGTAAAAGTATGAACTATTAAAATATATTGTTAATTATCCCGTACGGTGAACGGCGTAAAAGTAATAAAAATTTGAAAAAGTCCAAAATTCCAAAAATGAATAAAAAATTAATTAAAAGTAAAACCTAAGAAAAAGTGGTACTGATAAAAACTACAGATCATGACGCAAAAAATGAGCCCTCATATCGCCCCATATACGGAAAAATTAGAAAGTTATAGGTGGTCAAAATAGGGCAATTTCAAACATACTAATTTTGTTAAAATGGTTTGAGATTTTTTTTAAGCGGTACACTTATAGAAAAGCATATAACATGAGTATCATTTTAATCGTATTGACCCACAGAATAAAGAAAACATGTCATTTTTACCAGAAAGTGTACAGTGTGAAAACAAAACCTTCCAAAATTTGCTAAATTGCGGTTTTCTTTTCAATTTTCCCACATAAATAATATTTGTTTGGTTGCGCTGTACATTTTATGGTAAAATAAGTGATGTCATTACAAAGTACAATTGGTGACGCAAAAAACAAGCCCTCATTAGGGTCTGTGGATGGAAATATAAGAGAGTCATGATTTTTAGAAGGCGAGGAGGAAAAAACTAAAATGCAAAAATAAAATTGGTCTGGTCCTTAAAGGGGTACTCCGGTGCTTACACATCTTATCCTCTATGCAAAGGATAGGGGATAAGATACCTGATTGCGGGAGTCCGCAGCTGGGGACGCCCGGGATCATGCACGCGGCACCCCGTTTTTAATCCGTCCCCGGAGCGTGTTCGCTCCGGATCTGATTACGGTCGACCGCAGGGCCAGCGACGTGTGATGTCACGCCCCCGCCCCGTGTGATGTCACACTCCACCCCCCAATGCAAGCCTACGGGATGGGGCGTGATAGCTACGGGAGGGGGCATGATAGGGACTGATTACAAACGGGGTGCCGCGTGCATGATCCCGGGCGTCCCCAGGTGCGGGACTCCCACGACCAGGCATCTTATTCCCTATCCTTTGGATAGGAGATAAGATGTGTAAGCACCGGAGTACCCCTTTAAGGCCAAAATGGGCTTGGTCCTTATGGGGTTAACCAAACTTAGTCACAACGCTGTAAGGAATCTACATGGACCCCTTATTTTCAGACCAACGCAATTTGGAAAAATGTCATTAACAATTTAAATGGTCACTGTCAGACATAATAACTTTTGATATGTTATAAAGCATGCAAAAACAATATTTTTTGCAATTGCTTTCATCAGAACATTTTCAGTATTTCATACTGAAAAAGCCAGTCAAAAAAGTGACCACTTGGGACACATACCAGTCCTGCAGTGTCCAGTGGTCACCGACATGTCATGGACATTTTTTTTAAATCATATTTATCATTCTGTCAGGTATAAATGAATAAACATCTATTTACCTCCCATAGCTCTCCCAGTGCCTTTGTTATCCTCTTGCAGTCCCCAATGTGATCCTCTACCTGGTTTCGTGTGGCCAACACGTCATGCTGCAGCTTAGTAATTGCTGGCCACAGCGATGTCCCTTCTTGGCCAGTGATTCCTAGGCGTCAATCTGACATATGAAGCTCAAGCCCCACTTGTGTTCAGCTCCCTGCCGTTGGTGTACCTGTATACATGAAATAAAGCTTTTTTCATCATAAAGTGGTGAGCGCCATCTTCATCTTTACTACTGGTTAATGCTGTATACATACTGTATATCTATTTGATTAAGCACCACCACAAGAAGACACGAGTGCACCTGTGTCCACAGCAATGCTGATTTTTCTAGCAGGATTAGAGCTGTATTAAGGGAGAGTGGCACCAGAAGATACCTATGGGTTTCACCAGTTGCTAAAGTTAGTTGTCACAATAGTAGGAGTGAAGCCCTTCCAGAACCCAGCCTTTTTTTATCAGTAAAAGAAGAGAGAGGGGAGAAAAGTGTGTGGAGATATCCTTAAGAATCTGATTTAGAAGAGGTTATGCCTCTCTGTTTACATACATAAAACCTTCTGAAATACCAGCAACAGCTTTTAAATTATAAATTAATTATTAATGTATATTGAATTGACAACAGATGGTGCTGTCTTAACTATTAATGTTTATTAAAAGGACGTGCCTGTATGAATTTGTTGACAAAGGACGTGCCTGTATGCCCTTGTTGTTCGGTACCTAACAACCAGTCGGGTATACCTTTTACGCCCTGGAATGCTAAGTGTCTATTACGTGAGCACAGGTGCTGTTATCGCTTTATAGGTAGCAAGTGATGGCTACTATCAGCAGTCAAACATTTACAGCTAATGATGGGAAGCAGCGATCCCATCGCTGCCAGTCATTAAAGGGGTACTCCACCCCTAGACATGTTATCCCCTATCCAAAGCATAGAGAATAAAATGTCTGATCGCCACTGGAGACCCCCACGATCATTGCCTGCGGCACCCCAGAAATCCAGTGCAAGGAGCAAACTTTGTTCCGTGCCGGATGACTGGTAATGTGGGGTGGAGGCTCCTGACGTCACGGTTACGCCCCGCTCGTGATGTCACAGCTGGAGATTAGTGAATTTTTTAAAAATTCAATTCGGCCGATCCGCCAAATTTTCCCCAAAAATTTGGTCCGATCCGAATTTATTTGCGGCAAATCACTATTAAAAACGGCTATTTCTGGCCTACAAAGAGCTTCAATAGGGGTGTAGAACACTTTGCCTTGCTGTAACACGCATAGGGTGTGTACTGGGTTAGTGAAATAATACTGTTATTCAGTATGACATGCAGATCAGAGGCGTCACTTTTAGAATCACTGTCACAGAGTGGCACAATGACAGAGCCTGGAGTTGGCATCAGTATGAGAAGATCATAAAGTGGTTGAATGACACAGCATGGAGGTGGCGGCAGCATGAGAAGACCATATAGTGGCTGAATGACACAGCGTGGAGGTGGCGGCAGCACGAGAAGAACATATGGTATAATGGACTTATATATGTGTGAATATATATATGCAACATAAAATGGCCATTTTTGGGACAAAAGCTTCCATTCTTCTCGTGCCACTCTGCTCCTTCCTGTTTGGCCTCCACCATTGAATAGAGGAAGTTGCTGGCCAACACCCAAGAGGACTTGAAGCCCCCTGAAGTTTAACAAAGGACTATACCTTATATGGTATGATAGGACTAAGAACATCCCCCCAGTGAGGGTGGGAACTTTTGTTAATTGCAATGGTGATATAAGGTTGGACGGTTTGCAATAAAGCTCAGAGGAAGCAGAACTTTGAAGTATTGACAAACTGACATGGCTCCATTTGATTTACTTGGGTATACTTCGGTATATAAATTCTGTATACGGATTTGGCCGGGAGTAAGATAGTTACAAGGTAACTGATAAAATCCATATCAGTTTTGGCGCCCGATCCACAGGGATCTGGGTTTTCAATTATAATCCAGTCGTGCAAAATCGGCATCATTTTGGATCAAAAGAGATGGAGCAGAGGGCAGTGGATCATCTCCAAGAGTACGTTAAGGACACCTTCTTGTACCAAGCCACAGTGCCCCTGTCTCCCCTTTTGGTTTATCTTTATGCTTTAAGTTGACTGGCTTGTGATGAACTAGAGACAGATAATTCTCGCTCAGTGTCATTAACCTTGTACTTGCCCGAGTGTGAATGAAATGTGAGTGAGTGAATAAGCAGGATCCTGGCGGGTGGGTCGCCTGGGGGAATTGCATTGTTTGGGGTAAACTGATGATATCAGTGGAGTTTGGCGCAGGACTCTGATTAACTGGGCCTATGTCTCTTGGGGGAATTAAATTTTGGGGTAGACTGTTATATGTAGACATTGTGGGGGAGATTTATCAAATCTGTGCAGAGGAACAATGGTGCAGTTGCCCATAGCAACCAATCAGATTGCTTCTTTCATTTTTCACAGGCCTATTTAAAAATTAAAGAAGCCGCCTGATAGGTTGCTATGGGCAACTGCACCACTCTTCCTCTGCACAGGTTTTGATAAATCTTCCTCTGTGTATCCAGGACAGTGTGTATACGGTACTCGGGACTTCTAAAATAACATATTTCCAGGGACTCCCCAAAAATAACATATTCTTGGGACCCTCTTCCCATAGTAACTGATTGTATATGTGCTATCTGTGTCATGTACTGTCTTAATGTGTCCATGGATTCATGTTAAGCTAGCTAATGTAGAAAAAACAGAGAAAGAAGGAGTAGATCACTCCTTTTCTAGTACTAGACCTAGTTAAAAAGGCAGAACTGCATGTAAAAGTGTCTGTTAGAGATATCTCCTAAAGTATAGGAGGGGTTGAGAAGGTTTAGTTGTGCAACAGCAGGAGGCCAAAGAATAGGTCCCACTAGGAAGAGCAGAAGAAGGGGGGGCTACTGTGGGCTAGTTGCATTCAACAGTGAGAAACAAAGGGCAGAGATCACACAGCTACAATTTTAGACTGACTTCACAGACCTCACTGGGGGATGGGAGGTGTACTAAAGTGAGAAACAAAATCAAGTTTTGGTGGAAAGCATGTGGTGAGTTAAGAATGGATTAACTATGGATATTAACACCTTGGGGACGGAGCCCATTATAACCCTAAGGACGGGAGCATTTTTTGCAAATCTGACCACTATCACTTTATGTATTAATAACTCTGGGATGCTTTTACTTATAGATTTGATTCAGAGATAGTTTTTTTGTGACATATTCTACTTTATGTTAGTGGTAAATTTACGTCGATACTTGCATCATTTCTTGGTGAAAAATTCCAAAATTTCAGGAAAAATTTGAAAATTTTGCATTTTTTCTAACTTTGAAGCTCTCTGCTTGGAAGGTAAAGGAACATGTCAAATAAATGACATTGATTCACATTTACAATGTCTACTTTATGTTTGTATCAAAAAGTTGACATATTTTAACTTTTTGAAGACATTAGATTGTAGCCCCATTTTTTTCATATTTACAAGGGGTAAAAGGTAAAAAGGCCCCCCAAAACTCCTACTTAATTTTCTATTTAGTAAGGAAATACCTCATATGTGGATGTAAAGTGCTCTCTGGGTGTACTAGAGGGCTCAGAAGGGAAGGAGCGACAATGGCATTTTGGAGAGCGAATTTTGCTGAAATGGTTTTTTGGGGGCATGTCCCATTTAGGAAGTCCCATGATGCCATAACAGTAAAAAAAAAAAAAAACATATGGCACAATATTTTGGAAACTACACCCCTCAAGGAACGTAACAAGGGGTACAGTGAGCCTTAACACCCCACAGGTGATTGCCGAACTTTCGTTAAAGTGGAACGTGAAAATGAAAAATTTGATTTTTAACACTAAAATGCTGGTGTTACCCCAAACTTTTCATTTTCACAAGGAGTAATAGGAGAAAATGCCACACAAAATGTGTAACCCCATTTCTCTCGAGTAAGGTAATACCTCATATGTGGATGTGAAGTGCTCTGTGGGTGCACTAGAGGGCTCAGAAGGGAAGGAGTGACATTGGGCTTTTGGAGAGCGAATTTTGCTGAAATAGTTTTTGGGTGGCATGTCGCATTTAGGAAGCGCCCATGATGCCAGAAGAGTAAAAAAAAAAACACATGGCATACTATTTTGAAAACTACACCCCTTAACCCCTTAAGGACGCAGCCCTTTTTCACCTTAAGGACTGAGCCCTTTTTTGCAATTCTGACCACAATCACTTTACAAATTAATAAAAGCGAAAACGCTTTTACCGAATATTCTGATTCTGAGACAGTTTTTTCGTGACATATTCTACTTTATTTTGGTGGTAAATTTTCGGCGTTACTTGCATCCTTTTTTGGTGAAAAATCCCAAAATTTCATGAAAATTTTGAAAATTTAGCATTTTTCTAACTTTGAAGCTCTCTGCTTGTAAGGAAAATGGATATTCCAAATACATTTTATTTTTCTTCACAAACACAATATGTCCACTTTATGTTGGCATCATAAAATGGACATACTTTGCTTTTTGAAAAAATTAGAGAGCTTCAAAGTAGAGCAGCAATTTTCAAAAATGTCATGAAAATTGCTAAATCTGAAGGGACAGATGTTACAGAACTACAACTCCCAGCATGCCTGGGCAGTCGAGGCATGCTGAGAGTTGTAGTTTGGCAACATCTGGAGGGCTACTGTTTGGGCACCACTGTAACAGTGGTCTCCAAAATGTGACCCTCCAGATGTTGCAAAACTACAACTCCCAGCATGCCCAGACAGCCTTTGGCTCTCTGGGCATGCTGGGAGTTGCAGTTTGGCCCCCCTAGTGGTTGCCACAGTAAAGATCGATTTACTTTCACTTTCAATTCCCCCCCCCCCCCCCACTGTCGATTCCCTACCTGATCAGGATCCTGCAGGCTCCAGCAAAGATCCCAGGTCCCCAGGCATCTTCTCCTGCAGGTACGGCCTCCATCTTCTTCCCAAAGCCCCTGACATCCAGGGGCGGGCAGAACGGGGGTTGCCATGGCAACCCCCTGTCCTGCGCTGCCATTGGTCAGAACTCCGTTCTGAGTAATGGCAGGGGATAGGAGTAGATCGCAGCTTTGCGATCTCACTCCAATCCTTTAGGCTGATTGGGGTTGTTGCTGACAACTCCGATCAGCCCTATTTTCCGGGTGATCGGGTCACCAGAGACCCGATCAGCCCGGAATTGGAGAAAATCGCATTTCTGACTTGACATGCGATTTTCTCCGATCGCCGACATGGGGGGGTCTCAGGACCCCCTGGGCGATGTGCCAGGGTGCCTGCTGAATGATTTCAGCAGGCATCCGGCTCCGGTCCCCAACCGGTTAGCGGTGGGGAACGGAATTCCCACGGGCGTATGGATACGCCCTGCGTCCTTAAGGACTCGGAATGCAGGGCGTATCCATACGCCCTGCGTCCTTAAGAGGTTAAGGAATGTAACGAGTACAGTGAGCCTTAACACCCCACAGGTGGTTGACAAACTTTCGTAAGATTGGGATGTAAAAATAAAAAAATGGTTTCAATAAAATGCTGGTGTTACCCCAAATTTTAGCATGGAAATATCCCATATGTGTATGTAAAGTGCTCTGCCGGCGAACTACAATGCTCAAAAGAGAAGGAGGGCCATTGGGCTTTTGGAGAGAGAATTTGGTTGGAATGGAAGTCGGGGGCCATGTGCGTTTACAAAGCCCCCCCCCCCCACATGTGACCCCATTTTGGAAACTACACCCCTCACATAATTTAATAAGGGGTGCAGAGAGCATTTACACCCCACTGGCATTTGACAGATCTTTGGAACAGTGGGCAGTGCAAATGAAAAATTAAATTTTTCATTTCTACAGACGACTGTTCAAAAAATCTGTAAGACATCTGTGGGGTGTAAATTCTCACTGTACCCCTTATTACATTCCGTGAGGGGTCTAGTTTCCAAAATGGGGTAACATGTGGAGGGAGTCCACTGTTCTGGCACCATGGGGGCTCTATAAACACATATAGCCTTCAATTCCAGCCAAACACTCTCTCAAAAAGCCCAATGGCGCCCCTTCTCTTCTGAGCATTGTTGTTCGCCCGCAGAGCACTTTACATCCACATATGGGGTATTCCCTTACTGAGAAAAAATTTTTTACGTATTTTGGGAGGCTTTTTTTTCTATTATCTCTTTTGAAAATGAAAAATTTGGGGCAACACCAGCATTTCAGGGAAATTTTTTATTTTTTATTTTCATGTCCAACTTTAACAAAAATTTGTCAAAGACCTGTGAAAATGTACATGGCGCGCTCTCACTCTTCTGCAGTTCGTCTGCAGAGCATTTTACGTCCACATATTTCCGTACTCGGGAAATTGCGAGGGCCTTTTTCTCCTTTTATCTTTTGTGAAAATGAAATGTATGGGGCAACACCAGCATGTTTGTGTAAAAATGTAAATTTTTTTACATGAACATGCCGGTGTAGCCCCCAACTTTACCTTTTCATAAGGGGTAAAAGGAAAAAAATGCCCCCAAAATTTGTAACGCAATTTCTCCTGAGTACGGAAATACCCCATATGTGGCCCTAAACTTTTGCCTTGAAATATAACAGGGCTCTGAAGTGAGAGCTCCATGCACATTTGAGGCCTAAATGAGAAATTTGCAATAGGGGCAAACTCGGATACAAGGATGGGGCTTCTCTCCATAAAAACCCTACAGTAGTGTTTCCCAAACAAGGTTCCTCCAGCTGTTGCAAGACTCCCAGCCTGCCAGGACAGTCTATGGCTGTCCGACAATACTGGGAGTTGTTGTTTTGCAACAGCTGGAGACTCCGTTTAGGAAACACTGCCGCATGAGACGTTTTCATTTTTATTGGGGGGGACAGTGTATGGGGGAGTATATGTAGTGTTTCACTTTTTATTATTTGTTAGTGTAGTGTAGTGTTTTTACGGTACATTCGCACTGGCGGGGGTTCACAGTGAGTTTTCCGCTGGGAGTTTGAGCTGCGGTGGAAAATTTGCCGCAGCTCAAACTTGTAGAAGGAAACCCACTGTAAACCTGCCCGTGTGAATGTACCCTGTACATTCACATGGGAGGGGGGGCGCCCCAAACCTCCAGCCGTGACAAAATTTCAGCTCCCAGAATGCACTGACAGACGTACATGCTGGGAGTTGTAGTTTTGCAACAGCTGTAGGCACACTGGTGGGGAACCACTGAGTTAAGAAACAGACTCTAGCTTAGTGATTCCAACCCGTGTACCTTCAACTGTTGCAAAACTACAACTCTCAGCATGTACGGTCTGTCAGTTCATTCTGGGAGTTATAGTTTTGCAACAGCTGGAGGCACATGGGTTGGAATTACTGAGTTAGGAACAGACTGTAGCTCAGTGTTTCCCAACCAGTGTGCCTACAGCTGTTGCAAAACTACAATTCCCAGCATGCCGAGACAGTCAGGGATGCTGGGCGTGTAGTTCTGCAATATCTGGCCCTTCAGATGTTGCAGAACTACAACTCCCAGAATGCCTGAACAGTCTGGGCATGCTAGGAGTTGTAGTTATGCAACAACTGTGGGAGAACAGTTTGGAGAGCGCTAAGTAATGGTCACCAAACTGTAGCCCTCCAGATGTTGCAAAACGACAACTCCAAGCATGCCCAGACTATCCAGGAATGCTGGGAGTTGTAGTTCTGCAACACATGAAGGGATAGATATTGCAGAACTACACGCCCAGGATCCCTGACTGTCTGGGCATGCTGGGAATTGTAGTTTTGCAACATCTGGAGGGCTACAGTTTGGAGACCACCGTGTAGTGGTCTCCAAACTGTGCCACTTCAGATGTTGCAAAACTACAACTCCCAGCATGCCCAGACAGTCAGTGCATGCTGTAAATTGTAGTTTTGCAACATCTGAAGGACCACAGTTTAGAGAACACTACACAGTGGTCTCCAAACTGTGGCCCTCCAGATGTTGCAAAACTACAACTGCCAGCATGCTCAGACAGCCTCTGGCTGTCTGGGCATGGTGGGAGTTGTCGTTTTGCAACTTTTAGAAGGCCACAGTGAAGATCACTTACCGGTGATCTTCACAGCAGCCTCCTCCACCACTGCACTTTCTGGCCGCACTCCTCCTGCTGCTCCATGATGCCGCCGCCGGTCCAGGTAGGTCGGCCATGCTCTCCCTTTCACCATTCGCATTCCCCCCGCTCTGGCCGGACTTCGATCGGTGAGCAGAGCGGGGGGAAATGAACTCTAACCCACCCTGCCCCAATTGCCATTGGTGGTCGTACTGACCGACCAATGGCAGGGGATAGGAGGAGGAGGCAGCAATGCCACCTCGCTTGTATCCTTTAGGATGGTCTGAGCTGTCTCTTACAGCTCCAATCATTCTTATTTTCCAGGCAATCGGGTCACAAGTGACCAAATTGGCCCGAATCGCCACAAATCGCCGGTCTGAATTGACCGGCGATTTGTGGTGATCGTCGACATGGGGGGGTCTCAGGACCCCCCTAGGCATTGCCACGGGATGCCTGTCTGATATCAGCAGTCATCCCGGTCCGATCACCGCCTGGTGAGTGGCGGTGATCGGAAATACGGAGGGCGTACAGGTATGCCCTCCGTCCTTAAGAACCGGGACGCGAGGGCGTATCCATACGCCCTCCGTCCCCAACAGGTTAAGGCAGTTGAAAGTTGATGGTTGAAGGACAAAAGTATTCATATATAGCAGTGTTATATACAGTACTAAGAGAGCCTTTGTTTTAGGGTGTGAGATACAATGAATGAAAAAAGGAGATTGAATGAGGGAAACAAAGGAATGTGAAAATAGGACCGTCTGTATACATACTATCATTATGGCGCTAAGAATCCCTTATGGTGTATAACTGCACCCTAAAATCACAAACCCAGATAATGTAAAAATGTTACCTCCATTTATCCTATGCTTCTCTTTCTTGAGACAGCCATGAGACTGCTCCTACTCCAGTCTTCACCCCATTCTGTACCCGGAAGTGGCAGCCATGTTACCAATTCAAGGAGTGAAGTATTCCCACTTCCGCCCCCAACAGCCATTTTAGTTTATTATTCCCACCTCCACCCCCGACAGCCAGCTTAGCACTCCTAATATAGTGAAGTATGTATGATGTAGATTAACCCCTTAAGGACCAAGCCTTTTTCCATTTTTGCACTTTCGTTTTTCCTCCTTACATTTTATAAATCCTAAACCTTTCAAATTTTTCACCTAAAAATCCATATGATGGCTTATTTTTTGCGCCACCAATTCTACTTTGTAATGACATCAGTCATTTTACCCGAAAATCTATGGCGAAACAGAAAAAAAATCATTGTGCGACAAAATTTAAGAAAAAACATCATTGGGGGCTTCCGTTTCTACGCAGTACATTTTTCGGTAAAAATTAAACCTTATATTTCTTCTGTAGGTCCATACGATTAAAATGATACCCTACTTATAAAGGTTTGATTTTGTTGTAACTACATGCAGGAAAATGTATACGTCTAAAATTGTCATCTTCTGACCTCTATATATATATTTTTTTTTTGCGTATGGGGCGGTATGAGGGCTCATTTTTTGCCCCATGATCTGAAGATTTTAGTGGTACCATTTTTGTATTGATCAGACTTTTTGATCGCTTTGTAATCATTTTTTCAGGATATAAAAAAAGGCACCAAAAATATGCCATTTTGGACTTTGGAATTTTTTTACGCGTATGCCATTGACCATGCGGTTTAAATAACAATATATTTGTATAATTCAGACATTTCCGCTTTCCATTTTATTTACACAGTTCGTTTTTTTTTTATGGGAAAAGGGGGGTGATTCAAACTTTTTTTTAGGGAATGGGTTAAATGATGTTTATTAATTTTTTTTCCGCTTTTTATTGCAATGATATAGCTCCCATAGGGGGCTATAACACTGCACACACTGATCTTTTACATTGATCTTTATTATCCCATTGGATAACATAGATCAATGATTCTGCCGCTTGACTGCTCATGCTTGGATCTCAGGCACTGGGCAGTCATTTGGAGATCGGACACCAGGAGGCAGGTAAGGGGACCCTCTTCATGTCCTACAGCTGTTCGGGATGCCACGATTTCGCCGCAGCGATCCAGAACAGCCCCCTGAGCTGTAGCAGTTTAGTTTCACTTTAGATGCGGCAATCAACTTTGAATCCCGCGTCTAAAGGGTTCATAGCGCACGGCACTGCGATCAGTGCCATGCGCCATTAGCCACGGGTCCCGACCATTGCTAGGTGCCGGGCTTGACCCACTATGACGTGGGGCCATGCCGTGGCCCCTGTGTTATAGTTAAGGAGAGGACTCAGGACGTACCAGTACGTCCTTGGTACTTAAAGGGGTATTCCGCCCCTAGACATCTTATCCCCTATCCAAAGGATAGGGGATAAGATGTCTGATCGCCGCGGTCCCGCTGCTGGGGAGCCCTGGGATCCCCGCTGCGGCACCGCGCTATCATTACAGCACAGAGCGAGCCCCGGGGACGGGGCAGCGTGACGTCATGGCTCCGCCCCTCGTGACATCACGGCCCGTCCCCTTAATGCAAGTCTATGGGAGGGGGCGTGACGACCGCCCTGCCCCCTCCCATAGACTTGTATTGAAAGGGGCGGGCCGTGACATCACGAGGGTCGGAGCCGTGACATAACGATGCTCCGGCCCCTGTACCGCCCATAATTACGTGCAGAGCGAACTCTCTCTGTGCAGTAATGATAGCGTGGTGCCGCATCAGGGATCCCAGGGCTCCCCAGCAGCGGGACCTCGGCGATCAGACATCTTATCCTCTATCCTTTGGATAGGGGATAAGATGTCTAGGGGCGGAATACCCCTTTAAGGGGTTAATGAATCAGGATTACATGGAGTATGACCAGTGAATGTTTTCTGGTTAAGCTGTTTATATAAGTGTTTATGTTTTAATGGATCCTTTTAAATTGGTAAAGAACAAAAGAAAATCCACGTGGTATTAATTGAACCTATTTGATGATATTTTATAAATTTCCTAATAAGTTTTGTTTTCACATTTGCGCCCGATGGATGCCAAAAATGAAATGTATAAGGAAATGCAATTAATGGTTTGATTATATTAAAGGAGTAACAAGAAAAGAAGTTTGGCCAAGAAAAATAAAATAAAACATAAAATAAATTAAAAAGTGATCACTATTTAATTGATGAATATTACCTTAAAGGGGTATTCCAGGCAAAAACTTTTTTTTATATATCAACTGGCTACGGAAAGATAAACAGATTTGTAAATTACTTCTATTAGAAAATCTTAATCCTTCCAATAGTTATTAGCTTCTGAAGTTGAGTTGCTGTTTTCTGTCTAACTGCTTTCTGATGACTCACGTCCCGGGAGCTGTCCAGCTCCTATGGGGATATTTTCCCATCATGCAAGGGATATTCTCCCATCATGCACAGCTCCCGGGACGTGACATCATCATTGAGCTGTTAGACAGAAAACTTCAGAAGCTAATAACTATTGGAAGGATTAAGATTTTTTAATAGAAGTAATTTACAAATCTGTTTAACTTTCCGGAGCCAGTTGATATATAAATAAAAGTTTTTGCCTGGAATTCCCCTTTAAGCATTTAAAATCAGCTAATGATTTATTGATTATAAATAATGCCCATTGAAGGTGATTTTTCCCAATTTTTGAAAGAGCTTTGAAAGAGTTACTCTCCCAGCATTATTGCCATGTTGATACCGGACCAGTAATAAAAGGAATATTGCCAAGGACTAGCAGAAACAGGGAACTGTGGATACTGGCCACCGGCTATTGGAATTGACTGACTATCTCAGGTGGTAGATTAACCATTTTGAAGTTCCTCAGTTCCAGTAGGCTTTAAGTCATTCATTCTTTGTTGTGGTTCTTCAGTTGCAGAATTAAGTTGTATCATCTTTTCCTGTTCCTCCGATGAGCTAATGTCACTGGAACACATAATACTCATATTGTCATCTAATAAAGGATCCTTTTCTTCAGAGAATGTATCTATCATTTTATTATTTTGAATGTCAGGTGGTATTCTGACAATTTTTGGGAAGCCCTGGGGTCTCCTCATGCTTCAGCCTACTCCAGGCTGTGCCATTCAGACACTATATGGTCTCCTCCTACTGATGCCACCTCCAGACTCTGTCATTGTACTGACATGGGACTCCTTGTTAGATTAGGTCCTTTGTACCCACACGCCAGGGCCCGGGCCACTAAAACTTGGGAGTTAAAAGTTCCTGTTACGCCGAGCGCTCCGGGTCCCTGCTCCTCCCCAGAGCGCTCGCGGCGTTCATCTCTATGCAGCGCCCCGGTCAGACCCGCTGACCGGGAGCGCTGCACTAGTGTCCCCGGCGGGGATTCGATCCACGTAGCGGGACGCGCCCGCCCGCGGGTCGCTTCCCAATCTCCTCACCTGCCCCGTCCTCTGTCTGCTCAGTCCCGGCGCACGCGGGCTCGCTCTCTAGGGCGCACGCGCGCCGGCTCTCTGAGATTTAAAGGGCCAGTGTGCCATTGATTGGTGCCTGGCCCAATCAGTACCTGCACCTGTGCTTTGCCTATAAAAACCCACTTCCCCTTCCTGTCCTCGCCGGATCTTGTTGCCTTGTGCCCTGTGAAAGCGTTTAGTGTGTTCCCAAGCCTGTGTACCCAGACCTTCTGCTGTTGCCCCTGACTACGACTCTTGCTGCCTGCCCTGACCTTCTGCTACGTCCGACCTTGCTCTTGCCTTGTCCCTGTGTACCGCGCCTGTCTCAGCTGTCAGCTGGGGTTGAGTCGCTATCGGGTGGAACGACCTGGGGGTTACCTGCCGCTGCAAGTCCATCCCGCTTTGCGGCGGGCTCTGGTGAAAACCAGTAATCCCTTAGACTCCGTTTCCCTGGCACGGCCCACGTCATCACCCCACTGACACAGAGGATCCACCACCAGTGTCCTCGCTGCATACCAGTCCGGATCCTGACAGTTCCATTTCAAAATCCTCAATTTCAATTTCAAAATCTTAGATTTCTATTTAAAATTCTTGTAATTCAATTGTCTCCTCATGCTTCAGCCACCTTCAAGCTGTACCATTTAGACACTACATGGGCTCCTCATGCTTTCCCCACCTCCAGGCTGTGTCATTCAGATAATATATTGTTTTCTGATGCTACTGGGACTGGGAAATTAACTCCAAATATGTTCTGGTAGCACTAGCTAACATAAATGCTTAATTGAGATTTCAAGATTGATCTTTCAAGTAAGGGCTTATGAAACCCTCTGGTGTACTGCTGATGCCTGCTCCTGATGCCTGCTCCTGACTGCTCCTGTGTCTTTCAGAAATTACTTGACTTGCTGATGCTTCTGGGCTTGGGCCTTACATTTTTGGATGTTTAGCACTAGCTAAATACATGCTTAATAGAAAATTCAACATTGATCTTTCAATGTAAGGGGTTATGAAACCCTCTTGGGTACTGCGAATGCCTGCTCCTGACTCATCCTGTGTCTTTCAGGAACTGCTTGCCTCACTGATGCTTTGGGTCTTGTTAAATTGGGGGCTTGTTAAATTTGGCCCTTTGAACCTACATACCGGGGTCCGGGACACTAAAACTTGGGAGTTAAAAGTTCCATTTCAAAATCAATAATTGAAATTTCAAAACTTAAATTTAAATAAAAAATGATACATTTTAATGGTCTCCTCATGCTTCAGCCAACTCCAGGCTGTGTCATTCAGGCAATATATGGTTTACTGATGCTGCTTCTGGGCCTGGGTATAAAAATGTAGTTATGGTAGGTAGTACTAGCTATCCAAAATCTTCATTTTAAATTTCAAAAATTCTGGTGTTTTTTTCTTGGGGATTGTGAAGCCCTGGTGTGTACTCATATTAACGCCAACTCCAGGCTGTGTCATTCAGACAATATATGGTTTACTGATGACACTGCTGGGCCTGGGAATAAAAATGTTGTTATAGTAGGTAGTAGTGTTGAGCGGCCATATTCGAATTTGCGATATTTTGCGAATATATGGACGAATATTCGTCATATATATGCTAAATTCGCATATTCGTAATATTCGTGATTTATTTTCGCATACGCGGAAATTCGCGTGTGCGAAAATTTGCATATGCAGATTTTCGCATATACGAAAATTCACCCGGCGGTCTCACACAGTAGTATTAGAGCCTTCTTTACACCACACAAGCTGGAAGCAGAGAGGGATGATCACTGTGATGTGTACTGTGAAAAAAAAAAACTGAATATTCGTAATTCCGAATATATAGTGCTATATTTGCAAATATTCGCGAATTCGTGAATATACGATATTCGCGAATAAAATTTGCAATGAGAATATTCGCAAGCCACACTAGTAGGTAGCACCAGCTATCCATAATCTTTATTTAAAATTTCAAAAATGCTTGTGTTTTTTCTTGGGGATTGTGAAGCCCTGGTGTGTACTCATGCTTCAGCCAACTACAGGCTGTGTCATTCAGGCAATATATGGTTTACTGATACCGCTGCTGGGCCTGGGTCTGGGAATAAAAATGTTGTTATGGTAGGTAGCACTAGCTATCCAAAATCTTCGGTTTAAATTTCTGAATTCATCTTTTAATCTTAGGGATGGTGAAGGCCTACTGTCTATGCTGCTGCCAACTCCTGACTGTGCCATTCAGCCACTATATGGTCTCCTCATGCTGTCAACACCTCCACGCTGTGTCTATTAGCCACTATATGGTGTCCTCATGCTTCAGCCTCATCCAAGCTGTGTCATTCAACCACTACATGGTGTCCTCATGCTGCCAACACCTCCACGCTGTGTCATTCAGCCACTATATGGTGTCCTTATGCTTCAGCCTCATCCAAGCTGTGTCATTCAGCCACTATATGGTCTCCTCATGCTGCCAACACCTCTACGCTGTGTCATTCAGCCACTATATTGTCTCCTCATGCTGCCACCACCTCCACGCTGTGTAATTCAGCCACTATATGGTCTCCTCATGCTACCAACACCTCTATGCTGTGTCATTCAGCCACTATATGGTCTCCTCATGCTGCCAAAACCTCCACGCTGTGTCATTCAGCCACTATATGGTCTCCTCATACTGATGCCACCTCCATGCTCTGTCATTGTGCTGCTCTGCGGCAGTGATTCTAAAAGCGATGCCGTTAATCTGCATGTTATTCTGAATAACAGTAGTATTTCACTACCCCAGCACACTCTGTATGTGTGTTAGAACACAGCAAAGTGTTCTATACCCCTATTGAGGCTCTCTGTAGGCCAGAAATAGCCATTTTTAATATAGATTCACCGAGAATAAATTCGGATCAAAACATAACATGATGCTTTTGATGTGATAACTAACCTCCCCTGTTTGTCAACTGTAAAAAAAAAAAATGTATTTCCGTATAATAAACAGAACTCCTTGGGACAGCTCTTTAGCCTGTGTGAGCTAAACTTCTGCCGAGATCGAGATTTATACCAACGTTTTGTTTGGTATTTATTTCTTTGTGTCAACACTCAGCAGTATACTAATTTGAACAGCGGCAGTCACTTACATTTTAAGGCCTAACCAGCAGCCAACCTTAACAACACAGGCCATGTGAGAAATTTCATGTGTAAAAGTTATTTATAATAAAATGTATGCATCTTTCCAAACATCCATTGTACAACCTTTTTGGCTGAGGTATTTGAGGACTGGGAACTCTATTATTTTACATTCCATTGTTATTTCACCTGAGGGTACAAGTGCACCCACTTAACCTCGTACAATGTTTGTTTTGAACTGTCCATCTATTTTGATATTTTTAATTTACAAATCTGTTTAACTTTCTGGCAACAGTTTAAAAAAAAAAAAAAAGTTTTCCACCCGAGTACCCCTTTGAAGCAGCACTCAAAGGGTATCCAAATCTAATGATTATGTACCACCATGTAGAATTCCCATATCAGATCAAGTTTTCAGAGATTTTTCCAATATGTTGGATAGAGCACCTTTTGGTAAATTTTTGAGTCTTATAATTAAAGCAGCATTATATTTAGGATTTTACGGTTTCCTTAGACCCAACAAATTTACACGTACTAGCGCAAATAGTACTTTTATCAAACTAAAACAATTATCTTGGAGAGGCAACCACTATGTGCTTTAATTTCCAGTCACCAAAACATCCCAGACTGGTCCCCCAGTGGAGATTGGTTATTTTTCTTGGTGTCCCATTCTAGTGTTACATGATCTTTCTTTAGCTCTAACTGACAAAAGTGTTGCCTTTTCCTTCTTTAGCTTTGTCAACTAATCAGTTTTTCCATCAACTACGCATGTTGGTTTCTAATCTGGGAGTGAATCCAGTTTGCATTACAGGTCACTCGTTTCATATGGGAGCTGCCTCAGCTATGTCTAGGCACAAAGTCCCACATTTATCATTGTCCTTAGACTGCTTTTTGTGTCTAAAAAGGGGCAAAAAGGCAGGGTTTTTGCGCCTTTTTTGGCACCTTTTTGTTTACACATTTCTGCTGATTTTACATAGTTCATAAGGTTGAAAAAAGACCAAAGTCCATCCAGTTCAACCTATAACCCTAATGAGTCCCTACTGAGTTGCAATCCACTGATTTTGGCAATACACAAGATATGGAAGGGTTTTATCAACTGTGCCTTTTTGTGAAAAGGAGCAAAAAAGGCACAAAGCCACTGAAAAGTCTCTAAAACTACACCAGCCCAGGCTTGGTGTAGCTTTTTGGTGTATGTGAAATTTCAGAAAATGTGACCTGCGCAAAATTTATCAAATGCTCTTTGACCATTTAATAAATTTGGTGCTCCTACACATTATCAGCACACAAAAAAAAAGGTGTAAAAAAATGCTTCACTTACACTACAATAATAAATGTGTGCCAAAGTTCCATAGTTCCATAGTTAGTACGGTCGAAAAAAAACACATGTCCATCAAGTTCAACCAGGGAATTAAGGGGTAGGGGTGTGTCCTGATCACATGTTATCAGGAAACTCGGATGTTGGCAGTTGTCATGTTTCAACTGTTACAAACCGAATCCAAAAGTAGAAATGTCACAAGCTTTTTAAACTTTGGTTTTGTAATTTTGTATGAAAAAATATTTGGAATCATATTTTTTTGTGTTTTTGCCTCCTTAACCCCTTAAGGACCAAGGACGTACCGGTACGTCCTTGGTCCTGCTCTTCTGATATAACGCGGGGTTACACAGTAACCCCACGTCATATCACGGCGGGCCCGGCATCATAGTGAAGCCGGGACCCGCCTCTAATAGCGCGCTGCGCCGATCGCGGCGCCGCGCGCTATTAACCCTTTAGCCGCGCTCTCAGAGCTGAGCCGCGCGGCTAAAAGTGAAAGTGAAAGTTCCCGGCTAGCTCAGTCGGGCTGTTCGGGATAGCTGCGGCTAATCGCGGCATCCCAAACAGCTCACAGGACAGCGGGAGGGCCCCTTCCTGCCTCCTCGCTGTCCGATCGCCGAATGACTGCTCAGTGCCTGAGATGCGGCAGAATCATTGATCACTGGTTTCTAATGAGAAACCAGTGATCAGCATAGAAGATCAGTGTGTGCAGTGTTATAGGTCCCTATGGGACCTATAGCACTGCAAAAAAAAGTGGAAAAAAAAAGTGAATAAAGATCATTTAACTCCTCCCCTATTAAAAGTTTGAATCACCCCCCTTTTCCAATAAAAAAAAAACAGAGTGTAAATAAAAATAAAAATATACATATATGGTATCACCACGTGCGTAAATGTCCGAATTATAAAAATATATCATTAATTAAACCGCTCGGTCAAAGGCGTGCGCGCAAAAAAATTCCAAAGTCCAAAATAGTGCATTTTTGGTCACTTTTTATATAATTTAAAAATGAATAAAAAGCGATCAATAAGTCCTATCAATGCAAAAATGGTACCGTTAAAAACTTCAGATCACGGCGCAAAGAATGAGTCCTCATACCGCCCCATACACGGAAAAATAAAAAAGTTATGGGGGTCAGAAGATGACAATTTTAAACGTATTAATTTTCCTGCATGTAGTTATGATTTTTTCCAGAAGTCCGACAAAATCAAAACTATATAAGTAGGGTATCATTTTAATTGTATGGACCTAAAGAATAAATATCAGGTGTCATTTTTACTGAAAAATGTACTACGTAGAGACGGAAGCCCCCAAAAGTTACAAAACAGCGTTTTTTTTTTCAATTTTGTCGCACAATGATTTTTTTTTCCGTTTCACCGTAGATTTTTGGGCAAAACGACTGACGTCATTACAAAGTAGAATTGGTGGCGCAAAAAATAAGCCATCATATGGATTTTTAGGTCCAAAATTGAAAGAGTTATGATTTTTTAAAGGCAAGGAGCAAAAAACGAAAATGCAAAAACGGAAAAACCCCCGGTCCTTAAGGGGTTAAGGACCCAGCCAATTTTCACTGTAGTACACGGCCATTTTTTGCACATCTGACCACTTTCACTTTAAGCACTAATAACTCTGGGAAGCTTTTACCTTTCATTCTGATTCCGAGATTGTTTTTTCGTGATATATTTTACTTTATGTTAGTGGTAAAATTTAGTCGATACTTGCATCATTTCTTGGTGAGAAATTCCCAAATTTGATGAAAAAAATGAAAATTTAGCATTTTTTTTTACTTTGAAGCTCTCAGCTTACAAGGAAAATGAATATTCCAAATAAATTATATATTGATTCACATATACAATATGTCTACTTTATGTTTGCATCATAAAGTTGACATGTTTTTATTTTTGGAAGACACCAGAGGGCTTCAAAGTTCAGCAGCAATTTTCAAATTTTTCACAAAATTTTCAAAATCGAAATTTTTCAGGGACCAGTTCTGTTTTGAAGTGGATTTGAAGGGCCTTCATATTAGAAATATCCCACAAATGACCCCATTATAAAAACTGCACCCCTCAAAGTATTCAAAATGACATTCAAAAGGTTATTTAACCCTTTAGGTGTTTCACAGGAATAGCAGCAAATTGAAAGAGAAAATTCAAAATCTTAATTTTTTACACTCGCATGTTCTCGTAGAGCCAGTTATTGAATTTTTACAAGGGGTAAAAGGAGAGAAATCTTCCTAAAATGTGTAACCCAATTTCTCTCGAGTAAGAAAATACCTCATAAGTGTATGTCAAGTGTTTGGCGGGCACAGTAGAGGGCTCAGATGGGAAGGAGCAACAGTGGGATTTTGGAGAGTGAGTTTTTCTGAAATGGTTTTTGGGGGGCATGTCACATTTAGGAAGCCCCTATAGTGCCAGAACAGCATAAAAAACACATGGCATATTATTTTGGAAACTACACCCCTCAAGGCACGTAACAAGGGGTCCAGTGAGCCTTAACACTCCACAGGTGTTTGACGACTTTTCGTTAAAGTTGGATGTGTAAATGATTTTTTTTTTTTACTAAAATGCAAATTTTCCCTCAAATATTTTTTTTTACAAGGGGTAATAGGACAAAATGCCCCCCAAAATCTGTAACCCCATCTCTTCTGAGTATGGAAATACCCCATGTGTGGACGTCAAGTGCACTGCGGGCGCACTACAATACTCAGAAGAGAAGGAGCGTCATTGAGCTTTTGGGGAAAAAAAATGTTTGTAATGGAAGTCAGGGGCCATGTGCATTTACAAAGCCCCCCGTGGTTCTAGAACAGTGGACCCCCCCACATGTGACCCCATTTTGGAAACTACACCCCTCACAGAATTTAATAAGGGATGCAATGAGTATTTAAACCCCACTGGGGTTTGACAGATATTTGGAACAGTGGGCTGTGCAAATGAAAAATTACATTTTTCATTTTCACGGACCACTGTTCCAAAAATCTGTCAGACCCCTGTGTGGCGTAAATGCTCACTGTACCCCGTATTACATTACATGAGGGGTGTAGTTTCCAAAATGGGGTCACAAGTGGGTATTTCTTTTTTTTGGGTTTATGTCAGAACCGCTGTAAAATCAGCCACCCCTGTGCAAATCACCAATTTAGGCCTCAAATGTACATGGTGCGCTCTCACTCCTAAGCCTTGTTGTGCGCCCGCAGAGCATTTTACGCCCACATATGGGGTATTTCCGTACTCAGGAGAAATTGCGTTACAAATTTTGGGGGTCTTTTTCTCCTTTTACCGCTTGTGAAAATAAAAAGTATGGGGCAACACCAGAATGTCAGTGTAATTTTTTTTTATTTTTTTACACTAACAAGCTGGTGTAGCCCCCAACTTTTCCTTTTCATAAGGGGTAAAAGGAGAAAAAGCCCCCCAAAAATTGTAGTGCAATTTCTCCCGAGTACGGAAATACCCCATATTTGTCCCTAAACTGTTTCCTTGAAATACGACAGGGCTCCAAAGTGAGAGAGTGCCATGTGCATTTGAGGAATAAATTAGGGATTGCATAGGGGTGGACATAGGGGTATTCTACGCCAGTGATTCCCAAACAGAGTGCCTCCAGCTGTTGCTAAATTCCCAGCATGCCTGGACACTCAGTGGCTGTCTGGAAATGCTGGGAGTTGTTGTTTTGCAACAGCTGGAGGCTCCATTTTGGAAACACTGCCAAACAATACGTTTTTAATTTTTATTGGGCGGGACAGTGTAAGGGGGTGTATATGTTGTGTTTTACTCTTTATTATGTGTTAGTGTAGTGTAGTGTAGTGTTTTTAGGGTACATTCGCACTGGCGTGTTACGGTGAGTTTCCCGCTAGGGGTTTGCGCTGCGGCGAAAAATTGAAGCAGGAAACTTACTGTAATCCTGCCCGTGTGAATGTACCCTGTACGTTCACCTGGGGGGGGGGCAAACCTCCAGCTGTTTCAAAACTACAACTCCCAGCATGTACTGACAGACCGTGCATGCTGGGAGTTGTACTTTTGCAACAGCTGGAGGCACACTGGTTGGAAAACCTTCAGTTAGGTTCTGTTACCTAACTCAGTATTTTCCAACCAGTGTGCCTCCAGCTGTTGCAAAACTACAACTCCCAGCATGTACTGATCGCCGAAGGGCATAATGGGAGATGTAGTTATGCAATAGCTGGAGGTACGCAACTACAACTCCCAGCATGCCGAGAACAGCTGTTTGCTGTCTGTGCATGCTGGGATTTGCAGTTTTGCAACATCTGGAGGGCTACAGTTTTAGAGATCTCCAAACTGTGGACCTCCAGCTGTTGCAAAACTACAAATCCCAGCATGTCCAGACAGCAAATAGCTGTTTGTGCATGCTAGGAGTTGTAGTTTTGCAAGATATGGAGGGATACAGTTATAAACCACTGTATAGTGGTCTCTAACTGTAGCCCTCCAGCTGTTGCAAAACTACATATTCCAGCATGCCCAAACAGCTGTCTGGGAATGCTGGGAGTTGTAGTTTTGCAACATCTGGAGGGCTACAGTTAGAGACCACTGTATAATGGTCTCAAACTGTACCCTCTGGATGTTGCTAGGCAACTCACCGGCTTCCGTCGGATCCAGCCGCACGTCATCGCCGCCCGCAGATCTCCGTCGCCCGTTGCCTCCGACGCCTGCCCGGATCGGTAAGTGGATCTTCGGCGCCAGTCTCCTTCCGTTCCTAGTTCTTCCCCGCCTATTGTGGGTGGGCAGGACAGGGAAAACAAAAGTTAACCCCCCCGCCCCCGATCTGCTATTGGTGGTCGCGTCTAGACCACCAATAGCAGGGATAGGAGGGGTGGCACCCCTGCCACCTCACTCCTATGCCTTCAAGGGGATCGTGGGTGTCTTAGACAACCACGATCCTCTTTATATTCCGGGTCACCGGGTCACCATAGACCCGTAATGACCCGGAATCGCGCAAATCGCGATTTTCCGCAATCGCTGACATGGGGGGTCTAACGACCCCCCCCCTGGGCATTTGCACGGGATGCCTGCTGAATGATTTCAGCAGGCATCCCGGTCCAATCCCCGCCCGGCGGGGACAGGAATTCTCCATGACGTACGTGTACGTCATGGGTCCTTAAGTACCAGGGTGTCATGACGTACGCGTACGTCAAGGGTCCTTAAGGGGTTAAGGGCCCAGGGCATATGGGTACGCCCTGGCTCCTTGGTACTTAAGGACCCAGGGGCGTACCAGTACGCCTGTGGGAATTTTGGTCCCCGCCGCATGCCGGGTGGAGACCGGGCCGTGATGACTGCTGATGTCTATCCCCCCCCAGGGGTTTGCACAGGATGCCTGCTGATAGATATCAGCAGTCATCACGGCCCGGTCTCCACCCGGCACGTGGCGGGGACCAAAATTCCCACAGCGATTTACGGTGATCACCAACATGGGGGGGGGCATGTCGGTGAACACCGCAAATCGCCGGTCAATTCAGACTGACGATTTGCAGTGATTCTGGGTCAATCGGGTGTCTGGTGACCCGGAAAAAGAGGGTGAATGGGGCTGTCCAAGATAGTCCCATTCACCCTTACTCAGCAGGAGTGAGGTGGCTGGGGTGCCACTTCACGATCACATGATTGATCGGTTGTAACGACCGACCAATCATGGCCCTGCTGGGCAGTGATCGGGGCGACAATCGGGCCCGGCGGGGGTCTCCCACCTCTCCCTGGTCCGGTGGGGGTCCCCTTAGAAGCAGCGGCAGTCCCGGCGGCAGGAGTGGTGGCAGCAGTGGCGGTGGTCCCATCGGCAGGATACAGCAGGGAGTGAGGACTGTTCACCTACTGCTGTTGCTTAGCAACAACTCTCAGCAGGCACAGCCAAAGGGCATGCTGGAAGTTGTAGTTTTGCAACAGCTAGAGTTCCAACTACAACTCCCAGCATGCCCTTTGGTAGTCTGTGCATGCTAGGGGTTGTAGTTATGCAACATCTGGAAGCACATTTTTTTCTATGAAAAAGTGTGCATCCAGCTGTTACATAACTACAACTCCTAGCATGCACAGACTACCAAAGGGCATGCTGGGATTTGTAGCAGTGTGCCTCCAGCTGTTGCAAAACTACAACTCCCAGCATGCACTGATAGACTGCACATGCTGGGAGTTCAAATTTTGCAACAGCTGGAGGCACACTGGTTGCAAAACACTGAGTTAAGTAACAAACTCTGTGTTGCGCAACCAATGTGCCTCCAGATATTGCATAACTACAACTCCCAGCATGTATGGTCTGTCAGTGCATGCTGGGAGTTGTAGTTTTGCAACAGCTGGAGGTTCCCCCCCCCCCCGCCCTATGTCAATGTACAGGGTACATTCACACAAGAGGGGGTTTACAGCAAGTTTTCTGCGGCAAACTCACTGTAAACGAGAAAGTCACTGTCAACCCCCGCCCTTGTGCATGTACCCTAGAAACACTACACTACACTACACCTACACAAAATAAAAAGTAAAACACTACATATACATATACCCTTATACAGTCCCCCCCCCCCAATAAAAAAACAAAACAAAAAAAAACGTCTTGTACGGCACTGTTTCCAAAACGGAGCCTCCATCTGTTAAAAAACAAGAACTCCCAGTATTGCAGGACAGCCACTGACTGTCAAGGCATGCTGGATGTTTTGCAACAGCTGGAGTCACCCTGTTTGGAATACACTGCTGTAGGGTATTTTAATGGTGGATGCAAATCCCCAAAATAGGCCTCAAATGCGCATGGTGCTCTCTCGCTTTGGAGCCCTGTCGTATTTCAAGGCAACAGTTTAGTGCCACATATTGGGTATTTCCGTACTCGGGAGAAAATGCATTACAAATTTTGGGGGCTTTTTCTCCTTTTACCCCTTATAAAAAGGTATAGTTGGGGTCTACACCAGCATGTTAGTGTAAAAAAAAATTAATTTTTTACACTAACATGCTGGTGTTGCCCCATACTTTTCATTTTCACAAGTGGCAAAAGGAAAAAAGACCCCGAAAATTTGTAATGCAATTTCTCCTGAGTACGGAAATACCCCATATGTGAGTGCAAAGTGATCTGCGGGCGCAAAACATGGCTCAGAAGTGAAAGCACACCATGGACATTTGAACTCTAAATTGGTGATTTGCATAGGGGTGGCTGATTTTACAGTGGTTCTGACATAAACGCAAATCAATAAATACCCATGTGTGACCCCATTTTGGAAACTACACCCCTCACGGAATAGAACAAGGGGTATAGTGAGCCTCAACACCCCACAGGTGTTTGATGAATTTTCATTAAAGTTGAATGTGAAAATGAAAAAAAAAATTTTTTTTCATTTTCACAAGGGAGAATAGGAAAAAAGCCCCTCAAAATTTGTAGCCCCAAGAACATAACTCATATGTTAATGTAAAGTGCTCTCCGGGTGAACTTCAATGCTCAGAAGAGAAGGAGCGCCATTGGGCTTTTGGAGAGAGAATGTGTCCAAAAAAATTCAAGCACTACAGGGGGGGCTTTGTAAACGCATATGGCCCTGATTTGCTTTCCAACCAAATTCTCTCTCCAAAAGCTCAAGGGCGCTCCTTTTCTTCTGAGCATTGTAGTTCGCCCGCAGAGCACTTTAAATTCCCATATGGGGTATTTCCATACTCAGAAGAAATGGGGTTACAAATTTGGGGAGGCTTTTTCTCCTATTACCCCTTGTGAAAATGAAAAATTTGGGGTAACACCAGCATTTTTGTGAAAAAAAATCAAATTTTTTATTTTCACATCCAAGCCCAGGAATTGTGGCTTTTTATATCCTGTTTCTTTTTTTGAAACATGATATAAAAAGCCACAATTCCTGGGCTTCCACATCCAACTAACCAGACCTACTACTATTGAAAAAGGGGACGTGGCTCCCCGAAATGCGTCTAGCCTGTACCCACCTATGATTGCACCTACTGATACCGAAGATCCATCGAAATACCCGCAGCAAGTTTGTAATACATTTTATACAGACATTGCTCCGCTGGCTAGATATCTGTGATCAGCATAGCCGGTAAGAGGCACAAAGTGCCAAACTTTTATTACCTTCTACTGTCCCTGTGCCGTCAGGGTAAGGGGGACATTCCAAACAGAGGACCCCAGTGTACTATTGTGCCCAGGATATATTACAATCCCCTGTACCATTAATGATGAGCCACGACTGAGTGGGCACCAAACAGAGGACATCCAGCGCTGTCAATTACTTATACTAGCTGCATTTACCTACGTTCTCTGGTGCAGCGCCGTTTGTACCAGCAGCTAAGTATTCCCTGCATTTACGACAGTAGCGCTACCAAACATCATTACAAAGACATTTGAAAAGTTGCAGTGATCAGTGAATTTGGTGCGGTGCTGTCCGTGCCAGCAACTTACTTACTGTTCAAACTTTATCAGCTGCAGTAACCAAACTTAGAATATTTATATTGTATCAGGTGCATCAGAAGTTAGAACTGTTGTATTCAGTATTCAGTAGTTTTTATCCATGTTTTTTATTTATCACTAATTGGTATTTTATGTACTTTATACATTTAAAGTGTGAAGCATCTAGAGCAAGGGCCCTGCTTAAAGACCTCACAACATACATTTAATTACTTAATAAAACATAATTTTCTAAATACTGGACTATCTCACTAGTACTTATCTTTCTATTATCTCCTCTTTAATTTTTTTCACCTCTCTCTCTATTTCCACTAACATATACCCTAGCCTAGAAGGACTGTTTTTACTCCAATAGCTTTTCCTCTATATTTTTGGCACATCGGGTTATGTGCAACACAGTATCCTCGGCTAGGCTCTCATGTTTTATGTAGAGCTCCCACTCTTTAAAATTTTTATCATAAAGTAGAATATGTCACGAAAAAACAATCTAAGAATCAGAATGAAAAGGAAAAGCATTCCGGAATTATTAATGCTTAAAATGACAGTGGTCAGATGTGCAAAAAAATGCACTGGTCCTTAATGTGAAAATGGGCTGGGTCCTTAAGGGGTTAAGGCTTTAGCCTACGCAGCAGCTAAGGCACAATTCAAGCCCTTTTGACCTAGGTTAGGGTAAGGGTTTATTAGGTCTAATTGTCAAGGTACGGAGAGCCCCGACCACAATTAAAATATGTTTACTTGCATGGTGGACGGCATAAAAAAATGCCAGAAATGAGGATTTTTGGTCACAACATATATCAGAAAAAAAGAATGATGGTACCAATACAAACTACAGATCATGGAGCAAAAAAAATTGCCCTCATACAGCCCCATTTTCGGAAACATAAAAGTGATCAGAACAAGCTTCCTGCCCTCCCCTGCATTTACTCTTCCTATAACACAGCTACGATTGAGAGATCTTTGCTCCATTTTCGTTGCTCTATTTTTCTTTCATTTCCTGTATTTGGTTCTGTGAGAAAGTGCAAATTTTCTGAAATGTCTAATAAATCTTTCCCTTGATTAATTTATCAAATATTTTTGAAATGTTGGACAAAAAAAATATATAGTGAAGAAAAATATAAAACTGACAGGAATATGAGCAGGCAGGTGGATCTGTAGATGGCTGTAATATATTGCAATATGCATTAGGGTTGACAGAGTAATAGAAAAGACAATAAAAGTGTTCAGAGATATATGTATATGCATCATATAGCTTACCTCTCTTAAAGTTTTAGCCCTTACTTATTCTCTCATCTCTCATTTCTCTGTCTGTTAACCTATTCATATCCCACCTTCCCTGGCTTATTTGGCCACGAATGGATAAAATTGTTCTTAGTTCCCATTTTTCGTCTGTACAGCATTCTGGAAAGATAAAATGTGAAAACATCTAAACAATCTATTTTAGGAAAGACTTTCATATTTTCTCCCAGCTAGTTCAATCAATAATTGTAATGGCCTGACACACACAGTATTAGTATGCCACAGGTAAATGTAACAGTGCAATCTAATCTGAAATGTCATTCCAGTCTGGGAGTCATTCTTATGTCATTATTTTGATATGTCATGGATGATTACAAATTGCATATAGATTTGAAGGCTGAAAAAAGTTCAGTCTCGAGAATGAAAAATTATAGGCAACCCTGTGCAAAATATATACAGTACAATTGTATGGCTCTACAGAGACGTTCAGTATAATAGAAATGGTTTGATGATATAGTAATATCCAATTAAGATTGCTTTTTGAAATTATTCTTATGTTTAATGACAGATTTAGCCAAGTTACATACTATAGATGACTCCAGGTATAGGATGGAAAAATGTTTTGTTATTTTATGAAAACCTAAGTGTTTTACACCTTTTAAAAGGGGTAATCTGGCTAAAAACACTTGCTCAGGCATGCCCAGGCTGTTTGCACTAAAAAAAAAAAAACCTTTACTTACCTCCAGCATTTCCCTGTTCTCCTTGATTCTCAGGCCTCCAGTGCAGTCTTCTTCCTGGTTCTAGGGCCTGGGATCCCACAGTACAGCCCAGCAAAATCGTTGGCCAAAGCAATGTCTTGCCTTGGCTAATGTTTGGCTGTGCAGCAGTGTGACGTAAGAAATATCTATAAAATTATATAAAACCCCTCCCCAAAAAATTAAAAATCGCCCTTATTTTTCCATGTCACAAAAGAAAAAAAAATTTAATTAGAAAACGTTTACATATTTGATATTGCTACATGCATAATTGGCCAAACTATTAAAATATAATGTTTATGATCCCACATGGTAAACAACGTAAATGTAGACAAATACCAAAAACTAAAAATTAAAAAAAGGCCCATCAAAACAAAAAAAATAATAAAAACTAAAGATTAAGGTACAAAAAATTAGCCCTCATACATCCCCATATACGGTAATAAGACATGAGCGAATTTTTTGAAAAATTTGATTCGGCAGATTTGGGGAATTTTCCGAAAAATTTTGATCAGTCCAAATTTATTTGCGGTGAATTGCTATTAAAAACGGCTATTTATGGCTTACGGAGAGGATGAATAGGGGTGTAGAACACTTTGCCTTGTCCTAACATGCATTGGGAGTGTGCTGTGTTAGTGAAATAATACTGTTATTCAGTATGACATGCAGATTACAGGCATCGCTATTAGGATGACTGCCGCAGAGCATCTGGATGTGGCAGATTTTTTAATGTAATTTCTATTTAATTTAATTTGAATTTATTTACATTTTTACTCATTCTGGTGAGCTTCGAGCTGGCGGTCCTCCACCAGGTGAGATACCACCTGTTCCAGCCCCTGCCTCTAAGCGCGCCCCTGACTGTAAAAGTGTGAAGGTTTCATTTAATCAGTTATGGTTCATTGTTATTGCTCCAAGCTGTTTCTTGGATTCTTGTGATAATTCCATCGGTAATTTGACGTCACAATCATATGGCCTCAGTCTTGAAAAGATTACATAATTTTTATTTTTTTTTTTAAATTGAAGATTAATATTAGATTCCCAAGTTTAATGTCCTGGCATTTACTTTGAACTAATACTGTATGACCCCAATACTCAATCTAACAAGGAGTCACATGGTGGCAAAATGACAGAGCCTAGAGGTGGCAACAGCATGAGGAGACCATAGGGCCTCACAATCCCTAAGATAAAAAGATTATTTTTAAAATTTAAATTGAAGATTTATGGTAGCCAGTGCTACCATAAAAATGTTTAGGTAATGTCCCGGCAGCATGAGGAGACCATAGGGCCTCACAATCCCTAAGATAAAAAGATTAATTTTCACATTTTAAATGAAGATTTGTGGTAGCTAGTGTTACCATAAAAATCTTTAGGTTACATCCCAGCAGCATGGGGAGACAATAGGGCCTCACAATCCCTAAGATAAAAAGATGAATTTTAAAACATAAATTGAAGATTTATGGTAGCCAGTGGTACCATAAAAATGTTTAGGTAATGTCCCAGCAGCATGAGGAGACCATAGGGCCTCACAATCCCTAAACTTAAGGGTACATTCACAGATACAGGATCCTGCGCAGATTTGATGCGCAGGAATTGTAACTGCCGAATAAAAGCTGTGCTCAGTCACTCAGTTTACATTGAAATCTGCAGCAGAAAATCCTGTGCATCAAATCCTGCAAATCCTGCGTACCCTAAAAGATGAATTTTCTCATTTAAATTGAAGATTTATGGTAGTAAAAATTTTTAGTTCATGTCCCAGCAGCATGAGGAGACCATAGCCTGACACAGCCTGGAGGTGGCGGAAGCATGAGGAGACCATATAGTGGCTTAATGACACAGCCTGGAGCTGGCAGCAGCATGAGGAGACCACATAGTGGCTGAATGACACAGCGTGGAGGTGGCGGCAGTATGAGGAGACCATATAGTGGTTGGCTCAGCCTGGAGTTGGCGGCACTATGAGGAGAACATATAGTGGCAGAATGACACAGCCTGGAGGTGGCAGAAGCTTGAGGAGACCAGATAGCATGAAGGTGGCGTCAGCATGATGAGAACAAATAGTGGCTGAATGGCACAGCCTGGAGTTGGTGGCAGCATGAAGAGACCACATAGTGGCTGAATAATACAGCCTGGAGTTTGCGGCAGCAAGAAGAGAACATATAGTGGCTGAATGACACAGCCTGGAGGTGATGGCAGCATAAGGAGAACATATAGTGGCTGAATGTCACAGCCTGGAGTTGGCGGCAGCATGAAGAGTCCACAAAGTGGCTGAATGACACAGCTAGGAGGTGGCGGCAGCATGAGGAGAACATATGGTGGCAGAATGAGACAGCCTGGAGGTGGCAGCAGCAGCATCAGGAGTCCTGAAAGTGAACCAGTGAGTGGTGCGAAGGTGGGTGAAAAAGGTCTGATGTGGAGCCATGTTTGTAACTTAAATCTGTTTTAAACTATCCATATTTGTGAAGTGTTGGTGTGGCACCATGTTGAATCCACTCTGATGCATCAGGGATTGGTGGGTGGATATCCTGGCTGATTTATGCCTGATTCATCTTCACAATGGTCAGTCTCTCCTCATTTTTCTCCTTGGGGTTACTATGCCCCGGCCACACTAAACACTCGCTCTGATGGCACATTACTCGCCGGGCAGGACAGCTTTTTCAGGGCAAACTCTGCTAGTTGTGGCAACAAATCAAGTTTGGCTGCATAGAAGTACAGCGGATCTTCAAGGTGTGTTGGCATGGGCATGTCAAGGTATGCCTCTACCTTCTGGTTTAGGTCCTGCTCCAGGTCTACCTGCTGCTGATGAGTTGCTTTACTATACGGGTGAAGAAAGGTACTCATCAGCGACTGTAGACTCAGGCTGCTGCTGATGAAGCCGGTACTGCTTCTGCCACCCCACCCCTCCCCAGCAGCCATGGCAATGGAAGGTTAGTGCAGAGGGGCCCCCGAGTCAAACCTGCGAGAGGATGGGCGATGGAATCGATAGGCCTCAGCCAACTGACTATGTAGGATCTCTCTGTTGTAGGTCAGTTTGTTCTCCCTCTCAATTGGTGAAAAAAAGGCCTCCTTTTGTGCCAGAAGCGAGGGTCCAATAAGGTGGAGAGCCAGAAGTCATCCCGCTGCCGGGGATGACGTCATTCATCCTGTAATCCTGGCAACTGACTAATAATGTGGCTTCCTCAAAGAGCCTGAGCAAATGGCAGGTGTCAAGTATGAGCTGCCACTGGTTGCACTTGGATGATCAAGAAATCGGTGATGGCTTTTCTCTGTTCGTATAGTTGGTCCAACATATGGAGGGCGGAATTTCAACATGTGGCAATGTCGCAAATCAGACTATGTTGGGGGATGCCGTTCTGACGCTGCAGCTCAAGGCGGTTGTGCTTTGCGGTGTATGAATAGCTGAAGTGCATGCAAAGTTTCCTTCGCATTGTTAGGATGTCTTGCAGATGGTGGAAACACTAGTGTTGGGCGCGAATATTAGCATTTCAAATTTTTATTGTGAATATTGCCAATATATTCGCTATATATTCGAAATTACGAATATTCTTTTTTTCGCATAAGCGTAAATTCGCATATGCGCATATTCTCATATGTGAATATTCGTATATGCACATATTTGCATATGTGAATATTTGCATATTCCTTCTTTTCACTTGTAGGCCAATTAGAATTATGCAAATACACTTGTCAGAGGTTATCAGCAATGTCCCTAGCAACCAATAGTAAAGTTGCACACCCCCTCACTGTTTTCTTCCTCGAATACGCGAATATGTGAATATTCACATATGCGAATATGCAAATAGAACGAATATGCAAAATTTGCGAATATAGGACAAATATTCGTCTATATATTCACAAAATATTGCGAATTTGAAAATGGCCAATGCTGCTCATCACTAGGAAATACTTCAGGAGCCACTTGACAACCAGATTGAGCATGTGTGCCATGCAGGGAGCAAGGCTTAGCCTTCCTTATCGCAACAAAGACAAGATGTTCTTCCCTTTGTCTGTCACCATAGTTTCCATTTCCAAAGCAAACCATGTGAAGAACAGCGTGACACCACTGTGCCCTGCACACATGGTATGCTGAAAGACCACTGAGACTTGTCTGTGCAGTGGAGGCTGAGGATACAGTGGAGGATGAGAAGGCGGTGTCGCACACTGTCACAGGACCAACACCCTGAGAACTGAGGAAGCGGCGTGACCTGTCCAAGGTGGTGTTGTGGCTGTGCAGGAACCACATTCCCCTGTGGGCTGTAAAACACATGTATTAACTATGACCATAGTTACAGCTCCAGACATTTGCGCTGCCTTGCACTTTGGTACACACTGACAGGCTCAAGGACTGGCCCACCTTCTGTTCCACAAAATTGTGCAGGGCTGGTACTGCCTTCTTTACAAAGAAATGACTGCTTGGCACTCTCCACCTCGGCTTGGCACAAACCATCAGTTCTATGAAAGGTGCAGAATCCACCACTTGAAAAGGGAGGGACTGCAGCACCAGCAACTTGGACAGGAGCACATTCAGTGGATGCATACTGTTGTCTCTTGGACATGGCTTTGCCGATGGATTGCTGGCGGAATGACTAAAAGTAGTAGAAGCAGGAGCATCTGGATCGATAGAAGGAAGGTATGACACACAGCTCCCTTCGGCTGAGGTGGTGGAGCCTTGGCTGGCTGAAACAGGGAGCGGCATGCGACTGGGTAATGCAGCAGGCTTGACCACCGCATCGGAGCCACGGTTCTCCCAGGCTGCTTTATGGTGACGCAGCATATGTGATGCAGGGCAGTTGTGCCAACATTGGGACCCTGTTCACACTTCACCTTCTGCCGACAGGATAGGGGATAAGTTTCAGATTGCGGGGGGTCCAACCGCTGGGGCCCCCTGCGATCTCCTGTATGGGGCCCCGGCTCGCTGGCCAGATAGCGTATGTTGACTGCCGCACGAAGTGGCGTCCGACACGCCCCTCAATACAACTCTATGGCAGAGCCGGAGATTGCCGAAGGCAGCGCTCCGGCTCTGCCATAGAATTTTATTGAGGGGGCATGTCAGCCGACGCTTCGTGCGGGGGTCAACACGCCCCTTCCCGAGGGGTGTTGGGGCCCTGTACAGGAGATCACGGGGGGCCCCAGCGATCGGACCCCACGCGATCTGAAACTTATCCCCTATGCTTAGGATAGGGTATAAGTTTTTCACCAATGGATATCTCCTTTAATGTGCACAGTGTAAAAACAAAACCACCAAAAGTTGCCAAATTGCTGTTATTTTTTTGTTTTTGAAGTACATTTTACGGTAAAATAAAAGGTGTCATTACAAAGTACAAATGGTTGTGCAAAAGCCTTTAAATTGGTCTTTTTGGATGTAAAAATTAAATAGTTATGCCTCTTTTAAAGGAGACGAGGAGAAAATGTTTACACAAAAAATGGAAAAAGGCTGTGTCCTCGAGGCCAAAATGGGCTGTGTCCTTAAGGGGTTACATAGTAAGGAGAAAAAATCAAACGCACAAACATTTACCTTGTCTGTGTTCACAAGACCAAAATGGGCTATGTTTTTAAGGGGATAACATTTGTCCCACCAGGTGAGAGAGCACTTTCTCCAGGCAAATCTACATTAAGCGAGTAGCCATGCATATATTGCCCTGGTACTAAATGTTAATAAACTCAAGGTAGTTTACAGGAGCAGGATATCCAGGGATGAACAGGAGTCCCTATACATACAGTACATTCTATGGTACAGAATTCCAATAGTGAAGTGAACTGCAGTAACAGTAACATGACACTGATTATATTCGAGGTCACTACATGTAGATGAGTTGTTGACCTTTTTTCTAAACATTTTCAGCAATCAATATTTCTGGTGTAAAATTGATTTGATCACTGACCCCTTGAGTATTAATACTGGCACATGACAGAGAGACTGGCCATGGTCAAGGGAAAGCTGAATGAAACAAAGTACAGAGATATTCTTATTAACCCCTTAAGGACCAAGGACGTACCGGTACGTCCTTGGTCCTGCTCTTCTGATATAACGCGGGGTTACACAGTAACCCCGCGTCATATCACGGCGGGCCCGGCGTCATAGTGAAGCCGGGACCCGCCTCTAATAGTGCGCAGCGCCGATCGCAGCGCCGCGCGCTATTAACCCTTTAGCCGCGCGCTCAGAGCTGAGCCGCGCGGCTAAAACCGAAAGTGAAAGTTCCCGGCTAATCGCGGCATCACGAACAGCTGACAGGACAGCGGGAGGGCCCCTTCCTGCCTCCTCGCTGTCCGATCGCCGAATGACTGCTCAGTGCCTGAGATCCAGGCATGAGCAGTCATGCGGCAGAATCGTTGATCACTGGTTTCTTATGAGAAACCAGTGATCAACATAGAAGATCAGTGTGTGCAGTGTTATAGGTCCCTAAGGGACCTATAACACTGCAAAAAAAAAGTGAAAAAAAAAAGTGAATAAAGATCATTTAACTCCTCCCCTATTAAAAGTTTGAATCACCCCCCTTTTCCAATAAAAAAAAACACAGTGTAAATAAAAATAAAAATAAACATATATGGTATCGCCGCGTGCGGAAATGTCCGGATTATAAAAATATATCATTAATTAAACCGCTCGGTCAATGGCGTGCGCGCAAAAAAATTCCAAAGTCCAAAATATTGCATTTTTGGTCACTTTTTATATCATTTAAAAATGAATAAAAAGCGATCAATAAGTCCTATCAATGCAAAAATGGTACCGTTAAAAACTTCAGATCACGGTGCAAAAAATGAGCCCTCATACCGCCCCATACACGGAAAAATAAAAAAGTTATAGGGGTCAGAAGATGACAATTTTAAACGTATTAATTTTCCTGCATGTAGTTATGATTTTTTCCAGAAGTCCGACAAAATCAAACCTATATAAGTAGGGTATCATTTTAATTGTATGACCTACAGAATAAATATCAGGTGTCATTTTTACCGAAAAATGTACTACGTAGAAACGGAAGCCCCCAAAAGTTACAAAACAGCGTTTTTTTTTTCAATTTTGTCGCACAATGATTTTTTTTCCCGTTTCACTGTCGATTTTTGGGCAAAATGACTGACGTCATTACAAAGTAGAATTGGTGGCGCAAAAAATAAGCCATCATATGGATTTTTAGGTGCAAAATTGAAAGAGTTATGATTTTTTAAAGGCAAGGAGCAAAAAACGAAAATGCAAAAACGGAAAAAACCCCGGTCCTTAAGGGGTTAAAACCCTGATCAGGAGTGGTCTGGACCTAAAACTGGGCCAAAGGTCCAACAAGACAAAAATCCTAAGCATACAGCCAGGAAGGAGTGTTAGGGACAACTCTGTAAAGGTCCTTGGGTGGTCTAGCCAGAGCAATGACTTGAACCCAATTGAACATCTCTGGAGAGACCTGAAAATGGCTTCTACCAACGGTCCCCATCCAACCTGACAGAGCTTGAGAGGATCTGCAGAGAAGAATAACAGAAAGTCCACAACATACAAAATGTGAAAAAAAAGTTAAAAGGTCTGAACACTTTTTGAATGCATTGTATATATGTTGTATTTTTTTTTATTATTATATACAGATGTGTTCAGACTGCAGAAATAAAAAATTTTTGGCCTCTCGTTCTATTGTTTTACTAAAAACCCTTCCAATTTAGAGTAAGTGTTTTGTTTGAATTACTTAAGTAATCCATAATTGCACATTAATACTATCGCAAGGAGGAACTATTTTGCTGTCGTCCTTTCTATTACGTCCTTCACATTACTTCTTTGCGATGCTCAAATAAATTTGGAATAATTGTCGCTCCTTAATCTGATTATCTATCTGGAAGGATAGTAAAATGTTATGAATAAGAACATGGTGAGCTCAATTACAGAAATATGGCTGCTACTGATAAAATACCAGTATCATAATTTAATACTTCAATTTATTTGCTTATTTAATACAATAAAAGTCTAATGAGTCTGCATCTGAAGAAATATTATAGTGCTGGGTGAAAATAAATTAACTTCTATGTACTTTTTCTGAACATCACTGTATTCCATCAAAAAATTTCAGGGGTGGCCAAAGAGTAAATTGTATGGTTCACAGACATGACAGCTCCGCTAGATTAACCCCTTAAGGACGGCGGGGTTTAACCCCATTTTAAAGTCCTTAACCTCTTAAGGACGCAGGGCGTATGGATACGCCCTGCATCCCGAGTCCTTAAGGACGCAGGGCGTATCCATACGCCCGTGGGAATTCCGGCCCCCACCGCTAGCCGGTTGGGGACCGGAGCCGGATGCCTGCTGAAATCGTTCAGCAGGCATCCCGGCATATCGCCCAGGGGGGTCATTATGCCCCCCCATCTCGGCGATCGCCGCAGATCGCTGGACAATTCAGTCCAGCGATCTGCGGCGATTCCGGGTCAATCGGGTCTCCAGTGACCCGGTGACCCGGAATTACTGGCTGTTCGGGGCCGTCTCTGATGGGCCCGAAAAGCCAGAGCCTGCAGGGGTGAGGTGGCACTGATGCCACCTCACGATCGCCCTGATTCGTCGGCCGGATTACCGGCCGACCAATCAGGGCGCCTGCTGCGGGCGTCACTCCCGCACCTGCTCCGCTCCTCTTCCGGAGGGCGTGAGCGGGTGCGGGAAGAGGACCCCGGGTGCTGGGGACCCCGATCCCCGGCGTCCATGTTGGGATCGGGGCCCCAGGAGCGACGGCGGCGGCGAGGGACAGTCCAGCGATGAAGCAACAGCAGGAGGTGAGTTACAGCCTCCTGCTGTTGCTTAGCAACAGCTCCCAGCATGCAAAAAGGGCATGCTGGGAGCTGTAGTTATGCAACAGCAGGAGGCAGACCACCACAACTCCCAGCATTCCCTTATGGGCATGCTGGGACTTATGGTTTTGCAACAGCTGGAGGCACATTATTTCTATGGAAAAGTGTACCTTCAGCTGTTGTATAACTACAACTCCCAGCTTGCACAAACAGCTAAAGTGCATGCTGGGAGTTGTAGTGGTGCATCTGCTGGTTGCATAACTACAACTCCCAGCATGCCCGTTTGCTGTCGGTGACTGCTGAGAGTTGTAGTTTTGCAACAGCTGAAGGCACACTGGTTGTGAAACTTAGAGTTTTTTCACGACCGATGTGCCTCCAGCAGTTGCAAACTAAAACTCCCAGCAGTCACCTTACACCATGCACCGTACATGCTGGGAGTTATAGTTTTGCAACAGCTGTAGGCACACTGGTTTTGAAACACTGAGTAAGGTCACAAACTCCGTGATACATAACCAGTGTGCCTACAGCTGTTGCAAAACTAAAACTCTCAGCATGTACAGTCTGTCAGCGCATGCTGGGAGTTTTAGTTTTGCAACAGCTGGAGGTCCCCCCCAATGTGAACGTACAGGGTACACTCACATGGGCGGAGGCTTACAGTAGGTATCGGGCTGCAAGTTTGAGCTGCAGCAAATTTTCTGCAACAGCTCAAACGGCCAGCAATAAACTACTGTGAACCCCCGCCCGTGCGACTGTACCCTAAAAACACTACACTACACTAACACAAAAAATAAAAGAAAAAGTAAAAAACACTACGTATACACATACCCCTATACAACCCCCCTCCCCTCCCCAATAAAAATGAAAAACATCTGGTACGCCATGGTTTCCAAAACGGAGCCTCCAGCTGTTGCAAAACAACAACTCCCAGTATTGTCGGACAGCCGTTGACTGTCCAGGCATGCTGGGAGTTTTGCAACAGCTGGAGGCCCCCTGTTTGGGAATCACTGGCGTAGAATACCCCTATGTCCACCCCTATGCAATCCCTAATTTAGGCCTCAAATGCGCATGGCGCTCTCACTTTGGAGCCCTGTCGTATTTCAAGGCAACAGTTCAGGGTCACATATGGGGTATCGCCGTACTCGGGAGAAATTGGGCTTCAAATTTTGGGGGGTATTTTCTGCTTTTACCCTTTTTAAAAATTTAAAGTTTTTGGGAAAAGAAGCATTTTAGGTAAAAATTTTTTTATTTTTTTTACATATGCAATAGTCGTGAAACGCCTGTGGGGTATTAAGGTTCACTTAACCCCTTGTTACGTTCCCCGAGGGGTCTAGTTTCCAAAATGGTATGCCATGTGGGTATTTTTTGCGGTCCTGGCACCATAGGGGCTTCCTAAATGCGGCATGCCCCCAGAGCAAAATTTGCTTTCAAAAAGCCAAATGTGACTCCTTCTCTCCTGAGACCTGTAGTGCGCCAGCAGAGCACTTTTCACCCCCATATGGGGTGTTTTCTGAATCGGGAGAAATTGGGCTTCAAATTTTGGGGTGTATTTTCTGCTATTACCCTTTTTAAAAATGTAAAACTTTAGGGAAACCAAGCATTTTAGGTAAAAATTTTTTTTTTTTTTACATATGCAAAAGTCGTGAATCACCTGTGGGGTATCACATTACACATTACACATTACCCCTTGTTACGTTCCCTGAGGGGTCTAGTTTCCAAAATGGTATGCCATGTGGGGTTTTTTGCAGTTCTGGCACCATAGGGGCTTCCTAAAGGTGACATGCCCCCAAAAATCATTTGACGCTCCTTCCCTTCTGAGCCCTCTACTGCGCCCGCTGAACAATTAACATAGAAATATGAGGTATGTCCTTACTCGAGAGAAATTGGGTTTCAAATACAAGTAAAAATTTTCTCCTTTTTACCCCTTGCAAAAATTCAAAAATTGGGTCTACAAGAACAAGCGAGTGTAAAAAATGAAGATTGTGTATTTTCTCCTTCACTTTGCTGCTATTCCTGTGAAACACCTAAAGGGTTAAAACGCTTACTGAATGTCATTTTGAATACTTTTGGGGTTGCAGTTTTTATAATGGGGTCAATTATGGGGTATTTCTAATATGAAGACCCTTCAAATCCACTTCAAACCTGAACTGGTCCCTGAAAAAAAGCGAGTTTCAAAATTTTGTGAAAAATTGGAAAATTGCTGCGGAACTTTGAAGCCCTCTGATGTCTTCCAAAAGTAAAAACTCATCAATTTTATGATGCAAATATAAAGTAGACATATTGTATATGTGAATAAAAAAAAATATTTTGAATATCCATTTTCCTTACAAGCAGAGAGCTTCAAAGTTAGAAAAATGCAAAATGTTCAAATTTTTCATCAAATTTTGGGATTTTTCACCAAGAAAGGATGCAAGTTACCACAAAATTTTTACCACTAAGTTAAAGTAGAATATGTCACGAAAAAACAATCTCAGAATCAGAATGATAACTAAAAGCATTCCAGAGTTATTAATGTTTAAAGTGACAGTGGTCAGAATTGCAAAAAATGGCCGAGTCCTTAAGGTGAAAAAGGGCTCAGTCCTTAAGGGGTTAAGGACTGAGGGCGTAAGGATATGCCCGTGGGAATTCCGGTCCCCGTCGCTGATATCTATCAGCAGGCACCCCGTGCAAACCCCTGGGGGGGTCCCGAGACCCCCCATGTCGGCGATCGCCGCAAATCGTCGGTCAATTCAGATCAACGATTTGCAGCTTTTCCAGGTAAATCAGGTCTCTGGTGACAGCCCCATTCACCCTTACCCAGCAGGAGTGAGGTGGCACGGGTGCCGCCTCACGATCACGTGATTGATCGGTCAGAACGACCGATCAATCACGACCCTGCTGGGCGGCGATCGGGACGGCAAAGATGGTGGAGATCGGCGCCGGCGGGGGTCTCCTACCTTGTCCTGGTCTGGCGGGGGTCCCCTCGGGATCGGAGTGGCGACAGGAGCAGCAGGATCGGCGGCAGCATCGGTGGAAGTCCCAGCGGAAGGATACAGCAGGAGGTGAGGCCTGTTCACTTCCTGCTGCCGCTTAGCAACAAATCGCAGCATGCACAGCCAAAGGGCCTGCTGGGAGATGTAGTTTTGCAACAGCTGGAGTTCCAACTACAACTCCCATACACTTCTATGAAAAAGTGTGCAGCCAGCTGTTGCAAAACTACAACTCCCTGCATGCAGAGACTACCAAATGGCATGCTGGGAGTTGTAGCAGTGTGCCTCCAACTTTTGCAAAACTACAACTCCCAGCATGCCCTTCGACTGTCAATACATGCTGATTGTTGCAGACACAGTGGATGTGTTGGAGACACATTGGTTGTGAAACTGAGTTTGTTACCTAATTCAGTGTTTTGCAACCAGTGGGCCTCCAGCGGTTGCATAACTACAACTCTCAGCATGTATGGTCTGTCAGTGCATGCTGGGAGTTGTAGTTTTGCAACAGCTGGAGGTTTGCCCCCCCATGTGAATGTACAGGGTACATTCACAAGGGCGGGTTTACAGCGAGTTCTGCTGCAAGCTTGAGATGCGGCAAATTTTCCGCCGCAGATCAAACTCCCAGCGAGAAACTCATTGTAAACCTCCGCCCATGTGAATGTATCCTAAAAACACTACACTACACTTACACATAATAAAGGGTCAAAAACTACATATACATATACCCCTACAGAGTCCCCCCCCTCCAATAATTAAAAAAAACAAAAACGTATTGTATGGCAGTGTTTCCAAAATGGAGCTTCCAGCTGCTGAAAAAAAAACAACTCCTAGTATTGCCGGACAGCCACTGACTGTCAAGGCCGGGAGTTTTGCAACAGCTGGAGACACCCTGTTTGGGAAACACTGCCGTAGGGTATTTTTGTGGCGGATTCAAACCCCCAATTTAGTCCTCAAATGCACATGGCGCTCTCCCACTTTGGAGCCCTGTCGTATTTCAAGGAAACAGTTTAGGGCCACATATGGGGTATCTCCGTATTCGGGAGAAATTGCATTACAAATTTTGGGGGGCTTTTTCTCCTTTTACCCCTTATGAAAAGGTAAAGTTGGGGTCTACACCAGCATGTTAGTGTAAAAAAAAAATTTATTTTTACACTAACATGCTGGTGTTGCCCCATACTTTTAATTATCACAAGCGGTAAAATAAAAACAAATTGAAAAAAATTTGTAACGCTATTTCTCCTGAGTACAGAACTATCCCATATGTGGGTGTAAAGTGATCTGTGGGCGCACAACAAGGCTCAGGAGTGAGAGCGTGCCATGTACATTTGAGGTCTAAATTGGTGATCTGCACAGGGGTGGATGATTTTACAGTGGTTCTGACGTGAACGCAAAACAATAAATACTAAGATGTGACCCCATTTTGGAAACTACACCCCTCACGGAATGTAACAAGGGGTATAGTGAGCCCTAACACCCCACAGGTGCTTGACAAATTTCCGTTAAAGTTGGATGTGAAAATGAAAAAAAAATGTTTTTTCACTAAAATGCTGGCGTTACCCTACATTTTTCATTTTCACAAGGGAGAATAGGAAAAAAGCCCCCAAAATGTGTAGCCCCATTTCTTCTGAGTAAGAACATACCCCATATGTGGATGTAAAGTGCTCTGCGGGTGCACTACAATGCTCAGAAGAGAAGGAGCGCCATTGGGCTTCTGGAGAGAGAATGTGTCTGAAATTGAAGACCATGTGTGTTTACAAAGCCCCCATAGTGCCAGAACAGTTGACCCCCTCCCCACATGTGACCTCATTTTGGAAACTACACCCCTCACATATTGTAACAAGGGGTACAGTAAGCATTTACATCCCACAGATGTCTGACAGATTTTTGGAACAGTTGTCCGTGAAAATGAAAAATGTTATTTTTCATTTGCACAGCCACTGTTCCAAAGATCTGTCAAACGCTAGTTGGGTGTAGATGTTCACTGCACCCCTTATTAAATTCTGTGAGCAGTGTAGTTTCCAAAATAGGGTCACATGTGGGGGGGTCCACTGTTCTGGCACCACGGGGGGCTTTGTAAACGCACATGGCCTCTGACTTCCATTCCAAACAAATTCTCTCGCCATAAGCTCAATGGCGCTCCTTCTCTTCTGAACATTGTAGTTTGCCCGCAGAACACTTTACATCCATATATGGGGTATTTCCATACTCAGAAGAAATGGGGTTACCAATTTTGGGAGGCTTTTTCTCCAATTGCCCCTTGTGAAAATGAAAAATTTTGGGTAAAACTGGCATTTTAGTGAAAAAAATCTCATTTTTCATTTTCACGTCCAACTTTAATGAAAAGTCGTCAAACACCTGTGGGGTGTTAAGGCTTACTGGACCCAAATTGGGTTACAAATTTTGGGGGGTTTCTTTCCTTTTACCCCTTGTAAAGTTTCAAAAACTGGGTCTACAAGTACATGGGAGTGTAAAAAACTGAAGATTTTGAATTTTCTACTTTACCTTGCTGCTATTCCTGTGAAACACCTAAAGGGTTAACATACTTTCTGAATGTCTTTTTGAATACTTGGAGGGGTGAAGTTTTTATAATGGGGTCATTTATGGGGTATTTCTAATATGAAGACCCCCTCAAATCCACTTCGAAACTGAAGTGGTCCCGGAAAAACTTTGATTTAGAAAATTGGAAAATTGCTGCTGAACTTTGAAGCCCTCTGATGTCTTCCAAAAGTAAAAACATGTCGACCTTATGATGCCAACATTAAGTAGACATATTTTATATGTGAATCAATATATATTTTATTTGGAATATTCATTTTCTTTACAAGCAGAGAGTTTCAAAGTTAGAAAAATGCAGAATTTTCTAAATTTTCATGAAATTTGGGGATTTTTCACCAAGAAAGGATGCAAGGAATGACGAAAATTTATCACTATGTTAAAGTAGAATATGTCACGAAAAAACAATTTCAGAATCAAAACAATCCGTAAAAGCATCCCAGAGTTATTAATGCTTAAAGTGACAGTGGTCAGAATTGCAAAAAAGGGCTCAGTCCTTAAGGTGAAAAAGGTCTCAGTCCTTAAGGGGTTAAAGAAAGTTTTTTGGAGCCCTTTGGAAAATCAACATAATGAAGACTGGCGCCACACATTTTCCAGAAAAAAAATGTCCTCTGTGTTGAATTGAGAGCAGCCTCTCATCGAGTGCAGCGCAGAGGACGTCAGGAGAAGGTCAAACCTGCTGAGAGCCCTTGCAACTGAGCCTCCTGTCCAGATAAGAAGAATGACAGGAGGAAGAAGGAAGTGGAAAAGTGATGTGGCACAAGGGGTGAGGGGGCATGGTTTGGCACAGGGGGAATAAAGTGGCACAGGGGGGAAAAGGAGGAATGAAATGGCATGGGGCGATAAAGGGAGGAAAGAAATGGCACAAGGGGGATGAAATGGTACAGAGGGTGGTAAAGAGGGGGTGATTAATTTGCACAGAGCGTAATAAAAGAGGAATTAAATAACACAGGGGGCATCAATTTTTAGGAACAACCCTCTGACATAACAGTACAAAAGGTTAAAGGGGTACTCCGGCGCTTAGACATCTTATCCCCTATCCAAAGGATAGGGGATAAGATGCCTGATCGCGGGGGACTGGGGACTGATTTTAATGGGGTGCAGCATGCAAGATCACGGGGGTCCCCAGCGGCAGGACCCCCGCGATCAGGCATCTTATCCCCTATGCTTTGGATAGGGGATAAGATGTCTAAGCGCCGGAGTACCCCTTTAAGGCTGGGTTCACACTGTGTAAAATGAAAAAAAACTGCAGTAAAATATGAATCAGAGTGGCAGTTTTTTTTAAATCTAATAATGTGTTCTAATAAAGTCAGTGGAAAAGTAACCGTCAGTGCACACATTATATAAAAATAATGGACACACTTCCAATGTTGTCACCACAAATATTTTCTATATAATGTTTTGTGACACAGTATACAGCAGTGCAGGATTCCCTTCTCCTAGTGGTGATGAGCTGGCCCAGTTTTTAGCATGCTCTGCGGTTCACATTGTGCATTTTTATCCCTGCTGTACTCTATAATTAGATTTATAATTTTTTTTTAAACTGCAACTGTCTCATTTTACACCTTGTTAACCCAGGCTTGAAGAAAAAAAGAATGGATGTTGAACCAAGATGCAAAATATTGTGTGACCCTAGTCTTTGATTTAAGATAAGCCCTACATTTTTGTAGTAGGTCAAAGACATCACTTGTTTCATGGAAGTTTTTCCACAGTACCAGACCTCCTATATAAGGCACTTACAATAAATCCTCTCCAAAAGTTTCTATGCAGGACAGCATCCTTCCGAGTTACATTTTATTTTGCATTTTACTGCAGTCAATTCGCGGCTAATATCCAGCATAAGCTAGAAAATATTTGCTCTAAGTTTATGTTGCCTGATAAAATACATCCTGCTTAAGCCCTCAACTCACGCTTGGCAATGTATAACTGTTTCAATACGGTGTTTCTTTAGTCTTTGCTTCCTCACCAGCTGCTTTTGTGTGGTATTTGCAGATGGTTCAGTGGGCAGATGGGTTTGGAAGTTCATACTTATAGACACGCAGCAAATCAAAACCCAGGATCATCTGCGGCTTCAATTATCGAGTTCTGCCTTGATGTCAAAGGCAAACAAATCCCTATCCGGCAATATGCTTTGATTGCTAATGAATGCAAACAGCTTGTTGTCTTCAGCTCTACACAATAACGTATCAGTGACCAAATGGCTAACAACTATTTCAAGATGCAATTCTACAGCCAAAAGTGCTCAGTTACTACAGAGTCTGACAGCAGACTGTGTATTTCCCATTAAAAGTCATAATGCTTAGGGCATCTGCTTAACTACCTACTGAAAACCCAAATGTCCTACCTGGACAAATACAATATAAAAATCATAACAGGATCATAATAGTTTGAAAAGACAACAATGTATACTCTGAGGTTATAAAACGTAGGCATCAAACAAACATAAGCCATCCAAGCATGTAGGGTACAAATATAAATCAAGATAATGTTTACTCTTTTTCATTATCTATCACCTTTCTCCACCTGGTAGCAACCTATGCAGATGATAAGCCCTGAAATATTCCAAATAGTAGTGCTTACGGAAGAATGTCCCCATTATAGGATCACATACATTCACAATGGTGAAACTTTGCAGTTATTCCCACTGTTTTGTCCATAAAATATTGAAGGCCAAACGGTAGTGTCTATTGTGTCTACTATGTAGAATTGCTTTTGTGCCAGCTGCAGAACAGTGAAAACTATATAGTAGTGCCCATTGAACATTTACTGAAAGAGCAAAGATTTATCATGAATGCCAGCAAGAACAGAAAACATTAATAAATCAGGCAGCCCCTTTTGTGCCCTTTATATAAAATGAACTTTTACATTGTTCTGCATATCAGAGTCCATAAAATAATATAGATAATATTGGCATACCCACTCAGTAGTTTGCAATACAGTAGTGGTCAGACATATGTACCAACAAAAGACCTTGCCCCCTGTAACATAATAGAATTTTCTTCTCTGTGGTCCTGTATTACTTGCTGCTTCATTAAAAGTTATAAGACAGCAATCAGTGGGCAGGTTGTTGAATGGAACTAATGGTCTATCCACAGCATTGGCCACCTATACTAGATTTTTAGGTTTTGACCTTTGGTGCCCCATCCCTGTGATCAGCAGGCTATGTCAGTCCAGAAAACACTGGATACACTTCTTTGTTTATCACCTGCAGCTCAATAATGTTAGTACTAGTGGTACCTGTTATTAGAGTTCAGTCCTGGGGTGAAGCTGTAGTGAACTGTAATACTAGGCACAGTCACTACTAAAAGTCTAGAGTAATGTCTAGTAATCATTGAGGTGGATACAGCACTTAGTGGGGAAAAAAATACAAATATCGACTTTTTAAATGTATTGTATTGTAGTAAAATTTGTGGTTAAGTTGTGATTAATCACAAGTTCAGCACAGGTAGTGACTGTATAGAAACCCAAGCAGAGTCAGACGAGTTTCTTACATCTCCCCTTCTCCTCCCTCACTTTTGGCTTAGACTGCACAATAAGGACTTTGCAGTGACTGAGTGCTTCCTACCTGAATAATTATACCCAAAGCAGAGCAGACAATGGAGTAAATAGAGATTCTACTTACTACACTGGGCATGTGTGTAGATGTGACCTCTTGCATGTAAGTCTCCCCATCTTCAAACGTGAAGGATTTATTTGGAGCAACAAGCAGCAGGCGGGTGATGCTACCTATCATACATAGCATGTGGGCACAGGGCCCCTCTGAGCCTTCCCTTTATCCATGACACCCAGAACCTCCTGCAGCCTCTGTGCAAAGCCTGGAGCCACCTTTATTACAGCCCTAAATTTTAATTATGCCTTCAATGTGTGTTAGCTACCTATTTTTTTACATCACTGTGTGCAAAAATGTTTTCCTTAATAGTGTTTATTATTTATGTATTGTGACATTAATATAATTTATGTGCTTTGACTATATGTATTGTGACATTGTCTGCTATTCCTATTTTGTGATAACCCTTTGTGTTTTATAGCTATATGTGATACACTGAGTCCATGACTGCTATGACATCACGGTGTGCATCATCCTGTGACATTCTTATTGTTACTTAATTTATATTGTTACTTTGGTCATTGTGCATACATGCTATGAAACATATACCATTTGTTTGTTTTTATTATACATGAATGTCACTGCTTATTTTTAAATAATGGCTTCCCTGTTTATTTTTCCCATTATTTCCTATCCACTTTTCATTACTAAGAGTGCCGCTAAACCCCTGTTCTGAACATGTCCCCTCCTCGTCACCTGGTCCCCACAATCTGTCCAAAACTATATTATCATCATCATCATCAAACTCCTGATCATGATCCCCACCAATCATCTCAGTTTGAAATTCTGATGGCTGATCATGGACTCCTTGCACCCCCTCACCATAGCCACCATGATACCTTACAATCCCATCACCACGCCTACCACCACCAATCTCACTATTGCTATGTTCAGCCACTGCTTTCACCTCAATCACCTCTGCATCCAGAATGACTGTCCTCATACAATTCCTCTTTGAGACTATCCTTCTGTTTAGCCTTAAAGGGGTACTCTGGTGGCCAATGTGTTTTTTCAGTTTCTACTTACCCTTTCAGGTGAGTTTTCTTCTTATCTCTGGTCTCATGCTTGCTCTTTGTTTGTCTTTCTTTTCGTTTCTTTGCACAAGTGTGTCCATGTAGTGTAGCATCTAATTCTGTTTTGCCTTTGCTTCAGAAACTACAGCTCCCAGCATGCCTTGTAGCCTGTCTCCAGTGCCCTGCCCAACTTTTTTTGCATTGCCGCCCAGCCCTGTTTGTGGGCGTTTTTTTTTCTTTATCCTTTAGCACTCCCTTTCCCCACCCTACTAATTAGTATAGTCCTCCCACCCTCACTGTCAGCTTCTTACCCCACAGTGCCCACATCAGGTAATGAATGAATTTCCTGCCACAGCCCGCTGTCCCCACAATGTGACACGTGGGCGCTGCTCTGCTTCCTGCCGGCTGGCTCCTTACATGACAGTGTGCTAAGCCTATCACCGGCAGAGGCGGGACATCGCTGCCTCAACTGGTGATTTGCTGACGGCTCTGTGACATGAGGATCGCAGCAGAGGACCGCGAAGCTGTTACCTGTAGCAATGGGGGAACGTAGGAAGGTAAGTCAAAGTTTATTTTGTTTATTTTTGCAGCCCCGGCCACAGGAATATGCCACATTCATTATTACAGATGTCCCTTAACTGTGACAGAGAACAGAAGCTGATCAGAAGCCCTGCGCCTGCGCTCACAATTCATTCATTCCCCGACGTGGGGAGAATGTACAGCGCTGCTGCGGCTCCCAGTTAACCCTTGCGGGGACATTGCTTGGGGGGGTCATCAGGAAGCAGAGCAGTGCCCGCGGGTCACATATGACTAGTTCCCTGATGTGGGGACAGCGCTGTGGCTGGCTATTCATTCATCCCCTGATGTGGGGACTGCCGTAGGGGGAATCATGATAGCGCTGCGGCTGACATGTTACTAATTCCCCCGCCATGAGGATTGTGCGCCCGCGGGGGGAATCATGATAGCTGATTCCCCCCATGTGCACACGGTTCCCATGGCAGGAAGGGGTTACACGTCAGCCGCAGCGCTGATACAGGGTTTTCAAGCCGGGTGCAGGGCAGGCTGACAGTGGGAGGAAACATCTATCCTTCCTCAACAATTCAATGAATATTCATTACAGGGGTGTGGAAAAGGGGCAACACCATTGTAGAAGGGAAAAAAAACAGCAATGCCTGCAGCACTGACGTCTTGTCCACAACAGTGAACAAACATGGCCGCAGGTGTGGACAACAGTCAAAAGCAACCAGAAAAACTACTGAACTTCCTTCACAGAAAAGAGGTCAGTAAAAAAACATATATACTGTGGACAGATGTATAACATCTGCATTACAAAAGTGCTAAACTCGCTACAAGCATGCTAGATAACCATAAAACTGTGGTACCGGAGTACCCCTTTAAGGGGGAAGCAAAGATGGAGATTATGGAACATCTAGAAAGGCCACTTGCACTTCATAAAATAACTGTAGATGGTAAGGAATCCACTGACACCTAGTTCAGTGTCTTATCATCAGACTATTGAGGCACAATGGCCACAGTGGTTGTTTTCTCCTCCAAAACAACACAACATTGAGAGAAATAGATAACTTTTCCTTGCTGATGATGCGGTTACTACTACCACCAGGCACCTGGCTGTTGCTGCTACCTGCACTGGTCTTGGGCAAATGAGTGGTGCCCACCGTGATGATACTACTGCTAAAACACCCTAGCCCAGATTTATCAAAGCTTGTAGAGCTTGTTTTCCCGTATATTGGCGCAACTCCGCTTATTTGAGACTTTTTTTTGTTTACATCCCACCGCTCATTTTGACATCTTGTTCACGTAGACGTTTTTTCACTTTCCAGTGCACCCTGATTTATCAACTGCGACTGTTGCAAATCTAGGTGCATCTGATTAAAAAGCTCCAGGAATCTACACCAGCTTGAACCTTGGTTATATTTCTGCTTTTCTAGCTACCTGATCAGGGATCACACTGATTTACATACCCACCTTGTCTCCCACCAGCCCATGCCACACATCTCCCATCTGTCTGCTACCTGTTGCAAGAATACAACTCCCAGCATGTCCTTACAGTAAGGGCATGCTGGGAGTTGTAGTTTTGTATCAGATAGCGGGCGGGAGATGTGCATCGCGGGCGGGTAAGAGACAAGGGGGACGTAAATCAGTGGCCCCATCATTAAGTGAGGATAGCGGGGATAGAATCAGATGGAGCCCGGGCGGCTGCAGAGTGAGGCCAGCCCGGGCTCCTTTAACATACCTCGGCGCCACAGAGTTTTTGGAATCCCTAATGTAATTCCACATTCCCTGCTGGGTCCCGTGATTGGTTGGGACCGAGCAGCCAATTACGGGACCTGGCAGGAAATTTGATCTTACAGTAGGGACTAAAACTCAGCGGCTCTTCTATGTGTTAAAAGGAGCCCAGGCTGGCATCACTTTGCAGCCGCCCGGGACTCCTGCAGATGGGCTGGGAGATGTGCTGGAGCCGTCCCTGCCATCCCTAAGCACTGCGTTACACACTGAGGGATGGCAGGGATGGCTCCTGTACATCTCCCGGCCTGGCCGCGGGAGTCCCAGGTGGCTGCAGTGATATGTCAGCCCGGGCTCCCTTTGCTACGGTGCCGCAGAGTTTACTGTCATTTCAAATTTCTTGTGACACGGGACCCGGAGGAAAATATGAAATTACAGTGATTTTCTGATCACCGCCGGCCAGGGAGCAAAGTGCATTACCGCCCACTTCCCTGGCTTCCATGACTACAACTCCCAGCGTTTCCTTACAGTAAGGACATGCTGGGAGTTTTAGTTGTGCGGCCGGGGCGGGTGACAAACTTGTCACCTGCCCTCTACTGCACAACTACAACTCCCAGCATGCCCTTACTGTTAAGGCATGCTGGGAGTTGCAGTTGTGGGGTAGGTGACAAACTTGTCACTTGCCCACACATCTCCCGCACCACATGACTACAACTCCCAGCATGTCCTTACTGTAGTTGTAGTCATGCAGCATGGGAGATGCGCAGACGGGTGACAATAAATATATTAACTTATTTTTCTTTTTTTTTTTTTCTCATTTCAGATCCGTGTATCCTGTGGACTACTTCGGATTTGGTGGACCCCAGTACCCACCGCCTCACGGGTGCTGGGAAGAGCCAGTACCAACAGGCCCAGAGCATCAAAATGGCGCTCCTGAGCCTAGGCGGTAACAGGCTAGTGTTATTTAGGCTGGGGAGAGCCAGTAACAATGGTCCTTGCCCACCCTGGTAATGTCAGGCTGTTGCTGCTTGATTGGTATTTGGCTGAAAATAAAAATAGGGGGGACCCTATGCGTTTTTTTTATATTTAATTATTTATGCAAAAAAAAAAAAAAGCATAAGGTTCCCCCTATTTTTATTCTCACAAATACCAACCAAGCAGCAACAGCCTGACGTTACCAGGGTGGGCGAGGACCATTGTTACTGTCCCTCCCCAGCCTAAATAACGCCAGCCTGTTACCATCTAGGCCCAGGAGCGCCATTTTTGATGCTCCGGGCCTGTTGGTACTGGCTCTTCCCGACACGCTTGTGGCGGTGGGTAACGGGGTAATAATTGAGGGTTAGAGCTAGCTGTTATTGTGGCTAATACTAAGCCCAGCTTAGTAATGGACTCCCTCTATAAGACAGCTTCCATTACTAAGCCTGTAAAGTAAATTTAAAAAAAACACAACACGTTTAAAAGAAAATTATTCCAAAAAAACACTCCCCCAAAAGCCCTCGTTAACCATTTTATTAAAATTAAACAAAAGAAACACTGGTAACCGTAGTCCTCTGAATCTAAAGTAATCCACAGAATATGCGGATCTCAAATGGTAAAAAAAGTGGTGAAAAAAAATGTAATAAACACACACATATCACATTTTTTTCAAAGCTGCAAATTGGTGTTCTGAAGTCATTTATTGGTTTTTGCTTATATAAGCCAGATTTATCAACCCCCCTGTGATAGTTTGATAAATATGCCATGCATAAGCAAAACTGAAGCAAAGAAAAAAAATGCCTGCAGAACTTGCTTACCAAAGCAACGTTGATAAATGTCCCCCCATATGTTTCTGAGCCAAACTGGGTTCTACAGTTTCAGCTTGTTTATCTCTAGTAAAGAGGATAAAATATGGGTGTGGTTTGTTGACTTGTAAATAGTATGTGTTTTCTCCCTAGTTGCTGGTTTTGCCGTGTAAATATGTTTATTGCTGAGTGTTGTGATCTTTCTGTGCAAACTCTATTTAGTATTTTTGCTACTATATTAACATTGTGGCCCTCATTTACTAAGTTAAAACCAACCAGTTTTTGTCTGGTTATTTTGGCTCAGAGTGTCTGCGGCATGTCTGCGCCAGTCTGCGCCAGTGTGCAAAAGGAAAATCCAATAAAACCGACATTGCACTGGGAAAAGATGAAAAATGGGCGTGGTCTCTCACAAAAGGGGTGTGACACGAAAAAGTGCACGGTTTTACAACCCAACCTATTTACTATTGAATTCACAGAAAATCCTGTGGATAAATGGCTGGAAATTTCCAACTAGAAAAAAACTATAAATAATACAGTACATAGAGAGGAATGCTGCAAGTCTGAAACAACATTTCCCACTAGTATAAACCCAACACTCTTAGTAAATGAGGCCCTGTGTGGGCATCATGTTGCTAATAGATGTCAGAGAGGAGCTGATTGGTTACTCCTATAGCATTCAATTAGTTAAACTGCCTAGCACCTTCTATTTGTGCCACATAAAACACTGAAACTCTACACTTCTTCAGGCTTGCAAGGCCAGACTGTATTCTAAATAAAATGATAATCATGATAAACATGAAGTATTGGTTGATATTTTGGCCAAAGTACACCAGCTCACAACCCAGTTTAGTGGCCCTCAATGTCTTTTGGGTGTTTACACTAATATTCAAGAAAATCACAAAAAAAATAGATTTAAAATTGACTTAAATCATAGGAAAGAGGTCATATTTGAAAGTTATTGCTTAACCCCTTAAGGACGCAGGACGTAAATGTACGTCCTGGTGCGGTGGTACTTAACGCACCAGGACGTACATTTACGTCCTAAGTATAACCGCGGGCATCGGAGCGATGCCCGTGTCATGCGCGGCTGATCCCGGCTGCTGATCGCAGCCAGGGACCCGCCGGCAATGGCCGACGCCCGCGATCTCGCGGGCGTCCGCCATTAACCCCTCAGGTGCCGGGATCAATACAGATCCCGGCATCTGCGGCAGTGCGCGATTTGAATGAATGATCGGATCGCCCGCAGCGCTGCTGCGGGGATCCGATCATTCATAACGCCGCACGGAGGTCCCCTCTCCTTCCTCCGTGCGGCTCCCGGCGTCTCCTGCTCTGGTCTGTGATCGAGCAGACCAGAGCAGAAGATGACCGATAATACTGATCTGTTCTATGTCCTATACATAGAACAAATCAGTATTAGCAATCATGGTATTGCTATGAATAGTCCCCTATGGGGACTATTCAAGTGTAACAAAAAATGTAAAAAAATGTAAAAGTAAAAGTAAAAAAAAAGTGAAAAATCCCCTCCCCCAATAAAAAAGTAAAAAGTCCGTTTTTTCCTATTTTACCCCCAAAAAGCGGACTTTTTTTTTTTATAGACATATTTGATATCGCCGCGTGTGTAAATGTCCGAACTATTAAAATAAAATGTTAATGATCCCGTACGGTGAACGGCGTGAACGAAAAAAAAAAAAGTCCAAAATTCCTACTTTTTTAATACATTTTATAAAAAAAAAATTATAAAAAATGTATTAAAAGTTTTTTTATATGCAAATGTGGTATCAAAAAAAAGTACAGATCATGGCGCAAAAAATGAGCCCCCATACCGCCGCTTATACGGAAAAATTAAAAAGTTAGGGGTCATCAAAATAAAGGGATTATAAAGGTACTAATTTGGTTAAAAAGTTTGTGATTTTTTTAAGCGCAACAATAATATAAAAGTATGTAATAATGGGTATCATTTTAATCGTATTGACCCTCAGAATAAATAACACACGTCATTTTTACCATAAATTGTACGGCGTGAAAACGAAACCTTCCAAAATTAGCAAAATTGCGTTTTTCGTTTTAATTTCCCCCAAAAAATAGTGTTTTTTGGTTGCGCCATACATTTTATGATATAATGAGTGATGTCATTACAAAGGACAACTGGTCGCGCAAAAAACAAGCCCTCATGCTAGTCTGTGGATGAAAATATAAAAGAGTTATGATTTTTAGAAGGCGAGGAGGAAAAAATGAAAACGTAAAAATTAAATTGTCTGAGTCCTTAAGGCCAAAATGGGCTGAGTCCTTAAGGGGTTAAAAGGCAGGTACAAAACATATTCCCACCATGATACCGAATAGCCACAGTACTTTGAGTTGTGTGCATAGAAAATGCTGGGCAGCCCACCAGATCGAAAAGTATGGGCATAACTAATAGGCTTTAAGCCAGCATGGTGAACTATACGTAATAATTAACTATGGGCTATCAACAGGCACCATTTGCATGCTTTACTTGCGTGCAGCTATAATGATAACCAACTACAACTTCATGAATAGTAGGGGTGTGAGTGGTTGTTTATCAGCATTTTGCACCTGAACGATTTCCCCCATTTAGCATTGTGGCTGATATGCATTAATGTGGGGATAGGTCTTGTACCTGTAATTGTACCAAAAACCAGTGAGTTATTATGATCCCATTTTCTGTTATTTGTTTCTTAGGACACATAAATAAATGTTCAGAAATGCATAAGCAATTACAGATGGATGTCTTTTAAATACCCCTGATATACAGCTAAATTTTATGAGTAAAGTAAGTCCTTGATCTCTTTTTTAAGTCCTTGATCTCTGCGTTGAATACCATAAGAGGAGGGGCATCTAATGAGTGTACTGCACCAGGCAGTAACCAACCTAAGACTGGTCCTAATGCTAATGACATCCCATTGCTTTCTATTCTGCTGTGCCATTATGCCATTTCTATGCAAAACTGGTATTTCTACTGAAATGTGTTATGTTATGTACCGTATTTTTCGTCCTATAGGAAGCACCGGCGTATAAGACGCACCCAATTTATAGGTGCAAAATCTATAAAAATAAAGATTTTAAACCCAATAGTGGTCTTCAACCTGCGGACCTCCAGATGTTGCAAAACTACAACTCCCAGCATGCCCGGACAGCCGTTGGCTGTCCGGGCATGCTGGGAGTTGTAGTTTTGCAACATCTGGAGTTCCGCAGATTGAAGACCACTGCATAGGAGGCAATACTTACCTGTCCCCGCCGCTCCGGACCCATCACCGCTGCCCTGGATGTCGCTCCATCGCTGTCGCCGTGTCCCTGTCGCTCCGGAACGTCTCTGCTGCCGGCCGGGTATCCTCGCTCTCAGTCGTCGCCATCACGTCGTTATGCACGCCGACGCATGTACGCGACGACGTGATGACGAGAAAGGAGAGCGGCAGCCATACAGGGGATCCCTGAACGGAGAAGACACCGAGGAGGCAGGTAAGGTCCCTCCCGGTGTCCTGTAAGCACTAACCCGGCTATTCAGTCGGGCTGTTCGGGGCCGCCGCGGTGAAATCGCGGCGGTCCAGAACAGCCCGACTGAACAGTCGGGTTAGTGTCACTTTCCCTTCAGACGCGGCGGTCAGCTTTGATCGCCGTGTCTGAAGGGTTAATACAGGGCATCACCGCGATCGGTGATGTCCTGTATTAGCCGAGGGTCCTGGCCGTTGATGGCTGCAGGGACCGCCGCGATAGGGGTGTATTCGCCGTATGAGACGCACCAACTTTTTCCCCCCAGTTTTGGGGAAGAAAAAGTGCGTCTTATACGGTGAAAAATATGGTATATTCTTTTATGGAGAATAACCCAATAAAGATAAAATTATAAAATTGAAAAAAAAAAAAGAACTACAGTAAAAGTTCTGACATTAATACCAACTTTAAGAAACAGAAAGAAAATTTCTTGTTCCAAACTACAATGAAACTAAAAGTTCTTAGAAAATGTCTTTTTAGTTGAAGCCACATTTGGTCATATTAGGACGAAATGATCCCATTTGTTTTGTGAAAATGTTAGACAGAAGGAAAATGGTACAAATATTTTATTCTCAGATGTCACTTTTAAAATGCAGCCTTTGGGCAGAACAGTTTTTATCCTCCCATAGAGAGGTTGCTCAGATGGTTGCTGCTAAATACAGTAGAGAAGCCTGTGGCGGAGAAATGTAGACAATGTCATAAGTGGCAATGTAAAAACTATCCAAACAAAGCTACTGTATTTCTACAAGAAGAAACTGGGGAAAGGCTTGCAGTCCTTAAGAAAAAGAAGAAATCTGGCTATACCATCTAATCCAGTATTCAGCTATGTGCATATGCTTCAAAATCTAGATAAACTATACTACTATTGATACTTTATTATTGACCAGGAACAATGGTCCAGCAAAGAACATGCCGTTTCAACATTTTTGCAGTAAGATTAAACACCAGACATCAGGCATGGTAAAAAAAAAAAAAGTTATTGGACACATTTCTGGTGTTCATCACTCTTAATCACAATCTCGTCACATGACCTCTTCTTACCATGCCTGATATCTGGTGTTTGATCTCACAGCAATAAAATCTTGAAATTGCACATTATGCACTAGACCATTGTTCCTGTTTCTTGTCTGCATTGGGTGTGCCCAGCACCGTCTGGGATGTAGAAGGGCTAAAAAGATTAGATCTGGACATACAGTATGTATGTATATTAATGACGAGTCAATAAAGTAATAATCTTTCCTAAAGATGTTGCAACATTATTTATTTATTATGGTACGTTCACACATACACAGAATTGATGCACAGGATTTTTTGCTGCAGGTTTCAATGTAAACTAAATGATTGAGCACAGCTTCTAATCTGCAGTTACAAATCCTGCGCATCAAATCTGTGCAGGATCCTGTACGTGTGAACATACCCTTAATGTATTTATTTGCAACATAAGGGGCAAATGACAAGGGTATTTGCACAGTTTAAATAGGCACTGTCATATATGAAAACTTTTTAAACGTTGTACATCTTGGCAAAACAATAGTATTTTTTCTGATATACTTCTTAAAAAATGTTCACATTTTATTGAAGAAAGCTGCCATTAAAAATCCCACCACCAGGGGTCCCCATACCTCCTGGGACACTGATGAGTTGAGATGGCTGATGGACAAGGCTGCTGGAGGAACACAGCATGCAGCAACACTGCTGTAACACAGAGTTTTACCAAACACGTGCCCACAGCTGTTGCAAAACTACAACTCCAAGCATGCCTGGATGGTCAGAGGATGTCTGGGCATGCTAGGAGTTGTAGTTTTGCAAAAGGTATAGGCACATAGCTGAAGGCAACACTGCTGTATAAATAGTTATCCAAACACTGTAACTCCAACTATTCCAAAATTACAAGTCCCAGCGTTATAGGACTGTCTAAGGATTACATACAAGAGTGACATAGGAACAGACAGAAAATGTATGCATATAAAACACTATACTTCTAGCACTGAACCTTTGCACTAATTTAGGAAGATCAAAGTTATACACTCACCATATTGTCTTTGGTGGCAATCTCCAACAATAATTGTGTGTGTGTGTGTGTGTGTGTGTGTGTACAGCATAAAACCAGACAGGAAAGGGTTATAGAGCAGGGCTGCTAGGCTCACACCCCAGAGCAGTGAATCAGCTGAGTTAGCACAGTGCAGTGACACACCCCTTCCCTATGAGAAGATGAAAAAGACAGTGAGCAGTGTTAATATGACATTGTATAGTTAAATATAGGTGATAGAAATATAAAAATTACATGTACATGAGTAACATAAAACAGTTTGTTTGTTTGTTTGTTTGTATGTGGGATGTGACAGGTAAGCTTTAAAGAGTACCTGTCATAACAAAAACTTTTTATATGTTGTTAATTAATGTATTAGAACCAACTTTCTAATAACATGTCAATTAAAAAAAATTATATTTATATATTTGTTTTGACTTTTAAAAACTAACCTCTAGGGGTCTCCTTACATGTCCCGGCTGCAAGTCTCTCATAGAGTTCAGACTGATTCATGAGTCCTAACTCTCATAGTGCAGCCTGAACACTGACGAGCACAGCGCAGCTCTCTGCCTGTCAATCAGACAGACGGGAGCACGCTCTGTGCATGCTGCATGGCACACCTCAGCTACTTTGAACACTACCAGCAGTGAGCAAGCTTTGAAAAAGGATTATGAAGGAAATACTGGGCAAAAATGAAAAGAAAGACTGCTGGTGGCAGGTAATGAAGAGGGCATCATACCAGCAGCATAACATAAAGCAATGGAGATGGTGGCAGGTACTCTTTAACCCCTTAAGGACTCATCGTTTTTCCGTTTTTGCATTTTCATTTTTTCCTCATCACCTTCTAAAAATCATAACGCTTTCAATTGTGCAATCTAAAAATCCATATTATGGCTTATTTTTTGCGCCACCAATTCTACTTTGCAGAAACATTAGTAATTTTACCAAATTACACATTATCTTTATTCTGTAGGTCCATATGGTTAAAATGATACCCTACTTATATAGGTTTTATTTTGTCGTACTTCTGAAAAAAATCATAACTACATGCAGGAAAATGTATATGTTTACACCTATAACTTTTTTATTTTTCCGCATACGGGCCGGTATGAGGGCTCATTTTTTGTGCTGTATTCTGAATTTTTTATCGGTACCATTTTTATATTGATCAAACTTTTTATCGCGTTTTATTCATTTTTTCATGATATAAAAAAGTGACCAAAAATACACTATTTTGGACTTTGGAATTTTTTTGGCGCGTACGCCATTGACCGTGTGGTATAATTAATTATATATTTTTATAGTTCGGACATTCCTGCACGCAACGATACCACATATGTTTATTTTTATTTACACAGTTTTTTTTTTATGGGAAAAGGGGGTGATTCAAACTTTAATCAGGCAAGGGGTTAAATGACCTTTATTAACTTTTCTTTTTCACTTTTTTTTTTTGCAGTGTTATAGCTCCCATAGGGACCTATAACACTGCACACACTGATCTTTTACCCTGATCCCTGCAAAGCTATAGCTTTGCATGGATCAGCGTTCTAGGGGCTCGATTGCTGAAGCCTGTAGCTCAGGCTTGGAGCAATCAAACGCTGATCGGACATGACGGAGCAAGGTAAGGGGGCCTCCGCTCGCGTCCTAGCTGATCGGGACATCACGATTTTATTGCGATAGTCCCGATCAGCCCGACTGAGCTGCCAGGAAGCTTTTACTTTCGTTTTGGACGCAGTGATCAACTTTGATCACCGTGTCTGAAGGGTAAATAGTGCGCGGCACAATGATTTGGTGTACCTTTTGATAAGAAGGTATGCCAACCAATATCTTTAATTAATCTTTAAATATAACTTTAATTGTCTGAATGTAGTCTATTAGGTGGTCTACTGAGCTTATAAGTCCCAACAAAATAAAAGTATATGTTTGAAAAGCTACCAAATTTGGTACCAAATTTAGTTCAATAAACTAAATGGGCCCACTGCAGGTATACATTAGTATACCTTTATGCAGATATTTTGATATATGCCATTAAAAGTACTGTACTTTTCTAACAATAAGTCAGTCTTAGCTACAATGTACCTCTATTTTTTATTAGAAGATATCATATGCTTCCATGGTTTATTAACCTAAACTTCTAAGTGACACTAATGGATACAGTATTTTATCACGCAACAGTTTAGAGACGGCCACACACAAAACATTCCCAGAATTGTGAAGTAGAGCACAGTTTTTGGTGTGGCATAATTTTTATGTTTAGCTATGCTCTGGGTCATCATTCTGGGTATGTAATTGGCATATTAGTAGGAAAATTGCAATTTTCATTTATCATAAACTACACTTTATCCATTCCTGGAAAATAAGTTTAAGAAATGCCTGTTCATCCAGGGGAAATTAGGCTAGAAATTTGGGGGACTTTATCTCCTATTATCCCTTGTGAAATAGCACAATTTGGGGTAACACCAGCATTTTAGAGAAAAAAATTTAATTTAGTATATTTATGGCCCACTGTTCCAAACACCTGTGAATTGTAAATAATCACTGTACCCCTTGTTACGTTCCTTGAGAGATGTTGTTTCCAAAAGGATGGCACAGTTGGGGGCGTTCCCCTGTTCTTTTACCATGGGAGGTTTGTAAACGCACATGGCCCCTGACTTCAATTCCAGCCAAATTCTCTCTCCAAAAGCCCAATGGCACTCCTTCCATTCTGAGCATTGTAGTGTGCCCACAGGGCACTTTATGTCCACATATGAGGTTACAAGTTTTGGGGGGCTTTTTCTCCTATTACCCCTTGTGAAAATGAAAAATTAGGGGTAACGCCTGCATTTAGTGTTAAAATATTTTATTTTTTATTTTACAGCCCACTGTTCAAAACACCTGCCAGGTGTAAATACTTACTGTACCCCTTGTAACGTTCCTTGAGGGGTGTAGTTTCCAAAATGGTGTCAAATGTGTGTGTGGGGGGGGGGGGGGTTCCGCTGTTCTAGCACAATGGGGACTTTGTAAAAGCACATGGCCCCCGACTTCAATTCCAACCAAATTCTCTCTCCAAAAGCCCAATGGGGCTCCTTCTCTTCTGAGACCGGTAGCACTTTATGTCCACATATGGGATATTTCCTTATTCAGGAGAAATCAGGCTACAAATTGTGTGGGGCTTTTTCTCTTATTACCCCTTGCGAAAATGAAAAGTTTGGCGTAACACCAGCATTTTAGTGTAAAGAATCACTAAAATCACTATACCCCTTGTTACATTCCTTGAGGGATGTAGTTTCCCAAATAGTGTGCCATGTGGGGGAGGGGGGTGCTTTTTTGGCACCATGGGGTTTCCTAAATATAACAGGCCCCCCAAAAACCATTACAGAAAATTTTCTCTAAAAAATTCCAAAGTTTCTCCTTCCCTCCTGAGCCATGTTGTGTCCATACTCGAGAGAAATTGTGTTACAAATTTTAGGGGGCTTTTTCTCCTTTTACCCCTTTACCCCTTGTAAAAATGAAAAAAAATTGATCTATAAGAGCATGTTAGTGTAAAAAAAAAGGAGATTTTGAATTTTCTTCTCCACTTTGCTGCTAAACAAACTTTCTGAATGTCATTTTTAATATTTTGAGGGGTTCAGTTTCTATAATGGGGTCTTTTATAGGGTTTTTCTTACAGAAAGGCCCCTCAAATCTACTTCCAAGGGAACTGGTCCCTAGAAAATTCAGATTTTGTATTTTTCATGAAAATTTGGAAAATTGCTGCTAAACTTTAAAGCCCTCTAATGTCTTCAAAAAGTAAAAACATGTCAACTTTGTGATGCCAACATAAAGTAGACATATTGTATATGTGAATCAATATATAATGTATTTGTTATGTCATTTTCCTTACAAACAGAGAGTTTTTAAAGTTAGAAAAATTACATTGTTTCATTTTTCACCAAGAAATGATGAAGTATCTATGAAAATTTACCACTCTCTTAAAGTAGAATTTGTCATCTCCAAATCAAATATATAAGTAAAAGCATCCCAGAGTTATTAATGCATACATTGACAGAGATCAGATTTGTAAAAAAATAAATACAAAAAAAGGCCTATTCCTTAACCCCTTAAGGACCAAGGGCGTACAGGTACGCCTTTGCTCCCTGGTACTTAAGGACCAAATGCGTACCTGTACGCCCATGGGAATTTCGGTCCCCCCCCCATGTCGGCGATCGGCGCAAATCGCAAGTGAATTCATACTTGCGATTTGCGCCGATTCCGGGTCATTACGGGTCTATGGTGACCCGGAATAGAAGGGGATCGCGGATGTCCTAGACACCCACAATCCCCCTGTAGCGATAGGAGTGAGGTGGCAGAGGTGCCACCCCTCCTATATCTGCTACTGGTGGTCTAGACGCGACCACCAATAGCAGATCGGGGGCGGAGGGGTTTACTTTCGGTTTCCCCGTTCTGCCCACCCACAATAAGGGGGGCAGGACGGGGAAACCGACAGGGAACGGCGCCGAAGATCCACTTACCCATCGGCGACGGCAGCGGGCGACAATCGGCAGAAGAAGAGGACCGCGACGCAGCTTCCTGGATCCGACGGAAGCCGGTGAGTTACTTAGCAACTTCTGGAGGGCTACAGTCTGAGACCACTATAGTGGTCTCTAAACTGTAACCCTCCAGATGTTGCAAAACTACAACTCCCAGCATGCCCAGAGAGCTGTTTAGGCTTTCTGGGAGTTGCAGTTTTGCAACAGCTGGAGGTCTACAGTTTGAGACCACTGCAAAGTGATCTCTATACTGTGCACCTCCAGATCTTGCAAAACTACAACTCCCAGCATGCCCACACAGCCGTGTGCTGTCTGGGCATGCTAGGAGTTGTAGTTTTGCAACATCTGGATGTCCACAGTTTGAAGACCACTATGCAGTGGTCTCTAAACTATAGCTCTCCAGATGTTGCAAAATTGCAACTCCCAGCATGCCTAAACAGCATACAGCTGTCTCTGCATGCTGGGAGTTGTAGTTGCGATCCCTCCAGCTGTTGCATAACTACATCTCCCAGCATGCCTTTCGGCGATCAGTACATGCTGGGAGTTTAAGTTTGCAACAGCTGGAGGCACACTGGTTGGAAAATACTGAGTTAGGTTACAGAACCTAACTGAAGGTTTTCCAACCAGTGTGCCTCCAGCTGTTGCAAAAGTACAACTCCCAGCATGCATGGTCTGTCAGTACATGCTGGGAGTTGTAGTTTTGAAACAGCTGGAGGTTTACCCCCCCCCCCCCCCATGTGAACGTACAGGGTACATTCACACTGACGGGTTTACAGTAAGTTTTCTGCTTCAAGTATGAGCTGCGGCAAATTTTTTGCCGCAGCGCAAACTCCTAGCGGTAAATTCACTGTAAACCTCCGCCAGTGTGAACATACCCTAAAAACACTACACTACACTTACACATAATAAAGGGTAATACACTACATATACACCCCCTTACACTGCCCCCCCCCCCCCAATAAAAATAAAAAAGAACACCAAAGTCCTAAAAAAAATGCACCATACACTCCCATGTGCCCCCAATGACACCCATAGGGGAGTGTGTATTAATCCTGTTGAGGACAGGGGAACTCCATAAATGTATGTATACAGAGAGATTGGAGTTTTAACACCACCTTAAGTATAAACATATAAATCTTTCTTGAAAATGTTTTACATAAAAAACATATAGATGCAAAAAAGTATTGCAATAGAAATCCAACACAAAAACATCTGGCGCAGAGTAAAAATAGTACATACAAATGAGTACATAAAAATTGTCCACACACTATATATGGCAATCTATCGAATAAAACAGCTTAGCCACTGTGGGGTATCCATACAAATGCTGTATAATAATACATCAAGATTAACTGATAATATAACCTACAGCTGGTGTATAGCCAGGTCTAGGAATGCATAGTGAAATACAATGATATTGGGGACAACATATCTAAGTACTCAATGAAAGTCAATGTGTAACCTACCCATGTGGGATAGCAAACTCTGCGACCGACCCCTACGATCGTTTCGGTTTCCCTTTTTCAAGAGGTGTAAAACATTTTCAATAAAGATTTATTTGTTTATACTTAAGGTGGTGTTATAACTCCAATCTCTCTGTATACATAAAAATAAAAAAGGTATTGTACGTCAGTGTTTCCAAAACGGAGCCTCCAGCTGTTGCAAAACAACAACTTACAGCATTTCCGGACAGCCACTGACTGTCCAGGCATGCTGGGAGTTTAGCAACAGCTGGAGGCACCCTGTTTGGGAATCACTGGCGTAGAATACCCCTATGTCCACCCCTGTGCAATCCCTAACTTAGTCTTCAAATGCGCATGGCGCTCTCTCCCTTCAGAGCCCTGTCGTATTTCAAGGAAACAGTTTAGGGCCACATATGGGGTATCTCCATACTCGGGAGAAATTGCACTACTAATTTTGGGGGCTTTTTTTCCATTTACCCCTTATGAAAAAGAAAAGTTGGGGTCTACACCAGCCTGTTAGTGTAAAAAAAATTTTTTTTTTACACTATCATGCTGGTGTTGTCCTTTACTTTTTATTTTCACGGGAGGTAAAAGGAAAAAAAGACCCCCAAAATTTGTAACGCAATTTCTCCTGAGTACGAAAATACCCCATATGTGGGCGTAAAATGCTCCGCGGACGCACAACAAGGCTCAGGATTGAGAGCCCACCATGTACATTTGAGGCCTAAATTGGTGATTTGCACAGGGGTGGCTGATTTTACAGCGGTTCTGACTTAAACCCAAAAAAATAAATACCCACATGTGACCCCATTTTGGAAACGACACCCCTCACGGAACATAACAAGGGGTATAGTGAGCCTGAACACCCCACAGGTGTTTGACAAAATTTCATTAAAGTTGGATGGGAAAATGAAAAAAAAAAATTTTTTCACTAAAATGCAATTTACATAGACATATGAGGTATGTCCTTACTCGAGAGAAATTGGGCTACAAATAAAAGTATACATTTTCTCCTTTTACCCCTTGTAAAAATTCAAAAATTGGGTTTACAAGAACATGTGAGTGTAAAAAAATGAAGATTGTGAATTTTCTCCTTCACTTTGCTGCTATTCCTGTGAAACACCTAAAGGGTTCAAACACTTACTGATTGTCATTTTGAATACTTTGTGGGGTGTAGTTTTTATAATGGGGTCATTTGTGGGGTATTTCTAATATGAAGACCCTTCAAATCCACTTCAAACCTGAACTGGTCCCTGAAAAAAAGCGAGGTTCAAAATTTTGTGAAAAATTTGAAAATTGCTGCTGAACTTTGAAGCCCTCTGGTGTCTTCCAAAAGTAAAAACACGTAAATTTTATGATGCAAACATAAAGTAGACATATTGTAAATGTGAATAAAAAAAAAATATTTGGAATATCCATTTTCCTTACAAGCAGAGAGCTTCAAAGTTAGAAAAATGCTAAATTTTCAAATTTTTCTTCAAATTTTGGGATTTTTCACCAAGAAAGGATGCATGTTACCACAAAATTTTACCACTAGGTTAAAGTCGAATATGAACAAATACAAAGGAATGGGATGGAGTAATAAATTGATAAAAATATGACTTTATTGATAATTCATTACATATTAAAAACAAGAAAAGACATCATAAAAAGGGAGAAACCAACTTGTGGTGGAAAAGAGGGCGTCACTCCAGAAGGTCCACAATGTAAACTATAGTATTGAATACATTTCATAAGTTGCACTACTGCTCATTCTATTGCACAATCCCATAGAGGATATACCTCAACAACTATAAAGTGCCTAGAGACAGTATACATAACAATAAATAGAATTAAAATGCAAGTACAAGAGGGACCGCTGGAGAGACGCCACCCCAACGTACGTTTAGGGTTGTCCTTCGTCCTGGGGGTGGCGTCCTCTTAGCAGGAGCTGCTTTTTATATGGTCCCCATCCAATAACATACATCCACGTCATCTTTACATAAATCGCCAGATAAGACATACCTCTCTATCGGCGCATGACGCCGGGACCCGAAACTTCCGGACGCCGCGTCCCCGACGCGGCCATGGTAGCGGTCACAATACCGCATCACATGACCGGCCGGATAGGATACAGCGCCGGAAGAGCGAAGTACGGGCACCCCGGCGCATGCGCACATTCGGTATGACGTCGGCGCTGCATCAGTGGAGCGTCCGGGCAATCACCCGCCCGCAGGCGGTGATTGGCCGGAGGCTCCACCGACGCAGCGCCGATAATACAATTCACAGAAGTGTAAATGCGATTACAAAATAGTACATTTGTTGCAGGGGTGTCTTACATATGTATATATAAACTGAAATTATTACATAAAAAAGAATTAAGCAGTGAGGATCATGATACCAATCAAAGAAAAAAATCAATATTTATAATTAAAAACATTAATAATCAGGTGAGTAAATAATATATGTGGCAATCATAATACTTATATCTCATAATCAATTAAATGTGTGGTATATATCATATATACTTAACTATATATGTATATAAGCTATTATATATAATACCTAATACAATGATGATGGACAGATATACTATTCCATCATTATTGTTATAAATCACTACAATTTGTGTAAATATTGTGAATAAATATTATAAATAAAGTATGTGTTGAAAATTAATAAATAAACTGTGTACATATATGTGATAACGTAAATATTTGATTAAAGATATAATAAAAAATATATATAAATAAATAAATAGAATATGAAAAGAATATAAAAATGTTTGTGATCAAAATTTTATTATTACTCATGCAACAAATTCATATAAATTAATAATAATACTAAGGGTGTATAAATCGTACCAAACTAGTGCAAACAACTGAAATAAAATAGTCTGTGAATAATAAATAATGTAAGTGATAAAAAATATACGTGAATAAATTTATAATTGCACATGATTCCGTCCCGCAAACAATATTTTGAAATTAATAAAGAGAATCTCTATATCAGTCTCATACATATGTCCGAATGTGTAATCGTGTCCAGATTTTGCAATCTATCATGTGATTCTTCAGGCGTGGAGATGAGGAGGAGAACAAAGAATCAAACCAATCAAAGTAAAATAATCTAGAACAGAAAAAGAAGAAGAAATAAAATAAATTAGTATGCAAATACTAAGTGATTAAAATATCATCTAAAAAGCAAACGCGGCTGAAAGGAAACGTCCGGTGATCAGAGAAATGGGGCGAATGGTTGTATTTCATTAAGTCCAAGTGGTTGTAGGGTATGAAGACGCCAAATCCATTTGCTTTCGCACTGTGCTAGAATTTTTGGTATATCACCACCTCTGATGCCTAGGTTCACTTGATCAATTCCTTTTATCTTCAGGAGGTTTGGGTCACACTCATGTTCCAACAAGAAATGCCTTGCAATGGGTTTTAGTTCTTCTACATGTACCCGCGTAGCCGCCTGTCTAATGTCTTGCATGTGTTCCCGCACCCTGACCTTTAATGGTCTAGTAGTTAGTCCGATGTAGATTTTAGGACATGGGCAATAGGCATAATATACCACTGCTTTAGACTCACAAGTAATGTGATGTCGAATTTTGAAAGTTTTCTGTCCACCAGAATCACTGAAGTCGGTGCTTCTCACAATGTTGGGACATGCAACACATTTACCACACGGAAAACAACCATTTTTTATAGTACCCAAATTAAATAAATTAGGAGTAGATGAGACATACTCACTTTTCACGAGGATATCTTTCAAGTTGCGGGCACGTCTTGCTGTCATCTGTAGTCTATCTGGAACGTAGTGACGAAGGACAGAGTCCGTTTTCAGAATGGGTAGATGTTTTTCAATTGCTCGTCTCATCTCTTCCCAGTGTACATTGTAATCTGATATATAATGTATGGTGTCATCTGAAATACGTGGAGGTTTCTTTTGAAGTAATTGTTGTTGTGGCGTCTCTCTAGCACGTCGATAAGCTTTTTTCAAACATCGTTGGCTATGCCCTCTCTCTTTAAACCTTTTTCGTAGAGTCCTTGCTTGTTCTTCGAACATTGTGTCGGTGGAACAAATTCTTCTGATTCGTAGATATTGTCCAACAGGGACTGCATCTTTCCTATGTTTCGGATGTGCAGAAGTAGCATGGAGGTAAGTATTGGTGGCAGTCGGTTTTCGATATACATTTGTTTGGATAAATCCCTCCTTATCTCGTGATAAGGTGACATCTAAAAATGGAATTGAGGATCTGTCAAATGAGTATGTAACCTTAATATTCATATTGTTGTTGTTAAGACCACAGATGAAGGCTTCTAATTCAACGGCAGTTCCCTGCCAGATCATGAGGACGTCATCGATGTACCGAGCCCAAAACAGGACTCTGTCCATCGAGACGTCCCCATGATCTGACAGGAATAGATCCCTCTCCCACAGCCCCAGGAACAAATTAGCATACGAGGGCGCACAAGGCGCCCCCATAGCTGTGCCCTGAAGCTGCAGGTATAGGGATCCAAGTAGAATATGTCACTAAAAAACAATCTCGGAATCAGAATGATAACTAAAAGCATTCCAGAGTTATTAATGTTTAAAGTGACAGTGGTCAGATGTGCAAAAAATGCTCTGGTTCTAAGGTGTAAAATGGCCTGGTCCTTAAGGGGTTAAAGGGGTACTCCATGGAAAACATTTTTTTTAATCAACTGGTGCCAGAAGGTAAATCTTAACCCTTACAGTACTTATCAGCTGCAATATGCTCCTTTCTTTCTGATCAAAGTGTTCTCTGCTAACATATCTGTCCATTTTAGGAACAGTCCAGAGCAGGAATAAATGCACATAGCCAACCTATCCTGCTCTGGACAGTTCCTGACATGGACAGAGGTGTCAGCCGAGAGCACTGTGGTCAGACGGAAAGGAAATTTAAAAAGAATAGAGTGTCTTATGGCACATAAAGCCATTAAAAAGTACTGGAAAAATAAAGAATTTTTAACAGAAGTAAATTACAAATCTGTTTGACTTTCTGGCATCATTTGATTACATTTTTTTTTTCGAGTGGAGGACCCCTTTAAGGTCAAATTGGGCTGGATTCACTTTTCTAAATGAGACCAACAGTGGCTCAGATTTTACCAAGGTCAAAACCAATCTCCACCGTTTAGCTTTTATTTTGAAAACCAGACAGTTTCGGTCCTCAGGCAGATTGGTAAATCTGGGCCAATGGTTGATCATTTTGAGAATGCATGTTGATCAATGTACTTCACAAGATCTATGCACATAACATGTCTTTATCCCCTCCAGGACGAAAAGCGTACATGAACGCCCTTGCATCCTGGTACTTAAGAACTGAGGGCGTATCTGTATGCCTTGGTCCTGTTACTGGGATTCAAAGCGTGTTCACGAGTGAAGCATGCTTCAAACCTGGTAGATCCCGGTTGCTACAGGACCCATGGCTAATGCTGGACTTCACCGATCAGGCCGATGACCAGCATTAACCCTTTAGACACCGGTTAGCTCAGGGCAACTGATCACGGGTCCTGATCAGCTGAGTGGACACCGTGAGGGCCCTTACCTGCCTTCTTGCCATCCAATCCATGCTCTGAGGATATGGCCAGCAATGGCGGTCTGGAGCAGCAGAGCACCAATAACACTGATCAATGCTATGCTATGGCATAGGATTGAACAGTGTATGCATGTTATAGTCAACTATGGGGACTACAAAAAAAAGTTTTAAAAAAGTTAATAAAAGTGAATTAACCCCTTTCCTAATAAAAGTCTGAATCACCCCCCCCCCCCCCCTTTTCCCATTTTTTAAATAGAATAACATAATACAAAATAACCATGATCATTTGTGGTAAAGCTGCGTGCATAAATGTCTGTACTATTAAAATATAAGGTTAGTTAAACCTCACAATTGATGGTGTACACGTAAAAAAAAAAAAAAAACACCAATGTCCAAAACTGCATAATAAAAAACGATCAAAGAGTCCCATTAAAGTAAGTATGGAACCAATGAAAACTATTGATCATGTCGCAAAAAAATTATGCTGAAAATTAAAAACAGTTATAGGGGTGAGAAGGGATCAGAATTTTGGTGCATGTAGTTATAATTTTTTAAAATAGTAAAATAAAATAAAACCAACATTGGGTATCCTTTTACCCATATGGACCTACAGAACAAAGATAAGGTGTAATTTACACAAAATGTGGACTGCATAGAAACGGAAGCCCCCAAAAGTTACAAAATGTCATTTTTGTCTTCTTCAATTTTACCACAAATATATATTTATTTTTTGGTCTTTCCATAGAATTTGTTATGAAATGATTGATGAAATGATGAAGTAATGTTGGTCACGCAAAAAACAAGCCCTCATGTGGGTCTGTAGGTGGAAAATTTAAAGTGTTCTGATTTTTAGAAGGGGAGGAGGAAAAAAATGAAAGTACAAAAACGAAAATTGGACTGGTCCTTAACCCCTTAAGGACTCAGGGTTTTTCCGTTTTTGCACTTTCGTTTTTTCCTCCTTACCTTTTAAAAATCATAACCCTTTCAATTTTCCGCCTAAAAATCCATATTATGGCTTATTTTTGGCGTCGCCAATTTTACTTTGCAGTGACATTAGTAATTTTACCCAAAAATGCACGGCGAAACGGAAAAAAAAATCATTGTGCGACAAAATTGAAAAAAAAAACGCCATTTTGTAAATTTGGGGGCTTCCGTTTCTACACAGTGCATATTTCGGTAAAAATTACACCTTATCATTATTCTGTAGGTCCATACGGTTAAAATGATACCCTACTAATATAGGGTTGATTTTGTCGCACTTCTGGAAAAAATCATAACTACATGCAGGAAAATTTATACGTTTAAAAATGTCATTTTCTGACCCCTATAACTTTTTTATTTTTCCATGTACAGGGCGGTATGAGGACTCAATTTTTGCGCCGTGATCTGAAGTTTTTATCGGTATGACTTTTGTTTTGATCGGACTTTTTGATCACTTTTTATTCATTTTTTTAATGGTATAAAAAGTGACCAAAATACGCTTTTTTGAACTTTGGAATTTTTTTGCGCGTACGCCATTGACCGTGCGGTTTAATTAATTATATATTTTTATAGTTCGGACATTTACGCACGCGGCGATACCACATATGTTTATTTTTATTTATTTTTTACACTGTTTTATTTTTTTTATGGGAAAAGGGGGGTGATTCAAACTTTTATTAGGGAAGGGGTTAAATGACCTTTATTAACACTTTTTTTTACATTTTTTTTGCAGTGTTATAGGTCCCATAGGGACCTATAACACTGCACACACTGATCTCCTATGCTGATCACTGGCGTGTATTAACACGCCTGTGATCAGCATTATCGGCGCTTGACTGCTCCTGCTTGGATCTCAGGCACGGAGCAGTCATTCGTCGATTGGACACCGAGGAGGTAGGTAAGGGCCCTCCCGGTGTCCGGTCAGCTGTTCGGGACGCCGCGATTTCACCGCGGCGGTCCCGAACAGCCCGACTGAGCAGCCTGGTCACTTTCAGTTTCACTTTAGAAGCGGCGGTCAGCTTTGACCGCCGCTTCTAAAGGGTTAATTACGCACATCGCCGCGATCGGCGATGTGTGGTATTAGCCGCGGGTCCCGGCCGTTGATGAGCGCTGGGACCGACGCGATATGATGCAGGATCGCGGCGCGATCCCGCTTCATATCGCGGGAGCCGGCGCAGGACGTAAATATACGTCCTGCGTCGTTAAGGGGTTAAAGGGGTACTCCGGTGGTTAATTTTTTTGACTATATGGCATCTTCTTTGTAAGTTTTGTTTTTTTGCAATATACATGTATTATATGTTTTGGCAGCATGTATATGTTTTTCTTACCTGTTTGTTGGGCAGGACGTTCTGTAGTTCAGAGGGTTTTCTTTTACTGTTGTCCACAGTTCTGAGTCTGTGGTGGACAAGATGTCACAGCTTTTTTTTTTCTCTCTCTCTGTCTGCCTGAGAGGAAAAGCCACGCCCCCTCATCTCATCCAGCTGAGTACACAGCTCCTCACTTCCCCTCCCCCGCTCTGTATTCTAAGGACGCAGGTCTGTACAGGAGAAGGACCTCACAGAGAAGATAAGTGTTATCTGAAGGGGAGGATGACAATGTGCATGGGCTGGGGATGTATGGACTGCAGGGGAATAAATCTCATACTGGGAATGATCTCTATGGGGGAGATTAATCAAAACCTGTGCAGAGGAAAACTTTCCCAGTTGCCCATAGCAACCAATCAGATTGCTTCTTTCATTTTTCACAGGCCCTCATAAAACTGAAAGCAGCAAGCTGATTGGTTGCTATGGGCAACTGGGCAAGTTTTCCTCTGCACAGGTTTTGATAAATCTCCCCCTATATGTGAATTGGGAGGGGGGACTCCTGAATGACACATGCTGGGAGTTGTAGTCCCTGTTGTGTGTGTGTGTGTGTGTGTATGCTAGTGTTTACAAACCAGTGTGCCTCCAGCTGTTGCAAAACTACAACTCCCAGCATGCCCTGACAGACTTTGGGCATGCTGGGAGTTGTAGATTTGAAACAGCTGGAGGTACAATGGTTGGGAAACACTGTTCTAACCTATTCAGCATGCACATCATGTTACACCAGTGTTTACAAACCAGTGTGCCTCCAGCTGTTGCAAAACTACAACTGCTGGGAGTTGTAGTTTTGCATCACCTGGAGGCACCCTGGTTGGGAAACACTGGTGTATGCCCTACAGAGGTGTGGTGAACTACAACCCCCAGGAGACTAAAGAGTCAGCATGCTGGTGTTATACCACAGACTGAAGACTCCTGATTGATACATACTGGGAGTTGTAGTCCCTTTTGTATGTGTATGCCAGTGTATCCCAACCAGGGCTGATTATATTAGTGTGCTATGTATAAGGGGGCTGACCCGGGAAAATAGTAGGATGGGTAAAGGGCGGAACAAACAAACAAAAAAAAGGAGCCACCCCAAACCAGCAAGGCATGTGGCATGCTGGGATTTGTAGTTTTCAGCACAGCAAGAAACAGGAAATAGAAGCAAAGATAGGAAAACAAAGTGGGAGAAAAAAAGACAACAAAGAACGGAAATAGAGTAGGCTAAACAACAAGAACAGAAATGAAACAAAAACAAATAGGGTAAGTCAAAAATGGAAAAACACGTTGACCACCGGAGTACCCCTTTAAGGTCAAAATGGGCTTCGTCCTTAAGGGGTAATACAATTCCAAAAAAGATTGCTGCAGGTAAAGTATGTAATTGAATGTTACATGGATGACCCTCCTTTTTTAATAGAGAACAGGTGAAAGCTAATATGAAAACTTTTTTTCTTATAGACCATTGCCCGAAAATAAGTGTTCACAGAGTATCTTTGGTGAGAATCAGTAACCCCCCCCATCCCCCCTATAACATTTTAGTTGAGTATCATATAGTATATTATATATCTTTACAGAAATAATTATAAATGGATAAGCACTATGATGAGCATTAAATAGAGCAAGTTTTCAAGGTAATATAGTTCTATCTTGGGTGTGTAGAGTATCACAAATTGTATTTACTCACATCTGTGGTGATGTTCTGCAGGCTCTGGGTGTGATGTCCTGCCGAATCCACGGTAATCCATTTGCTTCTGGTCCAAAGTGCATGCAATAATAATGTTCTGTTAGAAGTTTGGATAGTAACGATTACGTGGTCTGGAAAAGTGCTGGGAGACGGCCCTGGCCATTGGTGAGTTTTACCCCACTACTTCCTGACGGAGTGTAAGTTTTTGCTAATACCTGGCAGTGATGTCGCTACCGGGCACAGCAAAGATCTACGGCTTCCTTCCTCAGTGATGCTCCGCCCCATCCCTCAATTGTATATATACACTTCGGGTAAGGACATCGATGCAATCTATTAGTATTGTAGCATGCTGATGTTTTTTGTAAAAATCCGAACAGTTCAAAGTCTGTATTAAGTCCATAAGCCGTAATTGTGTTTAATTCAAATATCCATTTGCCCTTCAGACATGGGCAATGTAGTCACCACCTCTCCAGTTTGGAACGACTCTTTCTATTCAAAAAAGATGGATCGCGCAAAGGGGGTTTTGTGATTTTTAATAATGTTTTGATATACAGTGTCCTTCCAATCCTCTCTCAATGTTATAGAGGTGTTCCCCATACATTTACATAAAAGTCTCTTTGTGCAGCCGACATAGATCTTATTGCAAGGACATTTATTTCACATACACTGCTCAAAAAAATAAGGGGAACACTAAGATAACACATTCTAGATCTGAATGAATGAACTAAACTTATGAAATACTTTCGTCCTTACATAGTTGAATGTGCTGACAACAAAATCACACAAAAATTCAATGGAAATCAAATGTATCAACCCATGGAAGTCTGGATATGGAGTCACACTCAAAATCAAAGTGGAAAACCAGACTACAGGCTGATTCAACTTTGATGTAATGTCCTTAAAACAAGTCAAAATTAGGCTCAGTAGTGTGTGTGGCCTCCACGTGCTTGTGTGACCTCCCTACAACACCTGGGCATGTTCCTGATGAGGTGGCGGATGGTCTCCTGAGGGATGTCCTCCCAGACCTGGACTAAAGCGAGACATGATGTCCTGGATGTGCTCAATCGGATTCAGGTCTGGGGAACAGGCGGGCCAGTCCATAGCATCAATGCATTCTTCTTGCAGGAACTGCTGATACACTTCAGTCACATGAGGTCTAGCATTGTCTTGCATTAGGAGGAACCCAGGGCCAACCGCACCAGCATATGGTCTCACAAGGGGTCTGAGGATCTCATCCCGATACCTAATGGCAGTCAGGCTACCTCTGGCAAGCTCATGGAGGGCTGTGCGGCCCCCCAAAGAAATATCACCCCACACCATTACTAACCCACCGCCAAACCGGTCATGCAGGCAGCAGAACGTTCTCCGCCGCATCTCCAGACTCCAGGCACGTCTGTCACATATGCTCAATGTGAACCTGCTTTCATCTATGAAGAGCACAGAGCGCCAGTGGCGAATTTGCAAATCTTGGTGTTTTCTGGCAAATGCCAAACGTCCTGCACGGTGTTGAGCTGTAAGCAAAACCCCCACCTGTGGACGTCGGGCCCTCATACCTCCCTCAAGGAGTCTGTTGCTGACCGTTAGGGTGGACACATTCACATTTGTGGCCTGCTGGAGGTCATTTTGCAGGGCTCTGATAGTGCTCCTCCTGCTCCTCCTTGCACAAAGTTGGAAGTAGCGGTCCGGCTGCTGGGTTGTTTCTCTCCTACGGCATCCTCCACGTCCCCTGATTGGCCTGTCTCCTGGTAACGGCTCCTTGCTCTGGACACTACGCTGACAGACACAGCAAACCTTCTTGCCACAGCTCACATTAATGTGCCATCCTGGATGAGCTGCAGTTGTGTGGGTTGTAGACTCTGTCTCATGCTACCACTAGAGTAAAAGCACCACCAACATTCAAAAGTGACCAAAACATCAGCCAGGAAGCATAGGAACTGAGAAGAGGTCTGTGGTTACCACCTGCAGAAGCACCACTTTATTGGGGGTGTCTTGCTAATTGCCTATAATTTCCACCTGTTGTCTGTTCCATTTGCACAACAGCATGTGAAATTGATTGTCAATCAGTGTTACTTCCTGAGTGGACAGTGTGATTTCACAGAAGTGTGATTGACTTGCAGTTACATTGTGTTGTTTAAGTGTTCCCTATTTTTTTGAGCAGATTATAATTCCTTTTGATTTGCAGTGCATGTGGTTTTAATTTTTTTTTCTCTCTATGTCACTTGCTTGATCCAATATGGAGAAGATGGAATTATATTTTTTTTTGTACATTTACATACATGAGGTAGCAATGCTTGAAAAGTATCTAGACTAGGGTATTATCCCAAAAGGTCTTGTGGTGCAAAAGTCCCTTTCAGGTGATCTGGGTGATCCCGACACCCTGGATGAATGGGATGATTTGTTCCATAACTTCTCAAGACAAGCAGTTCTGTTTCTAATAGAAAAAAGAAAACAGAACCTTATGAGAGCAAAAACTATGATCTCAGAGCTGTTTAATCCCTTAAGGACTCAGGGCGTACCTGTACGTCCTGAGTCCGCTCCCGTTCTATAACGTGGGGCCACAGATCATTTAAACCCTTCCCTAATAAAAGTTTGAATCACCCCCCTTTTCCTATTTAAAAAAAAAAACTGTGTAAATAAAAATATACATATGTGGTATCACCGCGTGTGGAAATATCTGAATTATAAAAATACATCATTAATTAAACCGCACGGTCAATGACGTAGGCGCAAAAAAATCCAAATTCCAAAATAACGTATTTTTGGTTACTTGTTATATCATGAAAAAATTTATAAAAAGTGATCAATAAGTCCGATCAATACAAAAACTTCAGATCGCGGTGTAAAAAATGAGCCCTCATACCGCATACGCATACGCAGAAAAATAAAAAAGTTATAGGGATCAGAAGATAAGAATTTTAAATGTATAAATTTTCCTGAATGTAGTTATGATTTTTTTCAGAAGTATGACAAAATTAAACCAATATAAGTAGGGTTTCATTTTAATCGTATGGACCTACAGAATAAAGAGAAGGTGTCATTTTTACTGAAAACATGTACTATGTAGAAACAGAAGCCCCCAAAATTTACAAAATGGTGTTTTTTTCTTCAATTTTGTCACACAATGATTTTTTTTTCCCCATTTCACAGTAGATATCTGGGTACAATTTCTTATGACATTACAAAGCAGAATTGGTGGCACAAAAAATAAGACATCATATGAATTTTTTGGTGCAAAATTGAAAGAATAATGATTTTTTAAAGGTAAGGAGGAAAAAACGAAAGTGCCCTCAGTCCTTAAGGGGTTAAAAGGATCCAACCATGTAAAAATCATTCAGATATAGAGAGACTAGCTACACGTTTTAAACTCAGAATAAAACAAAAGGAAGAGGGAATTATACAGGAAAAACTACGGAAGTTCAATAGAGACACTGTCCCAACAGATCATCCTACAGAGAACACACAAGGATTGGAAGAGTTCAACACAATACATGAAACACAAGGGGCTTCATCACCAGGCAGTGAAAGAGACCGAGGTCTATCACTTCTTACCGTACATAGTGACATAGAAGAGAACACAACACAAGTACCATTGTCACCTGTGATTAATATAATAAGAAATAGAAACCTGATGAATGAAGACTCAGGAGGAGTAGTAGAGGAGGAATATACAATGCCGATAACCAATAGGTTTTCACTATTACAAAATGAAAGCCCAAGGGGACGAACGGTACAACCAGAAAGAAATAGACAGCTAATTATAAACACTAAATATAAAACACATAAACAACCTTCAATGAGTACCAAAACAGGACCAACAGTAAAAGAGCCCTTCCAACAGGATTTTTTCCAGCACAGGGAAAAAAAGCAAAAAAATAAAAAAAAAAAGAGGTAGGAGGGAAGTTCGCTAAAAAACAGAGGAACACAATAAAGCCAATGGGGGAGAATAAGGACAAACTGAAAATATACAACTTAAGTGAATATACCTTAACTGCTAATGAGGAACAATTTCTGAAGAAGGTCTGAAATTTGCCCCCACAAATCACATGAATAAATTTGAGGCCTTTATAGGTCTTAAAAAATTAATACGAAATCTAGTACTTCAATAAATAAAATCCCAAAAATCGATTAGAAATGGTGATAGCAACCCATCCCCAACTATATATAGACACACAGATTTGAAAAAAAACATCTAAGTTCCATCCACAAAACGAATACTCCGATGCCTTTTATGCATTTGAGAATATGGTAGTAAAGGATCTATGCAAGGCAAATATAAAACATAATACATTTACATTTACAAATCTTACAATGAAGGAGAAGACAGCCATAAAAGCATTGCAAATTAACAATGGTATAAATATTAGGCCGGCAGATAAAGGCGGTAGTATTGTAATAATGTAACATGAGGATTATCATAGTGAAGCAATGTGTCTGCTGGGGGACAAAAAAAAAACGTATGAAATTTTGAAAAGTGATCCCACAGAAAAATACAAAAGAGAACCAGATACGCTAATTAACAAAGGCACCACGACAGGAATATTGAACAAAAGGGAGAAGGAGTATATCATTACAACTAATCCGAGAATCCCTGTTTTCTCCCATGTACCAAAGGTGCTTAACCCCTTAAGGACACAGGGTTTTTCAATTTTTGCATTTTCCTTTTTTCCTCATCACCTTCTAAAAATCATAACGCTTAAAATTTTGCACATAAAATTCCATATGATGGCTTATTTTTGGGAGACCAATTCTACTTTTTAGTGACATTAGTCATTTTATCCAAAAATCCACGACAAAACAGAAAAAAAAATTAATTCATTAAATTAAATTAATTAAAAATATGTAATTTTGTAAATTTTGGGGTCTTCCGTTTCTACGCAGTGCATTTTTCGGTAAAAATGACACCTTACCTTTTTTCTGTAGGTCCATGCAGTTAAAATGATATCCTACTTATATAGGTTAGATTTTGTCGTACTTCGGAAAAAAATCATAACTACATGCAGGAAAATTTTAACGTAAAAAATTCTCATCTTCTGACCCCTATAACTTTTTTATTTTTCCGCTTACGGGATGGTATGAGGGCTCATTGTTTGCGCCGTGTTCTGAAGTTTGTATCAGTACCATTTTTGTATTGATCAGATTTTTTTAACGCTTTTTATAAAAATTTTTATGATATAAAAAGGGACCAAAAATACGCTATGTTGGACTTTGGAATTTTTTTGCCCGTACGCAATAGACCGTGCGGTTTACGCGGCGATACCACATATGTTTATTTTTATTTACACTTTTTTTTTCTTTTATGGGAAAAGGGGGGTGATTCAAACTTTTATTAGGGATGTGGTTAAATGACTTTTGTTAACTTTTTTTTTCACTTTTTTTTGCAGTACTATAGCTCCTATAGGGAGCTATAGCACTGCACACACTGACCTTTTACTCTGATCCCTGCAAAGCCATAGCTTTGCATGGATCAGCGAGATAGGGGCTCGATTGCTCAAGCCTGTAGCTGAGGCTTGGAGCAATCAAACCTGATCGGACGCGACGGAGCAAGATAAGGGGGTCTCCGCTCGCGTCCTAGCTGATCGGGACATTGCAATTTTATTGCGACGGTCAACTTTGATCGGCGCATCTGAAAAGTTAATAGCGCGCGGCACAACGATCGGTGCCGCACGCTATTAGCCCAGGGTCCCGGCTATCATTAACAGCTGGGACCGACCCGGTGTGATGCGGGGTCACAGTGTGACCCCATTTTAAACACAGGGACCAGGCGTAGAGCGTACAGGTATGCCCTAGGTCCTTAACAGGTTAAGTCTCTCATGCATCCTCAGAGGAGACCGATAGTATCTGGAACAGGGTGCCTTAATATAAACTTAGCCAGATATGTAGACATGTGTGGTAGCCCTTGGGGGCGTATTGGTAGTGGGGTATTGTTTCGGTAAATGAGGGGTTAATGTTAACCCTATAGTTCGTGACGCCAGGCTGAGGGCTAGTATGCTGAGGCAATTCTCCGGCCTATCGCCACCCTTCCCAGTAACGATAGGTGGATGAAATAAAATGACTGAAGATCCACAAAGTAGTTGAACTTTAACTTGAAGAACATTACTTAGATGCTTGCGGTACATCCAATGAACAATAACAGTCTCAGGCAAACAGTCTCTATATATATATATATATCTCAATGACTGACAATTGTTGCGGACCTTGAATGAAATTAAAGTCTCTGAATTTAGGGTGATTATTGCAGATCCGTCCGGATTTAGGGGATAGATAAGGTCCGGTGATCTAGCAGAGTTCTTAGGGATTGATACACTCGCGATCCTGAATATATCAGCCGTTGCCGCAAGGCTCAGGCCTATCTCACTGCAATAGACAGCTGTGCAGATCCTGCTCGTTTGACAGCCTGGGAACAAAAAGAGAGAACAATGGCCGCTGCTCCCTTATATGGGCAGGGGCGGGGTGAATCTGATTGGTCTGTACATCCGTCATTCACTGTTACGCAGTGTGATGGGTAGCATACGTCACAGGGACCTCCGAAGGTCCTTAAGCAGAAATACCATAGAGTTCACCTGACCACGTGACCCGCAGGTCCTGCTACGCTATAGACAGGTAATTAACTATTTATAGACATTGATACCATATTTACATGCTTCCTAAATAGACTGTTAGTGCAATAACTATCTGGATGAGAGGTGACCAGGGGTGAACTAGACGTCCTAGGAACTCTGGCTAAGGGGACCCACACACGTAGGTACCGGATAGGATACGGTAACGGGACACCACACATGCATTATGTAGACATGCATTTACAGAATTGTGTCAGTAAATTACCTGCCTACCTTAAAGACACAACACATATCTTGCAAATTTTGAATGAAGTACAATGGAAAGAGGAGTACATCCTAGGGACACTGAATGTCACCTCTTTATATACTGGAGGTAATAATAAATTAAAAAAACAGTTCGGCTAGGTGCTGCTCAGTATTCGGTCGGAAAATAAGTACTTGAGTAGAACAGGACAATAAAAATGTTATTGGTGTAGCAGGGACAACGCATTTCGGCATCCACTGATGCCTTCCTCAGATCCATTCACAGTTCCCAATTGCAGTACTTGCTATGCGCTGGGTCTCTGGAGTGGAGTCCTGTTGTGTTTCTGTGTTACTCAAGTCCTTCTTTTCCGACCGAATACTGAGCAGTGCCTCACCGAATTATTATTATTATTTTTTTATTATTATTATCTCAGCCTCACCATTATGTCACCCTTGGTGACCCGATACCGGTAAGAGTGCTGCAGCCAGCAACCTCAATAAGTGCAACACAGTCCAGCGCAGCTACCTTTAAGGTTGGTATATCACTTGGGTGTGGTGTAGGGTACACACCAGCTGATACACCTCATCAGGGAGCGCCCCCTGTGTTTTTCACCCCTTCTCTTAAGCCTCTTTGTATAATATAATCGAGCATAACAAAGGCAGACTTGCAGCTGAACATTTCTTGAATTGGGAGAATAATGTTCCCCCAAATCAAACAGAGTTCATCGGGGACTGTATTTTATTCATTTTAAACCACACTTATTTTAAATATGATGTTCAGTTTTACATCCAGTAGTGGGGGACTGCGATGGGGGCCAGATTAACACCTAGTTATTCTAATCTCTATGTTGGTTGTTGGGAGGAAGAAGTTATTTACCCTGATGGCAAACTAGATGCGAATCTGGTCCTCTGGAAAAGATTTCTTGTTGACATAATTTTTATCTGGGAAGGGGGTGAACCTACACTACTACAGTTTTTAAGTGATATTAATAAAAATGTATTTTATCTGGATTTTACGGCTTTTTACAGCCATACTCAAGTTCACTTGAGTTAAATCTAAACATACAAATCAAACAGAATAAAAGGGTTACTTCCACATTTTATAAATCTATGGACAGTAACAGTTATATTCAGAGGGACAGCTGCCACCTCCCTCTGTGGCTGGACAATATTCCTAGGAGTCCATTATTAAGGTAGAGACGAAACTGCACAGATCTGGAAGATTTCAAGAAGGAGGCTGAGGCTCTGTATACAAAATATGTGAATGAAAGCTATGACAAATGCAAATTAAAGGCGTTATCCACCATAAGGTGATTTTAGTATGTACCTGGCAGACAGTAATGGACATGCTTAGGAAGGATCTGCTCTTGTCTTGGGGCTAAATAACTATGTTGTGAGATTACCATAACACTGTGGCTAGCTTTTTGTGAACTGGTATTTCCTGTTTGAATTTTCTTTTTTTGACAAAATATCCCACAATTCCATTTCCCTCCCACACATCAGCAACCTCACCCATTGAAACATAAACGAGCTGCATCAATTCAAAAGACCTGTGGTTTTCAATCAGGGTGCCTACAGCTGTTGCATTAGTTGCAGATTGATCTCTCTCCCACCAAGCGATTGCTCCACCCATTGAAGCAGACAGGCTCCCTGTCATCAGCTGACTAGTGAGTCAGGTCTCGGCCGCATTGCAACCTGGGAAAAATCTGAGACAACAGTCATTTTGTATGCTGGTAAAAATAAATATTGGAGTGAAAATCACAGCAGAATTGTGAGAAAACTGTCACACACAGGTACAGACACTGTATTATGAACTACACTAACTTTACAGCCCCTGTAGCACAGTCAAATAAAAATAAATACTGGAATATCCCTTTAATATCAACAAGCAAACAAGTAGAAACAGAAAATAGAGACAAACTACTGGTGTGCAAAAATTATTTGGTCCAGCAGGGTTAGAATATATTAAAAAAAATAAATAAATACATTCCGCATACCATTAATTACCACATATACTGAACAAAGCTCCATATGGAAATGCATAGTCCAAAAGCATTGGGAGCTATTAAGGAAAGATAAAACAATAGGAGAACTATTGCCCACAAAACCCTTTCTTGTGTTCAAGAAAAAACTAAATTTGGGCAACTGTAGAGCTCCAACAGTGAATAATAAAATAATAATACAAAATCCTACAAAAAATACACAACTACAAATACCCAACTAAAACCAGTGCAAATTGCAAAGCATGTAAATGTACGAAAATCATAACCCCATCTTCTCCATACCGGATCAAATAAGGGACATAGAAAGAAAAATTAAAAACCACATGCACTGCAAATCAAAATGAATTATATATGGAATAAAATGTCCTTGCAATAAGATCTATGTCGGCTGCACAAAGAGACTTTTATGTAAACGTATGGGGGAACACCTTTATAATACTGAGAGAAGATTCGAAGGACACCCTCTATCAAAACATTATAGAGAAAAGCACAAAACCTCATTTGCAGGATCCATCTTTTTTTGGAGAGGTGGTGACTACATTGCCCATATGTCTCATATGGAGGGCAAATGGATATTTGAATTAAACACAATTACGCCTGATGGACCTAATACAGACTTTGAACTGTTCGGATTTTTACAATAAACATCAGTATTCTACAATACTAATAGATTGTGTTGATGTCCTTACCCGGAGTGTATATATACAAATGAGGGACAGGGTGCCGCATCCCTGAGGAAGGAGGCTGTTCAGCTTCCGAAAAGCTTCAGATCTTTCCTGTCCCTTGCTGTGCCCAGTAGTGATGTCCCTGCCAGGTATTAGAAAAAAGCTTACACTCCCAGCGCTTCCCCAGACACTGCAATCGTTACTATCCAAACTTCTAACAGAACATTATCATTGTATGCACTTTGGACCGGAAACAAACGGATTACCATGGATTCGGCAGGACATCACACCCAGAGCCTGCAGAACATCGCACCAGATGTGAGTAAATACAATTTGTGATACTCTATACGCCAAATATATAATGATCAATATAGCGCTTATCCATTTATAATCATTTCTGTGTCAAAGGTTTGACTATCGACTGTATAGGACACGGGGACCTATACAGGAGATTATCAAGCGTACTCACCGCAACCCATGCAAAGCGCCTAGGTTATCCTTTTTATTTATCTTATATATCTTATTCTTTACTGCATGAACAGATGTCTTATGGTTTGTTCCACCATGAAGTGGAAAATAAAAGTTCATGAAATTTATGCTGTTTCAAAAGCTCCGATTTAGAAAACCAATGAAGACCTATTAATCCAGTATTTAGCTGGATCTCTGCTGACGTCCCATTTCATTTCTAAAGGACTGAAACTAAAGTGTAGCAAAAACTGTAGGGAAATTTAGTGCTTGCAATTACCATCTGTACTTGAAATAGATTTGCATTATAGGGAATGTGGAAGTGCTATGAAAATAATTGCAGAGATATAAAACTCAGTTTCAGCAGAAAAGTTAAATATATAAACTAACTTTAGTAAAAATGGGATATATATATATAAATATATATATATATATATATATATATATATATACATATACATACATACACATACAGTGGTGCAAAAAAGTATTTAGTCAGCCACCAATTGTGTAAGTTCTCCCACTTAACCCCTTAAGGACCACGGGTTTTTCCATTTTTGCACTTTCGTTTTTTCCTCCTCACCTTTTAAAAATCATAACCCTTTCAATTTTGCACCTAAAAATCCATGTGATAGCTTATTTTTTGCGCTACCAATTCTACTTTGCAGTGACATCAGTCATTTTACCCAAAAATCTACAGTGAAACGGAAAAAAAAAATCATTGTGCGACGAAATTGAAGAAAAAAGCGCCATTTTGTAACTTTTGGGGGCTTCCGTTTCTACGCAGTACATTTTTCGGTAAAAATGACATCTCATCTTTATTCTGTAGGTCCATACAATTAAAATGATACCCTACTTATATAGGTTTGATTTTGTCGTACTTCTGTAAAAAATCATAACTACATGCAGAAAAATTTATATGTTTAAAATTGTCATCTTCTGACCCCTATAACTTTTTTATTTGACCGCTTATGGGGCGGTATGATGGCTCATTTTGTGATCTGACATTTTTAGTGGTACCATTTTTGTATTAATCGGACTTTTTGATCGCTTTTTATTTATTTTTTCATGAATTTCATGGAATTTTTTGCGCATACGCCATTGACCGTGCGGTTTAATTAATTATATATTTTTATAGTTTGGACATTTACGCACGCGGCGATACCGCATATGTTTATATTTATTTTTATTTACATGTTTTTTTTATGGTAAAAGCGGGTGATTAAAAAGATTATTAGGGAAAGGGTTAAATTACATTTATTAACTTTTTTTACACTTTTTTTTTGCAGTGTTATAGCTCCCATAGGGGGCTATAACACTGCACACACTGACCTTATACCCTGTTCACTGTAAAGCTATAGCTTTGCATTGATCAGTGTTATCGGCGGTCGATTGCTCAAGCCTGCATCTGAAGGGACACGCCGGAGGAAGGGAAGAGGACCTCCGCTCGTGTCCCAGCTGATCGGGACAACGCATTTTCACTCCGGTGGTCCCGATCTGCCCCACTGAGCAGCCGGGCAGCTTTCACTTTCATTTTAGCCAAGGCGTTCAACTTTGAACGACGCATCTAAAGGGTTAATAGCGTGCGGCACCGCGATCGCTGCAATGCGCTATTAGCCCCAGGTCCCGGCATCAGATACATGCCGGGACCGACCCAATATGACCGCGTGACCCCACGTTATATATCCCGGGAGCCGGCCAAGGACGTAAATACACGTCTTTGGTTGTTAAGGGGTTAAAAAGATGAGAGAGGCATGTAATTTTCATCACAGTTATACCTCAACTATGAAAGACATAATGAGAAAAAAAAATCACATTGTCTGGTTTTTAAAGAATTTATTTGCAAATTATGGTGGGAAATAAGTATTTGGTCCCCTACAAACAAGCAAGATTTCTGGCTCTCACAGACCTGTAACTTCTTCTTTAAGAGTCTACTCTGTTCTCCACTCATTACCTGTATTAATGGCACCTGTTTGAACTTGTTATCAGTATAAAAGACACCTGTCCACAACCCCAAACAGTCACACTCCAAACTCCACTATGGCCAAGACCAAAGAGCTGTCAAAGGACACCAGAAACAAAATTGTAGACCTGCACCAGGCTGGAAGACTGAATCTGCAATAGGCGAGCAACTTGTTTGAAGAAATCAACTTTGGGAGCAATTATTAGAAAATGGAAGACATACAAGACCACTGATAATCTCTTTTCATCTGGAGCTCCAAGCAAGATCTCACCCCATTGTGTCAAAATAATCACAAGAACGGTGAGCAAAAATCCTGGAGGGGCCTAGCCAGTCTCCAGATCTCAACCACATAGAAAACCTTTGGAGGGCGTTGAAAGTCTGTGTTGCACAGTGACAGCCCCAAAACATCACTGCTCTAGAGGAGATCTGCATGGAGGAATGGGCCAAAATACCAGCAACAATATGTGAATACCTTGCGAAGACCTCCAGTAAACGTTTGACCTTGCCAACATTGCCAACAAAGGGTACGGTATATAGAAAAGTATTGAGATGAACTTTTGTTATTGACCAAATACTTATTTTCCACCATAATTTGCAAATAAATTGTGATTGTTATGGATTTTTATTCTCATTATGTCTCTCATAGTTGAGGTATACCTATGATGAATATTACAGGCCTCTCTCATCTTTTTAAGTGGGAGAACTTGCACAATTGATGGCTGACTAAACACTTTTTTGCCCCTATATATATATATATATATATATATATATATATAGTCATTGTCAGTAATCTAGCTGTGTAATAGGGGATGCGCAGCGGATGGCTGATTATAGCTGAGGACTGCACAAACAATCCAGCGGTCATTTATGTGACCCTCCCCTTCTGAAGCCATGTAAAGGGTCTGTAAACATTAGCAGATCCACGGGATTGGTGCTCATTTACTATAGAGCATTGGGCCATGCATAGGGCCCTAACTTATGGAATTGCAGTCCAGGACAACAACCTGCATAGGTAGACCTGCAACAAAAAACACAAATGGCCAGCACAACTACATGATATATGAGTGCATGCTGCTGTGGCAAATGCAAAGTATACAGACACAAAAATTGCAGCGGCACATTTTATCAAAATTTTTATATATATATTTTTTTAAAGGCTCTCAGCACACTTTTTCGTCAAAACGTGTCCCCCATCTGCCACGTGGAGGCGGCCATTTTCGGATGGTCCCTAACATACATTATGAGTCTAATACTCACAACTCTCACCTCTGCTGTGCATATAGCCTCTTGACTGGGTTATATGCTAGATCAACCATCAATTTAAACATTTAAACTCCCTCCTGGGAAAAGGGGAGGGGTGCATGGCTGGAGAGGGTGCCATTCCCTCAAAGTAGCATACAACAAAAAACACAAATGGCCAGCACAACTACATGAAATACGAGTGCATGCTGCTGTGGCAAGTGCAAAGTATACAGACACAAAAATTGCAGCGGCAAATTTTATCAAAATTTTTATATATATATATTTTTTTAAAGGCTCTCAGCACACTTTTTCATCAAAACGTGTCCCCCCATCCGCCACGTGGAGGCGGCCATTTTCGGACTTTGAAGCTCTCTGCTTGTAAGGAAAATGGATATTCCAAATTAAAAAAAAAAATATTCACAAATACAATATGTCTACTTTATGTTTGCATCATAAAATTGACGTATTTTTACTTTTGGAAGACACCAGAGGGCTTCAAAGTTCCGCATCAATTTTCCAATTTTTCACAAAATTTTCAAACTCACTATTTTTCAGGGACCAGTTCAGGTTTGAAGTGGATTTGCAGGGTCTTCATATTAGAAATACCCCACAAATGACCCCATTATAAAAACTGCACCCCCCAAAGTATTCAAAATGACATTCAGTCAGGTTTTAACCCTTTAGGTGTTTCACAGGAATAGCAGCAAAGTGAAGGAGAAAATTCACCATCTTCATTTTTTACACTCGCATGTTCTTGTAGACCCAATTTTTGAATTTTTACAAGGGGTAAAAGGAGAAAATTTATACTTATATTTGTAGCCCAATTTCTCTCGAGTAAGGACATACCTCATATGTTCATGAAAAGTGTTCGGCGGGCACAGTAGAGGGCTCAGAAGCGAAGGAGCAACAAGGGGATTTTGGAGAGTATGTTTTTCTGAAATGGTTTTTGGGGGGCATGTTGCATTTAGGAAGCCCCTATGGTACCAGAACAGCAAAAAATCCCCACATGGCATACCATTTTGGAAACTAGACCCCTTGGGGAACGTCACAAGGGGTAAAGTGAACCTTAATACCCCACAGGTGTTTCACGACTTTTGCATATGTAAAAAAATATATATATTTTTTCACTAAAATGTGTGTTTCCCCCCAAATTTCACATTTTTGCAAGGGTTAATAGCAGAAAATACCCCCCAAAATTTGTAACCCCATCTCTTCTGAGTATGAAGGTACCCCATAAGTGGACCTGAAGTGCACTACGGGCGAACTACAATGCTCAGAAGAGAAGGAGTCATATTTGGCTTTTGGAGAGCAAATTTTGGTCGGGGGGCATGTCGCATTTAGGAAGGCCCTATGGTGCCACAACAGCAAAAAACCCTCACATGGCATACCATTTTGGAAACTAGACCCCTTGAGGAATGCAACAAGGAATAAAGTGAGCCTTAATACCCCACAAGGGTTTTACGACTTTTGCATATGTAAAAAAATATATATATTTTTTCACTAAAATGTGTGTTTCCCCCCAAATTTCAAATTTTTGCAAGGGTTAATAGCAGAAAATACCCCCCAAAATTTGTAACCCCATCTCTTCTTAGTATGAAGGTACGCCATAAGTGGACCTGAAGTGCACTACGGACAAACTACAATGCTCAGAAGAGAAGGAGTCATATTTGGCTTTTGGAGAGCAAATTTTGCTCGGGGGGCATGTCGCATTTAGGAAGCCCCTATGGTGCCAGGACAGCAAAATAACCCCCACATGGCATACCATTTTGGAAACTAGACCCCTTGAGGAACGTAACAAGGGGTACAGTGAGCATTTACCCCCCACTGGTGTCTGTCAGAACTTTGGAACAGTGGGCTGTACAAATTTTTTTATTTGCACAGCCCACTGTTCCAAAGATCTGTCAGACACGAGTGGGGTGTAAATTCTCACTGCACCCCTCATTACATTCCGTGAGGGGTGTAGTTTCCGAAATGGGGTCACATGTGTTTTTTTTTTTTTTTTTGCGTTTGTCAAAACCGCTGTAACAATCAGCCACCCCTGTGCAAATCACCTCAAATGTACATGGTGCACTCTCCCTTCTGGGCCTTGTTGTGCGCCCCCAGAGCACTTTGCCCCCACTTATGGGGTATCTCCGTAGTCGGGAGAAATTGCATTACAAATTTTGGGGGGCCTTTTTCCCTTTTACCTCTTGTCAAAATGAAAAGTATAGGGCAACACCGGCGTGTTAGTGTAAAAAATTTATTTTTTTACACTAACATGCTGTTGTAGACCCCAACTTCACCTTTTCATAAGGGGTTAAAGGAGAAAAATCCCCCCAAAATGTGTAACACAATTTCTCCCGAGTACGGTGATACCCCATATGTGACCCGAAACTGTTGCCTTGAAATACGACAGGGCTCCGAAGTGAGAGCGCCATGCGCATTTGAGGCCTGAATTAGGGATTTGCATAGGGGTGGACATAGGGGTATTCTACGCCAGTGATTCCCAAACAGGGTGCCTCCAGCTGTTGCAAAACTCCCAGCATGCTTGGACAGTCAACGGCTGTCCGGCAATAATGGGAGTTGTTGTTTTGCAACAGCTGGAGGCTCCATTTTGGAAACAGTGGCATACCGGACGTTTTTCATTTTTATTGGGGAGGGGAGGGGGGCTGTGTAGGGGTATGTGTATATATAGAGTTTTTTTTACTTTTTATATTATTTTGTGTTAGTGTTGTGTAGTGTTTTTAGGGTACAGTCACATGGGCGGGGGATTACAGCGAGTTCCCGCTGCGAGTTTGAGCTGCCACGCAAAATTTGCTGCATCGCAAACTTGCAGCCTGATACTCACTGTAAGCCCCCTGCCTATGTGAATGTACCCTGTACATTTGCAGGGGGGAGGGGACCTCCAGCTGTTACAAAACTACAACTCCCAGCATGCACAGTTTATCAGTGCATGCTGGTAGTTATAGTTTTGCAACAGCTGGAGGCACACGGTTGGGAAACACTGAGTTAGGAAACAGACAATGTTTCCCAACCAGTGTGCCTCCTGTTGTTGCAAAACCACAACTCCCAGCATTCTCAGGCATGCTGGGAGTAGTAGTTCGGCAACATCTTTAGAGCCAGATGTTGCCGAACTACAACTCCCAGCATGCTGGGAGTTGTAGTTTTGCAACATCTGGAGGACTAGTTTGCAGACCACTAATACAGTGGTTCCCAATCTGTGCCCTTCCAGATGTTGCAAAACTACAACTCCCAGTATGCCCTTACTGTCCAGGCATGCTGGGAGTTGTAGTTCTGCAACATCTGAAGGGCCAGATGTTACAGAACTACAACTCCCAGCATGCCTGGACAGTAACGGCATGCTGAGGATGTGTAGTTTTGCAACATCTGGAAGGGCACAGTGGTCTCCAAACTGTGGACCTCCAGATGTTGCAAAACTGCAACTCCCAGCATGCCTAGACGCCAAGGGCTGTCTGGGCATGCTGGGAGTTGTAGTATACAGGGTCCCATTACAGCAATGCATGTCGCTTTACGGCGACATGCATTGCTGTAAAGGGCCCGACCGCGGCTGAAGATCTACTCACCTGTCGCCTCCGCCGCCATCTTCCTCGCCGGGATCCGGGTCTTCAGGGACGAGGTAAGTACCGGGGCTGGTCCCCAGCACTCCCCCGTCCCCCGCCGCGTCCTCCGGTCTTCCTCCCGTCCTCTCCGGACTTCCAGGGGCCGGGCAGGACGGGAGGAAGTAACCGCCCCCCATCCTGCGATTGGTCGGTTAGTAAACCGACGGATTGCAGGGGATCGGAGGAGGTGGCAGGCTTGCCACCTCGCTCCGATACTTCAGCATAGTCCTGGCTGTCTGTGACAGCCGGGATCATGCGAAATTACCGGGCGGTCGGGTCCCAGAGACCCGATCAGCCCGGTATCGCCGCAGATCGCAAGGGCGATTTCCCTTGCGATTTGCGGTGATCGCCGACATGGGGGGCCTACATGGCCCCCCTCGGCATTTGCCCTGGATGCCTGCTGAAGGATTTCAGCAGGCATCCGCTTCCGATCTCTGCCCGGCGAGCGGCAGAGATCGGAAATACAACAGGACGTTCTAACGTCCTTGGGCATTAAAGCCCAGGTAGTGGGGACGTTAGAGAACGTCCTATGTCCTTAACAGGTTAATGGTATTGGGAACTGTGACTAGTGCATTAACTCTATGATTTTTCGCCCTGTGAAAACAATAGGCCCATTGTGGTATATGGGGATCTCATGGCATGTAAATCAGTAAGCTAAGCAGGACCATCTTGGCAGCACAGAGGATGGGAGACCACCATGGGTTTGAGTCCCTGGGTGGGACAGAGTTTTACAGTGTTATGGTTTAACTTTACTTTCCTGAAAAAGTTTTCCAAAGCAATCAATCAGATTGCTTCTTTCATTTTCCACAAGGCCTCTGCAAAATGAAGGAAGCAATCTGATTGGTTACTATAGGCCACTCAGAAACCTTTCCTCTGAACAGGTTTTGATAAATCTCCCTCTACGGGGGAGATTCATCAAAACCAGTGTAGAGGAAGAGTTGTACAGTTGCCCATAGTAACCAATCAGATTGCTTCTTTCATTTTTGAAAAGACCTCTGAAAATTGAAGGAAGCTATCTGGTTGCTATGGGCAACTCAGAAACTTGCAAGAAAAGCTGCTGAGTTGCCCATAGCAACCAATCAGATCGCTTCTTTCATTTTGTAGAGGCCTTGTGAAAAATGAAAGAAGCGATCTGATTGGTTGCTATGGGCAACTCAGAAACTTTTCCTCTGGACAGGTTTTGATTAATCTCCCTCTATGGGGGAGATTCATCAAAACCAGTGTAGAGGAAGAGTTGTGCAGTTGCCCATAGCAACCAATCAGATTGCTTCCTTCATGTTTGAAAAGGCCTCTGAAAAATGGAGGAAGCAATCTGGTTGCTATGGGCAACTCAGCTGCTTTTCCAGGAAAGAAAAGTTACACCACAACACTGTAAAACTCCATCCCACCCAGGTACTCAAACCCATGTTGGTCTCCCATCCACTGTGATGCCAAGACAGTCCTGCTTAGCATACTGTTTTACATGCCATGAGATCCCCGTAGACCACAATGGGCCTTTTGGTTTTAATGGGCAAAAAAATCACAGAGTTAATGCACTAGTCACAGTTCCCCATACCATTAACCTCTTAAGGACCCAGCCATTTTACACCTTAGGACCCGGCCATTTTTTGAACATCTGACCACTGTCACTTTAAACATTAATAACTCTGGAATGCTTTTAGTTATCATTCTGATTCCGAGATTGTTTTTTCGTGACATATTCTACTTTAACATAGTGGTAAAAAAAAATTGTAACTTGCATCCTTGGTGAAAAATTTGAAAATTTTATGAAAAATGTGAAAATTTTGCATTTTTCTAACTTTGAAGCTCTCTGTTTGTAAGGAAAATGGATATTCAAAATATTTAAAAAATTTTTCACATATACAATATGTCTACTTTATGTTTGCATCATAAAATTGACAAGTTTTTACTTTTGGAAGACACCAGAGGGCTTCAAAGTTCAGCAGCAATTTTCCAATTTTTCACAAAATTTCCAAACTCACTATTTTTCAGGGACCAGTTCAGGTTTGAAGTGGATTTGAAGGGTCTTCATCTTAGAAATACCCCACAAATGACCCCATTATAAAACCTGCACCCCCCAAAGTATACAAAATGATATTCGTTCAGCCTTTTAACCCTTTAGGTGTTTCACAGGAATAGCAGGAAAGTGAAGGAGAAAATTCACAATCTTAATTTTTTACACTCGCATGTTCTTGTAGACCCAATTTTTGAATTTTTACGAGGGGTAAAAGGAGAAAATGTATACTTATATTTGTAGCCCAATTTCTCTCGAGTAAGCACATACCTCATATGTCTATGTAAAATGTTCGGTGGGCGCAGTAGAGGGCTCAGAAGGGAAGGAGCGACAAGGGGATTTTGGAGAGTGTGTTTTTCTGAAATGGTTTTTGGGGGGCATGTTGCATTTAGGAAGCCCCTATGGTGCCAGAACAGTAAAAAAAAAACACATGCCATACCATTTTGGAAACAAGACCCCTTGAGGAACGTAACAAGGAATTAAGTGAGCCTTAATACTCCACATGTGTTTCACGACTTTTGCATATGTAAAAAAATAAAATAAAATGTCACTAAAATGTGTGTTTCCCCCCAAATTTCACATTTTTGCAAGGGTTAATAGCAGAAAATACCCCCCAAAATTTGTAACCCCATCTCTTCTGAGTATGGAGGTACCCCATAAGTTGACCTGAAGTGCACTCCGGGCGAACTACAATGCTCAGAAGAGAAGGAGTCATATTTGGCTTTTTGAGAGCAAATTTTGCTCGGGGGCATGTCCCATATAGGAAGCCCCTATGGTGCCAGGACAGCAAAAAATACCCAGATGGAATACCATTTTGGAATCTAGACCCCTTGAGGAACGTAACAAGGAATAAAGTGAGCCTTAATACCCCACACGGGTTTCACGACTTTTGCATACGTAAAAAAAAAAAAAAAAATTTCATAAAAATGGGTGTTTCCCCCCAAATTTCACATTTTTGCAAGGGTTAATAGCAAAAAATACCCCCCAAAATTTGAAACCCCATCTCTTCTGAGTATGGAGGTACCCCATAAGTTGACCTGAAGTGCACTACGAGCGAACTACAATGCTCAGAAGAGAAGGAGTCATATTTGGCTTTTTGAGAGCAAATTTTGCTCGGGGGGCATGTCGCATTTAGGAAGCCCCTATGGTGCCAGGACAGCAAAATAACCCCAACATGGCATACCATTTTGGAAACTAGACCCCTTGAGGAACGTAAGAAGGGGTACAGTGAGCATTTACCCCCACTGGTGTCTGTCAGATCTTCGGAACAGTGGTCTGTACAACATTTTTAATTTGCACAGCCCACTGTTCCAAAGATCTGTCAGACACCAGTGGGGTGTAAATTCTCACTGCACCCCTCATTACATTCCATGAGGGGTGTAGTTTCCAAAATAGGGTCACATGTGGGGTTTTGTTTTTTATGCGTTTATCAAAACCGCTGTAACAATCAGCCACCCCTGTGCAAATCACCTCAAATGTACATGGCGCACTCTCCCTTCTGGGCCTTGTTGTGCGCCCCCAGAGGACTTTACGCCTACATATGGGGTATCTCCGTAGTCGGGAGAAATTGCGTTACACATTTTGGGGGGCTTTTTTCCCTTTTACCTCTTGTCAAAATGAAAAGTATAGGGCAACACCAGCATGTTAGTGTAAAAAATTTATTTTTTTACACTAACATGCTGGTGTAGACCCCAACTTCACATTTTCATAAGGGGTGAAAGGAGAAAAAGCCCCCCAAAATGTGTTAGGCAATTTCTCCCGAGTACGGAGATACCCCATATGTGGCCCTAAACTATTGCCTTGAAATACGACAGGGCACCAAAGTGAGAGCGCCATGCGCATTTGAGGCCTAAATTAGGGATTTGCATAGCGGTGGACATAGAAGTATTCTACGCCAGTGATTCCCAAACAGGGTGCCTCCAGCTGTTGCAAAACTCCCAGCATGCTTGGACAGTCAACGGCTGTCCGGCAATACTGGGAGTTGTTGTTTTGCAACAGCTGGAGGCTCCATTTTGGAAACAGTGGCGTACCAGATGTTTTTCATTTTTATTGGGGAGGGGAGGGGGGCTGTGTATGGGGTATGTGTATATGTAGTGTTTTTTATTTTTTATTTTATTTTGTGTTAGTGTAGTGTTTGTAGGGTACAGTCACATGGGCGGGGGATTACAGCCAGTTTGAGCTGCTGCGCAAAATTTGCTGCATTGCAAACTTGCAGCCTGATACTCGCTGTAAGCCCCCTGCCCATGTGAATGTATCCTGTACATTCACAGGGGGGGGGGGGGGACCTCCAGCTGTTGCAAAACTACAACTCCCAGCATGCACAGTCTATCAGTGCATGCTGGTAGTTATAGTTTTGCAACAGCTGGAGGCACACGGGTTGGGAAACACTGAGTTAGGAAACAGACAATGTTTCCCAACCAGTGTGCCTCCTGTTGTTGCAAAACCACAACTCTCAGCATTCTCAAGCATGCTGGGAGTAGTAGTTGGCAACATCTTTAGAGCCAGATGTTGCCGAACTACAACTCCCAGCATGCTTGGAGTTGTAATTTTGCAACATCTGGAGGACTACAGTTTGCAGACCACTAATACAGTGGTTCCCAATCTGTGCCCTTCCAGATGTTGCAAAACTACAACTCCCAGTATGCCAAAACTGTCCAGGCATGCTGGGAGTTGTAGTTCTGCAACATCTGAAGGACCAGATGTTACGGAACTACAACTCCCAGCATGCCTGGACAGTAAGGGCATGCTGAGGATGTGTAGTTTTGCAACATCTGGAAGGGCACAGTGGTCTCCAAACTGTGGACCTCCAGATGTTGCAAAACTGCAACTCCCAGCATGCCCAGACACCAAGGGCTGTCTGGGCATGCTGGGAGTTGTAGTTTACAGGGTCCCATTACAGCAATGCATGTCGCTTTACGGCGACGTGCATTGCTGTAAAGGGCCCGGCCGCGGCTGAAGATCAACTCACCTGTCGCAGGGATCAACTCACTTCATCGCAAGGGATCCGGGTCTTCAGGTACGCATCGCGTCCTCCGGTCTTCCTCCCGTCCTCTCCGGACTTTCAGGGGCCGGGCAGGACGGGAGGAAGTAACCGCCCCCCCTCCTGCGATTGGTCGGTTAACTAACCGACAGATCGCAGGGGATCGGAGGAGGTGGCAGGCTTGCTCGCTCCTAGTCTTCAGCATGGTCCTTGCTGTCTGTGACAGCCGGGATCATGCGAAATTATCGGGCGGTTGGGTCCCAGAGACCCGATCAGCCCGATATCGCCGCAGATCGCAAGGGTGATTTCCCTTGCGATTTGCGGCGATCGCCGACATGGGGGGCCTACATGGCCCCCCTCGGCGTTTGCCCTGGATGCCTGCTGAAGGATTTCAGCAGGCATCCAGTTCCGATCTCTGCCCGGCGCGTGGCAGAGACCGGAAAACGCCAGGGCGTATGGATACGCCCTGGGTCCTTAAGGCCCAGGGTGTGAGGGCGTATCCATACGCCCTGGGTCCTTAAGAGGTTAAATAGGAATATAAATAAATAGGAATATATAAATAGGAATATATTTTCGCATATGCGTAAAAAAAATGAATATTCGTAATTAGGAATATATAGTGCTATATTTGCAATATTCGCGAATTCGCAAATAAAATTCGACTTGCCAATATTCGCGAGCAACACTACTCGTCCTCAGTGTACAGAGCCCTACTTGTCCTTAGTGTACAGATCCCTGCTTGTCTTCACTGTACAGAGCCCTTCTTGTCCTCAGTGCACATAGCCCTGTTTGTCCTCAGTGTACGGAGCCCTGCTTGTCCTTAGTTCACAGAGCCCTGCTTGTCCTCAGTGCACATAGCCCTGTTTGTCCTCAGTGTACAGAGCCCTGCTTTTCCTCAGTGCACAGAACGCTGCTTGTCCTCAGTGCACAGAGCCCTGCTTGTCCACCCACACTTCCTGTATTTGGAGTTCTCACAGAGACACACAAGCAATAGCTACAGGGAGAAAAATATAGATTTTTTTTAACCCATTTATATTACAAATATAATGTTATTTTCTCCATTATATTGAAAGTTTTTGCTAATGATAGGTACACTTTAACCATAAAATTTATTTCAAAACCAAATGTGGTAGCCCTTGGGGGGTGTATGGTAGTGGTGGTATGGTATCGGTATATGAGGGATTAATGTTAACCCTATAGTTTGTGACGCCAGGCTAAGGGCTGGTATGCTGAGATTATGCTCCGGCCTATCACCGCCCTTCCCAGTAACGATAGGTGCATGAAATGACTGAAGGTCCACAAGGAGATTGAACTTGAACTTGAACAACTTTACTTAAGTGCTTGCGATACATCCAAGGCACAGCAACAGTCTCATACAAACAGTCCTTATATTTGCTCAGTGACTGATAGTTGTTGTGGACTTTGAGCTATTTAGAAAGTCTCTGAATTTAGATATTTGCAGATCCGTCCGGATTTAGGGGCTATATTAGGTCCGGTGATGCTGCAGAGTGTCTGGGAATTGATACACTCTCTATTCTGAACGACTCAGCCGTTGCCGCAAGGCTCGGGCCTAACTCACTGCGATAGTTGATGCGCAGATCCTTCTCGTTTGACAGCCCAGGAACAAGAGAGAGAGAAAAGATGGCCGCCGCTCCCTTATATGGGCAGGGAGCGAGGTGAATCCGATTGGTCCGAACATCTGTCACTCACCATTACACAGAGTAATGGGATTGCATATGTCACAGGGCCTCCAAAGGTCCTTAAGCAGAATACCATAGAGTTTACCTAGTCACGTGACCCGCAGGTCCTGCAACGCTATGGAACCGGTAATTAACCATTTATTTACATATATTACTATATTTACATTACCCTTACATAAATTACTAGGCTATTAGTTGGAATAGAGGCGACAAGGGGTAGACTACACAACAGGGATCTCTACGTCCTAGGGACTCTGGCTATGGGGACCCACACATACATAGGTACCGTATAAGATGCGATATCGGGACACCACACAAACACGTATTATTTGTGTGGGGAAAATGAAAATAAATTTTCGGAGGGCTTATTTTTTGGAATGTGATGTGACCAAAAGCAGCAATCATGAATCACTGCATAGGATCATTAACCCCTTAAGGACCGGGGGCTTTTCCGTTTTTGCACTTTCGTTTTTTGCTCCTTGCCTTTAAAAAATGATAACTCTTTCAATTTTGCACCTAAAAATCCATATGATTGCTTATTTTTTGTACCACCAATTCTACTTTGTAATGACGTCAGTCATTTTGCCCAAAAATCTATGGTGAAACGGAAAAAAAAATCATTGTGAGACAAAATTGAAAAAAAAACCTGCCGTTTTGTAACTTTTGGGGGCTTCCGTTTCTACGTAGTACATATTTCGGCAACAAAGACACCTTATCTTTATTCTGTAGGTTCATACGATTAAAATGATACCCTACTTATATAGGTTTGATTTTGTCGTACTTCTGGAAAAAATCATAACTTCATGCAGGAAAATTAATATGTTTAAAATTGTCATCTTCTGACCCCTATTACTTTTTTATTTTTCCGCGTATTGGGCGGTATGAGGGCTCATTTTTTGCGCCGTGATCTGAAGTTTTTAACGGTACCATTTTTGCATTGATAGGACATATTGACTTTTTGAACTTTTTATTCATTTTTTCATGATATAAAAAGTGACCAAAAATGCACTATTTTGGACTTTGGAATTTTTTTGCGCGTACGCCATTGACCGTGCGGTTTAATTAACGATATATTTTTATAATTTGGACATTTTCGCACACGGCGATACCATATATGTTTATTTTTATTTTTATTTACACTGTGTTTTTTTTATGGGAAAAGGGGGGTGATTCAAACTTTTAATAGGGGAGGGGTTAAATGATCTTTATTCACTATTTTTTGCAGTGTTATAGCTCCCATAGGGACACTGATCTTTTACATTGATCAATGGTTTCTCATAGGAAACCAGTGATCGATGATTCTGCCGCTTGTCTGCTCATGCCTGGATCTCAGGCACTGAGCAGTCATTCGGCCATCGGACAGCGAGGAGGCAGGTAGGGACCCTCCGGCTGTCCTGTAAGCTGTTCGGGATTTCGCCGCGGCTATCCTTAACAGCAAACTGAGCTAACCGGCACTTTTTACTTTCACTTTTAGCCACGTGGCTCAGCTTTGAGCGCGCAGCTAAAGGGATAGTAGCAAGCTGCATCGCGATCAGTGCTGCGCGCTATTAGCGGCAGGTCCCGGCTTCACTATGACGCCGGGCCCACCGTGATATGATGCGGAGTCACCGTGGGACCCCGTGTTATATCACGGGAGCGGGACCAAGGACGTACTCATACGTCCTTGGTCCTTAAGAGGTTAACATTATATTTTTTTAGTTCAGACATTTATGCATGCTTCAATACAAATATATTTATTACTTTTTTTTTACACTTTTAAGGGGCGACCATTTATTTTATGATGTTTATGTACCCATAAGGGACTATTTGTAGCAATCATTAGGTTGCTAATACTGTTCAGCGCTATGCATAAGCATAGCACTGATTAGTATTATCGGCGATCTAATTCTCAGTACTGATCACTTGCATTTTTGACCTACTGTGCTTGAAGCGAGCACAGCTTCTGTACAGGATGTAAATATATGTCCTTGTACATTAAGTACCAGGGCATCAGGATGTACATTTATGTCCAATGGCCCTCATATGCTAATGGTAACTTGACTATTTTTATCGTTGTGTGCGATCAAATTTGTGTCGCATAGCCTGTGCAACACTTTGTACAACACAATATCCCGACACAAAATACCATCACTCTGAGTGTATTTTAAACCCTACACACTGGGCAAACGTGTGAATTTTGTTTCACCAAAACGTGACAGCTCTGAGCTGTTGGGAAATGACTGAAAATCGAGTGAAACCCTAGAAGGCTCTGCCTAAGAGTCCTTTTTTTTTGTTTGTTTGTTTTTAATCTTTTTTCTTTAAATCATTTTTTTTTAATCATTGGCATGTTGTGTGTTTTTTTTTTAGCCAAATGTTTTTTAATCTATACCTAACATTTAAATAAGGTATCAACATGTTACCTTGTACCTTGTATGTCTTTTTCCCATTTTTATTTGGCCCACATACCTTAATCTGTTCTTAATCTCTCATTTTCCTATTTTCGTGCAACACATTTAACCTGTTCAGGACCCAGGGCGTAATTTTACGCCCCGACGCCCTGGTACTTAAGGACCCAGGGCGTAAACTTACGCCCTGGCGGTTTCCGGTCCCTGTCACGCGCCGGGCAGAGATCGGAACCGGGTGCCTGCTGAAATGCTTCAGCAGGCATCCAGGGCAAACGCCGAGGGGGGCCATGTAGGCCCCCCATGTCGGCGATCGCCGCAAATCGCAAGGGAAATCGCCCTTGCGATCTGCGGCGATACCGGGCTGATCGGGTCTCTGGGACCCAACCGCCCGGTAATTTTCCATGATCCCGGCTGTCGCAGACAGCCAGGACCATGCTAAAGACTAGGAGCGAGGTGACAAGCCTGTCACCTCCTCCGATCCCTTGCGATCCGTTGGTTAGTTAACCAACCAATCGCAGGGGGGGGGGCGGTTACTTCCTCCCGTCCTTCCCGGCCCCTGAAAGTCCGGAGAGGACGGGAGGAAGACCGGAGGACGCGGCGGGGGACGGGGGAGTGCTGGGGCCCGGCCCCGGTACTTACCTCGTCCCTGAAGACCCGGATCCCGGCGAGGAAGACGACGGCGGCGGCGACAGGTGAGTAGATCTTCAGCCGCGGTCGGGCCCTTTACAGCAATGCACGTCGCCGTAAAGCGACATACATTGCTGTAATGGGACCCTGTATACTACAACTCCCAGCATGCCCAGACAGCCCTTGGCGTCTGGGCATGCTGGGAGTTGCAGTTTTGCAACATCTGGAGGTCCACAGTTTTTAGACCACTGTGCCCTTCCAGATGTTGCAAAACTACACATCCTCAGCATGCCCTTACTGTCCAGGCATGCTGGGAGTTGTAGTTCTGTAACATCTGGCCCTTCAGATGTTGCAGAACTACAACTCCCAGCATGCCTGGACAGTTTTGGCATACTGGGAGTTGTAGTTTTGCAACATCTGGAAGGGCACAGATTGGGAACCACTGTATTAGTGGTCTGCAAACTGTAGCCCTCCAGATGTTGCAAAACTACAACTCCAAGCATGCTGGGGGTTGTAGTTCGGCAACATCTGGCTCTAAAGATGTTGCCGAACTACTACTCCCAACATGCCTGAGAATGTTTGGGAGTTGTGGTTTTGCAACAACTGGAGGCACATTGGTTGGGAAACATTGTCTGTTTCCTTACTCAGTGTTTCCCAACCTGTGTGCCTCCAGCTGTTGCAAAACTATAACTACCAGCATGCACTGATAGACTGTGCATGCTGGGAGTTGTAGTTTAGTAACAGCTGGAGGTTCCCCCTACCCTGTGAATGTACAGGGTACATTCACATGGGCAGGGGGCTTACAGTGATTATCAGGCTGCAAGTTTGCGATGCAGCAAATTTTGCGCGGCAGCTCAAACTCGCAGCGGGAAACTCGCTGTAATCCCCCGCCCGTGTGACTGTACCCTAAAAACACTACACTATACTAACACAAAATAAAATAAAAAGTAAAAAACACTACATATACACATACCCCTACACAGCTCCCCTCCCCAATAAAAATGAAAAACGTCTGGTACGCCACTGTTTCCAAAATGGATCCTCCAGCTGTTGCAAAACAACAACTCCCAGTATTGCCGGACAGCCGTTGACTGTCCAAGCATGCTGGGAGTTTTGCAACAGCTGGAGGCACCCTGTTTGGGAATCACTGGCGTAGAATACCCCTATGTCCACCCCTATGCAAATCCCTAATTCAGGCCTCAAATGCGCATGGCGCTCTCACTTCGGAGCCCTGTCGTATTTCAAGGCAACAGTTTACGTCCACATATGGGGTATCGCCGTACTCGGGAGAAATTGCCTAACAAATTTTGGGGGGCTTTTTCTCCTTTCACCCCTTATGAAAAGGTGAAGTTGGGGTCTACACCAGCATGTTAGTGTAATAAAATAATTTTTTACGCTAACATGTTGTTGTTGCCCTATACTTTTCATTTTGACAAGAGGTAAAAGGGGAAAAAAGCCCCCCAAAATTTGTAACACAATTTCTCCCGAGTACGGAGATACCCCATATGTGGGCGTAAAGTCCTCTGGGGGCGCACAACAAGGCCCAGAAGGGCGAGTGTGCTATGTATATTTGAGGTGATTTGCACAGGGGTGGCTGATTGTTACAGCGGTTTTGACATATGCAAAAAAAAAAAAAAAAACACATGTGACCCCATTTCAGAAACTACACCCCTCACGGAATGTAATGAGGGGTGCAGTGAGAATTTACACCCCACTGGTGTCTGACAGAGCTTTGGAACAGTGGGCTGTGCAAATAAAACATTGTGTACAGCCCACTGTTTCAAAGATCTGACAGACACCAGTGGGTTGTAAATACTCACTGTACCCCTTGTTACGTTCTTCAAGGGGTCTCGTTTCCAAAATGTTATGCCATGTGGGAGTTATTTTGCTGTCCTGGCACCATAGGGGCTTCCTAAATGCGACATGCCCCCGAGCAAAATTTGCTCTCAAAAAGCCAAATATGACTCCTTCTCGCATTGTAGTTCGCCCGTAGTGCACTTCAGGTCAACTTATGGGGTACCTGCATACTCAGAAGAGATGGGGTTAAACATTTTGGGGGGTATTTTCTGCTATTAACCCTTGCAAAAATGTGAAATTTGGGGGGAAACACACATTTTAGTGAAAAAAAATTATATATTTTTTTACATATGCAAAAGTTGTGAAACACCTGTCGGGTATTAAGGCTCATTTTATTGTTTGTTACGTTCCCCGAGGGGTCTAGTTTCCAAAATGGTATGGCATGTGGGGGCGTTTTGCTGTTCTGGCACCATAGGGGCTTCCTAAATGCAACATGCCCCCCAAAAACCATTTCAGAAAAACGTACTCTCCAAAATCCCCTTGTCGCTCCTTCGCTTCTGAGCCCTCTACTGCGCCCGCCGAACACTTTACATAGACATATGAGGTATGCGCTTACTCGAGAGAAATTGGGCTACAAAAATAATAATCCATTTTCTCCTTTTACCCCTTGTAAAAATTCAAAAAGTTGATCTACAAGAACATGCGAGTGTAAAAAATGAAGATTGTGAATTTTCTCCTTCACTTTTCTGCTATTCCTGTGAAACACCTAAAGGGTTAAAACGCTGACTGAATGTCATTTTGAATACTTTGGGGGGTGCAGTTTTTATAATGGGGTCATTTGTGGGGTATTTCTAAGATGAAGACCCTTCAAATCCACTGCAAACCTGAACTGGTCCCTGAAAAATTGTGATTTTTGAAATTTTGCGAAAAATTGGAAAATAGCTGCATAACTTTAAATCCTCTGGTATCTTCCAAAAGTAAAAACACATCAATTTTATGATGCAAACATAAAGTAGACATATTGTATATGTGAATTAAAAAAAATATTTGGAATATCCATTTTCCTTACAAGCAGAGAGCTTCAAAGTTAGAAAAATGCTAAATTTTCAAATTTTTCATCAAATTTTGGGATTTTTCACCAAGAAAGGATGCAAGTTACCACAAAATTTTACCACTATGTTAAAGTAGAATATGTCACGAAAAAACAATCTCGGAATCAGAATGATAACTAAAAGCATTCCAGAGTTATTAATGCTTAAAGTGACAGTGGTCAGATGTGCAAAAAATGGCCGGGTCCTAAGGTGTAAAATGGCTGGGTCCTTAAGGGGTTAATTTCTTGCGGCAGATTGAAACCCGTGCAACACAAAGAGAAAAAAAAAGACGGGCGACAGATTAGTAAATCTGTGGGGGAAAAAACTAGTGGAATGAAAAACACTCCACAATAAACACTCGGATTTTAGTAAATGAGTGCCAATGTGCTTAAAGTTTTTTTTTGTTTTCTGTTTAATCAATTTTATTTCAAAACAAGTTTAACAGTTATACATTATTCATCACTTATTTCAAAGCCTTTAAGTTACATACGTATAACTATAATTCAGCTGAAAATATTATGAAAAAAAAATTATAACTATCCCAGCCATTTAGTTTTGCCAAAAACTCAAAATTTCCCCCCCTTGGGCCAATGATTTGGCTGACTTGGCTCTAAATTTTTCCTTAGTATTAATTTTTTCTACTTCCACCTCTCACATTTTAAAAGTGGGGCCTGTTGCAGATAAGCAATTCCTTAGAATCAATAAATAACACTTTTAGTAGAAATTCACTTTTATTAGATCTAGAATACTCATGACATCCCAACAGAAAAAGTTTTGGATTAAATGGAGGTACAAACTGCACACATTCTGCAATCTTAGTAGATATATTAGACAAACATTTTTGAATTTCTCTGCTGTTCCAAAACATAAATTGTTACAAAAACGTTGCATGTGCGACTACTCTATTTTTTTAAAGTGATTTTTGACTTGCAGTGGTTAGAGATTTATCAAGTGCAAAAGTCGCAAAAAAGTTGCATCGCCTGAAAAAAACTAAGGCGATGCACATGGAGCACAAAAAGCCACTACCAAAGCAAAAAAAATTAAATTTGCTTGCATGAAAGAAATTTATCAACAGGCTGAAATCAGTTGCTAAATAAGTCGCATGTAAGCAAAAACAATTGTAAGGAAGAGATAACTAAAAAAAGAAACACATAAGCAAACATTTATAAATGTCCCCCATGGTAGGTATCTGCCTCTTGCATATTGCAGTTAATACAACATGCTGTTTTAATACCTCTAAATTTATTAACTATTTTAGTTGAACAGTGTAATCTTAAAGGGTACCTCGCATCAAAAAAACTTTTCATATATTATAGATTAATGTATGCAGAATAACTTTACAATTGCATGTTATTAAAAAATATGCTTCTTTCTATTTAATTTTCCACTTTGAAGAAATGACCACTAGGGGTCTCCCTACCAGTCCTGGCAGCAAGCATTTCAGACTCATGCTGGAGTCCTAAACACTACGAGCTGCCAGCCTGCTTTGTTCACAGCCTGTTTGGCTGTGAACAAAGCAGGCTGGCAGCTCTGAGTGTTTAGGACTCCAGCATGAGTCAGAAATGCTTGCTGACAGGACTGATCGGGAAAAATACAATAGAAAGAAGCATATTTTTCATTAACATGCTATTGGAAAGTTATTCTACATTCATTAATCTAAAATATATCAAAAGTTTATTTGATGAGAGGTACCCTTTAAACTGCATTATTCTATGTGGTTGACTAACTGATGCAGTCAGTGGACTATTCAATATTTGTTCCTATTGAGTTTCCGTGAAAACCCACAAATCTTTTTCCCATTTACCTCTACTAATAAAGTAACATTTATTTGCTACCTCTGTCAACAATATCTTGGATATCATAGATATACTTTTCTCACCCTGTGTAAAGAACCAATCCACAATATAATGTGACTCAATATCAAATACCTCTTTATTAAGTGATAAGCATGTGAAATGTGTGTCATTCTATAACACTGTGAATTATTTAAATGGGCACTATCAGATACAAAAACTTTTCATATGTTATAAAGCATTTTCTATTTGCTTTCATTAGAAAATTTTCAGTATTTCATTCTGAAAAAGCCAGTCAAACAACTGCCCCTCACCAGGCTGCTTGGACACATACTAGTCCTGCTGTGTCCATGCATCATCAATCATCTATGTCATGGACCCACTTCCTTGATTGACAGCTGTGAGCGCAGGGCTCACAGCTGGAGGAAAAATCCTCCCACTGTCAGCTTGAGTCCCACTACTGTCAGTGAGGACAAGCTGGGAGTTGTAATTTTGCTAATGCCAGGGGAGATGTGAGCAGACAGCATACTGAGGGAGGGGGCGGAGACCTGCACAGTGAGGCCACGCCCCCTTCCTTTGAGAGGAATTCAGACTAGTGAGCTAAAAGTGTAATAAAAAAAATAAATAAAGGTGCTAGGCACATAAAAATTAGATGTACATGGTCAGGATGAGGTGCTGAGTGATATATATATATATATATATATATATATATATATATAAAAAAATTGTTGGATATTGATTTGGTAGATATTCAAAACTAACAACCTTTCTATTTATGATCAACCTACATAATATCATGCTTTTACCAAAACCCATAATCCTCTATTTTACAGAATTCCCAAAAATGTTTGTTATTCCATAGACAGGTATATTTTATGCAGCCCATAACACCAATTTCTTTTTTAAGTTTAAACCAGAGTGTATCAATTTGTATATACGTCTTTGTGCTGTTAACAGGGTATGGTGCGGGCTCCCGACTCGAGCCCATGTCATAACGGCCGGCCCTCAGTTGATTCTTGTAGCTGATCAACCCTTTACATCGCCACTGTCAAAGCTGACAGCGGAATCTAAAGGTACCTTTAACTGCTCCCTGGTGGTCCAGTGGGGGGAATCCCACCCGGATCCCCCCCCACAGCGCGATAGCGGGAGAAGGGGGCGATCCACTGCTGAGGTAGCCAGAGGCCTTACCCCTGCTCCTGTGTTGGCTGCTGTGCTGTGAATGATAAAGCCTGGCAGGACCAGGCTTTAACAATCGAGTGCAGAGCACAGAGATCAATGGGGTTCTATTGAACCCCATTGATCTGTATGAGGAATAAAATGATTCCTTCTAAGAGTCCCCTAAGGAGACTGAAAGTGGAAAATAAAAGTTTTTAAAAAGTTTAAAAACACGCACATTAACCCCTTCCTTATTAAAAGTTTAATTTCCCAAATTCCATATAAAAATATATAAACATAACAAAAATAAACATATGTGGTATCTCCGTGTGCATGTCCAAATTATAAAAATATAAGGTTAATTAAACCGCATGGTCAATGGCGTACATGTAAAAAAATTCCAAAGTCCAAAATTGTGTATTTTTAGTCACTTTGTATACCCTAAAATATTTATAAAAGTGATCAAAAAGTCCAATCAAAACTATCATGGTACCGTTAAAAACTTTAGATCATGGTGCAAAAAAATAGCCCTGATACCACCCCGTCTATGGAAAAATAAAAAAGTTATAGGGATCAGAATAGGACAATTTTAAACATAATAATTTTGGTGCATGTAGTTATAATTTTTTTAAGTAGCAAAATAAAGAAAACCTATATAAATTGGTAATCATTGTAAACGTATAGACCTACAGTATAAATATATGATGTCATTTTTACCAAAAAGTGCAGTGCGTAGAATCAGAAGCCCCCAAAATAAAAATAAAAATTGCTTTTTTTTTTTTTCAGTTTTGCGCCACAATTTTTTTTTCTGGGTTCGCCGTAAAGTTTGTGGTGAAATGATTGATGTCATTACAAAGTACAATTGGTGGTGCAAAAAATAAGCCCTCACCCCTGTAGGTGCAAAATTGAAAGCATTATGATTTTTAGAAGGTGATGAGTAAAAAATGAAAGTGCAAAAACTGAAAAAACTTTGTTCTTAAGGGGTTAACCAGGGCTATACGATAAGCCATTGAGAGAGCTATTTTCCATCTTCCATCTTCGCTGCAGGGACCATCCGACTAGTGAGGCTGCATTGACGACGACGCACAGGGACGTCACAGCGCGGCGGCGTCAATGCAGCATCACTAGTCTGGGGCAAGCCCGGAGTGGAGAAGAGGGCCTTCCGGTGAAGATGGACGGCCCAGACCTGCTCACCCTCCCCACCGGAATGCGGACAGCTACTAAGCAACACGACCGAGAGAACTGGGGAGGTGAGTAGACAACGAGGGGGGCCTATATGATGATGGAGGGGGCGGTCTGGATGATGGCAGGGGGATATAGACTGGGGGTGATGATGACAGGGGTGGTTTGACAGGGGGTGATGATTACGGGGGTCTGGATGATGACAAGGGGATCTGGATGATGACGGGGGGATGATGTATTTTCCCCCTAGGCTTATACTTGAGTCACTAAGTTTTACCAGGTTTTGGGGGTGAAAGTAGGGGCCTCGGCTTATATACGGGTCGGCTAATACTCGAGTATATACGGTACATTGTTTTAAACATACCTATAAAACCTTCCCCAAACCCAACTTTTTCCAACACCTTCCATAGGAATGCCTACTCCACCCTGTAAAAAGGCCTTAGCCGCATCAAGTGACAGGATGGAGTGGGCCGTCCCACTCCCCATTTTCATTGCTACATGGGTTTTCCTTATATTATCAAATACTTTCCTACCTGTCATGAAACTTGCCTGATCTTCACCCACTAGAAGGTTCATCAGAGGTTTAATATGTAACCTAAGAGCCTGAAAATTGTTTATTTTAAGGCAGATGTGAATCAGCTTCTTTCAAATATTTTCCTTTTTTAGGGATAAGAATGATTAATGCATCGCAAAGTGTATCAGGCAGCCTCCCATCTGTGCAGGATTCTATAATAACCTCCCTCAACTTAGTCAACAAAGTAGTACCAAATTTTTGATAGACTTCAAATGGAAGGCCATCAAGGCTCAAGGCAGAAAAGGATTTTAGTGCACTGGCTAGATCTTCAATCTCTATGGGGGCATCTAGTAAATGTTTTTGATTTAATGAAATTGCAGGAAGATTTATACATTTGAGATATGTCTCAATCCCTTCATTATTCATTTTGGGATCACTTCTGTATATTTCCTTATAGTGATCTAAAAAACAACAACCTTTAACAGCCTCTTCCTCACAAACTATTTCTCTATTTTTATTAAAAATTGATTTCATAAAGTTATTACCATTGAAATTTTTGATCATTTTAGCCAGCCATTTATTCGGCTTACCTCCTTCATGAAACAAATGTTTTTGTATGAATAAAATGTTATTATTTATTTTATCCTCAATAAACAGCCTATACTTTTCTATTTCTATACTATTCTTCTTTTTCCAAAGCTATTACTGTTTCGGCATCACATTACTAGTCACTTTTTCATTCAATTGTTTTATCTCAGTTTCTAGCTTTTGTTCAGTACTTTTTTATATTATTTTAAGTTTCTTTATTTCTATATATAGGATACCTCGCAAATATGCTTTAAAGGGGTACTCCGGTGCTTAGACATCTTATCCCCTATCCAAAGGATAGGGGATAAGATGCCTGATCACTGGAGTCCTGCCGCTGGGGACCCCCGGGATCTTGCACGTGGCACCCCGTTTGTAATCAGTCCCCGGAGCATGTTCACTCCGGGTCTGATTACCGGCGAACACACAGCCGGCGGCGTGTGACATCCTGCCTCCGCCCCTGTGTGACGTCACACGCCGCCCCTCAATGCAAGCCTACGGGAGGGGGTGTGACAGCTATCACGCCCTCTCCCATAGGCTTGCATTGAGGGGGCGGAGCGGGACTGATTACAAATGGGGTGCCGCGTGCAAGATCCTGGGGGTCCCCAGTGGTGGGACTCCCGCGATCAGGCATCTTATAAGATGTCTAAGCACCGGAGTACCCCTTTAAGAGTATCCCACACTATTCTTATGTCAGCAGAATTTTTGTTAAATAACTAAAATTCATTTATTTCTTGCTTTAGTTCCTCAATGTTACATATGAGATTGAATCAGTGTGGATTAATATTTCTAACACAGCCCCTTCTCTTATCACCCTCTTTACAGACATTGACCTCCAAAGCGATTAAGGCATGGTCAGATATTGTACAAGGCTCATACCTTAAACCATGTATCTGTACCAAGGCTATATCATTACAAAAAACCCTATCGATCCTTGAGGCTGTATGAAAAGTATTATTGAAGCATGTGTACACCCGTTTGTCCCTGTAGAGTTCCCACCATATGTCATACCAACCTACTTCACCAATGAATCTCTTTAGTGGGGAAGTCAATTTATCTAAATTTTGTGAGATTCTATCCTGTAGTCTATCTATTGTACAGTTGAAATCACCACATACATATAACTGTACGGATTCCCTATCGAGCACATATTTATTCAGCTCGACAAGGACTTCGCAGTCGAAAGGCGGGGGTATGTATATAAATGGCAGTATAACATATTTAGAGATGAGCAAATCGAAGCTGACGAACCCAAATTCGTTACGAATTTCCTGAAATATTCGATTTGCAACGAATGCGAATATTGCTGGGATTCGATCGCATGAATCGCTTCATTAAACTTCATTTTACAGCGTTCCAGGATATTGGAGACCTAAAATGGTGGATCCACGTGTGAGTACATGGGGCAGGGGATTATGGGAGGGAGGGAAACAGCGGCAGGAATGAAGGTAGGTGGGATGACCCTGAATCACATGTGAGATGCAGCCTATCAGTATTCATTGACCCCTGTGATGTTACAGGCCTATATGATCGGCAGCCATCTTGCCTCTCTTCATTTCGTCTATGCACTCAGAGATAGAGAGAACAGGACTGCGTGTGTCTGACTAGCTTATACCACAGCGTTACACTGCAACTGCTAGTCACATCAGCATTAGGGAAAGACAGGAGTCCAGAGTGCTTTGCTGTTGTCACTGAGAAGGCTCATTGATAGCTAAACCTCCTGTTCACGTTATTGAGCATTGCAGCAGAGAGGGGCAGATAGCTGTCAGCTGCCTCATACAGATCTCCAAGCTGCCTGAACTTTATCAACCATCTTACCACCTAATTTAGTGCAATTTAGGGTTTAATCCCTGTATTTTTTTTTTTTTGTGGTGCTGCACTGTTGGGTCCTGCTGCTGTTCACAAATACGTTACTTTTCAGCGGACTGTAGTGCATTTGTCTGCCCTCATACGTGCATAGCACATGACTACATCAAAGCCGTCTACTATTCTGTATCTGTAACAAGTCTAGATACAGGGAAAGTCCTGGCTCCTGACAAAAGTAATCACAGGCTGGTGTTTTTTAAAAATATTTATTTTTTCTGTGTATAGTTGCGCATATTATTTCCTCATCAGTGCATACCACATAGGTACATCCAAGTAGTGTTGCGGAGATTGACTTGCGAGGCGGTGTTGCAAGGGTTCAGGGTCCTGAAACAGACACTGTTGGGGAACCTGAGGAGGACATCAGTGGCGTGCACACACCTGTTGATGATTATGAAGCCGATCGCAATTGGGAGCCGGGTGCAGAAGGGGCTTCATCATCATCATCAGGAGAAGAGAGTTGCAGGTTGCCCTTGAGGCAGCAAGGCGGTAGCACTGTTAGCAGTCAGCGTGGTGGCAGGAGTGGAAATTCAGGAGCCAAATGTGCCCGGGGGAGACCACCTGCTTCGCGGCAGCCTACCTTTCCGGGAGGTAGTGAAACAGGGGTTCCTGGAGACGGTGCCAGTAGCAGTCAATTAGTGTGTACTGTAGGTGGGAAAATCAGTTACTCGGCGGTGTGGACGTTTTTCATCAGGCATCCGGAGGAGGTTCACGTAGCCACATGCAAGATCTGTCGGCAGAAGGTAAAGCGTGGCCAGGGTCCCAATGTCGGCACCACGGCCCTGCATCAACACATGCTTCGCCACCATAAAGCGGCCTGGGAGAACCGTGGCTCCGATATAGTGGTCCAGCCTGCTGCATCACCCAGTGGCCATCCGCTCCCTCCTTCATCCAGCCAAGGCTCCACCACCTCAGCCGAAGGGAGCTGTGTGTCAAACACTCCTTCTGTCGCTCCAGATGCTCCTGCTTCTCCCGCTTTTAGTCAGCCATTCCGCCAACAATCCTTCGGCGAAGCCATGTCCAAGAGACAACAGTATGCGCCCACTCATCCAACGGCGCAGAAGTTGAATGGGCTCCTGTCCAAGTTTCTGGTGCTGCAGTCCCTCCCTTTTGAAGTGGTGGACTCTGCACCTTTCAGAGAAATGGCTTGTGCCGAGCCGAGGTGGAGAGTCCCAAGCCGTCACTTCTTTGCGAAGAAGGCGGTACCAGCCCTGCATAAGTTTGTACAAGAGAAGGTGGGCGAGTCCTTGAGCCTGTCGGTGTGTTCAAAAGTGCACGGCAGCGCCAACGTGTGGAGCTGTAACTACTGGCAGGGACAATACTTGTCTTTTACGGCCCACTGGGTAAATGTGGTTCCTGCACAGCCACAACAGCAACTTGGACAGGTCACACCGCTTCCTCCTCCACGCTCTCGCTCCTAGGCAGTTGGTCCTGTTACAGTGTGCGATAACGCCTCCTCATCCTCCACCGTGTCCTCGGCCTCCACTGCACGTCCAAATCTCGGTGCCCCTTCATCGTACCATGTTTGAAGGGCACGGCGGTGTCAAGCTGTTCTTCACATGGTTTGCCTTGGCGAACGGAGTCACACAGGGGAGGAACTGCTAAAATTCATTCGTAAAGAAATCCGAGTATGGCTTACTCCACAAAATCTGGAAATGTGGACCGACAACGGGAAGAACATTGTGTCCGCGCTGCGACAAGGAACTGCATGGCACACGTGTTGAATCTGGTTGTCATGCACACTTCCTCATGTCTTCACCCCATTTGCAAAACATCCTGAAAAGGGCAAGGAAACTGCATGCACTTCAGCCACTCGTGCACCGCCAAGCACACCTTCCTTGAGCTGCAGCGTCAGAACGGTATCCGACAACATATTCTTATTTGTGACGTTGGAATTCCACCCTCCATATGTTGGACAGACTATACGAACAAAGAAAAGCCATCAACGATTTCTTGATGATCCAAGCAGATAGGACTACTCCCCTGTGTAACTTCAATGTGAACCAGTGGCAGCTCATACTTGACACCTGCCATTTGCTGAGGCCCTTTGAGGAAGCCACATTATTTGTAATTCCCCTGGATTGTGCCATGAACGACGTAATTCCACTCCTACATTTCCTACAACAAATGATTGAAACGATGGCTGGTCACAGCAATGGAGACGTTGCGCCTTCATTTCAAGACTACATGAGCCCTGTGGGGGCTGAACTGGAGGAGGAGGATGAGGAGCAGAGCGGAGCACAGTTTAGGTTGGATGAGATGGGTGGTGTTCCTAGTCATCGGAAAGGAGAGGAGGAGCAGGAGCAGCCAGAGGAGCTGGAGGGTTATGAGGAAGGCGAGACAGAGGACCCAGACACACCATGGCAGTATGCAGTGGAGATGGAGGCAGGTAGTCCCTCCGAGTCACTGGCGCAAATGGCACGATGCATGCTCAGTTGCTTGCGTAGTGACCCCCGAATTGTCAAAATTTGCCAGCGGGATGACTTCTGGATCTCCACCTTATTAGACCCTCGCTACCATCCCAGAATGTTTTTTTTTTTACACCTACTGAGAGGGAGGACAAACTGACCTACTACAGAGAGATTCTACGTAGTCAGTTGGCCGATGCCTATCGGCCACATGGTCCATCCACTCGCAGGTCTTACTCGGGGGGCCCTCTGCGCTCACCTTCCACTGCCATGGCTGCTGGGGAGTGGAGGGGTGGCAGGAGCAGTACCAGCTCAATCAGCAGCAGCCTGAGTCTACAGTCGCTGATGAGTAGCTTTCTTCACCCGCGTAGTGAAGCAACTCATCAACAGCAGGTAGACATGGAGCAGGACCTGAACCAGCAGGTGGTGGCATACCTTGACATGGCCATGCCAACAACCATTGAAGATCAGCTGGACTTCTGGGCAGCCAAACTTGATTTATGGCCGCAACTAGCAGAGTTTGCCCTGGAAAAGCTGTCCTGCCCGGCCAGTAGTGTGCCATCAGAGCGGGTGTTAAGTGCGGCTGGGGCAATAGTCACCCCAAGGCGAACTCGTCTGTCCACTAAAAATGAGGAGAGACTGACGTTTGTCAAGATGAATCAGGGATGGATCAGCCAGGATTTCCAGCCACCAATGCCAGATGCCTCAGAGTAGATTGACCATGCTGCTACACCAACACTTTCCAATTATGGTCATGAAACCCTCTTGGGTTATCAATTAGGGTTATGAAACCCTCTTTGGTACTGCAATTGCCTGCTCCTGGCTCATCCTGTGTCTTTCAGGAACAACTTTCCTCACAGATGATTCGGGCCTTGGCCCTTTAATTTTTGGATGTTTAGCAGTAGCTAAATACATGCTTAATGCAAATTTCAACATTGATCTTTAAATGTAAGGGGTTATGAAACCCTCTTGGGTACTGCGAATGTCTGCTCCTGGCTCATCCTGTGTTTTTCAGGAGCTACTTGCCTCACTGATGCTTCTGGCCTTGGGCCTTTAATTTTTGGAAGTTTAGCAGTAGCTAAATACATGCTTAATGCAAATTTCAACATTGATCTTTAACTGTTAGGGGTTATGAAACCCTCTTGGGTACTGCAAATTTCTGCTCCTGGCTCATCCTGTGTCTTTCAGGAACTACTTGCCTCACTGATGCTTCTGGCCTTGGGCTTTTAATTTTTGGAAGTTTAGCAGTAGCTAATACATGCTTAATGCTAATTTTAACAATGATCTTTAAATTCTCAGTCCTCTGCCAGGGCCGTCGCCTACCCCGCCGGGGCTGATCCGAGAACCTCACTAAACCATCCAATCGGTAGTAGAGACAGGCAGTGTGTACAAAGGCCAGGGACTTAATGAACCCGAGCTTATGACCCGCACTTAGTTGGAATTCTTCTTTCATTGCAAATAATTGCAATCCCCGATCCCTATCATGAACGGGGTTGAGCGGGTTACCTGCACTTGTCGGTGAAGGATGGACACACGCTGGTACTTTCAGTGTAGCGCGTGTGCAGCCGCGGACATCTGAGGGCATCACACACCTGTTATTGCTCGATCTCGCGATTGATCGTGCAATGTAAGGGATTATGAAAGCCTCTTGGGTACTGCTGATACCTACTCCTGACTGCTCCTGTGTCTTTCAGGAACTACTTGCCTTCATGATGCTTCTTGGCTTGGGCCTTTAATTTTATGATCGGTGAAATAGATACATACATGCTTAATAAAATTTCAACATTTATGGTGCAATGTATGGGGTTATTAAACCCTCTTGGGTACAGTTTTTTTCCAATGTTATGATAATTTTCTCTGTAATAAACTTGAATTTTCAAGAATAATAACCATTACACCATTGAACGCTTGTTGTGTGTAATACTTTAATTAAAATTGTCAAAAATAATACGGAGATGGATGAACTCTGATTCTTTATTTCAGAAAACATTACTTTAGAGAAGAATGTATTTGTCACGATTCGGCTTCCAGGTAGTGGATCCTCTGTGTCAGCGAGGGATTGGCGTGGACCGTGCTAGTGGACCGGTTCTAAGAGGCTACTGGTGTTCACCAGAGCCCGCCGCAAAGCGGGATGGTCTTGCTGCGGCAGTAGCAACCAGGTCGTATCCACTAGCAACGGCTCAACCTCGCTGACTGCTGAGAAGGCGTGGGACAGAAGGACTAGGCAGAGGCAAGGTCAGACGTAGCAGAAGGTCGGGGCAGGCGGCAAGGTTCGTAGTCAAGATGGATAGCAGAAGTTCAGGTAACACAGGCTTTGGACAGACAAAACGCTTTCACTGGCACAAGGCAACAAGATCCGGCAAGGGAGTGCAGGGGCAGTGAGCAGATATAGTCTGGGAGCAGGTGGAAGCCAATTAAGCTAATTGGGCCAGGCACCAATCATTGGTGCATTGGCCCTTTAAGTCTCAGAGAGCTGGCGCGCGCGCGCCCTAGAGAGCGGAGCCGCGCGCCAGCACATGACAGCAGGGGACCGGGACGGGTAAGTGACCTGGGATGCGACTCGCGAGCGGGCGCGTCCCGCTGTGCGAATCGCATCCCCGACGGCCATGACAGTGCAGCGCTCCCGGTCAGCGGGACTGACCGGGGCGCTGCAGGGAGAGAGACGCCGTGAGCGCTCCGGGGAGGAGCGGGGACCCGGAGCGCTAGGCGTAACAGTACCCCCCCCCCTTAGGTCTCCCCTTTTCTTTGTCCGGTAACTGCCTCCCCTGGGATGAGGACACCGGGAAAGAATGGAGGGTTTCCTCAATGGCAGGCAGTACAGCAGGAGTGGGAATGGGGAGGGAGGGCAGAGGGCGAAGCCTGGCACGGGGCAGTGTGTCACCAGGACGGGTACCATGAGGAGGCACTGAGGCTTGCCTGATGGGACTGGGAGGGGGGGAGAGGCACTTCCTATGGCAGGTAGAGTCCCAGTTCTTGATCTCCCCGGTGGTCCAATCAAGGGTGGGAGAATGAAGCCGGAGCCATGGCAGACCGAGGAGGACCTCAGAGGTACAGTTGGGGAGGACGAAGAGCTCAATTACTTCGCGATGGGGTCCAATACACATCAGGAGGGGTTCTGTGCGGTAACGCACGGTGCAATCCAATCTGACTCCGTTGACCGCGGAAATGTAGAGCGGCTTGACGAGACGGGTCACCGGGATGCGGAATTTATTCACCAGAGAATCCAGAATAAAATTCCCAGAGGCACCAGAGTCCAAGCAGGCCACGGCTGAGAGGGAGGAGTTGGCTGAAGGAGAAATCCGCACGGGCACCGTGAGACGTGGAGAAGCAGACTTAGAACCAAGAGACGCCACACCCACGTGAGCTGGGTGCGTGCGTGCGTTTCCCAGACGTGGAGGACGAATAGGGCAATCCACCAGGGAAATGCTCGGTACTGGCACAGTACAGACAAAGATTTTCTTCCCTACGGCGATTCCTCTCTTCCTGGGTCAGGCGAGACCGATCCACTTGCATGGCCTCCTCGGCGGGAGGCCCAGGCGTAGGTTGCAACGGAGACTGTGGGAGAGGTGCCCAGAGATCTAAGTCTTTTTCCTGGCGGAGCTCTTGATGTCTCTCAGAAAAGCGCATGTCAATGCGGGTGGCCAAATGGATAAGTTCTTGCAGGTCGGCAGGAATCTCTCGTGCGGCCAGCACATCCTTGATGCGACTGGATAGGCCTTTTTTAAAGGTCGCGCAGAGAGCCTCATTATTCCATGATAATTCAGAAGCAAGAGTACGAAATTGGATGGCGTACTCGCCCACTGAAGAATTACCCTGGACCAGGTTCAGCAGGGCAGTCTCGGCAGAAGAAGCTCGGGCTGGTTCCTCGAAGACACTCCGGACTTCAGCGAAGAAGGACTGGACTGTGGCTGTGGCAGGATCATTGCGGTCCCAGAGCGGTGTGGCCCAAGACAAGGCCTTTCCTGAAAGAAGGCTCACTACGAACGCTACCTTAGACCGTTCTGTAGGAAACAAGTCCGACAACATCTCCATATGCAGGGAACACTGAGACAGAAATCCACGGCAGAGTCTAGAGTCCCCATCAAATTTGTCCGGCAGGGACAAGCGGAGGCTAGGAGCGGCCACTCGCTGCGGAGGAGGTGCAGGAGCTGGCGGAGGAGATGGTTGCTGCTGTAGCAGAGGCAGAAGTTGCTGTAACATGGCGGTCAACTGCGACAGCTGCTGTCCTTGTTGGGCAATCTGCTGCGATTGCTGAGCGACCACCGTGGGAAGGTCAGCGAGACTTGGCAGCGGCACCTCAGCGGGATCCATGGCCGGATCTACTGTCACGATTCGGCTTCCAGGTAGTGGATCCTCTGTGTCTGCGAGGGATTGGCGTGGACCGTGCTAGTGGACCGGTTCTAAGAGGCTACTGGTGTTCACCAGAGCCCGCCGCAAAGCGGGATGGTCTTGCTGCGGCAGTAGCAACCAGGTCGTATCCACTAGCAACGGCTCAACCTCGCTGACTGCTGAGAAGGCGTGGGACAGAAGGACTAGGCAGAGGCAAGGTCAGACGTAGCAGAAGGTCGGGGCAGGCGGCAAGGTTCGTAGTCAAGATGGATAGCAGAAGTTCAGGTAACACAGGCTTTGGACAGACAAAACGCTTTCACTGGCACAAGGCAACAAGATCCGGCAAGGGAGTGCAGGGGCAGTGAGCAGATATAGTCTGGGAGCAGGTGGAAGCCAATTAAGCTAATTGGGCCAGGCACCAATCATTGGTGCACTGGCCCTTTAAGTCTCAGAGAGCTGGCGCGCGCGCGCCCTACAGAGCGGAGCCGCGCGCGCCAGCACATGACAGCAGGGGACCGGGACGGGTAAGTGACCTGGGATGCGACTCGTGAGCGGGTGCGTCCCGCTGTGCGAATCGCATCCCCGACGGCCATGACAGTGCAGCGCTCCCGGTCAGCGGGACTGACCGGGGCGCTGCAGGGAGAGAGACGCCGTGAGCGCTCCGGGGAGGAGCGGGGACCCGGAGCGCTAGGCGTAACAGTATTTTGTGGCCCACCGTCCTGCATTATAGAGTCTTCTGGACTCTTGGATATGCGCTGCTTCTTAAACAAGAGTACAAAAAAAAGGGCCGGTCAGGGCAATGGAGACGTTGCGCCTACATCTCACGGCCACATGAGCCCTGTGGGGGCTTGTTGGATTTGGTCCTTCGTACTAACACGCTGGGGTCCGGGACCCTCAAAGTTTGATTTAAATTTCAAATTAAAAAATCAGACCTTTCAATGGTCTCCTCATGCATCAGCCAACTCCAGGCTGTGTCATTCAGGCAATATATGGTTTACTGATGGCGCTGCTGGGCCTGGGTCTGGGAATTTAAAATTTTCTCATAGGTAGAGATGTCGCGAATTGTTCGCTGGCGAACAGTTCCCGGCGAATTAAGCATGTTCGCGTTCGCATCACCGGGCGAACAAATGTGAAGTTCGATCCGCCCCCTATACTTTAACATTGCAGTAAACTTTGACCCTGTGAGTCAGAGTCAGCAGACACATTACAACCAATCAGCAGCAGTCCCTCCCTTCCAGACCCTCCTACCTCTTGCACGGACTCCATTTTATCCTCATTCAGCATGCTGCAGGCTTAGGAAGTGGAGGGTCAGAGAAGCTGCTCCTGCTGTATAGGGAAAGCGATAGCTAGGTTGCTGCTAGGTGGTGTATTCAGGGTCCAGTTTACTTCTAAAGCACTAGTGTAACATCTGCTTTAAGGACAGCACCCAAAAAAGCCTTTTTAAGGGCTGAAAGATATCAGTCCGTGTGTCTTGCAACAGCTGGAGGCACCCTGGTTGGGAGGCAACCGCTGGTTAAAAGGGGTACTCCAGAATCAAACTTTAGTTCCTTCAAGCAACTAACTAGTACAGTATTCAAAGGGCTGAAAGATGTCAGTCCGTGTGTCTTGCAACAGCTGGAGGCATCCTGGTTGGGAGGGAAACGCTGGTTAAAAGGGGTACTCCAGTATAAAACTTAAGTTCCTTCAAGCAACTAACTACTACAGTATTCAAAGGGCTAAAAGATATCAGTCCGAGTGTTTTGCAACAGCTGGAGGCACCCTGGTTGGGGACCACTGCTTAAAAGTGGAACTTCGCTGGCAAGCTTTTTTTTCTTTAAAGCAACTAACTACTACAGTATTCAAAGGGCTGAAATATATCAGTCCGTGTGTTTTGCAACAGCTGGAGGCACCCTGGTTGGGGACCACTGCATAAAAGGGAAACTCCGCTGGCAAGCTTTTTTTCTTTAAAGCAACTAACTACTACAGTATTCAAAGGGCTGAAATATATCAGTCCGTGTGTTTTGCAACAGCTGGAGGCACCCTGGTTGGGGAACACTGATTAAAAGGGGAACTCCACTGGCAAGCTTTTTTGCTCATTGTCATACTAGTTCAAATGACATTTGGTGTGACAGCTGTGCAAATAAAAAAAAAAAAACCTTTTTTGGCTGTTAAATAAAACCAGTCGTCACTGTCAGTTCACATCACAGTTGCCAGTTTTTTTGCCTGCAGGGCAAATTGTGTCACCCTAGTGCAGATCCCATTAGGTGGGACAGTTGTGCAAATTAAAAAAACAAAAACCTTTTGGCTGTTAAATAAAACCAGTTGTCACTGTCAGTTCACGTCACAGTTGCCAGTTTTTTTGCCTGCAGGGCAAATTGTGTCACCCTAGTGCAAATCACATTCTGTGTGACAGTTGTGCAAATAAAAAAAAAATATATATATTTTGGCTGTTAAAAAAAAACAGTCGTCACTGTCAGTTCACGTCACAGTTGTCAGTTTTTTTTTTTTGCCTGCAGGGCAAATTGTGTCACCCTATTGCAAATCACATTAGGTGTGACAGTTGTGCAAATAAAAAAAAAAAACCTTTCTTCGCTGTTAAATAAAACCAGTTGTCACTGTCAGTTCACGTCAAAGTTACCAGTTGTTTTGCCTGCAGGGCAAATTGTGTCATCCTAGTGCAAATCACATTTGGTGTGACACTTGTGCAAATTTAACCAAAAAAAGGACAGGTAGGGGAAGGCTACCCCGCATGGGCCGTCGTGGTGCTGGGATTCCCTTTGGCCCTGGAATGGCCAGTGTTCAGAGGCCACGTACCCTGAACCCCCAAAGTTCTGAGGACTTAATTGACTGGCTATCACAAGACACCCAATCTACTACAGCTCGGAACTTTGACGCACCATCCTTCTGCTCCTCTAGCTTAAAATTTAAAATTTTCTCATAGGTAGAGATGTCGTGAATTGTTCGCCGGCGAACAGTTCCCGGCGAATTAAGCATGTTCGCGTTCGCATCACCGGGCGAACAAATGTGAAGTTCGATCCGCCCCTATACTTTAACATTGCAGTAAACTTTGACCCTGTGAGTCAGAGTCAGCAGACACATTACAACCAATCAGCAGCAGTCCCTCCCTTCCAGACCCTCCTACCTCTTGCACGGACTCCATTTTACCCTCATTCAGCATGCTGCAGGCTTAGGAAGTGGAGGGTCAGAGAAGCTGCTCCTGCTGTATAGGGAAAGCGATAGCTAGGTTGCTGCTAGGTGGTGTATTCAGGGTCCAGTTTACTTCTAAAGCACTAGTGTAACATCTGCTTTAAGGACAGCACCCAAAAAAGCCTTTTTAAGGGCTGAAAGATATCAGTCCGTGTGTCTTGCAACAGCTGGAGGCACCCTGGTTGGGAGGCAACCGCTGGTTAAAAGGGGTACTCCAGAATCAAACTTTAGTTCCTTCAAGCAACTAACTACTACAGTATTCAAAGGGCTGAAAGATATCAGTCCGTGTGTCTTGCAACAGCTGGAGGCACCCTGGTTGGGAGGGAAACGCTGGTTAAAAGGGGTACTCCAGTATAAAACTTAAGTTCCTTCAGGCAACTAGCTACTACAGTATTCAAAGGGCTGAAATATATCAGTCCGTGTGTTTTGCAACAGCTGGAGGCACCCTGGTTGGGGACCACTGCATAAAAGGGGAACTCTGCTGGCAAGCTTTTTTTCTTTAAAGCAACTAACTACTACAGTATTCAAAGGGCTGAAATATATCAGTCCGTGTGTTTTGCAACAGCTGGAGGCACCCTGGTTGGGGAACACTGATTAAAAGGGGAACTCCACTGGCAAGCTTTTTTGCTCATTGTCACACTAGTTCAAATGACATTTGGTGTGACAGCTGTGCAAATAAAAAAAAAAACCTTTTTTGGATGTTAAATAAAACCAGTCGTCACTGTCAGTTCACGTCACAGTTGCCAGTTTTTTTGCCTGCAGGGCAAATTGTGTCACCCTAGTGCAAATCCCATTAGGTGGGACAGTTGTGCAAATTAAAAAAAAAAAACCTTTTGGCTGTTAAATAAAACCAGTTGTCACTGTCAGTTCACGTCACAGTTGCCAGTTTTTTTGCCTGCAGGGCAAATTGTGTCACCCTAGTGCAAATCACATTCTGTGTGACAGTTGTGCAAATAAAAAAAAAAAACCTTTTTTGGCTGTTAAATAAAACCAGTCGTCACTGTCAGTTCACGTCACAGTTGTCAGTTTTTTTTTTTTGCCTGCAGGGCAAATTGTGTCACCCTAGTGCAAATCACATTAGGTGTGACAGTTGTGCAAATAAAAAAAAATACCTTTCTTGGCTGTTAAATAAAACCAGCCGTCACTGTCAGTTAATGTCAAAGTTACCAATTGTTTTGCCTGCAGGGCAAATTGTGTCATCCTAGTTCAAATCACATTTGGTGTGACACTTGTGCAAATTTAACCAAAAAAAGGACAGGTAGGGGAATGCTACCCGGCAGGGGCCGCCGTGGTGCTGGGATTCCCTTTGGCCCTGGAATGGCCAGTGTTCAGAGGCCACGTACCCTGAACCCCCAAAGTTCTGAGGACTTAGTTGACTGGCTATCACAAGACACCCAATCTACTACAGCTCGGAACCTTGACGCACCATCCTTCTCCTCCTCTAGCTTAGCTTCGGGCACCTCTCATGCTACCACTTGCCCGCCTGCCGCCACCACCAACACTAGCACCACAGCAGCTTTGCTTGATCCGTCAGAGGAGTTATTTACACATCAGTTTGAAGACATGAGTGATGCACAACCAGTATTGCCAGAGGATGTAGTTAACAGGGATATGTCTCAGTCAGGCATTACACACATGGACGTACGGTGTGATGATGATGTTGTACCCGCTGCTGCTTCCTTTCTTGAGGTGTCAGATAGCGGTGAAGGGGTTGATGATGACGTTGTGCCCGTGGATGCCACGTGGGTGCCCGCTAGAAGAGAAGAAGAGGGGGAAAGTTCAGATGCGGAGACAGAGAGGAGGAGGAGACGAGTTGGAAGCAGGGGGAGGTCGTCGCAAGGAGCTAGTGGCACAGTCAGACAGCATACATCGGCACCCGGGGTCAGCCAGACGAGACGCCAATCAACACATGCTGTTGGCACCACCAGAATGCCGTAATCTCGTCTGCCTCTGACAACAGCAAGGCCATTTGCAACCTGTGCCAGAAGAAACTGAGTCGTGGAAAGTCCAACACCCACCTAGGCACAACTGCTTTGTGAAGGCACATGATGTCACATCACAAACGGCTATGGGATCAACACGTCAGTACAAGCAGCACACAAAGTCAAAGCCACCATCCTCCTCCTGATCCAGCATCTTCAGCCAGGTAAACCACTGCTGCCCTCCTTGCCCCCTCTCAACCATCCGCCTCTCCGTCTCTCGCCTTGAGCAGTTCCTGCTCATCTGTCCAGTCAGGTGTCTGTCAAGGAGATGTTTGAGCGCAAGAAGACAATGTCTCAAAGTCACCCCCTAGCCTGGCGTCTGACAGCTGGCTTGTCGGAACTGCTAACCCGCCAGCTTTTACCATACAAGCTGGTGGAGTCTGAGGCCTTTAAAAAATTTGTAGCCATTGGGACACCGCAATGGAAGGTACCCGGCCGAAATTTTTTTGCACAAAAGGCAATCCCCAACCTTTACTCCATTGTGCAAAAGGAAATGATGGCATGTCTGGCACACAGTGTAGGGGCAAGGGTCCATCTGACCACTGATACCTGGTCTGCAAAGCATGGTCAGGGCAGGTATATCACCTACACTGCACATTGGGTAAACCTGGTGACGGCTGCCAAGCATGGAATGCGTGGCTCTGCAGAGGAGTTGGTGACACCGCCATGACTTGCAGGCAGGCCTGCTGCCACCTCCTCTACTCCTTCTACTCCATCCTCTTCCATAACCTCCTCGGCCGAGTCCTCTTCCACTGCTGCGTCTTGCTCCACATCACCGGCACCCCCCCCCCAGCTCCCCAGGTGCTATTCCACATCCTGGATACGGCAGTGTCACGCCATCTTGGGGTTGACTTGCCTCAAAGCGGAGAGTCACACCGCACCAGCGCTCCTGTCGGCCCTGAACGCACAGGTGGACCAGTGGCTGACTCCGCACCAACTGGAGATCGGCAAGGTGGTTTGTGACAATGGAACACATTTGTTGGCGGCATTGAGGTTGGGCAAGTTGACACATGTGCCGTGCATGGCACATGTGTGTAATCTGATTGTACAACGCTTTGTGCTCAAGTACCCAGGCTTACAGGATGTCCTAAAGCAGTCCGGGAAGGTGTGTGGCCATTTCAGGCGTTCCTACACGGCCATGGCGCACTTTTGAAAAGGATTTCTTTGTGTTTTTCACCGTCCTGCAATATAGAGTCTTCTGTACTTTATGATAATTTAAACTTGAATTTTCAAGAGTACTAACCATTACACAAAGGAACGCTTGTTGCGCGTGATTTTTTACTTAAATTTTCAAAAGTAAAATACAGAGAGGGAAGAACTTTGTTTCTTTCTTTGATGAAATTTTTTATTTAGAAAATAATTTCTTTGTGTGTTTTTCCGTCCTGCATTATAGAATCTTCTGGACTCTTGGAAATGCGCTTGTTCTTATATTTCAGCCATGTGTACATGCCAAATTTTTCTGGCCTCTGGTGCTGCACTTTTTCTGCTGCTGCAATTTTTCTGGCTGCTGCTTTCATCTTGATTTGATGAAAAATTTTATTTGGAAAATGATTTCTCTGTGCCTAAAGGGGGGCTCTATGTGCTGCCTAAAGGGGGCTAAAGCACGTTATTCCAAAGCATTTAGAAATAATAGGTAATTTATGCCCTTTATGGATTAAAACCAGACTCTACATCAACTATATAATTTTCCATGGGAGTTTGCCATGGATTCCACACCGGCACGCCACAGTCCAGGTGTTAGTCCCCTTGAAACAACGTTTAAATCACTATTGTGGCCAGAAAGAGTCCCTGTGGGTTTTACAATTCGCCTGCCCATTGAAGTCAAAGGCGGTTCGCCCGGTTCGCAAACTTTTGCGGAAGTTCGCGTTCGCGGTCCGCGAACCGAAAATGTTATATTCACGACATTACTACTCATAGGTAGCACCTGCTATCCAAAATCTTTTTCAAAAATTTCTAAAATTGTGGTGTTTTTTGGGGGGGAATGTGAATCCCTGCTGTGTACTCGTGCATCAGCCAACTTCAGGCTGTGTCATTCAGGCAATATATGGTTTACTGATGCCACTGTGGGGCCTGGGTCTGGGAATTCCATTTTCTCATAGGTAGCACCCGCTATCCAAAATCTTTTTCAAAAATTTCTAAAATTGTTGTGTTTTTTGGGGGGGATTTTGAAGCCCTGCTGTGTAGGTAGCACCCGCTATCCAAAATCTTCGGTTTAAATTTCTTAATTCATCTTTTAATCTTAGGGATTATTAAGGCCTAGTTCCTACTCATGCTGCTGGCAACTCCGGGCTGTGCCATTCATCCACTATATGGTCTCCTCATGCTGCCAACACCTCCACGCTGTGTCATTCAGCCACTATATGGTGTCTTCATGCTTCAGCCTCATCCAAGCTGTGTCATTCAGCCACTATATGGTGTCCTCATGCTACCAACACCTCCACGCTGTGTCATTCAGCCACTATATGGTCTCCTTATGCTGCCAACACCTCCACGCTGTGTCATTCAGTCACTATATGGTCTCCTGACACTGATGCCACCACCAGGCTCTGTCATTGTGCTGCTCTGCGGCAGTGATTCTAAAAGCGATGCAGGTAATCTGCATGTTATTCTGAATAACAATATTATTTCACTATCCCAGCACACTCCATATGCGTTTTAGAACACAGCAAAGTGTTCAATACCCCTATAGAGGCTGTATGTAGGCTAGAAATAGCCTTTCTAATATAGATTTGCCGCAAAAAATTTCTGATCGAAACAAACTTTTTCGGAAAATTCGGCGAATCGTCCGAATCGAATTTTTCAAAAGTTCGCTCATCTCTAAACATAATCATAATCCAAGGTAGCATATAAAAAGACATAATGTCCTTTACTTTCTATTTGTTGAGCAATTAATGTAAAATGTATTTTGTTATGTATTATTACTGAAACCCCTGCAGAAAAATTTGTGCCATATGCATGAAACTCATGTGACCCCATCTCTTCTTAATTAATGATACCATTTCTTTTGTTAGGTGTGTTTCTAGAAAACAGATAATGGCTGGGAGGTGTCTATTCACACTATCAAAATTTGCACATCTCTTATTATGATTGTTTAATCCTCTAATATTCCAGACCAATATCTGGGTCATAATGCAAGAGAAAAAAGTGGGGTTAAGATGGACTAGAGAAGGGAAAGTTTAGAGACGGCAAGGCATTTGGTAACTACCAAAGGCACAGTAACTTTATTATTTGTTTTCTTTAACTCTGTACTCTGTACTATTGCATCATCTGCTTCTTCTCTCCTATTTACCACTTTTAATTATCCTTTTTATGATGAACTGCTTTGGAATTTCTGCAATAAAGTTCATATAATTATTTTCATAATATTGTTTTGGGTCCATACAATTTTAACAGGGGTTAGGGTGTGTTCAAACTGAGTTATACCTGTCCATTTAATATATGTGCTTATAGGAAAAAATACAATGGTTAATGCAACATGTAATGTATTTTTAACTTTAATTAATCTGTTACTACAAACAGGATTGTAATGTTGGGAAAAGAACTTTAATCCCCAAGAATGAGAGAAATGCAAAGAAGAATACTTATTGTTAGAGTTATTTTTGAATTAATCTACTGAAAATATGAACCATGGTCGACATGATATTTCATTTACATCAGATAATATTGTTGTTTATGGCTGAGTTGCCCAGAATTAGGGATGAGCGAATCGACTCTGACAAATCCGAATTTGTTATGAATTTCAGGAAAAATTTGCTTCATAATGAATCCGAATATCGTTGTGATTCGATCACACAAATCGATTCATTAAACTTCATTTAGTGTGGTCCAGGCTCCAGAGCATCTAAGATGGTGGCTCCAACTCCCTCCCCTTTCCATTGGTGGATTGATAAAAAACTTTTGCGATTGTATGACTTTTTTGACCACCGCTTGTTACACACACTATCGCCTCTCAAACAAAGATATGACATGCCTGACAATGAATCCTTTAGGGCCCATCAGATATTTTCCTATTACGGTACTGTTCTTGGTAGCATATCTACACTACAACCTACTATGTATGAAGCCTTTATTCACTATAGACCTGTGGATATCGGGCTTCTCTCTTATTGTATGCTCATATTAACAATCCCGCTACTGATCAGAAACTGTCTTTTATGATCGCACGGGAAACAGACTTACATCAGACCTTGTATCTGCCTCAATGGAGGGAGGGCTGTGTGGTTTTGGGGAAGGGGAGTTGGCAGGTGACATTGATGGAGACAGCATTGAAGGTTCTGCACCATGTATGCATGGTTCCCTCGCGACTCCACTCGATTTACCCTGAAGTTTCCCCTCTATGTTTCCGTTGGTGCGGTCAACGGGGAACCATGTATCATATAGGGTGAGGTTGTCCAGTGGTGGTGGGCCTATGGGCGACTGTCTTAGATCTTTTAGGCTCTCTTTTGGATACTTACGTGCCACGCACGCCGGCTTTTTGCTTGCTTGGTAATAAGCCAAAGAGAATGACCTTTAGTAACTTTCGTCTTGCTCAATTTATATTGATGGCTACTACGATCTATATAGCATCGCAATGGAAGAAATCCTCCTTAGCTTTTGATAAGGTGGTGGACAGAGTTAACCTCATTATGCTCAACGAAAAGTTATCTGCTATTAGAGATGATACTGTGTCCTCATTTGATCGTTTGTGGGAACCGTGGTTGTCTTCTGCTCATTGTCCTAATAAGCGTCGCAGTCTATCACTTTATTGATCTACTTATTGAGGGGATATGGGAGTTCTGTTGTACACTGTCAGGGATGATCAGCCGTCAAACGCCGCATATCTTTTTTCTGTCTATATGATTTTGTGCCGATTGTTGATATGATGTTAATATCTGATGCATCACTTGTACCATTTGTTTCTTTGGTTATGGCCTGGTTAGGCCGTTGTTTTTTCATCATTTATGTGCTTTCACTTGTATGTAATATGTTAGCATATCAATAAAGCATCTTTGTTTGACTCTTAAGATGGTGGCTCCACATGTCAGGACATGGGGCAAGGAACTCTGGGAAGGCAGGATGACCCTGAATCACATGCAGCATGCCGCCTATCAGTAGCCGACCACCCCTGTGATATCACAGCCCTATATAATCAGCAGCCATCTTGCGGCCAGTCACATCAGCATTCTATTGCAGAGAGAGAGGGACAGAGAGCAGTGTGTTGCACAGAAAAGCATTTTTACAGCAGCGATTCACCTCAAGCCCAAATCCAGCCTAGAAACCCTGATAGGAAGAGACAGATATTGCGAGAGAAAGTGCAATTTTGTGTGTATTACAGCAGCGATTCACCTCAAGGCCAAATCCAGCCTAGAAGCACTGACAGGGAAGGGAGAGAGATTGAGAGAGTGCAATTTTGAGTGTAGTACACTGTGTTCTGCAGCACTGGTGTGTACAACAACTGAAAAGCTCATAGTAGCCAGAAAGTAGGGTGAGCAGAGCACTAAAAGCCATAATCACCTGCTATTAGTGCCTAATTTAGGTTGCATAGCGGAGTGTATTGTCCTCTATTAAGTGTAACCTGTGTATACATACATACACTTTGTTCCTGTTAAAGTCTTAAGGGCCTAGTTACTGTGAAAGGCCAGCCAAAAGTACACACCTGCTGCCTTTCTAGACAAATACTGTTTTAACTCCTTAAGGAACTTAGGACGTACCTGTACGTCCTAAGCCCGCTCCCAGTGTTAAAAACGGGGTCACGCCGTGACCCCGCATCACACCGGGTCGGTCCCGGCTGCTAATCATAGCCGGGACCCTGGGCTAACAGCACGCGGCATCGATCGTTGTGCCGCACGCTGTTAACCCTTCAGACGCGGCGATCAAAGTTGACTGCCGCGTCTGAAAACAAATGTAAACGCTTCCCGGCAGCTCAGTCGGGCTGATCGGGACATCGCAATGTTCCCGATCAGCTAGGACGCAGGCGGAGGTCTCCTTACCTGTGTCCGCGGCGTCCGATCGGGGTTTGATTGCTCCAAGCGTGAACTACAGGCTTGAGCAATCGAGCCCCTATCTCGCTGATCCGTGCAGAGCTATGGCTCTGCAGGGATCAGCATAGGAGATCAGTATGTGCAGTGTTATAGGTCCCTATGGGAGCTATAGCACTGCAAAAAAAAGTGAAAAGTGAAAAGTTAACAAAGGTCATTTAACCCCTTCCCTTCAAATCACCCCCCTTTTCCCATAAAAAAAAACAACTGTGTAAATAAAAATAACCATATGTGGTATCGCCGCATGCATAAATGTCCAAACTATAAAAATATATCATTAATTAATGGCGTATGCACAAAAAAATTCCAAAGTACGAAATAACGTATTTTTGGTCGCTTTTTATATAATTAAAACATGAATAAAAAGTGATCAAAAAGTCCGATCAATACAAAAATTATACCGCTAAAAACATCAGATCACGGCGCAAAAAATTAGCCCTCATACCGACCCATACGCATAAAAATAAAAAAGTTATAGGGGTTAGAAAATGACAATTTTAAACGTATAAATTTCCGTGCATGTAGATATGATTTTTTCCAGAAGTAGGGTATCATTTTAATTGTATGGACCTACAGAATAAACATCAGGTGTCATTTTTACTGAAAAATGTACTGCATAGAAACGGAAGCCCCCAAAAGTTACAAAATGGCGTTTTTTCTTCAATTTCGTCGCACAATGAGGTCACTGCAAAGTAGAATTGGTGGCGCAAAAAATAAGCCATTATATGGATTTTTAGGTGCAAAATTTAAAGGGTTATGATTTTCAAAAGGTGAGGAGGAAAAAACGAAAGTGCAAAAACCGAAAACCCCTCAGTCCTTAAGGGGTTAAGCATAGTAGAGCGTATTGTACACCCCTCATAAGTGCATACCACGTATTTTGTTCCTGTTATAGTCCCAAGGGCCTAGTTACTTTGAAAGACCAGCCAAAAGTACACATCTGCTGCTGTTCTAGACAAATACTATTTTAAGCGTAGTGGAGCGTATTGTACTCCCCTCATAAGTGCATACCACGTAAGTACATCTACGCGGGTACCATTTGTTCCTGTTATAGTCCTAAGGGCCTTGTTACTTTGAAAGGCCAGCCAAAAGTACACACCTGCTGCTGTTCAAGACCAATGCTGTTTTAAGTGTAGTGGAGCGTATCGCACTCCCCTCATAAGTGCATACCACGTACTTCCATATAAGTGGTGTACCATTTTGTTCCTGTCAAAGTCGTAAGGGCCTAGTTACTGTGAAAGGCCAGCCAAAAGTACACACCTGCTGTTTTAAGCGTAGTGGAGCATATTGCCCTCCCCTCATATACGGCAGAGAAGTGCAAGGACGTGCACAGAGGAGTGGCAGAGTCCTAAATTCATCAGGTGCAGGCAGAGGTTGCAGCAGACTAGGGGTGAGTGGCAGCAGGAGTCGCAGCGAGAGGCCTGAGCTCCCGGTATCAGTTAGCAGTCGTGTCTTGACCAGCAACCCATCTGCCGTCATCGATTGGTTAACAAGGTCATCTACTTCATCACAAGTGACATCTGACACCCCCAGTCAACAGTCCGTGGGTTCCTCAGACACAGACGGTTACAATGGACCATACATTGTTCACTTCAACCTTTTTTTAGCACACCTTTCATTTTGTTTGATTTCCAAAAATTTTTGGGTACATATATTTTATCCTAAGAATATTATTAAAAGTTAAGTTTTACGCAATGCATATCGTCAATACTTATTTGTGCACACTAACACTTTTCAAAAGAGACATTTTTCTGCTGCCTACCTGCCTCAGCTACTATTCTGATCCTGCCACCCGCCTGGTGCCACAAATCTGATGCAAAGTTCTCCTTTTCCCACCCACCTTCATCACCAGGTACTGGTATTGCCACCTGCCGCCTCACTCTGTCACTGGGTCACTTTCAGGACTCCTGATGCTGCTGATGCCAGCTCCAGGCTGTCTCATTCTGCCACCATATGTTCTCCTCATGCTGATTCCAGCTCCAGGCTTTCTCATTCTGCCACCATATGTTCTCCTCATGCTGATGCCAGCTCCAGGCTGCCTCATACTGCCACCATATGTTCTCCTCATGCTGTTTCACTATATGGTCTCCTTTTGCTGCCGCCAACTCCAGGCTGTGCCATTCAGCAACTTTATGGTCTAACTATGCTTCCGCCACCTCCAGGCTATGTCATTCAGCCACTATATGGTCTCCATTTGCTGCCGCCGACTCCAGGCTGTGTCATTCAGCCACTATATGGTCTCCGCTTGCTGCTACCACCTCCAGGCTGTGTCACTGTACCGCCATGCTGCTGGCACATTAAGTAATACTTCAATTTAAATGGTAAAATATCTTTAATCTTTTCAATTGTGAGGGCCTATGGTATCATCAGGCTGTTGCCACATCCAAGCTGGGTCATTCAGCCACTATATGGTCTCCTCATGCTGCCGCCACCTCCACGCTGTGTCATTCAGCCACTATGTGGTCTTCTCATACTGATGCCACCTCCAGGCTCTGTCATTGTGTCGCTCTGCAACAGTGATTCTAATAGTGACGCCTCTGATCTTCATGTCATACTGAATAACAGTATTATTTTACTAACCCAGCACACTCACTATGCGTGTTACAGCAAGGCAAAGTGTTCTACACCCCTATTGAGGCTCTCTGTAGGCCAGAAATAGCCATTTTTAAAAGCAATTAGCTGCCAATAAACATTTTTGGGGGAAATACGGCGAATCGGCTGAATCAAATTTTTCAAAAATTTGCTCATCTCTACCCAGTTTAATTGATTGAATTGTAACATGTCATATAGACAATATATTTCTTATTATACACCTATCAAAAAAGAAGAATAGAAACTACTTATAACTTTCAGAAGTCACCATGCTGAAGCTGTATTTAACGCAACACTCAATATCTGGACAATACACAAGAGGCATGGTGCCTGCCATACATATAGATATATGAATGCTTTTAACGGAAGAACTATTTCCTGAACTATTGGTCTGTCATACAATACAAATTGACTTATCTATTAAAATATGTACAGAGGACAGTCCTAAGAGTCACATTATCTGGTGTATCTGACTGGAAGATTGAAAGTATCTATTCCAAATGAAAGCTAAATTTTAGCAGCTAGCAGCCGTGTTTGCCAGAAATAATCATTATAAATTGCTATTTCACAGTACTGGAACTATGACAAAGTTCTTGCTAAAAGTTTGTTCAATGTGAAGTAGGCAAACTCCTGGCATGCTATTCTGCTGGGCTTCCTTCATAATGTACAACAATATTACCTGCAACATGTTAATTCGGCTTCACTAATAGTCATCTCTAAATTTAGTAAGTAATTTAACAATTCATATTCAGGGAAAATGCTGAGCACAGCGTCTATACATTGTCTGTGCAAATCATAATAATTATCCCTAAGGTACTTGCTGGAGTTCACTGATAAAGGCCTCAAATGATATGTAATGTTGGCATCCCACTACCCCTTTGTCTTCTATTGAATACAAGCCTTCAATGAGCTCTTTCAAGGAGAATTGTGTTCTAGAAACCTAAACCTTACTCCCAATGCGTTCTTTAGTTTGTTATTCTGTCTATTGTATTTCACGGCAATCTAAAACTGGTATCATTTTTGTCATCTTTTATCAGTGAATCAAATGAGAACACATTGGCCCAGATTTACTAAAGCTAAAAATTGTTAGGGTAAATTTGGACAGTATAAGTACGAGCCATGTTCATCAGTGTATTAAGCTAGTTAATACACCTGTCGAATTTCTAAGTCCATTTAGACCAACTTTAAGGTAGTTTTAAATGTGCCAAAATCTTGGGCCATAATTTTGCCATGTGGTGCATCTTAAGTAAAGATGAGCAAACTGAACCCATGGAACCCGAACTTTGGACGGTTCGGTTGGGCAGAGCCTGCTAAAATAACATCCGTCACATGGCAGGCATAAGAAGGAGAAAAGATCCCTTGACCACAGGGAATCCCAAAAGGCCTTTCAAACAGTGCCAAAGCCACTAGAAGAACGTTTGCACATACAGTGGTGGAGATTTATCAAACTGTTTAGACCAGTTTAGATGGTCTATATTTGTCTCTCAGAAGTCTCAGTCTATTTAGTTGAGACTTTTTTTTATACTTTTGCTTTAGAGCCCTTCTCCACAGAAATAGTAAAGTTGTCTACAATAGAGCATAAAATGCAGTGGTCAGGAATTTATCAACTGAGACTTTTATTGGAAAGTCACAAAAAATATCTCATCAATGGAAAATACGCAGGAATGTCAGACCATGTCAGACCTGGTGGAAATCAAATCTAAATAGTTAGTAGGAAGCCTTTGATAAATTTTTTGGGATGTACCATGCGACACAGTGCTGTTTACGTTTCAAATGACATTTTAGCTTTAATCTGAAGGGTGATCTAATCCAATAATATATATAATTCTTAAATAATACAGTTTAATCCCACATTTTTTTATTTTTTGGTCATTTTTGTTATCCTTGTAGATGTCTGATGCTAATTTTTTTTTGCTTTTGTTTTCTATAATTTAGTGCTCCAATTTCACTTTTACAGCTGATTCTAAGAAAGCATATGGATTTACGCAATGTGCATGGTGCAATTTAGTCTCTGGAGAATTCTAAAAACATGTGTAGTGGAAGCATGGTGCAGTTTCCCATGGCAACCAATCTGATTCCTTCTTAATTTTTATTTTGTTGAAACCTGCTAAAAATTGAAAAAGCAATCTGATTGGTTGCTCTGGTCATTGCACCACTCCTCCTCTACACATGTTGTCATCAATCTCCCCCTTTTCAATTCCAGGACACTATGCTGCTGAATAATGCCTGTGCCTAAGGCTATGTTCTAACGATGGAATGTCCACATGGAGAATCTCTAAGTGCACGTTCCTTACAGTGCGTGCACTGGCAGAATCTTCTGTCCCTTGGACCGTACAGGAATGCGCTTTCTCATAGACAGTTATGAATTCCATGAGGCTTCCGCACAAAGAATGGCCGCGTTTATTCTGTGCAGACATGGACAAAGGAATTTCCGTTCAGGAAAGATCTGGCATGTCAATTCCACCATGTGCACTGAGCAGCAGAGTCATTTGAATTAAACGTGACTCTGCTGAAGCGGAATCTCCATCCCAGTTTCCTATCGAGAATTCGACATTGAATTTCCATTGTGTGAACCTAGCCTATGATTCTGGCCGATTATCACATGGATGATCCTCCTTTTGAACTTAACCCCTTAAGGACCAGGCCATTTTACACCTTAAGGACCAGAGCGTTTTTTGCAATTCTGACCACTGTCACTTTAAACATTAATAACTCTGGAATGCTTTTAGTTATCATTCTGATTCTGAGATTGTTTTTTCGTGACATATTCTACTTTAACTTAGCGGTAAAATTTTATGGTAACTTGCATCCTTTCTTGGTGAAAAATCCCAAAATTTGATGAAAAAAATGAAAATTTTGCATTTTTCTAACTTTGAAGCTCTCTGCTTGTAAGGAAAATGGATATTCAAAATAAAACATTTTTGGGTTCACATATACAATATGTCTAATTTATGTTTGCATCATAAAATTTATGAGTTTTTACTTTTGGAAGACACCAGAGGGCTTCAAAGTTCAGCAGCAATTTGGAAATTTTTCACAAAATTTTCAAACTCGCTATTTTTCATGGACCAGTTCAGGTTTGAAGTGGATTTGAAGGGTCTTCATATTAGAAATATCCCATAAATTACCCCATTATAAAAACTACACCCCCAAAGTATTCAAAATGACATTCAATAAGTGTATTAACCCTTTAGGTGTTTCACAGGAATAGCAGAAAAGTGAAGGAGAAAATTCACAATCTTCATTTTTTACACTCGCATGTTCTTGTAGACCCAATTTTTGAATTTTTGCAAGGGGTAAAAAGGAGAAAATTTTTACCTGTATTTGAAACCCAATTTCTCTCGAGTAAGCACATACCTCATATGTCTATGTTAATTGTTCGGCGGGCACAGTAGAGGGCTCAGAAGGGAAGGAGCGTCAAATGGTTTTTGGGGGGCATGTCACCTTTAGGAAGCACCTATGGTGCCAGGACAGCAAAAAAAAACACATGCATACCATTTTGGAAACTAGACCCCTAAGGGAACGTAACAAGGGGTAAAGTGAACCTTAATACACCACAGGTGATTCACGACTTTTGCATATGTAAAAAAAAAAAAAAAAATGTTTTACCTAAAATGCTTGGTTTCCCAAAAATGTTACATTTTTAAAAAGGATAATAGCAGAAAATACCCCCCAAAATTTGAAGCCCAATTTCTCCCGATTCAGAAAACACCCCATATGGGGGTGAAAAGTGCTCTGCTGGCGCACTACAGGTCTCAGAAGAGAAGGAGTCACATTTGGCTTTTTGAAAGCAAATTTTGCTCTGGGGGCATGCCGCATTTAGGAAGCCCCTATGGTGCCAGAACAGCAAAAAATAAACACATGGCATACCATTTTGGAAACTAGACCCCTCGTGGAATGTAACAAGGGGTAATGTGAACCTTAATACCCTACAGGTGTTTCACGACTTTTGCATATGTAAAAAAAAAAATAATAATTTTTACCTAAAATGTTGGTTTCCCAAAAATTTTAGATTTTTTAAAAGGGTAATAGCAGAAAATACCCCCGATAATTTGTAACACAATTTCTCCCGAGTACGGCGATACCCCATATGTGGCCCTAAACTGTTGCCTTGAAATACGACAGGGCTCCAAAGTGAGAGCGCCATGCGCATTTGAGGCCTGAATTAGGGACTTGCATAGGGGTGGACATAGGGGTATTCTACGCCAGTGATTCCCAAATAGGGTGCCTCCAGCTGTTGTAAAAGTCCAAGCATGCCTGGACAGTCAGTGGCTGTCTGGTTATACTGGGAGTAGTTGTTTTGCAACAGCTGGAGGCTCCGTTTTGGAAACAATGGCGTACCAGACGTTTTTCATTTTTATTGGGGAGGGGAGGGGGCTGTGTAGGGGAATGTGCATATGTAGTGTTTTTTACTTTTTATTTTATTTTGTGTTAGTGTAGTGTAGTGTTTTTAGGGTACAGTCGCACGGGCGGGGGTTCACAGTAGTTTCTCGCTGGCAGTTTGAGCAGCAGTAGAAAATTTGCCGCAGCTCAAACTTGCAGCCGGATACTTACTGTAATCCTCCGCCCATGTGAGTGTAACCTGTATGTTCACATTGGGGGGGGGGGGGGGAACATCCAGCTGTTGCAAAACTACAACTCCCAGCATGTAGGGTCTATAAGTGCATGCTGGGAGTTGTAGTTTTGCAACAGCTGGAGGCTCCGTTTTGGAAACGGTGGCGTACCAGACGTTTTTCATTTTTATTGGGGAGGGGGGCTGTGTAGGGGTATGTGTATATGTAGTGTTTTTTTACTTTTTATTTTATTTTGTGTTAGTGTAGTGTTTTTAGGGTACAGTCACACGGGCGGGGGGTTCACAGTAGTTTCTCGCTGGCAGTTTGAGCTGCGGCAGAAATTTTGCCGCACCTCAAACTTGCAGCCGGATACTTACTGTAATCCTCCGCCCATGTGAGTGTACCCTGTACATTCACATTGGGGGGGGGGGAACATCCAGCTGTTGCAAAACTACAACTCCCAGCATGTACGGTCTATCAGTGCATGCTGGGAGTTGTAGTTTTGCAACAGCTGGAGGCACACTGGTTGTGAAACACCGAGTTTGGCAACAAACTCAGTGTTTTGCAACCAGTGTGCCTTCAGCTGTTGAAAAAGCTACAACCCCCAGCATGTACGGACAGGGGAAGGGCATGCTGGGTGTTGTAGTTATGCAACAGCGGGAGGCATACTACTTTGGCTGGGGATGCTGGGGATTGTAGTTATGCAACAGCTGGAGACACACTGGTTTGCTACTTAACTCAGTGTGCCTTCAGCTGTTGCAAAACTACAACTCTCAGCAGTCACCGACAGCCAACGGGCATGCTGGGAGTTGTAGTTATGCAACCAGCAGATGCACCACTACAACTCCCAGCATGCACTTTAGCTGTTTGTGCAAGCTGGGAGTTGTAGTTACACAACAGCTGAAGGTACACTTTTCCATAGAAAGAATGTGCCTCCAGCTGTTGCAAAACCATAAGTCCCAGCATGCCCATGAGCCCTTTTTGCATGCTGGGAGCTGTTGCTAAGCAACAGCAGGAGGCTGTCACTCACCTCCTGCTGCTGCTTGATCGCCGCACAGGTCAGTCCTGCCGCCGCCGCCACCGTCACTCCTGGGGCCCCGATCCCAACATTAACGCCGGGGATCAGGGTCCCCAGCACCAGGGGTGCACGTCCCGCACCCGCTCACGTCCTCCGGAAGAGGGGCGGAGCGGGTGCGGGAGTGACACCCGCAGCAGGCGCCCTGATTGGTCGGCCGGGAATCCGGCCGACGAATCAGGGCGATCGTGAGGTGGCACCAGTGCCACCTCACCCCTGCAGGCTCTGGCTGTTCGGGGCCGTCTCTGACGGCTCCGATCAGCCAGTAATTCCGGGTCACCGGGTCACTGGAGACCCGATTAACCCGGAATCGCCGCAGATCGCTGGACTGAATTATCCAGCGATCTGCGGCCATCGCCTACATGGGGGGGGCATAATGACCCCCCTGGGCGATATGCCGCGATGCCTGCTGAACGATTTCAGCAGGCATCGGGCACCGGCTCCCCTCCGGCTAGCGGCGGGGGGCCGGGAATGGACAGGAGCGTAGGAGTACGTCCATTGTCCTTAAGGGGTTAAACTAACAGAGTTTATGGCTAACTTAGAAAGCTTTAAAAAAAATTATAAACATCAAAGAATATATAGAGAAATACTTTAAGAAAAACGTGGTTTGGAGAGATTAAATTTATTGTACAAATATCAGAACCTAAAAACGAAAGCAAGTGGAACCAGCCAGCACCTCACAGAAGACATACGAGATGTTCGCTTTATAGTATACTTTCTGTGTGGTGGGAAGTCCGTGATAATGAACGTGCAACTTTTGATATATTTGTCTCAGGCTCTGTGACTTTTATGAGACTTTTCTCATCTATTTGTCTCAGGCTCTGAGACTTTTATGCAACTTTTCTTGTCTAAAGGGCTGTGAAGAATAGACCATAATGTCCATTTGCAAGATTTACTAAATTTGATAAATTGCACAGACAATAGACCCATGCTCAGAGACTTTTCTCATCTAAAGTACTGCGTAAAATAGACAATGATAGTAAATCTCCACCAGTATCTTACAAAGGTGAGCCCACCCCTCACATTTTTGTAAATATTTTATTATACCTTTTCATGTGACAACACAGAAGTAACACATTGCTACAATGTAAAGTAATTAGTGCACAGTCTGTATAGCAGTGTTTAATGTTGTAGGATCATTATCCATTTGTAGAAGCCATCATCTCTTTAATAGTTACGAGCGGCATATGCCATATTAGAATTCGCGATATTTCGCGAATATGAGTACGAATATTCATCCCATATATTTGCTAAATTTACATATTCATAATATTCGCGTTTTTTTCGCATATGCGTAAATTAGCATATTCGAAAATTTCCATATGTGAAAATTCGCATATGTGAAAATTTATGAACTTTATAGCAAGTATACAAGTGTTACTTGATAGAAGCAGCAGAAGGGAGGGATCAATATTCGCGAATATTCGCACATGCAAATATTCGCCAGGCAGTCTCACACAGTAGTATTAGAGCCTTCTTTAGACCACACAAGCTGGAAGCAGAGATGGATGATCACTGTGATGTGTACTGTGAAAGAAAAAAAAAAGGGAATATTCGTAATTACGTATATATAGTGCTAAATTCGCGAATATTCAAGAATTCGCGAATATGTGCTATTCGCAAATAAAATTTGAATTGCGAATATTTGCGAGCAACACTAGTGAGGACGTAGAAGATGTTTTCTTCTGATGACTCTTCCATGAAGACAATATTTGTACAAGTATCTTTTTATAGTGGAATAGTGTACCACAACTCCAGTGTCTGTCAGATCTTTCTGGAGGGATTGTGCAGTCAGACGTGAGTTTTGAATAGTTTTTCTCACAATCCTGCGAGCTGTTCTGTCTGATGTTTTCTTGGTCTTGCAGATCTTGCTTTAACTTCCACTGTTCCTGATGACTGCCCTTTCTTAATTACATTCCGAACAGAGGATATTGACATCTGAAAGCGTTTTGCTATCTTTTCATAGCCTTCTCCAGCTTTGTAAGCGTCAACTATTTTCAGTTTCAGATTTCTAGACAACTGCTTAGAAGAACCTATGGTGCTGATTGTTGGGGCAAGGTCAGATGAGTCTGGGCATTTAAAACCTTTGAGATTGACATCACCTGGTCTTCCCAGATGATGATTGAGAACAATCCATGACACTGGCAGGTCTCAGCTTTGCAAAGGGAGCAGTGCATGCTATAAATTCTGCAGGGTGCCCAAACTTTTGCAGATGCTATTTTTTAGTTTTCTGTTATTTTGAAAGTGTAAATGATGGAAATAAAATCTAACTTTTGTTGACATATTATAAGAATGTTTAATCTGTAATTTGATGGCTTTTGGAGATTTTTCCATCTTTCCTTAGCTTCATTATGCACATTAATACAAATTTTTACCTCGGGTGCCCAAACTTTTGATCCCCACTGTAACACTGGATTGTTCGTCCGGAGCCTACTGCAGATGGAATCTCCACCAAAAGTATCGCTAGGTGGAGATTTTGTTGTGTTAAAGAGCACTTATCCTTATTACTTGCTTCACAGGATCCATCAAGGCTCTTTCATCTCTGCCCCTGCGTCCCCCCCCCACACACACACATACACACATAAGGTTCTGAACAGCTGTCCCTACTACTGCAAGTACACAATGCTGTGCCCAGGAGGTAGCTGCCATTTTTTATATTGTAAACATGCTATCTATAAAAGTGTTATGTGAATAGTCCCCAAGTACAGCTAGGTCATTTCAGTGCAGTTTAGCTAGCATTATATCATAATATGAATGTGTACTAATGACAAACAGCCGACCCCTTAAAATGGTGAGAATGAGAAATAGCTGTCCACCATGGAAGGGGCTCAATAACAGCAGTGAGAACACTAAAATCACCTTGTTACCACTTTGAAGGGTTAATGTAATAATGCTGGTTTTTAAAAAATCTTTTGAAATGACAGGTACATTTTAATTAAGACTAATTAAAAATTGATTGATTTTGCATTTTTCTGCAAAACACTTCTCAAAAGACTAATTTTATCGACATCGTATAATAGGAATCTGTCTAATTATCATCACTAACTGCGAGAGGATTAAATGTTCCCACTGTGAACAGTCTATGTGAAATAGTCCGTGTAAACATGCCATACATTGTGACACAGGCTCATCTACATCTCAAAAGCTCAAGTGAAGTGGATTTACTACAGTATCTACTGAAAGATGCACTAAGAAAAAGAAACCATACTACTTGATCCGTAGTGAGGTTCACATGACAATTTTACTTTATTTCTATATTTTTATTTCTTCACTTCAAAGGCACAAGAACGTTATTTACAAATGCTGATAATTGGGAAGACACATTTCCACATAGATCATAAACAGCTATGTAATGTTTTGGGGCAAACTATGCCCCCTTTATCAAGCATGAGGTGCTAAATAGTTGAGCAACAACCTGAAATAGTTGGATTTTCATCTAAAATTAGGGACAAAGGTGATGTTATTTATGTTAAAAAACTAGAATGTTTAGGGAAGAAGGAAACTAGCCCCCCTCTCCATGTATCTACTTAGGTTGAATATTTAAAGGGGTTATCCAGGAAAAAACTTTTTTTATATATCAACTGGCTCCAGAAAGTTAAACAGATTTGTAAATTACTTCTATAAAAAATCTTAATCCTTTCAGTACTTATGAGCTTCTGAAGTTAAGGTTGTTCTTTTCTGTCTAAGTGCTCTCTGATGACACATGTCTTGGGAACCGCCCAGTTTAAAAGCAAATCCCCATAGCAAACCTCTTCAAAACTGGGCGGTTCCCGAGACAGGTGTCATCAGAGAGCACTTGGACAGAAAAGAACAACCTTAATTTCAGAAGCTCATAAGTACTGAAAGGATTAAGATTTTTTAATAGAAGTAATTTACAAATCTGCTTAACTTTCTGGAGCCAGTTGATATATTAAAAAACTTTTTTCCTGGATAACCCCTTTAAAGGACATCTGTACTGCATGATTTTTACATATTAATGTGCCCAGGCTGCAAAAATAAAGAAAATAAACTTTAACTCACCTTCCTTCATTCCCCCGTTGCTCCGGTATCGGCCTCACGGTCCTCCGCTGCGGTCCTCTGGCTGCTTCTTGGGGACGGTAAACAGTTTATCAGATACCACAGGGTTAAGATGTGGTTTAACACCTATATTGCTCTATGGTGATGCACTTTATCACCAAAGATGGTACATGATGAACAATAGACATTTTCAAGAATTGATGCTTCTCTCAGTACAACACCTGCGGAAAGAGGTTGAACAGGTGCAGAATGAGATAATTAAAGATGAGGAGGAATAGAAAAAAATAAAAATCACTTGAAGAATATGATCACATTAATGAAAAGATGAAACCTAATATAGACAAGTTAGGATCAAGTATTCTTCAAAGAGAAATATTAAAATTGAACGTGATATGCATGACTACTTGCATAACCCTATTTATACTTGGGCGGAAGAAAGGTGTTGCGTCCCACCAAGAACGGAAAACATTGGTCAGACTTTTACATGGGAAACTCTAACATGGAGAATAAATAAATGCAAAATAAATGCACTTTTTTTTAGGGAAAGGAGGTACAGCTGAAGACTCCAGATCGAGTACAGAAGATTCCAGTCAGACTACAGACAATGCCAAGTGATCTAGCACTGGACATCAAGACAACAGAAAGGAAAGGGAAAATTATAAATTGCTAGAGGATAACTTGATGGTGAACATTTCTCATAAAGTCCTAACAGAGGATTAGTGTTGGGCGCGAATATTCGGATTTCGAATTTTTATCGCGAATATCAAAAATGAGCAAATATTGCGAATATATTCACTATATATTCGAAATTTTGCATATTCACTTTTTCCCCGCATATGCACATATTTGCATATGTGAATATTCGCATATTCGCATATGTGAATATTCGCACGTGCGATTATTCGCATATGTGAACATTCGCATATTCCTTCGTTTCACTTGTGGGCCAATTAGAATGATGCAAATACACTTGTCAGAGGTTATCAACAACATCCCTATCAACCAATAGTAAAGTTGCCCACCCTCTCACTGTTTTCTTCCTCGAATATGCGAATATTCACACATGCGAATATAACGAATACACGAAATTTGCGAATATAGGACGAATATTTGTATATAAATTCACAAAATATCGCAAATTTGAATATGGGCAATGCTGCTCATCACTACAGAGGATGATGAAAGAGTTTTGAATGAGGGTCTGCGGTTTATCCCAAAATACAAGATGGGGACTTTGATGTTGTTCCCTGTGGCCTATAGTGCAGATTTTTATGGACACCTATAAAAATAATTTATCATTTACATGTGATACCATTGACAGAACAGTCCAAGCACATTGATGACATTTTCGAGTTACGTCTGCCTGTTGTGATCAGCAGACAAACAATCCTTATTTAGCTTTGTAACTTATTCGAATCAACACAGATAGGGAATAGACTTCAGAGCACATTGTATACCAAGCCAACTGACAGGAACATGTGTTTAAGAGCGTTCCTCGCAGTCAGGTTATAAGGGCGGATAAAATTGCTGGCATTAACAATAGATTATGGGTCAAATTATTAATAAAGGTTATTTTTAAATGTGGATACATATGCAATACAGAAAGCATGCTTCTTGGTACCATTAAGAAATATTAAGAAATCCTCAAAAAGAATACAAAGTCTGGGCTCATCCCTAGGGACCTTTCAGTTTTTGCATACAAGTTTATTAGCTACCGTATTGTACTGGCATGTGCTGACATAATGATCAGGACAAGCACCTGTCCCCTCCCATCTCTAAGCAGTTTACTTCAGAAACAATTGAGAGCCCCAGTTGAGTGGCGGGGAACAGTACAGTAAGGTCCTTTTCTGTTCCCCAGACAACCCATTTAATGAACATTGATCTAGTAGGTGTAAGTATAAGGATTAATGATAGAATTAAGCATGAGTTTTGAATGAAAGGAGGTACAGTATATCAGCAGGTTAAATGGACATGAAACAGGATGGGGCTAGGTATTTTTATTACAACTAACAATACGCAGATAGTGGAGGAAGTTTCCCTTACTGAAAATGAGAGTGATAAAAATTGTCATGTAGAGAAGCCAACTGTATTTCACAACTAGTGTTGAGCAGCATAGGCCATATTCGAATTCGCGAATATTCGCGAATATATGGACGAATATTCGTCATATATGCGCGAATATTCGCATATTCGTTATATTCTCGTTTTATTTTCGCATATGCGAATATTCGCGTATGCGAAAATTAACATATGTGAATATTGGCATATACAAAATTAACACGCGCGTAAATTCGCATATGCGAAAATTAGCATATGCTAATTTTCGCATATACGAATTTCCGTATATGCGAATTTTCGCACGTCAGTCTCACACAGTAGTATTACAGCCTTCTTTACACCACACAAGCTGGAAGCAGAGAGGGATGATCACTGTGATGTGTACTGTGAAGAAAAAAAAAACAAAAAAAAAACGAATATTCGTAATTACGAATATATAGCGCTATATTCGCGAAATTCGCGAATTCGCGAATATGCGATATTCGCGAATAATATTCGAATTGCGAATATTCGCGAGCAACACTATTCACAACTGGATACAATGCAACCGCATGTTGAAATGTAAGTTCAATTGTATTTTTGGGATCAGTTTCAGTATTATTGCAGAGTATTAAACAAGGAGCTTAATACATCTATTTAGATTTACCTTTGTGATATACATATATATATATATATATATATATATCTGAGATTGCATTGGTATGACACTGCTTTGTGGGCATTCTTAGGATGCTCAGCTGATGAGCACATTCACTTGAAGAAGAGGGCGTGGCTCCTCAGAAATGTTGCGTGGGTGTTCATTCACCATTTGGAAATGAGGCTGCCAAGTTTTCAGCTACTGTATACAAAATTATTGTACCTTTTAATTTAATAAATATAGTTATAAGGAAGTCAAAATTGCCATGTGAACTAAACTACAGATCGTTAGTAGTGTGGTTAATATTTTCCACCTTGCTGCTAATTTGTCTCTAATTGCATGAGACTTGAATGGGACTGCATGGGACTGGCGCATTGAAGTTTTATTTATTTTATGTGCTGGACAGTGAACCACCAATTAGGTTGTATAGAGTTTCCCTTTAAAGCGTACCTATCAAATCTCACACAAAAAACTGAATTGTTATATGTTACTCAGTACCTCATCCTGATCATGTTCGTGTAATTTTTATGTCTCTACCTACGAAATGTCACTAATAAATTGCATATTAAACTTGCCCACCTTCTTTTTCATCTTTCCAGAGGGAGTAGGCACGTCCCTCTATTGCCTGCACTGTGATGACTCCTCCCCTCCCTCACTCTGCTGACTTACTGCTCTTAGAGCAAGCCTGGCAGCCCTGCTCTGTAGTCCTTTCCTCTCTAGTTTTATGTTGTATACGCACACACACACACACACACACACATAATGATTATTGATGAGTGCCTGTATTCTACCACCAAAGACAATATGGTGAGTGTATAACTTACATCTTCCTAAATTAGTGCAAAGGTTTAGTGCTAAATGTAAAGTGGTGTGCCTACAGCTTTTTTTTAAACTACAACTCCCAGCATGTTCAGACATCCTTTGACTGTCCAGGCATGCTTGGAGTTGCAGTTTTGCAACAGCTGGAGGCACATATTAAAACTCTGTTACAGCAGTGTTGCTGCAGGCTGTGTTCCTCTTGCAGCCTTAGGAATCAGCCATCTCATGTCCATGACCATTGGACACGCTCATGCTGCTGTGGGACTCAGTGTCCCAGGAGGTATGGGGACAAGATTTTCAAAGGCAGTTTTCTTTAATAAAATGTGAAACATTTGAAATAAGTATATTAGAAAAACTATTGTTTTGCCATGTACAACATATAAAAAGTTTTTATTTCTGACCGTGCCTATTTAAGAAGACTTTTGTCACCGCAAAAGATACTTCACAATAATAAATTACAAATGTATCCTGCTCTGCCATTATTGCTGAACAAAAAAGGAAAGGTTGGCCTGTCTGCATGTTCTCGGCACATTTTGGAAAGAATATTTATAGAAATTAGTTGTTTTGAAATAGGGCCCCCCTCTTTTACTCTTAAGACCCAAATAGAGTATCCAGTTGCTGTAGTAAAATGACATACACTATCCAAGGAATATACAATTGGTCACAAATAAGCTTCATTTCCAGATGACTCGGTATGTTGCTTTTCTAGTGATTCACCTATGCAGTTCTTTTCTGATAAGTTTATTATAGCTTGTCCTTGCATTCTTTTATGCGTATAGCTCTACAATCAATATCAAAGAAAAAAAAAACATCTTGGACTATCAATTTGAAGCTAAAAGATTTCAAAATGACTCATGCCTGGAGTAATTGATACATTCTCCTCTTTTTATTCCCTGGTAAGTTTGGCTCCATAAAAAGCAAAGGATCAGTGATCACAGCACACTGCTGAGCATGAATGGGAGAAGCTGATGTTAAAATACGGTTCAGTAGCTGAAGTATATTGAGATGGGACAGCAGGAAATGAGAAATGTTCCACCTGTCTGTTTCTGGAATCACTTGGCTCTTCACAAAGCTTTCTTCCTGACTTCTTTATTATGTTGTGTGCGTTCTTTCCTTTGTATTCCCCAGTGGAGAGGTATTTCCAGGTTCATTCAAGTAATGTCAAAATAATTGAATCAAAACCAGAGAACAAAGTACAGCAGAAGCTCTATTTGATAAATGTATTATCAAAGTAATTGATAAAAGTTTTCAAATGTTTCCCTGAGGGTCAAAGGAGTTTAAGAAAGGCAAAACAGCTGTATAGAAGAAATACAAGTGCACAGTGATAAAGAGACAAGAGACTCCTGCATGTCAATGCTACAACAGACTACTTCACCATAACATTACAGTGTGATCGGGAACACAGGAATGTATCTGGTGGAAGCTTGAAAATAAGCTTACGGGAAATCATGTATAAGATGCATTCTGAGCCCCTGGGTATAGGATGTTTTAACTATAGATCATTTCTAAATAGGGTGACTTTCCAACTCCCATAAAAGACAACAACATAACATAGACAGAGCTATACTTACTATACTTATAAGACGCACCCTATTTTAAATGAGGAAAATCTGGAATACAATGTAAAGTATAGATCACAGTGATCTTCAACCAGTGGACCTCTAGATGTTGCAAAACTACAATTCCCAGCATGCCCGGACAGCCGTTGGCTGTCCGGGCATGCCGGTAGTTGTAGTTTTGCAACATCTGGAGGTCCGCAGGTTGAAGACCACTGGATAGGAGGTTATACTCACGTGTCCCCGCCGCTCCGGACCCGTCACCACTGCCCTGGATGTTGCCCTTCATCGCTGTCGCCGCATCCCCGGGGTGTCCCCGTTGCTCCGGAATGTCTCTGCTGCCCGGTATCCTCGCTCTCCGTCGCCGCTCTCCATCGCCGCCATCACGTTGCTACATAGCTGCTACACACGCCGCTCCTATTGGATGACGGGGCACGACGACGTGATGACGACGAAGGAGAGCACCGGCCATGCAGGGGATAACGGTGCAGACACCGAGGAGACAGGTAAGGTCCCTCTTGGTGCAGCCGGGATAGTGTCACTTTCGCTTCAGACGCGGCGGTCAGCTTTGATCACCGCATCTGAAGGGTTAATACAGGGCATCACCGCGATCGGTGATGTCCTGTATTAGCCGCGTGTCCCGGCCGTTGATGGCCGCAGGGTCCGCCGCGATAGGTGTGTATTCGCCGTATAAGATGCACCAACTCCCCCCCCCCCCCCAAGTTTTGGGGAAGAAAAAGTGCGTCTTATACGGCGAAAAATACGGTAGTTCCTTATTGAATTGACAATGCTTTATTAAACCGCAGTCTATGTAATGTTTGTCATCATTACAAGTTACAGTACTTCACAGTTAATATGAAGTTCAAACTAACATGAAATAGCAAAATGTCAAGTAACTTTGCAAATACACCTAAAGGGAACCTGTTAGCAGGTTTTACCCTATAGGACTGCTTATACTGTGCTATGGGCATTTAAATAATCATTCCTATCATGTCATTGCTAGAGCAGCCCACTGGTGAATCTACAGAAAAAGAGCTTTGATTGTGTCCTGCGCCGTATGTTAATTACTACCAAATAGTCATCAATGCCAAAACAAATGATCGACTTTTGCCTCTGACCACGCCTTCACAGGTTTGATTGACAAGCTAGGAGCTCTCCACATCACTACATCACTGTCTGCAGCTTCAGGGCATCACTGTCCCTATCTGTTATAGCCTTGAATACAGTGTGAAGCCAAGGATTACTGCGGGACACCTTCCAGCAGCCAGGAAAGGTTGGCCCTGTTGGCAAAAAAGGTATCATGTATGCCTGAACAGCAGTATAATAGTCCTGGATGGTGTCCCGCTGAAATACTCTTCTTCACACTAAGTTTAATTCTATCACACTTCACACTAAGTTTAATTCTAATTCTATAGTCACCTAGAAATCTTCTAATTTCTTAATTGCGCCTTGTTGACCACAAATAAATGTTGATGACTAGTTTCAGCCCCAATTATTACTTGGCAATAAGAATACAGCATGCAACTGAATCAAAGTTATTTTTCTTTGAATTGCACCAACATCCTTCTAAAACACTTACATGATAGGAATGATTATTTAAATGCCCATAGCACAGTATGAGCGATCTTATAGAGTAAAACCTTAGTTACAGCATGTACCCCAAGGTAGTCCCCAACTACATTCACAACTTTGCAGGATTCTGTGATCGGTCAGGCCAGTTTCAATTACACAAAACATATTACGTGATGAATGATGAATAAACCCCGTTTTTATGTGCTTTTATGCTATGTGGTTTGTATGCCACCTATTGAAACAACAACAAAAACGTGGTCTCAAATGGCTGGAGGTGCTCAACCCCAAATGCAGTTGTATAGTTGTGCATTTACGGTGGGGGAGCAGATCCTTCCCTTGTAGTCCGTTGCTAGGGGCAATCCCCAGCATAAAAATGCATACAATGGGGGATGCCTGCAGCAGACTACAAGTGCCACAATAAGATCCTACAAATGATAGACGGTGTGGATGTTTAACATATAGAATAATACAGGAATATAGGTGCACTACTGTGGTAGATGTATACAATGATATTGGCTAACCCCCAACACTGATGTTAAAATTGAGACATTAGTCAGTATATCCTTGTATGAAGGACATACCTGAGCCCACACATCAACGCCAAGGTTTCTCAAGTGGCAGGGAACCTAACACTAAACCTACCTGTGCATGATAAGCAAAACCAGGGGCCAGTGGACAATTACGGCAGCATTATACCGACTCACAGCCTCCTCCCAGGTACCCTCCAGTGTGGCTGAGCACACATACAATGGGAGGAGGGAGGCAGACTACAAGCCCCACCTAAGTTGGCTGATATAGTTGCTGGCCTCACATGTGCACCTTAATGCTGCCTAGAAAATCAAGCTTGACAAAAAAAATTCAACTTTTTTATCCCCCTCCCCTTCTGACTTTTTTTTATATTAAATTTGCATGTTCGATATCAATATCTGCAATAGAAAATCTGCTTTAAAATCTACACAATTTGGTGCATATTTTCCATTGCAGCTTTATAAGCTGCACTGAAACCCTCACTTGTTGTCATACCCTAAAAAGGATTGTCATGATGACACAATCCCATCAAATCGCTTTCAACAAACTTATGTAGCTCATATATGTTTGTGAAAACTATTGGAAAAGTTTGTAGCAGTTGCAGGTGTACAAAGTCAAATGTCTCACCGGAGTCATTTTTATTGGCTTCCTAATAGCGGAGCCCTATTCTTTTAATAATTACAAAACATGTCTTACACTTGAGCTGCTGTTTTCGTGTTCATATCTTCTGAACATTGCAGTAATAATTACAGCTAACTTTCTAGCCTACTGACTGACAAGTAACATAGCAGCCTGTCAGGCTTCCAATGATAATGTCTTATTTTACAGCAGAATACAAAGGAATGTCCTTTGAGGACCGGAAATATATTCAATGCTTCAATGTGTCTAGATAAGATTACCCTACAAGGGAGGTAATTAAATGCTTAGATCATATTAATAAAAACATTTTCGGTGTTTACCAAAGTGTTATCATTGTGCACACAGTGTGGAGTTACCTATTTATTCACTGACCTAAAGAAAGACATTGAATTAAGTTGATGAGAAGAAAAAGATCAGTTAGAAGGAGTAGTTAGCAACTTCTGGTTTTATGATCAATAACACATAGAAAAAACACATGTACAGTAATAAATGTGCACATCTATCCTGCAATGATGAGGGGAACTATTATATTAATTTGTTATGCTGTTTTACTGTCCTATGAGACCCTCCTCGATCTCACAGCACCCCGGCTCTCCCCAGGAATAGAGAATGTCAACCCCCACATTTACATTCACACTACTGAATATCCACCTGGAGAAATTCTGGGCAGACACTCTGTGTGCAGCAGGCACCAAGTGAACCAGTCAGCAGAAGGACCAATCAGACATGCGCCATCCCCATTGACAGCAATGCATTTCCAAATGGATTCCGCCAAAAGAATGCACATGTTCATTTTTTTTCCGGTGTCTGCCAGGTGTATGGTGTGAACAATGGGAGGCTGCTGCACTAAAAATGTCCTTGAGTTGCAAATTTGGGTGGGGTAGGTGTTTTTTGCATCGTTCAACAGCTGATAAAACTGATAAGTTTTCCTGATTCTTCGTATACGATACACAAGTTATATATGAATCCTGTGGGGAGGGAGGGCTGCCACCTAGTATGCGGGAGGCTCTCCATAATTTATGTCACAGATGTATAGATGAATATGCTGTACATAAATATGACTTTGTATATATGTAAACTCTATTCTATGTGACTATGAGATTATGGAACCTGATGATAACACAAAATTGTAATGATCTTTTTATTTATGTACACTGTTTTATCTTTTCAATAAAGAAATATTTAAATAAAAAAATGAATATGCTGAAATGGGCACTGTCAGATTTGAAAACTTTGTATATGTTGTACATCTTGGCAAAACATTAACCTTTCTAATATTTTTCATAAAAAAAAATGTAACTCCTTTTTATTGTGGCTTATAAAAAAAAAGACAGCTGGGGTCCCCATACTGTCCAGAACATGGTCCTGTCTTCTCAACTATCATTTGGGGCTCCTGTATAGGTAACCACAAATCCTCTTTATGCCATTTTTTCAAGGTAGAATTTTGGCCATTATTTGGCTTTTTTTTTTTAGACATACTCTAACTCTAGTTGGATCCTGTTTACAAATACTTATATCGATCATTAAAAATTAACCATGTAAAAGTAGCCTAGGAATATAAACAAAATCCCTTGTTTAGTTTGTCTTCAAAAAAAAAAAAGACTTTTAAGCAAGTTTAATGCTATGTACCACTGAAACTGATTTAACTTTTGCCTGGGAGCATATTTTATAGGATGCAATATCTTTGCCTTAATGTGATTAACACAATGGGATCTGAAGCTCATCCAAATTCCACACAATTTATAACCCCTCTTAAAGCTTTAGATTACTACAGCGGTTCAAGTTTCATTTCAATGCATTTTGAAGCAGAACAGACGTATAACTAGAAAATTTGAGGAGTTTATTGAGAATGCAAGACCTTGGTTGTAAATTTTTGTTCACACCTCTCCTGGGCTATATATTTTCTTTTTACCAGGCAAATTAGAAAGTCTCAACCAGTCAAGCATCCATCATATAATTTGCCAATAATCTAGAATGCAATTAGTTTTGAGTTTTGCTAAATGAGTAAACATTAGATATTGCAGGCTCCTATTTCATGGGTAATAAAAAGCCATAAGTCATACTATCATTTTATCATTTTAGAATACTTATCTGTGTACTTTTAATAAGTAGAAAGAGGACAGGCATCCATCTGCAGAAATATAAAAACACTTTTTACAGTGCTTTGCTAGTTTATTCTTCATTCTATTTTAAAGGGACCATACAATATTTATTTGTTAATATTTGTGAGGGACTAAAAATGTGGTATACATTTTTTTTGCCATATTGGTATATAGTTAAAGGGGTTGTCAACCATAAGGTGATTTTAGTGCGTACCTGCCAGACAGTAATGGACATGCTTAGGAAGGATCTGCACATGTCTTGGGGTAAAATGGTTATGTTGTGAGATTACCATAATACTGGGGCTAGCTTTTTGTTAACTGGTATTTCCCGCTTGAGTTTCCTTCTTTGTCTACAAATCCCATAATTTTATTTCCCTCCCTCCCACACATCAGCCACCCAACCATTGAAACATAAGTTGGCTGAATCCATTCAAAAGACCTGTGTTTTTCAACCAGGGTGCCTACAGCTGTTGCAAAAATACAATTAGTTGCAGATTGATCTCTCTCCCACCAAGGGATTGCTCAACCCATTAAAGCAGACAGGCTCCCTGTCATCAGGCCGCATTGAAACCTGGGAAAAAACTGAGACAATAGTAATTTTGTATGCTGTTAAAAATAAATATTGTGGTGAAAATCACATAAGAATTGTGAGAAAACCATCACACACAGGTACAGACACTATATTATGAACTACACAAACTTTACAGCCCCAGTAGCATAGTAAAATAAAATAAAAATTTCTGGAATACCCCTTTAAGTCCCAGAGCATAGAAAAACAAGATTTGCCAACCAAGATAGACCAGGCAATCCTCTCTACTGGTGGTCTGTTTTGTATGTGTGTGTGTGTGCCTTCACTTAACCAATGCTCCCGAAACCTCCAAACAGCTTTGGCAAAGGAGCCTAGATAGTAGGCAAATCGTCAAAAGGATCATCCTGCTTCTCTCTGTCCAATAATGTACCCTAAAGAAAACAAGTTGGTAAAAATCCATAATCAAATAAAAATCAAAACTAGCTCTTCTCTGCAGTCTATTTTGTGCTTACTGTCACTGGGTTTCCCCAACAGAAGCAGAAAATCTTTGGTGTACAGCCACAAACTTTCTGCTTGTGGCTAGAAAACCTGTAGCATTGGACAGTTGGCAGCAAGCCAACTGTGTACACCAGTTGCTAGCTGTGTAGAACTGGTGAAAATTCCCAGGATTAGGCACAGTTAGAAGTAATTTATAGTAAAATCTAGTGCTGTCTTTGTTGAGGTTTGGCTAAAGTGGCCTTTTGAAAAGTTCACTCATTTTATGTCTTGGTGTATTAATCATCTGGAAGTATTTTCTCTGACAGGCAGAAAATCTTTCTAAAATTGCTATTAGAAATTGGTTTGTAGGTTTGCACCATTTCTCCTTGCTCCAATAAATAGATTTTGGCCTAAACAAAATCTTTTGGGAGAACCCGGTTACTCAAATTGGAGAGGCTCTTGTACTGCCAACAGCCAATAGAGACAGAGCCAACCAAACCTATACCCACGTGACCAAAAAGGGGTAAATGTAATAAAATATTTTTGGGGCTCAGGTACACAGATAAAAGGACACAATTTAGATAGTTTAAAAAATGTATTAAGATAAAGATAATCTAAAATATAACAATATAATAATAATAAAAGCTCATTAAGTATGGAAATTACATGTAGTCCACAGGGCCCTTGTGTGCCGCTATAGCCAATTTGATAATAAAAATTGTAAAAATACTAACAATATTGATAAGACCACCTATAAAAGACTAAAAGAATAGGATGTATTGCAAATGAAGCAGCGAGATTGTCATTTATCTCATACATGAAGCAGTAAAATTGTCCCATACATATGGAGTAATGACAGGTCACCGCTGATTAGTGTTGGTTTTGCAAAGTTAAGCTGCAGGCATCCGCTTTTGATTATCCACTGTATCCTCTGGTAATCTTTCAATTATGCATCAGCAAATGATCAGATGGCAATGATCAAATAATAAAAGTTCGATGCTAAGCACCACTCACCCGTCCGGATATGCAGGTCGCTGCATCCACTGTATGAAAATAATCGAGTTGGTATTGCTCACTTACTTGGCCGGCAGTCTTGTAGGAGTGCTAGCAGTCTTGTAGTAGCGCTTTCCGTGGCAGGGAGAGATTTCTACAGAGGGACACGGCGGTCTCCTCAATTAGTGCAGCATAAAGATGCAGCAGAGATGATCCTGTGTGTTGAGTGATGATGCTCAGAGGTAGCGTCCTCGTGGTGGAAGTGCATGCTTTGGGATTGGTGGATAAGCTGAATTTTCAATCAGGATGGTTCAGCAGGGTAGCGGAGATACCTTTGTATAATTAGAGATGGTGGCCTCACATAAAATGACGGCTGGACGTGTTTCAGCCTTTCTTCAGCAACATATAGTATTAGGGATCTGAGGGGGATTCGGCAGGTATTTATTTAAGCTTTATGTACTTCCACCACAACAGAGCCATTTTTTTTTTTTTTTGAAAGTGGTGATTTTAATTTTATTCTGCAATGCATTGTATTGATTTATCTGTAATATGCTAGTACAGCCTGCCATATAAGCAAATTTGTGACAATAGGCAATAAGATTTTCAGAAGGCCTGAGGCTGCATGTCAATCACCAACTATATGAAAGCTACTGTTTAAATGCCGGTGTCTGTTTTACTAGACTCCTTCTGTATGGAGATACTCTCCCAAACTACTACTATAGCATAACTCGATGCACACATAATTGCACAGAGCCTCTACAGCAGCACACATAGACCATACCATTAGCAATGTATGTCTCTGAGGAAAAAAAAAAAACATATACTATGCAGGAGAAGTATTCAGTCTCATTGCATTTAGTCCTGTTATTACCATATACACCAGTAAAAGCTTCTGGTATATATGCCAAAGGCTCCTTATAGCTAAATTAATGCTTTATAGGTCTCCATGTGGCTAATATATGGCAGTACACAAATATTCAAAAATATACTGTACATTTGTAACGTGATATGAACAGGCTCATAGACCAAACCACTCAGTTATGCCAACCCTTGACCTGACAGTAGATCTACTGTAAGTAATAGACCTTTTTAACATTGGTTTAGTTCCGCAGCTTTGCAGTTATAATACACATTTATAAGACAAACATAGCGTCTTAGCGTTCTCTTTAAAAAAAAATGCGAAGAAAAGTTTTCACCATAACAATGGTATCCAATTGCTGATGTATTCAAACGTATGGGGATTAAGATGTAATATATTTTCTTTACATACATTTGGCTCAGTCTTAGAGGGGTTGTTCAGGTAGCACTTTTTTTTTAAATATGGCTAAGCTGCAGATAGTGATTGGCTGAGCAGCTATGTCTCTTGCTGACTCCAGTACCAGGCAAAGAAAGACTAGGTTACTAGGAAGGTAAGTACTGGTTTGTTATATATATATATATATATATATATATATATATATATATATATATATATATATATTTATATATTTAAAGGTAACCTAAACATACTTATAAAAAAAATATTATCTCTGTATATTTCAAGATCTGATTGACAAAAAATGAAAAAATGATCCAGCTATCATTCATGCAACTCTGCCTCACTGACAATTGATCCATGTAAAAGGCTCCATAAACAAACACTAATCTGCTAGATCATGGGTTGGCCCGTCTGAAAGGTCCTTTAGACAATGATAAGTAAATGTATGCAGTGACTTTAATACTCATACATGTGAGTTAAACATAATTCCTGTTGACTGTTAACTTAGCGTTTCTTGTGAATGATGCATATAAATGTATGTGTCAGGGTCTTCAACCTTCCTCCGCTACACAACTTGTTTCACATTTCCCTGGCTCCCTGCTAATCTGCCAGCCCCTGCCCTGCTGGGTCCTGGCTATTTAAACTGCAACAGTTTAGACTGCTTCTGTCTTTGCTTGGTTTTTCTGTATTCCTGACTGTGATTTCATGTATGAATCTGGCCTGGCTGACATTTACTCTGTGTGATGACTGGTTCTGCCAGAACCCGTAGGGTTAATTCTTTCTAGCCCTGTTGTTTATTCTGTTGCTGGGACTATGCCTCTGTGCTCTGGGTGTGGTTCAGCCTGCTGAGCCAATTAGAATCCTCCTGCTTGCAGCACAGGGATATATAAGGAAGTCTTTCCCAGTCATTCCTTGCCTGTGAAAGTTCCTGCAATTTAACTAGCTACCTCTGTATTATTATTGGAATACTTGTGAGAAAAAAGACCAATGGATCCAGGTGCTGCTCTATCCAGGTATACACAGGATGCAGGTAAGTGTTCTTAATCAAGCAATTTTATTGAACACAAAACAACAAAAGGATCATGATGCGTTTCGGGGTAAATTCCCCTTCCTCAGATGATCTGAGGAAGGGGAATTTACCCCGAAACGCGTCATGATCCTTTTGTTGTTTTGTGTTCAATAAAATTGCTTGATTAAGAACACTTACCTGCATCCTGTGTATACCTGGATAGAGCAGAGCCTGGATCCATTGGTCTTTTTTCTCACAAGTATTCCAGTTTCTACAGGGCGTTGACACGCTCCGGTGACCATCAGGCTCGGCAGTTCATCCAACTCTATCTGGTACCCCAATCAAGGGGTGATATGTGCAATTCTTCTACTTTAAGGTGAGCGGCCACCCTGACTTAAGTCCTGGGTGTACATTCAGCATACTTTTTGGTTCCCTCACCTACCAAGGGTAATACACGAGGCGCTGCCTCCCGGTTGTCTTTTTTGTCTTTATTTCTTCTGTATTATTATTGACTATCTGGCTCCTTGACTTTGCATTCTGTGTGTGTGTGATTAGGTTATTTTCTGTTAGTTTTGTGTGCTTCCAGCTGTTCCCGACCTTTGTCAGTTTTTGTAGTTTATTTTTTTGACAATACACTTATTTAGGAAGGGATCGGCATGGTAGTTGTGGACCCGCTGCTTAGGGAGGCAGGGACAGAGGAAGTGGGCAAGTTCAGGGCTGCACTCTATGCCCTGCCCAACGTGACACTCTGGTTGCTGATTCTGACTTCTGACTATGCTTCTTACGATATCCTGATATTTCTAAATATTCTTTTTGGGTGCTGACCTCTGATTGTGTTTGACCAAATGCCAGGATTCTGTAATTGTTTTTTTATTTTTGAATTTTTTGTTATTTTACTATGAGGTATTTTTACTGCCATATTTTTCCTGAAAGTATAGAGACTAATGGATTGTAATATTTAGATTCAATTTGTTTTTCTTTTCTATATTTGCTACAGCACTTGACTTGAAAATATTTTGATAATTTTTGCTACTTGTAAAGTGCTCTAAGCCAGGGTGTTGAGGTTACATAAATGTTCTCACCATGCACTTAGGACTATTACAAGAACATTATACAAGTGTAATGGAATAAACCAATGTCACACTGTTTGCACTCTGAAATGACTGAGTTGTGTTCCTTCAGTCAGCTTATTACCTGTCTAGATCAGATGTGGTTTATGCCAGGTAAATTAACAAATTGCATCCAGACTGTGAACATGTGAGGAATAAAACAAAACATAGTAAACATACAAACTACTGCAGTAGTCGGCACTCTGGAAAGATACATTTTACTGATATGCAATATTTTAAAAATAAGCTACATGCAATTAAATACGGTAATAAGTAAAACAAGTAGAATAAAATACTATGTTGAAAATTTAAGTAATAGGTTATTTTTCTTATAGAAATGTTGTTATTGATTGGATGGATCATAAATAAATGAGAGTCTGAAGGCTAGAGTCCACGTCATTTCTGTGTACAGGGGCATTTCTTTACTGTGCAATACAATGTAACTACTTTTGTATAATCGAATATGCTGGTTATGGAAATATTTAATAGGGAGGCACAATCTGGATCAATTCAGATAGAATAGGAGCAATAAAGTCACCCTAGTTGCAAATGTTATTATGCTGCAATGGTAATGTTATATTAGATCTTGCAGACACAATGTCAGTCTGAGAAAAATATTAACTAAGTGTTTCCTTTATTCAATTCAATTGAAGCATTTAGTTATATTATTGCTTCTTATATAAGGCAGAACCATATTTATAGCTTAGACTGCTCTAGCCACCGACACCAATGGGTAATTTATCAATGCAGAAAAAAAGGAATTGGCTTCTTGTCACTTTCACATGCAGATCTATTAAACATTCTCCTCCACATTTCATCTCAGAAGATGGTGATCAGTAAGGCAGCCTTTAGTCCTGTAAAGGGGTACTCGGGTGGAAACCTTTTTTTTTTTTTTTTTTTTTTAAATCAACAGGTGCCATAAAGTTGAACAGATTTGTAAATTACTTCTATTAACAATCTTAATCCTTCCAGTACTTATTAGCTGCTTAATTCTACAGAGGAAATTCTTTTATTTTTGGAACACAGAGCTCTCTGCTGACATCATGACCATAGTGCTCTCTGCTGACATCTCTCTCCATTTTAAGAACTTTCCAGAGTATGAGAAAATTCCCATAGAAAACTTATGCTGCTCTGGACAGTTCCTAAAAGGGACAGAAATGTCAGCAGAGAACACTGTGCTCGTGATGTCAGCAGAGAGCTCTGTGTTCAAAAAAGAAAATAATTTCCTCTGTAGAATTCAGCAGCTAGTAATTTACAGAAGTAATTTACAAATCTGTTTAACTTCCTGGCACCAGTTGATTTAAAAAAAAAAAAAAAGTTTTCCACTCGAGTACCCCTTTAAAGTTATGTTCTGTATTGGGAATATATATTCAGAAATGTGTACCTGCCATAGCCCCCAACACCAAATAGCTGTCTTATCACAAACAAATTACAAAGTAGAATATAAAGCATAAGTATCATACTAAATAATACAAAAAAGACCATCACATATGATGACAGAATAATACAATCATAAAATGACATATAAGTGATAACATATAACCAGCATACAATGGCATATAAATAATTACTAAATAATTCCATCATGAAGTCTACACTATGTATATTTACAGAACCACATAATGAGCATATATACAACCACCATTTAGTGACTGAATACCACCATAACATTACTTGAATGGGTATTTTTAAAAGATGAACAGTCCAAAAATGTCTCTGAAATGTTGTTTTCTGTTAAATAAAGATCATTCCAATACTTTTTTTTCTTGTTTTGTTGTCATTTACAGGTCCTGTTATTTAGTATGCCTGTCTCTTGTTCTTGTCAGCACATCCTGGCTATAAGCAGCTAGTCTAGTGTGTTTCATTGCCCTTTTGAAAATAATACATGTGTTTTGAAGTTTTATAGTAGCTCCAGAAGGCAGCCCTGTTCCAGATATGCCACATAACTGATCATGTATTAGGGGCAGTGACAGTCCTGAAGGGGTTAAATGTAAATAAAATAATATACGAATATATTATGTTACATGTCTGTATAAAGGAAAATACTACTTCACATGACTGCTGCTGTTCCTGCCCTTATTTTTTAATTGTTTGAATGAGCTTTATATATTAAAGGGGTATTCCAGGATTTTTTTTTGACTATGCTACAGGGGCTGTAAAGTAAGTGTAGTTCACAAAATAGTGTCTGTAACTGTGTGTTACGGTTTTCTCACAATTCTTCTGTGATTTGGATAACCCCTTTAAGATGCTAAACTGAATATATATAGTTTTTGTTGTATAGCGGAAAATTTATCATTGGCTCATTTCATTGTGTTATGGGTATGTTAGTAAAGGGTTTCCCCAGAGTCACTTAAATTAAGCTTACAAAATACCCCCCCCCCTTGTGTGGTATCAGAACGCCGAAAAAATTGAAACTTTTTTTGTGTGAAAATTTTGAGAAATCTGGCACTTAATAAACATAAATAAAAGTCAGTGTGAATGTTATCAATTTTTGCACAGTTTGCGGGCTGCATAAAATTTGGTGGCCATTCACAGAAAAAATACACAGCATTTATGTGTGATAACCCGTCTTCCCATAGTCTATATATTGTGTATATGTATTTTGGGTACAGTAAGCATAATGTACTAGGGATGCGATAAATATTATAACACTACCTGTACTGTGTATAATGGGCTACTAAAGTGCCAAAATCCTTTTTTTTTTTTTTAGAAACTTTACTGACAAATTGTTAAAATGCCCACAGTAGCAGTTAAAGTGTCTATCTCTGCCAGTCTGCTCCAACCCCATGTGTCTTCTAGTTACACTGGTACATTATGCAGTGTCACTCGGAGGTACTGTATATAATGGGTCTTTTATACAAGTTTAGGCAACATCTGAAATGGTTAAAACTGAATAAAGAAGATAAGCCACATGAATAGATGTAATTTGATAAAAAATAAATAAATAAATAAACGTTGTGACCCCATGACTCTATACTTTCCGCCCTGGGTGTGCAGAAGTTAGCTCCAAATACTTTTCGAAACCTATAAGCCAATGATAACATTACTGATATTGTATTAGTATTAATACTCTCCATGTAAGCAGGCACTGTAAGGTTAAAGTTCATCAACTTTTACAATGGTGCATTCCATTATAATGCAGCCTAGGGAAAGATGGGGATAGTGTTGCTGTGAATCCAGGCAGGAATGCACACAGGAGCAGTGATCCTTACTTATGGGTCACAAGGTTGAATATTAAATACGTTCCCCCCATGACCAATCCTCTTAAAAGTTTATATAGTCTTTGTCATGTTTTCATTATGAATTTGCCAATTTCTATGTCAAAAGGGAATCCTGAGTGGAACACAATTTAATATTGGTTGTCACTTCTATAACTTAGTGTTTTAGGATTCATGTTCCTATCTTAGTTCTACAGCAATACATCTAGCAACATGCTAAATCACAATCCAAAAAATAAACTCTTCAAATCTTCAGCTGAACACATTGATCTGAACTTGAATGCTCTGGTTGGCAGAAGTCATTAGCCCTAGAGCAGTCATCCTGTTACTTTTAATTGAAAAGACAACATTCCAATACAGATTCATCTTCCTCTTGGCAACGTTTTCAATTGGCCTTGGCTCTGCCTTCACTTGTCAGTCCCCAACTGCACTGAAGCATGCTGCAGAAAAGACATCAAATACTGTACAAGAGCTGCAAGATATTTAAAAGTAATTTTATTTCACTACAAATATAGTTTTCAGCTTGAGGCTAAAGACACCACAAGGAACACCTACCAAGCAGCTGAGGGGCCTATATAATCGGCTCCATAAGTACGATGATACTTTGGTCAAGGCTGCAGGAACAAAGGATAATTTATAAAGTCACATTCACATAAATCATAAAGGGCAGGGGTACTTAACTACTTTAAAGGAGAACTCCGGAATATAAAAATTGTCGCCCATACTGCCGGCAGTAAAAGAATAAAGATGTACATACCTTCCTCCATTCCCTCGGGGCCTCCGGTAACCGGCTCCGGTCCCCGCCGCGATCCACTTCCTGGTTGGCGGTGGTCGGATGAATCAGCCAATCACCAGCCGCAGTGCAGTCCGACTCGGCCGGCGATAGGCTGAGCGGCAGTGTGAAAGCGCTTCAGGACACAAAATTCTTCACTACACCGGCACCTGCGGCCGGGGCCGAAAACGTCACACTGCTGCTCAGCCTATCACCGGCTGAGTCGGACTGAGCTGCGGCTGGTGATTGGCTGATTCATCCAACCACCGGCAACCAGGAAGTGGATCGCGGCGGAGACCGGAGCTGGTTACCGGAGGCCCCGGGGGAGCGGAGGAAGGTATGTTCATCTTTATTTTTTTTACTGCCGGCACTATGGGGGACAATTTTTATGTTCTGGAGTTCACCATTAAGTTCAGGTTCCGTTATCCAAGTGCACTTTCAAGTGAAGGACCAAGCTAAACTAACATTCAGCTTCACCTGATGGGGAACTTCACCCCTGGCAGCCACACTGCTATGCACGAGAGGCACTGCAGAAAATGACTATTATCTTACCTCAAAAAATAAAACATACCGTATATACTCGATTATAAGCCGATCCGAAAATAAGCCGAGGCCCCTAATTTCACCCCAAAAACCCAGGAAAAAAATAAAAAAAAATAAAAAAAAGTTATTGACTCGACTTTAAGCCTAGGGTGGGAAATACATTATCCCCCCCCCCCCATGTCATCATTCCCCCCTGTCATCATCCAGACCCCCGTCATCATCCAGACCCCCGTCATCATCACCCTGTCATCATCACCCTGTCATCATCCCCCTCGCCCTCATCCCCCCTTCATCATCCCCCACTTCATCATCACCCCCCTTCATCATCACCGCCTGTCAATCCCTTCATCAGTGGTCTTCAACCTGTGAACCTCCAGATGTTGCAAAACTACAACTCCCAGCATGCCCGGACAGCCGGGGATGCTAGGAGTTGTAGTTTTGAAACATCTGGAGGTCCGCAGGTTGAAGACCACTGCGGCCTTCGTCATCATCCAGACCCCCCTTTATTTTTCTACTCACCTCCCCTCGGTGGGAAGGAAGGGTGAGCTGGTCCGGGCCATCTATGCTGCAGGGACCGTCCAGTGGGGACAGTTTAGTCGTGTTAGTCGTTCCGGGCTGTCCATTTTCACCGGGAGGCCCTCTTCTCCGCTCCAGGCTGGCCCCAGACTAGTGATGTTGCCTTTATGATGACGCACAGGGATGTTCATGTGCAGGTACGTCTGCTGCGCACGGACTTCCCTGTGCATCGTCATCAAGGCAACGTCACTATGCCGGGGCCGGCCCGAAGCGGAGAAGAGGGCCTCCCGGTGAAAATGGACAGCCTGGAACTACTAACTCTCCCCACCGGACGGTCCCTGCAGCATAGATGGCCCGGACAAGCTCACCCTTCCTTCCCACCGAAGGGAGGTGAGTAGAAAACTAAAGGGGGGTCTGGATGATGACGAAGGTTGCAGTGGTCTTCAACCTGCGGACCTCCAGATGTTTCAAAACTACAACTCCAAGCATGCCCGGACAGCCGATGGCTGTCCGGGCATGCTGGGAGTTGTAGTTTTGCAATATCTGGAGCTCCGCAGGTTGAAAACCACTGAGAAGGGATTGACAGGCAGAGAGTTCACTCGAGTATAAGCCGAGGGGGGCGTTTTCAGCACGAAAAATCGTGCTGAAAAACTCGGCTTATATTCGAGTATATACGGTACTACTGAAGTGTGTAGGATGTAGAAACAGAGTTGGAATGCTAGAAAATTCACAAAAGGGACACAAAACCCTTTATGATGCTTTTTCACATTTACTGTAAAACAAAAAAAGCTGGCAAACTTACAATCCAATTGCAACAGATTTTACACTGACAGAACATATGCAGAACACTCTCTGCAGTGCGGCTTTACTGTAATTATTATTTCTGTGTGGCCCTACTCCTATATGTCTTGATAACTGCTTAGCATCACAGAGATCTTCTAACACCTGCTATTTCTAAAATAGCTGCTAAAGCTATGTGCATAGGCTTTTATAGTGGCTTTGAGATCACTTCAATACTGCCTTCTGATTGGCCAGGAGAGCTGTTTTAACCCCTTGGGGACAGATGGTTTTTCCGTTTTTGCACTTTCATTTTTTCCTCCTTACCTTTTAAAAATCATAACCCTTTCAATCTTGCACCTAAATTTTTCTTATTGTTTGCACCACCAATTCTACTTTGTAATGACATCAGTCATTTTACCCAAAATTCTACGACGAAACGTGAAAAAAAATCATTGTGCGACAAAATTTAAGAAAAGACGCCATTTTGTAACTTTTGGGGGCTTCCATTTCTACGCAGTAAATTTTTTGGTAAAAATGATACCTTATCTTTATTTTGTAGTTCCATATGATTAAAATTATACCCTACTTATATAGGTTTGATTTTGTCGTACTTTTATACATTTAAAATCGTCATCTTCTGACCCCTATAACTTTTTATTTTTCAGCATACAGGGCGGTGTGAGGGCTAATTTTTTGCGCCGTGATCTGAAGTTTTTAGTGCTACCATTTTTGTATTGATTGGACTTTTGATCGCTTTTAATTCATTTTTTCATGATGTAAAAAGTGACCAAAAATACGCTATTTTGCACTTTGGAATATTTTTGTGCTTACGCCATTGAGGTTTAATTAACAATATATTTTTTTTAATTTGGACATTTCCGCACGCAGCGATGTCACATGATTATTTTTATTTATACTTTTTATTCAAACTTTTATTAGGGAAGGGGTGAAATGATCTTCATTTAAGGAGATATCCAGTGGTGAAAAACGTATCCCCTATCCTAAGGATAGGGGATAAGTTTCAGATCGCGGGGGGTCCAACCGCTGGAGCCCCCCACGATCTCCTGTACAGGGCCCCGACAGCCCACGGGAAGGGGGCGTGTTGATCACCGCACGAAGCCCCCCTTTAATACACCTCTATGGCAGAGCCGGAGCGCTGCCTTCGGCATTCTACGGCTCTGCCATAGAGTTGTATTGAGGGGGCGTGTCGGCCGCCACTTCGTACGGTCGTCAACACGTGCTATCTGGCTAGCGAGCCGGGGCCCTGTAAAGAGAGATCGCGGGGGGGCCCCAGCGGTTGGAGCCCCCGTGATCTGAAGTTTTTCACCACTGGGCTATCCCTTTAACTTTTTTTTTTAAACTTTTTTTTGCAATGTTATAGCTCCCATAGGGGGCTATAACACTGCACACACTGATCTTTTACATTGATCAATGGTTTCTCATAGGAAACCATGGATCAATGATTCTGCCGCTTGACTGCTCATGCCTAGATCTCAGGCCCCCCCCCCCCCCGGAGATTGCCGCACGCAGCACCCGCCCCACCACCTTGCATGGTGGAGCCGAAGCTGTAAGCTCCAGCTCCACCACTCACTGAACTTTCACACGTTGTGATTACACAGTGTGTGAGCTGCGGGGACGCGATCCACTAGAGGCCGGCGCGATGACGTCACATCATCGCGCCGGCGCCCGGAGATCCTGTCCCCGCAGCCCGCATACTGTGAGTACTGAAGAGTATGCTCAGGGGCCAGGGGATTTGGGGAAACTATATACAGGAGGAGGGGGAGGGGGATTTAAAAACTTGGAAAAAGGGAATATTTAATGTGTAGGGCAAAGCACAGGGGGCATTATATGGGAAGAGCACATGGCAGGGGGCCCCCCTGTGCTGTCCCCCTCACATATAATGCCCCCTGTGCTGTGTCCCACACATATAATTTATATGTTTGGGGCACAGCACAGGGGGCATTATATGTGAGGGGCATAGCACAGGGGGCATTATATGTGACGGGTAAAGCACAGGGGGCATTATATGAAATAATGCCCCCTGTGCTGTGCCCCTCACATATAATGCCCCCTGTGCTGTGTTCCACACATATAAATTATGTGTGTGGGGCACAGCACAGGGGGCATTATATGAAATAATGCCTCCTGTGCTGTGCCCCTTACATATAATGCCCCCTGTGCTGTGCCCCTCACATATAATGCCCCCTGTGCTGTGTTCCACACATATAAATTATATGTGTGGGGCACAGGGGGCATTATATGTGAGGGGTACAGCACAGGGGGCATTATATGTGTGGGGCACAGCACAGGGGGCATTATATGTGTGGGGCACGGCACAGGGGGCATTATATGTGTGGGGCACAGCACAGGTGGCATTACATGTGTGGAGCACAGCACAGGAGGCATTATTTCATATAATGCCCCCTGTGCTGTCCTCCACACATATAATGCCCCCTGTGCTGTGTCCCTTGCATATAATGCCCCCTGTGCTGGGCCCCACACATATAAATTATATGTGTTGGGCACAGCACAGGGGGCATTATATGTGAGGGGCACAGCACAGGGGGTATTATATGTGAGGGGCACAGCACAGGAGGCATTATTTCATATAATGCCCCCTGTGCTGTGCTCCACACATATAATGCCACCTGTGCTGTGCCCCACACATATAATGCCCTGTGCTATGCCCCACACATATAATGCCCCCTGTGCTGTGCCCCTCACATATAATGCCCCCTGTGCTGTGCCCCACACATATAAATTATATGTGTGGGCCACAGGGGGCATTATATGTAAGGGGCACAGCACAGGGGGCATTATATGTGAGGGGCACAGCACAAGAGGCATTATTTCATATAATGCCCCCTGTGCTGTGCTCCACACATATAATGCCCCCTGTGCTGTGCCCCACACATATAAATTATATGTGTGGGGTACAGCACAGGGGGCATTATATGTGAGGGGCACAGCACAGGAGGCATTATTTCATATAATGCCCCCTGTGCTGTGCTCCACACATATAATGCCACCTGTGCTGTGCCCCACATATAATGCCCCGTGCTTTGCCCCACACATATAATGCCCCCTGTGCTGTGCCCATCACATATAATGACCCATAATGCACCCCTCACATATAATGCCCCCATCATGCACCCCTCATATATAATGCCCCCATCATGCACCCTTCACATGTAATGCCCCCGTCATGCGCCCCTCACATATAATGCCCCCGTCATGCGCCCCTCACATATAATGGCCCCTGTTCTGTGCCCCTCACAAATAATGCTCCTTTCATGTGCCCCAAACATAAAATGCCCCCTGTGCTGTCCCCCTCACATATAATGCCCCCTGAGGGGACAGGATGGGGGCATTATATGTGAGGGGCACAGCACAGGGGGCATTATATGTGAAGGGCACAGCACGGGGCATTATATGTGAGGGGCGCATGATGGGGGCATTATATATGAGGGGCAAAGAACAGGAGCATTAAATGTGAAGGGCACAGCACGGGGCATTATATGTGAGGGGCGCATGATGGGGGCATTATATGTGAGGGGCAAAGAACGGGGGCATTATATGTGAAGGGCACAGCACAGGGGGGCAATATATGTTAGGGGCACAGGACAGAGGGCATTATTATTATGTGGGGGGGAACAGGACGGGTCATAATTATTATATGTAGGGGCACAAGATGGGGCATTATTACTATATGTGAAGGCACAGAATGTTCTGCATTTCAGAAGTATAGTGTATATTATGAGGAATTTCTGGGGTGGGCCACAAAACATTTGGGTATTTTATTCAGAAGGTGTAATGCACAGCAAGTTATATTCAGAGAGTGCAGTGTTTGGTAGCATTAAATTTAGAGAACACAGTGTGTGGTAGTATTATATTCAGAGGGTGCAGTGTGTGATAGTATTATATACAGAGGGTACGGTGTGTGGCGGTATTATATTCAGAGGGTACAGTGTGTTGTACATTCAGGAGGTACAATGTATCAGAATTATATTCAGAGGGTGTGTGGCGGTACTGTATTAGAAGAATACAGTGTTTGGCAGTATTATAATAATTATTGTTTTCATATAGAGGATCAGAATCCGCTGACATAGAAACCATCTGGACGTCAAGTTCTGCAGGGAGAACATTTAGCTGGAACAATTCCTGGCGGTATGTACATCTGAATTAGATAAGGAAAGACTATAGAGAAGACGTCACCTGTAGTCACTGATATCATTGTGTATTCTCCTCACTATAGAGAAGACGTCACCTGTAGTCACTGATATCATTTTGTATTCTCCTCACTATAGAGAAGACGTCACCTGTAGTCACTGATATCATTCTGTATCCTCCTGTGTGTGTCCCATCAGAACTGGAGTCACTTGTAAGTTCTGCAGTAATGATGGGTGAAACAACAACTCCCAGCATCCCCGTACCACTGCTTAGGTCATACTGGGAGCTGTAGTTTTAAATGGTAAAAATTTCTTTAGCACTTTCCCATTCTGCGGCAATTGGTATATTTGATAGTTATTCTGACAAGTGAAAATGGCCTAAGAGTCTTAAACAAGGTTAGGACTGTATGATACATTTAATAATATTGTAAGTTCCGTGAGCAACATCTTGTTTTCTGTCCGCCAACCCAAAATACTCTAATAGTGCCCCTCCCGAGACTCCACTCTGGATCCGCCCCTGCTTTCACTTTACACACGGCGTTCAACTTTGAACACCGCGTCTAAAGGGTTAATAGCACGTGGCCCAGCCTTATAGAAAGGTTAAAGGCACCATGGGATTCACTGAGGTGATGTGATAATTCCTCCTCCTCCTTTCTGCCATATGGCTGATGTTCTTTTAGCAGATTCTGCTAGACCGAACCATACAAAGTTCATGGAATAGCCAAACTGAAATTTTAGCACACTTCTAACCAAACTGGAACCCGGCATTATGGATTTGGTTCTCTCATCTCTAGTCTTCACCCTCTATAATAGCTTAAAACACACTGCAGCAGTAAATATTATGGGCGAGATTTATCAAAACTAGGGATGAGCGAATGGAATCTGACAAATCCGAATTTGTTACGAATTTCAGGAAAAATTTGCTTTGCAACGAATCAGTATATTGCCGCGATTCGATAAAATGAATCGCTTCATTAAACTCCATTTAGTGCGGTCCAGTCTCCAGGGCATCTAAAATGGCGGATCCACATGTGAGGACATGGAGCAAGAAATTCTGGGAAGGCAGGTAGGTGGGATGACCATGAATCACATGCAGCATGCTGCCTATCAGTAGCCAGCCAGCCCTGTGATGTCACAGCCCTATATAATCAGCAGCCATCTTGCGGCCAGCCATCCCGGCGTTGTATTTCAGAGACAGCATTTTATTTCATACAGAGATAAAGCAGTGCGTGTGTTGCACAGAAAAACAGCTTCACAGCAGCGATTCAACAGTTTTAAGCGTAGTGGAGCGCATAGTCCTCCTCTCATAAGTGTACACTGTATGCACACCTACGTGGTGTACGATTTTGTTCCTGTTAAAGTCAAAAGGGCCTAGTTACTCTGAAAGGCCAGCCAAAACTACACACCTGCTTTTGTAGCCAAATACAGTTTTAAGCGTAGTGGAGTGCATAGTTCTCTTATCATAAGTGTATTACCTACGTACACATACGTGGTGTACGATTTTATTTTTGTTAAAGTCATGGGGTCTAGATATTCTGAAAGGCTAGCCAAAACTACACACCTGCTTTTGTAGCCAAATACAATTTTAAGCGTAGTGGAGCCTAATGTCCTCCTCTCATAAGTGTAACATATACGCACTCAGCTGGTGTATAAGTATGTCAGGCAGAGAAGAGCCTGGATCTGCATAGAAGAGTGGCGGAGGCTTAAATTCGTCAGGCGCAGGCAGAGGTTGCAGCAGAGTAGGGGCGTGTGGCAGCAAGAGTCACAGCGAGAGGTCTGAGCTCCCAGTGTCAGCTAGCAGTCATGTCTCGACCAGCAACCGACCAGCCGTGATTGATTGGTTTACTCGGTCATCCACTTCATCTCAAGTGACATCCAACAACCCCAGTCAACAGTCGTTGGGTTACTCAGACTCAACCTTCAGTTGGCATGGGCCTCATGCTGTTGCTGCCCCCTCCAGGGTCTTTCATTGTGCCGCCATATGGTCTACTCATACTAATGCTGCCACCTCCAGGCTCTCTCATTGTGCTGCCATATGGTCTCATCCTGCTGCTGCCACCTCAGGCTCTGTCATTGTGCCACCATATGGTTTCCTCATACTGATGCTGCCTCCTCCAGGCTCTCTAATTGTGCCGCCATATGGCCCTCTCATGCTGATGCTGCCAAATCCATTCTCTGTCATTGTGCCACCATATGGTCTCATCATGCTGATGCTGCCACCTCCAGGCTCTCTCATTGTGCCACCATATGGTGTCCTCATGCTGATGTTGCCACCTCCAGGCTCTCTCATTGTGCTGCCATGGATACTCACAAACATAATTAACCCCTTAAGGACACATGACGTTCTCATACGTCTCCATTTCCGAGTCCTTAAGGACACATGACGTATGAGAACATGATGTGTTTTACCGGCCCCCCCACAACCATCTGGAGCAGAGCCGGTGCCCGATGCCTGCTGAAATCGTTCAGCAGGCATCGGGGCATATCGCCCAGGGGGGTCATGATGACCCCCCATGTCGACGATGGCCGCAGATCGCTGGACAATTCAGTCCAGCGATCTGCGGCGGATTCCGGGTCAATCGGGTCTCCAGTGACCCGGTGACCCGTAATTATTGGCTGATCGGGGCCGTCAGAGACGGCCCCGAACAGCCATAGCCAGCAGGGGTGAGATGGCACTGGTGCCACCTCATGATCGCCCTGATTCGTCGGCCGGATTACTGGCCGACCAATCAGGGCGCCTGCTGCGGGTGTCACTCCCGCAACCCTCTCCACCCCTCTTCCGGAGGACGTGAGTGGGTGCGGGACGTGCACCCCGGGTGCTGGGGACCCCGATCCCCGGCGTCCCTGTTGGGATCGGGGCCCCAGGAGCAGCGGCGGCGGCGACGACGAGGGACTGACCTGATGCGGCTGGATCGTTGGAGGTGAGTGACAGCCTCCTGCTGTTGCTTAGCAACAGCTCCCAGCATGCAAAAAGGGCATGCTGGGAGCTGTAGTTATGCAACACCAGGACGCAGATCACCACAACTCCCAGCATTCCCTTATGGGCATGCTGGGACTTGTAGTTTTGCAACAGCTGGAGGCACATTCTTTCTATGGAAAAGTGTACCTTCAGCTGTTGTATAACTACAACTCCCAGCTCAGCTAAAGTGCATGCTGGGAGTTGTAGTGGTGCATCTGGTGGTTGCATAACTACAACTCCCAGCATGCCCGTTGGCCGTCTGACTGCTGAGAGTTGCAGTTTTGCAACAGCTGAAGGCACACTGATTTAAGTAGCAAACCAATGTGTCTCCAGCTGTTGCATAACTACAATCCCCAGCATCCCCAGCCAAAGTAGTATGGCTCCAGCTGTTGCATAACTACAAGACCCAGCATGCCCTTCCGCTGTCCGTACATGCTGGGGGTTGTAGCTTTTGCAACAGCTGAAGGCACACTGGTTGCAAAACACTGAGTTTGTTACCAAACTCGGTGTTTCACAACCAGTGTGCCTCCAGCTGTTGCAAAACTACAACTCCCAGCATGCACTGATAGACCGTACATGCTGGGAGTTGTAGTTTTGCAACAGCTGGATGTCCCCCCCCCCCCCCAATGTGAATGTACAGGGTACACTCACATGGGCGGAGGATTACAGTTAGTATCCAGCTGCAAGTTTTATTGGGGAGGGGGGCTGGGTAGTGGTATGTGTATACGTAGTGTTTTTTACTTTTTATTTTATTGTGTGTTAGTGTAGTGTTTTTGGGGTACAGTCGCACGGGCGGGGGTTCACAGTAGTTTCTCGCTGGCAGTTTCAGCTGCGGCGGAAAATTTGCCGCAGCTCAAACTGCCAGCGAGAAACTACTGTGAACCCCCGCCCGTGCGACTGTACCCTAAAAACACTACACTAACACACAATAAAATAAAAAGTAAAAAACACTACGTATACACATACCACTACACAGCCCCCCTCCCCAATAAAAATGAAAAACGTCTGGTACGCCACTGTTTCCAAAACGGAGCCTCCAGCAGTTGCAAAACTACAACTCCCAGCATGCACTGATAGACCGTACATGCTGGGAGTTGTAGTTTTGCAACAGCTGGATGTGTCCCCCCCCCCCCCCCCCCCAATGTGAACGTACAGGGTACACTCACACGGGCGGAGGATTACAGTAAGTATCCGGCTGCAAGTTTGAGCTGCGGCAAATTTTCTGCCGCAGCTCAAACTGCCAGGGAGAAACTACTGTGAACCCCTGCCCGTGCGACTGTACCCTAAAAACACTACACTACACTAACACAAAATAAAATAAAAAGTAAAAAACATTACATATACACATACTCCTATACAACCCCCCTCCCTTCCCCAATAAAAATGAAAAACGTCTGGTACGCCACTGTTTCCAAAACAGAGCCTCCAGCTGTTGCAAAACAACTACTCCCAGTATTGCCAGATAGCCGTTGACTGTCTAGGCATGCTGGGAGTTTTACAACAGCTGGAGGCACCCTGTTTGGGAATCACTAACGTAGAATACCCCTATGTCCACTCCTATGCAAGTCCTTAATTTAGGCCTCAAATGCGCATGGCGCTCTCACTTTGGAGCCCTGTTGTATTTCAAAGCAACAGTTTAGGGTCAAATATGGGTTATCGCCGTACTCGGGTGAAATTGTGTTACAAATTTTGGGGGGTATTTTCTGCTATTACCCTTTTTAAAAATGTAAAAATTTTGGGAAAACAAGCATTTTAGGTAAAATATATATATATATATTTTTTTTACATATGCAAAAGTCGTGAAACACCTGTAGGGTATTAAGGTTCAAATTACCCCTTGTTACGTTCCCCGAGGGGTCTAGTTTCCAAAATGGTATGCCATGTTTTTTTTTTTTTTTGCTGTCCTGGCACCATAGGGGCTTCCTAAATGCGGCATGCCCCCAGAGCAAAATTTGCTTTCAAAAAGCCAAATGTGACTCCTCTTCTGAGACCTGTAGGGCGCCAGCAGAGCACTTTTCACCCCCATATGGGGTGTTTTCTGTATCGGGAGAAATTGGGCTTCAAATTTTGGGGGGTATTTTCTGCTATTACCCTTTTTAAAAATGTAAAATTTTTGGGAAACCAAGCATGTTAGGTAAAAAATATATATTTTTTTTACATATGCAAAAGTCGTGAATCACCTGTGGGGTATTACGGTTCACTTTACCCCTTGTTACGTTCCCTGAGGGGTCTAGTTTCCAAAATGGTATGCCATGTGTTTTTTTTTTTTTTGCTGTCCTGGCACCATAGGGGCTTCCTAAAGGTGACATGCCCCCCAAAAACCATTTGTCGCTCCTTCCCTTCTGAGCCCCCTACTGCGCCCGCTGAACAATTAACATAGACATATGAGGTATGTGTTTACTCGAGAGAAATTGGGTTTCAAATACAAGTAAAAATTTTCTCCTTTTTACCCCTTGCAAAAATTCAAAAATTGGGTCTACAAGAACATGCGAGTGTAAAAATGAAGATTTTAAATTTTCTCCTTCACTTTGCTGCTATTCCTGTGAAACACCTAAAGGGCAAATACACTTACTGAATGTCATTTTGAATACTTTGGGGGGTGTAGTTGTTATAATGGGGTCTTTTATGGGGTATTTCTAATATGAAGACCCTTCAAATCCACTTCAAAACTGAACTGGTCCCTGAAAAATAGTGAGTTTGAAAATTTTGTGAAAAATTTCCAAATTGCTGCGGAACTTTGAAGCCCTCTGGTGTCTTCCAAAAGTAAAAACTCATACATTTTATGATGCAAACATAAAGTAGACATATTGTATATGTGAACCCCCCAAAAATATATTTTAAATATCCATTTTCGTTACAAGCAGAGAGCTTCAATTAGTTAGAAAAATGCAAACTTTTCATTTTCCCACTCTGAAAGGATGCAATTTCCCACAAAAATTTACCACTAAGTTAAAGTAGAATATGTCACGAAAAAACAATCTCGGAATCAGAATGATAACTAAAAGCATTCCAGAGTTATTAATGTTTAAAGTGACAGTGGTCAGATTTGCAAAAAACACTCTGGTCCTTAAGGTGTAAAATGGCCTGGTCCTTAAGGGGTTAAGGTGCTGCTCCCCAGTTACATAAATTCCTCCACATCAGACCACAAGTAAATATTGAGGATATACATTAGCTAAAACGTAACTTTTCTTAGAATAAAATATATGGACCCAACATTTTTTTTTAAATCTAACAAAAGGAAAGATGTGCAAAAAACACCATGTGCCACCTACGCCACCAAGTACTGATGCAATGCAAAGTCCTCTAAAAGGTGGAAGGGAACAATGTATGGTCCATTGTAACAGGTGGGGGTAAAAACTTGCCCTGTAAGGCCCTACTCTCGCACTATTAATTCCCTTCTTTGTAAGTGTTACTTGCCCTAAAACGGCGGCCCCACACAGGAACCTCTCCCTATTTCCACCTAAAAATACTGCCATTTCCCAGGGTTTTTAGGTGGAAATAGGAAGAGGTTCCTGTGCAGGGACGCCCTTTTTAGGGCGAGTAACACTTGCCAAAAAGGGACTTAATAGGTCGAGAGTAGGGCCTTACAGGAGAAGTTTCTACCCCCACCTGCTACAATGGGCAATATGTTGCTCCCTTCCACCTTTTGGAGGCAAGTGTTACTCGTCCTAAAAATGGCAGCCCCACACAGGAACCTCTCCCTATTTCCACCGAAAAACCCTGGGAAATGGCAGTGTTTTTAGGTGTAAATAGAGAGAGGTTCCTGTGGGCGCCGCCCTTTTTAATGCGAGTAACATTTGCCAAGAAGGAAATTAATAGTGCGAGAGTAGGGCCTTACAGAGGAAATTTTAACCCCCACCTGTTACAATGGACCATACGTTGTTCCCTTCCACCTTTGAGAGGTATTTGCATCACATCAATACTTGGTGGTGTAGGAGGCACATGGTGTGTTTTTTTTTTTTTTTTTGCACACCTTTCCTTTTGTTAGATAAAAAATATATTTTGGGTCCATATATTTTATCCTAAGAATAATATTAAAAGTAAATTTTTACGTGATGCATATCCTCAATACTTACTTGTGCACACTAACCCTTTGACAAAAGAGACCATTTCCTTCTGTCTACCTGCCTCAGCTACTATTCGGATCCATGCCACACATCTGATGCCAAGCTATTCTTCTTTTACCCACCTTCATCACAGGGTACAGGAATTAACACCCACCACCCCACTCTGTCACTTTTTAGGACTCCTGATGCTGCTGATGCCACCTCCAGGCTAGGTTATCCTAGCTCCCTTGTGCAATCTTCTTTCAGTAGAGCCCTCTCTCTCGACCAAGCAAAATGCCTACTTCCCAAGACGGATGTTTCATCTTCTAGCATCACTAATCATTCTGCTAATTTCATAACTACCTATAGTAGAGAACCCCAAGATATCAGAAAGATTCTAACCAAGCATTGGTCCATCTTACTCGTAGACCCCCATCTCAACAGCCTTCTTCCATCCAAACCTCCCATCACATTTCGTAGATGTTACGCCGAGCGCTCCGGGTCCCTGCTCCTCCCCGGAGCGCTCACGGCGTCTCTCTCTCTGCAGCGCCCTGGTCAGACCCGCTGACCGGGAGCGCTGCACTGACATTGCCGGCGGGGATGCGATTCGCATAGCGGGACGCGCCCGCTCGCGAATCGCATCCCAAGTCACTTACCCGTCCCGGTTCCCGGCTGTCATGTGCTGGAGCGCGCAGCTCCGCTCTCTAGGGCGCGCGCGCCAGCTCTCTGAGACTTAAAGGGCCAGTGCACCAATGATTGGTGCCTGACCCAATTAGCCTAATTAGCTTCCACCTGCTCCCTGGCTATAATACCTCACTTCCCCTGCACTCCCTTGCCGGATCTTGTTGCCTTGTGCCAGTGAAAGCGTTTAGTGTTGTCCAAAGCCTGTGTTTCCAGAACTCCTGCTATCCATATTGACTACGAACCTTGCCGCCTGCCCCGACCTTCTGCTACGTCTGACCTTGTCTCTGCCTAGTCCTTCTGTCCCACGCCTTCTCAGCAGTCAGTGAGGTTGAGCCGTTGCCAGTGGATACGACTTGGTTGCTACCGCCGCAGCAAGACCATCCCGCTTTGCGGCGGGCTCTGGTGTATACCAGTAGCATCTTAGAACCGGTCCACCGGCACGGTCCACGCCAATCCCTCGCTGACACAGAGGATCCACAACCAGCTAGCCGAATCGTGACAGTAGATCCGGCCATGGATCCCGTGAGGTGCCGCTGCCAAGTCTCGCTGACCTTACCACGGTGGTTGCTCAGCAATCGCAGCAAATTGCCCAACAAGGACAGCAGCTGTCGCAGTTGACCGCCACGTTACAGCAACTTCTGCCACTGCTACAGCAACAACCATCTCCTCCGCCAGCTCCTGCACCTCCTCCGCAGCGACTGGCCGCTCCTATCCTCCGCTTGTCCCTGCAGGACAAATTTGATGGGGACTCTAGACTCTGCCGTGGATTTTTGTCTCAATGTTCCCTGCATATGGAGATGTTGTCGGACCTATTTCCTACAGAACGGTCTAAGGTGGCGTTCGTAGTGAGCCTTCTTTCTGGAAAGGCCTTGTCTTGGGCCACACCGCTCTGGGACAGCAATGATCCTGCCACAGCCACAGTCCAGTCCTTCTTCGCTGAAGTCTGTAGTGTCTTAGAGGAACCAGCCCGAGCTTCTTCTGCCGAGACTGCCCTGCTGAACCTGGTCCAGGGTAATTCTTCAGTAGGCGAGTACGCCATCCGATTTCGTACTCTCGCTTCCGAATTATCTTGGAATAACGAGGCTCTCTGCGCGACCTTTAAAAAAGGCCTATCCAGTAACATCAAGGATGTGCTGGCCGCACGAGAGATTCCTGCCAACCTGCAAGAACTTATCCATTTGGCCACCCGCATTGACATGCGTTTTTCCGAGAGACACCAGGAACTCCGCCAGGAAAAAGACCTAGATCTCTGGGCACCTCTCCCACAGTATCCTTTGCAATCGCGAATCGCATCCCAAGTCACTTACCCGTCCCGGTTCCCGGCTGTCATGTGCTGGCGCGCGCGGCTCCGCTCTCTAGGGCGCGCGCGCCAGCTCTCTGAGACTTAAAGGACCAGTGCACCAATGATTGGTGCCTGGCCCAATTAGCCTAATTAGCTTCCACCTGCTCCCTGGCTATAATACCTCACTTCCCCTGCACACCCTTGCCGGATCTTGTTGCCTTGTGCTAGTGAAAGCGTTTAGTCTTGTCCAAAGCCTGTGTTTCCAGATCTCCTGCTATCCATATTGACTACGAACCTTGCCGCCTGCCCCGACCTTCTGCTACGTCTGACCTTGTCTCTGCCTAGTCCTTCTGTCCCACGCCTTCTCAACAGTCAGCGAGGTTGAGCCGTTGCCCGCTTTGCGGCGGGCTCTGGTGAATACCAGTAGCATCTTAGAACCGGTCCACCGGCACGGTCCACGCCAATCCCTCGCTGACACAGAGGATCCACAACCAGCTAGCCGAATCGTGACAGTAGAGCTCGTACTTTGCGTAATCTGATAGCTCCCAGTAAACTGGAATCTCAGATTACATGTTCCTCCACCTTTCTTGACACTACAGGGAGCTATCGCTGCGGTATTGCACGTAAATGCTGTACGAATATTTCACATAAATGCAAAACCTTTACCTCCACTACTACGGGGGACATTTTCCCTATAAAATCACTGTTAAACTGTGGATCCCAATACATTATATATTTATTACAGTGCCCTTGTGGCTTGCAATATGTGGGAAGGACGATCAGATGCTTTAGGGAACACCTCAACAAACATCGGAGCAACACAGTTCATGGTTTCCTCCTACATAGTGTTTCTCGACATCTGACTGAGAAACACAATGGGGATTTCAACTGTATTCTTGCTACCCCCATTGAACAGATTACTAGGAGTGTGAATCAGAGATTTAATACGCTAAGGAGGAGGGAAAATTTCTGGATTCACACCCTGGGCACCTTATCACCCAGGGGTCTGAATGAAATGATAGAATGTAATCTGTGATACGTTAAACTATTATTTATTATTTTTTAAATACTTTATTAATATTTTTCATACATCTTCTTATCCCAGATCGGACACATTTAGTTTTATATATAATCTTGTGCTTTTAGCTTATAATAATCCACACTAGGGGATATCATATTATTTTATTATGGTTTTAACACACTCTGATATATATCATTAATACGTAGGGATGTATGTTTGTTTATATTTGGCTTCCATTTTTCTTAATTTGCCTAGTAATATATTTCTTCTATATGTACACATAATTGTGTTTATATGTTTATTTTAATCTTATGAGTGCTATATTTTAGTATTCCTGTGGGTGCTACACCAAAAAATCGGTGTGAGCACTCCATGATTTATTCATTCACTCATATATGTCTCTATATTACCTTTGTGCATATTTTGAATCTCTAAATTTCCCTATTAGATATGGCGCATATGTCTATTAGCCTCTCTTCCTCTATTCACTACATATTGATTTTATGCATTTTTGTACTTCCATCATTTATTACATTCATTACATCATCTTACTTTTAATCACCTCTGACAGTTCAGAATCGGTTGATTCCGATGTCTCTGAACGCCTATTGGTCCATTCCGGTCACGTGACGATCGTCTCATAGCAAAGCGTCCATAACCCATATATTCATTGGCTGCTTTTGGTCCTGTGACGTCCGGCCAAATGCCCGTGAACATAATATTTGTTTACCAACAATACCCGTGTGTGTAAGTGGGTGGCGGCTGTGACAGCATCCGGATCGCGGCATAGTCCGGATGTTTACATCTGGTGTCAGCATCGGCGCATCCAGCATGTGCCGGATGTTTACCTTTGACCGTCCGGATACTGCCACCGGAGATTTACGTTCTGTATGCTTGCTTCACATCTTTTACTGTATTATTAAGATGGCCTTTGTATGTTTATGTTTACAATGGTCTGATATAACTGTCAAATGTGTACTGGATGTTTTTCTTAGATTTATTTACTATCTTTTTGTTATTGCATCATGTGACATAAACATGTTTGGCTCCTCCCACTTAAGTGGTTGGCGCCCATTTTGTACATATTTAAACTATCTCACTGCATGTATTCTGATCTGAAGAAGAGGGTGGCTCCCCCAAAACGCGTAATCTACTTTATTGTTTTATCTATTGCAATAAACCTCCCAGTGTTTTGTACTATTGCTACATCTCTGGCTCTGGTTTAATTCCATTGGAGTCTGCAGCGCCTTTAGAGGTCCTTTTCTCATCTTCTACATCACACCTCCAGGCTGTATCATTCTGCCACCATATGTTCCCCTCATGCTGATGCCACCTCCAGGCTGTGTCATTGTGCCACCATACAGTCTCCTCATACTGCTGCCACATCCAGGCTCTTTTAAAGTGCCACCCTATGGTCTTGTCATGCCGCTGCCACCTCTAGGCTTTGTCATTGTGCTGCCATGTGATATCCTTGTTGTTACGCCGAGCGCTCCGGGTCCCCGTTCCTCCCCGGAGCGCTCGCCTCATCTTCGTTGTTGCAGCGCCCCGGTCAGATCCACTGACCGGGTGCGCTGCGGTCCCGCCTTCAGCCGGGGTGCGATTCGCGATGCGGATAGCGCCCGCTCGCGATGCGCACCCCGGTCCCCGTACCTGACTCGCTCTCCCTCGGTCCTGTCCCGGCGCGCGCGGCCCCGCTCCCTAGGGCGCGCGCGCGCCGGGTCTCTGCGATTTAAAGGGCCAGTGCACCAATGATGGTGCCTGGCCCAATCTTCCCAATTAGCTTAATTAGTTTCCACCTGTGCACTCCCTACTTATACCTCACTTCCCCTGCACTCCCTTGCCGGATCTTGTTGCACTTGTGCCTAGTGAAAGCATTCCTTGTCTGTTCCTAGTCCGTGTTCCTGACCTCCTGCCGTTGCCCCTGACTACGATCCTTGCCGCCTGCCCCCGACCTTCTGCTACGTCCGACCTTGCTTCTGCCTACTCCATTGTACCGCGCCTATCTTCAGCATCTTCAGCAGCCAGAGAGGTGAGCCGTTGCTAGTGGATACGACCTGGTCACTACCGCCGCAGCAAGACCATCCCGCTTTGCGGCGGGCTCTGGTGAAAACCTGTAGTGGCTTAGAACCGGTCCACTAGCGCGGTCCTCCCCATCCCTCTCTGGCACAGAGGATCCACTACCTGCCAGCCGGCATCGTGACAGTAGATCCGGCCATGGATCCCGCTGAGGTTCCCCTGCCAGTTGTCTCTGATATCGCCCGACAGATCGCCCATCTAACCCACCAGCTGTCGGAAGTGTCCACCATTTTGCACCAACATCCCCTGCCAGTTGCCTCTGATATCGCCCGACAGGTCGCCCTTCTAACCCACCAGCTGTCGGAAGTGCGCCAACATTCGCAACTTCTTCAGCAATCATCTCCTCCGCCAGCTCCTGCACCTCCTCCGCAGCGAGTGGCCACTCCTAGCCTCTGCCTGTCCTTGCCGGACAAATTTGATGGGGACTCTAAGTATTGCCGTGGCTTTCTTTCGCAATGTTCCCAGCACTTGGAGATGATGTCGGACCAGTTTCCTACTGAAAGGTCTAAGGTGGCTTTCGTGTTCTGCCTTCTGTCTGGAAAAGCCCTGTCATGGGCCGCACCGCTCTGGGACCGCAATGACCCCGTCACTGCCTCTGTACACTCCTTCTTCTCGGAAATTCGAAGTGTCTTTGAGGAACCTGCCCGAGCTTCTTCAGCCGAGATTGCCCTGCTGAACCTGGCCCAGGGTGTTTCTTCCGTTGGCGAGTACGCCATTCAGTTCCGTGCTCTTGCTTACGAGTTGTCCTGGAATAGTGAGGTTCTCTGCGCGACCTTTAAAAAAGGCCTATCCAGCAACATTAAAGATGTTCTGGCCGCACGAGAGACTCCTGCTGACCTACATGAACTCATTCATCTAGCCACTCGCATTGACATGCGTTCTTCCGGATGGCGTCTGGAGCTCCGCCTGGATATGGACTTTGTTCGCACGAGGCGTTTTTTCTCCCCGGCTCCTCTCTCCTCTGGTCCTCTGCAATCTGTTCCTGTGCTTCCCGCCGCGGAGGCTATGCAAGTTGACCGGTCTTGCTTGACACCTCAAGAGAGGACACGACGCCGCATGGAGAATCTTTGCCTGTACTATGCCGGTACCGAACACTTCCTGAAGGATTGTCCTATCCGTCCTCCCTGCCTGGAAAGACGCACGCTGACTCCGCACAAAGGTGACACAGTTCTTGATGTCAACTCTGCTTCTCCACGCCTTACTGTGCCTGTGCGGATATCTGCCTCTACCTTCTCCTTTTCTACTATGCTCTTCTTGGATTCCGGATCTGCAGGAAAATTTTTTTTGGCCTCTCTCATCAACAGGTTCTACGTTCCTGTGACCAGTCTCGCCAGACCCCTCTTCATCTATTGTTTTTTCAATAAAAGATTGGACTGTCTCGTACATTTCCACACAGAACCCCTCCTAATTTGCATTGGACCTAATCTCGGAAAAATTGAGTTTTTTTTCTTCAGGTTCTTTGGCCCCAAGAAGAGGGGGAGACCCAAGGGGGGGGGTACTGTTACGCCGAGCGCTCCGGGTCCCCGTTCCTCCCCGGAGCGCTCGCCTCATCTTCGTTGTTGCAGCGCCCCGGTCAGATCCACTGACCGGGTGCGCTGCGGTCCCGCCTTCAGCCGGGGTGCGATTCGCGATGCGGATAGCGCCCGCTCGCGATGCGCACCCCGGTCCCCGTACCTGACTCGCTCTCCCTCGGTCCTGTCCCGGCGCGCGCGGCCCCGCTCCCTAGGGCGCGCGCGCGCCGGGTCTCTGCGATTTAAAGGGCCAGTGCACCAATGATGGTGCCTGGCCCAATCTTCCCAATTAGCTTAATTAGTTTCCACCTGTGCACTCCCTACTTATACCTCACTTCCCCTGCACTCCCTTGCCGGATCTTGTTGCACTTGTGCCTAGTGAAAGCATTCCTTGTCTGTTCCTAGTCCGTGTTCCTGACCTCCTGCCGTTGCCCCTGACTACGATCCTTGCCGCCTGCCCCCGACCTTCTGCTACGTCCGACCTTGCTTCTGCCTACTCCATTGTACCGCGCCTATCTTCAGCATCTTCAGCAGCCAGAGAGGTGAGCCGTTGCTAGTGGATACGACCTGGTCACTACCGCCGCAGCAAGACCATCCCGCTTTGCGGCGGGCTCTGGTGAAAACCTGTAGTGGCTTAGAACCGGTCCACTAGCGCGGTCCTCCCCATCCCTCTCTGGCACAGAGGATCCACTACCTGCCAGCCGGCATCGTGACACTTGTTATATTGATTTCGTAGTTTGACAGTATTTTTTCAAAGTAAACTCTTCAGGCACCGGTGACACTCAGTCATAAGCATGGGGGGGGCTTAAAGGCATGGGCTGGGACAGGCGGTAGCTTGCCTCGCGGGGACAGCCAGCTCGATTTCAAGATACAAGTACAAGCTTTTTGACTGCTGCAACTTATAGCAGTATACGGCCACTCATCCAACAGTGCAGAAGCTGAATGTGCTCCTGTCCAAGTTGCTGGTGCTGCAGTCCTTCCCTTTTCAAGTGATGGGCTTCACCTTTCAGAGAACTGATTGCCTGTGCCAAGCCAAGGTGGAGAGTCCCAAGCCATCATTTCTTTCCAAAAAAGGCCGTGCCAGCCCTGCACAATTTTGTGGAACAGAAGGTGGGACAGTCCTTGAGCCTGTCGGTGTGTACCAAAGTGCACGGCAGCGCCGACGTGTGGATCTGTAACTACGGTCAGGGACAATACATGTCCTTCATGGCCTACTGGGTGAATGTGGTTCCTGCACAGCCACAACACCAACTTGGACAGGTCACGCCACTTCCTCCTCCACGCTCTCAGGCTGTTGGTCCTGCAACAGTGTGCGACTCCGCCTCCTCATCCTCCACCATGTCCTCAGTCTCCACTGCACGGACAAGTTTCAGTGCCCCTCCAGCATGCCATGTGTGCAGGGCACGGTGGTGTCACACTGTTCTTCACATCGTTTGCTTTGGCGAATGGAGTCACACAGGGGAGGAACTGCTAAAAGTAATTAATCAAGAAATCAAATCATGGCTTACTCCATGAAAACTGGAAATGGGAACCATGTTGACTGACAATGGGTAGAACATCTTGTCTGCGATGCGTCAAGGAAGCCTGAGCCATGCGCCCTGCACAGCACTCGTGTTCAATCTGATTGACAAGCAGTTCCTGAAGGGTTCACCCCATCTGCAAGACATCCTAATAATGGGAAACTTTGCGTGCACTTCTGCCACTCATACACTACAAAGCACACTATCCTTGAGCTGCAGCATCAGAACAGCATCCCCCAACAGTCTGATTTGCGACGTTTCCACATGTTGGAATTCCACCCTTCATATGTTGGATACGAACAGAGAAAAGCCATCACTGATTTCTTGATGATCCAAGCGGATAGGGGGACTCCCCTGTGTAACTTCAATGTCAACCAGTGGCAGCTCATATGTGACGCCTCTTCCTCAGGCCCTTTGAGGAAGCCACATCATTAGTTAGTCGCCAGGATTACAGGATGAACAACATCATTCCACTGCTTCATTTCCTACAATATGTGTTGGAAACGATAGCTGGTCAGGGTAATGGAGATGTGGCACCTACATCTCATGGCCACATGAGCCCTGTGGGGGCTGAACTGGAAGAGGAGGAGGAGGGGGACAGTGGAGCACAGGCAAGGTTTTGTGAAATGGGTGGTTTTTATAGTCATCTGACAGGAGAGGAGGAGCAGGCCGTGGAGCTACAGGGTGATGAGGAAGATGAGAGAGATGACCTAGACACACCTTGGCCATGTGGTCTCCTCATGCTGCTGGCACATTAACCCCTTAAGGACTCAGCCCATTTTGGCCTTAAGGACTCAGACAATTTAATTTTTACATTTTAATTTTTTCCTCCTCGCTTTCTAAAAATCATAACTCTTTTATATTTTCATCCACAGACTAGTATGAGGGCTTGTTTTTTGCGCGACCAGTTGTCCTTTGTAATGACATAACTCAATATATCATAAAATGTATGGCGCAACCAAAAAACACTATTTTTGTGGAAAAATTAAAACGAAAAATACAATTTTGCTAATTTTGGAAGGTTTTGTTTTCACGTCGTACAATTTATGGTAAAAATGACGTATGTTCTTTATTCTGAGGGTCAATACGATTAAAATGATACCCATTATTACATACTTTTCTATTATTGTTCCGCTTAAAAAAATCACAAACTTTTTAACCAAATTAGTACGTTTATAATCCCTTTATTTTGATGACCTCTAACTTTTTTATTTTTCCGTATAAGCGGCGGTATGGGGGCTCATTTTTTGCGCCATGATCTGAACTTTTTTTTGATACCACATTTGCATATAAAAAACTTTTAATACATTTTTTATAATTTTTTTTAATAAAATGTATTAAAAAAGTAGGAATTTTGGACTTTTTTTTTTTTTTTCATTCACGCCGTTCACCGTACGGGATCATTAACATTTTATTTTAATAGTTTGGACATTTACGCACGTGGTGATACCAAATATGTCTATAAAAAAAAATTTTACGCTTTTTGGGGGTAAAATAGGAAAAAACGGACGTTTTACTTTTTTATTGGGGGAGGGGATTTTTCACTTTTTTTTACTTTTACTTTTACATTTTTTTTTCATTTTTTTTTACACTTGAATAGTCCCCATAGGGGACTATTCATAGCAATACCATGATTGCTAATACTGATCTGTTCTATGTATAGGACATAGAACAGATCAGTGTTTTCGGTCATCTTCTGCTCTGGTCTGCTCGATCACAGACCAGAGCAGGAGACGCCGGGAGCCAGACGGAGGAAGGAGAGGGGACCTCCGTGCGGCGTTCTGAATGATCGTATCCCCGCAGCAGCGCTGCGGGCGATCCGATCATTCATTCAAATCGCGCACTGCCGCAGATGCCGGGATCTGTATTGATCCCGGCACCTGAGGGGTTAATGGCGGACGCCCGTGAGATCGCGGGCATCGGCCATTGCCGGCGGGTCTCTGGCTGCGATCAGCAGCCGGGATCAGCTGTGCATGACACTGGCATCGCTCCGATGCCCGCGGTTATGCACAGGACGTAAATGTACGTCATGGTGCGTTAAGTACCACCGCACCAGGACGTACATTTACGTCCTGCGTCCTTAAGGGGTTAAAGGATTTTTTTTAGGTTCATCTATTTATAATCTTCGATCAAAATTTTAAGAAAATATCTTTACTCTTTTTAATTGTGAGGCCCTATGGTCTTGTCAGGATGTTGCCACTTCCATGCTGGGTCATTGTGCCACTTTATGGTCCACTCTTGCTGCCGCCAATTCCAGGCATTGTCTTTTTGCCACATTATGGCCTGCTCATGCTGCTGCCACCTCCAGGCTGTGTCATTGTGCCACCATATGATCTCCTGTTGGGACATTAAATTAAACTTTTAACATTTTAATCTATTTAAAATCTTCAATTTAAATTTAAAAAAAAATTTCCCCCTGGAGAAGTAAAGCTAGCATTGGAGAAAGCTAAAGTGAATAAGCAATACCAGCTCCTTACACTCAAGAAAAATTCCATTAATGAGAAGCGGTTTATCTTCTCATTCCAGCATTCACCCATGAACACGATTATTCAATCTGCGGTACGCCATCATTGGCATCTTATAGAGAATGATGTTGAGCTCAAAGAGGTGGCACTCAGGCAACCTTTGCTCTCCTATAGGCATACATGCACACTAAGCAACCAGCTGAGCTGTACAAGACTAGTTGAGGACAATGAGAATTGGTTAGAGAAAATGCCCCCCAGAGGTAGTTTCAAGTTCAGACATTGTTTGATTTGCAAATTAAATGGTGAATTAAAGTACTGCATTATAGGTGGAGTAGATTGGAAGATATCTAATTTTATTACCTGCAAAACTAAGTTCGTAGTTTATGTGATTCTGTGCCCATCTGGGTTTCTATACAGGGAAAACTATTCGCTGTTTATATGTTAGGATACAGGAACATATACATTCAATCAGAACAGGCCAGGGATGTCCTCGTCTGATTGAACATGTTAGGAATGTTCATGCAGGTAATACAGATGTGTTGTTATTCTCAGGATTGGAGGTTGAACATGTACCAAAAGACGATGGAGATCGCCACAAGACGTTACTTCAAAAAGAATCAGCCTGGATCCTGAGAACCAACGCTCTTGGAGCATCTGGACTCAATGATAAGAATGATATCAGTGTCTTCTTGTGATTTTCATCTTAATACATGCTTTCTGCTCTGTTGTTTTATTGTTTTTTTTTTTTTAACATACACATTTGCCACTTACTTGTCTAGTAGTGGCGCCAATGTGGGCACGCGCCAACATTTGTATACTGGTTGCCGTGGTGCCGACTCTCTCTGACATGTAACACAAAACGTGGCTCTGTTGGATTGTACCTGTTTGTTACTGCACCTGTCTCTCCTAATAAAGAAGCTGGGGATCACAGTGAGTTGCCGCGGCTTCATCTCTACTGTTTGTTTAAATTTTAAAAAATATCTTTAATCTTTTCAATTCTTAGGCCCTATGGTCTCGTCGGGCTGCTGCCATCTCTATGCTCTGTCATTGTGCCGCCATGTGACTCCTTGTTATAATGAGTTTTGTGGTTATACAGTATTAGTTCAAAGTAAACGCTTCGGACACCTGGGACATTAAACTTGTGAATCTGATCAAAATCTCCAATTTAAATTTATTACCTGTGGAATTACCACAAGAATCCAATGAAACAGGTTGGAGCGATAACAATGAACCATAACTGATTAAATTAAACATTCACAGTTTCACGGGGGGGGGGGGGGTGATCGCTGAGAGGCAGGGGCTGGAACAGGTGGTAGCTCGTCTTGCGAAGGACCACTGTCACGATTCGGCTTCCAGGTAGTGGATCCTCTGTGTCAGCGAGGGATTGGCGTGGACCGTGCTAGTGGACCGGTTCTAAGAGGCTACTGGTTTTCACCAGAGCCCGCCGCAAAGCGGGATGGTCTTGCTGCGGCAGTAGCAACCAGGTCGTATCCACTAGCAACGGCTCTACCTCGCTGACTGCTGAGAAGGCGTGGAACAGAAGGACTAGGCAGAGGCAAGGTCAGACGTAGCAGAAGGTCGGGGGCAGGCGGCAAGGTTCGTAGTCAGGATGGGTAGCAGAAGTTCAGGTACACAGGCTTTGGACAACACTAAACGCTTTCACTGGCACAAGGCAACAAGATCCGGCAAGGGAGTGCAAGGGAGGAGACTAGATATAGCCAGGGAACAGGTGGGAGCCAATTAAGCTAATTGGGCCAGGCACCAATCATTGGTGCACTGGCCCTTTAAGTCTCAGAGAGCTGGCGCGCGCGCGCCCTAGAGAGCGGAGCCGCGCGCGCCAGCACATGACAGCAGGGGACCGGGACGGGTAAGTGACCTGGGATGCGATTCGCGAGCGGGCGCGTCCCGCTGTGCGAATCGCATCCCCAACGGCCATGACAGTGCGGCGCTCCCGGTCAGCGGGACCGACCGGAGCGCTGCAGGGAGAAAGACGCCGTGAGCGCTCCGGGGAGGAGCGGGGACCCGGAGCGCTAGGCGTAACAGTACCCCCCCCCTTAGGTCTCCCCTTCTCTTTGTCCAGTAACTGCCTCCCCTGGGATGAGGACACCGGGAAAGAATGGAGGGTTTCCTCAACGGCAGGCAGTACAGCAGGAGTGGGAATGGGGAGGGAGGGCAGAGGGCGAGGCCTGGCACGGGGCAGTGTGACACCAGGACGGGGGCCATGGGGTGGCACAGAGGCTTGCCTGACGGGACTGGGAGGGGGGGAGAGGCACTTCCTGTGGCAGGCAGAGTCCCAGTTCCTGATCTCCCCGGTGGTCCAATCAATGGTGGGGGAATGAAGCCGGAGCCAAGGCAGACCGAGGAGAACCTCAGAGGTACAGTTGGGGAGAATGAAGAATTCAATCCTCTCAAGGTGGGGTCCAATAGACATGAGGAGGGGCTCTGTGCGGTAACGCACGGTGCAGTCCAATCTGGCTCCGTTGACCGCGGAAATGTAGAGCGGCTTGACGAGACGGGTCACCGGGATGCTGAATTTATTAACAAACGACTCCAAAATAAAATTTCCTGAGGCACCGGAGTCCAAGCAGGCCACGGCTGAGAGGGAGGAGCTGGCTGAAGAAGAAATCCGCACGGGTACCGTGAGACGTGGAGGAGCAGACTTGGAACCAAGAGACGCCACACCCACGTGAGCTGGGTGCGTGCGTGCGTTTCCCAGGCGTGGAGGACGGATAGGGCAATCCACCAAGAAATGCTCGGTACTGGCACAGTAAAGACAGAGATTTTCTTCCCTGCGGCGATTCCTCTCTTCCTTGGTCAGGCGAGACTTATCCACTTGCATGGCCTCCTCGGCGGGAGGCCCAGGCGTAGATTGCAACGGATACTGTGGGAGAGGTGCCCAGAGATCTAAGTCTTTTTCCTGGCGGAGCTCTTGGTGTCGCTCAGAAAAACGCATGTCAATGCGGGTAGCTAGATGGATGAGTTCTTGCAGATTGGCAGGAATCTCTCGTGCGGCCAGCACATCCTTGATGCGACTGGATAGGCCTTTTTTAAAGGTCGCGCAGAGAGCCTCGTTATTCCAGGATAATTCTGAAGCAAGAGTACGGAATTGTACGGCATACTCGCCAACGGAAGAATTACCCTGGAGCAGGTTCAACAGGGCAGTCTCGGCAGAAGAAGCTCGGGCTGGCTCCTCGAAGACACTCCGGAGTTCAGTGAAGAAGGCCTGGACTGTGGCTGTGGCAGGATCATTGCGGTCCCAGAGCGGTGTGGCCCAAGACAAGGCCTTTCCTGAAAGAAGGCTTACTACGAACGCCACCTTAGACCGTTCTGAAGGAAACAAGTCCGACATCATCTCCATATGCAGGGAACACTGAGACAAAAATCCACGGCAGAGTCTGGAGTCCCCATCAAATTTGTCCGGCAGGGACAAGCGGAGGCTAGGAGCGGCCACTCGCTGCGGAGGAGGTGCAGGAGCTGGCGGAGGAGATGGTTGCTGCTGTAGCAGAGGCAGAAGTTGCTGTAACATGGCGGTCAACTGCGACAGCTGCTGTCCTTGTTGGGCAATCTGCTGCGATTGCTGAGCGACCACCGTGGGAAGATCAGCGAGACTTGGCAGCGGCACCTCAGCGGGATCCATGGCCGGATCTACTGTCACGATTCGGCTTCCAGGTAGTGGATCCTCTGTGTCAGCGAGGGATTGGCGTGGACCGTGCTAGTGGACCGGTTCTAAGAGGCTACTGGTTTTCACCAGAGCCCGCCGCAAAGCGGGATGGTCTTGCTGCGGCAGTAGCAACCAGGTCGTATCCACTAGCAACGGCTCTACCTCGCTGACTGCTGAGAAGGCGTGGAACAGAAGGACTAGGCAGAGGCAAGGTCAGACGTAGCAGAAGGTCGGGGGCAGGCGGCAAGGTTCGTAGTCAGGATGGGTAGCAGAAGTTCAGGTACACAGGCTTTGGACAACACTAAACGCTTTCACTGGCACAAGGCAACAAGATCCGGCAAGGGAGTGCAAGGGAGGAGACTAGATATAGCCAGGGAACAGGTGGGAGCCAATTAAGCTAATTGGGCCAGGCACCAATCATTGGTGCACTGGCCCTTTAAGTCTCAGAGAGCTGGCGCGCGCGCGCCCTAGAGAGCGGAGCCGCGCGCGCCAGCACATGACAGCAGGGGACCGGGACGGGTAAGTGACCTGGGATGCGATTCGCGAGCGGGCGCGTCCCGCTGTGCGAATCGCATCCCCAACGGCCATAACAGTGCGGCGCTCCCGGTCAGCGGGACCGACCGGAGCGCTGCAGGGAGAAAGACGCCGTGAGCGCTCCGGGGAGGAGCGGGGACCCGGAGCGCTAGGCGTAACAACCACCAGCTCAATTTTTAGATACAAGTACAAGCTTTTTCACTGCAGCAACTTCTAGCAGTATGCGCCCACTTATCCAGTGGTGCACAAGCTGAATGTGCTCCTGTCCAAGTTGCTGGTACTGCAGTCCCTCCCTTTTCAAGTAGACACTCAGGGCATATTATCCTCTCTTTCTTCTCTTCTTTCCATCCTGGTGGGGTTGGGTGGGACATGAAAATGTGATAATTGACATTACTGTATTTGTGTACATAATTTAGATTTTATATAATTGGTCACAAATAAAAAATCTCTTTAATCTCTTCAATTGTGACGCCATATGGTCTCCCAACCCTGCTGCCACATTCAGATGCTCTGCAGCAGTGATTCTAATAGCAATGCATTTAATCTGCATGTCATACTGAATGACAGTATTATTTCACTAACACAGCACACTCCCTATGCCTGTTACGACAAGGCAAAGTGTTCTACACCCCTATTGAGGCTCTCTGTAGCCCAGAAATAGCCATTTTTATTAACAATTTGCCACAAATAAATACAGACCAAATCAATTTTTTTCGGGAAATTTGGCGAATGGGCCGAATTGAATTTTCCAAAAATTTGCTCATCTCTAATCAAAACCTGTGGAGAGGAAAAGTTTACCCATAGTAACCTATCAGATCACGTCTTAATTTTTCAGAAGCCTTTTTAAAAATGAAAGAATCAATCTGATTTTCCTCTGCACAGGTTTTGATAAATTTCCCCCAATATAACCACATTACCACATACTGTACCATGAATACAATACTGCCACATGTTGTGCCCCCTACATCGAATATCATCACACAGTGTGGCCTCAACTGAATAATTATGCTACTGTCCACACAATCAACTATGTTGCTGTCTCCATAATAAACTGTGTTACTATCCCTACATTAAATTGATGGGGGACCTGGTGCCCTCCTTGTAATCCAGCTTTACTTGCCAGTCTGTCAATTGAGAAACCCTGATGTAGATGGTCAGTTCCTTCAACCATTAAATAAAAAAACTATAGGAAAGATCATTTTGCGGTGTAATCATGGTCCTTCTCACAATTTCTGAGAAATTGCAATTAGTGGCCTTGTGGGGAATAGTTGTACCATTAGCTTTTCTCATAGAAGCATGGAAACATATAAGATCGGCAGGTAAGAACTATTTAGCCCATCTAGTCTGCCCAATAATCTGAATACTATGAATAGTCCCTGGCCCTATCTTATATGAAGGATAGCCTTATGCCGATCCCATGCATGTTTAACCCCTTAAGGACCAAGGACGTGTGAGTACGTCCTTGGGCCCGCTCCCGTGATATAACGCGGGGTCCCACGGTGACCCCGCATCATATCACGGTGGGCTCGGCGTCATAGTGAAGCCGGGACCCGTCCGCTAATAGCGCGCGGCACTGATCGCGGTGACGCGTGCTCTTATCCCTTTAGCCGCGTGCTCAAAGCTGAGCCACGCGCCTAAAAGTGAAAGCAAAAACTGCAGGTTAGCTCAGTGGGCTGTTCGGGATAGCCGCGGCGAAATCGCGGCATCCCGAACAGCTTGCAGGACAGCCGGAGGGTCCCTACCTGCCTCCTCGCTGTCTGATCGCCGATTGACTGCTCAGTGCCTGAGATCCAGACATGAGCAGTCAAGCGGCAGAATCATCGATTACTGGTTTCCTATGAGAAACCAGTGATCAATGTGAAAGATCAGTGTGTGCAGTGTTATAGGTCCCTATGGGAGCTATAACACTGCAAAAAAAAAAGTGAAAAAAAAGTGAATAAAGATCATTTAACCCCTCCCCTATTAAAAGTTTGAATCACCCCCCTTTTCCCATAAAAAAAAACACAGTGTAAATAAAAATAAACATATATGGTATCACCGCATGCGGAAATGTCCGAATTATAAAAATATATTGTTAATTAAACCGCACGGTCAATGGCGTACGCGCAAAAAAATTCCAAAGTCCCAAATTGTGCATTTTTGGTCACTTTTTATATAATTTAATAAGTCCTATCAATGCAAAAATGGTACCGTTAAAAACTTCAGATCACTGCGCAAAAAATGAGCCCTCATACCGGAAAAATAAAAAAGTTATAGGGGTCAGAAGAGGACAATTTTAAACGTATTAATTTTCCTGCATGTAGTTATGATTTTTTCCAGAAGTACGACAAAATCAAACCTATATAAATAGGGTATCATTTTAATTGTATGGACCTACAGAATAAAGATAAGGTGTCATTTTTACCGAAAAATGTACTACGTAGAAATGGAAGCACCCAAAATTTACAAAACTGCGTTTTTTTTCTCAATTATATCGCACAATGATTTTTTTTCCATTTCACCGTAGATTTTTGGGCAATATGACTAATGTCATTACAAAGTAGAATTGGTGGTGCAAAAAAATAAGCAATCATATCGATTTTTAGGTGCAAAATTGAAAGAGTTATGATTTTTTAAAGGCAAGGAGCAAAAAACGAAAATGCAAAAACGGAAAAAACCCCGGTCCTTAAGGGGTTAAATAAGGCTATTTCTAGCCTACATACAGCCTCTATAGGGGTATAGAACACTTTGCTGTGTCCTAAAACACATATGGAGTGTGCTAGGGTAGTGAAATAATATTGTTATTCAGAATAGCAAGCAGATTACCGGCATCGCTTTTAGAATCACTGCCGCACAGCAGAACAATGACAGAGCCTGATGGTGGCATGAGTGTCAGGAGGCCATATAGTGACTGAATGACACAGCGTGGAGGTGTTGGCAGCATGAGGACACCATATAGTGGCTGAATGGCACAGCGAGGAGGTGTTGGCAGCATGAGGACACCATATAGTGGCTGAATGGCACAGCGAGGAGGTGTTGGCAGCATGAGGACAACATATAGTGGGTGAATGGCACAGCGTGGAGGTGTTGGCAGCATGAGGACACCATATAGTGGCTGAATGGCACAGCGAGGAGGTGTTGGCAGCATGAGGACACCATATAGTGGCTGAATGGCACAGCGAGGAGGTGTTGGCAGCATGAGGACAACATATAGTGGGTGAATGGCACAGCGTGGAGTTGACTGATGCACGAGTACACTACACACCAGGGCTTCACAATTCCCCCCAAAAAACAACACAAAATGAGAAATGTTTGACAAAGATTTCTCATAGGTAGCACCCGCTATCCAAAAAATTTAAATTCCCAGACCCAGGCCCCACCTCAAAGGCATCAGGAACCCATATATTGCCTGAAGGTCACAGCCTGGAGTTGGCTGATGCACCAGTACACACAGGGATTCACAATCCGCCCCAAAATAACAAAATTGTATAAATAAAAAAAAATAATTTATACCTTTGTGTAAGAACAAGCGCATATCCAACATTTCAGAAGACCCTACAATGCAGGACGGTGGACCACCCAAAGGCTTTCTTCTCAAAAATAATAAACCACACAATGTTTGAAATTATTTTAAAAAAATTATTACAAATGTGTGTAAGCGCATCTGTCTCCAAAAGATCAGATCACCAAAGGATTTTTTTTCGCCAAAAATGATTAAGCAGAGTTAATCCCTCTCCGGATTTTTTTATTTTTTATTTTCATTAAAAAATCACACACAACAAGCGTTCCGATGTGTAACGGTTAGCATTCTGCAAATTTCAATTAAATTACTGATAAAATTATCAGTAAATTTAACAATAACACTACCCAAGAGTGTTTAATTACCCCATGCATTGCACCAGGAACAGTCAGGAGTAGGCATCAGCAGTACCCAAGAGGCTTTGATAACCCATTACCTTGCCCGATCAATTGCGAGATCGAGCGATAACAGGTGTGTTATGGCCTCAGATGTCCTGGGCCGCACTAGCGCTCCACTGAACGGATTAGCGTGTCTCTATCTTTCAAGGACAGGTGCGTGTTACACGCTGAAACCAGTTTGTGATAGGGATCTGGGATTGCAATTATTTACCCTTAAAAGGAGGAATTACTAGTAAGTAAGGGTCAAAAGCTCGCGTTGATTAAGTCCCGGCCCTTAGTACACAGCGCCTGTCGCTACAAACGATTGGATTGGTTAGTGAGGTCCTCGGATCGGCCCAAGCGGGGTAGGAGAAGGCCCTGGCAGAGTGCCGAGAATTTAGCAATCATTGTTGAAATTTGCCTTAAGCATGTATTTAGCTACTGCTAAACATCCAGGCACCAGGGAGGCAAGTAGTTTGGGAAAGACAGAGAATAAGTCTGGAGCAGTCATTCGCAGTACCCAAGAGCGTTTCATAACCCCTAACATTTAAAGATCAATGTTTACATTTGCATTAAGCATGTATTTAGCTACTGCTAAACATCCAAAAATGCAAGGCCTAAAGCCAGAGGCACCAGGGAGGCAAGGTGTTTGTGAAAGACACAGAGAATGAGTCTGTAGCAGTCATTCGCAGTACCCAAAAGGGTTTCATAACCCCTTACATTTAAAGATCAATGTTTACATTTGCATGAAGCATGTATTTAGCTACTGCTAAACTTCAAAAAATTACAGGCCCAAGGCCAGAAGCATCAGTTTCCCCCATATTAGGAGCATAGTTGTCCCCCAGATTAGGAGCATAGATGTCCCCCAGATTAGGCAGCATAGATGTCCCCCAGATTAGGAGCATAATTGTCCCCCAGATTAGGCAGCATAGATGTCCCCCAGATTAGGATCATAATTGTCCCCCAGATTAGGCAGCATAGATGTCCCCCAGATTAGGCAGCATAGATGTCCCCCAGATTAGGAGCATAGTTGTCCCCCAGATTAGGAGCATAGTTGTCCCCCAGATTAGGAACATAGTTGTCCCCCAGATTAGGAGCATAGTTGTCCCCCAGATTAGGCAGCATAGTTGTCCCCCAGTCAGCGCGGGCCGGTCAGAGCCAATCAAAGGGCCGTATGTGGCAAGCGGGGCATACAATGCCCAGGTCTACCCCAGAGAGTTTCATAACCAACCATAATAGAGAAAATTTTGTTGTAGGAGCATGGTCAATCTACTCAGACCCATCTGTCATTGGTGGCTGGAAATCCTGGCTGATCCATCCCTGATTCATCTTGACAAACGTCAGTCTCTCCACATTTTTAGTGGACAGACAAGTACGCCTTGGGGTGACTATGGCCCCGGCCACACTAAACACCCGCTCTGATGGCACACTACTGGCCGGGTAGGACAGCTTTTCCAGGGCAAACTCTGCTAGTTGTGGCCATAAATCAAGTATGGCTGCCCAGAAGTCCAGCGGATCTGCAATGGTTGTTGGCAGGGCCATGTCAAGGTATGCCACCACCTGCTGGTTTAGGTCCTGCTCCATGTCCACCTGCTGCTGATGAGTTGCTTCACTATGCAGGTGAAGAAAGCTACTCATCAGCGACTGTAGACTCATGGCAGTGGAAGCTGAGCACAGGGGGCCCCCCGAGTCAGACCTGCGAGTGGATGGACCATGTGGCCGATGACTGACTACGTAGAATCTCTCTGTAGTAGGTCAGTTTATCCTCCCTCTCAGTGGGTGTAAAAAAGGCCCCCATTTTGGGACGGTAGCGAGGGTCTAATAAGGTGGAGATCCAGAAGTCATCCTGCTGACGAATTTTGACAATTCGGGGGTCACTACGCAAGCAACTGAGCATGCATCGTGCCATTTGCGCCAGTGACTCGGAGGGACTACCTGCCTCCATTGCCACTGCATACTGCGACGGTGTGTCTGGGTCCTCTGTCACAACTTCCTCATAACCCTCCAGCTCCTCTGGCTGCTCCTGCTCCTCCTCTCCTGTCCGAAGACTAGAAACACCGGCCATCTCATCCAACCTAAACTATGCTCCCCTATGCCCCTCATCCTCCTCCTCCTCCAGTTCAGCCCCCACAGGGCTCATGTAGCCTTGAGATGTAGGCGCAATGTCTCCATTGCCGTGACCAGCCATGGTTTCAATCATTTGTTGTAGGAAATGTAGTAGTGGAATTACGTCGTTCATGGAGTAATCCAGGTGACTCACAAATAATGTGGCTTCCTCAAAGGGCCTCAGCAAACGGCAGGTGTCACGTATGAGTTGCCACTGGTTCACATTGAAGTTACACAGGGGAGTACTCCTATCTGCTTGGATCATCAAGAAATTGGTAATGGCTTTTCTTTGTTGGTATAGTCTGTCCAACATATGGAGGGTGGAATTCCAACGTGTGGCAATGTCACAAATACGACTATGTTGTGGGATACCGTTCTGACGCTACAGCTCAAGAAAGGTGTGCTTGGCAGTGTACGAGTGGCTGAAGTGCATGCAGTTTCCTTGCACTTTTCAGGATGTTTTGCAAATGAGGAGAAGACTTGAGGAAGTGCTTGACAACCAGATTCAACACTTGTGCCATGCAGGGCGCATGTTTCACACTTCCTTGTCGCAGCGCGGACACAATGTTCTTCCCATTGTCGGTCATCATGGTTCCTATTTCCAGATTTCGTGGAGTAAGTGATACTCGGATTTCTTTACGAATGAACTTTAGCAGTTCCTCCCCTGTGTAACTCCGTTCGCCAAGGCAAACCATGTGAAGAACAGCTTGACAACGCCGTGCCCTACACACATGGTAGGATCAATGGCCACCGAGATTTGGACGTGCAGTGGAGGCCGAGGACACGGTGGATCATGAGGAGGCGGCGTCGCACACTGTAACAGGACCAACTGCCTGGGAGTGAGAGCATGGAGGAGGAAGTGGTGTGACCTGTCTAAGTTGCTGTTGTGGCTGTGCAGGAACCACATTTACCCAGTGAGCCGTAAAAGACAAGTATTGTCCCTGCCCGTAGTTACAGCTCCACACGTCGGCGCTGCCGTGCACTTTTGAACACACCGACAGGCTCAAGGACTGGCCCACCTTCTATAGTACAAACTTATGCAGGGCTGGTACTGCCTTCTTCGCAAAGAAATGACGGCTTGGGACTCTCCACCTCAGCTCGGCAGAAGCCATCAATTTTCTGAAAGGTGCAGACTCCACTACTTGAAAAGGGAGGGACTGCAACACCAGCAACTTGGACAGGAGCACATTCAACTTCTCCACCGTTGGATGAGTAGGCGCATACTGTTGTCTCTTCGCCGATGGATTGTTGGCGGAATGGCTGACTAAAAGCGGGAGAAGCAGGAGTGACAGAAGGAGGGTTTGACACACAGCTCTCTTCGGCTGAGGTGGCGGAGCCTTGGCTGGATGAAGGAGGGAGTGGATGGCCACTGGGTGATGCAGCAGGCTGGACCACTACACCGGAGCCACGGTTCTCCCAGGCCGCTTTATGGTGGCGAATCATGTGTTAACACAGGGCCGTGGTGCCGACATTGGGACCCTGGCCACGCTTCATCTTCTGCCGACAGATCTTTCATGTGGCTACGTGAACCTCCTCCGGATGCCTTATGAAAAACTTCCACACCGCCGAGTAGCTGATTTTCCCACCCTCAGTCCGCACTAATTGACTGCTACTGGCACCGTCTCCAGGAACCCCTGTTCCACTACCTCCCGGAAAGGTAGGCTGCCGCGAAGCAGGTGGTCTCCCCGGGGCACGTTTGGCTCCTGAATTTCCACTACTGCCACCACGCTGACTGCCAACTGTGCTACCGCCTTGCTGCCTCAAGGGCAACCTGCAACTCTCTTCTCCTGATGATGATGAAGCCACTTCTGCACCCGGCTCCCAATTGCGATCGGCTTCATCATCATCAACAGTTGTGTGCACGTCACTGATGTCCTCCTCAGGTTCCCCCACAATGTCTGCTTCAGGACCCTGAACACTTGCAATACCGCCTCCCACGTCACTCTCCGCATCTCTACTTGGCCGCCTAGTGGAGCAAGCGGCACATGTCTCCTCCCCTAGTAGCTGCTGACTGTCCTCTATTGGATCGTCCTCAGTAAATAGTGGAGCTGAACCCACAGCATAACATACTTCTTTACGAGAGGGAACAGCATAGGACAAAGGCAATGGGAGGACACGGACTGCTCCCGGGCCATGCCAACTGATGGTTGTGTCTGAGGAACCCACCGACTGTTGACTGGGGGTGTCAGATGTCACTTGTGATGATGTGGATGAGCGTGTTAACCAATCGACGACGGCAGATGGGTTGCTGGTGGAGACACGACCGCTGGCTGATAACGGGAGCTCAGGCTTCTCGCTGTGACTCCTATTGCCACTCGCCCCAAGTCTGCTGCCAACTCTGCCGGAAGTATTTAGGCCTCTGCCACTCCTCTGTGCACGTCCTGGCACTTCTCTGCCTGACATAGTTAGTGCATTTATGAGGGTATTACAATACGCTACCCTACTCTTTAAACAGTATTTGTCTAGAATAGCAGCAGGTGATTACTTACGGCTGTCCTTGAACAGTATGTAGGCCCTTGACAGATTAACAGGTACTAAATGGTACAATACTTGGATGTACCTATGCGGTAGGCACTGATGAGGGCAGTAATATGCCTAACTATTAGCAGAAAAAACTATGTATTTTTGTAAATCACCAGCCGGTGGATACTATTGTTTGGACTTTGACGGTATGGAGCACCTTGACAGCTTAACAGGTACTAAATGGTACAACACTTGGATGTACGTATGCGGTATGCACTGATGAGGGCCTATTAGCAGAAAAAACTCTGTATTTTTGTAAAACACCAGCCGGTGGATACTATTGTTTGGACTTTGAAGGTATGGAGCACTTTGACAGCTTAACAGGTACTAAATGGTACAATACTTGGATGTACGTATGTGGTATAGACTGATGAGGGTAGTAATATGCCTATTAGCAGAAAAAAATCTGTATTTTTGTAAAACACCAGCCGGTGGAAACTATTGTTTGGACTTTGACAGTTTGGAGCACCTTGACAGCTACTAAATTGTACAATACTTGGATGTACCTATGCGGTATGCACTGATGAGGGCAGTAATATGCCTAACTATTAGCAGAAAAAAACTCTGTATTTTTGAAATACACCAGCTGGTGGATACTATTGTTTGGACTTTGACGGTATGGAGCACTTTGACAGCTTAACAGGTACTAAATGGTACAATACTTGGATGTACGTATGCGGTATACACTGATGAGGGCAGTAATATGCCTATTAGCAGAAAAAACTCTGTATTTTTGTAAAACACCAGCCGGTGGATACTATTGTTTGGACTTTGATGGTACGAAGCACCTTGACAGCTTAACAGGTACTAAATGGTGCAAATGCACTACAGTCCACTGAACAATCACATATTTCTGAACAGCAGCAGGACCCAACAGTGCAGCACCACAAAAAAAAATCCAGGGATTAAACCCTAAATTGCACTCTGTCACACAATTCTGAGCAGCAGAAGTTTTGTGGAGCAAATAAAAATAAACTCAATTGGGCTGAACAATGAGAAGATAAGATGCTTCAGAAAGTTGAGGCAGCTTGGAGATCTGTATGAGGCAGCTGACAGCTATCTGCTCCTCTCTGCTGCAATGCTCAATAACGTGAATAGGAGGTTTAGCTATCAATGATCCTTCTCAGAGTAACAGCACAGCACTCTGCACTCCTGCCTTTTCCTAATGCTGATGTGACTAGCAGTTGCAGTGTAACGCTGGGGTATGAGCTATTCACACACACACAGTCCCGTCCTCTCCATCTGAGTGCATAGATGAAATGAAGAGAGGCAAGATGGCCGCCGATTATATAGGGGCTGTGACATCACAGGGGTCAGTGAACACTGATAGGCTGCATCTCACGTGTGATTAAGGGTCAGCCCGCCTACCTTCATTCCCGCCGCTGTTTTCCGCCCTCCCATAATCCCCTGCCCCATGTACTCACATGTGGATCCGCCATCTTAAGTCCCCAATAGCCTGGAACGCTGTAAAATGGAGTTTAATGAAGCGATTCGCGCGATAGAATCGCGGCGATATTCATATTCGTTGTGAATCGAAGTTTTCATGAAATTCGTAACGAATTCGGGTTCGTCAACTTCGATTTGCTCATCTCTAATTCTGCTATTCTGTTAGTTTCCTCTCTGAACTGTGATCCTGCTGTTATTATGCATCATAGCACACACATTCCCACAATCCCTCTTGCTTACATAACAAGTAATATGCAGATGAACTGAGCATAAGTTATAGCCAAGGGCAAACAGTAATTTATTACAAATTTAGCTTGTACATTGGAAATATGTTTAATTTTACATATTGTATTAGTTTATACCTATTTATCTTCTTGATAAAAACCCTTCATACATACTTTGCATAAATACATTCAGATTGGCTTTATAAGAACTTGTAAATAGCACATGTCATGGTAACAAATTTCACCCTGCACCACAATAGGAAAACAGTATACAGGCTTGAAATGCAAGTCTGAAGAAAAAATTTGTTGTCATAGCTGCTTCGCACAGTTCAGCCCTTTTAGCATAAATTAGACAGGAATCTGCAGTCTCTGCATGTAATACAACATTGATTCAGCTGGTCAGTCACAGAATGGGAAATCTTATAGAAGAACGCAAGACATTATTGAACTCTACTGCGCTATTGACTTTAGATATTATGTCCTGCAGTTCACAAATCCATTACATCCCAAATGGACCAAAACGTACTGATCTCGACTTCTCACAACTCTGCATGGCTGCGGCGATGATAGAAAACAGTTTGTAATAGATTTTATTTATTGAAATTTTACTTTTTCTCATCTTAAAGTACAAGTTTACCCTTGTTCAACCTACACTTGTATATTAGGGAATTATAAAAATAACAAAGTGCCTATTTGAATGTGTATATGTCAGAAAGTTTCTGTATTTAGTAACTATTGCAAGTAATATACACTGGGGCTTCTCAATCCAACTCTCCTAGGGCAATTTGTGGGCATCACCATTGCTCATAGTTTATTCCACATCAACATTTTTTTAATATTATGTTCATTTATCCTAAAATTTGTCTCCTGAACCAGGTAGAACTGAACCATATAAATGCTTCTGAATCATATTATTACATCTGTGAAAATTGCATCCTAGATGCACCTAATAATTGGGGATGTCTCTCGTAATATTAGTATATCTCCACCTTTATGGCCTCATTCTCAATGCGATTCCAAAGAGACCCCATAAGAGGAACTGCACTGCATATAGTCTTTGTGCACTTAACACATCTGTTAAACTGGTCCTATTCACGTCAACAGGGTCTGTGACATATTATTGTTCCTATGTCTATAGGGCTTGCAGTAAAATACTGTTACAAACAGCTCATGCAAGATGTCTGTCCCATAAAAATGATCTATGCCACAGCACAAGCATGTAGAAGGAACAGATAGGAGGAAACAGTGTAACAGAAGAATATGTCATCTGCCACTTTAACATAATTGTAACACAAGATTTTTGTAGCTTGTAGGATAGAGACTTCCTAAGCCATTTCTGAGCTGAAAATGATATTCCTAGTTATTTCTAGGATTGTCCTTATGGTAAAAACAAATAAGGTAATATTCTCTTTGTGATTAGTAAGGCAGGCAATGTCACAATGAAAATTATCATCACTGCACCATGAGAAACCTCGGGAGGAAGAGGTTGAGCCTAAGAAGTACCCAAAACTGGGACATGATCTAAAGAATCCAAAGAATTGTCCCTATGGAGCATTTAGGAGTGTAATCTAATAAGCAATGTGAGGTAACAGGTAATTGACCAGGCTGTAGGTATTGAGAGCTACAGAGTAGTAACAATAGTGCCTGACCCATGGGTGCAAAACATGCCAAAGATCCACCAAGGTTAATTTGGTCAAGCAAGACACAAGATTATGGACTGCATAGAAGGAAACCGAGGTGCCAGTTGAAGTTGCAATCTTCTAATTGGAAGCCATGTTCATTGAAGACAATGTGATCTCTCCTATGTAAATGAATGCATATCTGACTCTAACATCTAATAATCTTCCTTTTGCTTTGATAATTAGCTATGTATACTTAGTCAATTCACATATTCCCCTTCTCGCAAAAGACTCCATATGGTGGAACTGTAAGTTTAGTGGTGAAATATGTTTGTTTTTTTTGTTTGTTTTTTTGTTAATATGAAATATATTTTTAAAGGGGTTATCCACCATAAGGTGATTTTAGTATGTACCTGTCAGGCAGTAATGGACATGCTTAGGAAGGATCTGCGCTTGTCTTCGGGCTAAATGGCTGTTACGCCGAGCGCTCCGGGTCCCTGCTTCTCCCCGGAGCGCTCGCAGCGTTTCCCTGCTCGCAGCGCCCCGGTCAGACCCGCTGACCGTGAGCGCTGCGATAGTGTCTCTAGCAGGGATGCGATCCGCGATGCGGGACGCGCCCGCTCGCGGTTCGCGTCCCAGCCTGCTTACCAGACCTGTCCTCTGTCTGTCCACTCCCGGCGCGCGCGGCCCCGCTCCCTAGGGCGCGCGCGCGCCTGCTCTCTGCAATTTAAAGGGCCAGTGCGCCGCTGATTGGCGCCTGGCCCAAATTAGTAATTTCACCTGTGCACTGGTCTATATTACCTCACTTCCCCTTCCCTGTATTGCTGGATCTTGTTGCCATTGTGCCAGTGAAAGTGTTCCTTGTATGTCCCAAGCCAGTGTTCCAGACCTCCTGCCGTTGCCCCTGACTACGATCCTTGCTGCCTGCCCTGACCTTCTGCTACGTCCGACCTTGCTCTTGCCTAATCCCTTGTACCGCGCCTATCTCAGCAGTCAGTCGGGGTTGAGTCGCTATCGGGTGGAACGACCTGGGGGTTACCTGCCGCAGCAAGTCTATCCCGCTTTGCGGCGGGCTCTGGTGAATACCAGTAACCCCTTAGACTCCGTTCCCCTGGTACGGCCCACGTCATCACCCCACTGACACAGAGGATCCACCACCAGTATCCTTCCAGTACCCGGATCCTGACAATGGCAATGTTGTGAGATTTTTCAGCTTTATTTTTTTGACTACAAATCCCATAATTCCATTTTCCTCCCTCCCGCACATCAGCCACCCCACCCATTGAAACATAAATGAGCTGCATTGATTAAACAGACCTGTGGTTTTCAATCAGGGTGCCTACAGCTGTTGCATTTGTTGCAGATTGATCTCTCTTCCACCAAGTGATCGCTCCACCCATTGAAGCAGACAGGCTCCCTGTCATCAGCTGACTAGTGAGTCAGGTCTCGGCCGCATTGCAACCTGGGAAAAACCTGAGACAACAGTCATTCTGTATGCTGTTAAAAATAAATATTGGGGTGAAAATCACAGAATAATTGTGAGAAAACCATCACACACAGGTACAGACACTATATTATGAGCTTCACTAACTTTACAGCCCCTATAGCATAGTCAAATAAAAAAGAATCCTGGAATACCCCTTTAAGGATTCCTATTGAAAATACTTGTACATTGTTGGATGTAAATAATGAAGTTTCCTCCCCATGGGTTGACCTAGGAAAAAGGAAGATTCTCCTTCAAAAACTTCCTCTTGAACAAAAAGGGTAATGTTTCCATTTGTCATTTTTATATTAATACTGCACAATATTGTAAATTTTAAATCTGTGTATGCCAAAGATAAATTTCTTTGCTACAATTTGGGACATCTCTTTGTAGCCCATAATAGTTACATAACAACATGAAAGGCATAATGAGAGGCAATGATGTATCATCACCTGCGGGTGTACAGATTTGTCTTCATTTCTATTAGAGCAGATGGATTACTCCTGCTGTGCCAGGTTACAGGTGGCACTCATAATCAGACAATACTTCTTCATATTACCACTGACTGCTGTTAATAAATACTGCACCTACTAGCCTGTGGCTTCCATGGTGCAGGATGTGCCATTTGTCCCGTTGGTCATTTGTACCTTCAGAAGACTGACAAAAGATTCAATGGATGATTGAACTGATTAAAATTTTAGAACCACATACTCAGTGGAAATTTCACTTCAAAAGACTCATTTTACTTGATGTTTGTTACAAATGTTGTGTCGGCAGAGCAAAGAAAGACTTTATTTTCCAGCAGAAAACATTTTTGCACATTACAGTTAGTTTTTAGAGCATTGTAAGAATGGCACGCTTCCTTTGATACAGGTCTATCTTTAAAATGTTACCTAATGTCAGGACACATTTACAAAAATGCTGTATTTTACAGCTTTTCTGAAGATTCCAGCTATCATTGCTGAGAGGAGCCTAGAAGCCTAATAGCACTGAAATATAATGGATAGAAAAGTAACCAAAAATGTCCAGCTATCCTGCTGATAACTACAAAATGACTGCTATTCTATTACCAAACTGGGTGTCTGCAGAAAACGGACACTTGCTTTTCACAAAATGTCACAGTTGTTACATTTATGTAATGCAAAAAATGAGATCAAGAGTGGCGGCAGAACTTTTACTTATATATGCTTTACTTAATCATATTTTATCTGATTATAAAAGAATAAGGTTATTCAGAATGTTTAAAAAAGAAATAGGTTTAGATATTTTACGTGATATGAGTTGTTGTTAAAAATATATTTTATAAGCAGCGCCAGAGAAAACATCTACCTTCACACTTGTATTTATACATGTAAGCAGCTTTTTTAGAAGCATGGCTTGTAGTTACTCAAACATAATCATATGCGCCTTGGCTAATCTATAGCAACTCAGAAGTAGAATCAATGTAGCAGTTTTGTGACATTAACATGTGGAAATGTAAACAAAGTAATGACAATGTAACAATGTAATGATAATGTCTAAATAAAGATACGTAAATACACATTTAAAATTTGTTCATAAAGTTCATAAAAAGGCATTATACATACAGTATGCACATATATATATATATATATATATATATATATATATACATATATATATATATATATATATAGAGAGAGAGAGAGAGAGTATACAAAATAGAAGATTGCAGATGCACACATTGGTCAAAAAATTGAGGCTCTTAGCGCACTTCTTTGATCAAAAACGTGTCCCCCATCCACCACGAGGAGGTGGCCTCATTTAGGAGGGGACCCTAACACACATTCTGAGCCTAACACTCAGATACCAACTCACCTCTGCTGGGCATACAGCCCACTCTGTATCTGCCACAGCAGTGTGCACCTGTGTATTAGGTTGTTGTACTGGCTATTTTTATTTTTGCTTGTGTATATATATATATATATATATATATATATATATATATATATGTACCTGTCATTAAGTGGTCCCCCCATCTCCACATTCATTCCCCCCACCCTGCTAACCACCACCGCTCTCCCACCTTAATTTTTTTTTGTTTTTGTTTATTTGACCTTAATCTTCTCCCTGGTCTTCAGCTCACAGGGAGCATTCCCGTGCCAGGGAGAACATTCGCCCCCTCACTCTTCTATGCTGTGCTTGCACTCGGAGCTCAGTATTAATAAGAGAGCCAATCGCTGCAGGCTGTTCTCTCACCCCTCCTCTCTGTACTTGTATCGCAGAGAGGAGGGGAGATGAGAGCAGACCTGTAGCGATTGGCTGTACACAGCGTTCGCTCTGCCCTGCATGATTGGCAGAGCAGAGAGTGAACGCAGTGTACAGCTGAGGTCCCACCTGCACTTTCTGACTTTGGTCTCATGCCCGGCCGGCATGAGACCAAATTCAGGTCTGCTGGAGACACAAGATGCGGCTTTCACAAGGAAGGAGACCCCTAGTGGCCGAATTTTCAAAGTTATACATTTTTTTTATAAAAAGTAAATATATTTTTAATAAAGGAATGCAATACAAAAACATTTATTTTAATGACTGTGACCATTTAACTTAGGTCTAAGCCAACACCACTAACATAGGAGGTGGTCATCTGGGACATGTTCCTTGAATTCCTAGCAGGCCCCTCTTTACTAGCAGACCAGTTGTGCCCACACTTAAGCCCATGTATGTATTGTATATACCATGTTAATAACTGAAGGGGTTTGAAAAACTATTATAGTGTATGTTCACATACAATACATTTTCAAAAATGTGACTATAAAATCCAGTGAAATACAGGCAAATAAGGCTATTTCTGAAGCGTATGCATGGATTTAAATAAACCCCTTTCTGCTACGTATGAACCTACTCAGGCTATCTTAACATTGCATTCAGTGTTCAGCAAGACTACAATAGCTGAAACATACAGTTCTATGCCTCTTCATTGACTGTTTTGTAATATATCAGACAGTATACTTTTTCCCTACATTTGACTTGAAAAGCAATTTCAATATTTCCCTATCAAATACAGTAGATTCCCTTTTGTGCTATTCCTCTTTCCTTCTATTCCATACTCATTCTCCCATTGTTATGTTTTGTGGGAGAACCTATCATTTTTGCATTAATATGGATACTACAAAACATTTCTGCTTCAATGACTTAAAATCCAATTACTTGTATCTGGTTATTAGCTAGATGCATTTATGGAATAACTTCCCTTGAGATGGTTCACCAAAATAGCCTTCTATGTGTACAGTATATCTATGCTCATATATATTTTGACTACCTTTCTAGGGAGATTGAAGTAATTGGGTTTTTGTTTACTGACCCATAAATATTGACTTTATTTACAATTACATATCCTTGTGTCCATTCACCCAGTGATGAGGATAGCTCTCAAATCTTATCTGATCAGCGTAGAAGGATGATGGAGTCTTCATGTAATGTAGATACAGCTTGTCAGGATGGAAAGCATTTCAGTTAAATGTATGTTCCTTTTATATTGGTATTTATTATTGTGTAATATTTTACATTTTATTTGTGTTGTTATTTACATTGGGCTGACAGCCAATACCACAAAAGCCAAGTATAATAACTTATTTTGTTGTGTAAAAAATATATATGTATTTATTAGCTGAAGTTTAGAGATCTAGGGACATAGATAAAAAGTATGATATCTAAAATCATTTAATGGCTAAGATATTAAATAATTATGTATAAGATCATTAATCTACTGACTGGAGAGACAAATTATCTAAAACTATCATCTATCACATTAACCCCTTAAGGACTTAGGGTTTTTTCATTTTCATTTTTGCACTTTAGTTTTTTTCTCCTTACCTACTAAAAATCAAAGCACTTTCAATTTTCCACCTATATTTATATACAAATCTATGGTGAAACACCCCCACAAAATGTTGGACAAAATTGGAAAAAAAAACATATTAAGTAACTTTTGGGGGCTTCCGTTTATACGCAGTGCACTTTTTCGGTAGAAATGACACCTTATCTTTGTTCTGTAGTTCCAATTAAAATGATACCCAACTTATATTGGGTTGATTTTGTTTTACTTCTTTTAAAAAAAATTATAACATTTTGTACGAAAGTTTATGATTGGCCTCTTCTTACCCCTATATCTTTTTATTTTTTAATTTACAGGGCTGCATGAGGGTAGTTTTATGCACCGTGATCTGCAGTTTTTATTGGTCCAATTTTTGTTTTCATGGGACTTTTTGATCATGGGATGGCTTGCCTTCTTTTCCTAGTATCCTCTCTTTTCCAGGGACCAGTCCACCCTCTCCCATGGCTCTCTGCTTGACAGTGGACAGGCGGTCATCATAGGCATGATGTGTCTGTGGCTACTCAGTACCATACCCAGCAAGCTGCAGTGCATTGTGCGTTCAGACTCAATTCCTTCATAGCCAACAGTAAGTAATCTTTGCTAATTAGTTCTGTGGGATCAAACTTAATGAACTAATCTCGGTTCATCACATGAATGAATGAGCCTTGGATGCCTGTGACCCTGTCATTGAGTTACCAATTGTCTTTCAATGGACTACTTTTTGTACATTTGGGCACCTAGCTTTTCTACTGCCTGAGGCATAAAACAAATCGACTTTTTCCTAACTTTTGTTAAAAAATATAGACAGTGCTTATTAAACAGCTTCAGGAATCACATTAAAATTAATATAAAGACAAATTATAGGAATGTGTTTAATTTGCACTTATAGTAGGTTATGACTGGCTTCTGTTACTTGAATATGTAACTACATCCTCTATAGACAAATGCTGAGCAATACCAGATCCCAATGGTTCCAAAAGGGGAATCCTGTTTATAACACCCATTTGCAAAATAATTATGTATCTGCACTGAAGCCAAAAGGCCAATTTGTACTACAGTAGTTCTTCTGTGGGATCAAATTAAATAGGCTAGCCTTGGCTCATCACATGTGACCCTTTCATTGGTTTACCAATTGTCTTTCAATGGACTACCTTTTGAATGTTTACAAGTTATAGCTCTATTATATATATGTAGTCCTGATTTCTTGATATTTTCTTGTAAGATCAGTGGCAAAGTGACCAAACCTTTCCCGCTGCACTCCATACCAATTATCTGCCACTTATTACCGTCAAGAGTTAAGTAGAACTGCTTAGTGCTGGACTCCTTTAAGTAAATGCAGGGCTTACCCGAAAATTGTCACATCCTGATACTCACCTTGTCTCATGATTGGTGCATTCCTTCTACCATCTATACAATGCTGTATTTAAGTAAAGCAAATTATAGATGGAACTATATATGGAACCTACCTGTCTAACCCCAAGAGAGGTGTCTTTTTTTAATGTTGGGACCCATCTCATAAAGTCACCTCGTTGGTAGTGGATACGTTCTTATTCAAATGTGACCTGAGAACCTCAATTTTATTTGCTTAGAACACACTGTATATTGGTAATACAATTTGAAAATTTCCATATATCTCATGTTTTACCAAAGAAAACTTTAAAAAGGTTTCAAGAAGGAACTGAAACGTTGCTGTCTTGATACTGTACTTTGTAATGACACAACTCGTTTCACCACAAAATTTATAGCAAAACAAAAATTGTTTGTAAGGTAAACTTGAAAAAAAGTAATTGTGCTAAGTTTGGGGCTATTTCATTTTTATGCAGTCCAATTTACATTAAATAACGAATACAACAACAATACCCAATTTATATAGTTTTTTATTTTTTATTTAAGAAATGCTTAAAATTGCCCTTTTCTTACCCCTATCAATTTTTCTGTCTACAGAACTGTGTGAGGGGTAGTGGGGGTCATTTTTGGTGTAGTGATCTATAGTATTTATTGGTACCACTTTTGTTTAGATGAGATTTCTTTTTATCACATTTTATAAAATTAGCAATTCTGACTTTTCATATTTTTTTAGTCTGCGCTAGAAGCTGTTGGAACTTTTTTTTTATTATATTTATGTCTCTGTGACATTCAAAAGTTGTTTTTTTAAACAAGAAGAATACTTTAAATGTTATCACTGTGCTACTCTTATATTTGGTATTTCATGTTTTACTATGTTACATCGTTTGTATGGCAGAAAAAAGATATACATCCATACAGTTCAGCCCATTACCCTAATACTTACTATTTGGATGTGTTTGTTTTTGTGTGGCAGCTATACAGACACAGTACAGTTAGGATGTGCTGCTTAACTTTTTTTTGTACAGATTGACTATTGACCTTGCTGTAACCCTCTGGTTTTACACATATAAATGAGAATGAATGAGCACAATAATATTCAACCAGAAAATAGTGTCTGAGATTACACATTCTTCAATCTTCCCTACTCAGGAAAAGACAGTAGAATAACTACATATCATGAGACACAACAGGATAAGTGCTTCTAGTTCACAGACTTATATTTTAGAAATGCATTGTTTGTCACTGATACACTTGAGCCTGGTTATTAGAAGTGTGGAGTCTATATTTCCATTATCTCAGCTGTGTATCTGCTTTTGACATTTGTTGTTGTTTTTATTCCTTAGAATCTTTTTTGCGTTTTGCTATCTTGTTTTGAATATCACCAACTGTAAAAAAAAAAAAAAAAAGAGAGATTCACTTACTATTTAATTTTACCATGCTTCCAATGATCTTCTATTCATTTTTATAAATAACCAAAGGACACCTGCAGGTTTGAACATGAATTTTTGCGTGACAAAAACTAGATATACTTGCAAAAGGTTTTCACATTCTAAATGAACCTTTTGGGGATGTATGCATATGCTCTGCATCCCTGATCCTTAAGGACTCAGGGCATACCTGTACGTCCTAAGCATTCCCAGTCCCCGCCCGGCGAGGGACCGGAAATATAAGTCTGTGAAATCATTCAGCAGGCATCCCGGCACATCGCCGAGGGGGATCCTGAGGTCCCCCCATATCGGCAATCTCTGCAAATCGCTGGTCAATTCAGACCGATGATTTGCTGCTATTCCGTTCCCTGCTGCTCGCCGAGCGGGGATCGGAGTCAGATGCATGCTGAAATCATTCAGCAGGCATCCTGGCACATCGCCGATGAAGGTCCTGAAGACCCTCCATATAGGCGATCGCCTCAGATCGCAGGTAAATACAAACCGGCTATTCCGGGTCATGGGGGTAACATGTGACCCCATGACCCGGAAAAGGAAGATGATCAGTGATGTAATATACACGACTAGAGATGAGCGAAACGAAGTTGACGAACCCGAATTCCTTACGAATTTCATGAAAAATTCAATTTGCTACGAATATCGCCGCGATTCTATCGCGCGAATCGCTTCATTAAACTCCATTTTACAGCGTTCCAGGCTATTGGAGACCTAAGATGGCGGATCCACATGTGAGTACATGGGGCAGGGGATTATGGGAGGGCGGGAAACAGCGGTGGGAATGAAGGTAGGCGGGCTGACCCTGAATCACATGTGAGATGCAGCCTATCAGTGTTTACTGACCCCTGTGATGTCCGTGCCCCTACATAATCGGCGGCCATCTTGCCTCTCTTCATTTCATCTATGCACTCAGATGCAGAGGACGGGACTGCGTGTGTGTGAATAGCTCATACCACAGCGTTACACTGCAACTGCTAGTCACATCAGAATTAGGGAAAGGCAGTGTCACGATGCCGGCTGGCAGGAGGTGGATCCTCTGTGCCAGAGAGGGATTGGCGTGGACCGTGCTAGTGGACCGGTTCTAAGTCACTACTGGTGTTCACCAGAGCCCGCCGCAAAGCGGGATGGTCTTGCTGCGGCGGTAGTGACCAGGTCGTATCCACTAGCAACGGCTCAACCTCTCTGACTGCTGAAGATAGGCGCGGTACAAGGGAGTAGACAAAGCAAGGTTGGACGTAGCAGAAGGTCGGGGCAGGCAGCAAGAATCGTAGTCAATAAGGAAAAGCAGGAGGTCAAATACACAGTATGGACAAACACAGTAACGCTTTCACTAGGCTCTAAGGCAACAAGATCCGGCAGGGAAGTGCAGGGACAGAGAACAGATATAGTCTGGGAGACGGTGGAAGCCAATTAAGCTAATTGGGCCAGGCACCAATCATTGGTGCACTGGCCCTTTAAGTCTCAGGGAGCTGGCGCGCGCGCGCCCTAGAGAGCGGAGCCGCGCGCGCCATCACATGACAGCAGGGGACGGGAACGGGTAAGTGACCTGGGATGCGATTCGCGAGCGGGCGCGTCCCGCTGTGCGAATCGCATCCCCGACGGCCATGACAGTGCAGCGCTCCCGGTCAGCGGGACCGACCGGGGCGCTGCGGAGAGAGAGACGCCGTAAGCGCTCCGGGGAGGAGCGGGGACCCGGAGCGCTAGGCGTAACAGGCAGGAGTGCAGAGTGCTGTGCTGTTACTCTGAGAAGGATCATTGATAGCTAAAACTCCTATTCATGTTATTGAGCATTGCAGCAGAGAGGGGCAGATAGCTGTCAGCTGCCTCATACAGATCTCCAAGCTGCCTGAACTTTCTGAAGCATCTTATCTCCTCATTTTTCAGCCCAATTGAGTTTAATTTCATTTGCTCCACAAATCTTCTGCTGCTCAGAATTGTGTGACAGAGTGCAATTTAGGGTTTAATTCCTGGATTTTTTTTGTGTGGTGCTGCCCTGTTGGGTCCTGATGCTGTTCAGAAATAAGTCATATTAGTGTGGACTTTAGTGCCTTTTTACCATTTTTCACCTGTTACTCTGTCTCTGTGCTAAATTCAGTGTTATACCACACGTTATACACCTGCCGGCGTATGAAAGGCAAAAAAAAGTTTTTCCTGCGTACAAATACGCTTAACAGTGGCCTTATCATTGCAAAGGGCCTACATACAAGCAAATAGTGTACCATATTTTACCTTTTTTTCTGTCTCTGTGCTAAATTCAGTGTTATACCGCATGTTATACACCTGCCGGTGTATGAAAGAAAAAAAAAAGGTTTTCCTGCGTACAAATATGCTTAACAGTGGCCTTATCATTGCAGACAGCCTACATACAAGCAAATAGCGTACCATATACCACCTTTTTTCGGTCTCTGTGCTAAATTCAGTGTTATACCACACGTTATACACCTGCCGGTGTATTAAAGAGAAAAAAAAGGTTTTCCTGCGTACAAATACGCTTAACAGTGGCCTTATCATTGCAAAGGGCCTACATACAAGCAAATAGCCTGCCATATACTACCTTTTTTTCTGTCTCTGTGCTAAATTAAGTGTTATACCAGACGTTATACACCTGCCGGTGTATTAAAGAAAAAAAAGCTTTTCCTGCGTACAAATACGCTTAACAGTGGCCTTATCATTGCAAAGGGCCTACATACAAGTAAATAGCGTGCCATATACTACCTTTTTTTTCTGTCTCTGTGCTAAATTCAGTGTTATACCACACGTTATACACCTGCCGGTGTATTAAAGAAAAAAAAAGTTTTTCCTGCATACAAATACGCTTAACAGTGCGCTCATCATTGCAAAGGGCCTACATACAACCAAGTAGTGTACTATTTAGTACCTGTATTTCTGTCTCTGTGCTAAATTCAGTGCTATTCCACACATTAGTATACATCGGCTGGTGTATACAACTAAAAAAAGATTTTTTTTTACTGCGTATAAATACGCTTAACAGTGCGCTCATCATTGCAAAGGGCATACATAGAACCAAGTAGTGTACTATTTATTACCTGTTATTCTGTCTCTGTGCTAAATTCAGTGCTATTCCACATATTAGTATACACCTGCTGGTGTATTTAAAAAAAAAAAGTGTTTTTTTCTGCGTAGAAATACGCATACCAATGCGCTCATCATTGCAAAGTGAATACATACAACAAAGGAGTGTACTATTTAGCAACTGTTATTCTGTCTAGGGCCCATATACTTTGAAAGGACAGCCGTAAGTAATTGCCTCCTTCTGTTCTATACCCTCATAAACACACTAAGTATGTCAGGCAGGGAAGTGCCAGAATGTGCACAGAGAAGGGGCAGAGGCCTGCATACATCAGGCAGAGTTGGCAGTAGACTTGGGGCGAGTGGCAGCAGGAGTCGCAGCAATAGGCCTGAGCTCCCGTTAACACCCAGTGGTCGTGTCGTCGACCCATCTCTCCTCGTCAATTGGTTTGCACACTCATCCCCATCATCACAAGTGACATATGACAACCCCAGTCAAGAGTCGGTGGGTTCCTCAAACACAACCCTCAGTTGGCATGGCCAGGGAGCAGTCCCCATAATCCCATTGCCTTTGTCCTATGCGGTTCCCTCTCCCAAAGAAGTATCTCAGGCTTTGGGTTCAGCTCCACTATTTACTGAGGACGATCCAATAGAGGACAGTCAGCAGCTAATGGGCAGCCAAGAATTTGAGGAGGCATGCGTCGCTTGCTCCGCAAGGCGGGCAAGTAGTGATGCGGAGAGTGACGTGGGAGGCAGTGTTTCAATTGTTCAGGGTCCTGAGGCAGGCACTGTTGTGGAACACGAGGAGGACATCAGTAATGTGCACACATCTTTTGATGATGATGAAGCCGATCGCAATTGGGAGCCGGGTGCAGAAGCCGGGGCTTCATCATCATCAGGAGAAGAGATTTGCTCTTTGTCTATGAGGCAGCAGGGCGGTAGCACGGTTGGCAATCAGCATGGTGGTGGCAGTAGTGGAAATTCAGGAGCCAAACGTGCCAGGGGGAGACCACCTGCTTCGCGGCAAGCTACCATTCAGGGAGGTAGTGGAACAGGGGTTCCTGAAGACGGCGCCAATAGCAGTGAAACAGTGCTGACTGCGGGTGGGAAAATCAGCTACTCTGTGGTGTGGTTGTTCTTCATAAAGAATCTAGAGGACCTTAGCGTAGTCACATGCAAAATCTGTCGGCAGAAAGTGAAGCGTGGCCAGGGTCCCAATCTCGGCACCACGGCCCTGCGTCAACACATGATTCGCCACCATAACGCGACCTGGGATAACCGTGGCTACGGTGTAGTGGTCCTGCCTGCCGCATCACCCAGTGGCCATCCACTCCCTCCATCATCCAGCCAAGGCTCCACCACCTCAGCCGAAGGGAGCATTGTGTCAAACCCTCCTTCTTGCGCTCCTGCTTCTTCTGCTCGTAGTCAGCCATTCTGCCAACAATCGATCGGCGAAGCCATGTCCAAGAGACAACAGTATGCGCCCACTCATCCAACGGCGCAGAAGTTGAATGTGCTCCTGTCCAAGTTGCTGGTGTTGCAGTCCCTCCCTTTCCAACTGGTGGACTCTGCAGCTTTCAGGGAATTGATGGCTTGTGTCGAGCCGAGGTGGAGAGTCCCAAGCCGTCATTTCTTTGCGAAGAAGGCAGTACCAGCCCTGCATAAGTTTGTACAAGAGAAGGTGGGCCAGTCCTTGAGCCTGTCGGTGTGTTCAAAAGTGCACGGCAGCGCCGACGTGTGGAGCTGTAACTACGGGCAGGGACAATACATGTCTTTTACGGCCCACTGGGTAAATGTTGTTCCTGCACAGCCACAACAGCAACTTGGACAGGTCACACCGCTTCCTCCTCCACGCTCTCGCTCCCAGGCAGTTGGTCCTTTTACAGTGTCCTCCCCCGCGTCCTCGGCCTCCACTGCACATCCAAATCTCGGTGGCCTTTCATCGTACCACTTGTTTAGGGCACAGCGGTGTCAAGCCGTCCTTCACATGGTTTGCCTTGGCAAACTGAGTCAAACAGGGGAGGAACTGCTGATGTTCATTAGGGAAGAAATTAGGGAAGAACATGGCTGGTCACGGCAATGGAGACGTTGTGCCTACTTTAGAAGGCTACATGAGTCCTGTGGGGGATGAACTGGAGGAGGATGATGAGGGGCAGAGCGGAGCACAGTGTGTTTCTGGTCATTGGACAGGAGAGCAGGAGCAGCCAGAGGAGCTGGAGGGTTATTACGAGGGAGGCGAGACAGAGGACCCAGACACACCGTGGCAGTATGCAGTGGAGATGGCGGCAGGTAGTCCCAGCGAGTCACTGTCACAAATGGCACGATGCATGCTGAGTTGCTTGCATAGTGACCCCCGAATTTTCAAAATTTGTCAGCGCGATGACTTCTGGATCTCCACCTTATTAGACCCTCGCTACCGGCCCAGAATGGGGGCCTTTTTTACACCCACTGAGAGGGAGGACAAACTGACCTACTACAGGGAGCTTTGGTCCATCCACTCGCAGGTCTGACTCGGGGGGCCCTCTGCGCTCACCTTCCACTGCCACGGCTGCTGGGGAGGGGTGGCAGGAGCAGTACCGGCTCAATCAGCAGCAGCCTGAGTCTACAGTCGCTGATGAGTAGCTTCCTTCAGCCACATAGGGAAGCTACTCATCAGCAGCAGGTGGACATGAAGCAAGACCTGAACCAGTAGGTGGTGGCTTACCTCGACATGACCCTGCCAACAACCGTTGAAGATCTGCTGGACTTCTGGGCAGCCAAACTCTATTTATGGCCGCAATTAGCGCAGTTTTCCCTGGAAAAGCTGTCCTGCCCGGCCAGTAGTGTGCCATCAGAGCGGGTGTTTAGTGCGGCCGGAGCCATAGTCACCCCAAGGCGAACTCGTCTGTCCACTAAAAATGTGGAGAGACTGACGTTTGTCAAGATGAATCAGGGATGGATCAGCCAGGATTTCCAGCCACCAATGACAGATGGGACTGAGTAGATTGACAATGCTCCTACAACAAAATGTTCTCTATTGTGGTTGGTTATGAAACCCTCTGGGGCAGACCTGGGCATTGTACGACCCGCTTGCCACATAGGGCCCTTTGATTGGCTCTTACCGGCCCGCGCTGATTGGGGGACAACTATGCTGCCTAATCTGGGAGACAACTATGCTCCTAATCTGGGGGACATCTATGCTGCCTAATCTGGGGGACATCTATGCTACCTAATCTGGGGGACATCTATGCTGCCTAATCTGGGGGACATCTATGCTGCCTAATTTGGGGGACAACTATGCTCCTTATCTGGGGGGACAACTATGCTCCTAATCTGGGGGACAACTAAGATCCTAATCTGGTGGACATCTATGCTGCCTAATCTGGGGGACAAGTATGCTCCTAATCTGGGGGACATCTATGCTGCCTACTCTGGGGGACAAGTATGCTCCTAATCTGGGGGACATCTATGCTGCCTAATCTGGGTGACATCTATGCTGCCTAATCTGGGGGACAACTATGCTCCTAATCTGGGGGACATCTATGCTGCCTAATCTGGGGGACATCTATGCTGCCTAATCTGGGGGACATCTATGCTGCCCAATCTGGATGACATCTATGCTGCCTAATCTGGGGGACAACTGTGCTCCTTATCTGGGGGACAACTATGCTCCTAATCTGGGGGACAACTAAAATCCTAATCTGGTGGACATCTATGCTCCTTATCTGGGGGACAACTATGCTCCTAATCTGGGGGACAACCAAAAATTGTGTTGTTTTTTTGGGGGGGGGGAATTGTGAAGCCCTGGTGTGTAGTGTACTAGTGCATCAGCCAACTCCACGCTGTGCCATTCAGCCACTAAATGGTCTCCTCTTGCTGCCAACATGTCCACGCTGTGTCATTCAGCCACTATATGGTGTTCTCATGCTGCCAACACCTCCACGCTGTGCCATTCAGCCACTATATGGTGTCCTCATGCTGCCAAAACCTCCACACTGTGCCATTAAGCCACTATATGGTGTCCTCATGCTGCCAACACCTCCACGCTGTGTCATTCAGCCACTATATGGTGTCCTCATGCTGCCAACACCTCCACGCTGTGCCATTCAGCCACTATATGGTGTCCTCATGCTGCCAACACCTCCACGCTATGTCATTCAGTCACTATATGGTTTCCTGACACTGATGCCACCACCAGGCTCTGTCATTGTGCTGCTGTGCGGCAGTGATTCTAAGAGCGATGCCGGTAATCTTCATGCTATTCTGAATAACAGTATTATTTCACTACCCCAGCATACGCCATATGCGTTTTAGGACACAGCAAAGTGTTCTATACCCCTATAGAGGCTGTATGTAGGCTAGAAATAGCCTTTTTTAATATTGATTCGCCGCGAACAAATTCCGATCGAAACAAACTTTTCGGGAAAATTCGGCGAATCGGCCGAATCAAATTTTTTAAAAGTTCGCTCATCTCTATACACCACCAACCATCATCCTTACTGTACACCCCCCAGTACAGATGTGATTGGAAGGTCGTAGTGACAGCACCAATTACAGAGTATGAGGAGGGGGGAGGAGAGCAGGAGAATGTTGATCCACTCTGATCAGCACCATTTTACATCTGGTGCTGATCAGGACTAAGCCCCTTGCTTTATCACCCCCCTCACAGTGTTCTTAGTACCCCTTGGCACTGTTTCTGTGCCGCTGGCACAGCAGCATTTAGGGTAAGCTTTAGATTAGGCAGGGACAGAGTTAGGTGGTTAACCCCTTAACGACGCAGACCATAAATGTACGTCTTGGTGAGGTGATACTTAATGCACCAGGACGTACATTTATGTCCTGTACATCACCGCGAGCATCAGAGCAATGCTCGGGTCATGCGCGGCAGTTCCCGGCTGCTGATAGCAGCCAGGGACCCGCCGGTAATGGCGGACATCCGCGATTGCGCAGATGCCTGCCATTAACCCCTCAGATTTTTCTGACCGCACTCCCACAGATGCCGCAGATCTGTATTGATCACGGCATCTGCGGGAGTGCGCTCAGAAAAATGCATGATCGGATAGCTTGCAGCGTTGCCGTGGCGATCCAATCATCTGTGATGGCGAATGGAGGTCCTCTCACCTACCTCCGTCTGTCTCCCGGCGTCTGCTGCTTTGCTCTGAGATCGAGCAGACCAGAGCAGAAGATAGCCGATAACGCTGATCAGTGCTATATCCTATCCAAATCAGTGAACAGTATTAGAAATCAAATGATTGTTATAAATCGTCCCCTATGGTTACTATTAAAGTGTAAAAATGTAAGTAAAAAAAATAAAAATAAAGTAAAAATATTAGAAAAATCCCCTCCCCCAATAAAAATGTTAATTGTCCGTTATTCCCCATTTTACCCCCAAAAGTGTAAACAAATTTTTTTTATAAACATATTTGGTATCACCGCATGTGTAAATATCCGAACTATTAAAATATAATGTTAATTATCCTGTACAGTGAACGGCATAAACTTTTTTTTAAAAAAGTTAAAAAATTCTGCTTTTTTATAACATTTTATTTTTAAAAATTTATAAAAATTAGGAATGTCCCGTTACCGATACCAGTATCGGTATCAGGACTGATACCGGGCATTTGCCACAGAATGTCACAGTAATGTCACAGATACCACTGCTGATACCTGAAAGTTTTCGTTCTACGCGGCGGTATGTGGTGGGATGGCAGCTTTTCTGCAACGGCAGGTCCTTGTGCAGGCCAATCATCGGTGGGTGACAGCGGCTTCTGTGCAGCAGTGGTCCCATTCCCTAGCTGATCAGCTTGGGGGACAGCGGCTTCTCTGAGGCAGCTGGGGCGGGACTTCTATGCAACATCGCCGATCCCAAGCTCCCTGCAGTTGCCTAGCACTGGGAGGAAGCTAAAGGTACTTCCTCCCAGTACTCAAGTGCATCCGCATGGGAAGTAGTAAAAACAGCAGGTGGGTATGATGCATGAAATGGAGGAGAAATTCAGTTAATTTCTCTCCATTTCATGTTCAATGAGTGAACATTAAATAATAGGGGCATTTGGGGGGGACTCTATGAGGGGGATATATAAGAGGGGGGAATGGGCATATGGGGGGACTATATGAGGGGGGTATATAAGAGGGAGGAATGGGCATATGGGGGACTATATAAGGGGGGTGTATAAGAGGGGGAATGGGCATATCAGCGGAATGCAAATAGGGAAAAAGGGCATATGAAATGAGAGAAATGGGCACATGGCTATATAATACTGGCTATATTAATTTCATATTGCCATTCCTTATATTTTATAAGCCTATTCCTCTCCTTATATGCCCATTCCCCCCCCCCTCAATTCATATGCCCATTCCCCCCTCAATTCATATGCCCATTCCCCCCACAATTCATATGCCCATTCCCCCCTCAATTCATATGCCCATTCCCCCCTCAATTAATATGCCCATTCCCCCCTAAATTCATATGCCCATTCCACCTTCAATTCATATGCCCATTGCCCCCTCAATTCATATGCCCATTCCCCCCTCAATTTATATGCCCATTGCTTGGTCTCCGACCCATTGAGTGCAAAACATGCACTAAATGTGCTTGTTTGGGAGTGTATCTGCTACCCTTTGAAGCCAATGAGTTGCAGAGTATGCTGTGTATTGTATAACAAATTATTTTAGTCAAAGGATTATGGGGGAGATTTACTAACCCTTGTGCAAAGGAAAAGTAATATCCAGTATAATATAATATACTGGATATTAATATAATATAACAGTATAATAGCAACCAAATTCCATCTTTCATTTGTTTCATCGGCAATTGCACCTGCTGTTTCTTTTCCAAAACTAAGGGCAAACTCGTGATCATCATGTCCGTTTGGGCCAGATAGAGGAAATGACTCAACTCACCCCCTTTTCCCATAAAAACAAACACACATTCGATATTATGGTGTGTAGACTAACTTGTTAATGCCATATGGTGAACAGTGTAATTTTTATTTTTTCCCCCAGGTATTTCCCCCCCCCCCCAAAAGGTGGAGAAAAATTTGTATTGTATCCTTTCAGTGCACAGAGCCGCTAGCAAAATGTCAGCAGTGTGGAAGCATTTTAAAATTTGCGAAGACAACCCACGCATGGCAGAATGCAATCTTTGTTCTGTAAAGATATCGAGAAGAGGTGTAAAAGTTGGCTCCTTTAATACAAGCAATCTTATAAAACACCTAAAAATTAAACATAAAAATGAGCATGGAGAATTTGCTGCTGTTTCTAGCAGCAGTGTTCGGCAGCCAACACTGGAGGAAACTCTAGCAAGACGAGAGAAATTTTCAAGAGATAACCCGAGGCGCTTACTCAGTTTATTATTCTTGATGATCAACCACTGTCAATAGTGGATAACGTGGGTTGTCGACGGTTTGTTAATGTTTTAGAGCCGAAGTACGAGATTCCCAGTCGCCACTATGTCACTGATGTAATCTTGCCACAAACACATGACACAGTTAAAAAGCATGTTGCCAGCATGTTGCAGGTGAACAAGAATGCCATTAGCTTCACTACCGAAATATGGAGCTGCAGTGTGAGTCCAGTGTCTTTAATTAGCTTAACAACGCAGTGGATAGATGATGATTTTTCTCTAAAACAAGTTATGCTCCATGCGAAGACATTTCAAGGCTCTCATACTGGTCAAGCAATAGCAAACATCCTTCAGGAAATGCTTGAGACTTGGGCAATTCCTAAAAGTTCTGTTCATATTGTGGTCCGTGACCGTGCCAAAAATATGATAAAAGGCATGGATGAAGCTGGACTTAGCAGCATTTCCTGTGCGGCACATACACTGCAGCTGACTGTCTCAGAGGGTCTGTTATCACAGCGCAGCATTGCTGATGCTCTGGGAATCTGGCGCAAAATAATCGGCCACTTCAAACATTCAAACCTGGCATACCCTCGATTACAAGATATCTAAAAGCAGCTTGGTCAACCAATTAAAAGACTTCAGCAAGATGTGCAGACTCGTTGGAACAGCACGTTTTATATGCTGCAGTCATTGAATGAGAAGAGACGGGCACTAGGAATATATATGTCAGAGCATGAGCTTCCTGCCACTTTTACTGCCAACCAGTGGAATCTAATGGAGAAAGTGTTGCACATCTTGGCTCCCTTTGAAGAGCTGACAAGACAAAGTGAGTTCTTCAGATGCTTTTGCTTCAGAAGATATTCCTGCTGTGACTGTGCTGCAAAGACTATTATCAAAAGAGGATGAAGATGACCATGGTATTAAAACAATGAAGAGCACTTTGCTTGCTGCTTTACAGAAATGCTTTTCTGATACAGAGCGCAATCCACTTTACTGCATAGCAACAATAATTGACCCAAGGTAATGCAGTAACTTTTGTTATTTAAGTTATAAAAAAAAAAAAAGCTTTAATTTGCTCATAAATGTTGGGGGGGGGGGGGGCGGTGCATTTCATGTATCTATTTTTTTTTTAAAGATCGATTCTTTTCCAATTTGGACAGTGCCAGGCAGGTCAAAGAAATGTTTGTTGCTGAACTTCAAAAGCTTTCGGACGACACAGCCATACTTGAAGAATCATCTGTCAAAAAACCACACCATGAAAAGCCAAGTACCAGCCTGGGCAGGGTTTTCCAGGATATAGCAGATGAGCATCCCTCTACATCTGAGTGCATCGCTCCAAAAGCTGCTACTGCTCAGCTGCTAGAGTACCTAGAGGAGAACACTGTGCCACGCTCAGATAGTCCCCTTAAATACTGGACAGTAAATAAAATACATTTTCCAGCTTTGGCTGTAATGGCGCAAAAATATCTTTCAGCCCCATGTAGTAGTGTGGAAAATGAAAGACTGTTCAGCTCAGTGTCCCACGTTCTGACCGAAGGCAGAAACAGAGTTTTAGCTGAACATGCAGAAATGCTTCTGTTCCTTAAAAAAAACATTTCACTTGTATTGCAAAAATAGTTTGCTACACTGCCTCTTGTACTTCTATATATGTTAAGTTATATGCAAACACAGGGAGAGCAGCACACCAGATAGCAAAAATGAGTGGGTGCAAGCAGTCTCAGGGGCCCCGGTCCTGGGTCCAACTTGATGATAGATTTAAAAAAAAAAATTGACTACAGCACACCAGCATATCCAAGTGAAAAAGTGTTGTAGCTTTATTCCATAGATACACGGACACGGCCGGGATTTTTTTTTTGGGGGGGGGCGCAGACCTTTTTCTTTTTATAAATGCGTGGCCAAGCCCTCTTAGCCATAAAAGAGTGGTCCACCACCATTAGCTAAAGCCCACCCGCCGCTGATCAGTCCCGTAGTCCTGATCAGTGTTTTTCTTTTTTTGTGGTGCAAGGTTTTTTTTTTAGGTTATAGCAGCTTTTAATTGTGATTTTTTTTTGCACCTATAGGTGGTCCGTGCCACCAGCAGCAGGCCTGTGCTGTGTGGACGGACCATACCTCTGTGTGCAGCCTGCCCCACTGCTGTCAGTGACTTATCACTGATCAGCAGGTTTTTTTTTTGGTTCAGCCAGGTGCATTTTTTCGGGGTTAAGCGTATTATTATTATTTTTCTTTTTCCGGGTATTTTGTGTGGGGGCCTGTACCAGCCACTGTACCAGCCACTGTTCTGGGCTGAAAGGCCAGACCCCACCTTGACTCCTGCGCTCCCTGCTGCCACCAAGCGCTAATCAGTGTGCACACCACTGATTAGGTAAACGCTTTTTTTTTTTTTTTGCGCAGGGCTTTTTTGCGCTATAAGTCTTAAATTTTTTCCCCTTTTTAGTTTATATTTTTTCTCTTAGGGCGGGTTTAGTTAGGTTAGGGCAGGTTAGGTCGATATTCTGCCAACACACCACACACACATACACCCCCCCCCCCATTCCCATTAGAGTAGGGAAATGGCCCACAGGACATTTTCATCGGAGAAGGCATATGCCATACTTGCCTCCAATACTGAAAGCGCCACAGAGGACGAGAAAGACCCCACCTTCCTTATTTCATCGTCCTCCTCCTCATCTGGTTCTGATGATGAGCTACCAAGTCGGCGGTGATGCCGCCCTGCGAGGCTGCAAACCTCCTCTGCTCCTTACCCTGTGCCCCATGCTAGTATGAGTCCACCTGGTGCTCAATTTTGTAACTTTTGGGGGCTTCCGTTTCTACGCAGTGTTACATCTTATTACATCTTATCTTTATTCTGTAGGTCCATACGGTTAAAATTATACCCTACTTATAAAGGTTTAATTTTGTATTACTTCTAAAAAAAAATCATAACTACATGCAGGAAAATGTATACGTTTAAAATTGTCATCTTCTGACACCCATAACTTTTTAACTTTTTCCACGTACAGGCCGGTATGGGGGCTCATTTATTGCACCATAATCTGAAGTTTTTATTGGTACAATTTTGATTTTGTTTGGACTTTTTGATAGTTTTTTATAAATTTTTTCAAGATATAAAAAGTGACCAAAAATACGCTATTTTGGACTCTGGAATTTTCTTGCGCGTAAGCCATTGACCGTGTTGTTTAATTAACTATATATTTTTGTAGTTCGGACATTTCCACACGTGGTGATACCACATATGTTTATTTTTATTTAAATGGGAAAAGGGGGTCATTCTTACTTTTATTAAGCAAGGGGTTAAATGATCTTTATTAACTTTTTTTCACACTTGTTTTTTGCAGTGTTATAGCCCCCCCTAGTGGCTATTACACTGAACATACTGATCTCATACACAGATCATTGCCGTGCATTGACATGCCAAAGATCACTGTTATCGGTGGTTGATTGCTCAAGCCTGGATTTCAGGCTTTGAGCAATCAATCGCCGTTCGGACACGAGGCAGGTAAGGGGACCTCCGCTCGCATTCTAGCTGATCGGGACATCGCGATTTCACCGCGATGGTCCCGATCAACCCGACTGAGCTGCCGGGAAGCTTTTGCTTTCATTTTAGATGCGGCGATCAACTTTGAACGCCACGTCTAAAAGGTTAATAGCGCGCGGCACAATGATCGTAAAAGTAGACATATTGTATTTGTGAATCAATATATAATTCATTTGGAATATCCATTTTCCTTACAAGCAGAGCGTTTCAAATTTTGGGATTTTTCACCAAAAAAGGATGCCAGTAACGACGAAAATTTACCACTACGTTAACCCCTTAAGGACTGAGCCCTCTTTCACCTTAAGGTCATTTTTTGCAATTCTGACCACTGTCACTTTAAACATTAATAACTCTGGAATGCTTTTAGTTATCATTCTGATTCCGAGATTGTTTTTTGGGACATATTATACTTTAACATAGTGGTCAAATTTTGTGGTAACTTGCATCCTTTGCATCCATCTTGGTGAAAAATCCCCAAATTTTATGAAAAATTAGAAAATTTTGCATTTTTCTAACTTTGAAGCTCTCTGCTTGTAAGCAAAATGGATATTCCAAAAAAAAAAATTTTTATTCACATTCCCAATATGTCTACTTTATATTTGCATCATAAAATTGACGTGTTTTTACTTTTGGAAGACACCAGAGGGCTTCAAAGTTCAGCAGCAATTTTCTCTTTTTTTCAGGGACCAGTTCAGGTTTGAAGTGGATTTGAAGGGTCTTCATATTAGAAATACCCCACAAATTACCCCATTATAAAATTGTAGACCCAATTTTTGCAAGGGGTAAAAAGGAGAAAATGTTTACTTGTATTTGAAACCCAATTTTTCTCGAGTAAACACATATGTCATATGTCTATGTTAATTGTTCGGCGGGCGCAGTAGAGGGCTCAGAAGGGAAGGAGCGACAAATGGTTTTTGGGGGGCATGTCACCTTTAGGAAGCCCCTATGGTGCCAAAACAGCAAAAAAAAAAAAAACACATGGCATACCATTTTGGAAACTAGACCCCTCGAGGAACATAACAAGGGGTAAAGTGAACCTTAATACCCTACAGGTGATTCACAACTTTTGCATATGTAAAAAAAAATAAAAATAAATTATCTCCTAAAATGCTTGGTTTCCTAAAAGTTTTACATTTTTAAAAAGGGTAATAGCAGAAAATATCCCCCAAAATTTGAAGCCCAATTTCTCCCGATTCAGAAAACACCCCATATGGGGGTGAAAAGTGCTCTGCTGGCGCACCACAGGTCTCAGAAGAGAAGGAGTCACCGGAGAATTTTGCTCTGGGGGCATGCCGCATTTAGGAAGCCCCTATGGTGCCAGAACAGCAAAAAAAAAACACATGGCATACTATTTTGGAAACTAGACCCCTCGGGGAATGCATTTTTTTTACCTAAAATGCTTCTTTTCCCAAAAATTTTACATTTTTAAAAAGGGTAAAAGCAGAAAATACCCCCCAAAATTTGTAACACAATTTCTCCCGAGTACGGTGATACCCCATATGTGACCCTGTTGCCTTGAAATACGACAGGGCTCCAAAGTGAGAGCGCCATGCGCATTTGAGGCCTATATTAGGGATTGCATAGGGGTGGAAATAGGGGTATTCTACGCCAGTGATTCCCAAACAGGGTGCCTTCAGCTGTTGTATAACTCCCAGCATGCCTGAACAGTCAGTGGCTGTCTGGTAATACTGGGAGTAGTTGTTTTGCAACAGCTGGAGGCTCCGTTTTGGAAACAGTGGCGTACCAGACGTTTTTCATTTTTATTGGGGAGGGGGGCTGTGTAGGGTTATGTGTATATGTAGTGTTTTTTTACTTTTTATTTTATTTTTTGGTAGTGTAGTGTTTTTAGGGTACAGTCGCACGGCGGGGGTTCACAGTAGTTTCTCGCTGGCAGTTTGAGCTGCGGCAGAAAATTTCTGCCGCAGCTGAAACTTGCAGCCAGATACTTACTGTAAACCTCCGCCCATGTGAGTGTACCCTGTACATTCACATTGGGGGGGAGAAACATCCAGCTGTTGCAAAACTACAACTCCCAGCATGTACGGTCTATCAGTGCATGCTGGGAGTTGTAGTTTTGCAACAGCTGGAGGCACACTGGTTGTGAAACACCGAGTTTGGTAACAAACTCAGTGTTTTGCAACCAGTGTGCCTTCAGCTGTTGCAAAAGCTACAACCCCCAGCATGTACGGACAGCGGAAGGACATGCTGGGTCTTGTAGTTATGCAACAGCTGGAGGCATACTACTTTGGCTGGGGATGCTGGGGATTGTAGTTATGCAACAGCTGGAGACACAGTGGTTTGCTACTTAACTCAGTGTTTCACAACCAGTGTGCCTTCAGCTGTTGCAAAATTACAACTCTCAGCAGTCACCGACAGCCAACAGGCATGCTGGGAGTTGTAGTTATGCAACCAGCAGATGCACCACTACAACTCCCAGCATGCACTTTAGCTGATTGTGCAAGCTGGGAGTTGTAATTATACAACAGCTGAAGGTACACTTTTCCATAGAAAAATGTGCCTCCAGCTGTTGCAAAACTATAAGTCCCAGCATGCCCATAAGGGAATGCTGGGAGTTGTAGTGGTCTGCCTCCTGCTGTTGCATAACTACAGCTCCCAGCATGCCCTTTTTGCATGCTGGAAGCTGTTGCTAAGCAACAGCAGGAGGCTGTCACTCACCTCCTACTGCTATCAGCACACAGGTCAGTCCCGCCGCCGCCGCTCCAGGGGCCCCGATCCCAACATTGACACCGGGGATCAGTGTCCCCAGCTCCCGGGGTCCACGTCCCGCACCCGCTCACGTGCTCCGGAAGAGAAGCGGAGCAGGTTGCGAGAGTGACACCCGCAGCAGGTGCCCTGATTGGTCGACCGATAAACCGGCCGACCAATCAGGGCGATCGTGAGGTGGCAGTGCCACCTCACCCCTGCTGGCCGATTGACCAGTGCCACCTCACCCCTGCTGGCTATGGCTGTTCGGGGCCGTCAGAGACGGACCCGAACAGCCTGTAATTCCGGGTCACCGGATCACTGGAGACCCGATTGACCAGGAATCTGCCGCAGCGATCTGCGGCCATCGCAGACATGGGGGGTCATCATGACCCCCCTGTGCGATATGCCGCGATGTCTGCTGAACGACTTCAGCAGGCATCGGGCACCTGCTCCCCTCCGGCTAGCGGCGGGGGGGGCGGGATTTGACAGGACGTACTCAAACTTTAACCTTAAGGACTCGGAAAAGGGGCCGTTTGAGTACGTCCTGCGTCCTTAAGGGGTTAAAGTAGAATATGTCACGAAAAAACTATCTCAGAATCAGAATAAAAGGGAAAAGCACCCCAGAGTTATTAATGCATAAAGCAACAGTGGTCAGAATTGCAAAAAAGGGCTGTGTCCCTAAGGGGTTAATATCCAGTATATATTTTTTTCATAGTTCCAATTCTAGCTAAAATAACTAGTTGCCCAGAATGTAGAATTTAGCTTTAATATCTTACTGGCTATGCCCACCTTTACAACAGACTTTATATTATTGATAAAATAAAATAAAAATCTATCAACTTTGCAAACAGTTTTTACATAAAAAATGAAATCTAGCAACTTTTCAAACTCTTTTTATAAAAAAAAGATGTTTTGTGTTTTCAGATGCAAAGCAGAGATCCATTATTACTCTTCATAGTAACCGACAACAAACAAACCATGTGTAATCTGATCTTGCCATGCTCTCTTCCAGCTATCCCCTACTCTTACATCTAAGGAAGAAGTAGGGAACACATAGAAAGGATTATAACTGGTAAACAAAGTTTTTGTTTCTTGGATGCTAAGTACTGTTTCTTTTGTATTTTTGAATGCTGATTCTGAATCCGTCATCAGAAATTGTCCATCAGGCACCAGTTTTCAACAATTCATATTTTCTATTGTTGCGGGTTAACCTAACTAGCCTTGATACTCTGTACTTGAAAAATCAATATTTTTAGCCCAATAATGGATATTATAGCCATTAGAACTTGCCTTATCTGACTAAATGTTATGGAACAGTACATCAAGATTCTTATGAGGTACCTATGATCTTGTGTTTGTCATGGGGACTAGGGAATTACAAGTCGTTGAGCAATCACACGGTAGGAAGCTTTGACCACATCCACCAACCCTCATCCAATTAGTTTATACCTGTCCACTTCTTCTCATTGGGTTCCCTTGGGGACTTCCTCGACCAATGGGCATCGCACCGCTCATGATAAGGAGAGAAATAAGTAAGTGAGGAGATTTATCAAAACCTGTGCAGAGGAAAAGCTGCCCAGTTGCACATAGTAACCAATCATATTACTTCTTTCATTTTTAACAAAGCCTCTGCAAAATAAAAGAAGCAATCTGATTGGTTGCTTTGGGCAACTGGGCAACTTTCCTTTGCACAGGTTTTGATAAATCTCCCCCAGTGTACTTCTGGACAACAGTGCTGATGTCTGTGCTATTTTATCTAGACACTTCTGTAGAAGTAGAATCTTCGTTTCTCATTTGGTCGCCTTTCTGTTTAGCTTTTGTGTTTTTTGGTGATTTTGTTTCTGAAAATGCCTCAAAGTTGTTTGAATCCCTCTGACAATTTCTGTTATGTTTGTGGAGGGCTCACTATTCAATTGTTAACAATAGGGCGCAGAGGGAGTTAGTCCTTCGTCAGACCACGCTTAAGCGCAAAAGTATTCACCCAGCTATAGAGAACAGGATTATGTGAACACCATTAATGTGTCAAGGATGTGCCTAAAATATAACTTTTAATTTGTTCTATTAAAATAGATATATATATATAATGTGTTTGTGTATTCAATCACCACAAAATAACAAAATTGTTACGCCGAGCGCTCCCGGTCCCTGCTCCTCCCCGGAGCGCTCGCGACGTTCTCCTCACTGCCGGCGGGGATGCGATCACTAGGGGCAGAGCTACATGGACCCGTGGGGACTGGACGGAGGTAAGGGGACTTCTCCATCTTCAGTATACACTATATACAGCTATCTATAGATATATATATATATCTATATATATTGTATACCGCCCAAAGGGTTAACCTACACTGTCCAGCAGTGTAAGTTAACTCTTTCCTTGCCAGGCTGGCTTAGCGCACAGTTCTGCAAGGGGTTAAGTGAGCCAGCAATGTGAATAATATATACAAATTGTAGGCTCATTGTAAGTTCTTGCTGGGCATCAGCTGTTCACCCGGCTCTGTAGCCTTGAGAACAGCTGATCCCGACAGTCATTTCAGGAGTATCGCAGCGGGTGTCAGGAGAAGTGACATCCACTGTGATCTGTCCCTTACTGCAGGTACTACTACTCCCAACATGGAGCACACTCTGCTCCATGCTGGGAGCTGTAGTACCTGCATTAATAGACAGATCGCAGCGAGTGTAACTCCAGACAGCCGCTGTGATCCTCCTGTATAATGTATAGATATGGGTGGCTACTCTTTTATGGTCCCCTGCACTGATGTATATATACACATTTTCCTAGAACTGTGATTGGCTGGAACCATCTGACCAAACACAGCTCTCTGCGGGAAATATGAATATGTGTATATATACGGCAGTGCAGGGGATCATAGAAGAGCTTCTGCCACATCTATACATTATACAGAAGGATCGCAACGGACCCCGGCGATCTTTCAATTAGTACAGGTAACAGTGTGTTCCATGCTGGGAGTAGTGGTACTACCTAAAAAATTAAAAAAATTAAAAATAAAAAAAAGGAAAAAACACAAAGACTACATTTTTATTATTGTCGGCTACATTTTTTGTGCCCTACCCACCCACATAAATTGATCCCTGTTTAAAAATTAATAAAAATGTTGTTATAAAAAAGAAAAATTTCTTTAAATTCAATTTTTTCCATCACTACTGTATCATTTTTATTATAATTTTTTAATGCTACCCTACTAAATTCTATTAAAAAAGGTATCTCCATCACTTTTTTGGATCGCTAAAGTCCAAAAGAGAATAAAAACCGCCTGAAAATATGCCAAAGTTAACCTCCCTGGCGGTATGATTCTGTCTGGAAATGTGTACCAAAAGCGGTACAATTTTTTTTAACTGAATTTCACATCTCCCTCCGCCCATTTCACATCTCCCCCGTCACATTCCCCTCTCCCTTGTCACATCCCCCGTCGCATTCTCCCCCCTCCTTGTTACATTCTCCCCCCTCCTTGTCACATTCTCCCCCCTCCTTGTCACATTCTTCCCACCTTGTCACATTCCCCCCCCTTGTCACATTCTCCCCCTTCATGTTACATTCCCCTCCCCCTGTCACATCCCCCCCCTTGTCACATCCCCCCTTCATGTCACATTCCCCTCCCCCCCTGTCACATCCCCCCTTCATGTCACATTCCCCTCCCCCCTGTCACATCCCCCCCTGTCACATTGCCCCCCAGTCACATTCCCCCCCTTGTCACATTCCCCCCTTGTCACATTCCCCCCTTGTCACATTCCCCCCAGTCACATTCCCCCCTGTCACATTCCCCCCTTGTCACATTCCCCCCTCCTTGTCACATTCCCCCCCTGTCACATTCCCCCCCTGTCACATTCCCCCCATGTCACATTCCCCCCTTTGTCACATTCTCCCCCCCCCCCCCTTGTCACCTTGTCCTGCTGCAAATACACTAGGTTTGCCGGCAGATTTCAAACCTAGTGTATTTTCTGCAGAACAAGCCCTTCCCCCATCAGCCAATCACAGGCTTTACACCACTGCGGCCTGTGATTGGCTGAAAAGTGAAAGGTCCTAGAAGATGAATAGTGAAGAGAGGACACCCCGGACCGCACGGAGGGGAACGGCATCTGCAGGGACCGGGACTAGGTGAGCAAAATTTTTTTTTATTTTACTACTTCTTCCTTTTACACTTAGCTCAGTGTTTTTCTACCAGGGGGCCTCCAGCTGTTGTGAAACTACTACTCCCAGCATGCCCGGACAGCCTTTGGCTGTTCGGGCATGCTGAGAGTTGTAGTTTTGCAACAGCTGGAGGCCCCCTGGTAGGGAAACACTGACTTTTAGTATTTTTCTTTACCTGCTCTGGCCGGCCCCCGCAACGGGAGCCGACCAGAGCAGATAATCGCATGTTTTCCCGGGGGGCCGCATCGCTATATCGCATTGCTTTTGCGATATATCGTGCAGCCCGGCCGGGAACTCTGCAATTCTACCCCGAGCGTGACTCGGGGTTACCGATCCTGGCAGGGAAAATTAACCCCGAGTCACGCTCGGGATTACCGCTCAGGAGGTTAAAACCCACATGGCATTTTTCTTGGCGTTTTTTTCACTCCCATAGACTTCTATGGGAGAAAAACGCCAAGATTTTCCTGAAAAAAGCCTCGACAAGAGGTCGTTTTTTAAAAACTGCCAAGGAGCCCAAAAACACCAAAAGGATTTAAAAAATCGCCAAACTGAAAAACGCCAAGTGGATTTGGCATTTTGCTGTTTACTATTGACTTGCAGCTAACATCTGGCCGCAGCGTTTTTTCACAAAAAAGACGCCATGCAGCAGAAAGGGCATTTTTATTGGAATTTTTGTAAAAAAAAAAAAAAAAAGTGGAAACCTAGCCTAAAGCTTTAGAACTATACATTTTCTTCATTTACATTTAGATTTTTTTCCCGGAAAACCTAAGTGATGTCAGCGACCAGCGTGGTGAGTGATTCCACCAGCCCAAACATGCTGCCCGATTACTGTTGGAAATTGAAAGAGATATTCCTGCTGTAAAATTCAGAAGAAAATGATGTAAAAATAAATTTTGAACTGCCATTAATATTAGAATTTAAGCTATTTTAAGTTGCAAGCAAATGCATAAAACATACTTTTTTCTAAATTTTTTACTTTTGTTACTCATAAAACTATACCTGACTCACAAATTTGGAAAGCATAATCGGAATCATTGGGGAAAACACTATAGGAAGGTGAAATTTTGTTTACCAGTGTAACTGGGAAGATTAATCAAAATCTGTGCAAATCAAAAGCGGAGCACTTGCCCGTAGCAACCAAATCACATCTTTTAAAAAAAAGACTTTTGAAAATTAAAAGAAGCGATCTGATTTGTTGCTATGGGCAACTGTTTCCATGTCTGAGGGATCAGATCAGGGTATATTGTCTGTTAATATGCATTGGAAAAATGTAAGGAAAAAAAATGGTCACAAAGGTCACCATACACAGTAAACTGCTGGAGATGTGAATGGGTGCTGTTGGCAATAATGCGAGTTTTACTGTTAAAGAGTTATGATAAATGATGTTGATAATGCTCACATTCAGATATATGTGAGGAAATGATATTGTCATGAATCAATCTGTGCCTTCTCATACCTCCCTATAAACATTTACAGCCAGCAGCTCTTATTACACCATATATCCTGAGGCAAAAGAATAGAAAACTGGATGAAAAGAATCTACCACAGCAGTCATTTTTCTCCCCTGAGAATAATTGGTCAACAGGGTCTTCTGGCAATATAGAAGTATAGGAAGATAAATACAGCCGACCATTTCCGGTGTTATTGAAAAGTTATTAAACAGTTTTCTGCCATTTCAAAGCAGAGAAACCTATTCAGAAAAAAAGTGTAGAGATTTTAGCACCAATGATATACAATTGTAATTCTTTATTTCATCATATTACAGTGCATGTTAAAAAAAAAGTGCCTTCATTCTTTGCAAAAGTTAAATTCCACACAAAACTTTGCAAAAATTTGCGTTTAGCGGAGAAAAAAAAATGTCCCATTGACTTCAATGGGATTCCGCAGCCACATTCCGCAAATATAAGACATGACTAATATTTTTGCGAATGTCCGCAGCATAAATTCTGCTGTGTGAATGGGACTGTGGAATCCTGTTGAAGTAAATAGGCTTGAAACACATGCAGAATTTGCATGCAGATTTTATTGCGGATTTTAATGCGGAAATTCTGCTGTGTGAACACAGCCTTCATGTGAAGAAATTAAGTTTTACTGTACATGTTTTAACAATTGTGTAAGATTCCCTACACTCTTCTTGTAGCAACTATAATAACAAGACACCTATACACAAAAAAATGCATCAAGGCAGCTAAAGTCTGTAAGGTTCTCCCTCATAAGTCCTCTCCATTATAAAGTAGGGGGCTCTTTCTAAAGATGAGCAAATCGAAGCTGACGAACCCGAATTCACTACGAATTTCAGGAAATATTCGATTCGCAGCTAATGCGAATATCACCGCAATTCTATCGCGCAAATCGCTTCATTAAACTCCATTTTCTGCGGTGCAGGCTCCAGGGCATCTACAATGGCGGGTCCACATATCAGTACATGGGGCAAGGAACGCTGGCAAGACGGGAAGGGAAGTAGGCGGGATGACCCTGAATCACATGCAGGATGCAGCCTATCAGCAGCCAGTCACCCCTGTGTCACAGCCCTATATAATCGGCAGCCATGATTCCGGCTTCTCACTTCATTACAATACACTGCATAAGGATCATAGGATGCAGAGCCTGTGTGTGTGTTACAGCAAAGAAAAGCGCATTACAGCAGCGTTTAACATCCTCCTAGTCACATCAGCGTTCTCGTGAACGGAGAGCATTGTTTTTTTTCACTGAAAAGGATTTTTACTGCAGCTGCAGACATTAACCTCCCAGACACTTTCTTCGTCATTGTATTACAGAGAGGTGCACATAGCTATGTTTTGCCTCATACATTTCAACAAGCTGCCTCAACTTCGGAAACCTTAGCAGATGAGACAGGAATAATTTTTCAGCGCAATTCAGTGTCTTTGTTCCACCAAAAATTATCTGCTGGTTATACATACTGTGAAAGGACAGACAAAAGTAATCACCGGCTGGTGTTTTACACAAATACAGAATTTTTAGGGGTACTGTAGCGCATTTTTCTGCCCTCATCAGTATATACCGCATACGTACATCTAAGTACTATACTATTTTGTACCTGTTAATCTGTCAAGGGCCTACATACTAAGAAAGGACAGATAAAAGTAATCACCAGCTGGTGTTTTACAAAAATACAGAGTTTTTAGGCGTACTGTAGCGCATTTTTCTGCCCTCATCAGTGCATACCGCAAACGCACATCTAAGTAGTGTACTATCTGTTAATCTGTCAAGGGCCTACATCCTGTGAAAGTCCAAGAAAAAGTACTCACCGGTTGGTGTTCTAGACAAATACTGTTTTAAGTGTAGTGAAGCGTATTGTACTCTCCTCACATATGCACCAAGTATGTCAAGCAGAGAAGTGCCAGGACGTGCACAGAGGAGTGGCAGAGGCCTAAATCCTTTAGGTAGAGGTCACAACAGACTAGGGGAGAGTGGCAGCAGGAGTCACAGCGAGAGGCCTGAGCTCCCGTTATCAGCAAGCGGTCGTGTCATGACCAGCAACCCATTTGCCATGGTCGATTGGTTAACACGGTCATCCACTTCATCACAAGTGACATCTGACACCCCCAGTCAACAGGTCCTCAGACACAACCCTCAGTTGGCATGGCCTGGGAGCAGTCCCTGTCCTATGCTGTTCCCTCCCCTACAGAAGTATCTTATGCTGTGGGTTCATCTCCACTAATCAATCTAATAGAGGACAGTTAGCAGCTACTGCCCATCCAAGAAGTGGAGGAGACATCCGCCGCTTCCTTCGCTAGGCGGGCAAGTAGTGATGAGGAGAGTGACATGGGAGGCGGTGTTGCCAGGGTTTAGGGTCCTGAGGGTTCAGGTTGAGAACCTGAGGAGGACATCAGTGACGTGCAGACACTTGTTGATGATGATGAAGCCAATCGCAATTGGGAGCCGAGTGCAGAAGGGGCTTCATCATCATCAGGAGAAGAGATTTGCAGGTTGCCCGTGAGGCAGCAGCTGATCCAGCAAGGTGATAGCATGGTTGGCAGTCAGCATATTGGCCAAAGTGGAAATTCTGGAGCCAAACGTGCCCGGGGGAGACTCGGCGGTGTGGCAATTTTATATCAAGCATCCGGAGGAGGTTCACAAAGCCACATGCAAGATATGTCGGCAGAAGGTAAAGCGTGGCCAGGGTCCCAATGTTGGCACCACGGCCCTGCGTCAACATATGCTTCGCCACTATAAAGCGGCCTGGGAGAACTGTGGCTCTGATGTAGTGGTCCAGCCTGCTACATCAACCAGTGGCACGCCGCTCCTTCTTTCAGTCAGGCAAGGCTCCACCACCTCAGCCGAAGGGAGCTGTGTGTCATACCCTCCTTCTGTCGCTCCAGATGCTCCTGCTCCTCGTACTTTTAGTCAGCTATTCCGCCAACAATCCATCAACGAAGCCATGTCCAAGGGACAACAGTATGCGCCCACCCATCCAAAGGCGTAGAAGCTGAATGTGCTCCTGTCTAAGTTGCTGGTGCTGCAGTCCCTCCCTTTTCAAGTGATGGACTCTGCACCTTTCAGAGAACTGATGGCTTGTGCCGAGCCAAGGTGGAGAGTGCCAAGCCGTCATTTCTTTGTGAAGAAGGCAGTAACAGACCTGCACAATTTTGTCGAAGAGAAGGTGGTCCAGTCCTTGAGTCTGTCATTGTGTACCAAAGTGCACAGCAGCGCCAATATCTGGAGCTGTAACTACGGTCAGGGACAACACATGTCCTTTACGGCTGACTGGGTGAATTAGGTTCCTGCACAGCCACAACCACAACTTGGAAAGGTCATGCCGCTTCCTCCTTCACGCTTTCAGCCTTTTGGGTCTGTGACAGTGTGCGACTCTGCCTCCTCATCCTCCACCGTGTTCTCAGCCTCCACTGCCCAGACAAGTATCGGTGGCCCTTCAGCATGCCATGTGTGTTGGGCACGGCGGTGTCACGCTGTTCTTCACATGATTTGCCTTGGCAAAAAGAGTCACACAGGGGAGGAACTGCTAAAACTCGTTCGTAAAGATATCGTAGCATGGCATACTCAACAAAAACAGGAAATGGGAACCATGGTGACTGATAACGGGAAGAACATCTTGCATGTGCTGCGACTGGGAAGGCTGAGCCATGCGCCCTGCATGGCACACGTGTCCAATCTGGTTGTGAAGCAGTTCCTGAAGTGTTCCTCCCATTTGCAAGACATCCTGACAATGGGAAGGAAACTTTGCATGCACTTCAGCCACTCGTGCATCACAAAGTACACCCTCCTTGAACTGTAGCGTCAGAATGGTATCCCCCAACATAGTGTGATTTGTGACATTGCTCCACGTTGGAATTCCATCCTCCATATGTTGGACCGACTGTACGAACAGAGAAAAGCCATCACCGATTTCTTGATGATCCAAGCGGATAGGGGGACTCCCTTGTTTAACTTCAATGTGAACCAGTGGAAGCTCACACGTGAAACCTGCCGTTTGCTCAGTCCCTTCGAGGAAGCCATATTATTTATAAGTCGTAAGGAGCACGGGATGAACAATGTCATTCCACTGGATCAGCCAGATTTTCCAACCACCAATACCTTATGCATGAGAGTAGATTGACCATGGTGCCACACCAACACTTCACAAATATGGATAGTGCCAAACAGATTTAAGGCGCTGCTCCCCAGTTACAAACATTCCTCCGCATCAGACATTTTTTCTCCCACCTTCATCACCAGGTATTGGTATTGCCACCCACCGCACCACTCTGTCAACATGTCACTTTCAGGACTCCTAATGCTGCTGCCACCTCCAGGCTGTCTCATTCAGAAACTATATTGTCTCTTCTCATGCTTCAGCCAACTCCACGCTGTGTCTTTTGGCCACTATATGGTCTCCTCATGCTTCAGCTACCTCCAGGCTGTGCCATCCATCCAATATATAGTTTACTGATGCTTCAGCCAGCTCCAGTCTGTGTCATTCAGTAACTACATGTTTTAGTGATGCTGCTGGGCCTAGGACATTGCCTATATATGTTTATGGTAGTACTATGTACCATTCATCTTCAATGGAAATTTCGAAATTCATCTTTTATTCTTAGAGATTGTAAGGCCCTATTGTCTCCTCATCTGCCGCCAACTCCAGGCTGTGCCATTCAGACACTATATGGCCCCCCCCCATGCTGCCACAAACTCCATGCAGTCATTGAGCACCTATATGGTCTCCTCATACTAAAGCCACCTCCAGGCTGTCTCATTCAGACACTATATGGTCTCTTCTCATGCTTCAGCCAACTCCAGGCTGTGTCATTCAGCCAATATTTGGTTTACTGATGCTTCTGGGCCTGGGCCTGGACCTAAAAATCCAAGCTGTGTCATTCATCCACTATATGTTCTCCTCATGCTGCCAATACCTCCACGCTGTGTCATTCAGCCACTATATGGTCTCCTCATACTGATGCCACCTCCAGGCTCTGTCATTGTGCATTCTAAAAGCGATGCCTGTAATCTGCATGTCATACTGAATAACAGTATTATTTCACTACCCCAGCACACTCCATATATGTGTTAGAACACAGCACAGTGTTCTACACACCTATTGAGGCTCTCTGTAGGCCAGAAATAGCCATTTTTAATATACATTTGCCGTGAATAAATTTGGATCGAACAACATTTTTTAGAAAAATATGGCGAATCGGCCAAATCGAATTTTTCTAAAGTTTGCTTATCTCTAGTGCTTTCTATAACCCTATTATATCAATAAATTGTGGTGCAAAAATATTTATGAATTTACAAATAAGAGACATTTCAACAGTTCTGTCAGAGATTCAAGAAGTTGTTGTCTTGTAGCTAGTGACCCAACCCTAGTAATTGTTTTAAGTGTCTTTTACATACAGTACAATTACTCATGCGAAGTACAATTACTCATGCGAAGCAACAAACACTATATTAAACAGTGTTAACTAATGTGGAGGAGGCAGAAGTCAAATGCAAAGCACCTAGGAACAGGAATAGCTCAAATAGCTTATTATTCAGTGTTTTAGTGACAAATATGCATTATTAATTAGAGTTTTCTTGGATTGTGTAATGGTTATTCTACTTCTATTGTGGAACTTTTTTGTTATAATTAACCCCTTGGGGACAGAGCCCATTACAACCCTAAGGACCGGAGCATTTTTTGCAATTCTGACCACTGTCACTTTAAGCATTAATAACTCTGGGATGCTTTTACTTTTCATTCTGATTCCGAGAAAGCTTTTTCGTGACATATTCTACTTTATGTTAGTGGTAATTTTTTGTCGATACTTGCATAATTTCTTGGTGAAAAATTCCAAAATTTGATGAAAAAATTTAAAATTATGCGTATTTCTAACTTTGAAGCTCTCTGCTTATAAAAAAATAAACATTTCAACTAAATGATATATTGATTCACATATACTATATGTCTCCTGTATGTTTACATCATAAAGTTAACATGTTTTTACTTTTGGAAGACATCAGAGGGCTTCAAAGTTCAGCAGCAATTTTCTAATTTTTCAAAACATTTTCAAAATCTGAATTTTTCAAGGACAAGTTTTGAAGTGGATTTGAAGGGCATTCATATTAGAAATACCCCATAAATTACCCCATTATAAAAACTGCACCCCTCATAGTATTTAAAATGGCAAATCTGAAAGTTTGTTAACCCTTTCGTTGTTTCACAGGAATAGCAGCAAAGTGAAGGAGAAAATTCAAAATCTTAATTTTTTACACTCGCCTGTTCTTGAAGACCCAGTTTTTGAATTTTTACAAGGGGTAATAGGAGAAAAAGCCCCCCAAAATTTGTAACCCAATTTCTCTCGAGTAAGGAAATACCTCATATGTGTATGTAAAGTGCTCGGCGAGGGCAGTAGAGGGCTCAGAAGGGAAGGAGCAACAATGAGGATTAACCCTAACCCTAACCCCTAACCCTAACCCCTAACCCCTAACCCTAACGCCTAACCCTAACCCTAACCCTAAACCCTAACCCTAACCCTATTTTGGAGAGTGAGTTTTTCTGAAATGGTTTTTGAGGGGCATGTCACATTTAGGGAGCCCCTATGGTGCCAGAACAGCACAAAAAAAAAAACACGGCATGCTATTTTGGAAACTACACCCCTCAAGGCATGCAACAAGGGGTCCAGTGAGACTTAACACCCCACAGGTGTTTGACGGCTTTTCGTTAAAGTCGGATCTGTGAATGAAAAAAAACTATTATTTCACTAAACTACAGTTTTTTTTCCCCAAATTTACCATTTTTACAAAGGGTAATGGGAGAAAATGCCCCCCAAAATTTGTAACCCCATCTCTTCTGAGTATGGAAATACCCCTTGTTATGAACGTAAAATGCTCTACGGGCGAACTACAATGTTCAGAAGAGAAGAAGTCACATTTGGCTTTTGGAAAGCAAAATTTGCTGAAATGGTTTTTGGTGAGCATGTCGCATTTAGGAAGCCCCTATGGTGCCAGAACAGCAATAAAAAAACACATGGCCTACTATTTTGGAAACTACACCCCTCAAGGAACGCAACAGGGGCTACAGTGAGCCTTAACACGCCACAGGGGATTGACGAACTTTCGTTAAAGTGGGACGTGAAAATGAAAATTTTATTTTTAACACTAAAATGCTGGTGTTGCCCCAAACTTTTCATTTTCACAAGGATTAATAGGAGAAAATGCCCACAAAAAAATTTGTAACTCGATTTCTCTCGAGTAAGGAAATACCTCATATGTGGATGTAAAGTGCTCTGTGGGTGCATTAGAGGGCTCAGAAGGGAAGGAGCGACATTGGGCTTTTGGAGAGCGAATTTTTCTGAAATGGTTTTTGGGGGCATGCCGCATTTAGGAAGCCCCATGATGGCAGAACAGAAAATAAAAAAAAAACACATGGCATACTATTTTAGGGTGCAGTGAGCATTTACACCCCACTGATCTTTGGAACAGTGGGCTGTGCAAATGAAAAATGACATTTTTCATTTTTACAGACGACTGTTCAAAAAATCTGTCAGACACCTGTGGGGTGTAAATGCTCACAGCACCCCTTAATACATTACAGTTTCCAAAATGGGGTCACATGTGGAGGGGGTCCACTGTTCTGGCATCATGGGGCTTTATAAACACACATAGCCTTCAATTCCAGCCTAATTCTCTCTCAAAAAGCCAAATGGTGCCCCTTCTCTTCTGAGCATTGTAGTTTGCCCGCAGAACACTTTACATCCACATATGGTGAATTTATAGACTCAGAAGAAATGGGGTTACACATTTTTCCTATTACCCTTTGTGAAATTGAAAAATTGGGGTAACACCAGCATTTCAGGGGGAAAAAATAATTTTTAAATTTTCATGTCCAACTTTAATGAAAATGTGTCAAAGACCTGTGGGTTGTTAAGGCTCATTATACCCCTAGTTACGTTCCGTGAGGGGTGTAGTTTCCAAAATGGGGTCACATGTAGGTGTTTTTTTTTCCCGTTCATGTCAGAGCCGCTGTATCGATCAGCCACCCCTGTGCAAATCACCAATTTAGGTCTCAAATGTACATGGCCCTCTCTCACTCCTGAGCCATGTAGTTCATTTTACGTCCACATATGGGGTATTTCTGTACTCAGAAGAAATTGCATTAGAAATTTTGGGGTCTTTTTCTCCTTTTACCTCTTGTGAAAATGAAAAGTATGGGGCAACACCAGCATGTTAGTGTAAATTTTTTTATTTTTTTACACTAACATGCTGGTGTAGCCCCCAACTTTACCTTTTCATAACGGGTAAAATGAGAAAAATCTCCCCAAAATTTGTAACACAACTTGTGTCCTGAGTACAGAAATAACCCATATGTGGCCCTAAACTGTTGCCTTGAAATACGACAGGGCTCTGAAGTGAGAGAGCGCCATGAGTTTTTGAGACATAAATAAGGAATTTGCAAGGATGGGGCTTGTCTCCACCAAAACCCTAAAGCAGTGTTTCCCAAACAGGGTGCCTCCAGCTGTTGCAAGACTCCCAGCCTTGCAGGACAGTCTATGGCTGACCGGCAATACTGGGAGTTGTGGTTTTGCAACAGCTGGAGGCTCCTTTTAGGAAACACTTCCGTATGAGACGTTATTCATTTTTATTAGGGGGGGGGGAATGTAAGGGGGTGTATATGTAGTGTTTTACTATTTACTATTTGTTATTGTAGTGTAGTGTAGTGTTTTTAGGGTACATTCACACAGGCGGGGGTTCACAGTAAGTTTTCCACTGGGAGTTTGAGCTGCGGCGGAAAATTTGCCACAGCTCAAACTTGTAGAAGGAAACCCACTGTAAACACGCCCGTGTAAATGTATCCTGTACATTCACATGGGAGGGGGGGGGGCGCCCCAAACCTTCAGCTGTGGCAAAACTACAACTCCCAGAATACACTGACAGACCATACATGCTGGGAGTTGTAGTTTTACAACAGCTGTAGGCACACTGGTGGGGAAAAAACAGACTCTAGCTCAGTGATTCTGACCCGTGTGCCTCCAGCTGTTGCAAATTTACAACTCCCAGCATGTACGGTCTGTCAGTGTATTCTGGGAGTTGTAGTTTTGCAACAGCATGAGGCACACGGGTTGGAATCACTAAGTTAGGAAGCAGACTCTAGATCAGTGTTTCCCAACCAGTGTGCCTACAGCTGTTGCAAAACTACAATTCCCAGCATGCCCAGACAATCATGGATGTTTGACGTGTAGTTCTGTAATATCTGGCCCTTCAGATGTTGCAGAACTACAACTCCCAGCATGCCTGGACAGTCTGGGCATGCTAGGAGTTGTAGTTATGCAACAACTAGGGGGGAGAACAGTTTGGAGACCGCTAAGTAATGGTCTCCAAACTGTAGCCCTCCTGATGTTGCAAAACTACAACTCCAAGCATGTCCAGACTGTCCAGGCATGCTGGGAGTTGTAGTTCTGCAACATCTGAAGGGCCAGATATTGCAGAACTACACGCCCAGCATCTCTGACTGTCTGGCCATGCTGGGAATTGTACTTTTGCAACATCTGGAGGGCTACAGTTTGGAGACCACCGTATAGTGGTTTCCAAACTGTGCCACTTCAGATGTTGCAAAACTACAACTCCCAGCATGCCCAGACAGTCAGTGAATGCTGAAATTGTAGTTTTGCAACATCTGGAGGCCCACAGTTAAGAGACCACTACACAGTGGACTCCAAACTGTGACCCTCCAAATGTTGTAAAACTACAACTCCCAGCATGCCCAGACAGCCTTTGGCTGTGTGGGCATGCTGGGAGTAGTAATTTATCAGCTTTTAGAAGGCCACAGTGAAGGTCACGTACCCCAATCTTCACTACAGCCTTCTCCACGCCGCACTTTCCGGCCGCACTCCTCCTGCTGCCGTCGATGCCGCCGCTGCTCCAGGATACCGCCTCTGTCGGTCCGGTAAGCCAGCCATGCTCCCCACCTCGCCGCCCGTATTCCCCCCCCCCCCCCCGCTCTGCCCCTAACTTCGATCGGTGGGCAGAGCAGGGGAAATTAACTCTAACCCCCCCCCCCCCCCCAACTGCCATTGGTCATCAGTCTGCCACCTCGCTCCTATCCTTTAGGATGGTCGGAGTTGTCTCTGACAGCTCCGATCATTCTTATTTTCCAGGCGATCGGGTCACCAGTGGCCCGGATCGCAGCAAATCGCCGGTCTGAAATGACTGTCGATTTGCAGTGATCGCCGACATGGGGGGGTCTCAGGAGTCCCCTAGGCATTGCCATGGGATGCCTGCTGATATATATCAGCAGTCATCCCGGTCCGATCTCCGCCCGGCGAGCGGCGGTGATCGGAAATGCGGAGGGCGTACAGGTATGCCCTCTGTCCTTAAGCAACGGGACGCAAGGGAGTATCCATACGCCCTCCGTCCCCAACAGGTTAAAAAGTCTGAATGGACTTGAATTGTGTCTGAATGAAATATTTATGGCAAAACCACAGCTGAGTATACATATAACTATTTTGCCACTTGGGCAATTATAGGGCACTACTGCTGCATGTGAACCCATCCTTTAACCCCCTAACGACCACGGACGTAAATGTATGTCCTGGTTTGGTGGTACTTCGCGCACCAGGACGTACATTTACGTCCTGTGTATGACCGCAAGCAATCCACCATTAACCCTTCAGATGCCGTGATCTATACAGATCATGGCATCTGCGGCAATGCGCACGATAAAATAGATGATGGGATCAAAATATAATGTTAATGATCCCGTACGGTGAACGGCGTAAACGTAAAACATTTTAAAAATCCCAAAATGCTGCTTTTTTTCACAGTTAAAAAAAAATTTATAAAAAATTATATAAAAGTTTTATATATGCAAATGTGGCATCGATAAAAATTACAGATGACAGCAGAAAAATGAGCCCTCACACCGCCCTATATACGGAAAAATGAAAAAGTTATAGGTGGTCAAAATAGGGCGATTTTAGATTGCTGATTTTGTACAAAAAGTTTTAGATTTCTTTTTAAGCAGTACAAAAATATAAAAGTGTCTAGCCAAGGGTATCATTTTAATCATATTGACCCACAGAATAAAAAACACATGTCACTTTTACCGTAAATTGTATAGTGTGAAAACGAAACCCTCCAAAAGGTGCCAAATTTTTGTTTTCATTAAAATTTCCTCCCTAAAAATTTTTTTTTGGGGGTTCGCCGTACATTTTATGGTAAAATGAGAGGTTTCATTACAAGGTACAATTGGTCACACAAAAAACAAGCCCTTATATGGGTCTGTAGATGGAAATATAAAAGAGTTAGGGATTTTAGACGGCAAGGAGGAAAAAACAAAAATGCTAAAATAAAATTGGCCTGGGCCTTAAGGTTAAAATGGGCTTGGTCCTTAAGGGGTTAATAGGCACTGTCTGGTCCAAAAACTTTTTATATGTTATACATCTTGGCAAAACATTAACTTTTCCAATATACTTCATAAGAAAAATGTATTTCCTTTTTATAGAAATCATGGCTTAAAAAAAAATAAAGAAAAAAACACACCATACCATCTAGAACACAATCCTGTCATGGTTTCTGAATCAATATATTTTGTTCTATTTACACATTACTGTAGTTTAGGCGGATTTCATAAGTGAGTCTTTTTAAAATAAATGCTGAAGACCAATACATATGGTTACTTGTAGAACGTTATATACATTGGACTCTGAATGTTACAGATAAAATATAGTTGTGCTCACATAAGTCTTCCACTATTGAGAGGACTTTAGTACCAGAAATCTTCAGAAAGTAATCTTTAAACTGCATATACAATAAACTATCAGAAAATACTTTTGTTTTAGATTTCAAATTGAAAACCACAACAGCTTATAGAAGGGGTTATCGGAGTTTAATATGGATTAAACTTTAAAATAATCTTATCTCTTTAACCCCAAGAAGACATAGGGCTAACTTGTACGCCCTGAAGCGTTTTAATGCCCATGAATTGAGTTTAGCATTTGCGCTCATTTCTTAGGCGGTGAGCAATGGTAGCCTGGCAATCATCGCTAATGATAGGCATCGGTGATCCCTCCGATGGCCGTTATTAACCAATTAGACGTTGCGATTAATGGCAATCACTGTATCCAAAAGAATATATGACCGATGTTGGTTTCTTTTGTGCTGATCATCGGACTCCCGAAGCACAATTGTAGGGTTCCAATTAGTTAAAATGACAGCCGGAGTTTACTTACCGTCCTACTCCTGCCAGATTATCACTTATAATAGTTCACTATGAGGCCTTAAAAAATTTTAAATATATAATGACGATTTTTTTTTAATGATGGAAAAGCCCCTCCCCTAACAAAAATTGAAATAAAAAATATAATTAAATAAAACTAAACATGTGGTATCTCAGCGTTTGAAATCATTCCATCTATTAAATAATGATGTTTATTATCCCTCATTTGAAAACTAGCAGAGAAATTTAAGTGTAGAGATTTTATAAGCAATGGTATAAAATTTCAATACTTTATTTCATCCTATTAAAAATGTGATCAGCAGCACAACTTGAGTGTTTGAAGGAAAACAGCTATTACTCATAGCTGTGAAAAAGAGCTGTTTTGCTAAAACCACATGCTCTGTGTCACTGACTGCTGTTTTAATGTAAAGAAATGGATTTTTACAAGTTTTAACATTTGATGCTGAACTCCCTACACTTATCTTCTAGCAACAATAATGAAACAACACGTAAACATAAAATAATGCTTCGGGGCAGCTAAAATCTGAAAAGGTTCTCTCTCATAAGCCCTCCTGATTATCAAGTAGGGTGCAACCTAAAGCCCTATAATATCAATATATTGTGGTGCAAAATATTTATGAATTTACAAATAAGAGACATTTCAACAGTGCTGTAAGAGATTCTAGAAGTTATTGTCTTACAGCTAATGACCCAACCCTAATAACTGTTTTTAGGTGTCTTTTACATACAATTACTCATGCGAAGCGACAAACACTATATTAAACAGTGTTAAGTAATGTGGAGGAGGCAGAAGTCAAATGCAAAGCATCTAGGGACAGGAATATCTCAAATAGCTTTTTATTTAGTGTTTTAGTGACAAATATGCATTATTAATTAGAGTTTTCTTGGATTTTGGAAGTTTGAATTGTACATTGTATAAGCATGTAACTAATTTTCCACGTAGCCAATTAGAGGACACTAATGCTGCGGGTTAACCCATCTTTATTCACACGTACATTATACTGCCGATATTTGATGCATGGGATTTGAAGCTGAAGATGTGATGCTGCGTTCAATTATTTAATTTACATTGAAAGCTGCGGCATGAAATCTGCATCTTCAAATCTTGTGCATCAAATATGCGCAAGATACTGTACGTGTGAATACACCATTAAAGAGACTGTGTCACTTCCTAAATCCCCTACAGTAAACAGTAAACAGTTCAAAAGATGCTGATTCCAAGTAATATTCTATCTGTAACTAGCTGAGTACCCGGCGTTGCCCAGTTTTTCCTTCCTAATCCTTGTTGGGGAGGAAAATCAACAAAGGAGGAAGCTTTTGACTTCATATCTCATCCTCATATATTGTTGTCATATCCCAACCCCATATCATGACCTCCTATCCCGACCTCCTATCCCGGATTCCTATTCCATCCTCCTATCTTGACCTCTTATCCCGACCTCCTATACTGTCCTCAAATCCCGTCCTCCTATCCCTACCTCCTATCCCGACCTCCTATTCCGACCTCCTATCCCGATCTCCTATTCCGTCCTCCTATCCCGACCTCCTATCCCGACCTCCTATCCCGTCCTCCTATCCTGGCCTCCTATCTCGACCTCCTATCTCAACCTCCTATCCCGTCCTCCTATCTCGACCTCCTATCTCAACCTCCTATCTTGACCTCCTATTCCGACCCGTAATATGTGTACAAGGTATTGAAATCTCTCCAGCCGTACTGAAGTTATGTGGTAACATACATTTCCCATTGACTTGCATGGGACTTTAAACAAAAACCCTGACCCTGGCAAAAGGGGATGAGTAAGGGTTAAAGCACCTATCATATATTTGTTGTTCACATATAAGTAACATGTGCCAAGATTCATGTTAATATCTTTAGCCATTTGGACGTGATGCTGGAACACACACACATACAGCTACTAGATTAAAAAATGACAGACTTCCAGACAAACTTTCAACCCCTTTTTCACTCGCTTAAGGGTTGAATTTCGAAAAATCCTTTCTTATTCCTTGTCTACGTCTTAAAAACAACACCTGTGAAAAAATTCAGCTTTCTAGGTCCAAGGGTTTAGGCTGGGCGTTGATGAGTCAGTGAGTCAGGCCTTCTCTTTTTATTTATATAGATTCTGTTATCTATCCGCATGCATTCCCTCACTAAATTGCATCTGGCGTGTGACCAGGGCATCTTACACCAGGTTGTAGCAGATAATTTTCAGTATGTTTGTACACGTTTTTTCCTATATAGTTCCTCACAGGCTATACAGGTTGTGCTAATCACTGTTATGCACTTTTTTCCTCTTCCCTTGTGTATTGTATTGCACTTTGGTATATTTACCTTGGTAACTCAGGGGAAATGTAGGGGTATTGATATTTATGCTTAATGCTTTTTACCATATTATGTTCATGTAAACTTTGTCTATGCATGAGCAGCTTAATGCACTTTATTCATTATTTTTTGTACTTCCCTGGTGTTTTTAATACCAAGATCAGGCTTCAACCTGCATTATAAATATTTACATATGGTCCCAGTCACCGCTTGTCAGTTCTGGTCCACTGGACTACCACTTCTGGAGTATTTTCCATTTATGTTTTTAATTGCTCTTATGACTTTGTTCGTACCTTTTTATGTATGTTGTGTCAATAAAGATTTTTTGATACATAGAAACACAGTTGTTTTTTTGTCTTGGCTATAAATAGCGTTGGGTCAGTTACCCGTGTTTTTTTTTTTTTTGTGTTCTAGTGCTAAATCTTGTTGTCAAATGTTTTTTGAAAACTTGTGGCAGTATGCCAGTGGTGTGCTGGCTATGTGCAGAAAAATTAGCATTGGGTTTACTGGTTCTTATGCTTTTAAACATGCCTTACTTGACTTAGGCTGGGTTCACACTACGTTTTCTCCCATACGGGAGCGCATACGGCAGAGGGGAGCTAAAACCTCGCGCTCCTGTATGCCTTCGTATGCGCTCCCGTATGTAATTCATTTCAATGAGCTGGCCGGAGTGAAATGTTTGGTCCGGTCGGCTCATTTTTGCGCCGTATGCACTTTTACAACCGGACCTAAAACTATGGTCAACCACGGTTTGAGGTCCGGTCGTAAAAGCGCATACGGCGCAAAAATTAGCTGACCGGACCAAACGTTTCACTCCGGCCGGCTCATTGAAATGAATGACACACGGGAGCGCATACGAAGGCATACGGGAGCGCGAGGTTTTAGCTCCCCCCTGCCGTATGCGCTCCCGTATGGGAGAAAACGTAGTGTGAACCCACCCTTACAGGGTGGACAGTTTTTGGAGCCAGTGTGACTCTAATCAGAGACACCTGTGATATGCTCAGGCCTTTTGAAGAGGCAACAAGATTTATCAGCAAGTACAACAGTGGAATTAGTGAGGTTATGTCGATCATATTTCTTCTGGAGCAAGCGCTCATGGTGATAATTGAGTAAGGGGGGATGGAGGAAGGTTTATGTCTGGCTGGCAGCAGTATGGAGATTTTTTCTTGAGGAGGAGTTGGATGAGGAGGATGAAATGGCATCTGAGGAGAAGGATTTGGAGATGGAATCTGTCAAAGGGATTTGGTACAAGGAAGATACACAAGGTAACGGTGATGATGATGATGATAATGACAAGGACCATGATGATCAAACTCGGCAGTATGGGACAGAGGTGAAACAAGCACCTGGAAAAGCTGGCAAGGACGGGGAGCTCTATTTTTACTTGCTTGCACACTGACCGAGATTTTAAGTGCTTGAAAGAAAAAGACCTTCGAAAAGGAGAATAAATTAGATTTTCATAGGGAGAAGCAACGCAGTAAGCTTGCCATGACTTTCCAGCACCAAACACCTGTCAAACAGGGGTCGACATTTCATTTACCGCTGAGCCTCTGCCAGCACTACCTCAGCAAGAGGCAGGAGCAGTAGCAGCATGTTCACGTTGGAGTTCATAATGACAAAGGGGGAGATTTATCAAAACCTGTCCAGGGGAAAAGTTGTCCAGTTGACAATATCAATCAGATCGCTTCTTTCATTTTTAACAAGGCCTCTGCAAAATGAGAGAAGAAATCTGACTGGTTGCTATGGGAAACTGGGCAACTTTTCCTCTGGACAGGTTTTGATAAATCTCCCCAAAAGTGTTTACATCCAGTGTTCCACCCTGTCATGAATCATCAACAAAACGATGTACACCACCATCTGAACAACTAGGAATGAGAATACCTAAGCTGTGACCTTTCTCTGAGCGACACAGATGAGCCCAGACCCCATGGACTTCTGGACTACTGGATTTAGACCATTGGCCAGAACTTTCCCAGTTTGCCATGGGTGTTCTGTCTTGCCCACACTTCAGTGTAGTATCAGAGAGAGTGTTCAGAGCGGCAGGCGGCGTCACTTCTAAACAAACAAGATTGTCAGCTGGCAATGTAGAAAAATATTTGTTAAAATGAATCAGGCATGTATAACTGAGGAATTTAAAACTCCTGTGCTGGGCCATTGATTAGATAGTACTACCACTCCTGTTGTCTGCTGGCTACTACAGTTCCTACCAGTCCACCACTGCCTGATGTCTGTTGGCTACTATAGCTGCTACCAGTCCCCTAGTGTCTGCTGTCCTGTCTTCTTGCTACCACAGCTTCCACCAGTCCGCCACTGTCTACTGTCCTTTCTGCTGGCTATTACAACCTCCACCAGTCTGCCACTGCTTGCTGGCCGCTGGCTACTACTAATACCACCAGTTGACCACTGTCTGCCGTCCAATGGCTACTACAACTTCCACCAGTTCACCAATGCTTGTTGCCCATTGGCTACTACAAATCCCACCAGTCCACCACTGTCTGCTGTTTGCTGTTTACTACAGCTCCCCAAGTTCACCACTGCCTGCTGCCCTGTCCACTGATTACCAGTTCACAACTCTCTACTGTTCGCTGGCTACTACAAATCCCACCAGTCTGCCACTGTCTGCTGTCCAATGGCTACTACAACTCTCACCAGTTCACCAATGCTTGTTGCCCATTGGCTTCTACAAATCCCACCAGTCCACCACTGTCTGCTGTTTTCTGGTTACTACAGCTCCCCCAAGTTCACCACTGCCTGCTGCCCTGTCCACTGATTACTATAACTACCGCCAGTCTTCCACTGCCTGCTGTCTGCTGGATACTAAAACTCCCAACGGTCCACCACTGTCTGCTGTCCACTGGCTACTACAATTCCCACCAGTCCACCACTACCTGCTGTACTGTCATCTGGCTACAACAACCTGTCCGCCACAGCCTGTTGTCTGCTGGCTACAAATACCACCAAACCCCCATTACCCTTGCTGCTACTACCAGCCAGACCTACACATGCACAACCTATGATCCCCATAAAAGCGATGATAATTTTGATTCTTTATACAAAAGCTTTGTCTTATTCATTGTTTTGGGACACCAATCCTGTTGCAGCTTAAAAATAGCTTTAAAAAATCTATTGCATATTCAACTGCCAGCCTCAAAACCTGTTGCTACTCTCAGAAAAGGAGAATTTTGAAACACTTGGAAAAAAACATGGTATATGTCAATACCCTGTGAGCACTTTAACACTGTCAGGCATCTACCAACTAACTAGGATACTTTATGCAGCTTTTAATATTAGAAAGCCTACAAAATCAGTTGTAAGTTACTATGGGTTACTGCAAGTTGCCGTAACTTTGCCATTAACCTAGCTTGAAATCACTTTAAAATTACTTAAATACATTGCTAGCTGACCCTAGCAGTGTTATACAGGGCTTTGGAGCTCGTAGACAGTGTTATACACATATTTTCAGGCTTATTGCATTGCCATTTCGCAAAGAAATAATTTGCTGCAAACTGAATTTTTTGGAAAGTTTGCTTAACTCTAATATTGGACATACACATAGAGGTTGGACCAAAATTACCTAATTTTTAAAAATGAAGGACGGTTCCAAAATAAATCAAAACAAAACAAAATATTTCTGTTTTTGTCTGGAGACGGATTTTAAGTGCTTGAAAGAAAAAAGAATGGAAATGAAATGAAAGAAACACCAGGCTTCAGAAACTGCAGCTTTGAGGGTTGAAAAAATCCTTTTGTGTTTTTAGGCAAAAATGTATCAGTACAATCCTCAAGCGGTCTCACTGAGATTCAAAGTGGTGACTACGGTAAATGACACCAAACCTCACAGGTATTCATGTACTACAGAAAGCTACAGAAAAAAATGTATTACTTACTGATAGATTTTCTGATAAGCTGAATAGTTGTAGAAAAATTCAATATTACAACGGAACATATAAAACTCAGTTCACATTCCCTCAGTGAGTGATATTTCAGTAAAAGTTAAATATATCTCACATTTCGAGGTAACAATGATAATTCAGGGGAAAAGCAAAGCTCATAGCTAATATAGCAGTAATCCCTGACCTGAATATAAACCTTCGCCGACTAACTTTAAGCATTCCCTGAGCACAAGGAGACCATCTCAAGGTCAGAGAGATTAGGGCAAGACAGATCAACAGCAAATCAGTCCATTAGTGCGATATGCGGCTTGTGTTTATTACTCATTCCATGTTGCGTCTCTTTACAAAAAAATATGCCCACTATCTAGACACTACTTACCTACTCGTCGTGACAGAGACTAACCCCTTGCCAACTTCAATATCCACAAGTCCTCACTCAACTCCACAGAACATTATTCGGCTCTGATTAATGTACCAGGACGTGAACCTTTTTAAGGGGCACACAGTCTAATAAGGTGTAAGATTGATCTGCTCAACCACACTGCCAGCTTCTCAAGAGAGAGAGAAGAAAATCAATACAGGTTTTTCATTATAACTTTCCCCCTTTTTAAGTAGCAACTGTTTGTTCTGTACAGGTCATTTTTCGACTCCTCTGGGCTGCAGAAATCATACTGCATTGCTGTATGGTATTAACCAATTCATCGTCTGTTCAATCACACTGCCAGTTTTTTTTAGAATGAGTGAAAAAAATCAGTACAGGTATTTATTTTATTTTATATATACACTTTTCCCCCTTTTAGGTAGTAACTGTTTGTTCTGTATAGATCACTTCTCCACGTCTATGGGCTGCAGAAATCTTGATGCATGTTAACCATTTCATACTGTAGAAGTAGGGTGGTTTTAAAACATTGATGTGTCCAATACAAGGTTTTTATCATCCCCAGTCTGTGATGTCCCCCCCCCCCCCCCCTTATCCCCAACCCGTGCAGTATGTCCCCCTTCACACATAGAAGTAATTAGGGAGGGGAAATGAGGAGCTGTGTACAACCTCTCTTTCCTCTGCTCTGGCTTATTTTCCCCGTGGAAACTTGCGTCCTCTCCGTGCAGACCTGCGTCTTCCGAAGACAGAGCAGGGGGAGGGGAGCTGAGGGAGCTGTGTACATCCTCTCTCCCCCTGCTCTTGCATCTTGTCCCATGCAGACCTGCATCCTTCCTCCTCCGGGAGGGGGAGATGAGGGGGCATGGCTTATTTCTCTCATTTCTCTCATGCAGTTGTACGACCTTTGGGTTTTGACTGAGCGGTCGCACGTTTGCATGGGTCGCAAAATTCCACCTCACACCGGCATTCCCTGCACTCAAGTGACCTCCCCCTTCCAGGACCTGATGATGTCATCATATGTCCTTAAAATTCCAGTAAGAGTGTTAGTGCTGGTCAATGGGCTCTGTGCAGCCCAAACACCTATAGGACCACATGCATATTATAACAATTGTCCAAGAATGAGAAATATGAAGGTGGTTCCATAGGTATTTTGGCTGCACAGAGCCCATAGACCAGCACTAACACTCTTACTGGACTTTTAAAGACCTGCAATGACACCTTCAGGTACTGGAAGGTCTAGTAACAGGACACAGTGGAGAAGGAAGTTGGAGGGAAAGAATGAGGTCAAGGAAAGGTACAGTGACCAAAGTAAAGGAGGGAGGATTGCCCATAGAGTAGTATGGGGAGCAGAAAATTTGAGATAGGGAGCAGTATATAGGGAGGGATAGGGAGCAGTATATAGAAAAGGAAAGGGAAAGATAGGAAAGGATAGGTGATAAGTATCTGATCAACATGGTTCAAACACTGGGACCCTCACCAATAAAGAGAAGAGAGGTCCCTATCCCCTGGGTAATTGGAGCAGTAGCACACATGATCACCCTCCCATTCATTCTCTATGGGACATTGCTGAGCGCTGAACTGAGATTCCATAGATGATAAATGGAGCAGTAAACGATCATGTACACTACTGCTCCAGTCACCCAGAGGGACAAAGGACTATTCTCAATTCTCAAGATTAGTGGGGGTCCCAATGATTGGATCCCACCAGTCAGTTACTCACAGTATCCACAGTTCAGTGGGTTGGTTTAAACCTCGGAAGAACCCTTTCCTTTTCCACTGTGGTCTGGGGCCTATTATTGTAACGCCGAGCGCTCCGGGTCCCGCTGCTTCCCCGGAGCGCTTGCGGCGTTACTCTGATTGCAGCGTTCCGGTCGGCCCTGCTGACCGAGAGCGCTGCTACCCTGTCACCGGAGGGGATGCCATCCGCGGGACGGGACGTGCCCGCTCACGGATCGCATCCCATATCTCTTCTCACCTGCTCCGTCCTTCCTCTGTCCCAGCCTGGTGCACGCGGCCCCGCTCTCTAGGGCGCGCGCGCACCGGCTCTCTGAAATTTAAAGGGCCAGTGCACCACTAATTGGTGCCTGGCTCAATCTAGTCCAATCACTGTTTTCCCTATAAAACATCACTTCCCCTTCCTGTCCCTGCCGGATCTTGTTGCCTAGTGCCTAGTGAAAGCATTCCAGTGTATCCTTGCCTGTGTTTCCAGAATCTCTGCTGTTGCCCCTGACTACGAACCTTGCCGCCTGCCTCGACCTTTCTGCTACGTCTGACCTTGCCTTGTCCTTTTGTACCGCGCCATCTCAGCCGCCAGAGAGGTTGAGTCGCTACCGGGTGGAACGACCTGGGGGTTACCTGCTGCAGCAAGTCCATCCCGCTTTGCGGCGGGCTCTGGTGAATACCAGTAACCCCTTAGACTCCGCTCCCCTGGTATGGCCCACGCCATCACCTCTCTGGTAAAGAGGATCCTCTTTCAGTGTCCTCACCCTCCGCCAACCCGGATCCTGACAATTATTTTATAGTTAAAATGCTGTCTTCCTCCACAGTGATCTTTATCCCCGTTCTCAGGCTCTATTAAACCTTGGGTATAGTATTTGTTACTGTACTGGAATCTCTACTTCATCTGTAGTGGTAATGATAGTGGTTATGGTGTGGCATTACCATTTAGGGACTGTTTAGGTGGATCATTGGATATAATTGTACTCATATCACCTATTTGGCCTGTCATGGTTATGATAGGAGTATAAGAGGTCCTCTAAAATCCTGGTGACAGGCTGACAATATTATTGCTGTTAAAGAGGTATTCAAATTAAAATGATAACTAGGTAATCAGTGGGGTCTGACCGCTGGGACCGATCAACAGAATATAGGAGAAATGTCCCCCGCATTGAAGAAAGTGGACCAGCACACAATTCATTCTCTGTGGAGGGACACTACTCCATAAACAATAAATGCAGTATTGACCGCACATGTATGGTGTGTTATTAAGAGCAGCACTGGGGGAATATTGATATGTAAAGGAGGCTTGGCATGCTTGGGTATGGCTGATGGTGGCTACAAATCTTAGTTGAATCCCCACACATTTTTTTGGGTACTCCTCTGGAAAACATTATATTTATTTTTTTAAATCAACTGGTGCCAGAAAGTTAAACAGATTTGTAAATTACTTCTATTTAAAAATCCTAATCCTTCCAGTACTGCTGTATGCTCCACAGGAAGTTCTTTTCTTTTCGAATTTCCTTTCTGTCTGACCACAGTGCTCTCTGCTGACACCTCTGTCCATTTTAGGAAATATCCAGAGCAGGATAAGTTTGCTATGGGTATTTTCTCCTGCTCTGTTCTTAAAATGAATATCCAGTATAACCTTAAACTTTTAGCTGTGGGCTGCACGCACACCTCTTTTTTACACTAATTTACAAATCTCTTTCACTTTCTGATACCAGTTGATTTTTTGTTTAAGTGTTTCCAGTGGAGTTCCCCTTTAATGGTCTATTCACCTCTACAGTATCCTGAGCATATTTGATGCACAGGATTTAAAGCTGCAGATATAAAGCGGTGTTCAGTCAATTAGTTTACATTGAAATCTGACGCTTCTAATCCTGCACATCAAATATACACATTGTATTTGTATTTGTACATGTGAGTACACCCTAAAAAGCCACCCACACTGCTAACAAGCATCCCACAGCTCTCATGTACTTATAGGACACTGCCTCAGCCTTCTCACAGATTGCTTACCAGGTCTCCCTCTTTCCCAAACACTACCTGTTTCCCCATGCCTGCTCTTTGTCAGAGAATTATCTTCCAGAGGTCAGGGGCGGACATATCACTTGTTCAGCCGGTTCGGCTGCACAGGGGCCCAGCGTGTTAGGAGGCCCACCTAGTAGCCCAGGTCACAGCCTGGGCCTCACAGTCTGGGCCCCTGTAGGGCCCCCTTCCAGTACTTCATACTAAATGCTGCAGCAACAGGTCCCGGACCTGCCGCTGACAGCAGTAATTTACCTTTAAACCGTCCGGGCGAGACGGACAGGCCAAGGGCTGATGGGAACAGACGTGCCCCGCGCAGGCAGGCACGTCTGTTCCAAGCCCCTGACGTCACGTGTCATGGCCTCTGACCCCGGCAGAAGCGACAGGAGCAGCAAACCCTCCCACGGCCGCATCGCTGAGCAGATAAGGTGAGGAGAGTGACGGTCGGGTGCAGGGCGGTGGGGGGTTGGGGAGGGGATTGTAATGATGATGCAGAGGACAGGAAGGGTGTTGAAGAGGTTGGTGGTGTAATGCTAAGAAGGATTGGGGGTCTGGGAGAGCATAGTGTTGATAAGGAGGACCAGAAGGGGGGGTCAGGGGTGTAGTGATTAGGGGGTTTAATGATGATGAGAAGGACTGGGGGGGGTGTCAGCTGTGTAATACTGATGAGGTGCTTAAGGTATATGAGGTGATGAGGAGACTGAGGATGGAGTGCATGGGGTGTATGGGGTGATGAGACTGAGGATGGAGTGCATGGGGTGATGAGGAGACTGAGGATGGAGTGCATGGGGTGATGAGGAGACTGAGGATGGAGTGCATAGGGTGATGAGACTGAGGATGGAGTGCATAGGGTGATGAGACTGAGGATGGAGTGCATAGGGTGATGAAGAGACTGAAGATGGAGTGCATGGGGTGATGAGGAGACTGAGGATGGAGTGCATAGGGTGATGAGACTGAGGATGGAGTGCATAGGGTGATGAGACTGAGGATGGAGTGCATAGGGTGATGAGGAGACTGAAGATGGAGTGCATGGGGTGATGAGGAGACTGAGGATGGAGTGCATGGGGTGTATGCGGTGATGAGGAGACTGAGGATGGAGTGCATGGGGTGATGAGGAGACTGAGGATGGAGTGCATGGGGTGTATGGGGTGATGAGGAGACTGAGGATGGAGTGCATGGGGTGTATGGGTTGATGAGGAGACTGAGGATGGAGTGCATGGGGTGTATGGGGGTGATGAGGAGACTGAGGATGGAGTGCATGGGGTGATGAGGAGACTGAGGATTGAGTGCGTGGGGTGTATGGGGTGATGAGGAGACTGAGGATGGAGTGCATGGGGTGATGAGGAGACTGAGGATGGAGTGCATGGGGTGAGGAGGAGACTGAGGATGGAGTGCATGGGGTGAGGAGGAGACTGAGGATGGAGTGCATGGGGAGATGAGGAGACTGAGGATGGAGTGCATGGGGTGAGGAGGAGACTGAGGATGGAGTGCATGGGGAGATGAGGAGACTGAGGATGGAGTGCATGGGGTGATGAGGAGACCGAGGATGGAGTGCATGGGGTGATGAGGAGACTGAGGATGGAGTGCATGGGGTGCATGAGGTGATGAGAAGACTGAGGATGAGGTGCATGGGGTGATGAGGAGACTGAGGATGGGGTGCGTGGGGTGTATGGGGTGATGAGACTGAGGATGGGGTGTATGGGGTCATGAGGAGACCGAGGATGGGTTGTGCGGGGTGTATGGGGTGATGAGACTGAAGATGGGGTGCGTGGGGTGTATGGGGGTGATGAGACTGAGGATGGGGTGCGTGGGGTGTATGGGGTGATGAGGAGACTGAGGATGGGGTATATGGGGGTGATGAGGAGACCGAGGATGGAGTGTGTGGGGTGTATGGGGTGATGAGAAGACCGAGGATGGGTTGTGTGGGGTGTATGGAGTGATGAGACTGAGGATGGGGTGTGTGGGGTGTATGGGGGAGATAAGGAGACTAAGGATGGGTTGCGTGGGGTGTATGGGGTGATGAGGAGACTGAAGATGGAGTGCGTGGGGTGTATGGGGTGATTCAGTGGTGTATCGTGGTTAGCAGTATTATATTAATAGAGTACAGTGGTTGGCAGTATTATATTCATGGAGTACAGTGGTTGGCAGTATTATATTCATGAAGTACAGTGGTTGGCATTATTATATTCAGGGGTACAGTATTTGGCAGTATTATATTCATGGAGTACAGTGGTTAGCAGTATTATATTCAGGGGTACAGTATTTGGCAGTATTATATTCAGGGGTACAGTGGTTGGCAGTATTCAGGGGGTACAGTGGTTGGCAGTATTATATTCAGGGGGTACAGTATTTGGCAAGGTTATAATGATTATTGTCATCATACAGAGGATGAGGATCTACTGACAAATTAAGGAACCAATGATATCCAGGTGTCAAACTCTGCAGAGAAGATGGAAGAAATCCTGGTGTCTGGACCAGATGAAGAAGAAAAGTAAAGACAACAGAGAAGACGTCACTCAGGTCAGAGATATCATTGTGTATTTTCCTAACTGTCCCATCAGAGCTGTAGTCACTGATATCATTGTGTAGTCTCCTGACTGTCCCATCAGCTGTAGTCACTTCAGACATGATGGGAGTTGCAGCTTTCCAACATCTGGGGAGCCACTTGAACCAAGGTGATTGGTGGGGGTCCCATGAGTCAGACCCCCACCATAAAAATGGGCTGTTTATTTTAAAATGCCTGGACCTATTTTTAAAAGGAAATTTGAGGAAACAAAAAAGAGAGAGGGCAGCGCCTCGTGTGATACCGTACAAACAGAGAAACCCCAGGTGGATCCCCCAGCAGGGTGTACTCTCACCTGGTGACCCTCTTGGGGTTACGCGTATCTCCCCGTTTTAGGGGTATTAAGTGGAATCCGTGCTGCAGCTGAAGGTGCCTAGACCGGTAACCTGCGAAGGAACCCGTAGAGTACTTGGATGAGGAGAAAAGAGGAGGCCCTTGTGTCCAGCGCTGCTCGGTGCCAAGGATGGTTCAGGCAAGATATACGTCTAAAAGAGGTTTATCTAGCCTTCATTAGCTGCATTGCAGCAGCAAGATAACAGCATGTCAGGATATAATGAGGATAATCATCAGGCTGATGATTATCCTCATTATATCCTGACATGCTGCTATCTTGCTGCTGCAATGCAGCTAATGAAGGCTAGATAAACCTCTTTTAGACATATATCTTGCCTGAACCATCCTTGGCACCGAGCAGCGCTGGACACAAGGGCCTCCTCTTTTCTCCTCATCCATGGACCTATTTTTGGTACCAGTCTGGCCCTGCCTGTAAGTCACTTCTATCACTAAGGATAAGAAGCCAAGGAACCAGGGGGTGCCAAGGGGTGTCGTGCTAAGTCCAGGGGTGCGAATGTAAAGGGGAGCACTGCCCTCTGCCTCCCAGCTAGATACGGGTCAGGCTGACCCGGGGGAGTACTCACTGGGCCGCACACTGAGAGGGACAGGGGCCACCCGGAGCCCACCTCAGGAGCCGTTCCATCCACCTGTGGTGGACAAGGCAAGTGGCGACACTACACGCGCGAGGCCCTCCGGTGGGGTCTAGGTACATGAGGGGGCACAGTGCTGGGGGGGGGGGGGGGGTTTGGGGCCCAGGCACATTCCTTGTACAGGGGCCCTCTGCTGTCTGTGTCCGCCCCTGCCAGAGGTATATACAAGACAGGAGAAGTGATACTGTGCAGCAGCCTTATGCAAACCATGAGGACACATACTGTGAATTACACCTAGCATACATGACAGGAAAAGTTATACAGTGAAGTGCCTGTATATACAGAATAATCACAGATATTTAGAATTATCCCAGCATATTGAACAGACGTAATACTGTTCATTATATATATATATAACTCCAAAAAAGGAAAGCGGCAATCCAATGGCAGAAAAAAGGTTTATTTATTCACCCATCAAGTCAAGTGCGACGTTTCAGCCTCACAATGAAGCCTTTCTCAAGCCTATATATATACCTGTATAAAGTGCAGATGTTGAGAATCACACCCAAAAAAGGAGGAAGGTTCTATACTCAGTTATAACCCCATGTACTGCGGCGCTGCCTACATTCGAATTTATAGAATTTTACAAAAACATTGGTATGTTCTATTTGATGACCCATATCTTGAAAAATTACCCCCCCCCCCCCCAAGCCAGGCCAACTGTTCATGATTTAGAAGAAAGGACTTCTACTATAAAGAATGATGTAGCTCCTAGTAGATTCGGAATAGTTAAGGTAGGAGCTTTTGTTTTTTACATATTAAACTGCCCATGTACCTTGAAAAATGTAGGTAGGACATTGCAGTAGGTAAAACAAAGAATGAACACTCACTGTTCCAAAATTAGCCCAAGAAATATGCTACATGTGTCTCCCATCAGTATAAATTATGCCATAACTCGGAATCTTCTGTTCTGAAGCTCACTTTATTCCAATAATTGCAATAACAGTCTCCACAAGCTTAAACAAAGGGAGAATTAGTAGATTTTTAAATTAAAATCACTTGTACCTAATGGGCTCATTGAACATTATGAACATTCACTATAATATTTACTTGGTTTCTTTTATATTCCGCATTTATTATCTCATGTGGTGTAATAACATTTGTCCCTGTTAATTTCTGTCCTAACGACACTTGTATGAATGTTTCTGTTTCATTCAGTTGAACCAGTCCACCTGTCACTCCATAGTATTTGTATTTATTTGTTTTCTTCCTGCTACAGTAGAATATACATGTCCCCCTCTTTTCCTACCTTTAAATACAGTGCTGCAGTCCCCCTTTTAACATTATACCCCTGGAACATCTCCTTAGTAGCCAACTACATCTATTAGTATATTGACTATTGCAACCAGCCCAAGATCACAATTCCAACCATTATACTTACCATCTGCTTAGCCTTCTCTGTGCTAGGTAAATGCTCAATCTCCTTGGTCTTTGATTTCTTTTCAGCTATATAATTTTCCTCTTAGTTTCCTGTATGAGATCACGGTCTTAGGTCATAAATTCTTTGCATTTTTTATCCTGCTTATTTAATAAATGTTTTCTGTAACTGCAATGTCCTGTATACATATCTATGTAAACCCATGTGAGTTTAATCCTCGTGTGATATGGTTGTTTACCTTCTGGATAATCCATGTAAATAAACTTTGTGTATTACCTGTTATTGTATGGATTTGATGAAAATCCAAACACATTTATCAAAACCTGTGCAGAGGAAGAGCTGACCAGTTTCCCATAGCAACCAATCAGATTACTTCTTTATTATATAGAGATCTTTTTAAAGGGGAAACAAGCAATCTGGTTACTATGGGCAACTAGTCAATTTTTCCTTGCACAGGTTTTAATAAATCTACCTCATTGTCCATTTGACTGCAAATCTGCACATTTCCCTCAGTATTCAACCGGGCAGTAATGTTCTTTCCAAGATTTGGATTTTACTATTTGACCGCAAATCTGCACATTTCCTCCAGTATCCAAATCTAAAAGCAATAGAAAGAGAAGCACGTGGCAGCACGTTTCACTCCCCAACTCCCAATAGATTTATAATGGAGATAATGGAGCCTTTCTCCTGCAATCAGACAGACTGAGCAATAAGCTAGGTAGTGAATCGCATTGCTTCCCTGGCTATATAGGGTTTGGGGGGGGGGGGGCCTCAGCACTTCGACCCTGACTGATCAAAATGTTTGACATGATTTGGTGACATGTAAAAAGCTAATTTTAATGATGGTAACTCTTGAAGTTCAGGTGGGGGGGGGGCATTAATCTGAGTCTGAAGGCAAAAATCTTAAAGGAAAACTGTCTGTAAACTCCCCCCGCACTAACCAGAGGTACTGGCTGGTAGTGTGGGGGACGCTGATCAATTTGCTGCCTACCATGCCCGGATCTGTCCCGTCATTCTCCATTTATCTTCTTTTTTGTGGATATGCAAATGAACTGCTAACTAGCACAGGCAGGGTTACAAGGCTCCTTCTGGCACTCTGAAATCGTCTGCCGCACCACCTGGGTTATGAATATTCATCCCCTCCCTCCGACTGTTCCTCCCCTCCCTGCTCTGTACTGGACTCCACTGAGGAGGAAGGGGATGAATATTCATAAGCCGGGCGGTGCATCAGACGAGCAGCACTCATGTCAAAGTGCCAGAAGGAGTTTTATAACCTCGCCCGTGCCAGTTAGCAGCTCATTTGCATATCCACAAAAAAAGAAGATAACGGACAAACGGCGGGACAGATCCCGGCATGGTAGGCAGTGAATTGATCAGCATCCCACGCACTAGCAGCCAGTACCTCTGGTTAGTGCGGGGGGAGTTTGCTGACAGTTTTACTTTAAGGCTCAGGGCATGTAAGTTCAGGGGGGCATTAATCTAAGTCTGAAGGCATAAATCTTAAGGCTCAGGACATGTAAATCTAGTGAGGATCTTACACCCCCTAGCATAAGATTTATACCCCTTTCAGAAAATTTGCATCAATTTGGCTACTGGAGGAAATGTGCCGATTTGCAGTCAAATAGTAAAATCCAACTCTTGGAAATGGAGGTTAAAGAAAAAAAATGAATTCGGGGCAACAGAGCCTATAATCTGATATAAGCATTTGATTCCCTTCAAGCTGACAACCTCAGTTCCTCTTTGAGTCAGGTAAGTAGTAAGCAAGTAGAACATGGCAGCTGTATGGGTATGGGAATCTCCATAGAAAGGGAAATACGGAAACAGTGTTTTTTTAGACACCTATGGAGATTTCTCTTCTTCGCCGGTGCTATTAGCCTTTTTAGAGCAGGAATGGAGGATTTGAACCCCTTTTCTGCTGGTCTGGGGGGTTTCACTGTTGAACCCCCCACTGATCAGACCTTTCTATGTTTGCTGCTGAAATACCCTTCTAATAGTTGACTTGGATGGAATAGGTTTAAAAATGTATTTTTTATTACACAAAATAGATGGAAACTACTGAAAAATCTTTCAAAAGTATAATTTTAGTTAACAGAAAAGTGATCTTTCCACTGATACAAATAGTTTCTGTAGCATTCAGATGGAGGCAGCAGAAGCCGCATTGCTTTTTACCAATACCAATAAGAGAATTTAAAACTTTACTCATTCCCAGTGACATTTGCAGAGCTGAGCTATCTGCTGGCAGGAGAGTCAGAAGATAAATGTCAACTTCTGAAACTCTTTTTACATGTGACTAAATTCAGCTTGTTATTTGTAGCATATGGTATTTCTTAAAGATTAAAATGTTTGATGGAGGAAAGGAGCTATAGTTATAAAATGACATCCGGCATTGGCTACTGATATATAAAACCTGATACTGAACTTTTATGGCAATATACCTTACAAGTCAAAGAAACGCCTATGCTAAAATTATATATATATATATATATATGTATATATATATATATATATATATATATATATATATTTTTTTTTTTTTTTTTTTTTTTTCTTGCATTCAAAAAAGCAACAAAGCTTAAAATAATTATTCCAGCCATTACTGTGGCATGCCTTCTTATTGTGCAGTTTTTTTTTTGTTTTGTTTTTTTGCCATAAAGTAACATTAGCAGTAGACTGGCAGAGGCTACTAGAGCTTTAAAACATCTTTCTGCAAAAAAAAGATATACCTGTATCTGCTTACTAAGGCAACAGTAAGTTTGCTCAAGATCTAGTAGACATGTATTCAAGTATTCAAAGTTCCAAGTCGCATGAAAATGTACATAAAGCTGCAATTTTACATGTATAAATAATTATATTTATGATAAAATGGCATTGATGTCACTAACCATTTGGAGTCCCGTCAGCCATGTGTTAAATAAAAATATCCCTGTAGGTTATGTCAGACAGATGGGTTTTTTTTTTTTTTTTTGGAAGACCGACAGACAGTCTATTAGACCATCACTGGTGACAAGTGTCCATAAATTTGGTGCGTACTGTGCAACCGAACTTTAATTTGATGGATAACAATAGTCAGTCAGAACAGAATCAACCATGATTTTAAAGTGTCACATGAAGTATAGTTGTTAAACAGGTCACAAAGTGTTTAAGGGGTGAACATGTATATGCCAGGCATACCTTTCTTAGTAGAATTGCTTGATTTATTTCCATTAAAAAAAATGTATTGTCCAAAAGTGAGAGACATGGGCCGGGGTCTGCTATACCCTTGGGCCATAACACCGCTCTCCACTGACATAATGCTATCTCCTGCATGTGATTGAGAAACAGGGCTCACCTGCCCATGGCAGCTCTGTGTACTGTTCCCACATATTTGTCATCAATGTGTGTTATGGTGCATGCGCAATGAGTCTGCGGGGGATTTACAACCTCTCTGACTCACTGAATGTGTGTCATAATAACTTCCTCCCTTCCTGCCTCTAGTAACAGATCTGTCTTCTCTGCAAGCACCACCAGTCCCTGCGGAGTATAACCTGAGCATAAAAGGAGCATCATGTGTTATAGGAGCTGCAAAGTAGCCCTTATAAGTTATACACATTAAAACAGTTATACACATACATACATTAATGGCACATGTGCCTATTTTTTTTTCTTCTGTAGGCTATTATTACAAAATAATGTAAAGTTTCTTGTGTGTGTGTATTTTGCTTACCTTTCTTGCTTATGCTTTTTGCTGATGGGGCAGGCCTGGTGATAGTGAGTGTACATGATATAGGGGAAAAAATTGAGTACTTCTTTTAGGGTGGCTTTAAAGGAACCGGAAATATAAACAAAAGTCTTAATGTTTTATCTTCTTGCTCGATCCGCTTCTTGCTTTGGTTCAAAACACTGCATCAAAAATGTGGCATTTTTGAAAAAGAAGTTATTAGAAATGTTTAATAGTCCATTATTTAGACACTGTTGTCTAATATTACACCACTTGTTGATTGGCTGACCATATGAAATATTTTTCTCTAAATCCTTTGTGCATGGCGGTGCAGGTGTTGTAAAAACCCCAAATGTCCCACATGTTTGCGCACACCAGGGTTTTGTATAAATATTTCCTTTCTGATGCTTGAAACTAGGTGTTAACATAGGATTAATCCCGCCCTATGTTTTCTTGATGTTCAAGTTTAGAGAGGAAAATAAGATTGTTTTTTTTTTTTTTCAGTAGAAACTTTTAAGTTAGGAAGAATTACAGAATGGATTTTCCAGATTTTTTAATTAGAATTGATGACAGTTCAGACTTTCTATTTTAACTAATTCTGATATTTTACAACATAAGCTTGTTCAAGACATTATACATTAGTTGATTCCTCTAAATCCAGAGACAGATCTAAAGCTTTATTCATGTCACATGCTCATCTGTCTAATAGAATACATGACTTTATTGTACAATACACACTGGGTCCAAGAGTATTTGGGCAGCGACAGAGTTTTTATAATTCCCCCTCTGTATACAATCACAACACATCGAAAACAAAACCATCAATATGTGATTAAAGTGCAGGCCTTTAATTTAATTTAAAGGGTTTATTAAAAATATTTCATTAGCTATTTGGAAATTGCAGCCATTTTACCATCCCTCTATTTTCACTGGCTAAAAATTGACTTGACAACTAACCTATCAGCAGTTTTACAGTCTGATGTGGCTTTTTACATTAGTATTTCATGTCAGTTTAAGGAAATAAAAGATCTGAAGTGGATTTAAATTGTTACATTAGCTGCTTTAGGAAATAGTATTGCTTCAACGAAGAACACTCCAGGGTCAGAACCAGGAAACACTACCAGCAGTGTCCAGGAGTTGTCCATAGCACAGGGACATGGTCACAGCACAGGAATATGGTCACAGCACATGAATGTGGTTACCGCACAAAAATATGGGCAGACTAAGCCAAATCCAAACCAGAAGCACCACTGCAGGTACTGGGTGTTATAACTCAGGGTCAGGGCAAGAACCAAATAGGACTAGCCAAGAATTAGAAGCAGGAGTAGTAATAGGCTTGATATTAAAGTTTTAAAGGGGTACTCCACTGGCTTGCATTCGGAACATTTAGTTTGAATGCTGTGGGTGTGCTGTGGGGCCAGCCACTCCCTCTTTTGATGTCAGGTCACGCCCCCTCAATGCAAGTCTATGGGAGGGGGCCTGATGGCCACCACGCCCCTTTCATAAACTTGCAATGAGGGGGCGTGGACTGATGTCATCCAGGAATTAAAGGGGTTACACAGGAATAGCAAAATAGAGCTAAATTATTTCAAAAACCATTCCCCGTCTATCACTAGGTTGGTTGTGGTTCTGCAGCTCAGTTCTATTGATGTAAATGGAGGCAAGTTGTTATACCGCCCTCAACCAGGAGAAAGATGTGGAGCCATGTTTGAAAGAAATTAGCTCTGTTTTTTCTATTGCTGAATAACTCCTTTAAAAATGAATCCCTTTATTTATAATTATGTCCGTTTGTCCACTGTATTTCAGAGTGTGAAAACTGAGGGATTCTGTAAAAATATTATTATATTTTCTAAATGGATAATTCAATATTTTGTCAAACTGAAGGTCTACACTAAAATCACATATTGGTGGCTTTGTGTAAAATCCATGTACAGAGTGATGTACAGAGGCAAAATTATTACCCCACTGTATATCCTAATTTATATTTTTGACTTTGGCTCATAGGAACTGGATGTGTATTAGTTCTTTAGTTGCGGACCACACACATTTTTTTGGTGTAGCCTATACACATGGTATAAATTGAGAAGTAAAAAAAAAATATATTTATATGACTTACTTTATATTAGTTGTATATAGTGTTTAAAATGGCTCACATTCTTAGAGAAGCATTGAGAGATGAGAGACTTTTGGTTAAAAATATGTCTGTTGAGTTCTTCGCAAGATACAAATTTCAGTTTTGTTAGATTTTCCCCTGAAGCTGGTCAAGCTAACCTGTTGAGTATTGGATATATGGCATCAATTTACCTCCAGTGCTGTATAATGCACATTGATGCTTTTTACTGCTCACCATTATCTCCCTGTTGAATCTAACTCCAATCTATTCTTTCTCTAAAAAAATAAATCTGAATCTAAATTGTCCAATTTTTCATAGAATAACACAGTTATAGTGTTTTTGTGACTTTAGTGTTCTCTTACCTTCTAATGCATGGATTATCTGAAATTTGCTGCCATTTTTTATGGTTAACAAAATGATAATGCAGATTCAATCTCTGGACATGATGCCCTGTACACTGGGAAATGTAATATTGTGCCATTCATGATATCAGATGGTGTCTAATTGCGGCATGTCGGACTTCTGTACCACAATAGAAATGTAGCAACGGTATGTATAGCATGTTGATATACACATTCTGCTTCAAAGTACATTCTTCCTGTATGTGGATGTAAAATTAAATTGTGAACATTTGAAAGGAAGACTTATTAAGAAAATGATGCATGAAAATGCATGAGCCACTGTTATGTCAGATGTGTTTTCCTGGATTACATAATGATAGTAATAAAGAGTGTGTGGATCACAATAAATACATTATTTATTCAATACAGATTATTCCATTACTTTATTAATTAACCTTTTGTTGAGCTTTAAACAGTTCATTAACCTTTCTGCTGTAGCCTTTTGGATGCATAATGCTTCAGTTTATCATAGGAATTCATTAAAAAGTTTTATAGAAAATGGCAAGCTGGAAGGAAATGGCAATGCTGCTTCCTAATGTGTCCAGCCATCTGCTTGTCTATGGACACTGCATTTGTGATGTGCTCAAGAACTGGTCTTAGCTACTTTTTCTTTTCTTTTGGTTTATATAATGGGGTCTTGAGAAAAACATTTTTAACTACCATATCAGGGAATTCTGAGTTAATAAAGGAAGGTCCTCATATATTACCATTATTTATTAGCCTGAGACTTCAAAACATCTCTGTAATGACTTGTCCATGTTTGTCCCAAAGAGTTAAAGTTTCTTGAGTTCTGGCTTGGTTTAGTTGCCGTGACTATGCCCTAGCCAATCTGGGGTTGTGGAGAGCATACCAATGCTGTGTTCCATCTGAGCTCACATCTGTTTTGCTGGCTATTCAAACCTGCAGTTTGCTTTCAGATACTGCAGTTTAAAAGTATCCTTTAGTAGCTAGCATTCTGTTTGTTATTAAGCTTTCTGGTTTTGATTTTGTTACTGCATGATCTCCTGGAATAGACTTTGGCTTGCTGACAATGACTGACTGGGTGTTTGTCTTAAGTGTTTTTTTGTTAGTCTTGTCTATTCCTACTGTTCCCTGACCTTGCACAGTATTGTAGTTTTGACCTATTATGGTCCAGCACATAGCAGGCAAGGGAACATCTTTGTGGTTGTGGACTTGATACCTAGGATGGGTATGGAATAGGAAGGGACAGAGGCTGTGGGTGAGCTAGGGTTTCACTTATTCCTTGCCCAATACGTGACATTCTCTCTCTGGAGAACCTACTGTATGTTTTTGGGGTAGGAAGGGGCTTATATGAACTCTTTCCCTCAATTTAAAGATTAACAGGGTTCTAATGCTAGTGCCTCATTACTATAACCTATTAAAGTTTATTTTATTCTAATGTGAAATACTACAAAACATATTTGTTCTGTATTTTAGAGTGTTGCTCTGTAGTAGTTCCCCCATTAGGTATGTATATTCCCCAAAATAATTTGATAGCTTACCCATTAGATAGGTCTGTCTCACAGTAAGCACATAATTTCCCCATAATGCAGGTATCTCCCAATAGGTATGTGTGTCCCCCACAGTAGTTAGGTTGAACACTTATAAGGGAGATATGTTGCTCAGTAGACAGGTTGTTCGTTTATTAGGCAAGTATTTTCTTAGGTATCCACCCAGTAAGCTTTTGTGCCAGGATAAGGAGAAAAACATACTCACCTCCTTTCCTCCTCTAAGGTACACTGCATCTGGGCAGAGGTCATGGTTTGCCCTTAGGGTAGGCTGAGCGTTTAACACTGCCTGACAACCTGCGGGATACAACTGAGAACTTGCTCACTCAAGGGTCTGGGGCATGTGTCCTGGATTTCCTGTCAGCAAACAGGCACAACACAGATCATAATGGGGAAAATGCTTTCTGGCCCTGGGCCACCATCTGGAAGACGAGGCCCTAGGCAGTAGCCCATTTTGCCCTCATTATAATCCACACCTGGTCCCATAGCCTTCTTCTTGATGCTGTATCACTGTACTGAGCTATATGACAGCCATACAGATGAGTCCCTTACTGATCTAGGATAAACATCTATTAATATGTATGGTGAGATTGCAAATGTATTTACATTCAGATCATGCAGGGACTCTATCATTATTTCTGCAAGGTGTGCAAACAAGCTCTGACAATTTATATGTTAATAAAAATCTCCTTTTTCCAATATGTAGCTCCACTACTTGTGCAAAAATACATAAATGCCCATTATACAATCATAATAATTATCTGACACACAGGGTGATTAAAATTCTTTACGTTAATCTCCATACTGATGTCTATATAGATTAGCTTTGGTAATAAGGCTATATTGCAGTAAGAAATTCCAAGTCATGTCATGTAGAAACAAAGTAAAGCAAAATACAAGGAAAAACTAATATTGAAAATATTTTTAAGATTAAAAATAGTACTGTTTTACCAGAATTAGAGGCCATCAATTCGTCAGCTGTGACCTTAGAAATGTTTCAGCACTGCCAATCCACACTGACCTGTAACATAAAGGTTCTTCATTGTAGACATCCCTGTCAAGGCACCATTTCCTTCAGTGGAAGACAACATATCTGAAGCAACAAACTAATAATATGTATGAAGGTCAAGCAAAAGCAGTAGTCAAATCACTGTTCATCCAACATGTATCAAAGTGTTTTCACAATCTGTCGAGGCGAGCATGACATGGCAACTGCATTCATTGAATATTGAATTTCTGAAATATAATCCATGAAAAAAGAAACTAATGTAAAAAGTCTAAATGGATACTGTAAAATAGAGAGAATAGGTAAACATAGTATCTGTTTACTGGAAATCATTGAACATTTACTATCATTACACAAATTCCAGATAATGCATTTTCTTCCATTTAGTGTATTAGTCAATACTTAGAGACCCAACATGTTAAATTCAGCCTCATTTCATAAAAGTTTCTTATGTCTGTCTGGACATGTTTATGCACATAAGTTTAAAAACTTTATGTGTATCTCTTTTAGAGCACATTTACCTAAAGTTTAAGCATTTTTATATATTTTTTTTGAGTTCTTTTGGTGGTTTTTGCGCTACGGTACATTCACAAGAATTATGAAATTCTGCAGTTTTTCATATCTTAGGCTATGTTGACACCGTGTAATTTGGGCTGTTTTTCACCAAAAAAACAGCCATTTTAAAGCCCTTTCGTCAGCATTTTACTGGTATAAAAATAGTTCATATATAACTTTTGGAGTTTTTGGACTAATAAAATTTAACTGAACTCAAACAGATGTTTGTCCAAAATACATAAATTTTATGGCCATCATTTTAAGACCATAAGATGAATTGTCCTTTTTTTTATCGGTTTACAACCAAAAATTTACTTATTTTAATTAGTTTGTCCTACCATAAAAAAAACTGCTGAAAAATGGTTGCTTTTCTTTCAACTGTTTTTCAATGGCTGAAAATACTGACCAAAATTTGATACGTGAATTGGCCTGAAACCTTTAGAAAGAGCACCAGGAAAATGCAATACACAGATCATGAATAGAAACACCACTTACCCCAAAAAGCCCCAAAAACCGTATAAACCCAATTCTTTTCATGTAGTGTGTTTTATTTTTCACTATCGACTATAAACCTTTGGCTGCAGCATTTCTGCAAAACACAATGGGGGAGATATATAATTGAAATAGTTTTGTATGTCATTTTTCAATTCACTTTTTTTTTGTTTTTTGTGGACATGCACATAATCATCATATAGTCTCACAATGCGGGATAAACAATACATAAGTCCACCAAAACCAACAAACTGACTTCAGAACAACATGTTGTAATGCATGATTTTAGAGCAGCGCAGAAGGATGACTATGTTTTGCATATTTTTATACTGAAAAGTAGTGATGAGAGGCATTGGCCATATTCGAATTCACAATATTTTGCGCATATATAGATGGATATTCATCCTATATTCGCCAATTTCGCGTATTCGTTATATTCGCATATTCGCGTATTCTAGTAAGAAAACAGTGAGGGCAGCTTTACTATTGGTTGCTAGGGATGTTGTTGATAACCTCTAACAAGTGTATTTGCATCATTCTAATTGGCCCACAAGTGAAAAGAAGAAATATGCGAATATTCACATATGCGAATATGCATATATGCGAATTTGCGGAAAAAAGTGAATATTCGTAATTTCGAATATATAGCAAATATATTCGCAATATGCGCAAATTTGCAATATTTGTGATAAAAATTTGAAATGTGAATATTCGCGCTCAACACTACTGAAAAGTAAAAAACTATTCAAAAATGTTCCCCAATGTGCAAAAGCAGCCCAATGGAAAATGTAGTTGAATGCACCCTTTTTTACTCTTAGTATTGTGTTTGCAGGCTCACTTGTTTTCCGAAATATTGCGTACAAGTCCTGCTTCCTGTTCTGAATTCTGCCTTTGCAGTTTATTAGCAATAGTGTCACTGCTTCAGATAGAGATACATCTTTGATGGGAAACATATGAGATTTCAGATATGATTCAAAGGATGATAACAAAGACATCATTTTGATTCCAGTATTACCCAGTGGCTTTGAATTCTAAATCTAAGCGTATATTTAAGAAAGAACAAGACAAAGTTTGCTCACTGATGTTTTTGGCACAGTTGCTGTTTAGGATTCTTATTTATTTTCTGAGTAAAGTCTCTGTTCAGAATACATCAAAGAGTTTTAGACTGTGGGTTACGCAATTGTTTTAAATAGTTTTATTTAACAGACTTATATTTTGCAGTCAAGGTCTGGTGTCAATACTTTTACTAGTAGAGTGTCTAGGCCACCTATGAGTATGCCCTAGGTTTCTTTCAGCAATGGCCCCAGGGTGTCCAGTGGGTGATATCCACCCTCAGGATCAGGAAAAAAGATAAATAAAGAAAATAATGATATTTTTGCAGCCAACCAAAGTGCAGTTCAAGGCTGGTTTTGGTTTGACATGATTTTGATGGTGTTTGGTGTTTTTTGTATTTTTTGCATGTATTATGACTTCAGAATTCCGCTCACTCTAGGTATAGCATTTCCATATGTTTCCACTTGTTTTTTTTTTTTTTTTTCTGGCAGTTTTTGGAAAACTGCCACTGCAGTTTTTGAGCCAAAGCCAAAAGTGTATTCAAATGGAATGGGAAATATAAAGGAAGGACTTATACTTCTCCTCCCTTATGGATCCACTTCTGACTTTGGCTCAAAAACTGCAGTGGAAGTATTCCAAAAACTGCCAGAAAGAAAACCAAGTGGAAACTTAGCCTAAGAGAGATGGAAAGTGTGACAAAATGTCACACATTAAAACACAGCATTAAAAATGCATGTACAAAAGTAATTTAAAGTCTGTAAACACATGCTGGTCTTGAGTAAACATTTGCTGGAGTAAGAGTGGCCAGATAAAGAGGCACAGGCCAATTTGGCCCATCTTTCACTCTGTGTGCCAGAGCTATTAGCTGAAGTAGATTTATAGCCTAACTTAAATGAACACCATCAGATTCAAAAACGTTTTACATCTTGATAAAACCTCAACCTTTCCAATATACTATATAATATAATAAATACATCATAAATAAATATATATATATATATATATATATATATATATATATATGTATGTATTTTTTTTATAGAAATCATGGCTTATTAAAAAAATAAAAAAATAAAAATAGAAAAACACCCCTAGGGTTCCCCATACCATTCAGAATATTATCCTGTCCAGCTGCAGCATCATCTTTATCAGAGCTTAAATGGGCACTGTCACCAACTTTTTTTGATATGTTGTAGTACTTATGTACTACAACATATCTCTAATATAGTTTCATTATTATTTTAAATTTTTTTTATTAACATGGTGTATTTTACATTTGAAAACCGGCCACTAGGGGTCTCCCTCCTAGAGGCCGACTGCAGCCTGGCGTGACGTCACGCCTAAATTCGGACCGATGCCAGCCGGGCAATCTGTCCTAATTAATTCAGGCTGCGCTCGCTCCCTGCCTGTCAATCAGACAGGCAGGAGCGAGCGCAGTGAATGCTGGGGCTGCGCTCATTGGCTGCCTGGCCTCGCAGCTGCCTACCCCCGGCATGTACAGTCTGGAGGCAGCGTGGCACTGAATCTCAGTGTTGCGCTGATGCTCCAGGACTGTACATGTCCTGTACGGGTAAGTGAGATCTTATTTCACTTACCTGTACTTTGTTTCGCTCCAGGTCTCGGCAGATGAGTGATGCTCCTATACTCCTCCTCCCTGGATAACACTACACTGCTAAACAGGAGGAGGAGACCCCAGAGCAGCCTGCCGTGTGATTGCTGATCATCTGTGAGTGCTCCCAATAGGAACGCAGCATAGAGGAAGTGAGGGCGGAAGTCGGCACCCAGCAGGCGTCAGTGACGTTGCGACTGCTGGGGAAGTCGGCTTCTGGCAGAGCTAGGGAGAAGAGCAGAAGATGCTGGCAGAGCTAGGCAGAAGAGCAGAAGATGAGACATTTATAAGGTAGAAAACATTTTTTAAAAGGCAAGGAGGGGTTTAGGGATAGTTTAGCAATAGGTAGGGACAGAAAAAAAATACAGATGGTGGAGCTACTCTTTAAGCACAGACTGGGACAAAGTCCAGAATGTGAGGGCAGGACTAACATTCCTCTGTGCTTAATCCTGTTCTTTCAGGCTGAAGCATAAAAAACAGAGATGAGTGAATTTTTGAAAAATTTGATTCGGCCGAATCGCCGAATAAAAACAAAAATAGATTAGATTCGAATAAATTCTTGGCAAATTTTTCCTGGTAATGTATTTTAATAATGTGTTTAATAAAGTGTGTGTTTTTCACTTTTTTTTCTCTATTTTTTTTTATATTTTTTAGTGGGTACTACTACTCCAAGCATGGAACTGACTGTTCCATGATGGGAGTAGTAGTACTTGGGCTAATAGACAGATCACAGCAAATGTCACTCCTGACACCCGCTGCGATCATCCTGTATAATGTATAGATGCGGGCATTATTTTTACACTTAAATGGCCCCTTTCTACATTTTAATTATTGTCGGCTACATTTTTAGGTCCCTGCCCACCCACATAAATTGATCCCTGTTTAAAAATTAACATAATTTTTTTTTGTCTTTCAATTTTCGGGAGCGACAGGGACCAGAACATTTTGTGCTCAATATAAAAAATTAATGAGGAGTGCATTTCATAATTTCTTTTCTAGTTTTCGTTTTTTTTTTTTCACTTAACTTTTTTAGCCCCATTTATTAGATTTTTTTCAGGCATTTCGATGTGGTTCCATGAAGAATTGCAGGGGTCAGAGACAGATGAGGATAGGGACATCAGTAATATGTATAATACAGTAGGCAAAAAAAGGTTGAGTTTCCCTAATTTACCAAAACATTCATACATTTACAGAGGTCTATGATGGCACTTCCTTCTCTTCAGGATCGCATATACGGGCAGTGATCATACAGCTTTGCCGAGAGAAGGTTACATAGTTACATAGTTAGTACGGTCAAAAAAAGACATATGTCCATCAAGTTCAACCAGGGAATTGAAGGGTAGGGGTGTGGCGTGATATTGGGGAAGGGATGGGATTTTATATTTCTTCATAAGCATTAATGTTATTTTGTTCCAGGAATGTATTTAATCCTCTTTTAAAGATGTTAATTTTTCCTGCTGTGACCAGTTCCTGAGGTAGACTGTTCCATAAGTTCACAGTTCTTATGGTAAAGAAGGCGTGTCGCCCCTTGAGACTAAACTTTTTCTTCACCAGACGGAGGAAGTGCCCCCTCGTCCTTTGGGGGAGTTTAACCTGGAACAGTTTTTCTCCATATTTTTTGTATGGGCCATTTATATACGTTTATCATATCCCCCCTTAAACGTCTCTTCTCAAGACTAAAGAATTGTAACTCCTTTAATCGCTCCTCATAGCTAAGATGCTCCATGCCCCATATTAGTTTAGTTGCGCATCTCTGCACCCTTTCCAGCTCCGCAGTGTCCCTTTTATGGACAGGTGACCAAAACTGAACAGCATATTCCAGGTGAGGCCGCACCAATGCTTTATAAAGGGGGAGTATTATGTCCCTGTCCCTTGAGTCCATGCCTCTTTTGATACATGACAATATCCTGCTGGCTTTGGAAGCAGCAGCCTGACATTGCATGCTATTCTGTAGTCTGTGATCTACAAGTACACCCAGATCCTTCTCTACCAGTGACTCTGCCAGTTTAATCCCCCCCTAAGACATACGACGCATGCATGTTCTTAATACCCAGATGCATAACTTTACATTTATCCACATTGAACCTCATTTGCCAAGTGGATGCCCAGACACTTAGTCTATCCAAGTCATCTTGTAACCTATACGCATCCTCTATAGACTGTACCGTGCTAAAAAGCTTGGTGTCATCTGCAAAGATAGAAACAGAGCTATTAATGCCATCCTCTATATCATTGATAAATAAATTAAACAACAGCGGGCCCAGTACAGAACCTTGGGGTACACCACTAATAACCGGGGACCAACCAGAGTGCGAATCATTGACCACCACTCTCTGGGCACGATCCATGAGCCAGTGTTCAATCCAGTTGCAAACTAAAATTTCCAAACCCAAAGACCTTAACTTACCTGTCAGACGTCTATGAGGGACAGTATCAAATGCTTTAGCAAAATCCAGAAACACTATATCCACAGCCATTCCTCTGTCCAGGCTTCTACCTCTTCATAAAAGCAAATTAGATTGGTTTGACAACTTCTATCCTTAGTAAACCCATGCTGGCTATCACTTATAATACAATTATCCCCTATGTATTCCTGTATGTAATCCCTTATAAGTGCTTCAAACAATTTACCCACAATGCACGTTAAACTTACCGGTCTATAGTTTCCTGGGGAAGACCTAGAGCCCTTTTTGAAGATTGGCACCACATTCGCCTTGCGCCAGTCCCTTGGCACAATACCAGACACCAGTGAATCTCTAAATATCATGAACAGGGGTAAAGATATTACTGAACTTACCTCTCTAAGAACTCTTGGGTGCAATCCATCTGGCCCTGGAGATTTGCTTACATTTATATTACTTGACTTACCTTGTACCATCTCTACATTAAGCCAGTTCAGTACATTACATGATGTGTTACCACAACTGACCTGTCCAATGTCAGCTCCTCCTTCTTCCATAGTATATACAGAACTAAAGAACCCATTCAGTAGCTCCGCTTTCTCTTTATCGCCTGTGAAAACCTCCCCAAGGTGGTGACTCTTTATTTGTTGTGACTCTTTATCTCTATCTTTGTTTTTGTAATTTTGTGTAGTTGGGGACAGTTGCCATTTGGTCTAATTTTTTCAAGTCAAAGCAAGTGTGCTGATATGGTGACAGGAGATTAGTAAAGTAAAGTTAGGTATTGAGGATGCTAGCTACAGCTATATTGCCAGTCCAGCAGTATCCATTGCTACAGCTTGATTTTATGCAATTGAATATTTGCTACTGAATATTTGCAATTGAATATTTGCTACCTGCCATTGCCTGTAACTGGACAAATACCCTTTATAATATGACCAGTTTATTTGTTGTGTATGTTATCTACATAAAATTCTATAAAATATAAATGTAAAAAAAATTAAAATATATATTTTTAATAATATGTCTTTGAAGAAGCCATGGGCACCGATGTGGATACTATGTGGTATATTTAGATCAATTGCCACAACCATGAGCTCCAGTTAGATTAATGTCGAGTAGACAACCAATTTGGTTTATTGCACAAGTTTCTGAAAATGCAGCTTTGTAATACTTGCAGCTAGGAAAGAGAGGGACAGTAGGAGAAGAACTTACTGCAGTGTAATGGACAAGCCAAACAAACAGGGCTCTTGGATATTAGGTTCATGATGGCGGCTTTATGCTAAAGTGTTATTCCTGCCCCTATAAGCTTATCCCCTATCTTGTGGAGAAGTGTTTGTGGTTTGGAGTACCCCTTAATAAAGTTAATGGCCCCAATACAGAAACTGGCAAGGTGAAGAGAAAATCCCTCGATCCGGATAGAATATTATAAGAAAGAAGATACACCCTGTTATGGTTTATGGTCAGATTGGGATAAATAGCCACATTTTTTCATGTTATCGCAGGGTGAAATTGTGCAGTGGAGAAAAAGAGCAAATGTGACTCCATAAGACTTATTTAAAGGGATAAAAGATACAGAGAACTCCAAGGTGTATGTCAGATAAGGAAAATGGGATTTTGCAGTGGTGTCCAAATGGGAAGGCAAGGTAGGGGCGAGGAGGAAGAGGGTTTGTCAAGAGGAAGATGGATAAATAGTCTCTTAGATGAATAGTTTAACTCTGTTGTTAATTAGTAAAGGAGACCTATGGGCCCTACTATATTTGGGCCTTTATGATATTACATACCCAACACTTTTCCTGCAATAAGCGCAAGGTTTGATATAGATTGGGTTGAAATTTTACAAAAGCATTAGAACCTCTAGGAAAAGGGTTTAGGAGGGAGATTAATCAAAATCTGTTCATAGGAAATGTGGTACAGATGCCCATAGAACCAATCAGATTGCTTCTTTTTTTAAATTAAAGAGGTAATTTGGTTGCTATGGGCAACTGCACCCATTTTCCTCTGCACAGGTTTTCATTCACAGACTTTCCTCTAGGCCTTTTACAATGACAGAATTTGCTATGCTAATTGCTCTTGTTAAGAGAAGGCCAATTATTTATCAAGTTTAAATCATAAATTGGTGGGCACAGTTTGCATAAAAAATAGGTCGCAATTTTTCAGTCCTTGTCTACTAGAAAAATCTCCATATAGGTAGCAAAATTATAGTACAGATGACGGCGCAAAACATTAGCCCTCATACTGCCCTATATATGTAAAAATGAAAAAGTTATAGGTGGTCAAAATAGGGCAATTTTAGATTACTGATTTTGTACAAAAAATTTTAGATTTTTTTTAAGTGATACAAAAATATAAAAGTATCTAGCCATGGGTATCATTTTAATTGTATTGACCCACAGAATAAAGAATACATGTCAGTTTTACCTTAAAGTGTACAGTGTGAAAACGAAACCCTCCAAAATGTGCAAAATTCTGGTTTACATAAAAATTTTCTCCCTTAAAAAATAAATTTTTTGGGTTCGCCGTACATTTTATGGTAAAATGAGAGGTTTCATTACAAAGCACCATTGGTCACGCAATAAACAAGCCCTTATATGGGTCTGTAGATGAAAATATAAAAGAGTTATGGATTTTAGAAGGTGAGGAGAAAAAAACGAAAACGCAAAAATAAAATTGGCCTGGTCCTTAAGGTTAAAATGGGCTTGGTCATTAAGGGGTTAATGGTTCAACAAGCAAACCTTTGGTAACAACTGCCCCACCGGGAAACCGTGATCCAACAACATCATGGCAAATCTGCTGATCCTTGCCAGCTCATGAGTTTGTTGATCAAAATATTGGATCAGTGTACACACTGCTCAAAAAAATAAAGGGAACACTAAAATAACACATACTAAATCTCAATGAATGAATGAATCGTATGAAATACTTTCGTCATTACATAGTTGAATATGTTGACAACAAAATCACACAAAAATTATCAATGGAAATCAAATTTATCAACCCATGGAGGTCTGGATATGCAGTCACACTCAAAATCAAAGTGGAAAACCCCACTACAGGCTGATTCAACGTTGATGTAATATCCCTAAAACAAGTCAAAATGAGGCTCAATAGTGTGTGTGGCCTCCACGTGCCCGTATGACCTCCCTACAATGCCTGGGTATGTTCCTGATGAGGTAGCGGATGATCTCCTGAGGGTCTGGGGAACAGACGGGCCAGTTCATAGCATCAGTCCATAGCATCAATGTTTTCCTTTTATAGGAACTGCTGACACACTCCAGCCACATGAGGTCTAGCATTAGGAGGAAACCAGGGCTAACTGCACCAGTATATGGTCTCACAAGGGGTCTGAGGATCTCACCTCAGTGAGCAGTCAGGCTAATCTGACAAGCACATGGAGGGCTGTGCGGCCCCCAAAGAAATGCTACCCCCCACCATTACTGACCTACTGCCAAACCGGTCATGCTGGAGGATGTTGCAGGCATCTCCATGGCGTCTCCAGACTCTGTCACGTCTGTCACATGTGCTCAGTGTGAGCCTGCTATAATCTGTGAAGCGCACAGGGCGCCAGTGGTGAATTTGCCAATCTTGGTGTTCTCTGGCAAATGTCAAACGTCCTGCACGGTGTTGGGCTTTAAGCACAACCCCCACCTGTGGATGTCGGGCCCTAATACCACCCTCATGGAGTCTGTTTCTGAGCGTTTGAGTGGAAACATGCACATTTGTGGCCTGCTGGAGGTCATTTTGCACAAAGGCGGAGGTAGCGGTCCTGCTGCTGGCCACGTCTTCTGATGTACTTGCCGGTCTCCTAGCCCCTCCATGCTCTAGACACTACGCTGACAGACACAGCAAACCTTCTTGCTACAGCTCGCATTGATGTGCCATCCTGAATGAGCAGCACTACCTGAACCACTTGTGTGGGTTGTAGACTCCGTCTCATGCTACTACTAGATTGAAAGCACCACCAGCATTCAAAAGTGGCCAAAACATCAGCCAGGAAGCACTCCTTTATTGGGGGTGTCTTGCTAATTGCCTATAATTTCCACCTGTTGTCTGTTCCATTTGCACAACAGCATGTGAAATTGATTGTCAATCTGATTTGCTTCCTGAGTGGACAGTGTGATTTCACAAAAGTGTGATTGACTTGGAGTTACATTGTGTTGTTTAAGTGTTCCCTTTACTTTTTTGAGCAGTGTGTATACATATATATATATATATATATATATATATATATATTTAATTTTTTTTTATTTTTTTTTTAAATAAGATTTTATTATATTTTTTATCTATGTTGCACAGAAGACCTATAATTTGGGGGCGGCTGCATGGACGGTAGAAGGAAAAAAAAGCATGGAGAGGTCAGAAGCATTCCTTCTTCCATAGCAAATCGTTCTGCCATTTTGAACACTAGCAGAGGTTTATATATCCCAAACTGGATGGGGATATGCTGATTCAGTCACATGCTCTGTTCTGGCCAATTGACAGATACTTTCCCCTAACTGTCAATCTTCATATTTATTTGCAATATTCTCTGTTCAATTACAAAGAAATACAGGGGTCCCTCAGCATACGATGGTAATCCGTTCCAAATGGTCCATCGTTTGTTGAAACCATCGTATGTTGAGGGATCCGTGCAATGTAAAGTATAGGACAGTGGTCTACAACCTGCGGACCTCCAGATGTTGCAAAACTACAACACCCAGCATGCCCGGACAGCCAACGGCTGTCCGGGCATGCTGAGAATTGTAGTTTTGCAACATCTGGAGGTCCGCAGGTTGAAGACCACTGGTAGAGGAAGTTGTACTCACCTGTCCCCGCCGCTCCGGACCGTCACCACTCGTCACCGCTGCCCTGGATGTCGCCCTCTATCGCTGTCACCGCGTCCCCGGGGTGTCCCCGACGCTCTGGCAAGGCCTCTGTTTCCACGGCATCCTCGCTCTCCGTCGCCGCTCTCCATCGCCACCATCATGTCGCTACGCACGCCACTCCTATTGGATGACGGGACGGCGTGCGCAGCGACGTGATGACGATGATGGAGAGCGCCGACGATGCTGGGGATCCCGAAGAGGACGCGTCGGAGCCCCGAGGACAGGTAAGTGATCGTCAGCGGACCACGGATCAGCGGATCAGTCTGACCTGCACCCCCTGTGTAATATAGATAAAAGTTATATAACAAAATGATAATACATTATGAAGGAATAATATATGTATGGAATAGGGGATACAGCTGGCCTCTCTGTTTATCTGTCTGCCCCATGAGCTAAAACTGCAGACAGCTGCCCCCAATTCACAGCAACTCTATCAGCAGCGGTCATAAGTTGTTCTATTCACTGACAGTTTTCTTTTCCACAGGGGGACATTGAATAGAACAACAAATGGCCGGGACTAACAGTGAAAATTCTCTCACCCTCGCCAGTGCAGAGGCCAGTATAGGTTTTTCTCAGGCGTGTAATACATCACTATAATGCGGAATAGATGACCCCAATATGAACCCCCTGTGTCATACAGGTAATGTGAAAGCAGTTCCTCTAATGGTAATATTCTGTGAGAAGAAAATCACAATATGAAGCTGGAAACCATCAGTTACTAGACAAGTGATCCAGGGATATAATCCACTCTGTGATGGCAAATGATTGTATCTGGATTGTATATTGTATCTGGATCAGGACTATTTTACACTCATTGGAAATACTGGAGGATCAGTTCAGCCTTCAGGTGCTCCGGTGGGCTGGAAAAGGTGGATACATTCCTAGGAAAGAGTCTCCTAGGACTGTATCCACCTTTTCCAGCCCACCGGAGCACCTGAAAGCTGAACTCATTTATGCAGGAAAAGTCATCAACTGCCGAGCCGAGAAGTTTGTGACGAATCGAATTTACTGTAAGTTCGCTCATCTCTAACTGCACCAATAACCTGCTTATCCGTATATCAGATATAAGAGCAGCTGCTGTTGTTGTATGTTATAGTAACCAATAGTGTTGTTTGCGAATATTCGCAATTTGAATTTTAATTGCGAATATCGCACATTCGCGAATTCGCGAATATTGCTAATATAGCACTGTATATTCGTTATTACGAATATTCGAATTTTTTTTCTCCAAATATGCGAAAAGTTATGCGCATATGCGAGATTATTGAGCCCTCCCTTCTTTAACCCCTTAAGGATGCAGGGTTTTTCAGTTTTTTCACTTTCGTTTTTTCCCTCCTTATCTTTTAAAAATCATAACCCTTTCAATTTTCCACCTAGAAATCCATATTATGGCTTATTTTTTGCGTCACCAATTCTACGTTGCAGTGATATTAGTCATTTTACCCAAAAATCCACGGCGAAACGGGAAAAAAAAATCATTGTGTGACAAAATCGAAGAAAAAACTCAATTTTGTAAATTTTGGGGGCTTCAGTTTCCACGCAGTGCATATTTAGGTTAAAATGACACCTTATCATTATTCTGTTGGTCCATACGGTTAAAATGGTACCCTACTTATATAGGTTTCATTTTGTCGTACGTCTGGAAAAAAATCATAACTACATGCAGGAAAATTTATAAGTTTAAAAATGTCATCTTCTGACCCCGTATAACTTTTTTATTTTTCCACGGACATGGCGGTATGAGGACTCATTTTTTGTGCCTCAATCTGAAGTTTTTATCGGTACCATTATTGTTTTGATCGGACTTTTTGATCACTTTTTATTCATTTTTTAATGGTATAAAAAGTGACCAAAAATATGCTTTTTTTTGGACTTTGGAATTTTTTTTACGTGTATGCCATTGATCGTGCATTTTAATTAACGATATCTTTTTATATTTCGGACATTTACGCACTCGGCGATACCACATATGTTTATTTTTATTTACACTGTTTTATTTTTTTAATGGAAAAGGGGGGTGATTTAAACTTTTATTAGGGAAGGGGTTAAATTACCTTTATTAACACTTTTTTAAACTTTTTTTTGCAGTGTTATAGGTCCCATAGGGACCTATAACACTGCACACACTGATCTTTTACACAGATCACTGGCGTGTATTAACACGCCTGTGATCATTGTTATCGGCGCTTGACTGCTCCTGCCTGGATCTCAGGCACGGAGCAGTCATTCGCCGATCGGACACTGAGGAGGCAGGTAAGGGCCCTCCCGGTGTCCTGTAAGCTGTTCGGGACGCCGCGATTTCACCGCGGCTGTCCCGAACAGCCCAACTGAGCAGCCGGGATACTTTCACTTTCACTTCAGACGTGGCGGGTCAGCTTTGATCCCCGCTAGGGTTGCCACCTTTCCCTCAGAAAAATACCGGTCGTGGGTGTGGCTATGTAGGGGTGGAGCTAAAAAAAGGGGAGGGGCCGATTGCACAGAGGACGAGGTATCAGGGGTTTAAGAAATGTCATGGGGGATGGGGGGGTAAAGAAATGTCATGGGGGATGGGGGGTAAAGAAAGGGCATGGGGGATGGGGGGTAAAGAAATGGCATGGGGGATGGGGGGGGTAAAGAAATGGCATGGGGGATGGGGGGGTAAAGAAATGGCATGGGGGATGGGGGGGTTAAAGAAATGGCATGGGGGAGGGGGGGGTAAAGAAATGGCATGGGAGAGAGGGGGGGTAAAGAAATGGCATGGGGGATGGGGGGGTAAAGAAATGGCATGGGGGATGGGGGGTAAAGAAATGGCATGGGGGATGGGGGGGGTAAAGAAATGGCATGGGGGATGGAGGGGGGGTAAAGAAATGGCACAGGGGATGGGATGGATACAATATATATGCGGGGAGAACTTTCCTATATCGCACAAAAAAATTACATTTAGAGAATAAAACTTACAATTGTAAATAACATTTATTTAACAACAGGCAATACATTTAAGGGGATACCCAGCAAATATAAATATAATATAAATACATTTGACAACCTCACCAAATAGTACAAATGCAAACATTGTAACAGCTCCTCTGTATACACACTACCAACAACAAAAAATAGGATGAAAAAATCATCAAAACCAAATTGATACCGATAAAGACCTCATATGGCTCTGTAGGTGGAAAACGGAAAATGCTGTACTGAATAAAACCACTATATACAGACCAGTATACTATAAAGGATATGTACACAATATAAGTGATTATATACAGGACCATATGGCGGTAGATATCAGCTGTACACAGGATGTATATACCATATAAGTGATTATATACAGGACCATATGGCGGTAGATAACAGCTGTACACAGGATGTATATACCATATAAGTGATTATATACAGGACCATATGGCGGTAGATATCAGCTGTACACAGGATGTGTATACCATATAAGTGATTACAGTTACATTTTGGGACTCACAATTACATCTTTTCTGATCAGCGGTGTCCTCTTTCCTTTTCTTCTTCGTCCGGATAAGACCGCCATGTGGATCTCTTAACATCTGCAGGAAAAACATGTCAGACTCTGCATATTTTCAGTGCCCTCCCCTCCTCTACAATCTTCCCATCTATAGGCCCACAAAGTGTAATAAAGCCCTCCTTGGTGTCCTGCACAGTAAAAGGGCAGGTAGGTAGGTAGCCAGGTAAATAGGTAACTAGGTAGGTAGATCAGGAAGCCAGATATGTAGGTAGGTGACAAGCCAGGTAGGTAGGGGGCTAGCTAGGTAGTTAGGCAGCCATGTATGAAGGCCAGGTACATAGTTAGATAGCCTGGTATGTACGTAAGTAGTCAGGCATCCAGGTATGAAGTTAGGTAGCCCCCCCAATAAGTATAGGTAGTTACACCCCCCACCCCCGTGCCCTATAGGATTAGGCAGAGTCACCCCCTCTCTTCCCCATAGGTATAGGCAGTTACCCCCCTTCCTCTCTTCCCCATAGGTATAGGCAGTTACCCCCCCTCTCTTCTCCATAGTTATAGGCAGTTACCCCCCCCTCTCTTCCCCATAGGTATAGGAAGTTACCCCCCCCCTCTCTTCCCCATAGGTATAGGCAGTTACCCCCCCCCTCTTCCCCATTAGGTATAGGCAGTTACCCCCCCCTCTCTTCCCCATAGGTATAGGCAGTTACCCCCCCTCTCTTCCCCATAGGTATAGGCAGTTACCCCCCCCCCCTCTCTTCCCCATAGGTACAGGCAGTTTCCCCCCCCCCCCTCTTCCCCATAGGTACAGGCAGTTACCCCCCCCCCTCTTCCCCATAGGTACAGGCAGTTACCCCCCCCTCTTCCCCATAGGTATAGGCAGTTACCCCCCCTCTTCCCCATAGGTATAGGCAGTTACCCCCCCCCCCTCTTCCCCATAGGTATAAGCAGCTACCCCCCCCTCTTCCCCATAGGTATAGGCAGTTACCCCCCCCCCCTCTTCCCCATAGGTATAGGCAGTTACCCCCCCTTCCTCATAGGTATAGGCAGTTACACCCCCTCTTCCCTATAGTTAAAGGCAGTTACCCCCCCCCTCTTCCCCATAGGTATAAGCAGTTACCCCCCCCTCTTCCCCATAGGTATAGGCAGTTACCCCCCCCTCTTCCCCATAGGTATAGACAGTTACCCCCCCCCCCTCTTCCCCATAGGTATAGGCAGTTACCCCCCCCCCCCTCTTCCCCATAGGTATAGGCAGTTACCCTCCCTCTTCCCCATAGGTATAGGCAGTTACCCCCCCCCTCTTCCCCATAGGTATAGGCAGTAACCCCCCCCCCCTCTTCCCCATAGGTATAGGCAGTTACCCCCCCCCTCTTCCCCATAGGTATAGGCAGTTACCCCCCCTCTTCCCCATAGGTATAGGCAGTTACCCCCCCCCTCTTCCCCATAGGTATAGGCAGTTACCCCCCCTCTTCCCCATAGGTATAGGCAGTTACCCCCCTCTTCCCCATAGGTATAAGCAGTTACCCCTGCCCCTCTTCCCCATAGGTATAGGCAGTTACCCCCCCCTCTTCCCCATAGGTATAGGCAGTTACCCCCCCCCCTTCCCCATAGGTATATGCAGTTATACCCCCCCCATAGGTAAAGGCAGTTACCCCCCCTCTCTCTTCCCCATAGGAATAGGCAGATACCCCCCCCCCCCTCAGGTATAGGCAGTTACCCCCCCCCCCCTCAGGTATAGGCAGTTACCCCCCCCCCCCCCTCTTCCCCATAGGTATAGGCAGTTACCCCCCCTTCCTCATAGGTATAGGCAGTTACACCCCCTCTTCCCTATAGTTAAAGGCAGTTACCCCCCCCTCTCTTCCCCATAGGTATAAGCAGTTACCCCCCCCCTCTTCCCCATAGGTATAGGCAGTTACCCCCCCCCCCTCTTCCCCATAGGTATAGGCAGTTACCCCCCCCCCTCCCTCTTCCCCATGGAATTGGGGTGGGGGGGGTAATTGCCACACGGGAATTGGGGTGGGTGGGGTGGAATTCAGAGACAGAGAGAGACACACACACACACACACACACACACACACTGGCTCACAGTGTCAGACACACAAACACTGACACACACACACTGGCCGACAGTCACACAAACACTGCCACACACATAGTAACAGACACACACAGACACACTTACCTACTACCGCAGCACCTCTCCAGTCTCCTCTCAGTCTCGGCGAGTGACATGACGTCCTGCGCGGGTCTGCGGAGTGACGTCACTTCCGCAACGTCCCTCCGCAGATCCGGCCGCACAGCATTGCACAGGTAAAGTTTTAGACTGGGAGACAGGGACAGCCTCAGAGTCAGTCAGACAGGGTGCTGTGCTGAGCGACATGGTGCTCAGCGGTGCCGGCACTGAACAGAACAGGATTTTTTTTTAGGTTAGTGTGACGACAGTGAATGAAAAATACCGGCCATTGCATGGCCGGTATTTTTCATCCAAACTTACCGGCACATACCCTGAATCTGAATGAAAATACCGGCTGTGCCGGTAAAATACCGGCAGGGTGGCAACCCTAATCCCCGCGTCTGAAGGGTTTATACAGGGCGTGACCCTGCGGCATATCGTGGGAGCCGGCGGAGGACGTAATTATACGTTCTTCGTCGTTAAGGGGTTAATGGTATAGGGAACTTCGAATAGTGCAGTAACTCTGTGATTTTTTGCCCATTGAAACCAATAGGCCCATTGTGGAACAGTGAGATAAGCAAGACCGTCTTGGCAGCACAGTGGAATGGGAGACCACCACTGGTTCAAGTCCCGGGGTGGGACAGAGTGTTACAGTGTTATGGTTAAACTTTACTTTCCTGGAAAAGCTGCTGAATTGCCCATAGCAACCAATCAGATTGCTTTTTTCATTTTTCACAAGGCCTCTGCAAAATGAAAGAAGCGATCTGATTGGTTGCTATGGGCAACTCAGCAGCTTTTTCTGGAAAAGTTTCTGAGTTGCCCATAGCAACCAGATTGCTTCTTTCATTTTTCACAAGGCCTCTGAAAAATGAAAGAAGCAATCTGATTGGTTGCTATGGGCAACTGCACAACTCTTCCTCTATACTGGTTTTGATGAATCTCCCCCATAGAGGGAGATTTATCAAAACTTGTCCAGAGGAAAAGTTTCTGAGTTGCCCATAGCAACCAATCAGATTGCTTCTTTCATTTTTCAGAGGCCTTTTCAAAAATGAAGGAAGCAATCTGATTGGTTGCTATGGGCAACTCAGAAACTTTTCCCCTAGACAGGTTTTGATAAATCTCCCTCTATGGGGGAGATTCATCAAAACCAGTGTAGAGGAAGAGTTGGACAGCCCGCAACGACTAACCCTCCCCACCGGACGGTCCCTGCAGCATAGATGGCCTGGACCAGCTCACCCTTCCTTCCCACCGAGGGGAGGTGAGTAGAAAACTAAAGGGGGGGGGGGGGTCTGGATGATGACGAAGGCCGCAGTGGTCTTCAACCTGCAGACCTCCAGAGGTTTCAAAACAACAACTCCCAGCATGCCCGGACAGCCGATGGCTGTCTGGGCATGCTAGGAGTTGTAGTTTTGCAACATCTGGAGGCCCACAGGTTGAAACCACTGATGAAGGGATTGACAGGCGGTGATGATGAAGGGGGGGATGATGACGGGGGTCTGGATGATGATGAAGGCCGTAGTGGTCTTCAATCTGCGGACCTCAAGAGGTTTCCATACTATAACAGCCAGCATGCCCGGATAGCTGATTGTTGAAGGGATTGAAAGTCGGTGATGATGAAGGGGGGGGGGGTATGATGATGGAGGTCTGGATGATGATGAAGGCCGCAGTGGTCTTCAACCTGTGGACCGACCTCCAGAGGTTTCAAAACTACAACTCCCAGCATGCCCGGACAGCCGATGGTTGAAGGGATGGACAGGTGGTGATAATGACGGGGGTCTGGATGATGATGGGGATCTGGATGATGACAGGGGGGATGATGACATGGGGGGATGATGTATTTCCCCCCTAGGCTTAAAGTCCTGGGTTTTTGGGGTGAAATTAGGGGCCTCGGCTTATATTTGGGTCAGCTTATTCTCGAGTATATACGGTGAATACAGGGATATACTGGAGACATACAGGTACTGTATAATACAATGTATTTAGATAAGAAATGTATTACCAGCCTCTAACTCTTCTCATCCCTCTAGTATCTCCTGGCCATGTTCCTCATCTACTTCCGAAGAGCCAACCTGCGTATGGAGGAATAAAACACCTACTTCTTTCCAGCGCTGTGAGTTTACATTAATGTTATTGCATATATATGTGGTGTCCCAGTACAGGTACATTGTGTCAAGGTATTTTAGGCCCTGTCAGATTGAGACCTCCAGTGTCCTGGGGGCTCCCCTGCAGGAACTCAACCATTTCTAATGTGTATTTGCACTGTTATAACTTAGCAATCCGTTATTAGGTGTCTGTAGCTTTAAGTATCTTACCTAGCAACCTCATGCTTAGTCAGGGTATGTGAGAGTGGAGGACTGAGGGCTAGACTAAACTTTTGTGTAAGGTGTTATATTATGTTATTACTTGCATGTAACTTTATTGTAAATCCTAAAGGGGATACAGACAACTCTATGATCCACAGCTGCCTGGCCAATGGGCTTTAGTTTAGCGTTCCCTAATAAGGGGTGGTATTTCCTGTGTGAAGGAGAGTAGAGGAGTAAAGGAGTTGAGTTCAGAGTGCAGAGTGAAGAATCCGCAGAGGAGTGAGAGCAAAGATGAGAGAGAGATAAGAAAAGCATGAAGTAACCCCAACTAGTAGCAAGCCTTTACTTCAGCCTTGATCAGAGAATTCCTAAAGGACAATTCATTATCTTCCGGCGAAAAGCCACAAATCTACCAACACTTCAGTAAGTGACTTTAATCTCAAGCATAATATAGCGCAGACCTAAAACTCCTAGTCCGGCCGTAAGAGCCAAGCATATAGGCAATATCAAGTCCAGGCACTGCAAGCTGTGTGGTCCTCTAGAGACTGTCTGTTAAACCTTTGGGAGACTTTGGTTGAGCACTGTGGAGATTGTACCACCTGTCTTCAAGTTAGTAAAGCCTCCGTTAAACTGCAGCCTAGTGTGGAGTCAATTCTTTCCTTGCTAGCCTGTGGGGTTCCCCGGACCTGTAGTACCCCGGGAGATACCAAGACTACAGTGGCGTCACGTGACATTAAGGGTTAATACCATCTGACCCTGGGTTCATAACTTGGGGGGTTCATAACCCCCCAAGAACCAAGTAGCTAACCCCAGCGTAGCGGTGGCTGCGGACCTCACTCGTGGCCACCACAACATTTTTGGCATCCACGAACAGGATTCGGGTGTACGCCTTAACTATTCAGCCACTGAATCAAGTCCTTCCCCCGAAGTCTGAACTGTGTCTTATTTGAGCCGCATGCCGGTGCGGAAAAGTGTATGCCCAGCAGAAATACAGGACTGTGTCATAGAAAACAAATTGTCTGCCGAGGCGCAAATACAAGTGGTGGGGAAGGTAAAGGAGAGACTCTTAGCTGCCAGTACTAAGTGTAAACAGTCCATACCTGAAGGGGTTAAATTTTATCCACCATTTCCCCCGCGCGGGAGCGGTCGCTGCTCCGCCCAGTCAAGCCCCCGGCGGTGACGCCTCTTCAGTGTGTGACCCGGAACTAAAGAATCCGCCCTGTGTTGCACAGGAGAAGCATTTACTGACCGGACCAAACAGGAAACTGCCGGGCGCAGCCATAGCAACGCGTTCGGCGATCATCACCGAAGCTACAAAAGACCAGCAAGTGCCCTTGGCAGCTCAGGCTGAGTACGGAAGCCTCCGATACCCCCAGCATTAACCCTGGGCGGCACGACACGGCACGCAGACACTCCCGCAGCATCCAGTCAGCTTAAAGAGATGACGCACTCAACGACGGCGCACTCAAAGACAACGCACTCAAGGACGGCGCTCTCAAAATTCCTTAAAGCGACAGCGCACTTAATCAAGTCGACAAGATGTCAGATCCAAGATCCCCGGACGCAGGTCATGTGCCAGATCCTCTTGCGGCTCCTGTGCAGGCTATCCCTCCTCCCCTCCAGTACGACACCATGATGGCGGGGCTCCTCCGTTCTACCTGGGAAAGCCTGTACTTCCTAACTACAGAGGGGATCCCTTTTCGCTTAAAGATTTCCAAGAGAGCTTCCAGAGCATCTTTTCCTTTTATTCTCTCCCCCCTAACCAACAGGTGCTGTTACTCATGGGGCAACTGCAGGGACCTGCATGTGAAGAAGTTTGCACCTGGCCAACTTCTGAGAGGACTACAGTAGAACAGATCTTCGAGGGATTGCACCAGGTATTTGAGTCCCACTCCCCCTCAGAGGTCCGCCTCCGACTATATGAGAGGCGACAAAAGCCAGGTGAAACACTACGGGCATACGCAGTAGCCTTACAAAATGCCATGGAGGCAGTTAAAAAATTAGACAGCATAACCCCCGATCAGGGTAATAAATGTTTGCTGGACCGATTTATTGAAGGGTTCCAAAATAAATGGCACAAGGCCCAGTTAAAGATGTGCAGAACCCCAATATGTCTATCTCTGCGTTTAAGCGTCTAGCCCTTCAATTCATAGAGCAGGGGGCAGACCCGGAGAAAAGTCCTGACCATAGATCAGAGCCCATGGGTGCGGCGGCTAGCTCTACGCCAATATTACCAACAACCCCCACACCCGTGGCTGACACTCCAACCCCCACCCCAATTACTGAAATCCAAGGGATCAAGCAGGACATTGCCCAGCTCACTCAAGTGGTAAAGGAGCTAGCTAATCAAGCCACTAAGGTCAATAGAGAGCCCCCAGTAACTAAGAGACCTACTTCTGCTCCTCCTTCCCGTTCCAGTGGCCCAGTCTCTTCTATTCGGCCTTTTTGTGATTATTGCAACAAACCCGGGCGTTGGAAGATGCAGTGCTGGGCTTTAAACTGGCATTCCCTGAGGTCGAGGGCCGGCCCTCAGAAAAACACAGGTCCAGCAAAAGAGCAACCCCACTCAGGACAATCATTGTACATTGCATCCTGCCCCTATGTAAATGTTACTATAGATGGTATCGAGCTGCAGGCACTGATTGACACAGGCTCGCAGGTGTCTACCATCTCTAAGGGCCTCTTTTATAAATATTGGAATGTTGATTCCTTGTTTGAGCCAGACGGTATGGATTTTAGTGTCATGGCAGGAGACGGGAAACCAATTCCCAGACATGGGTACTGGGAGCCCACTATTCGGTTGAGAGGTCACACACTTAGGGGGCAAGGAATAATTGTTACCAATGTGACGGCACCAGGGGCCACAGAGTTCATTCTAGGGATGAACATCATGAGACATTGCTTCACTGATATTGTAGATGTTTTGCATGCCTCTCTCCCTTACATGTCTCCTTCTGGACAAAGGACTGCGCAGCACCATCTCAAAATTCTGCAGGCGGAGCAGAAGTTTGTGAACCAAAAAGGAGAGATCTGTAAAGTCCGGATCCAGGACATGAGGTCAGTGACCCCACAGCCAAATACAGAAACAATTTTATGGTGTCGAGCGCGTCCTGGTATAAGGAATCAAGATTATCAGGCCTTGTTAGAACCTCTACAGTCTGAGATTTTCCCTTGGTTCGGGCTGCGAGAAGCCTAGTGACAGTGATAAATGGACGAGTCCCAGTTCTGGTGTTCAATCTGTCCGGTGCAGCCACTGTGTTGCCAAAATACACCCCAGTGGCCCAACTCCTCTTCTTAGACTCCAGTGATATTCTCTCTTCACGGAAGGTGGCTCAACAACAGACTGCCCAAACTACACAAAGTTATACCGAAAGTTCTCCAGAACCTTGGTGGTGCCAGCTACAAGTAGGAGGCTCCCTTACCCCACCGGAACAAGTCAAAGGGGTCATTGAAGTGGCGAAGAGGTATCAAGATGCCTTCCGCAAACATCCAACCGATTTTGGACGAACTTCTATGATCAAACTTCGAATCTTGACTGGTGATAAACCTCCCATCAAAGAAAGGCATCGGCCCGTTGCACCGGGTATGTACCAAACAGTCAAGAAGCTGTTAACCGACATGAAGGACGCGGATGTAATCCAAGAAAGTCAGAGTCCCTGGGCCGCTCCCATGGTGTTGGTCAAGAAGAAGGATGGGACCATCCGTTTCTGTGTCGATTACAAAAAATTGAATGATATCACCCATAAAGACGCATACCCTCTCCCCCGGATTGAGGAGTCACTCACTGCGTTGGGTTCTGCAGCATACTTCTCCACGTTGGATTTGACCACTACTAGCAAGTGCCCATGGCTGTAGAAGATAGAGAAAAGACAGCCTTTGTAACCCCCATGGGTCTGTTCGAATTCAAGAGCATGCCCTTTGGGCTATGCAACGCTCCGGCTACCTTCCAAAGGCTGATGGAACGATGCCTAGGGCATCTTAACTTTCAGAGTGTACTACTCTATCTTGATGGGGTGATCGTGTACTCCAAGTCTTACCAGGAACATTTGACTCACCTGTCTGATGTATTTCAAGTATTGATCCAGCATGGTTTAAAAGTTAAGCCCTCCAAGTGTCACTTACTCAAGCCACAAGTACATTACCTGGGCCATGTCGTCAGCGCTGAAGGGGTTCAACCTGACCAGGCTAAAGTGGAAGTCTTCAAGAACTGGCCTACCCCACGCACTGTCAAGGATATCAGGAGCTTCCTCGGATTTGCGGGGTATTATCGCCGCTTTATCCCTCATTTTGCCCAAATTGCCGAGCCGTTGACCTCTCTCTTGCTAGGCACAGCGAAAGAGAATTATAATGGGAAGCTACCTGTGGAATGGGTTAAAGAACAAGAGGTGGCCTTTCAAGCCCTGAAACATCTATTGACAGAGCCCCCCATCCTGGCCTATCCGGATTACACTCAGCCTTTCCGACTGTATACAGATGCCAGTTTTGAAGGACTAGGTGCGGTGTTATCCCAGATGCAAGGGGGACAAGTGATAGCTTATGCCAGCCGGAACCTGCGAGGAGCCGAGAGGAATAATTCCAATTACAGTTCATTCAAGTTGGAGCTCCTGGCCCTCATGTGGGCGGTAACCGAAAAATTCAAGGACTACTTGGCAGCAACCTCGTTCACTGTTTATACCGATAACAACCCCCTGGATCACCTGAACACCGCCAAACTAGGGGCTCTGGAACAAAGATGGGCCTCCAGGCTGGCCAACTATGACTTCTCTATTAAATATCGAAGTGGCAAATCCAATGTCAATGCGGATGTGCTATCTCGAATGACTCCCGGCGAAGATCCCCCGGTGGAGGACAGGTGGGAAAATGTGGAGATGCCCCCATTCTATCAGAGGTTCGTGAACCAAGATGTTGCAACCACCCTCGATAGGAGGGAGTCTAGGTCTAAAACAGTCCAGGGGGACTTGTATACCTGGAGGACCTTACAAGAAGAAAGTCAGACCATGGGGGATCTGTTAGAGTACTTACTGATTAGAAGGGTACCTCCCCATTTACGCCGTAGTCAGAGTGACTATGAATTGAAGCGTCTGTGGCGCCAGAGAAAGAGGCTAATTGTGCACAAGGGAATGGTGTACAGGAACTTCTTGGAACCAGTGTCTGGCGAAAGGCTACATCAGATCCTGATTCCTCGGAGAGATGCCGCAATGGTTCTGAATGCCTACCACGATCAGTCAGGACACTTTGGGGTTCACAAGACAGAAGCCACCGTCCGACGCCGGTTCTACTGGATTGGGATGAGAAGTGATGTTGAAAAATGGTGCAGTGAGTGCGCAGTTTGCAGTATCACCAAGAATGGCCGCAAGGATGCCCAAGCACCCCTCCATTCCATCCAGAGTGAGAAGCCTAACCAATTGGTCGCATTGGATCATGTCAAGCTATCGCCTACCCTGTCCGGGTATTCGTATGCCCTCACCATGGATGATCACTACTCCAAGTGGGTAGTGGTTGTGCCAGTCAAAGATCTAACTGCCAAGACCACAGTCCAGATGTTCTACACCCATTGGGTACAGATACTCGGATGTCCTGAGACTGTCTTGTCCGACCGAGGACCGGCCTTTGAGGCCCAACTATTCCAGGAATTGTGCCAGTTCCATGTGTGTAAGAAACTCAGAACCACTGCTTATCACCTGCAAGGGAATGGACTTTGTGAAAGAATCAACCAGGTATTCATCCACATGCTGAGAGCTGCATATGTATCTCGACCTGAAGAGTGGCCTCGATTGATGCTCGAATTGTTGGAAATTTATAACAATACCACTCACTGCTCCACGGGATACACTCCATTTTATCTAATGATGGGCCGACATGGCCAACTGCCCAAGGACAGGATCTTTGGCATTCAAGCACCTTTCAACAACTTGCCACAAGCCTCTATGGAATGGGTCTCTGAACACCAGAAAAGGATTCAAGAAGTCAACAAAAAAATGGGAGAGGCAAACTATAGACAGCAACAGGACTATAACCGCCATGCCTCTGCCCAGCCATTGTAGATTGGTGACAAAGTTTGGTTGAAGAAATTCCCCAGGACTCATAAATTGGACTCCATTTGGGAAACGGAACCATATACGGTGATCGCCGTACCCTACCTAGACACCGATGTCTACACAGTCCAAAAAGTAGGGTATGAGCCGCAAGTTGTTCACCGGAACCGGATCAAAAAAAGGGGATTTGTCTTTATTGCCGCCTTCTTCTGCACCCCCAAATCTCCCACCTCCAGTTCAGCCATCACAAGTCCAGCCAGCAAGAAGAGTTGAGCCTGAGAGACCGCTCTTAATGTTTGAAGATGATCCTCTCTTCCCTTCAGATCAAACTGTCTTCTTTGGCTACGTGCCAGCCAAGGCTACCCCATCAACCCCAGTCTTGGCGCCAGAAGCCTCAGAGTTTACTCCAGTCATCCATCCACCTGCCTCAATTTCATCTGAACCTTCCAATGTGGGAGAATGCTCTGTGAATCAGGAATCATCACCTGTCCCAGTTGCCGAGAACGAAAGCACTGTTGCCAGTCCAGCAGAATCAACTCCTCAAGAAGAAATTGCTGTTCCAGAAAATTCAGAGATGGTGTTGCGTAGATCCACACGTTCTAATTTTGGACAATCCCCAGCAAGATATAGGGATTAGTCTAAAAACATGTACATAAACATATGTAGATAAACTAAATACACATAGGTCAGTATACACCTCAAGTATACCTCATTGATAATTCACTACAAGTGTATTTAATGGGTAAACCATTATCAGCTCCAAAGACTCTTAACCCTGTTTGTGCACAGGAACCTACCTGGCCAATAAGTATCCTGTCCCTAACCTAAGCACTACAGTAAAGAAAAAGGGTTATATAAAAATGTCTAGCTTTGTATTACATGCATACATAAAAATGTCTAGCATAAAATAAAATGTATTCTGGGGAGAAGTGCTTGATCGCCCAGGGGCCCCAGTAGCCAAGGCATTGAGTAGAGAGCCTCCGGCAGCCCAATCCGCACCTATTAGTGTAAGAAATGTATCTAATATTAAATAATATAAGGTGATATAATGTACAGTAAAGTTATATAAGTCTGTATATTCAGCTACAAAATTGTCTAGTTAGACATGTCAATTGTGTATAGTGTATCATATGCATAGTCCACTTATAGAAAGTACATAGAAAGGTCTTTACAAATGTATATACATGTGTACATGTTATAAATAGTAAAATAGCTAAATCTTATTAATAAGAAACCTTCAATACTCTGGATAATCAGTCTACTAAACCAGTCTGTTAGTATACTTGGATAAATGCTATCCCATTTACACCTACTTATTATACAGGTGACATAGCAAAGCATATAATGACAATAATATCCTAGTTATAACTATACATATAAATAGTTTATACACATAGGTATAGTCTGAAGGTTATGTTAGAGGTCCAACTAAAAAAAAAAAAATACTGTTCGAAACACTTTGATCAGATATAATAGGTATATTTTCTGTCTGGGACCCAAATAACCACGTATCCTACACCAATAATGTTTCGTATCCTACCTCTAAAAGCCTGACATGGACGTTTGTGTGTAAAATGCCTCAGGACTTATTATGTGTTTATTTCTCCAAAGCCTGAAATGGACGTTTGGGCATAAAATGCCTCAGGACTTCTTATGGCCCCAAGGCCACAGTACCTTTATCGTCGAGGACGACTTCTGTTTAGTGGTGGGGTTTGTGGAGTCCCAATACAGGTACATTGTGTCAAGGTATTTTAGGCCCTGTCAGATTGAGACCTCCAGTGTCCTGGGGGCTCCCCTGCAGGGACTCAACCATTTCTAATGTGTATTTGCACTGTTATAACTTAGCAATCCGTTATTAGATGTCTGTAGCTTTAAGTATGTTACCTAGCAACCTCATGCTTAGTCAGGGTATGTGAGAGTGAAGGACTGAGGGCTAGACTAAACTTTTGTGTAAGGTGTTATATTATGTTATTACTTGTATGTAACTTTATTGTAAATCCTAAAGGGGATACAGACATCTCTATGATCCACAGCTGCCTGGCCAATGGGCTTTAATTTTGCCTTCCGTTATAAGGGGTGGCATTTCCTGTGTGAAGGAGAGTAGGAGAGTAGAGGAGTAAAGAAGTTGAGTTCAGAGTGCAGAGTGAAGAATCCGCAGAGGAGTGAGAGCAAAGATGAGAGAGAGATAAGAAAAGCATGAAGTAACCCCAACTAGTAACAAGCCTTTACTTCAGCCTTGATCAGAGAATTCCTAAAGGATAATTCATTATCTTCTGGCGAAAAGCCACAAATCTACTTCAGTAAGTGACTTTAATCTCAAGCCTAATATAGCGCAGACCTAAAACTCCTAGTCCGGCCGTAAGAGCCAAGCATATATGCAATATCAAGTCCAGGCACTGCAAGCTGTGTGGTCCTCTAAAGACTGTCTGTTAAACCTTTGGGAGACTTTGGTTGAGCGCTGTGGAGATTGTACCACCTATCTTCAAGTTAGTAAAGCCTCCGTTAAACTGCAACCTAGTGTGGAGTCAATTCTTTCCTTGCTAGCCTGTGGGGAGACGGAGTTCCCCGGACCTGTAGTACCCCGGGAGATACCAAGACTACAGTGGCGTCACGTGACATTAAGGGTTAATACCATCCGACCCTGGGTTCATAACCCCCCAAGAACCAAGTAGCTAACCCTAGCGTAGCGGTGGCTGTGGACCTCACCCGTGGCCACCACATATACACATCTATATAAATACATATATATATATAGAGAGAGAGAGAGAGAGAGAAAATATGAAATCAGGGGTGGCATTGTGTAGGATTATAGATCCCTGGATCCAGGCGGGTGCTCAGTACTATGTTGAACTTGACCAAAATAGTACAATATCCAAAATGAACAGGGCGGCACTCCAGCGATCCGTAATAAAGTGATTTTTATTCACCCAAAATGTATAGGTCTTTTTCAGTGAGGTCTTGCTTGAAAAAGACCTCATTGAGTGGGTTGAAACGTCGCTACACATTTTGGGTGAATAAAAATCACTTTATTACGGATCACTGCAGTGCCGCCCTGTTAATTTTGGATAATATATATATATATGTACACACACACACATTTATATAAATACATAAATACATATATATATATACACATTAATATAAATACATATATATATATACATATATATATACATATATATATATATATATATATATATATATATATATATATATATATATAAAGAGTGCCTGATATATATATATATATATATATATATATATATATATATATCAGGCACTCTATATTGTAATATTACTATCAATGGTTCTTCTCTTCCTTTTGTGAAATGTTGTATAATTTTTATTTATTTATTTTTTCTTTCTTTTAGGTTTCTTGCCAACCAGTTTGAAGAGGATGAGATGTTTCGACGCAAGATCTACCCCTGGGCCCTCGGACCAATGTGGACGGCGATGAAGACCTTGATGCTACACCTGCGGAACCTGCTGCTCCTCTGGATGAGATTCCACGCTTGGGTGACCAGAGACACCTGTGATCGTGTCAGTGACATAAAAAAAAAACTATACACTAGGAATGAAAGTCTGTGTTTATTATAACACTTTATATTGTGTATAATTCTAGATCATGGCACAAGACCCCGAGTACTGGGCATGGAAGAGAGAGCGGAAGGAACATCACGGCTGGGCCGTACGCTGGTACCGGAGGGATCCTGGAGAATACATCCCGAGAGGCCCATGGTGGATCTCTCCCGCCTGCTCCGTCTGTATCACCGATCTGTAGCCTTGTGCCGGGGAAGAGAACACCAAGCGAAGAAGGACGAAGAAAGAAGAACAGAATGGATGAAGACCAAGCCGCCCCAGATGTATTCTTAAGGGCACGTTCCCACTTGGCTTATAAGTAGCGTATTTCACGCTGCGCAAAGTCTGCAGAAGCAGCAGGAAATATGCTGCGTATCCCTCGCTCACCATACACACAAGGCTTTCCAGCGGCAGCCCTATGTGCGCAGTAAGTTTTGGAGGCGGGGCTCCACCTCCAAAGCTCACTGAACACATAGGGCTGCCGCAAGAAAGCCGTGTGTATGGTGAGCTAGGGATACGCAGCGTATCTCCCGCTGCTGCTACAGATTTTGCACAGCATGAAATATTCTGCGTACACGCCAAGAGGGAACGTGCCCTTATAGTATATTTATTGTTACACATAATGCACACACTAAATCACTATACACAAATCACAAACACAAAATACATACACATTAATCCCCTACACATTATCACTACATACACATTATTCCCTACACACTATCACTACATACACATTCATCCCCTACACACAATCACTACATACACATTCATCCCCTATACACTATCACCACATACACATTTATCCCTTACACACAATCACTACATACACATTCATCCCCTATACACTATCACCACATACACATTAATTCCCTACACACCATCACTACATACACATTCATTCCCTACACACTATCACTACATACACATTCATTCCCTACACCCTATCACTACATACACATTCATTCCCTACACACTATGACTACATACACATTCATCCCCTGCACACTATGACTACATACACATTCATCCCCTACACACTATCACTACATACACATTCATCCCCCTACACACTTTCACTACATACACATTCATCCCCTACACACTATCACTACATACACATTCATTCCCTACACACAATCACTACATACACATTCATCCCCTACACGCAATCACTACATACACATTCATCCCCTACACACTATTACTACATACACATTCATTCCCTACACACTATCACTACATACACATTCATTCCCTGCACACTATCACTACATACACATTCATTCCCTGCACACTATCACTACATACACATTCATTCCCTACACACTATCACTACATACACATTCATTCCCTACACACTATCACTACATACACATTCATTCCCTGCACACTATCACTACATACACATTCATTCCCTACACAACATCACTACATACGCATTCATCCCCCTACACACTTTCACTACATACACATTCATCCCCTACACACTTTCACTACATACACATTCATCCCCTATACACTATCACTACATACACATTCATTTCCTACACACAATCACTACATACACATTTGTGGGGTCCTGGTACCGTATTGCATATGTTACCATGTGGTGAGGTCCCCAAAGTCAGAGTTCCTAGGAACAGTGGGGGTCCTCTTCCTTAGTTAATCCCTCGTCACCCCTCAATTAGCTATGATTAATGTAAATATAAATGCAAAGATGTATATTTCATATTCTTACCTTGTTTGCGTCGCAGGACCTGCGGATCATGTGACCGGGTTGCAGAACTCTATGTTTTTTTGCTAAAGGACCTTTGGTGGTTTTGGACATGTGATCACCCACAAACCATGGTAACGGTGAGTGACAGCTGATTGGACCAATCCAAAACGGCCAGCCCCTGCCCATATAAGGGAGCTGCGCCATCTTGATCGCTCTCTTGGGTTGCAGATTCTGAACGAGGTAGGACCTCCGCAGCTTACAAGACAAATTACTAGGCCTAAGCCTTGCGGCCTAAGCCTGCGCTAGAGACAGTTAGTTCATACAATTCCCCGCTGTCTCCGCAAGATCTCTGGACCTAATCAAAACCCTAAATCTGGCGGATCTATGCAAATACAATCCTCTCAAGCTAAAGAGAACTTTCCGGTCCTAAGCATCTGTCAATCACTGATGTGCTGTTTAAATAGACTCTGTTATCTGTACTGTTACCGTTATTGCAAATACAGAAAATCTTCAGTAAAGATTTTGCAAGTTTTAAGTTCAGCACTGCTGGGGACAATCTATTTATTTCACACTCACCTATCGCTCTTGGGAAGGGTATCGATAGACCCAGCATCACTACAGAGTTTTAACCCTCACCCTGGCATCATGAGTGACAAGGGTTAACAGCGCCCTTTATAATACTGAACAGCAACACCCCAACTACCCTACACCCCACAAGGCTTTATTCCCCAGGTTTACCACACATTCATCTCCCACACACTATCACTACATACACATTCATCCCCTACACACTATCACTACATACACATTCATCCCCTACACACTATCACTACATACACATTCATTCCCTACACACTATAACTACATACACATTCATCTCCGACACACTATCACTACATACACATTCATCCCCTACACACTATAACTACATACACATTCATCTCCGACACACTATCACTACATACACATTCATCCCCTATACACTATCACTACATACACATTCATCTCCTACTCACGATCACTACATACACATTCATCTCCCACACACTATCACTACATACACATTCATCCCCTATACACTATCACTACATACACATTCATCCCCTACACACTATCACTACATACACAATCATCCCCTATACACTATCACTACATACACATTCATTCCCTACACACTATCCCTATATACACATTCATTCCCTATACATTATCACTACATACACATTCATCCCCTACACACTATCCCTACATACACATTCATTCCCTATACACTATCACTACATACACATTCATCCCCTACACACTATCACTACATACACATTCATCCCCTATACACTATCACTACATACACATTCATCTCCCACACACTATCACTACATACACATTCATCTCCCACACACTATCACTATATACACATTCATCCCCTACACACAATCACTACATACACATTCATTCCCTACACATTATCACTGCATACACATTCATCCCCTACACACTATCACTACATACACATTCATCCCCTATACGCTATCACTACATACACATTCATCCCCCACACACTATCACTACATACACATTCATTCCCTACACACTATCACTACATACACATTCATCCCCTACACACTATCACTACATACACATTCATCCCCTACACACTATCACTACATACACATTCATTCCCTACACACTATCACTACATACACATTCATCCCCTACACACTATCACTACATACACATTCATTCCCTACACACTTTCACTACATACACATTCATTCCCTACACACTATCACTACATACACATTCATCCCCTACACACTATCACTACATACACATTCATCCCCTATACACTATCACTACATACACATTCATCTCCCACACACTATCACTACATACACATATATCTCCCACACACTATCACTACATACACATTCATCCCCTACACACAATCACTACATACACATTCATTCCCTACACATTATCACTGCATACACATTCATCCCCTACACACTATCACTACATACACATTCATCCCCTACACGCTATCACTACATACACATTTGCAGTCATGTTATAGCGTAAGTAATAGGGGCATAGATGCCCACGACAAGGAAATAATTCTACTGCTGTAAAAATCACTAGTCAGACCACACATAGAATACTGTGTACAGTACTGGGCACCAGTGTACAAGAAAGATATAGTGGAGCTGGAGAGGGTTCAAAGACAGGCAACCAGAGTAATAAGGGGAATGGGAGGACTACAGTACCCAGAAAGATTATTAGGGATATTTAGTTTAGAAAAAAGAAGACTTAGGGGAGACCTATTAACTATGTATAAATATATCAGGGGACCGTACAGAGATCTCTCCCATGATCTATTCATACCCAGGACTGTATCTATAACAAGGGGGCATCCTCTACATTTAGAGGAAAAAAGGTTTCTACACAACAACAGACGGGGTTCTTTACAGTAAGAGCAGTGAGACTGTGGAATTCTCTCCCAGAGGAGGTGGTCATGGTGAACTCTGTAAAAGAGTTCAAAAGGGGTCTGGATGCATTCTTGGAGAATAATAACATCGCCGGTTATGTATACTAGATTTATAGGGACAGAACGCTGATCCAGAGATTTATTCTGACTGCCATATTTGGAGTCGGGAAGGAATTTTTACCTCTAGTATGAGGGTTTTTTGCCTTCCCCTGGATCAACTCAGTATGGACTTATTAGGAATAGAGGTTGAACTAGATGGACTCTGGTCTTTTTTCAACCTTATGAACTATGTTACGATGTTACTATGAACTATGTAATCCTCCCTTAGTATGCCCAGAGGAAGGGCCATACAGCAGCCATGGATTCCCTACAGGTTTCCTCCCCTATGGATTTTTTTCCTGTCCTGAGTAGTGTTGAGCGGCATAGGCCATATTTGAATTCGTGATATTTGGCGAATATATGGACGAATATTCGTCATATATTTGCTAAATTCGCATATTCGTAATATTCGCGTTTTATTTTCGCAAATGCGAAAATTATCACACGCGAAAATTATCATATGCGAAAATTAGCATATACAAAAATTATCATATGCGAAAATTTGCATGCCAGTCTCACACAGTAGTATTACAGCCTTCTTTACACCACACAAGCTGGAAGCAGAGAGGGGTGATCACTGTGATGTGTACTTTGAAAAAAATAAACGAATATTCGTAATTACGAATATATAGTGCTATATTTGCTAATATTCGCGAGCAACACTAGTCCTGAGCGCTGCTGTACGCTCTTCATGAGTGATGGGAGGTTACAACACATAAAAAATACATATAAAATATAATAATAAACTTCACGTTAATTATATTTATTTACCTTGTCTGAGTCACTTCTTCTATTAGAATTTATTACAAAGTGTGGATGATGAGCGGTGTGTGACCCGAATGCCCTGATGTAACCTTCAGAGGTTTTTTCCTTCTCCCTAGTAAATAGTAAAGTAGAAAAAACTTATGTGGTTAACTTTTTGCAGTCACATTAAAAGGGTACTCCACTGCCCCAGCGTTCAAACATTTTGTTCTGAACACTGGGTGCAAGCTGCTGGGGCTGCGACGTCATGGCCATGCCCCTCGTGATGTCACACCATGCCATGCTCCCTCAATGCAAGTCTATGGAGGGGCGCAGTGCATGCCAAGCACCCTTCCAGAGACTAGCATTGAGGGGACTTGGCGTAACATCACAAGGGGCGTGGCCATTACATCATGACCCCTGCAGCTTGCACCCAGTATTCTGAACAAAATGTTCAGAACGATGGTTTGGGTTTGATGCATATTTTGTCTCATGGTGGCCATACACAGTGGACAAAATTTGGCTGAACTTTGGCTGAACTAATAATGCTTTTTATGGTGTAGTCAGAAAGAACAAGAAGGTGTTTACAAGGTGGTCTTCAATGAGTTTAGAGGCTATCATTTGCAGTGCTATCTGGTTAATAATAAAATAAAAATATCAAACAAGTTAAGGAGTATCTAGGTTTATTTTCACCCACGGCAAAGATTTATTTTGGCATCTGCCCCTTCAAAAAACGTTGCAAACAGATCCATGGCGGGCATGTGCCAACCCCCACTCTGTATGCAAGGAGAGCCTGACGCAGAAGAGGAGACTGTAGAGGGGTGGGCGAGGGGGTTGGACCCCCTGTGATCAGACACTTATCCACTATTATTTGGATAGGGGATACATTTTCTACATTGGACTACTCCTTTAAACTGAAAGTGCCCATGGGTTGCTGTCTTTCCATGAATTAAAGATATCTATGAAATGTCTATTTATAAAAAATAAGTAAAAAAAATAAGTTTTCCCTCTCCTCCACACAAACCCTGGTACAAAAACATGCTATACCTGACCTCATTACAGATCACTTCTGATACATATGGACAGGGGTGTAACTATAGGGGTGCACATGTATCAGTCACACAGGGGCCCTGGTTTCAGAAGGGCCCCAAGGCTCCACTGTCCCATAAAAAGACACCAGTATTTGAAATGGCACATGGTAGACATGGGGCCCTGTCACAAACTTTGCACTGGGGGTCCAGAAGCTACAAGTTCCACCTCTTTACGTGGGCACAGGTTTGGAGTTACAAGTATATTTGGCCATATTAAAATACTTAGTCCTACTGTACGTGCAGTAAAGACTTTTGAGGTGGAATTTATCAAAACCTGTACCGAGGAAAAGCTGACTGGATGCCCATTGTGACCAATCAAATTGGTTCTTTCATTTTAACAAAGGCCTCTGAAGCAAACTAATTGGTTACTATGGCAAATGGTTAACTTTTCCTCTGCACAGGTTTTGATAAATCTCCCTACTGGTGCAGGGAATTGTTCCATACGTTGCAGGTTTCTCCTATAGTAATATCTAGGGTTGCCACCTAGCTGGAATTTTACTGACACAGCCAGTATTTTGGCCACGCTACCGGTAATGTTATATTAAAAATACCGGCAACACAAAGGCCGGTAATTTTTTGGGCAGGGGGCCTCCACTGGTCACTGATTTAGAGTGGCCACGGCCCGGGCAGCTGAACAAGAACCGAAGCTGCGCCCACTTTAAATCAGTGAGCTGTGGTCAGGGCTGGATTCATGTAGTGGTGGAGGGAGCTGGAGCTGCACCTTCAACTAGGCCGCGTCGACATAGGCCACCTGGCACCCGCTTAGGCCACCTGCCTGTCCGACCACCTGCCTACTCGCGATCAATTATCAGTATGAACACAAACAAACTACCCTATGGCAGTAAGGGGCCAATTGAACCATTAGAGCTCAACGCCTGGGCCTAAGCCCGAGGTATAAAACCCCTTATGATACTACCCCTAAAACGTAACTTTTAATTAATATTATAAAATGTTATCCCAACAACAAATGGATAAAAATGATAACCAGATGATCCAATGTGAGTACAAATGTTAACAGGAGAGCAATCTCCAAAAATAATTCACTTGGCCCTGCAGTGGCCACTAGAGAGAAGGATCATATTGGTATCTCTTTAAAATGCAAACTCTATTGCCGCCGCTTTCTCAAGAGGCAACAGTGGCAATGACCAGGGGCTTAGGCCCCGAGGTTGAGTTCTAATCAATTTTCAGTATGTCATATAAGAGGGCAAGCCCTGTGATCTCACAGACCGGCCCTGTTCCACTTACGGTCCGCTGAAGGTCATTATGAGGCATTTGGACAGACCCAAGGATTCTCTTCCAAAGAGGTACATTCCACATTAGTATAGCTATTATAAACACATATACCATTTAGGAGCATGGAAAAGTTGGTGACAATCTATCGCCTAGCTTACCAAGCAAGTAATATCACAGGAGTAATATTCTCCTTCAGGACACAGCTATACATGAGGAGATGTCTCTGTTAACTCCTTAACCCCTTAAGGACCAAGCCAATTTTCACTGTAGGACCTGGCCATTTTTTGCACATCTGACCACTGTCACTTTAAGCATTAATAACTCTGGGATGCTTTTACCTTTAATTCTGATTCCAATATTGTTTTTTCATGCAGTATTCTACATTATATTAGTGGTAACATTTTGTGGATACTTGCTTAATTTCTTGGGAAAAATTCCATAATTTGATGAAAAAATTGAAAATGTTGCATTTTTTTAACTTTGATGCTCTCTGCTTATAAGGAAAATGGATATTCCCCCAAAAAATTATTTATTGATTCACATGTACAATATGTCTACTTTATATTTGCATCATAAAGTTGACATGTTTTTACTTTTGGAAAACATCAGAGGGCTTCAAAATATAGCAGCAATTTTCCAATTTTTCACCAAATTTTTTAAATCGAAACTTTTCAGGGACCAGTTCAGTTTTGAAGTGGTTTTGAAGGGCCTTATTATTAGAAAAACCCCATAAATGACCCCATTATAAAAACTTCACCCCTCAAAGTATTCAAAATGACATTTAAAAGGTTTGATAACCCTTTAGCAGCAAATTGAAGGATTTTTTATACTGGCATGTTCTTGTAGACCCAGTTTTTGAAAATGCCCCACAAAATTTGTAACTCAATTTCTCTCGAGTAAGGAAATACCTCATATGTGTATGTCAAGTGTTCGGTTTTTGGGGGGCATGTCGCTTTTAGGAAGCCCCTATGGTGCCAGAACAGCAGAATAACCCCCACATGGCACATCATTTTGGAAACTACACCCCTCAAGGCATGTAACAAGGGGTACAGTGAGCCTTAACACCTGACAGGTGTTTGATGACTTTCCACTAAAGTCAGATGTGTAAATTAAAAAAAAGAAATGTTCACTAAAGTGTAGTTTTTTCCCCAAATCTACCATTTTAACAAAAGGTAATGGGAGAAAATACCCCTCCAAAATTTGTAACCCCATCTCTTCTGAGTATGGATATACCCCATGTCAGGATGTAAAATGTTCTGCGGGCGAACTACAATGCTCAAAAGAGAAGGAGTCACATTTGGCTTTTGGAAAGCAAATTTTGCTGAAATGGTTTTTGGTGGGCATGTCGCATTTAGGAAGCCCCTATGAAGCCAGCACAGCAAAAAAAAAAAAAAAAACACATGGCGTACTATTTTGGAAACTACACCCCTCAAGGAACGTAACAAGGGGTATAGTGAGCCTTAACACCTCATAGGTGTTTCACGACTCTTTGTTAAAGTTGGATGTTTTTACAAGGGGAAATAGGAAAAAATGACCTCCAGAATTTGTAACCACATGTGTGGACGTCAAGTGCTCTGCGGGCGAACTACAAAGTTTATAAGAGAAGGAGCGCCATTGAGCTTTTGGATAGTGAATTTGTTTGGAATGGAAGTCAGGGGCCATGTGCGTTTACAAAGCCCCCCGTGGTGCCAAAACAGTGGACCCCCCCTGTTACGCCGAGCGCTCCGGGTCCCTGCTCCTCCCCGGAGCGCTCGCGGCGTTCTCCTCTCTGCAGCGCCCGGTCAGACCCGCTGACCTGGAGCGCTGCACTGACACTCACGACGGGGATGTGATTCGCATAGCGGGACGCACCCTGCTCGCGAATCGTATCCCAAGCCACTTACCTGTCCCGATCCCCGGCTGTCACGTTCTGGCACGCGCGGCTCCGCTCTCTAGGGCGTGCGCGCGCTAGCTCTCTAAGATTTAAAGGGCCAGTGCACCAATGTTTGGTGCCTGGCCCAATCAGTCTAATTAGCCTCCACCTGCTAACTGCTCATATAACCTCACTTCCCCTTCACTGCTTTGCCAGATCTTGTTGCCTTGTGCCAGAGAAAGCGTTTAGTTTATGTCCCAAGCCTGTGTTCCAGACCTTCTGCTGTATCCCCTGACTACGACCCTTGCTGCCTGCCCTGACCTTCTGCTACGTCCGACCTTGCTCTTGCCTTGTCCTTTTGTACCGCGCCTGACTCAGCAGTCAGAGAGGTTGAGCCGTTACCGGTGGATACGACCTTGTTGCTACCGCCGCAGCAAGACCATCCCGCTTTGCGGCGGGCTCTGTGAATACCAGTAACAACTTAGAACCGGTCCACGCCAATCCCTCTCTGGCACAGAGGATCCACCTCCAGCCTGCCGAATCCTAACACCCCCCCACATGTCACCCCATTTTGAAAGCTACAGCCCTCACAGAATTTAATAAGGGGTGCAGTGAGTATTTACACCCCACTGGCGTTTGACAGATCTTTGGAACAATGGGCTGTGCAAATGAAAAATTACATTTTTCATTTTCACGGACCACTGTTCCAAAAATCTGCCAGACACCTGTGGGGCATAAATGCTCACTGTACCCCTTATTACATTACATGAGGGGTGCAGTTTCTAAATGGGGACACATGTGGGGGTGTCCATTGTTCTGGCACTATGGTGGCTTTGTAAACACAGGTGGCCTTCAATTCCGGACAAATTTTCTCTTCAAAAGCCCAATAGTGTTCCCTCTCTTCTGAGCATTGTAGTGCACCCGCAGAGCACTTTACATCCACATATGGGGTATGTTCTTACTCAGAAGAAATGGGGTTACAAATTTTGGGGGATTTTTTCCCATTTCCCCTTGTGAAAATGAAAAATTTAGGGTAACACCAGCATTTTTTTTTTTATTTTCCCATCCACCTTTAGCGAAAATTTGTCAAACACTTTTGTGGTGTTAAGGCTCACTTTGACCCTTGTTACTTTCCGTGAGGGGTATAGTTTCCAAAATGGGGTTACATGTGGGTATTTATTTTTTTGTGTTTATGTCAGAACCGCTGTAAAATCAGCCACCTCTGTGCAAATCAAATGTACATAGTGCACTCTCACTCCTGAGCCTTGTTGTGCACTCGCAGAGCATTTTACGCACACATATGGGGTATTTCCATACTCAGGAGAAATTGAGTTACAAATTTTTGGGGTCTTTTTTTTCCTTTTACCGCTTGTGAAAATAAAAAGTACAGGGCAACACCAGCATGTTAGTGTAAATTTTTTTATTTCTTCACACTAACAGGCTGGTGTAACCCCAAACTTTTCCTTTTCATAAGCGGTAAAAGGAGAAAAAGCCCCCCAAAATTTGTAGTGCAATTTCTCCCGAGTACGGAAATACCCCATATGTGGCCCTAAACAACAGGGCTCTGAAGTGAGACAGCGCCATGCGCATTTGAGGACTAAATTAGGGATTGCATAGGGGTGGACATAGGGGTATTCTACGACAGTTATTCTCAAACAGGGTGCCTCCAGCTGTTGCTAAACTCCCAGCATGCCTGGACAGTCAGTGGCTGTCCGGATATGCTGGGAGTTGTTATTTTGCAACAGCTGGAGGCTCCAGTTTTGAAACACTGCCGTACAATAAGTTTTTCATTTTTATTGGGGGGGCAGTGTAAGGGGGTGTATACGTAGTGTTTTACCCTTTATTAGTGTTGTGTTTTTAGGGTACATTTACACTGGTGGGTTACGGTGAGTTTCCCGCAAGGAGTTTGCGCTGCGGCGAAAAATTTGCATCAGCTCAAACTTCAAGAAATTTACTGTAAACCCGCCAGTGTGAATGTACCCTGTAAACCTCCAACCGTTTCAAAACTACAACTCCCAGCATGTACTGACAGACCATGCATGCTGGGAGTTGAACTTTTGCCACAGCTGGAGGCACACTGGTTGGAAAACCTTCTGTTAGGTTCTGTTATTTAACTCAGTATTTTCCAACCAGTGTGCCTCCAGCTGTTGCAAAACTACAACTCCCAGCATGTACTGATCGCCGAAGGGCATGCTGGAGATGTAGTTATGGATGTACGCAACTACAACTCCCAGCATGCCGAGACAGTTGTTTGCTGTCTGGACATGCTGGGATTTGCAGTTTTGCAACATCTGGAGAGCTACAGTTTAGAGACCACTGCACAGTGATCTCCAAACTGTGGCCCTCCAGATGTTGCAAAACTACAAATCCCAGCATGCCCAGACATCAAACAGCTGTGTGGGCATGCTATGAGTTGTAGTTTTGCAAGATCTGGAGGGCTACAGTTTAGAGACCACTGTATAGTGGTCTCAAACTGTAGCCCTCTAGATGTTGCTAGGCAACTCATTGGCTTCCGTAGAATCCAGGGAGCTGCATCGCCATCCTCTTCTGCCGCTGATCTCTGTCACCGATCGTCGCTCCACTGCCACGGATGGGTAAGTGGACTTCGGCGCCGGTCCTCTGTCGGTTTCCCCATTCTTCCCTGCCTACAGTGGGTGGGCAGGACGGGGAAACCAAAAGTTAACCCCCTCGCCCCCGATCTGCTATTGGTCGTCGCGTCTATACGACAAATAGCAGGGATAGGAGGGGTGGCATCCCTGCCCCCTCACTCCTATCCCTTAAGGTGGATCGTGGGTGTCTTGGACAACCCTGATCCCCCTTATTTTCCGGGCCACCGGGTCACCATTGACCCGTGTGAATTCACCTGCGATTTGCCGCAATCGCCGACATGGGGGGGATCGATGAACCCCCTTGGCATTTGCACGGGACGCCTGCTGAATGGCGCACGGCAGGGACCGGAATTGCCCATGATGTACATGTACGTCAAGGGTCCTTAAGACCCAGGGTGTCATGATGTAACGTTACGTCATGGGTCCTGTAGGGGTTAATGATGCAGCGATCTTTCAGTTTTTGCATTTTCATTTTTTCCTCATCACCTTTTAAAATCCATGTGCAATTTTAGGGTGAATAGGTTCTAAGCAGTGCACTTTACGATAAATTGATCAGGTTATATTTATTTTGTATGTCCATACGATTACAATGATACCCAATTTATATAGATGTTGTTTTATTTTACTTGTTTAAAAAAAATGATAAGTTTTAGTAAAAAATAAATAGATAGTATGCTTCAAATTGTCCTCTTCTGACTTTTATAACTTATTTTTTGTATACAGGTATCTATGGGAGATGTATAATTATTTGTGCTGAGATCTGTTTTTATCGGTACCATATTTGTTTTGATGGGACTTTATAATCTTTTTATTCATGTTTTTCTGGTATATGAAGTGACCAAAAATCCGCAATTTATGATTTTTTTTTTTTTTTTTTACCGCATACACTCGAGTATAAGCAGAGTTTTTCAGCACGATTTTTCGTGCTGAAAACACCCCCCTCGGCTTATACTCGAGTGATCTCTCCGCCTGTCAATACCTTCTCAGTGGTCTTCAACCTGCGGACCTCCAGATGTCGCAAAACTACAACTCCCAGCATGCACGGACAGCCATGCACGGACACCGACGCTGGGAGTTGTAGTTTTGAAACATCTGGAGGTCCGCAGGTTGAAGACCACTATGGCCTTCGTCATCATCCAGACCCCCCCCCCCCTTTAGTTTTCTACTCACCTCCCTTCGGTGGGAAGGAAGGGTAAGCTGGTCCAAACCATCTATGCTTCAAGGACCGTCCGGTGGGAGGGTTAGTCATTCGGGGCTGTCTATCTTCACCAGGGGGGCCCTCTTCTCCGCTCCAAGCCCTGCCCCGGACTAGTGATGTTGCCTTGACGACGACGCACAGGGACGTTCATGCGTAGGGACGAACGTGCGTCGGCATCAAGGCAACCCTATGTGTCGTCGTCAAGGAAACGTCACTAGTCCGGGGTCGGGCCTGGAGCTGAGAAGAGGGCCCCCCTGATGAAGATGGACAGCCCGGAACGACTAACCCTCCCCACCGGACGTCCCTGCAGCATAGATGGCCCAGACCAGCTCGCCCTTCCTTCCCACCGAGGGAAGTTGAGTATAAAACTAAAGGGGGGGGGGTCTGGATGATGACGAAGGCCGTGGTGGTCTTCAACCTGCGGACCTCCAGATTTTTCAAAACTACAAATCCCAGCATGCCCGGATAGCCGATGGCTGTCCGGGCATGCTGGGAGTTGTAGTTTTGCAACATCTGGAGGTCCGCAGGTTGAAGACCACTGGATTGACAGGCGGTGATGATGAAGGGGGGGGTGTGGGATGATGACAGGGGGATGATGACAGAAGATGATGATGAGGGGGGGGTGGGATGATGACAGGGGGAGGATGACAGGCGGTGATGATGAAGGGGGGGTGTGGCATGATGACATTGGGATGATGACAGGCGGTGATGATGAAGGGGGGATGATGACAGGTGGTGATGATGAAGGGAGGGTATGATGACAGGGTAATGATGAAGGGGGGCATGATGACAGGCGGTGATGATGAAGGGGGATGATGAAGGGGGGGATGATTACAGGGTGATGATGACGGGGATGTTAATGACGGGGTCTGGATGATGACAAGGGGGATGATGACATGGGGGGGATGATGTATTTCCCACCCTAGGCTTATAGTCGAGTCAATAACTTTTCCTGGATTATTGGGGTGAAATTAAGGGCCTCGGCTTATATTCGGGTCGGCTTATACTCGAGTATATACGGTACATCATTGACCAAGTGGTTTTATAAAAATTATATTTTACTAGTTTACTAGGTAATACCACAAATGTTTACATTTATTTTTGTTTATGTGGTGTCCCGGTACAGGACCTGGTCCTGTTGCTTGTCTAAGGACCCCACAGCTAGAGTCCCTCCATGTCTATAGGGCTCTCCTGTAGGGCTTACCCCTAGTCGTCTTAAGTATAGTGTGTACATATCAATTTAATGTAGAGGAAATATATGTATAGGACCTTAGTGGTCACGTGATACACAGTTGTAATGTATAAAATGCTTAAGGACCTTTGGAGGTCATGTGATGTACCCAGAGTTCACTGGGTTCATATCTTACAGGTTTACTGACCAATGAGCTTTGTCCAGCCCTTTTAATATATAAGGGGCTGCAGCCACTAAATTCACTCTCTTAGCTCCGGATTATCAAGCAAGCACAACATCTCAGCATCAGCATCAATTCAAGCTAGGCCTGAAGCCTAAAATCCCGCAGCCACAAAACATGAGTTACCAAGGCTCAAACTACTGAATCCTGTGTGACTACTATCAGCTCAAATATTCTAAAATAGTAGCACAATGGCTAGCATCGAAAGATCATTGCTTCCAAGTCCCAGCAAACCTGTGAGGAACCTGTTTCCCGGTTCACTCTTGAAAAGACTGTTATGTTCAATACTGTTGCATAAAATCTGTGAGTAAAGTTTCTTCAGTTTACTTCATAAAATCTGCTGTAGACATTCCGTTATTTTTCCCTGCCGTTTGTGGGACATTTGGCAGTAGGAACATTACTATTGAGGAAACCACACCCTGGCATCACGACATTCAAGGGTTAATACCACCAGACCCAACACTATTACTGCAACACCCTAGACACCATTACGCTCCCGGCACCACATTTACATTATCTTATTTTTAAAAAAACTGTGTGTGGCGGGGGGGGGGGGGGGGGGGGAGGGGTGGGCAGTCTGATTCACACTTTTATTAGGGGAGGGGCTTATTCACATTTTTATATTATTTGTTTTACACTTTTTTATTGTTCACATAGAGGACTATAACATGCAATCACTGGATCACTAACAAAGTTCAATTCTGTGAACGGCTTTAGGTCCCAAGGTACACTTTGATTTTGGGATCTAAAGGGTTCATAGGCGTAATAGGGATATTATCTGGCCCAAGGCTGAAGATTCCCCCCATGGTATGGAGTGGGATGTCATCACAATCTCGCTCCAATGCTGGTTTCTCCTTCCCAGGACATCCCCATATGACCTATAGCAGGAATGGGTAAAACTATATAGATTTTCCCATCCCAAGTAAGAAATGCTAGTTCTACTTTATTTTACTGTGAAATAATTACCGTATATACTCGAGTATAAGCCGAGTTTTTCAGCACGATTTTTCGTGCTGAAAACACCCCCCTCGGCTTATACTCGAGTGAACTCCCCCACCCGCAGTGGTCTTCAACCTGCGGACTTCCAGAGGTTTCAAAACTACAACTCCCAGCAAGCCAGGGCAGCCATCGGCTGTCCGGGCTTGCTGGGAGTTGTAGTTTTGAAACCTCCGGAGGTCCGCAGGTTGAAGACCACTGCGGCCTTCAACATCATCCAGCCCCCTCTCACCCCCTTTAGTTCTGAGTACTCACCTCCGCTCGGCGCTGGTCCGGTCCTGCAGGGCTGTCCGGTGAGGAGGTCGTCCGGTGGGATAGTGGTTCCGGGCTGCTATCTTCACCGGGGAGGCCTCTTCTAAGCGCTTCGGGCCCGGCCTCAGAATAGTCACGTTGCCTTGACAACGACGCAGATGCGTCGTTGTCAAGGCAACGGCTCTATTCCGGGCCGGAAGCGCGGAGAAGAGGCGCCCCCGGTGAAGATAGCAGCCCGGACCACCTCCTCACCGGACCACCTCCTCTCCGGACAGCCCTGCAGGACCGGACCAGCGCCGAGCGGAGGTGAGTACTCAGAACTAAAGGGGGTGAGAGGGGGCTGGATGATGTTGAAGGCCGCAGTGGTCTTCAACCTGCGGACCTCCGGAGGTTTCAAAACTACAACTCCCAGCAAGCCCGGACAGCCGATGGCTGCCCGGGCTTGCTGGGAGTTGTAGTTTTGAAACCTCTGGAGGTCCGCATGTTGAAGGCCGCAGTGGTCTTCAACCTGCGGACCTCCGGAGGTTTCAAAACTACAACTCCCAGCAAGCCCGGACAGCCGATGGCTGCCCGGGCTTGCTGGGAGTTGTAGTTTTGAAACCTCTGGAGGTCCGCAGGTTGAAGACCACTGAGGGCGAATGATGAGAAGAGGATGATGAAGGGGGGGGGGTGTGGGGATGATGAAGGGGGGTGGGGATGATGAAGGGGGGGGGGTGTGGGATGATTACAAGGGGATGATGAAGGGGGGATGTGTGGGATAAGGGGATGTGTGGGATGATGACAAGGGGATGATGAAGGGGGGATGTGTGGGATAAGGGGATGTGTGGGATGATGACAAGGGGATGATGAAGGGGGGATGTGTGGGATGATGACAAGGGGATGATGAAGGGGGGATGTGTGGGATGATAAGGGGATGTGTGGGATGATGACAAGGGGATGATGAAGGGGGGATGTGTGGGATGATGACAAGGGGATGATGAGGATGTTAATGACGGGTCTGGATGATGACAGGGGGGGATGAGGTATTTCCCACCCTAGGCTTATACTCGAGTCAATAACTTTTCCTGGGATTTTGGGTTGAAATTAGGGGTCTCGGCTTATACTCGGGTCGGCTTATACTCGAGTATATACGGTAATCTCATTCATCTCGTGTCCTTTATAACAGATACATTGAAAGCTCAGGATAACATATCACACATCCAATTTTTATCATGACTTTTATGTTGAGGTTTGTATGTCTTTTTTAACTTTGGCTTCCAATGTTGCTGTTTTTCAAACGTCAGTTCATTGGGACGATGTAATCATAGCGCAGGCCCATGTAACATATTGTACTGCACTAGAATATTATTAAAGTGTACTGCCTCTTTAAATTTCCAACTGCCATCCAATAGCCAGACCCATCGACCAATAGGATCGCAGGGTTTTACAAATAAACAACAACAGAAAATGACAGTTGGTGCCAGTCTGCGATTGCTCTTCTAGAGTTGAGACCGGCTCCTTATTTCTCTGGGAGAAGTGACTTTTTTGGACAGCGACCCCCATCAATTTCTACAGATTTTGAGGAGAGGAGGAGAGACGAGGAGGAGGAGAGGCGAGGAGGAGGAGAGGCAAGGAGGAGGAGGAGGCGAGTAGGAGGCGAAGGAGAGGAGGAGGTGGCAGAGGAGAGGAAGAGAGGTGAGGAGGAGAGGCGAGGAGGAGGAGAGGCGAGGAGGAGGAGGTGGCAAGGAAGAGAAGAAAAGAAGAGGTGACACCATGAGGAAGAGGAAGAGAGAACTGACAGCCCTTTATGAGGAGGAGTGGTAAGTATGATGGACACATCACTACACCATTTACAGACAGTCTTCAAAAACTAAGTTGTTTTTCTGCCATCCACTAGGGGAAGATTTATCAAAAATGTACAGAAAATGTTGACCAGTTGCCATAGCAACCAATCAGCTTCCCCCCTTTTTCAGAGGCTTTTTAAAAAAAAAATAAAAAGCAATCTGATTGGTTGCTTTGGGCAACTGCAAGACTATTCTCAGCCAAACATTTTAATAAATCTCCCCCACTGCTGTCTATGATGCTTTTTCTTTCTTTTCTAGTCCTCTGGTTGGAGGCCCAGCTGTTCGGGGGCTCGGACGTCGGGGGGTCTGCTGGGGTGCCGCGGTCCAGTGTGCGGCGCTCCCGGGCCCCTGAGAGACTCAGCCCGGAGGTGATCCCGCGCTCGCACCGCCGCCATGGGAACCCCGTTCGGGACCCTCCGGACTCCTCCTCCCGCTCTGTGCCCGGTCCGAGTGGCGGGGGGGTCGGGAGGAATCCAGTCAAGCGTCGGAACAGGCACACGTGGGCTGCGCTGCAACCGGAAGTCGGGGGAGGCTGTACCTGCGGCCGACACCGGCGTGAATGCTCCGCATGCTGGTGGGGCTCGGAGTTCCGGACGGAGGAGGACTCTTTCACTCATGGACCGTCCGGCTGTGCGGCAGGCTTCAAGTACGGGCTCCAGGAGGAGGGCCTCGGAGGTGATTCACGCCGCGTCCCCCAGTGCGGTGGGGCGGCGGCAGGTGTCGGGAGGAGTAGATGACGGAAGTCCTGGGGACCTGCGGGGCGGGGGGCATGGACATGGCCCTGCCCCTTGTGCTGCTGCCGCTGTTGCCGGAGAGTCAGGCTCTAATGGATCTGGACCAGAGGACCTGGATTCGGGTGCTGAGTTGTCCCCGGGGGATGAAGAGGTGCCTCCTGCTGTTTCCAGGGGGTCTGATCAGCCTAGCCAGCGTCCTGCGGTTCGCAGTGTGGTGGTAACGCCGGCTGCGGCTGTGGGCTGCTCGGCTGCGGGCACCAGTTCCCCGACGGTGGTTGCTGAGGATCGGGATCGTCCGGGACCTGCTGGAGATGCGGCCGCTGGGTTGTCTACGCCGCTGTGCCTTGGTGAGTTGACCTCCATCTTCGGTTCTGGGGTTGTGGGTGGGGGGCTGTTTTAGGGTCTGCAGTCTTTAATGCGTGATGTCAGGCTTTTGTTAGAAGGGAAGGGGTTGCAGGCGGGGTCCCCTGTGGTGGCTTGGGCGGGTGCTGGTTCTGGGGCGGTGGTGGCAGGCCCATCCAGTGGGGCCGTAGGGGTGGTGGGTGTGGACGTTTAAGGGGTCAGTGCTCCTGTGGTGGCTCCGGAGGCGTTTCCTGTGGAGGTGTCGGCGACGTCTCTTGTGGCGCCGCCGGTGGCTGTGCTAGCGGCTGCGGCCCTGGTTAAGGGTGGGAAGGAGGTGCGTTTGGCGGATGCTGCCCGGGGGAGGTTTACGTGTGTTTTGAAGGTCCGTTGGGGGCTCATCTGAAGCAGGACGTTAGGGAGAGGATTTGGAAGGGGGATTATGTGGAAATTTTTTCCTTGCTCCCCCATGAGAAATTTAACTTGGACAGGGTTAAGCCTGATGAGTCCAAAAAAGAGGAGGAGGAGGAGAGGCATCGGTATCGCCTAATTCCTTGTACTTTTACTAACTGTTTGTGATTCTAGCCAGCGTGATAGGGGCGAAGGTGCCGGAACACTGTTCCATCCTCTTTTGCTATTTGGACTCTATTTGGGAGGCATAAAGAGTATATGGTGGTACAGCTTGGCTCCGGTACGACAAGCAGTTCAGACAGCGGAAGGCCGTTAGGGCTTCCTTGCGGTGGGACCAAAAGGATATTAGTTTATGGATGCGCTTGATGGCGGCGCCTAGGGAGAATGGGCCGACGCAGTCCTCTCGGGAGGGTGCCGGCGGCTTTGGACCTGTGGTCCGGGCGGACGGCGGGGGCCGCAAAGGGTTGTTGCTGGCAATTTAACGAGGGACAGTGTAAGTTTGGGGAGTCCTGTCGTCTCAGGTTGTGGGGGAGGCCATAGCTTGTCCCGCAGTTTCAGGAAGGGTAAGGGGCAAGGGGGGGGTTACGTTGACCAAAAGAGGGGCGACGCCGGTGATGGTGGCAAAGATTGTGCCTTACCTCACCCGATACCCCGATAGGCGGGCGGCCTAGCTATTGCGGGCCGGCTTTGAGGAAGGGTTTAGGATTCCATGCTCCTCTGAGTGTCCGGATGTGGTAGTGAGGAATTTAGCGTTGGCCCTTCGGCATCCGGAGGTGGTACCGGAGAAGTTGTTGAAGGAGGTTGGGTTGGGCAGGATGGTGGGCCGGTTTAGGGAAGTCCCAGTTGTTGGTTTACATGTTTATCCTTTGGGTTTGGTTCCAAAGAAGGAGGCGAACAAGTTTTGCCTCATCCATCACCTCTCGCACCCGGTGGGAGCGTCGGTGAATGACGGTATTGATCCAGCGCTGTGCGCGGTTTCATACATGTCTTTTGATAAGGTTGCTCCATCTCCTGTGCCTATTTTGAGTTATTTTCTAGGTTTTTGGAATGGGTTGTGCGGTTGGAGCCGCAGGTGGAGTCGGTCTTGCATTATCTGGATGACTTCCTGTTTGTTGGTCCAAGGGGTTTTTGCTATCCTGTTGCAAACTATGGAGAGGGTGGCGACCCGCTTCAGGGTGCCGTTGGCGCCCGACAAGACGGAGGGGCCTGCTACCGCCTTTAAATTCCTGGGCATCGTCATCGACGGTGGCGATGGAATGCCGGCTTCCGGATGATAAGCTGGCGGAGCTGCGGTTGGCTGTTGGGGGTGGCTGCGCGGGCGCGGAAAATTCAACTCCGCAATCTGCAGTCGTTGTTGGGCCGCCTTAATTTCGCTTGTCGGATCATGCCGATGGGCCGAGTTTTTTGTCGCCAGCTGGCGGCGGCCACGGCGGGGGTGCGGCGGCCTCAGCATTTTGTGGGCCTCAAGGCGGATTTGCGGGCTGATTTGTTGATGTGGCAGGAATTTTTGGGCTTGTACAATGGTAGGTCAGTGTTGATGACACTGTCCAATTGGGATATTGAGTTGTTTACTGATGCATCGGGCAGTCAAGGGTTTGGGGCTTACTGTCAGGGCCAGTGGTGTGTGGGTGAGTGGCCGGAGTCGTGGTGGGTGTCGGCCCTGACTCATAATTTGCTGCTCTTGGAGCTGTTTACCATTTTGGCAGCGGCTGAGATTTGGGGCGACCGCCTTCGCAACTGGAAGGTCTGGTTTCGTTGTGACAACTTTGGAGTGGTGCAGGTGGTCAATGCGCAAACGGAGGACTCCCCGCCAGTTGTGCGGCTATTGCGGCAGCTGGTGTTGCGGGGTTACGTCTTGAATGCGCACTTTTGCGGAGGTTCGGGGCATTCCTTGCCCAGAGTGGCTGTGGAACGTGGTGTGAGAACGGCGCTGGCCCTGGCGCAGTGGTCTGTGAGTGAGTCGACTTGGACGGGTTATGGTTGGTGTTGGGGGGAGTGGGAGTCTTTACTGGGGGAGGCTGGTTGGGGACAGTACCCGGGTGATTGGGAGGTGTTGGTTTTGTTTTATGCGGGGCGTCTGTTTGGTGACGGGGTGTCCCCCTCTGGGCTGGGGTGCCGTTTGGCGGCGCTCACTTTTTGGTTTAAAGTTAGGGGTTTGGTTGATGTCACAAAGACATTTTTGGTTCGGCAGGCTGCAAAAGGTGGTGGTTAGGGACGCCAGGCGCCCGGTTTCTTTTTCTTTTTTGTTGGAGTTTGGCGGGGAATTACTCAGGGTGTGTTGTTCTGAGTTTGAAGAGGTATTGTTTCGGTTGGCCTTTGCCTTGGCATTTTTGGGGCTTTTCGGGTCTCGGAGCTGGTCTCCCTCAGCAAGAGAGTGGCAGGGGGGTTGTTGTTGTCGGATGTGTGTTTGGCGGATAGGGTTTTGGAGTGTCATGTTCGACGCTTAAAAACTGATCAGTTGGGTCTGGGTTTTGTGGTCAGGTTGGCCGAGGTCCGGGGGTCCAATATGTGCCCGGTGGGGTGTTTTCTTGCTTTTATGGGGCTTCGCACGGCTGAGCCGGGGCCCTTATTGGTGCATGAGATTGGGGAATTTTTGTCCTGTTATTAGTTCACGCAGGTTTTCAGCCGCTGTTTGGAGGCGCTGGGGAGACCGGCCCATGATTTTAGTTCCCACTCTTTTAGAATAGGGGCGGCCACGGAGGCGGCTAGATGGGGGCTGGGGCCGGAGGTGATTAGACGGATAGGGAGGTGGGAGTCAGATCGGTTTCGGTTTTATGTGCGGCCTCATTTGTTGTGTGGTTTTGTCATGGGATATGGGGTTTGAGTGTGGTGGTTAATTGTTGGGTATATTTTATTTGTGTTTTTCAGGTCCAGCTCCATGTTTAGTGTGGATCGCGGGCATTCATACGTCAGGAGAAAAGCCGTGAGGGCAGCCGTCCGCCCGTCTGGGCGTCAGCTGGGTATGGACAAGGTGGTGGCCCGGGTTAGATGGCTGGGTAAGGGGGGCCTGTTGTGGGCGGAATTGCTTCCTTTCATCCAGTCGTATGTGCAGGGCATAGGGCCCCTGATGTTTTAGTGGTGCATGCCGGGGACAATGATTTGGGGACATTAAATTGGACCTATTGAGGTTGTGGACCTCCTTCCCTGGGATTCTGATTGTCTGGTCGGATATAGTGGCTCGGTTGGTTTGGAGGCAGGCGAGGTCCATTTGGCGTATTAACCGGGCTAGGGCGAAAGTTAATCGGGAGGTTGGGCGGTTTATGGCTAGGAATGGGGGGCTAGCGGTCAGGCACAGAGAGCTGGAGGTGCCTTCAGTAGATTTCATGGCGTCCAATGGTATCCATTTGAATGCCATCGGGACTGATTTGTGGGTGCTTTCCCTCCGGGAAGCTGTGGAGCGAGCAGTGGAGTTGTGGGTGGCCGGCGGCGAGTAAGGGGTCACTCGCGCCTGCTGTGGCAGGGGGCTGGAGGGGAACTTAGAGGCATTTGGAGAGACTCAGAGGAGAGGAGTACAGATATTAGTATGGTGGGGCTGGGGCGGTACCCAGCCAGTGGTGGAAATTACCTTTGGGAGCGGTCCCAAAGGGGGGAATGGTCTCTAAAAGAGGTGCCCTTGGGTCGGGTGAGGCCCAGCCAAGGGTAAAGTAGGAGACTGAAGATTTGTCTGCCTTCAGGTCCCCCTCCCGCTGGGATAGTGTTAAGTTGGTTATTTGCACTGGGAGCTGAGGGGCCCATGAGAGGGGGAGGAAAGAGCAGTAGTGTTAATTTGAAGCTGGGAAGGTAGCAATGTGGGTCAGGAAGGGTTAATTGTGGGTCAGGCAGGGGCTAAGGGGTCAGACAGAGGTGAGAAGGAGGAGGGGGGAGTAGGGGGAGGGCTTACCAGCTGGAAGTTGCAGAGTGGTCAGTGCAGCTCAGGCTGAATAAGTCCAGACAAAAAGCAGATGAGTTGCCCATAGCAACCAATCAGATTGCTTCTTTCATTTTGCAGAGGCCTTTTCAAAAATGAAAGAATCAATCTGATTGGTTGCTATGGGCAACACAGCAACTTTTCCTCAGGACAGGTTTTGATAAATCTCCCCCCATGATGGTTTTCACATATAAACAATGGAGGAGATTTATCCAAACCTGGGCAGAGGAAAAGTTGCCCAGTTACCAATAGCAACCAATCAGATCGCTTCTTTCACTTTGCAGAGGCCTTGTTAAAAATGAAAGAAGCAAGCTGATTGGTTGCTATGGGCACCCTATCCCTTATCGCTGGGACACCCGTGATCTCTGTGCAGAACAAATGCCAAGTTCTGGCGGCAGCGTGATGTCACGCTATGCCCCCTAGTGACATCACGCCCCCTCCATGGATGTCTATGGGAGGGGGTGTGACGGCTCCCATAGACATGCATGAAGGGGATGTGGCTTTTTTTCTTTTTGTTTTAAAAAATTTTTTTTACAGCGTTCATTGTGCAGCATGAATAATTCAATTATTTAACTATTTGGGTCATTATGGATGTGGCGATACTCAATATGTTTTTTTTTTTTATGTTGTTTTCAGAAAAAGTTGATGTTTCTTTTAATTTACATTTTATTTTTAAGAGCCCTACAAAGAGACTGACAGCGATCAGTGTGGAAAACCTCACATGCAGCTGTCATGATTTGACTGAAGTGTGATAGCCTGTGGGGTGTAGGGTATGGGGAATGTAGCTGTGAAGTAATTAAAGGGTGCTTGTTAACCCTTGCTATTCATGACGCCAGGGTGAGGGTTCATCAATAACGCTTTTCCTACCACCACCCTACCCAAGAGCGATAGGGAGGTAGATAAGAAGAATAGATTGTCCACAACTGGAGAGTTTCTGAAACAGCATTAACTTTTACTGAAGGTTTTCTTCACAATCCCCCCCAAAAAACACCACCATTTTAGACATTTTTTTAAAAGATTTTGGATAGCGGGTGCTACCTATGAGAAAACTTGAAATTCACAGGCCCAGCAGCGCCATCATTTTTTGATTTGAAATTTAAAACAACCTTTGCTTGTCCCGGACCCCAGTGTGTGGGTACGAAGGACCAAATCCAACAAGCCCCAACAAGGGCTCATGTGGCCGTGAGATTTAGGGGCAACGTCTGCATTGCCCTGACCGGCCATTGTTTCCAAGACTTCTCGCCAAGGCAAACCATGTAAAGAACACCGCCGTGACCTGCGCACATGGTATGCTGAAGGGCCACTGAGACTTGTCCGGGCAGTGGAGGCTTAAGACACAATGGAGGATGTGGAGGCTGAGTAGCACACTGTCACAGGACCAACGGGATGACAGAGTGTAGCAGGAAGCAGCATTGAGTACACACCAGGGCTTCAGAATCCCAAAGAAAAAAACAACCATTTTTTTATAGAATTTAAGAATACTTAGCGCAGCGGGTGCTACCTATATATTGCCTGAATGACACAGCCTGGAGTTGGCTGATGCATGAGTACACACTAGGGCTTCACAATCCCTCCAAAAAAACACAACAATTGTAGAAATTTATGAAGACTTTTGGATAGCGGGTGGTGCTATGAGAAAATTTGAAATTCCCAGACCCAGGCCCAGCAGCGCCATCAGTAAACCATAGATTGCCTGAATGACACAGGCTACAGTTGGCTGATGCATGAGTACGCACCAAAGCTTCACAATCCATAATAAAAAAGACAAACATTTTTTACGAAAAAATTTTACGAAAATTTAGGACAGCGAGTGCTCTCTATATATTACCAGAATGATGCAGACTGGAGTTGGCTGCAGCATGAGGAGACCATTGAAATGTGTGATTTTTTTATTTCAAATTTAAATCAAAATTTCTGTCCCGGACCCCACCGTGTGGGTACAAAGGACCTAATCTCACAAACACCCACAGGGCTCATGTGGCTGTAAGATGTAGGCGCAACGTCTCCATAACCCTGACCGGCAATTTTAGTTTTTTGTACCTTTGTTTAAGAACAAGCGCATATCCAAGAGTCCAGAAGACTCTATAATGCAGGACGGTGGACCACCAAAAGACATTCTTCTATAAAATAATTTTTTATGAAATAAAGAAGCAGAGTTCATCCCTCTGCGTATTTTTTTTGAAAATTTTACTTAAAAAATCACACGCAACAATGGTTCAATGGTGTGATGGTTATTATTGTGGCAAATTCAAGTTTATTACTGTGATAATTATCAGAAAATTTGAAAAAAACACTACCCAAGAGTGTTTAATAACCCCATACATTGCACCATAAATGTTGAAATTTAAACTAAGCATGTATGTATGTATTTCAAAAATCCAAAAATAAAGGCCCAAGCCCAGAAGCATCATGAAGTCAAGTAGTTCCTGAAAGACACAGGAGCAGTCAGGAGTAGGCATTAGCAGTACCCAAGAGGCTTTAACCCCTTAAGGACCAAGGACGTACCGGGGTTACACAGTCATATCATGGCGGGCCCGGCGTCATAGTGAAGCCGGGACCCGCCTCTAATAGCGCGCAGCGCCGATCGCGGCGCCGCGCGCTATTAACCCTTTAGCCGCGCGCTCAGAGCTGAGCCGCGCGGCTAAAAGTGAAAGTGAAAGTTCCCGACTAGCTCAGTCGGGCTGTTCGGGATAGCCGCGCCTAATCGCGGCATCCCGAACAGCTGACAGGACAGCGGGAGGGCCCCTACCTGCCTCCTCGCTGTCCGATCGCTGAATGACTGCTCAGTGCCTGAGATCCAGGCATGAGCAGTCATGCGGCAGAATTGTTGATCACTGGTTTCTTATGAGAAACCAGTGATCAACATAGAAGATCAGTGTGTGCAGTGTTATAGGTCCCTATGGGACCTATAACACTGCAAAAAAAAAGTGAAAAAGAAAAGTGAATAAAGATCATTTAACTCCTCCCCTATTAAAAGTTTGAATCACCCCCCTTTTCCAATAAAAAAAAAACACAGTGTAAATAAAAATAAAAATAAACATGTGGTATCACCGCGTGCGGAAATGTCCGATTTATAAAAATATATCATTAATTAAACCGCTTGGTCAATGGCGTGCGCGCAAAAAAATTCCAAAGTCCAAAATAGTGCATTTTTGGTCACTTTTTATATCATTTAAAAATGAATAAAAAGCGATCAACAAGTCCGATCAATGCAAAAATGGTACCGTTAAAAACTTCAGATCACGGCGCAAAAAATGAGCCCTCATACCGCCCCATACACGGAAAAATAAAAAAGTTATAGGGGTCAGAAGATGACAATTTTAAACATATTAATTTTCCTGCATGTAGTTATGATTTTTTCCAGAAGTCCGACAAAATCAAACCTATATAAGTAGGGTATCATTTTAATCGTATGGACCTACAGAATACATATCAGGTGTCATTTTTACCGAAAAATGTACTACGTAGAAACGGAAGCCCCCAAAATTTACAAAACAGCGTTTTTTTTCAATTTTGTCGCACAATGATTTTTTTTCCCGCTTCACCATAGATTTTTGGGCAAAATGACTGACGTCATTGCAAAGTAGAATTGGTGGCGCAAAAATAAGCAATCATATGGATTTTTAGGTGTAAATTTGAAAGAGTTATGATTTTTTAAAGGCAAGGAGCAAAAAACGAAAATGCAAAAACGGAAAAACCTCCGGTCCTTAAGGGGTTAATAACCCCTTACATTGCACGATCACTCGTGAGATCGAGCGACAACAGGTGTGTTATGGCCTCAGATGTCCGGGGCTGCATGCACGCTACACTGAACTGACCAGCGTGTGTCTATCTTTCACCAACAGGTGTGGGTAACCCGCTGAACCCCATTCGCGATAGGGATCAGGGATTGCAATTATTTGCCAGGAAAGAAGAATCACAACTAAGCACGGGTCATAAGCTCGGATTCATTAAGTCCCTGCCCTTTGTACACACTGCATGTCTCTACTACCGATTGGATGGTTTAGTGAGGTCCTCGGATCGGCCCCGGCGGGGTAGGAGAAGGCCCTGGCAGAGCACCGAGAATTTAAAGATCATTCTTGAAATTTGCATTAAGCATGTATTAGCTACTGCTAAACTTCCAAAAATTGAAGGCCCAAGGCCTGAGGCATCAGGAAGGCAATTATTTCCTGAAAGACACAGAATGAGTCAGGAGCAGTCAGGAGCAGTACCCAAGAGGGTTTCATAACCCCTTACATTTAAAGATCAATGTTGAAATTTGCATTAAGCATGTATTTAGCTACTGCTAAACATCCAAAAATTGAAGGCCCAAGGCTTGAGGCATCAGGGACGCAATTATTTCTTGATAGACACAGAATGAGTCAGGAGCAGTCATTCGCAGTACCCAAGAGGGTTTCATAACCAACCCCTTACATTTGAAGATCAATGTTGAAATTTGCATTAAGCATGTATTTAGCTAGTGCTAAACTTCCAAAAATTGAAGGCCCAAGGCCTGAGGCATCAAGGAGGCAAGTAGTTCCTGAAAGACACAGAATGAGTCAGGAGCAGTCCTTCGCAGTACCCAAGAGGGTTTCATAACCAACCCCTTACATTTGAAGATCAATGTTGAAATTTGCATTAAGCATGTATTTAGCTACTGCTAAACTTCCAAAAATTGAAGGCCCAAGGCCTGAGGCATCAGGGAGGCAAGTAGTTCCTGAAAGACACATAATGAGTCAGGAGCAGTCATTCGCAGTACCCAAGAGGGTTTCATAACCCCTTACATTTAAAGATCAATGTTGAAATTTGCATTAAGCATGTATTTAGCTACTGCTAAACATCCAAAAATTGAAGGCCCAAGGCTTGAGGCATCAGGGACGCAATTATTTCTTGATAGACACAGAATGAGTCAGGAGCAGTCATTCGCAGTACCCAAGAGGGTTTCATAACCAACCCCTTACATTTGAAGATCAATGTTGAAATTTGCATTAAGCATGTATTTAGCTAGTGCTAAACTTCCAAAAATTGAAGGCCTAAGGCCTGAGGCATCAGGGAGGCAAGTAGTTCCTGAAAGACACATAATGAGTCAGGAGCAGTCATTCGCAGTACCCAAGAAGGTTTCATAACCAACCCCTTACATTTAAAGATCAATGTTGAAATTTGCATTAAGCATTTATTTAGCTACTGCTAAATATCCAAAAATTGAAGGCCCAAGGCTTGAGGCATCAGGGAGTCAAGTAGTTCCCGAAAGACACAGAATGAGTCAGGAGCAGTCATTCGCAGTACCCAAGAGGGTTTCATAACCAACCCCTTACATTTAAAGATCAATGTTAAAATTAGCATTAAGCATGTATTTAGCTACTGCTAAACATCCAAAAATTGAAGGCCCAAGGCCTGAGGCATCAGGGAGGCAAGTAGTTCCTGAAAGACACAGAATGAGTCAGGAGCAGGCAATCGCAGTACCAAAGAGGGTTTCATAACCCTAATTGATAACCCAAGAGGGTTTCATAACCAACCATAATTGGGAAATGTATACAGAGAGATTGGAGTTATAACACCACCTTAAGTATAAACATATAAATCTTTATTGAGATGTTTTACATAAAAAAACATATAAATGCAAAAAAGTTAAGTATTGCAATAGAAATCCAAACAAGAATATCTGGTGCAGAGTAAGAAAAATACATGCAAATGAGTAAATAAAAATGTCCGCACACTATATATAGCAATATATGGAATAAACAATTTGGCCACTGTGGGCTATCCATACAAGTGCTGCATAATGAAACATAGAAATTTACATATAATATAACCTAGGGCTGATTTATAGCCAGGTCGAGGAATGCATAGTGAAGTACAATGATAGTGGGGACAACATGTTTAAGTACTCAATGAAAGTCAACATGTAACCTATCCATGTGGGATAACAAACTCTGCGACCGACCCCTACGATCGTTTCGGTTTCCCTTTTTCAAGTATTTATGGAGTTCCCCTGTCCTTGACAGGATTAGTACGCACTCCCCTATGGGTGTCACTGGGGCACATGGGAGTTTGTGGTGCATTTTTCTAGGACTTTGGTGTTCATAATTGGGAAATGTTGGTGTAGCAGCATAGTCAATCTACTCTGAGGCATCTGGCATTGGTGGCTGGAAATCCTGGCTGATCACTCCCTGATTCATCTTCACAAACGTCAGTCTCTCCACATTTTTAGTGGACAGACGAGTTTGCCTCGGGGTGACTATGGCCCCAGCCACACTAAGCACCCGCTCTGATGGCACACTACTGGCCGGGCAGGACAGCTTTTCCAGGGCAAACTCTGCTAGTTGTGGCCATAAATCAAGTTTGGCTGCCCAGAAGTCCAGCGGATCTTCAATGGTTGTTGGCATGGCCATGTCAGGGTATGCCACCACCTGCTGGTTCAGGTCCTGCTCCATGTCTACCTGCTGCTGATGAGTTGCTTCACTATGCAGGTGAAGAAAGCTACTCATCAGCGACTGTAGACTCAGGCTGCTGCTGATTGAGCTGGTACTGCTCCTGCCACCCCTCCCTTCCCCAGCAGCCATGGCAGTGGAAGGTGAGCGCAGAGGGCCCCCCAAGTCAGACCTGCGAGTGGATGGATCATGTGGCCGATAGGCATCAGCCAACTGACTACGTAGAATCTCTCGGTAGTAGGTCAGTTTGTCCTCCCTCTCAGTGGGTGTAAAAAAGGCCCCCATTTTGGGACGGTAGCGAGGGTCTAATAAGGTGGAGATCCAGAAGTCATCCCGCTGACGAATTTTGACAATTCGGGGGTCACTACGCAAGCAACTGAGTGTGCATCTTGCAATTTGCGCCAGTGACTCTGTGGGACTACCTGCCTCCATCTCCACTGCATACTGCCACGGTGTGTCTGGGACCTCTGTCTCAACTTCCTCATAACCCTCCAGCTCCTCTGGCTGCTCCTGCTCCACCTCTCCTGTCCGACGACTAGAAACACCGGGCATCTCATCCAACTTAACTTTGCTCCGCTCTGCCCCTCATCATCCTCCTCCTCCAGTTCAGCCCCCCACAGGGCTCATGTAGCCTTGAGATGTAGGCACAACGTCTCCGTTGCCGTGACCAGCCATGGTTTCAATCATTTGTTGTAGGAAATGTAGGAGTGGAATTACGTCGTCCATGGCGTAATCCAGGCGACTCACATATAATGTGGCTTCCTCAAAGGGCCTCAGCAAATGGCAGGTGTCACGTATGAGCTGCCACTGGTTCACATTGAAGTTACACAGGGGAGTACTCCTATGTGCTTGGACCATCAAGAAATCGGTGAAGGCTTTTCTTTGTTCGTATAGTATGTCCAACATATGGAGGGTGGAATTCCACCGTGTGGCAACGTCACAAATAAAACTATGTTGTGGGATACCGTTCTGACGCTGCAGCTCAAGGAAGGTGTGCTTGGCTATGTACGAGTGGCTGAAGTGCATGCACAGTTTCCTTGACATTTTCAGGATGTTTTGCAAATGGGTTGAAGACTTGAGGAAGTGCTTGACAACCAGATTCAACACGTGTGCCATGCAGTGCGCATGTTTCACACTTCCTTGTCGCAGCGCGGACACAATGTTCTTCCCGTTGTCGGTCACCATGGTTCCCATTTCCAGATTTCGTGGAGTAAGCCATACTCTTTATGAATGAAATTTAGCAGTTCCTCCCCTGTGTGACTCCGTTCGCCAAGGCAAACCATGTGAAGAACAGCTTGACACCTCCGTGCCATACACACATGGTAAGATGAAGGGCCACCGAGATTTGGACGTGCAGTGGAGGCCGAGGACACGATGGAGGATGAGGATGCGGCGTCGCACACTGTAACAGGACCAACTGCCTAGGAGCGAGAGCGTGGAGGAGGAAGCGGTGTGACCTGTCCAAGTTGCTGTTGTGGCTATGCAGGAACCACATTTACCCAGTGGGCCGTAAAAGACAAGTATTGTCCCTGCCCGTAATTACAGCTCCACACGTCGGCGCTGCCGTGCACTTTTGAACACACTGACAGGCTCAAGGACTGGCCCACCTTCTCTTGTACAAACTTATGCAGGGCTGGTACTGCCTTCTTCACAAAGAAATGACGGCTTTGGACTCTTCACCTCGGCTCAGCACAAGCCATCAATTCTCTGAAAGGTGCAGAGTCCACCACTTGAAAAGGAAGGGACTGTAACACCAGCAACTTGGACAGGAGCACATTCAACTTCTGCACCGTTGAATGAGTGGGCGCATATTGTTGTCTCTTGGACATGGCTTCGCCGATGGATTGTTGGCGGAATGGCTGACTAAAAGCGGGAGAAGAAGAAGGGTTTGACACACAGCTCCCTTTGGCTGAGGTGGTGGAGCCTTGGCTGGATGAAGGAGGGAGCGGATGGCCACTGGGTGATGCAGCAGGCTGGACCACTACATCAGAGCCACAGTTCTCCCAGGCCGCTTTATGGTGGCGAAGCTGTGTTGACGCTGGGCCGTGGAGCCGACATTGGGACCCTGGCCATGCTTCACCTTCTGCCGACGGATCTTGCATGTGGCTACGTGAACCTCCTCCGGATGCCGTATGAAAAACTTCAACACCGCCCAGTAGCTGATTTTCCCACCCGCAATCTGTACTAATTGACTGCTACTGGCGCCATCTCCAGGAACCCCTGTTCCACTACCTCCCGGAATGGTAGGCTGCCGCGAAGCAGGTGGTCTCCCCTGGGCATGTTGGGCTCCTGAATTTCCACTCCTGCCACCACGCTGACTGCCAACCGTGCTACCGCCTTGCTGCCTCAAGGGCAACCTGCAACTCTCTTCTCCTGATGATGATGATGCCCCTTCTGCACCCGGCTCCCAATTGTGATCGGCTTCATCATCATCCACAGGTGTGTGCACGTCACTGATGTCCTCCTCAGGTTCCCCAACAGTGTCTGTTTCAGGACCCTGAACCCTTGCAACACCGCCACCCACGTCACTCTCTGCATCACTACTTGGCCGCCTAGCGGAGCAAGCAGCGCATGTTTTCTCCCCTTCTTGGCTGTCCAGTAGCTGCTGACTGTCCTCTATTAGATCATCCTCAGTAAATAGTGGAGCTGAACCCACAGCATAAGATACTTCTTTAGGAGAGCATAGGACAAAGGCAATGGGAGGACAGGGACTGCTCCCGGGCCATGCCAACTGAGGGTTGTGTCTGAAGAACCCACCGACTGTTGACTGGGGGTGTCAGATGTCACTTGTGATGATGTGGATGAGCGTGTTAACCAATTGACGACGGCAGATGGGTTGCTGGTGGAGACACGACCGCTGGCTGATAACGGGAGCTCAGGCCTCCCGCTGCGACTCCTGCTGCCACTCGCCCCAAGTCTGCTGCCAACTCCGCCTGAAGTATTTAGGCCTCTGCCACTCCTCTGTGCACGTCCTGGCACTTCTCTGCCTGACATACTTAGTGCGTTTATGAGGGTATTACAATACGCTACACTACTCTTTAAACAGTATTTGTCCAGAAGAGCAGCAGGTGATTACTTACGGCTGTCCTTTCACAGTATGTAGGCCCTTAACAGGTACTAAATGGTACAATACTTGGATGTACCTATGCGGTATGCACTGATGAGGGCAGTAATATGCCTAACTATACGCAGAAAAAATCTGTATTTGTGTAAAACACAAGCTGGTGGATACTATTGTTTGGACTTTGACGTTATGGAGCACCTTGACAGCTTAACAGGTACTAAATGGTACAATACTTGGATGTGCGTATGCGGTATGCACTGATGAGGGCAGTGATATGCCTAACTATACGCAGAATAAAATCTGTATGTTTGTAAAACACCATCCGGTGAATACTATTGTTTGTACTTTGACGGTTTAGAGCACCTTGACAGATTAACAGGTACTAAATGGTACAATATTTGGATGTACGTATGCGGTATGCACTGATGAAGGCAGTAATATGCCTAACTATACGCAGAAAAAAATCTGTATTTTTGAAAAACACCAGCCGGTGGATACTATTGTTTGGACTTTGATGGTATGGAGCACCTTGACAGCTTAACAGGTACTAAATGGTACAATACTTGGATGTACCTATGCGGTATGCACTGTTTAGGGCAGTAACATGCCTAATTATACGCAGAAAAAAATCTGTATTTTTGTAAAACACCAGCCGGTGGATACTATTGTTTGGACTTTGACAGTATGGAGCACCTTGACAGCTTAACAGGTACTAAATGGTACAATGCCTGGATGTATGTATGCGGTATGCACTTATGAGGGCAGTAATATGCCTAACTATACGCAGAAAAAAATCTGTGTTTTTGTAAAACACCAGCCGGTGGATACTATTGTTTGGATTTTGACGGTATGGAGCACCTTGACAGCTTAACAGGTACTAAATGGTACAATACTTGGATGTACCTATGCGGTATGCACTGATGAGGGCAGGAATATGCCTAACTATACGCAGAAAAAAATCTGTATTTTTGTAAAACACCAGCCGGTGAATGTTATTGTTTGTGCACACTACTCTTTTTCATTGTATTGTTTGATACTTTATCTAGTGTGTGCACCCCACAGGTGCTGTGTTGTTATTTATCGGGTCCGGAGGCTGCCTGTGTATACCAGTGGTATCGTATATCTGCATGCTTAAGCTGTACGGTGTGCTCTCTCCTTCTCTAGTGGCTTAAGGCTATTGTTTGGACTTTGACGGTATGGAGCCTCTTGACAGCTTAACAGGTACTAAATGGTACAATACTTGGATGTACGTATGCGGTATGCACTGATAAGGGCAGTAATATGCGTAACTATACGCAGAAAAAACTATTTAAAAAAAAAAAACAGCCGGTGAATACTATTATTTGGACCTGCACAGTATGTAGCCCTTTGACAGATTAACAGGTACAAAATGGTACAAATGCACTACAGTCCACTGAACAATCACGTATTTTTGAACAGCAGCAGGACCCAACAGTGCAGCACCACAAAAAAATAAAATAAAATCTAGGGATTAAACCCTAAATTGCACTCTGTCACACAATTCTGAGCAGCAGAAGATTTGTGGAGCAAAAAAAATAAACTCAATTGGGCTGAAAAATTAGGAGATAAGATGCTTCAGAAAGTTTAGGCAGCTTGGAGATCTGCATGAGGCAGCTGACAGGTATCTGCCCCTCTCTGCTGCAATGCTCAATAACGTGAATAGGAGGTTTAGCTATCAATGATCCTTCTCAGTGTAACAGCACAGCACTCTGCACTCCTGCCTTTCCCTAATGCTGATGTGACTAGCAGTTGCAGTGTAACGCTGTGGTATGAGCTATTCACACACACGCAGTCCCGTCCTCTCTGAGTGCATAGATGAAATGAAGAGAGGCAAGATGGCCGCCGATTATATAGGGGCTGTGACATCACTGATAGGCTGCATCTCACATGTGATTCAGGGTCAGCCCGTCTACCTTCATTCCCGACGCTGTTTCCCGCCCTCCCATAATCCCCTGCCCCATGTACTCACATGTGTCCGCCATCTTAGGTCTCCAATAGCCTGGAACGCTGTAAAATGGAGTTTAATGAAGCGATTCGCGATTCGTTGCGAATCAAATTTTTCATGAAATTCGTAATGAATTCAGGTTCGTCAACTTTGATTCGCTCATCTCTACTCACTAGACATTTTAAATGTCACTATACATTTTTTGAGTCTTACTATACATTTTTGAGTCTTACTATACATTTTTCAGTCTCACTATACATTTTTGCCATGTTAGCTACCTGTTTAGTACACTGAGGGTATATTGGCTTGCCCAAGGCTTTCTACCAATAAGACTGGCTACTAGGGTCCCTTGGCTGTACGCTCTTATCCCTAGAACACAACAGATAAACATTTCCTAGGTTACCTTTAATTACGTGTATCACTTTTAGCTAGCAAGAGTATCTACTGGCCAGGCAGAACATCTCGCACACGTATAAGAACAGAGAATTGTGTACGTAACAGTGGCAGGAATTGGAAAATGACATGAGCTACAATTCCCAAAGCATTTACTTTAGTATAAGACATTTTTGTTTGTTTATTTTTAGGTGTACTAGGTTTAAGTGAGGTAAGTACACTTAAGTGAATGTTTTTGAGGTACTATGTGTGTAGTACTATGTGCAAAGTCAGTCTTGATACCTTAGGGGTAGTTTCCCTTGAGTGGACCTTTGAGACCAACACAACACCATTTCCTAACTCTCAGGAACTTCCTCGAAAGACAACTCTCTGGCAACTTCGGTCCCTGTGGGACCCTCTCGAGGACTAGAAACAGCAGTCATATCTTCTGCAGGACTGGCATGACCCATAGGGCTCGGTGAGGGGAGTCCTGGGGTAATTAGAGCAGGCATGGGAGTACTTGGAACGGTCACTGTAGCACATTCAGTGCCAGGCGAAGAGATCAAAGTCGGTTGAGCTGCAGCCGGACACTGAATCCCAAAGAACATTGTAGGGTGGTGAGAGAACAGTGGAACGTCCATTGTAGGGTGGATTCCTTCTCCTGGAACATACTCTCTTGTCGGCCTTGCCTCTGAGGGAGCCGGAGGATGCGGCTCGGGCAAGTCGTCCTTCATGCACAACTTTATCCTATTTCGGTGGACTACCTGTGGCTGGAACCCCTCTTTCTGTACTTCCTAAACGTCCGCGTCGGGTTATGGCATTGCCGTAACAGTGTAAGGCTCCGCCTCCCACAGAGAATCCAGCTTATGCAACCGAGGAAACTTTCGGAGCTAGACTCTATCCCCAAATTGCAGTGGTTGAGCGGATGCATGCCGGTTGTAATCCTTTTGCTGTCTATACTGAGTCTCGCCCATTTTCTTCTCCACGATATCGTTGGCTTCTTCAATCCTTCTTTGGTGCTCAGAAACCCAATCTCTAGAGGCCTGAGGAGAGTTTTTGAAAGGTGCTTGCAACCCAAAGGCTCTGTCTTTAGGCAGTTGACCGTGTCGGCCCGTCATCAAAAAGAAGGGAGTGTACCCGGTAGAACAGTGGATAGTATTATTGTAGATCTCCAGCAGTTCAGGCAGTAGTTGGGGCCACTCTTCGTTCTTCGAGACAGATGCTGTCCTTAGCATGTGAATAAACACCTGATTTATCCTCTCACACAGCCCATTCCCTTAAGGATGATATGCAGTGGTCCTGAGCTTCCTACAATCATGAAATCGGCAGAGTTCCTGGAATAACTGAGCCTCAAACGCGGTTCCTCGATCAGTGAGGACCGACTCAGGACACCCGAGAGGTTGGACCCAATGGCAGTAGAAGACCTGGGTGGCCGTCCGGGCAGTTAGATCCTTGACGGGCACAACAACCACCCACTCGGAATAATGGTCCACCATAGTCAGGGCATAGGTGTATCCCGATCGGGTAGGAGATAACTTCACGTGATCCAGAGCAACCAACTCTCAGTACGGATGGGATGTAGCGAGGCTCTTGCATCTTTGCGGGAAATCTTGGTGACATGGCACACCACTTTTTGACATCTCCCCGCATCCCCACCCAGTAGAATCTTCTTCGGATAGTCGCTTCAGTCTTGTGAACCCCAAAGTTTCCTGACTGGTCGTGATAGGCATTTAGGACCATGGCGGCATCCCTTCGTGGAACCAAAATCTGATGCAGGCGCTCTCCAGAGACTGGGTCTAGGGAATTCCGGCATAGCAATCCTTTGTGGAGAAACAGACGATTTATCTGTCGCCATAACCGCTTCAACTCCATGTCTCCTTGCGCCTTGCGGAGCCTAGTCGGCACTCTCTTCTGCAATAGATAGTCCACACGATCTCCCATTACCCGGCTCTAGTCTTGCAAGGTCTTCAAAGTATATAGATCTTCGGGGACCTTTGGGGGCCCTGGGTTTTCCCCTTCTTGAGCTGTCAGAGTGTTCTGACTCACGAACCTCTGATAAAAGGGCGGCATCTCTACATCCTCCCACACATCTTCCATGGATGGCTCTTCGCCGAGGGCCATGCAGGAGAGCACGTTGGCGTTGACATTGGTCCTCCCACTGCGATACTTGATGTTGAAATCGTAGTTGGCCAGACGAGAGGCTCAGCATTGCTCAATGGCCCCCAGTTTAGCAGTGTTCAAGTGTGCCAATGGGTTGTTATCGATGTACACTGTAAAAGAGGTAGCTGCCAAATAGTCCTTGAATTTTTCAGTGACCGCCCAGACCAAGGCCAGAAGTTCGAGCTTGAAAGAACTGTAGTTAGCGTCATTTTTTTCTGCGCCACGTAGGCTAGCATAGGCGATAACTCTCTCCTTGCTATCTTGCAGCTGTGATAGAATGGCCCCCAAACCTTCAAAGCTGGCATCAGTGTACAACCAGAACGGCTGGCTATAGTCGGGGTACGCTAGGATGGGAGGCTCGGTAAGGAGATGCTTCAGGGCCTGGAAAGCCACTTCTTGGTCTTTGCCCCACTGTACAGGGAGTCTTCCATTGTAGTTTTCTTTGGCACTCCCTCGTAACAGGGTAGTCAGGGGCCCGGCAATCTGAGCAAAATGCGGGATGAACGCCTGTAATAGCCGGCAAACCCCAGGAAGCTTCAGACTTCAGTTCTCGGCGTAGGCCAATTTTTCACGGCACTCACTTTATCAGGATCAGGTTGCATGCCTTTGGGACTGATGACATGCCCCAGATAGTGGATTTTGGGCTTCAGCAGCGTGCACTTAGAGGGCTTAACTTTCAGGCCATGTTGTATCAGAACTTGGACGACTTCTCTGAGATGGTCGAGGTGTTCTTGATATGTTCGAGAGTAGACAAGGATGTCATCCAAGTAAAGAAGGACACTTTGGAAGTTCAGGTGCCCAAGGCATCTCTCCATCAACCATTGAAAGGTAGCCGGGGCATTGCAACGTCCAAAGGGCATACTTTTAAACTCAAAAAGCCCCATCGGGATCACAAATGCTGTTTTTTCTCGATCCTCTTCGGCCATAGGTACTTGCCAGTACCCACTAGCCAGGTCGAGTGTAGAAAAGTAGGCCGTGGATCCCAACGCAGTGAGATACTCTTCTATCCTAGGAAGAGGGTAGGCATCCTTATGAGTCACATCATTCAACTTCCTGTAGTCTACACAAAATCGAATGGTTCCATCCTTCTTCTTAACAAGGACTAGGGGAGCAGCCCAAGGACTCTAGCTCTCCCGAATGACATCAGCTTCTTTCATCTCCTGCAGCATTTTTTTCACTGTCTGGTACATCGCAGGAGCAACCGGTCGATGCCTTTCCTTGATGGGGGGACTATCCCCAGTTAGGATCCGATGCTGGATCATTGTGGTCCAGCCAAAGTCAGTGGGGTACTTACTGAAGGCTTCTTGAAACTGTTTAGTCACCTGAATGACTCCTCCCACCTGGTCCTGAGGAGTATCGTCATCTCCTATCTGCAACTGTGTCCACCACGGGGCCATAGGGCACTTGTCGGCCCCCGGGGCAGTCTGAGCAGTCCATTGTCTTGCCACTTGTGGCTTTGACATCATGTCTCGGGGGTCCAGATTGTGCAACTGAGCAATAGGGGTATACTTGGCCAATCTGGTGACGGCAGGGGAGAGGTTGACCAGAACTCTCCCATTTTGTACAGTCACAAAGCTTCTAGCTGCACGTACTAAAGGGTAGTCCTCCAGTTGCAGGGGTTCCAAGAGTGCCTGGTAATCTTGATTGTTCACTCCTGGTCGGGCGCGGCACCAGATGATCGTCTCCGTCTGCGGCTGCAGTGTAACGGCTCGTATGAATTGAATTCTCACCCGGCAATGATGAGTGGGCCAATTTAAATGCATATGTCCATTCTTTGTCCGTGAATGTTTGTGACAGATCTCTTTCCCACGCTAAATATGGCCCTATATGTTGAAAATTCAAACAGTTGTTCATTGCATCATAAATGTACCGTGATCCTTTTAATGTTAGGTTATTTAAATATGAGAACATACCTAGAGAGCAATAATAACATGAGGTTATTTTAACCGATTCTAAAAAGTGCCTAATTCTGAAATATCCAAATATCTCCCGTGGCAACAGACCAAATTTACTCTGAATTTCTGTAAATGACATTATCTTGTCTTTTAGATATAGTTGTTTAATGAACGTTATGCCCCTTTTTATCCATCCTTGTAAATCAAGATCTGGAATTCTACAAGAAAGAAATTGCAAGGGAATATATTCCCTGTATATCATTGATTTCTGCCCCATTAGTTTCATACATATTTCCCAGCATCGTATCCCATTAACCATCAGGGGAGTCATAAAATTAGTTTTCCCTCCTTTCAGAAATGAATAGAATAGAATAAGGATTTTCAAACTTTTGTTCAGCTTGGAGTGTCCTGAGGTGGTGTTGTGCGGCTCTCCGGCCATAGGGCGTCATGTAGGGAAGAGAAGCATGCAAGGAGTTTACTATGTCGTCAAAACAGTGACTCATGATGTTCATCCCCAGAGTAAATTCAGCTGCATGTTCATCCACATCACTAGTAACAATAACACCTTGTCCCCAAAGAACATGATTCCCTATTTGCACTGTGGACTCCCAGTAAACATGCTTGGGTACTGGTTTCCCATTCCCTGCCATCACCCGAAAATCTACGTCATGAGGCTCACACAACATTCCAGGACCCAAATACTTGTAAAACACCCCTTGAGGAATGGTAGACACCTGGGACCCAGTGTCAATCAAAGCTTTCAATTTAACCCCCTCTACTACTATTTGTACATAGGGGCAGAGGGCAATATACATTGAGAGTCCTGTTTTTGTGCTGGTTGATTCCGGACCTTCTGTGGTTACTCTCGGGGTGCGGTCCTCGACCCCAGGGGATACCCGTTTAAAGCCCAACATTGGCTCTTCCAGTGTCCAGTCTTGATACAATGGCTACAAACAGGCCGTTGAGTCCCAGGGGGTCGCACAGAGGGAACATTAGGGGGCCTGGCAGGTCGAGGGTCAGACTCTTTGGATGAAGGGGAGTTAGCCCTGCCTTCCATCCCTTTAACCGCATTAGTCAACTGGTCAATGTCCTGTCGTATGTGCTGTAAGTCATTAGCCCGGGAACTAGGAGGAGGTGAGACGGCGGCAGGTTGGGGTGTAGTTATGGCTGGGGTCGGGGCTGCCATGGGGAACTAACTTCTTCTGCATCGGGCCCTGATTCAATTACTTTAATGGCCAACCTCTTAAAAGCGGGGAAGGTCATATTGGGGTTTTGAGACGCCAGCATCCTGAGTTGGGCCTTGTCCCACTTATTCTGGACCTCATCTATAAACCTGTCCATCAATACCCGGTTACCCTGATCGGGCGTGATGCCATCTAGCTTTTGTACCGCTTCTAAGGCGTTCTGTAGGGCTACAGCATAGGCCCTAAGAGTCTCACCGGGTTTTTGACGTCGCTCATACAGTCTTAGACGTACCTCAGAGGGGGAGTGAGACTCAAACACTTGATAGAGCCCCTCAAAGATTTTCTACACTGTAGCCTTGTCGGCCGATGGCCAATAGTGTTGCTCGCAAATATTCGCAATTCGAATTTTAATCGCGAATATTGCATATTCGTGAATTTGCGAATATTGCGAATATAGCACTATATATTCGTAATTACGAATATTCGTTTTTTTTCCCGCATATTCGCGAATATTGAGCCCTCCTTTCTTTAATGGTATAGGGAACTATGACTAGTGCATTAACTCTCACAGTATGTAAAACAGTAAGATAAGCAGGACTGTCTTGGCAGCACAGTGGTATGGGAGACCACCACTGGTTTGAGTCCCCGGGTAGGACAGAGTGTTACAGTGTTGTGATTTAACTTTACTTTCCTGGAAAAGCTGCTGAGTTGCCCATAGCAACCAATCAGATTGCTACTTTCATTTTTCACAAGGCCTCTGCAAAATGAAAGAAGCAATCTGAATATGCGCATATGCGGAAAACCAGTGTAGAGGAAGAGTTGTGCAGTTGCCCATAGCAACCAATAAGAATGCTTCCTTCATTTTTGAAAAGGCCTCTGAAAAATGAAAGAAGCGATCTGATTGGATGCTATGGGCAACTCAGAAACTTTTCCTCTGGACAGGTTTTGATAAATCTCCTTCTATGGGGGAGATTCATCAGAACCAGTGTAGAGGAAGAGTTGTGCAGTTGCCCATAGCAACCAATCAGATCGCTTCTTTCATTTTGCAAAGGCCTTGTGAAAAATGAACGAAACAATCAGATTGGTTGCTATGGGCAACTTAGCAGCTTTTCCAGGAAAGTAAGGTTTAACCACAACACTGTAACACTCTGTCCCACCCCAGGACTTGAACCAGTGATGGTCTCCCATCCACTGTGCTGCCAAGACAGTCCTGCTTATCTTACTGTTCTACATGCTATGAGATTCCCCATAGGCCACAATGGCCCTATTAATTTCATTGGGCAAAAAATCACAGAGTTAATGCTCTAGTCATAGTTCCCTATACCATTAAAGAAGAGAGGGCTCAATATTCGTAAATATGCGCATATATTTTCGCATATGCGCAAAAAAATTTATATATTGAATATGCGAATTTCACGAATATATGACAAATATTCGTCCATAGATTCGCAAAATATTGCGAATTCAAATATGGCCTTTGCCACTCATCACTAGTAACCAACCATAGTTGTTGTACCTATTTCTACTGCTGTAGACACCATTTGTTAAAATTTGGTCACATGCCTTAGATTAGAATACAAAGCTCTCACCACCGGATGTCACGATTGTAACACAATGTAGCTGATCTGTATATACAGCAACCGTAAGAATATACAGTTGGGATCAAAAGTTTGGGCACCCCAGGTAAAAATTTGTATTAATGTGCATAAAGAAACCAAGGAAAGATGGAAAAATCTCCAAAAGGCATCAAATTACAGATTAGACATTCTTATAATATGTCAACAAAAGTTAGATTTTATTTCCATCATTTACACTTTCAAAATAACAGGAAAAAAAATGGTGTCTGCAAAAGTTTGGGCACGCTGCAGAGTTAATATATTGTACTGCCCCCTTTGGCAAGTATCACAGCTTGTAAACTCTTTTTGTCCATTCTTCCTTACAAAAGACTTCTAGTTATTTGAGATGTCTGGGCTGTCTGTCACGCACTGCTCTTTTAAGGTCTATCCATAGATTTTCATTTATGTTGAGGTGAAGAGATTGTGAAGGCCATGGCAAAACCTTCAGTTTAGGCCTCTTGATGTAATCCCTCGTGGATTTCGAGATGTGTTTAGGATCAATATCCATTTGTAGAAGCCATCCTCTCTTTAACTTCAGCTTTTTCACAGATGGCATCAAGTTAGCATCAAAAATTTGCTGAAATTTTATTGAATCAATTTTTCCTTCTACTCGTGAGATGTTCCCTGTGCCACTGGCTGCAATACAACCCCAAAGCATGATTGATCCACCGACATGCTTAATAGTTGGACAGAGGTTCTTTTCATTAAATTCTGCTCCCTTTCTTCTCCAAACGTACAAACTTTGCTCATTCCGGCCAAAAAGTTCAATTTTAACCTCATCGGTCCACAGAACTTGTTTCCAAAATGCATCAGGCTTGTCTATATGTTCATTTGCAAAGTGCAAACGCTGATTTTTGTGGTGAGGACGTAGAAGAGATTTTTTTCTGATGACTCTGAAGTATCTCTTTATAGTGGAATAGTGTACCACAACTCCAGTGTCTGCGAGATCTTTCTGGAGGGATTGTGCAGTCAAGCATAGGTTTTGAATAGTTTTTCTCACAATCCTGCGAGCTGTTCTGTCTGATATTTTTCTTGGTCTTCCAGTTCTCGCTTTAACTTCCACTGTTCCTGATGACTGCCATTTCTTAATTACATTCCGAACAGAGGCTATTGACATCTGAAAACATTTTGCTATCTTCTTATAGCCTTCTCCAGCTTTGTGAGCGTCAACTATTTTCAGTTTCAAATTTCTAGACAACTGCTTAGAAGAACCCATGGTGCTGATTGTTGGGGCAAGGTCAGATGAGTCTGGGCATTTAAAACCTTTGAGATTGACATCACCTGGTCTTCCCAGATGATGATTGAGAACAATCCATGACACTGGCAGGTCTCAGCTTTGCAAAGGGGGAAGTGCATGCTATAAATTCTGCAGGGTGCCCAAACTTTTGCACGGTGCACATCTTGGGAGAATTCATTCTACAATCCTCTCCCCTTGTAATATAAGAGGGAAACTCACAATCTGTATCACACTTTACATGTCCACCGATTATCAGACTCAGCTTAATGACTATACATATCATCAACCACAGTCTGATCCATGTGAATCCAGCATCACTGCAACAAGAGAGCAGAGACAGTTTATGGACATCTACAGGGAGAGGTACCGATCCCTGCCACTCACCCCCGGCAGGTGCTTGTTAATCTGGTATACACAGACTATAGGGGCTGTTTTGGAGCTAATGGTGTAGTCTGTTATCGTGTGGTGTGATTGGCGCTGTGATCTGATGGCTGCAGTGTGTATATAGTCCTTGGTGTTATATAGGATCAGTGCTCACTGCACAACCAGGAGGGACTGATCATGATGAGTGTGGTGAAAGGGGAGAATGCAAGCATTAATTAGTTAACATTGGCCTATTGGGATTTGAACAGATTTAATGCTGCCTATGAGCTGAGAAATACCACTGATACTGTGGTGTCCTCACTGCTGTGTATTGTGGTGCTCGAGTCCTTTGTAATTTAGTTTCATTATTGTAGTGCACATTACCGCTAAAAGGTTAACAATCTGATCCCGTGGGTACTCAAATAGGATGCAGGTTTTGTTCCTTCAACTCAGGTCAGATATGCTGCAGGACCGGCTGTACCCACGGACAGTTTGCAAACATTTATTTTGCACTGTTTGCAAACTGACTGTCGGTGGGTCCCGCAGCATATCTCAATACTGTTGTAGGACGCAGCATATCGAGTATATGTACCATATGGACAATATGTAATAATATATACTGTAGATGTATGTAGATGTAAACTTTTACATTATATATATATATACAAAAAAGTATTGCAGCACTACTTATCCTAGTCCGTGTGGGGTGCCAGCGCCCAGACTTGATCAGAGTCCCCGTGGTATAAAAATAGAAAAGCGCAGCACTCCTCCAGTAAGTGAAAAAAGTGGATTTATTTGCTCACATGTAAAACAGCAATGTTTCTGTCCTACTATAGGACCATTCTAAAACTGGAGGAGTGCTGCGCTTTTCTATTTATATATATATATATATATATATATATATATATATATATATATATATATTTGATATATATATATATATATATATATACAAGAACCAGATACAGGCGCAGCACTCCAACAAAAAGCGATTTAATATCTCATGTCAGCATTACTGATTACTAATGCTGACATGAGATATTAAATCACTTTTTTGTTGGAGTGCTGCGTCTGTATCTGGTTCTTATCTTGGATGGACTCTGATCAAGTTCTTTGGGACGCTGGCACCAATTTTCTGGTTGGACTGGATAGGTAGTGCTGCTTTATTTTGGGATTATATATATATATATATATATATATATATATATATATGCAAATCAAAAAATGTTGCAGTATCTTGTAATACCTTTCTTATTGGACTAACAGAATTTTGTAGAGACAAGCTTTCGGGATTCCTCCCTTTATCAAGTCTAAAGCAAATCTAAGCTCACAAGCAGAAGACACAGGTTACATCTCACAAATATGCAGGGGTTAAGACATATTGGCCCTCATTTACTATTGTAAACCCGACTTGTTTTGTCGGGGTTTTTTGCGCATCTTTGTCTGCGCCATGTCGCAGACATCGTGCGCCAGTCTGCGACACGATGCAACATTTTTTCCCGACGGACCCGATGTGGATTTTCCCAAACCCGAAAAAGGGGCGTAACCCGACATTTCTGAGCTTTCCCACGTATTTATAAAGGTTTCCTACCCGAATTTGTTGAATTGTTGTGGATTTTTTCCCGACAACTCAGAGGAGTTGGAAACCAAAACCAACAAAACCCACGTGCGACAAACAGGATGCGACATAATAATAATAAATACCAGGGGAAAAAAGCAGTCGGGTAAGAAAGCAGCATAGACTTACAACCCGATTTTCTAAGTAAATGAGGGCCATTGTCTTAACCCCTGCATATTTGTGAGATGTAACCTGTGTCTTCTGCTTGTGAGCTTAGATTTGCTTTAGACTTGATAAAAGGAGGAATCCCGAAAGCTTGTCTCTACAAAATTTTGTTAGTCCAATAAAAAAGGTATTACAAGACACTGCAACATTTTTTGATTTGCATCTGCATCATTGGACTAATGTGGCTACTCAAATTTACTATATATATATATATATATATATATATATATATATATATATATAGCTATCCATCTCTCTCTCTCTCTCTCTCTCTCTCTCTCTCTATATATATATATATATATATATATAAACTGTATATATATATATATATATATATATATATATATATATAGATGTATAAATCATTTCTGTATATGTATATTTTTTTTTCACTCATGTAAATGTAGATGTAAACTTTTACTTAAGATCATATATCTCGTTCACACAGCATACAGATGAATGAAGAACAGGAAATAGGAGGGAAATACCTTAATTAAATAATGAAACCATAGCCAATTAAGGTCAAATTACCTATTTGACCTTAATTGGCTGTGGTCTCATTATTCAGTTAAACTTAACTAACCTTAATTTATTAACCTTAATGCCATAACAGGGTGTATCTTCTTTCTTATAATAGCCGATCCTGATCGAGGGATTTTCTCTTTACCTTGCCAGTTTCTGTATCAGGGCCATTAACTTTATTAAGGGGTACTCCAACCCACAAACACTTCTCCATAAGATAGGGGATAAGCGTATAGGGGCAGGAATAGCACTTTAGCATAAAGCCGCCATCATGAACCCAATATCCAAGAGCCCTGTTTGTTTGGCTCATCCATTACACTGCAGTTAGTTCTTCTCCTACTATCCCTCTCTCTTTCCTAGCTGCAGGTATTACAATGCTGCATTTTCAGAAACTTGTGCAATAAACCAAATCGGTCGTCTACTCGACATTAATCTAACTGGAGCTCATGGTTGTGGCAATTGACCTAAATAGACCACATATAGCATTGTATGCATATTGGTGCCCATGGCTTCTTCAAAGACATATTATTAAAAAAAAAAAAAAAATTTTACATTTATATTTTATTGAATTTTATTCAGATAACATACACAACAAATAAACTGGTCATATTATAAAGGGCATTTGACCAGTTACAGGCAATGACAGGTAGCAAATATTCAGTTGAAGAGCATAAAATCAACCTGTAGCTACATTACCAATGGATACTGCTGGACTGGCAATATAGCTGTAGCTAACATCCTCAATACCTAACTTTACTTTACTAATCTCCTGTCACCACATCAGCACACTTGCTTTGACTTGAAAAAATTTGAACAAATGGCAACTGTCCCCAACTACACAAAATTACAAAACAAAGCAAAACAGATATAGAACAAGGAGTCACCACCTTCTCCCTGCAGAGCTGTATGATCACCGCCCATGTATCCCCCGGTTACGGACAGCAGCGATCCTGAAGAGAAGGAAGCGCCATCATAGACCTCTGTAAATGTATTGATTTTTGGCAAATTAAGGAAACAGCCATTTTTTGCTTACTGTATTATACATATTAGTGATGTCCCTGTCCTCGGCTGTCTCTGACTCCTGAAATTATTCATGGCAGCACATCTAAAAGCCCGAAGAATTTACATAAAATTAATGGGGCTAAAAAAAAGTCAAGTAAAAATAAAAAAAATTATGATTTAGAACGAAAACTAGAAAAAATAAAAGTATGAAATGCACTCCTCATTCATTTTTAACCCCTTCCCGTAGAATTACTTATATAAAAGTCATGTTATGCTAGTAGTTCACGCATCATGATGTTTATATAAGTCATTCAGTTCCAGCGATGTGCGGCCTCACACGGGTTAACAGGCAGAAGTCCCGCTGTTACCAGCGGGAGACAACTTCTGCAAGCCCCCCAGGACCATCTGTGAATGGTCCTGGTCAGCAATCACTGTGATTGGTCTACAGGGACCAATCACAGTGTCTCAGCTGAACGGGGGGGTTAAAGTTCAATTCCCCCACTCTGCCCAAGCCTAGAAATCGTGGCAGAGCAGGGGAAGATGAGAGCTGCTGTGGGGACATACCGTAGGACTGGCAAAGGCAGCGGGTACCGGCGGCAGGCAAGTGGAGGAGGCAGCAGCGGCAGGCAAGTGGAGGAGGCAGCGTCGGCATCAGAGGCAGCAATGAAGATCGCTGTAAAGTGATCTTCACTGCTGCTTCTAGGAGTTTCAAAACTACAAATCCCTGAATACAGACACCTACATAAGAGACTATACCTCAAAGAGGTGATAGATGATAGAAGCACCACCAAAAATACAGAAAAAATTATCCACAAATAAACAGAAAATAGAAGAAAGTTAACAAAATCTTTATTAAAGTATATCATTGATTAAAAAACAATAGCACAAATACATAATAAAAACAAGGCACCGAAAAACACTACAGATGGGTAGGTGAGGACTGGAACTAAGTATAGAGAGGTAATAAATATAAATATGAGGTCAAAGGGCAATAAAAGTAAATGTCAGAAGTGAAGACGCACCAAATTGCTGCTGAACGCAAGCACGAGGGCAAGGAGAGAATAAACAAAGGGATCAGACCCAAGGACCAGAGGGAACAAGTATGCCAGACCTTACCTACCAACCCCAACGATCGTTTCACCACTAAATGGCTTCCTCAGGGGGTGTGGCTATCCTACCTTCTCACCGGCCTAATATGCCGCATCACAGCCAATTACATCTCATCACATTACACAACTCCCTGAATACCCAGACAGCCTTTGGCAACATCTGGAGGGCCACAGTTTGGAGACCACTGTGCAGTGGTCTCCAATCTGTGCTCTTCCAGATGTTGCAAAACTACAACTCTCAGCATGCCCAGACAGTCTAGGCATGCTGGGAGTTGTAGTTCTGTAACATCTGGCCCTTCAGATGTTGCCAAACTACAACTTCCAGCATGTCTGGGCATGCTGGGAGTTGAAGTTTTGCAACATATGGAGGGCTACAGTCTGGACACCACTATACAGTGGTCTCCAAACTGTTCTCCTCCACGTGTTGCAAAACTACTACTCCCAGCATGCCCTTCGGCAGTCTGGGCATGCTGGGAGTTGTAGTTTTGCAACAACTGGAGGCACACTGGTTGGGAAACATTATCTGTTTCCGTCAGTGTTTCCCAACCTGTGTACCTCCAGCTGTTGCAAAACTATAACCCCCAGCATGCAGAACAACAAGTCCTAGCATGCCCTTATGCTGTCACTGCATCCTGGGAGTTGTAGTTTTGTAACAGCTGGAGGTTTCCACCCCCCCCCCCCCTTGCCACACTATTTTGGAAACTACACCCCTCAAGGAACGTAACAAGGGGGGAATCGAGTCTTTATACCCCACAGGTGATTGCCCAACTTTTATTGAAGTGGGACGTGAAAATGAAAAATTCGATTTTTAACACTAGAATGCTGGTGTTACCACAAACTTTTGATTTTCACAAGGAGTAATAGGAGAAAATGTCCCCCAAAATTTGTAACCCCATTTCTTTTTAGTAAGGAAATACCTCTATGTGGATGTAAAGTGATCTGTGGGTGCACTAGAGTGCTCAGAAGGGAAAGAGCGACATTGGACTTTTGGAGAGCGAATTTTGCTGAAATTGTTTTTGGGGGGCATGTCGCATTTCGGAAGCCCCCATGATGCCAGAGCAGTAAAAAAAAAAAAAAAAAAACACATGGCATACTATTTTGGAAACAACACCCCTCAAGGAACATTACAAGGGGTAAAGTTAGCGTTAACACCCCACGAGTGATTAACGAACTTTCGTTAAAGTGGGACGTAAAAATAAAAAATACATTTTTCAATAAAATGCTGGTGTTACCCCAAATTTTTCATTTTCACAAGGGGTAATAGGAGAAAAAGCCTCCAATACCTCATATGTGGATATAAAGTGCTCTGCGGGTGAACTACAATGCTCAGAAGAGAAGGAGCGCCATTGGGCTTTTGGAGAGAGAATTTGGTTGGAACAGAAGTTGGAGACCATATGCGTTTACAAAGCCCCCATGGTGCCAGAACAGTGGACCCCCCACATCTGACCCAATTTTGGAAACTACACCCCTCACAGAATTTAATAAGCGGAGCAGTGAGCATTTACACCCAAAATTTAATGTTTCATTTTTACGGATCACTGTTCCAAAAATCTGTCAGACACCTGTGTGGTGTAAATGTTCACTGTACCCCTTATTACATTAAGTGAGGGGTGTAGTTTCCAAAATGGGGTCACATGTGCGGGGGTCCACTGTTCTGGCACCATGGGGGCTTTGTAAACGTACATGGCATTAAATTCCAGCCTAATTCTCTCTCCAAAAGCCCAATGGTGCTCATTTTCTTCTGAGCATTGTAGTGCACCTGCAGAGCACTTTACATCCACATATGGGGTATTTCCTTACTCAGAAGAAATTGTGTTACAAATTTTGGGAGGCTTTTTTTCCTATTACCCTTTGTGAAAATGAAATATTTGGGGTAACACCAGAGTTTCAGGGGAAAAAAAACTAATTTTTTATTTTCACGTCCAACTTTAACGAACATTCGTCAAAGACCTGTGGGGAGTTAAGGCTCACTCACTATACCCCTTGTTACGTTCCTTGAGGGGTGTAGTTTCCAAAATGGAGTCACATGTGGGTGTTTTTTGTTTTTGCTTTGCGTTCATGTCAGAACTGCTGTAATTTTCAGACACCACTGTGCAAATCACCAATTTAGGCCTCAAATGTATAAGGTGCTCTCTCACTCCTGAGCCTTGTTGTGCCTCCGCAGATCATTTTACGTCCACATATGGGGTATTTCCATCCTCAGGAGAAATTGCGTTACAAATTTTGGGGGTCATATTCTCCTTTTACCTCTTGTAAAAATGAAAAGTATGGGGCAACACCAGCATATTAGTGTAAACATTTTTATTTTATTACACTAACATGCCGGTGTTGCCCCCAACTTTACTTTTTCATAAGTGGTATTAATTAGTAACGCAATTTCTCCAGCTGTTGCAAAACTCCCAGCCTGCCAGGACAGTCAATGGCTTTCCAGCAATACTAGGAGTTGTTGTTTTGCAACAGATAGAGGCTCCGTTTAGGAAACACTGTCGTATGAGACGTTTTTCATTTTTATTGGGGGTGGGTCAGGGGGACGTGTAAGGGTGTGTATGTAGTGTTTTTAGGGTACATTCACACAGGCGGGGGTTCACAGTGAGTTTTCCGCTGGGAGTTTGAGCTGCAGTGGAAAATTTGCCGCAGCTAAAACTTGTAGAAGGAAACCCACTGTAAACCCCTGCCAATGTGAATATACCCTGTACATTCACATGGGGGGGGATCTTCAGCTCTTGCAAAACTAAAACTCCCAGAATGCACTGACAGACCATACATGCTGGGAGTTGTTTTGCAACAGCTGTAGGCACACTGGTGGGGAACCACTGGGTTAGAAAACAGACTCTAGCTCAGTGATTCCAACCCGTGTGCCTCCAGCTGTTGCAAAACTACAACTCCCAGCATGTACGGTCTGTCAGTGCATTCTAGGGGTTGAAGTTTTGCAACAGATGGAGGCACACAGGTTGGAATCACTGAGTTAGGAAACACACTCTAGCTCAGTGTTTCCCAACCAGTGTGCCTACAGCTGTTGCAAAACTACAACTTCCAGCATGCACTGACAGCCGAAAGGCATGCTAGGAGTTGTAGTCATGCAACAACTGGGGAAGAACAGTTTGGAGACCGCTAAGTAGTGGTCTCCAAGCTGTAGCCCTCCAGATGTTGCAAAACTACAACTCCAAGTATGCCCAGACTGTCCAGGCATGCTGGGAGTTGTAGTTGTGCATCCCTGACTGTCTGGGCATGCTGGGAATTATAGTTTTGCAACATCTGGAGGGCTACAGTTTGGAGACCACGTATAGTGGTCTCCAAACTGTGCCACTTCAGATGTTGAAAAACTACAACTCCCAGCATGCCCAGAAAGTCAGTACATGCTGAAATTTGTAGTTTTGCAACATCGGGAGGACCACAGTTTGGAAACCACTACATAGTGGTCTCCAAACTGTGGCCCTCCAAATGTTGCAAAACTACAACACTCAGGATGCCTAGACAGGCCTTTTAGAAGGCCAAAGTGAAGATCACTTACCAGCGTCACTGCAGCCTCCTCCACCGCCGTACTTTCTGGCTGCACTCCTCCTGCCGCTGCTGCTCTTATACCGCCGCTGATGCAGCTCCGGTAAGCTGGCATGCTCCCCCCCAATCGCCGCACTTGTTCCCCCGCCCCCAACTGCCATTGGTCGGTCAGTCCTGATCGACCAATGGCAGGGGATAGGAGGAGGGGGCACCCCTGCCACCTTGCTCCTATCCCTCGGGGTTATCAGTATGGTCTCTGACAGCGCCGATCACCCTTATTTTCCAGGCGATCAGGTCACCAGTGACCCGAATGGCCCAGAATCACAGCAAATCCCCAGTCTGAATTGACTGGCGATTTGTGGTGATCGCGGACATGGGGAGGTCTCAGGACCCCCCCCCTAGGCATTGCCACAGGATGCCTGCTCATAGATATCATCAGTCATCCCAGTCCGATCATCGCCCAGCAAGTGGTGGTGATTGGAAATACGGAGGGCGTACCTGTCCTTAAGTACCAGGACGCGAGGGCGTAACTGTACGCCCTCCGTCCCCAACAGGTGTTTTTTTTTTTTTCAAGGAAGCATCTTTATATGCTTTTTTATGTATTGTAAGTCCCACAAAAGTTTGCTGGAACACTGATATGCTTCTCTGTACACTGTAAAGAATATTACTAGTGAATATTACTGGTATTAACAGTTAAGTCATGCACAAATTAATGGATAACTGTATTAAAGCTGCTCAATAGACATCAGCTTCATAACCAATAACTCATTTATTTTTTCCTATTGTCGTTTTGTACATTAATTGCATTTCCTAATTAGGTTACAGTAGATAGCAGACTAATTAGAAGCCTGTTGATTGTTCTGAGTGTGGTTAGACCCAGTAGCCAGTGACAAATCATTCTCAACCTATACCTGCATTCTCAGTAATTATAACACCGTCAGCAAAGGACCAAAGTAAGGAGATGAATGAATTCCCCTCAGATTACTCCACCTTTAATAATCACAGGGGGTCAATTGGGTCAATTACTGTTTCAGTTTGCCCTATTCCGACTGCATGTAAAGCAGCTTACCAAGAGCTTAGAAAGTGCTTTGATTATAACACTATTTTATAGCCTTTATCTTTGCAATTGCAGGCATTTCCAATATGGGATAATGAAATTCACCAGATGGAAGGGTACTACTTTATTAGCTTAGAATGTGCCTAGTCAGATATTTTGAAAGGAACTGTTACCGTAGCCTCTCTGTTTCAGAAATACAGGCTGGCAGCAATATTTTTCCTTTATGACTTCAAACACTTTATACTTTTCAATACATACTTTCTCAAGAAACTGCAAGTTGAGCAGAAAACTATAAAGGTTCCGTTCAGACATAGATTTTGTCCACTTTTTGTGGCCAGAAAAAGCTCCACAAAAATGCACTCACTCCCTCCATTTTTTCCCCCACCATGGTGCAGTTTATAGTATTTTTGTAGCTTTTTGAAATCTTTGTTTTTCTCATTACAAGACTATCATAATTTGGACCAACTTTCATATATATATATATATGTATATATATATATACTAGCTGAGTATCCTGCGTTGCCCGGTTTTTCCTACATAACCCTTGTGGGAGAGGAAAAGCAAGAAGGAAGTTCTTGTCCTTATATCCGAACCTCATATCCCATCTTCTCATCCCTATCTCACATCCCAACCTTATATCCTGTCCTCATATCCCTTCCTCATATCCCAACCTCATATCCTGACCTCATATCCCGTCCTCATATCCCGTCCTTTCATCCGGACCTCATATCCCAACCTCATATCCTATCTTCTTATCCATTCCTCAAATTCTATCCTAATATGCCGTCCTCATATCCCAACCTTATATCCCGACCTCATATCCCGTCCTCATATCCCATCCTCATATCCCGTCCTCACATCCCAACCTCATAACCTTTCCTCATATCCTGACCTCATATCCCATCCTCATATCCTGTCCTTATATCCCAACCTCATATCCCATGCTTATATCTCGTCTCATATCATGTCATCATATCCTGTCCTCATATTACTTTCTCAAATTCTGTCCTCATATTCTGACCTCATATCTCGTCCTTATAACCCGTCCTCATATTTTGTCCTAATAACCCATCCTCATATCCAGTTCTCACTCCTCATATCCCGTCCTCATATCCTGTCCTCATATCACTTCCTAAAATCCTGTCCTCATATCCGACCTCATATCTTGTCCTCATGTTCCGTCCTCATATTTTGTCCTCATAACCCATCCTCATATTTTGTCCTCATAACCGATCCTCATATTTTGTCCTCATAACCCATCCTCATATCCAATCCTCACTCCTTATATCCCGTCCTCATATCCTGACCTCATATCCTGTCCTCATATCCTGACTTCATATCTCATCCTCATATGGGGCTGAGTTGTGTTGAAGAGATTGTAGGCCGAAAATAGAAAGGAGGCGTGGTTTTGTGGAAGTGGGCATGACTTGCAAGCTGATAATAACCTACAATACGCCACACCCACCATTTAAGCCACACCCCTTTTATTTTCTACTCTTTTTGTGCATTTGTCCAGCTTTTATTACTATTAATTGCTGTAAATTTGAGATTAATTTTTACTAATATACTTACACTGATTGTATATTATTTGTTCCATCCTATATGCATATTTTTAATACATGTCCTTGTATCTAATAAAATTATATATATTTTTATATATTTATTTGTTATTTACATTTATTGGGGCTCAAGGGTTACGCCTTGTCGGCGTATTGTAGGTTAATATTTGGTCTCTCGCTCCAATAGACCCCTTTTCATTTATTTCTATTAGAGCCAATTTTTGGACTATTTTTTAGGTTGATGACTTGCAAGCTGGACAAATGCACAAAAAGGGTAGAAAATAAAAGGGGTGTGGCTTAAATGGTGGGTGTGGCGTATTGTAGGTTATTATCAGCTTGCAAGTCATGCCCACTTCCACAAAACCACGCCTCCTTTCTATTTTCGGCCTACAATCTCTTCAACACAACTCAGCCCCATATGAGGATGAGATATGAAGTCAGGATATGAGGACAGGATATGAGGTCAGGATATGAGGACGGGATATAAAGAGTGAGGATTGGATATGAGGATGGGTTATGAGGACAAAATATGAGGATGGGTTATGAGGACAAAATATGAGGATGGGTTATGAGGACAAAATATGAGGACGGAATATGAGGACAAGATATGAGGTCGGATATGAGGACAGGATTTTAGGAAGTGATATGAGGACAGGATATGAGGACAAAATATGAGGACGGGTTATGAGGACGAGATATGAGGTCGGAATATGAGGACAGGATTTGAGAAAGTAATATGAGGACAGGATATGATGACATGATATGAGGCGAGATATAAGGATGGAATATGAGGTTGGGATATAAGGACAGGATATGAGAATGGGATATGAGAATGGGATATGAGGAAAGGTTATGAGGTTGGGATGTGAGGATGGGATATGAGGACGGGATATGAGGTCGGGATATAAGGATGGGATATGAGGACGGCATATTAGGATAGGATTTAAGAAATGGATAAGAAGATAGGATATGAGGTTGGGATATAAGGTCCGGATGAAAGGACGGGATATTAGGACGGGATATGAGGTCAGGATATGAGGTCGGGATATGAGGAAGGGATATGAGGACGGGATATAAGGTTGGGATATGAGATAGGGATAAGAAGATGGGAAATGGGGTACGGATATAAGGACAAGAACTTCCTCCTTGCTTTTTCTCCTTGCATATTTTTAATACATGTCCTTGTATCTAATAAAATTATATATATTTTTATATATTTATTTGTTATTCACATTTATTGGGGCTCAAGGGTTACGCCTTGGTGGCGTATTGTAGGTTAATATTTGGTCTCTCTCTCCAATAGACCCCTTTTCATTTATTTCTATTAGAGCCAATTTTTTGGACTCTTTTTTTAGGTTGATGACTTGCAAGCTGGACAAATGCACAAAAAGGGTAAAAAATAAAAGGGGTGTGGCTTAAATTGGGTGTGTGGCTTTGTCAGATTGGGTGCGGCATGTTGCAGGGGTGTGGCAGGACTGATGCACTCACCAGGAGGTGCAGATCAGAGCTTGGAGTAAGGTACTGGAAGTCCTATACAGTGATCCCCCGAAGTACGATGTCCCCGACATACGATAAGGGGCCATTGCATGTTGAAGGCAGCATAAACATTTTGTATGGTGGGGCCATCGCATAAATGGCTATCCGGCAGCGCCGAATGCTTCAGCTGCTGCCGGATAGCCGTTTTATGTGCCTCATGCAGAGGCGTAGCGTGGGGGGTGCAGGGGGGGCCGGCAACACCGGGCGCAACATCTGGGGGGGGGGCGCGCTTGCACTCGCAGCTCTCTGCCCCTGCCTGGCTCACTCACTCTCTCTCTGTTGTGCCAGCTGTTCGAATCCGTTATGAGCCGCCGGGTCGCCGCCCACTGTGGAGGCAGTGGCGGATCCAGGGGGGGAAATGGGGCAATTGCCCCCCCCCCCCCCCCCGAGATTGTTGCCCCTCTTCCTGAACTATTGCATGGTGGAGCGGGAGCTGTCGGCTGTCCTGCTCCACCACCCCTTTCTCACGCCCGTCACCTTACTATCACACGCCACGGCTGCTCCATTCCTGCAGTCAGTGAGAGCCAATTACGGCAGGCCAGCGCAATGACATCACATCATCGCGCCGGCGCCCGGAGATCACGTCCCCGCGGCTCTCACTGACTGCAGGAATGGAGCAGCCGCAGCGTGGGGGAGAGGTGACGGGCTTGAGAAAGGGGAGGGGGGGAGCAAATTATAAATGAGAGGGGCAAATGATGCGTAAGGGGCACATGTCAGGGGGGCATTATATGTGGGGGCACATGACAGGACCCCCCCTGTCATGTGCTCCTCATATATAATACCCCATGTCCTGTGCCCCTCACATATAATGCCCCCCCCCTGACATGTGCCCTTCACATATAATGCCCCCTGTCCTGCCCCCTCAGGGGCATTATATGGGAGGGGCACATGTCAGGGGGGCATTATATGTGAGGGGCACAGGACATGGGGCATTATATGTGAGGGGCACAGGACAGGGGACATTATAAGTCAGGGTCACATGTCAGGGGGGCATTATATGTGGGGGCACATGACAGGGGGGCATTATATGGTAGGGGCACATGTCAGGGGGCAATATATGTGGGGTCACATGACAGGGGCCCCCTGTCATGTGCCCATATAATGCACATATAATGCCCCCCTGACATTTGCCGCTTACTTATAATACCCAAAGTCATGTGGCTTGGATCATCTCCAGGGTATGGTTCCATTTTGATGTTTAGTTTCTGTTCTTGATATTTTTTGTCGTTTGCGATGGTTGTGATACGACATATAATAGCATGGCCCATGCTAGGTTACTACATTTGTAGATTTGTATTCATAGACCAGCTGAAAATATGGAGAATGTGTAATGCATGTTCACACTCAATAAAGTGTTTGAAAATAAACTTGTATTTAGATGCATTTTACTTTAATTACATCAATATTTTCAGTATCCAAATCTATTAACGCCTTAAGGATGCAGCCCATTTGGGCCTTAAGGACGCAGACAATTTAATTTTTCATTTTCTTTTTTTCCTCCTCACCTTCAAAAAATCATAACTCTTTTATATTTTCATCCACAGACTAGTATGAGGACTTGTTTTTTGCACCACCAGTTGTCCATTGTAATGCCATCATTCACTTTACCATTAAATGTATGGCGCAACCAAAAAAATACTATTTATGTGGTGAAATTAAAAAGAAAACCGCAATTTAGCTAATTTTGGAAGGTTTTGTTTTCACGCTGTACAATTTACGGTAAAATGACATGTGTTCTTTATTTTTTGGGTCAATACAATTAAAATGATACCCATGATAACATACTTTTCTATTACTGTTGTGCTTAAAAAAAACTTTTTAACCAAATAAGTACGTTTAAAATCCCCCTATTTTGAAGACCTATAACTTTTTCATTTTTCCATATAAGCAGCAATATGAGGGCTCATTTTTTGCTCCATGATCTGTACTTTTTATTTATACCATAGTTTCTTATATAGAACTTTTAATCAATTTTGATAACATTTTTTGGGAATAAAATGTTACAAAAAAGCATCTATTTTGGACTTTTTTTTTTTTACATTCACGCCGTTCACCGTACGGTATCATTAACATTTTATTTTAATAGTTCAGATATTTACACACGCGGCGATACAAAATATGTATATAAAATATTTTTTTAACACTTTTTGGGGGTGAAGTAGGGAAAATGGGACAATTTACGTTTTTATTGGGGGAGGGGGTTTTCCACATTTTTTTAACTTTATTTTTTTACTTTTTTTACTTTTATTTTTACACTTTAATAGTCCCCATAGGGGACTATTTATAACAATCACTCGATTGCTAATACTGTTCAGTGCTATGTATAGGACACAGCACTAATCAGCATTATCGGTGATCTTCTGCTCTGGTCTGCGGGAAGGCAGATCAGAGCAGAAGACGCTGGAAAGGCAGCGGAGCCAGGTGAGGGGACCTCCGTCTGCCGTCTCCGTCATCCATGTTAGTGACCGCGATGCAGCAGATGCCGTGATCTGTATTGATCACGGCATCTGAGGGGTTAATGGCGGACATCCGCAGGATCGCGGTTGTCCGCCATTACAGGCAGGTCCCTGGCTGCGATCAGCAGCTGGGACCTGCCGAGCATGATCCGGGCATGATCCGCCATAGACCATGCGGGTAAATTAACATTATATTTTTATAGTTCGGACATTTACGCATGCGGCGATACCACATATGTTTATTTTTATTTACACTGTTTTATTTTTTTATTGGGAAAAGGGGGGTGATTCTGACTTATTATGGAAGGGGGTTAAATTATCTTTATTAACACTTTATTTTCACTTTTTTTTTTGCAGTGTTATAGCTCCCATAAGAGGCTATAACACTGAACACACTGATCTTCTACACAGATCACTGCCAGGCAACAGCCGGGCATTGATCAGTGTTATAGCCGCTTGACTGCTCCTGCCTGTATCTCAGGCACGGAGCAGTCGATCGCCGATCGGACAGCGAGGAGGCAGGTATGGACCCTCCAGCTGTCCTGCAAGCTGATCGGGACACTGCGATGTCATCGCGGCGGTCCCGAACAGCTCCACTGAGTTAACGGGCAAAGTTTACTTTCACTTTAGACGCAGCGATCAACTTTGATCGCTGCATCTGAAAGGTTAATACCGGGCATCACCGCGATCAGTGATGTCCAGTAGACTTGTGCACTAGAAAAATGTTCGTTTCATTTCGGTTCAGTTTTTCGTTTTGGAAAAAAATTTTGGTTCGGTAATATTTTTGATTTTGATTTTTCGGATACATTCGGTATTCGGTCTGATTTTTCGGGTACATTCGGTAAATCTTTTTGTTCTTTTTTTGCACTTTAGCGATCCTTAAAAATTGTGGAGATACCTTCTTTATAAAAATTTCGTAGGGTACCATAAAAAAATTATAATAAAAAAATGATACAGTAGTGATGGAAAAATTGTATCTAACGAAATGTATCATTTTTATACATCCGAATGCATGAAAACATATTTTGAACATTCCCGAATAGCCACGATAATACGAATAGCAAAATAACGAATGCATTCATTATTTACCGAATGCATGCAGTAAATAACGAATGCATTCATTATCCGTAAACGAACGTAAATAATTCATTCTAATAACAAAAAAATTATTTAAAAAATACAGTAGTGATGGAAAAAATTGTATCCAACAAAATGTTTCTTTTTTTATTATGAAATGTTGATTAATTTTTAAACAGGGATCAATTTATGTGAGCGGGTAAAGCACTAAAAATGTAGCCGGCAATAATAAAAATGTAGTGTGTGCGTGTTTTTCACTTTAAAAAAAAAATTTTTTTAGGTAGTACTACTACTCCCAGCATGGAACACACTGTTCCATGATGGGAGTAGTAGTTACCTGTAGTAATTGACATATTGCCAGGGTTCGTTGTGATCCTCTTGTATAATGTATAGATGCGGCAGCCGCTCTTCTATGGTCCCCTGCACTCACGTATATATACACATATTAATATTTCCCGCACAGCTTTGATTGGCCAGATGGTTCCAGCCAATCACTGCTCTCTGTGAGAAATAGGAATATGTGTATATATATGGCCGTGCAGGGGACCATAGGAGAGAGGCCTTTTCAGGCTTAGTAGTGGAAGCCGGTCTTATTGACTGAATCCATAACTAGGCCAGGGCTTAGTGCTAGCCCCAAAAACAGCTAGCGCTAACCCCCAATTATTACCCCGGTACCCACTGCCACAGGGGTGCCGGGAAGAGCCGGTGCCAACAGGCCCGAAGCGTCAAAAATGGCGCTCCTGGGCCTAGGCGGTAACAGGTTGGCGTTATTTAGGCTGGGAAGGGCCAGTAACAATGGTCCTCACCCACCTTGGTAACGTCAGGCTGTTGCTGTTTGGTTGGTATTGTGCTAAGAATGAAAATACGGGGAACCCTATGCGTTTTTTTTTATTTTTTTATTTTTTTATTCAGCACAATACCAACCAAACAGCAACAGCATGACGTTACCAGGGTGGGCGAGGACCATTGTTACTGGCCCTTCCCAGCCTAAATAACGCCAGCCTGTTACCGCCTAGGCCCAGGAGCGCCATTTTTGAAGTTCCGGGCCTGTTGGTACCGGCTCTTCCCGGCACCCCTGTGGCGGTGGGTACCGGGGTAATAATTGGGGGTTAGCGCTAGCTGTTTTTGGGGCTAGCACTAAGCCCTGGTCTAGTAATTGATTCAGTCAATAAGACCAATTTCCACTACTAAGCCTGAAAATTCAATAAAAAAAAACTCAACACATTGGAAAAATTATTTTATTTAAAAAAAACACTCCCCCACAGCCTTCGTTAACCATTTTATTAAAAGAAAAAATAATAATCCGCCGTAATCCATTGAATCCGCAGTAATCCTCTGCATACACGGATCTGAAACGAAAAGAAAAAAACACCAAAAATTGGTTATGACATTTTTGGCGCTGTCCGCTGCGGAGAACATCCTATGATGCAATGTCTACCCAAACAGGGAGCCACAAATTGGTGCAAACTACAACTCCCAGAATGCCCAGACCGCCTTTGGCTCTCTGGGCATGCTGGGAGTTGTAGTTTAGCAACAGCTGGAGTCTCCCTGTCTGGGTAGACACTGCCAGAAGGGTCTGTTCACATTATCCAAAACGGACAATGTGAACAGAGCTTCAGATTAACTAGCCTAGTTCCCTTCTGTAGCTCCGCCCCCTATTGAGGTCATCATTAGGGGGCAGAGCTACACGTACTTGCCCGATACTCGAGGGAAGTAAGCGGACTTCGTCTTCTGTATACACTATATACAGCTATCTATAGATAGCTGTATATAGTGTATACCGCCCAAAGGGTTAACCTACACTGTCCAGCAGTGTAGGTTAACTCTTTCCTTGCCGGGCTTGCGCATAGCGTACAGCTCAGCAAGGGGTTAAGTGAGCCAGCAATGTGTATACTGTATACACATTGCAGGCTCACTGTAAGTTCTTGCTGGGCAGTAGATATACCATGTATACCTACGGCTCAGCGTCAGCTGTTCTCCAGGCTTTGTAGCCCTGAGAACAGATGATCCCGACATTCACATAAGGACGATCGCGGCGGGTGTCAGGAGGAGTGACATCCGCTGGGATCTGTCCCTTACTGCAGGTACTAATACTCCCAACATGGAGCACACTCTGCTCCATGCTGGGAGCTGTAGTACCTGCATTAATAGACATATCGCAGCGAGTGTAACTTCTTACACCCGCTGCGATCTGTCTATTAATGCAGGTACTACAGCTCCCAGCATGGAGCAGAGTGTACTCCATGTTGGGAGTAGTAGTACTTGTAGTAAAGGAAAGATCACTGCGGGTATCACTGGTGACACCCGCTGTGATGCTCCTGTGTAATGTATGGATGCGGCGGCCGCTCTCCTATTCCTATTTCTCACAGAGAGCTGTGATTGGCTGGAACCATCTGGCCAATCACAGCTCTGTGGGAAATATGAATATGTGTATATATACGTGAGTGCAGGGGACCATAGAAGAGCTGCCGCCGCATCTATACATTATACAAGGGGACCCCGTGTTCCATGCTGGGAGTAGTAGTACTACCTAAAAAAAAAAAATTTTAAAAAGTGAAAACACGCACACACTACATTTTTATTATTGTCGGCTACATTTTTAGTGCTTTACCCGCTCACATAAATTGATCCCTGTTTAAAAATTAATAAACATTTCATAATAAAAAAGATACATTTTGTTAGATACAATTTTTTCCATCACTACTGTATCTTTTTTATAATTTTTTTGTTATTAGAATGAATTCTTTACGTTCGTTTACGGATAACGAATGCATTCGTTATTTTGCTATTCGTATTATCGTGGCTATTCTGGAAGGTTCAAAATATGTTTTCGTGCATTTGGATCGGTCCGAATGCCCAAAAATGGTAAAATTCGGTAAATTAGACATTCGTGCCGAACCGAATTGCACATGTCTAATGTCCGGTATTAGCCGCGGGTCCACCGGGACCGAGCCGTGGGTCTGATGGCCGCCGGGACCGAGGCGATGTGACGCAGTGTCAGCGCGTGACCCTGTGTTCTATGGCGGGAGTCCGCTCATGACGTATGCATTCTTTATGTGGCGGGAAGGGGTTAATGGTGCTTATTCTGATTGGGCTGTCTTGGCTTTTACTAGTGGTCAGTCTTTGGTCCTGTTCTATTTAATATATTCATTAATGACCTTGTACACAGTATTCTATGTATCACATTGAAGAGTAAAGTAGCAATCTTTGCAGATTATACTAAACTCTGTAAAGTGGTAAACACTATAGAGGACAGTGCACTGTTACAAATGGATCTGGATAGGTTTGAGGTTTGGGCTGGGAAGTGGCAGATGAGGTTGAACACTGATAAATGTAAGGTTATGCACACGGGAGGAAAAATCTGTTGTGGGATTATGTATTAAATGGAAGCACACTTGGGACGACTGACATAGAAAAGGACTTGGGAGTCTTAATTAACAGTAAATTTAGCTGTAGTGACCAGTGTCGGGCAGCTGCTGCCAAGGCAAATAAAATTATGGTGTGCATCAATAGGGGCATAGACGCCCACAACAAGGAAATAATTCTACCGCTGTACAAATCACTAGTGAGACCAAACATAGAATACTGTGTACAGTACTGGGCACCTGTGTATAAGAAAGATATAGTGGAGCTGGAGAGGGTTCAAAGACGGACAACCAGGGTAATACGGGGAATGGGAGGACTACAGTACCCAGAAAGATTATCAGAATTAGGGTTATTTAGTTTAGAAAAAAGAAGGCTTAGGGGTTACCGTTTAGGACTGTATCTATAACAAGGGGGCATCCTCCACGTTTTGAGGAAAGAAGGTTTCTACACCAGCACAGACAGGGGTTCTTTACCGCAAGAGCGGTGAGACTGTGGAATTCTCTGCCTGAAGAGGTGGTCATGGTGAACTCTGTAAAAGAGTTCAAAAGGGGTCTGGATGCATTTTTGGAGAATAATAACATCACCGCTTATGTATACTAGATTTATAGGGAGAGAACGTTGATCCAGGGATTTATTCTGATTGCCATATTTGGAGTCGGGAAGGAATTTTTACCTCTAGTACGAGGTTTTTTTCCTTCATCTCGATCAACTCATTAGGGACTCATTAGGGTTATAGGTTGAACTTGATGGACTCTGGTCTTTTTTCAACCTTATGAACTATATTACTATGTTACTAAGGAGTTTGAAAATCTCATCTCGGTACCTAAAGGCAGTCAGGCTACCTCTTGAAAGTGCATGGAGGGCTGTGCAACCCCCCAAAGAAATGCCACCCCACACCATTACTGACCCACTTTAAAAGCGAAACGGGGTCTGGTGGGTATGGTCTGGCACCCTTTACTACATTGTGGTTAATTTATCTTTTATATGATCTTCCCTTGGCAGCCCTGCTGGACCTTATTGTTGATTTAGGCTCAAGCCTTTGCTCTGAGACCTCTGGACTGGACTTGACCTCAGCAGAAAGTGAAACACAAGAGAGAGAGAGAGATTGTAGTACCTCCCCCTCTTATAAAGGGGTGCTGAGCAAGGAGCCCATAGGCCATCTGCGGGTCACCTGGTCACATGGTGCTCTCTGGCTAACAAACATATGATTTAAACACGTGAAAAACATTGTCATGTGGCTAACAAACATATGACCCACTTCAAAGGTCCTTTGCACTTAAAGGGGTACTCCGGTGAAAACCTTTTTTCTTTTAAATCAACTGGTGGCAGAAAGTTAAACATATTTGTAAATTACTTCTATTAAAAAAATCTTAATCCTTCCTGTACTTATTAGCTGCTGAATACTACAGAGGAAATTATTTTCTTTTTTGAATGCTCTCTGATGACATCACAAGCACAGTTCTCTCTGCTGACGTAATTATAATAAGGCTTAATTTATTGTTGTCCTTAGTGGGATTTGAACCCAAGTCCCCAGCACTGCAAGGCATACATCTGCTATGCATGGATGCTAAAATGGACAGAGATGTCAGCAGGGCGCACTGTGCTCGTGATGTCATCAATGTTCCAAAAAGAAAGGAATTTCCTCTGTAGCATTCAGCATCTAATAAGTACTGGAAGGATTAAGATTTTTTAGTAGAAGTAATTTACAAATATGTTTAACTTTCTGCCATCAGTTGATTTAAAAGAAAAAAGGTTTTCACCGGAGTACCCCTTTAATATACAACCTATTCACATTATGGGGGAAAACTGCAGGAGAGCCCTGAGGACGCACAGGGACGCAACTTGACTGGACTGTAGGGACATATGCCATACTGGGACATCACACACACACACATATATATATATTATATATATATATATATATATATATATATATATATATATATATATATATTTATTATATATATATATATATATATATATATATATATATATATACCATATATGCCGGCGTATAAGACGATTGGGCGTATAAGACGACCCCCAACTTTTACAGTTAAAATATAGAGTTTGGGATATACTCGACATACAAGACTACCCCTCCTACCGCATTGTACGGTACCTTGTATTTCCCCCCACATTAGGTAGGCAGTATAGTTCCCCCCACATTAGGTAGGCAGTATAGTTCCCCCCACATTAAGTTGGCAGTTCCCCCACATTAAGTTGGCAGTTCCCCCACATTAGGTTGGCAGTTCCCCCACATTAGGTTGGCAGTTCCCCCACATTAGGTTGCCAACTCCCCCACATTAGGTTGCCAGCTCCCCCACATTAGGTCGGCAATTCCCCCACATTAGGTCGGCAGCTCCCAAACATTAGGTCGGCAGCTCCCCCACATTAGGTCGGCAGCTCCCCCACATTAGGTCGGCAGTTCCCCCACAATAGTAGGCAGCTCCCCCACATTAGTAGCAGTTCCCCCACATTAGTAGGCAATTCCCCCACATTAGGTCAGCATTTCCCCACATTAGATCAGCATTTCCCCCACAATAGTAGGCAGCTACCCCCACATTAGGTCAGCAGTTCCCCCACAATAGTAGGCAGCTCCCCCCAACAGACATACAGCTTCCAGCCATATACAGTGTATGGCTGCCGGCTGTATGTCTGTACGGCCCGCACAGTGTTCCAATCACAGCTCCTCCGGCCCGGGTCACCATCTACTGCTATGGCCTATGGACCATAGCAGTAGGTGCCGGGAATGGGGAGTGGTGACCGGATCACTTAAGATAGCACGGCCGGTCACTCACCAGGCCCCGGCCGGCGGGTCCTCCTGCGGTCCTCCTGGTCCTGCGCTACTCTGCCTCTATGGTTGTACGCACAGGAAGTCACTGACGTCCCGTGCGTACAACCATAGAGACGGAGGACCGGGCCGCATGAGGACCGAAGGAGGATCACAGGAGGACACCGGGGAATGGTAAGTGACCGGCGGACATCCTTATGTCCCGAAAACATTTTTCAGGACACAGGAATGTCCGGGATAGGAATACTTATGATTATCTGCCCGGGCCGGCTCCCATGTGTGGCTGCAGGCGGGGGTCGGCCAGAGCAGGTAAAAACTAATAACTATATACTAAAAACCAGGGGGCCTCCAGCTATTGTAAAACTACAACTCCCAGCATGCCCGGACAGCCTTTGCCGTGCTGGGAGTTGTAGTTTCACAACAGCTGGAGGCCCCCTGGTTTTTAGTATACAGTATTAGTTTTTACTTTCTCTGGCCGGCCCCGCCTGTAGCCACACACGGGAGCCGGCCTGGGCAGATAATCATAGGTATTCCTATCCCGGACCTCAATACCCGGCGTATAAGACGATCCCCGACTTTTCAGAAGAAAATTCGGGGTTAAAAAGTCATCTTATACGCCAGGATATACGGTGTGTATATATATATATATATATATATATATATATATATATATATATATATGTAGAAGGTAGGCAGCACAACCACGTACTCTGCAAGTCTTGGGGTGCAGGCAAGGATAGCAGTCCCAATCGCAGACAGCTCAGATAATCCAAGATGCAGAAAATATAGCAGCACACCCAGTAGTAAAGTGCAAAAATCGGGATTTATTGACCCATATCAGATGCGACGTTTCGACGGCATCCCGCCATCTTTTTCAAGCATGATACACAGGTTACAACATCCGCATTATATCAGGTGTGTGATTAACAAACAATCAAGTATAAAAAGTGTTATAAACAGTGATCAAATATACAATCATGGGAGTAAAGTGTATACAGAATATAAAAAACGTAAGTGACAAAATCAATCAATCATAACATGAATATAAATTAGGTACAAAATATAAAAAATAAACATATATCAATATCCCTAGTTCAGAATCCACAGGTGCGCCAAATCAGCAGTGAATTAAAAACAATTAAAAACATGTATTCTACCTTGAGACAGATCCACAGACTCCTGCACGCCCATGGACGCCATAACGGCGTTGTATACTTCCGCATCGGTATCCGGCAGTCATGTGATCATCACCTGATCACATGCGTCACATGGGCTTCACCGGCTTCAGCCAGCCGGTTCGGCGCATGCGCACATATTGTGGTATAACGTGCATAGTGTTAAAAAATAATAATGGAGATTCTAAAGGTGATGATTTCAAAGATCAATGTGCTAGATGCCTTAGGTGGGACTCCCGCCCATGTCATTGTACACACTGTTGTGAGCTCCTGCGTCCTCCCCAACATTGCGGAAAACGCATGCGAACCGCAGCACAGTGTGTACAGAGGCATAACTGAGTAAATTAATTAATGAAAAAAATTTTTTTATTATTATAAAAGTGACCAAAAAAAAGTGGGTTTCCGACACGTCCCACCGGAGAACCGGTAGAACGTGGCGAAAGGAAAAAACAAAAGATGATATGATATATAAAAAAATGTGAAAAGGAATAATGATAATAAAGTGCAAAACATGTATAAAAATTGTGGGGATATATAATAACCCAGTGTGCAAAGTATAAAAATTAACACAGTAATGATAGTGGTAACGTGAAATTATAAAAATAAATAGTGATACTTAAAAATATTTTATTATAATTAAGACAGTGTTTCACTAGTGTGAAGCACGCATGGTAAATCATAGATGCATAATGTGTCCAATAGTATAAAAATAGTGATCCCAACACTATTGTGTAGAAGATCAAAAAAGGAAAAATGGTAACAAAATGGTGTTATATTTATCTAGAATTTATAGTAAATTTGTTGGATGTCTCCTCTGACCAACGGTCAGAGGACATTTATCTATATGGTATACAGTAGTAGAATAAATCTAACATCACCAATTTGAAACAATAGTTAACTAGAGAAACAGTTATAGCTGGGCAGGAGAATAGTTGGATTTGTCTCTTCGGTATCATATTGCTTGAAATCTAAAAAGAAAGAGAGAATAGTATAAGTGTCATAGACACACAAGTATTTAAATATATAGTATACCGTTTAGGAATAAAATAAACCTGTGTACTATTCTCTGATGAGGAGCATGATTCTAGGCCCTATAAATGGATGGTGTAATGGCAAAATCGACATTTAGACCCTTAGGGCGTAAAGATTCAAGTTCAAAAATCCAAAATAGTTCCCTTTTCTTTAGTAGACTGACCCTGTCTCCCCCGCGCTTAAGCAGTGGGACATGGTCAACCAAAATGTATCTCAAGTCGCCCTCTGTATGTCCTGCCTCAACAAAATGTTTCGACACCGGCAAATCCATCCGAGCTTTTCGGATGGAGTACCGGTGTTGGTTGAGGCGGGTACGGAAGTCGAGGGTTGTCTCTCCCACATACAGAAGGCGACAGGGGCAGGTCAAGATGTACACTACAAAACTAGAGGTGCATGTCAAGTAGTGGTTAATTTTGTACTCTCGATTGGTCTTAGGGTGTACAAATGTTGGTCCTTTAAGCATGCGGGGACAGTTAATACAGTTCCGGCATGGAAAGGAACCTCTTTGTTTGACTGTTAGATATCTCTGTTGTTCATTGGGTTTCAGAGACACATCAGTTTTAACCAATTTGTCTTTCAGACTAGGTGACTTACGGTAGGACATTAACGGGGGTACCCTAAAGTCGGGGACCGTCGGGTGATATTCACTCACTATGGACCAGTGTTTGCGAATGATATTCGCTATTCTGCCTGAGTAAGTATTGTAAGTAGATACAAAAGCCATTCTAGGTAAGCTAGCCTTTTTCTGTTTATTGTGTATCAGTTCCCGTCTCCCCATGGTTAGGACTTTCTCTTTGCTCTCCTGTAATAAATTACGGGGGTAACCCCTTTTGGTAAAGTTGGAAATCATTTTGTCCAATGCTGGTTCCAATTTGTCATCCATCCCTACCACACGGCGGACCCTCATCATCTGGCTTGATGGGAGGGACCGAACCATGGGGCGGGGATGGTGGCTGTCATATCGAACAATTGAGTTGCAATCAGTCGGTTTTGTGTATAAGTCGGTATTAAGACGATCTCCTTCAATTACGACTAGTGTATCTAAAAACTGTGCTGCCGTCGAGGATGAAGTTAGCGTAAATTTAATGTGTTCATTAACCTGGTTCAAAAAATTAAAAAAGTCATGTAACTGGGTATTGGTGCCCGTCCAAATGAGGAAGATGTCGTCGATGTAGCGCCACCACCCCAGCACATGGCTGAAGTGGTGGCACACATAGACGACATCTTCCTCCAGGGCCGCCATGAACACGTTGGCATACGTAGGTGCCACGTTCGTGCCCATGGCGGTCCCTGTCAACTGTAAATAAAAAGAATCATTGAACATAAAATAGTTATTTTTGAGTACCATCTCGAGTAATGTCAGAATAAATTTACTTTTTCCATCTGAAAAATCTTTTGTAATAGCATTCCCCACTGCTGTCAACCCCGCCTCATGGGGAATGGACGTATACAGGGATGTAACGTCTAGAGAGGCGAGGATGGCACCAGGGGGGATTTTAATTGTCTCAATGTGTCTTAGAAAATCAGCAGTATCACAAATAAATGATTTTGCGCCTGTTGCATACGGTCGCAATACCCGATCCAAGAAGATGGAAATGGAACTCATGATAGACCCACGCCCGGAGACAATTGGTCTCCCGGGTGGGTCCACCAGGGATTTGTGGATCTTGGGTAAGACATACAAAAATGGAGTAGTAGGAAATTTGACATAAAGAAATTCAAACAACGATTTGTCAATAACACCATCATATAATGCACTATTCAAATATTCGAAAATTTTCCTATCAATATTGCACTTGGGGTCTGTATTGAGTTTCTGATAGGTGGACACATCAGAGAGTTGCCTGTGTGAAGTACACAGGCAACTCTCTGATGTGTCCACCTATCAGAAACTCAATACAGACCCCAAGTGCAATATTGATAGGAAAATTTTCGAATATTTGAATAGTATGATGGTGTTATTGACAAATCGTTGTTTGAATTTCTTTATGTCAAATTTCCTACTACTCCATTTTTGTATGTCTTACCCAAGATCCACAAATCCCTGGTGGACCCACCCGGGAGACCAATTGTCTCCGGGCGTGGGTCTATCATGAGTTCCATTTCCATCTTCTTGGATCGGGTATTGCGACCGTATGCAACAGGCGCAAAATCATTTATTTGTGATACTGCTGATTTTCTAAGACACATTGAGACAATTAAAATCCCCCCTGGTGCCATCCTCGCCTCTCTAGACGTTACATCCCTGTATACGTCCATTCCCCATGAGGCGGGGTTGACAGCAGTGGGGAATGCTATTACAAAAGATTTTTCAGATGGAAAAAGTAAATTTATTCTGACATTACTCGAGATGGTACTTAAAAATAACTATTTTATGTTCAATGATTCTTTTTATTTACAGTTGACAGGGACCGCCATGGGCACGAACGTGGCACCTACGTATGCCAACGTGTTCATGGCGGCCCTGGAGGAAGATGTCGTCTATGTGTGCCACCACTTCAGCCATGTGCTGGGGTGGTGGCGCTACATCGACGACATCTTCCTCATTTGGACGGGCACCAATACCCAGTTACATGACTTTTTTAATTTTTTGAACCAGGTTAATGAACACATTAAATTTACGCTAACTTCATCCTCGACGGCAGCACAGTTTTTAGATACACTAGTCGTAATTGAAGGAGATCGTCTTAATACCGACTTATACACAAAACCGACTGATTGCAACTCAATTGTTCGATATGACAGCCACCATCCCCGCCCCATGGTTCGGTCCCTCCCATCAAGCCAGATGATGAGGGTCCGCCGTGTGGTAGGGATGGATGACAAATTGGAACCAGCATTGGACAAAATGATTTCCAACTTTACCAAAAGGGGTTACCCCCGTAATTTATTACAGGAGAGCAAAGAGAAAGTCCTAACCATGGGGAGACGGGAACTGATACACAATAAACAGAAAAAGGCTAGCTTACCTAGAATGGCTTTTGTATCTACTTACAATACTTACTCAGGCAGAATAGCGAATATCATTCGCAAACACTGGTCCATAGTGAGTGAATATCACCCGACGGTCCCCGACTTTAGGGTACCCCCGTTAATGTCCTACCGTAAGTCACCTAGTCTGAAAGACAAATTGGTTAAAACTGATGTGTCTCTGAAACCCAATGAACAACAGAGATATCTAACAGTCAAACAAAGAGGTTCCTTTCCATGCCGGAACTGTATTAACTGTCCCCGCATGCTTAAAGGACCAACATTTGTACACCCTAAGACCAATCGAGAGTACAAAATTAACCACTACTTGACATGCACCTCTAGTTTTGTAGTGTACATCTTGACCTGCCCCTGTCGCCTTCTGTATGTGGGAGAGACAACCCTCGACTTCCGTACCCGCCTCAACCAACACCGGTACTCCATCCGAAAAGCTCGGATGGATTTGCCGGTGTCGAAACATTTTGTTGAGGCAGGACATACAGAGGGCGACTTGAGATACATTTTGGTTGACCATGTCCCACTGCTTAAGCGCGGGGGAGACAGGGTCAGTCTACTAAAGAAAAGGGAACTATTTTGGATTTTTGAACTTGAATCTTTACGCCCTAAGGGTCTAAATGTCGATTTTGCCATTACACCATCCATTTATAGGGCCTAGAATCATGCTCCTCATCAGAGAATAGTACACAGGTTTATTTTATTCCTAAACGGTATACTATATATTTAAATACTTGTGTGTCTATGACACTTATACTATTCTCTCTTTCTTTTTAGATTTCAAGCAATATGATACCGAAGAGACAAATCCAACTATTCTCCTGCCCAGCTATAACTGTTTCTCTAGTTAACTATTGTTTCAAATTGGTGATGTTAGATTTATTCTACTACTGTATACCATATAGATAAATGTCCTCTGACCGTTGGTCAGAGGAGACATCCAACAAATTTACTATAAATTCTAGATAAATATAACACCATTTTGTTACCATTTTTCCTTTTTTGATCTTCTACACAATAGTGTTGGGATCACTATTTTTATACTATTGGACACATTATGCATCTATGATTTACCATGCGTGCTTCACACTAGTGAAACACTGTCTTAATTATAATAAAATATCTTTAAGTATCACTATTTATTTTTATAATTTCACGTTACCACTATCATTACTGTGTTAATTTTTATACTTTGCACACTGGGTTATTATATATCCCCACAATTTTTATACATGTTTTGCACTTTATTATCATTATTCCTTTTCACATTTTTTTATATATCATATCATCTTTTGTTTTTTCCTTTCGCCACGTTCTACCGGTTCTCCGGTGGGACGTGTCGGAAACCCACTTTTTTTTGGTCACTTTTATAATAATAAAAAAATTTTTTTCATTAATTAATTTACTCAGTTATGCCTCTGTACACACTGTGCTGCGGTTCGCATGCGTTTTCCGCAATGTTGGGGAGGACGCAGGAGCTCACAACAGTGTGTACAATGACATGGGCGGGAGTCCCACCTAAGGCACATTGATCTTTGAAATCATCACCTTTAGAATCTCCATTATTATTTTTTAACACTATGCACGTTATACCACAATATGTGCGCATGCGCCGAACCGGCTGGCTGAAGCCGGTGAAGCCCATGTGACGCATGTGATCAGGTGATGATCACATGACTGCCGGATACCGATGCGGAAGTATACAACGCCGTTATGGCGTCCATGGGCGTGCAGGAGTCTGTGGATCTGTCTCAAGGTAGAATACATGTTTTTAATTGTTTTTAATTCACTGCTGATTTGGAGCACCTGTGGATTCTGAACTAGGGATATTGATATATGTTTATTTTTTATATTTTGTACCTAATTTATATTCATGTTATGATTGATTGATTTTGTCACTTACGTTTTTTATATTCTGTATACACTTTACTCCCATGATTGTATATTTGATCACTGTTTATAACACTTTTTATACTTGATTGTTTGTTAATCACACACCTGATATAATGCGGATGTTGTAACCTGTGTATCATGCTTGAAAAAGATGGCGGGATGCCGTCGAAACGTCGCATCTGATATGGGTCAATAAATCCCGATTTTTGCACTTTACTACTGGGTGTGCTGCTATATTTTCTGCATCTTATATATATATATATATATATATATATATATATATATAGGAAAATAGAAAAGAGCAGCACAACCTCTCAGAGGTGTAATTATGGGTGCAAGCAGTAAAAGGTCCCGGTTCAGGGGTCCCATGGATATCCACACCAAGAGAAACGAGGACCGCAGCACTCCAGAAGTGAAGGTGAAAAGGATTTATTGACCTGACGTCAAGGAACAACGTTTCAACTGCCCAATTGCAGTCTTTAGTAAGCTCAACAACCAGTGAACATCACAAAATATTTATACTTAAGATATACATCAAGTTCATTGTTTAACAAGGTGAACATAAGTGATTACATTCATATTTTAAAAAGACATGTTAATAAAGTGCATTAATCAAAGTGCATGGTGTAACACTGATGAAGTGCAAATAACTAGGATGCTTTGCACTCAATTGTGCACCGCATTAATTACGGTCAGGTACTGTGGTTACAGTGACAATATGGACTAGAAGAAGGCGGTGGCGATATATAGATGATGGGGGAGATTTATCAAAGGATTTAGACTGGTTTTTCCTGTCTAAATTTGTCTCACAGAAAGTCGCAGTCTAAATATGTGCGACTTTTCTGCGACTTTTGCTCTAGAGGATTTTTAGAACATGATGCATGCAAGTCTATTTTAGACGGAAATGCATTGGAAAATGCATTGGTGCTGAATTTATCAAGTGCGACTTTTGTGCGACAAGTCGCATCTGCCCAAAATACGCTAAAATGTCAGACCATGTCGGAGCAGGTCTAAATGCAGTTTAAGCTGTAGACCCTGAAGTCTGAGCACAGAATTTATCAAGGGTTGTGAGACCTTTGATAAATTAGGAGCACAATAGACAGGAGACTACCACATATGCTGGTCTATAAGCATACCCAGAATAGACTAGATTAGTAAATGTCCCCCGATGTGTTTTTGATTTGGAGGAGTAGTGAAGGGGAGTTGTTGTCCTTTCACTCCTTCCTGAACGAAATCAATCCACACATTCAATTCACACTCGACTGGTCCTACACCTCTGTAAATTTTCTTGACACGACAGTCTCTTTTTATGACAATAAAATCCATACAGATCTTTACACCAAAAATACAGACTACAACTCAGTACTCAGATATAACAGTTTTCATCCCTGTTGTTCTGAAGCCCTCCTAACCCTCTGGTTAAGTCTTATAACCTCTTTCTTACGAATCTAGTAGTCTTCCTCGTTCCCATTCCCTTCTGTCCCTTTGGAACCCTTTCCTGTCTCTTCTTCCTCCTTCTTTCTGTCCTCGTTTCTAACGATGCCTGTTTATTGATGGTGTTTTTTTACTTTACTTGAACTTTGTACTTTGAATAAAATTAATAAAGCAATAATATAAAAAAAAAAAAAACTGAAAAAAAACAAAAACTGTTTTCATCCCAAACACATAACCTGGTCCCTGCCGACAAGCCAAATGCTAAGGGAACGTTGCATTGTCAGTAGGGACAGTAATGTCAATTCAACCTTAGAACACATGGCAAATAATTTCACCAACAGAGGCTACCCTTCCATTCTGGTAGAACAGAGCAAAAAGAAAGTGAGGGAAATGGATGGATGAACTCTACTCTCCTCTACCAGATCCACCAAGTCACTCACCCGCATCCCCTTTGTCACCACATATAGTCCTAGTGCCAACAAAATAGCTGATACCATACGCAGATATTGGCATTTCATCCAGAAAAGTTTTCCTGACATCATGGAATTTCAGACACCCCTTTAATGTTGTTACGCCAAGCGCTCCGGGTCCCCGCTCCTCCCCGGAGCACTCACAGCGTTCTCCTACTCGCAGCGCCCTGGTCAGACCCGCTGACCGGGTGCGCTGCGATAATGTCCCTAGCCAGGATGCGATTCGCGATGCGGGACGAGCCCGCTCGCTATGCGCATCCCGACACGCTTACCAGACCCGCTCCCCGTCTGTGCTGTCCCGGCGCGCGCGGCCCCGCTCCCTAGGGCGCGCGCGCGCGACGGTTCTTTGTGATTTAAAGGGTCGATGCGCCACTGATTGGCGCATGGCTTTTAATTAGTATGTTCACCTGTGCACTTCCCTATATTACCTCACTTCCCCTGCACTTCCTTGCCGGATCTTGTTGCCATTGTGCCAGTGAAAGCGTACCCTTGTGTATCCCTAGCCAGTGTTCCAGACCTCTTGTCGTTGCCCCTGACTACGATCCTTGCTGCCTGCCCTGACCTTCTGCTACGTCCGACTCTGCTCTTGTCTAATCCCTTGTACCGCGCCTATCTCAGCAGTCAGAGAGGTTGAGCCGTTGCCGGTGGATACGACCTGGTTGCTACCGCCCCTGCAAGACCATCCCGCTTTGCGGCGGGCTCTGGTGAAAACCAGTAGCAACTTAGAACCGGTCCACCGACACGGTCCACGCCAATCCCTCTCTGGCACAGAGGATCCACCTCCAGCCTGCTGAATCCTGACAGTAGATCCGGCCATGGATCCCGCTGAGGTCCCGCTGCCAGTTGTCGCTGACCTTACCACTGTGGTCGCCCAGCAGTCGCAAAAGATAGTGCAACAGGGTCACCAGCTGTCTCAACTGACTGTGATGTTACAGCAGCTGCTACCACAGCTTCAGCAACCATCTCCGCCGCCAGCTCCTGCACCTCCTCCGCAGCGAGTGGCCGCATCCAGCCTCCGTTTATCATTGCCGGACAAGTTTGATGGGGACTCTAAACTTTGCCGTGGTTTTCTCTCGCAATGTCCCCTGCATTTGGAGATGATGTCGGACCAATTTCCAACTGAAAGGTCAAAGGTGGCTTTCGTGGTCAGCCTTCTGTCTGGGAAAGCCCTGTCATGGGCCACACTGCTCTGGGACCGCAATGATCCTGTCACTGCCTCTGTACACTCTTTCTTTGCGGAGATTTGAAGTGTCTTCGAGGAACCAGCCCGAGCCTCTTCTGCCGAGACTGCCCTGCTGAACCTGGTCCATGGTAATTCTTCAGTAGGCGAGTACGCCATCCAATTTCGTACTCTCGCCTCCGAATTTTCCTGGAATAACGAGGCCCTCTGCGCGACCTTCAAAAATGGCCTATCCAGTAACATCAAAGATGTGCTGGCCACACGAGAAATCCCTGCTAACCTGCATGAACTTATTCATCTTGCCACCCGCATTGACATGCGTTTTTCCCAAAGACGTCAGGAGCTCCGCCAGGATATGGACTTTGTTCGCACGATGCGGTTTCACTCCCCGGCTCCTCTCTTCTCTGGTCCGCTGCAATCTGTTCCTGGGCCTTCCGCCGTGGAGGCCATGCAAGTGGACCGGTCCCGCCTGACACCTTAAGAGAGGACACGCCGCCGCAATGAGAACCTATGCCTGTACTGTGCCAGTACCGAACACTTCTTGGAAGATTGCCCTATCCGACCTCCACGTCAGGAAAGACGCACTCGGATTCCGCACAAAGGTGAAACAGCTCTAGGTGTGAACTCTGCTTCTCCACGTCTTACTGTGCCTGTGCGGATTTCTTCTTCCAACTTCTCCTTCTCAGCTGTGGCCTTCTTGGATTCCGGATCTGCAGGAAATGTTATTTTGGACTCTTTTGTCAACAGGTTCAACATCCCAATGACCAGTCTCGCCAGACCCCTCTACATCTCCTCTGTTAATGGTGAAAGATTGGACTGTACCATGCAGTACCGCACAGAACCCTTCTTAATGTGCATTGGACCCCATCATGAAAAAATTGAATTTATGGTACTTTCTAACTGCACCTCTGAAATTCTTCTTGGACTACCGTGGCTGCAACGCCATTCCCCTACCCTTGACTGGACCACCGGGGAAATCAAGAACTGGGGTACTTCTTGCCTCAAAAAATGCCTTATGTCTGCTCACAGTCCTGCCAGTCAAAACCCTATGTATTCTCCGATACCAGGTCTCCCCAAGGCCTATCTGGACTATGCTGATATTTTTTGCAAAAAACAAGCAGAGACTTTGCCTCCTCACAGGCCTTATGACTGTCCTATTGATCTCCTCCCTGGTACCACTCCACCCCGGGGCAGGATCTATCCTCTGTCTGCTCCGGAAACACTTGCCATGACGGAGTACATCCAAGAGAATTTAAAAAGGGGATTTATCCACAAGTCTTCCTCCCCTGCCGGAGCAGGGTTCTGCTTTGTCTCCAAAAAAGACGATGCGTTACGACCTTGCATTGATTACCGCGGCCTTAATAAAATCACTATAAAAAAACGCTATCCCCTGCCTCTTATCTCGAAACTCTTTGATCGCCTACGTGGCGCCAACATCTTTACCAAATTGAATTTAAGAGGTGCATATAATCTCATCCGCATCAGGGAAGGGGACTAGTGGAAGACCGCGTTTAACACCAGAGATGGACACTTTGAATATCTGGTTATGCCCTTTGGGCTTTGCAACGCCCCTGCTGTCTTCCAGGACTTTGTAAATGAAATTTTTCGTGATTTACTATATACCTGTGTTGTGGTCTACCTGGATGATATTTAGATTTTTTTCTTCTAACCTAGAAGAACACCGCCGGCATGTCCGCATGGTTCTTCAGAGACTCCGGGACAATCAGTTATATGCTAAGATGGAGAAATGTCTCTTTGAATGCCAATCTCTTCCCTTCCTAGGATACTTAGTCTCTGGCCAGGGACTCCAAATGGACCCGGACAAACTTTCAGCCGTGTTGGATTGGCCACGCCTCTCCAGACTCCGAGCTATCCAACGTTTCTTGGGGTTTGCGAATTACTACAGACAATTTATTCCACATTTTTCCACCATTGTGGCCCCAATTGTGGCCCTAACTAAGAAAAACGCCAATCCTAAGTCCTGGCCTCCTCAAGTGGAAGAGGCGTTCAACCGCCTCAAAACTGCCTTTTCGTCTGCTCCCGTACTCTCCAGACCTGACCCATCTAAACCCTTCTCACTGGAGGTAGCCGCCTTCTCGGTGGGAGCTGGAGCTGTACTCCTACAGAAAAATTCTTCCGGACATGGTGTTACTTGTGGTTTCTTTTCTAGGACCTTCTCTCCGGCGGAGAAAAACTTCTCCATTGGTGATCGAGAACTACTGGCCATCAAACTGGCCCTCGAGGAATGGAGGCACCTGCTGGAGGGGTCCAAATACCCAGTTATTATATACACTGATCAGAAGAATCTCTCTTATCTTCAGTCTGCCCAACGGCTGAACCCTCGCCAGGCTAGGTAGTCGTTGTTCTTTGCCCGTTTTAACTTTGAGATTCATTTTTGCCCCGCTGACAAGAACATTAGGGCTGACGCCCTATCTCGCTCCTCGGATGCCTCTGAAATAGAAACCTCCCTGCAACACATTATTCCTCCTGACTGTCTGATGTCTGCTTCCCCAGCTTCCATCAGACAAACTCCTCCCAGAAAGACCTTCGTCCCTCCACGCCAGCGCCTCAGGATTCTCAGGTGGGGACACTCCTCACATCTCGCCGGCCATGCTGGCGTCAAAAAATCCGTCCAGCTCATCTCTCGTTTTTATTGGTGGCCTACCCTGGGAGCAGATGTTGCTGAGTTTGTTCGGACTTGTACGGTCTGTGCCCGGGATAAGACTCCTCGCCAGAAGCCTGCTGGTCTTCTTCATCCTCTGCCTGTTCCTGAGCTACCATGGACTCAGATTGCTATGGACTTTATTACTGACTTACCTTTATCCCATGGCAACACAGTTATTTGGGTGGTCGTTGATCGTTCCTCCAAGATGGCACATTTTATCCCTCTTCCAGGTCTTCCTTCTGCGCCACAATTGGCGAAACAATTTTTTGTGCACATTTTTCGCCTTCACGGGCTTCCTACGCATATTGTCTCAGATAGAGGCGTTCAATTTGTGTCGAAATTCTGGAGGGCCCTCTGTAATCAGCTTAAAATCAAATTAAACTTCTCGTCTTCCTATCATCCCCAATCCAATGGGCAAGTGGAAAGAGTTAATCAGGTTCTTGATGACTATTTGCGACATTTTGTTTCCTCCCGCCAGGATGACTGGGCCGATCTCCTACCATGGGCCGAATTCTCATCCTGGAGACAAAGTGTGGCTCTCCGCCAAGTATATCCGCTTCCGTGTCCCCAGTTATAAACTGGGACCACGTTATCTTGGACCTTTTAAAATCAAATGCCAAATCAACCCTGTCTCCTACAAACTCCTTCTTCCTCCTTCTCTCTGTATTTCCAATGCTTTTCATGTCTCTCTCCTTAAACAACTTATCCTTAACCGCTTCTCTCCTAAGGTTGTTACTCCTACTCCTGTCTCCGGGTCCTCTGACATCTTCTCGGTTAAAGAAATTCTGGCATCCAAGACGGTCAGAGGTAAAAGATTTTTTCTTGTAGATTGGGAGAATTGCGGTCCGGAGGAGAGGTCATGGGAACCTGAGGACAACATCCTTGACAAGGACCTTATCTATAAATTTTCGGGTTCTAAAAAGAGGGGGAGACCCAAGGGGGGGGTACTGTTACGCGAGCGCTCCGGGTCCCCGCTCCTCCCCGGAGCGCTCACAGCGTTCTCCTACTCGCAGCGCCCCGCTCAGACCCGCTGACCGGGTGCGCTGCGATAATGTCCCTAGCCGGGATGCGATTCGCGATGCGGGACGCGCCCGCTCGCGATGCGCATCCCGACACGCTTACCAGACCCGCTCCCCGTCTGTGCTGTCCCGGCACGCGCGGCCCCGCTCCCTAGGGCGCGCGTGCTCCGGTTCTTTGCGATTTAAAGGGCCGGTGCGCCACTGATTGGCGCATGGCTTTTAATTAGTATGTTCACCTGTGCACTTCCCTATATTACCTCACTTCCCCTGCACTTCCTTGCCGGATCTTGTTGCCATTGTGCCAGTTCCTTGTGTATCCCTAGCCAGTGTTCCAGACCTCTTGCCGTTGCCCCTGACTACGATCCTTGCTGCCTGCCCTGACCTTCTGCTACGTCCGACTCTGCTCTTGTCTAATCCCTTGTACCGTGCCTATCTCAGCAGTCAGAGAGGTTGAGCCGTTGCCGGTGGATACGACCTGGTTGCTACTGCCGCTGCAAGACCATCCCGCTTTGCGGCGGGCTCTGGTGAAAACCAGTAGCAACTTAGAACCGGTCCACCGACACGGTCCACGCCAATCCCTCTCTGGCACAGAGGATCCACCTCCAGCCTGCCGAATCCTGACAAATGTCCTATCGGAGACCCCCTAGCCTCCGTAACAAACTTGTTAAGGCTGATATTTCTCTCAATCAGCATACCAACCAATCTTTCATTACAGTACAAAACAAAGGGTCATATCTGTGCAGACAATGCATAAACTGTAAATACATGGTTAAAGGTCCCAATTTTGTTCATCTAGGAACTGGTCAAGTTTTCCCTATTCATTCATACCCGACATGCACCATGGACTGTGTAATATATGTCCTCAGCTGTCCTTGTAATTACATCTACGTGGGCGAGACAACATTGCCCCTCAAAAATCGGATCAACCAACACCGTTACACTATAAGAAAGCAACAAACAGACCTACCAGTCTCCAAGCATTTTATGGAGGCTGGGCATACAGAGAAAGACATTAGGTTCACATTATTGGACCATATCCCCCCTCTCAAATATGGTGGAGACCGTACCAGTCTCTTGAAAAAGAGAGAGTTACGGTGGATACATACACTTAATGCTTTGAGACCACATGGTTTAAATGAGGAATTCGTGGTCACCCCAGGTATTCTCAATGTAATTTAATATTGAGAATGTTAGCTATTTTTATGTACGTTGCCTTTAGCAACCAATCTTATGTCATGTGAAACAATATTATATGAGTGTAATATATGTGTATACATATTTTACCGTATTATCTCTCATGCTTGGTTTGATTTGCTATTTTTTAGATCACTGTTCAGAAGAGGCAACATAATGAACACAGAAATCACCATGACAAGCGTCTTGACAAGCATCCTCCACTACAAGCATTTATAGGTCCTGTTGCCTGCATCTATACACCTGCAATAGGGCGAAACGATGGGGTATGTACCATCAGGCGCTTTGTGGCTACCCGTTGGATCGGGTTCCACATGCACGATTTGGTCTCTCTCCCTGCACAGGGTGCGAGCCTCTGGCACAACCATTCCCCTTGCTACTTTTGCCCATACTCCATTCATCCACATGAGGGTTGCCATACCCTCTAATGGCAACATTGGACTCAATCATGCAGCTGCGCCTGCGCGTAGTATAGTGGAGCTTGCTACCATGCTTGCAGTGACGCCTGCTCGGTATTGGCTATGCGCTGAACGAGTAAGTTCAAACGCATGTGCATTGCCTTACTAGACAGCACTACATGCCGGAAGTATGAGCGGCGTCCCACGCCATCCCAGCAGCCATTATACAGACGTCTTACATGGTAATTATATACTGTATCTTGATAGATTCATGTTTGATTTGCCTTCTTCTTGTATATATTGTCACTGTAACCACAGTACCTGACCGTAATTGATGCAGAGCACTATTGAGTGCAAAGCATTCTAGTTATTTGCACTACATCAGTGTTACACCATGCACTTTGATTAATGCACTTTATTAATATGGCTTTTTAAAATATGAATGTAATCACTTATGTTCACCTTGTTAAACAATTAACTCCTGGAGTGTTGCGGGCCTCGTTTCTCTTGGCGTATAAATATATATATATATATATATATATATATTATTATTTTTTTGTAAGCAAGCAACTAGTAAAATGGTGGGTAGGCAGTATATATCACTTAGGCTTCTATGTGACATAAGTCTGGAGTTTGAGTCCTGGGTTTTGGCAGTGACTGAAGGTTGTAGAGATAAAGTTCTGGTGTGTATTGGAGTTCTAAGGCTAAGTCTCCACTTGGTTTTTTGCACTGCGTTTTTAGGGATTAAAAAAACACCTGAAAAATCGCCAGTGCAAATGACGTCATCGTGCGTTTTTTCTTGCGTTTTTTCTTGCGTTTTTTCCGGCGTTTTTTCATTTGTGTGGAAATTGCACCTTGGCGGTTTTTTTTTTGGATACCAAAAAAAAAAAAAAGGGATGCAGCAGTGATGGAAATTTTTTTAATTAAACGCAATGTATATATTTTATAACCCCATTTTTATTATTTTTTAATAAAGAGTGTGTTTCACTTTTTTTTTATACATGTTTAACATTTTTTTTTTATGTAGTACTACTATTCCCAGCATGGAACAGACTGTTCCATGCTGGGAGTGATAGTACCTGTACTATAGACATATATCGTCCATAATATAGCAGAGAAGCGAGCGGGTCTATACATCGCTCGCCTCTCTGCACTATACTCCAGCCACTGATGTCAACAGAAATTCATATTTCCCACCCAGAGCTGTGATTGGCCGGATGGTTGCAGCCAATCACAGCTCTGAGGAAAAGATGAATGAATGAGTGGCCGGCACAGAGTATAGTGCAGAGCAGGGATGTGAGCGATGTATACGATCACTCCATCTCTGCTATAGACAGGACGATCACATCGGGTGTCAGTAGTGACATCCACTGTGATGTGTCCTTAAGCAGGCACTACTACTCCCAACATGGAGCACACTCTGCTCCATGCTGGGAGCTGTAGTACCTGTATTAATAGACAGATTGCAGCAAGTGTAACTTCTGACACCCGCTGCAATCTGTCTATTAATGCAGGTACTACAGCTCCCAGCATGAGGCAGAGCATACTCCATGTTGGGAGTAGTATTACCTGCAGTTATGGAAAGATCACTGCGGGTATCACTTCTGACAGCCGCTGTGATCCTCCTGCATGATGTATAGAAGCAGCCGCTCTCCTATGGTCCCCTGCACGGCCATATATATACACATATTCCTATTTCTCACAGAGAGCTGTAATTGGCTGGAACCATCTGGCCAATTACAGCTCTGTGGGAAATATGAATAAGTGTAAATATACGTCAGTGCAGGGGACAATAGAAGCTCGGCCGGCCGCATCTATACATTATACAGAAAGATCGCAGCGGGCAATCTGTCTATTAGTACATGTAGTACTACTCCCATCATGGAACAGTGTGTTCCATGCTGGGAGTAGTAGTACTAACTAAAAAAAAAATTACAAAATAAAGCAAAAAAGTGAAAAACACACACAATACATTTTTATAATTGTCGGCTACAATTTTATTTCCCCGCACACATAAATTGATCCCTGTTTAAAAAGTAATAGTTAGTTTTTTTCAATAATAATACAACTTTTTTCTTCACTACTGTATATTTTTGATAAAAAAAATGTTAATGGTACCCTACGAAATTTTATTAAAAACAGCTATCTACATCACTTTTTTTGGATCGCTAAAGTCCAAAAAAGATTAAAAACCGCCTGCAAAAAAGCCAACGTTTCTGACCAAAAAAACGCCATGCGTCAGAATTGGCATTTTTCTTTGCGTTTTGCAAAAAAAAAAAGGAAGGAAGACCAGTTTGTGGTATGTTGGATCCTGATATACTGCACCAAAATGATGACTTTGGGAACTGAACCTGCCAAGCGTTGGGTGAGAAGTGCAGAAGTTTATTTAAAGCACCTGATGTGAAGGACTTTTAATTTACTATTATACTACATGTTGCAAGTGAAACTTATTGCTGTATGTGAATTATTACATATTACAATAAACCCACCTGTGACACCTGCCTGTTTGGGCCTGTTTGCTTGCTGAAAGGACAGTTTGAAGGGTTCTATTCTACAAGACTTAATTAATAATTTAAAAGATTTATATTTTTCCACCTGTTAGTAGGGAAATGGTCTTTATAGGGGCTCATGCTAGTCTTTAGGATAACAATTTTTTTTAACATTTCCCAGCAAAAGTGTCCCAATGATGTCACCAACCTGTCCTCAGTGATGCCATACACATCAGTATTTGTTTAAAAATATAGTTAAACTACAGTTTATTAGCATTATTATTAATAGTAAATGTTATAAAGTTTCCATACTACAGTGAGTCATTACTACTTCTTTTGCTGTTTTACTGACACATAACTAAGTTATCCTTAGAACCATCCTGTAGTAGAAAACGACTTTCCAGAACCATTCCATTACTTCCCTCTTCCTAAATACCCTTTATGAACCTCCCCTTACTCTTGTTTCTTTTACATACTGTGACATTCCATCTCGGGGATTGCCCAGGGATCATCCTGGACACTGCCACGGGACACGTTTCCACTCAATAAACCCACAGACAATGGTTATTCATACAAGTCTGGCACCTTGCCAGCTTTATTTAGACAGGTTGCAGGGGAAAAACAAACATAATGCAGGAACAAAAGAAAATCCTAGACCATCTGGTCACTGACTACACATATCAGCATGCCCTGACTACTAACTGGTGAGCTACCCTCAGCCAGTTAAACATGTGACTCCTGCAACCTGCTACTCACAGTTCACACCACTTCTTTGACCACTTACAGCTCCAGCTGTGTGTTTCCTCAACATGGTCCGTGTGTCTCCCCCTACAGCAACAAGCTGTTTCCCAGGGAGAGCCCCAACTATTCTGTTTCCTTTGCTTTTAAACACACTTCCTCCTTCTTGATACCTCATTAATCAGGCCACAGGTGGAGGATTCTCCAGAGTTAGCAAGGGAAATACACCGTTTCCTTGCCACACTGCCACTGCTTTATTCATCATTTTCTTTTTGTAAAGGTTAGTTTATTTTATTGGTAAATCAACAAGGACTTGTTGCCCAATGTTTGCAGTCCAGTGAATAACAAATGGGACAGCTTGCTCTTCTGAGTGTTGCCGTGTAAGAGGGGGCGTGAAAGAGGAGTTACAAAAACTGTGATTATCTGTTGTGCGGAGTGAATCTGTGGAGTGGGTGCGACTGCCTATAGTCCACATTCATATTTTGGGTAAGTCTTTCTCTCTTGCACATAGCGGGATAACTGTTAGAGTTTAAACACCCTTTTTCATTTTTTTTTTCTCTGTTCCACCTCTAGGGGGAGGAGGTGTAGATTGGGCACAGGTGTATAAATCTTAGCTTGGGACTCTTATTGAGAGCTTGCTCTTCTGAGTGTTGCTGTGTAAGGGGGGGCGTGAAAGAGGAGTTTCAAAAACAGGAGTTTGAAAGCAGGAGGTTGAGATCGCTGTGAGTGTTAATTTCTGAACCCACAAGGTCTACAAAAAATTTGAAGTGTAATTTTGACTGTCTGTTTTTGCCAATACATTTGTGAAATCTCCATAACTAGATGGCCTCCATGTTGGAAAATGCAGTCCAATGTACATCCTGTTCAATGTATGCAATCCTTGAACAACAGTTTGAGGGTGCATATTGTTGTGCGAGATGTGTGCTAGTTGTCCGTTTGGAAGCCCAGATCCTGCGTCTAGAGGGGCAACTGGCAACAATGAGAAGCATTAATAACATGGAGAGGAGTCTCCTGCTCACTGAGCAGGCACTCTCGGGAGTAGAGGTGGGGGAGGACAGAGGGACGGAGTTGCAGGACAGTCAGGCAGTTAGCTGGGTTACAGTTAGAAAGCGGGGTAGGGGAAAAAGTGTCAGGGAGGCTAGTCCTGAACTGGCACACCCCAACAAGTTTGCTGTCTTGGCAGATGAGGGGGATGCCATTACAGAGCTAGCAGAACTGCAGCAGGATACTGCCTCTGACCGCCAGGGGGGTGTCTGCTCCAGTAAGGAGGGAGGGAGGAGTACAGGGCAGGCCAGACAGGTACTAGTGGTGGGGGACTCAATTATTAGGGGGACAGACAGGGCGATCTGTCACAAAGACCGGGATCGCTGAACAGTGTGTTGTCTGCCTGGCACACGAATTAGGCACATCGCGGAACGGGTTGACAGGTTGCTGGGCGGGGCTGGAGAGGACCCAGCAGTCATGGTACATATTGGCACCAATGACAAAGTAAGAGGTAGGTGGAGTGTCCTTAAAAATGATTTCAGGGACTTAGGCAGCAAGCTTAAGGCAAGGACCTCCAAGGTAGTATTTTCTGAAATACTACCAGTACCACGAGCCGCATCAGAGAGGCAGCGGGAGATCAGGGAGGTAAACAAGTGGCTCAGAAGCTGGTGTAGGAAGGAAGGGTTTGGGTTCATGGAGAACTGGGCTGACTTTGCTGTCGGTTACCGGCTCTACCGTAGGGACGGGCTACACCTCAATGGGGAGGGTGCAGCTGTGCTTGGGGAGAAGATGGCTAGAAGGGTGGAGGAGTGTTTAAACTAGGGACTTGGGGGGAGGGAACCTACAGCAAAGAGGGGGAAGATAGTGTAGACAGAGAGGTGGGAATTATAAATGTACCTGGGGGTAGAGCGGAGGGAGGGGTTAGAATAGTTAATAGGAATAGGCTTCATAGGAAAATAAAACTTACACCCTTGAATCCCATTAACCCCAATAACATAAAGGATGGAAATGTAAAGTGTATGTTAACAAATGCCAGAAGCCTAGCAAATAAAATTGGTGAGCTTGAGGCCTTGATACTGGAGGAACATATTGATATAGTTGGGGTCACTGAGACATGGCTGGACTCCTCGCATGACTGGGCTGTCAATTTGCAGGGGTTTACATTGTTTCGCAAAGATAGAATGAACAGAAAAGGTGGTGGAGTCTGTCTGTATGTTAGAAGTGGTATGAAAGTCAGTGTGAACGATGCCATAGTGTGTGATGATTCTGAGGATGTGGAATCACTGTGGGTAGAATTACAAAACGAGGTAAATACTGATAAAATAATACTTGGTGTAATCTACAGACCCCCTAATATCACTGAAGAGATAGATGGTCGGCTGCATAAACAAATAGAGAGGGCCGCCCGGGCAGGTACAGTGGTAATAATAGGAGAGTTTAACTATTCTGATATAGATTGGGGTCCGGGGTTGGCTAAAGCTTCAAAGGGGCGACAATTCCTAAATTTATTGCAGGATAATTTTATGGGCCAGTTTGTGGAGGACCCAACAAGAAGTGATGCTTTGTTGGATCTGATCATTTCCAACAACGCAGAGCTGGTTGGTAATGTAACTGTGCGGGAAAACCTTGGTAATAGCGACCACAATATAGTTACTTTTGACTTAAAATGTAGAAAACAAAGACAGGCGGGGAAGGCAAAAACATATAACTTTAAAAAGGCAAATTTCCCTGGGCTGAGAGCTGCACTACAGGACATAGACTGGGGGGAGGTGTTCTCAAATACTGATACAGAAGGTAAATGGGACATTTTTAAATCAACTCTAAATAACTATACAGCTAAATATATACCAAAGGTGTAACAAATATAAACGATTAAAACTAAATCCTACATGGCTGACAAATGATGTTAAAAGAGCAATAAATGACAAAAAAATAGCCTTCAAAAAATTCAAATCTGATGGGTCAGCTATAACATTTAAACAGTACAAGGAGCTTAATAAAATCTGTAAAAATGTTATAAAAACAGCAAAAATTCTAAATGAGAGACAGGTGGCCAAAGAAAGCAAAACTAATCCTAAATATTTTTTTAGATATATAAATGCAAAAAAACCAAGGACAGAGCATGTAGGACCCCTTAATAATGATAATGGGGAGGTTGTCACAGGTGATAAAGAGAAGGCGGAGCTACTAAATGGGTTCTTTAGTTCTGTATATACAAGGGAAGAAGGAGGAGCTGACATTGGCCAGGTCAGTGCTGGTAACACATCATGCAATGTACTGAACTGGCTTAATGTAGAGATGGTACAAGGTAAGTTAAGTAATATAAATGTAAGCAAATCTCCAGGGCCAGATGGATTGCACCCAAGAGTTCTTAGAGAGGTAAGTTCAGTAATATCTGTACCCCTGTTCATGATATTTAGAGATTCTCTGGTGTCTGGTATTGTGCCAAGGGACTGGCGCAAGGCGAATGTGGTACCAATCTTCAAGAAGGGCTCTAGGTCTTCGCCAGGCAATTATAGACCGGTAAGTTTAACGTGCATTGTGGGTAAATTGTTTGAAGGACTTATAAGGGATTACATACAGGAATACATAGGGGATAATAGTATTATAAGTGATAGCCAGCATGGGTTTACTAAGGATAGAAGTTGTCAAACCAATCTAATTTGCTTTTATGAAGAGGTGAGTAGAAGCCTTGACAGAGGAATGGCTGTGGATATAGTGTTTTTGGATTTTGCTAAAGCATTTGATACTGTCCCTCATAGACGTCTGACAGGTAAGTTAAGGTCTTTGGGTTTGGAAATTTTAGTTTGTAACTGGATTGAACACTGGCTCATGGATCGTACCCAGAGAGTGGTGGTCAATGATTTGTACTCTGATTGGTCCCCGGTTATTAGTGGTGTACCCCAAGGTTCAGTACTGGGCCCGCTGTTGTTTAATTTATTTATCAATGATATAGAGGATGGCATTAACAGCTCTGTTTTTATCTTTGTAGATGACACCAAGCTTTGTAGCACGGTACAGTCTATAGAGGATGTGCATAAGTTACAAGATGACTTGGGTAGACTAAGTGTCTGGGCATCCACTTGGCAAATGAGGTTCAATGTGGATAAATGTAAAGTTATGCATCTGGGTACTAATAACCTGCATGCATCGTATGTCTTAGGGGGGATTAGACTGGCAGAGTCACTGGTAGAGAAGGATCTGGGTGTACTTGTAGATCACAGACTACAGAATAGCATGCAATGTCAGGCTGATGCTTCCAAAGCCGGCAGGATATTGTTATGTATAAAAAGAGGCATGGACTCAAGGGACAGGGACATAATACTCCCCCTATATAAAACATTGGTACGGCCTCACCTGGAATATTGTCACGATGCCGGCTGGCAGGAGGTGGATCCTCTGTGCCAGAGAGGGATTGGCGTGGACCGTGCTAGTGGACCGGTTCTAAGTCACTACTGGTATTCACCAGAGCCCGCCGCAAAGCGGGATGGTCTTGCTGCGGCGGTAGTAACCAGGTCGTATCCACTAGCAACGGCTCAACCTCTCTGACTGCTGAAGATAGGCGCGGTACAAGGGAGTAGACAAAAGCAAGGTCGGACGTAGCAGAAGGTCGGGGCAGGCAGCAAGGATCGTAGTCAGGGGCAACGGCAGGAGGTCTGGAACACAGGCTAGGAACACACAAGGGAACGCTTTCACTAGGCACAAGGGCAACAAGATCCGGCGAGGGAGTGCAGGGGAAGTGAGGTATACATAGGGAGTGCACAGGTGAAGACACTAATTGGAACCACTGCGCCAATCAGTGGCGCAGTGGCCCTTTAAATCGCAGAGACCCGGCGCGCGCGCGCCCTAGGGAGCGGGGCCGCGCGCGCCGGGACAGGACCGAGGGAGAGCGAGTCAGGTACGGAAGCCGGGGTGCGCATTGCGAGCGGGCGCCACCCGCATCGCGAATCGCATCCCGGCTGGAGGCGGTATCGCAGCGCACCCGGTCAGTGGATCTGACCGGGGCGCTGCCGTAGCGAGGATGTTGCGAGCGCTCCGGGGAGGAGCGGGGACCCGGAGCGCTCGGCGTAACAAATATGCTGTTCAGTTTTGGTCGCCTGTTCTTAAAAGGGACACTGTGGAGCTGGAAAGGGTGCAGAGACGCGCGACTAAACTAATATGGGGCATGGAACATCTTAGCTACGAGGAGCGATTAAAGGAGTTACAAATGTTTAGTCTTGAGAAGAGACGTTTAAGGGGGGATATGATAAACGTATATAAGTACATTAATGGCCCATACAAAAAATATGGAGAAAAACTGTTCCAGGTTAAACCCCCCCAAAGGACGAGGGGGCACTCCCTCCGTCTGGAGAAGAAAAAGTTTAGTCTCAAGGGGCTTCTTTACCATGAGAACTGTGAACTTATGGAACAGTCTACCTCAGGAACTGGTAACAGCAGGAAAAATTAACAGCTTTAAAACAGGATTAGATACATTCCTGGAAAAAAACATAACATTAATGCTTATGAAGAAATATAAAATCCCATCCCTTCCCCAATGTCGCGCCGCGCCCCTACCCTTCAATTCCCTGGTTGAACTTGATGGACATATGTCTTTTTTCGACCGTACTAACTATTTAACTATGTAACTATTGTAAAAAAACTATCTCTAGATACTTTTCTGAAACCCTATATTAGCTGTCAGCATTTTTGTTCTCTGAATTTCAGATTGAGAAAGGCTTTTGACATCATTCTCCAGCAAATCTCTTTTCACAAGGTCATATAAAATCTGGAAACATTTGATATGCACATTGTGGTACTTTTATCCATTTTGTAGTTGTGTAAAGGCGTATTCCTTATAATTGCTTTATACAAAAAAAAAGCTGCACTCATCTGCTAAACCCCCACTGCTGTTGTTCCCCACTGTCAATGATTACTGTCATAAATAAAACTTTTGACTTGTTGCCCAGACTTGATCCCACTGGGTTTCACTCCTGAGAGTTACTGCATAAGCCAGTAATGTTTGCAGATTTCTCCATGTCTGTCAAATCCGACCTTTTTTCTGCATAAGTCTATGCAGAGAAAAGGTCAGATCTGCTGATCTGCTGGGGAGTAGAGTGTGCTGCTCAGGAGTGAGACCCACTGCGATCACAACACTGTAGGCAACATGTCAAAATTTGACAGTCCCCTTTGAAGGAAACCTGTCATCACTTTCATGCTGTCTAAACCACGAGTCAATGGGGCTATTGGGGGAGCCGCTGGGAAAAGCCCCATTGATTCAGGAATTAGACAGCATGAAAGTGATGACAGGTTTCCTTTAAAGGGGACTGTCAACTTTTGACATGTTGCCCACACATGCCAAACATCTCTTCATGTTTGTGTATAGGGAGAGATCTATCAATTAAGGCCAACTGGTAGGCAGAAGCCACCGGGGACCTCCCATATGACTTATGGTTCAGACAGGAGGAAAATTATGATAGGTTCCCTTTAACATTTTTCCTCTACTTCTATAAGATCATTCTTTTAATGTCTCTCAACAACAGCACTGATGCAGAATCAGCAGACTTGATGTTAGTAAGTCAAAGTTTTCCACCTTTGTAAATTCTCTTGAATGGACAACATGTTGTTCAATTATGATAATGCTTAATTTCTCTCTGTGAAAGTCTTTCTATAATTATTCACGACTGCTCAAAACATGTGCTAATTGGGCTTTACGCAAACATTACCTCTCAGTGTGTATCATTCATTTTGCCGATTTTCTTTAGAATTCACTCATTAGAATCCCTCATGTTGATAATTAAGATATAAAAAAAGTCATGTGAGATTTTATAAAGAACATCTACGAATAAATTTCCAGGATCATACTCAAAGGTATCAAAATGACATATTACACTGCATAACAAATTTCCACTATGAAATGCTATTACCGGATTGCTGTTTATTTAGCATTAGATTCAAGTAAGAATGTTCTTGTTCTAATTGAAGTACAGTGTAAACAAAATCAAGGACTTGGGCCTCACTTCTCCTATATTTCATTTGTTTCATAAGAACTTCAGAAGTTTAATTTGCTCAGTATTAGAGTTTCTACTTATGGATTTGTTTTTTACAGAGCTGTAAAAATACTCTACTCTATCTCTTAGAAGCATTTTCCTCTAGAAGCATTGAACCTAGGGCAGAATATCTCCAGACATATGGGATGGAATTTATCAGGAGTGGTGTAGGTGAACATTTTTACACCTTTATTTGTGGTATTGGAAATGTGTAGATGCACCAAATTTATGATGCAGGACACGTGATTAATATGGTGCTTGTACACATTTTGGCCAACAATTATCATTGCAGGTGTAAGTGAAGCATTTTTCTACACCTTTTTTTTGTGTGCTGGTAATGTGTAGGAGCACAAAATATATTAAATGGTCAAAGAGCATTTGATACATTTTGTGCAGGTCACATTTTCTGAAATTTAACTCTTCGCATACACCAAAAAGCTAAACTAAGTCTGGTCTGGTGTAGTTTTAGAGACTTTTCAGTGGCTCTGTGCCTTTTTTGCACCTTTTCACACAAAGGCGCAGTTGATAAAACCCTTCCATATCATGTGTATTACAACTCAAAATCAGCAGAAATATGTAAACCAAAAGGCACAAAAAAGCACAAATAAACCCTGCTTGCTAAAGGCAATGATAAATGTTGGCCTTTGTACTTTATTACTCCACTTTGTAAGGTTCCCTCTCTGCGACTTTTTAACCAGTGTGACAATATGTGCAACTTTTTAATAACACTGTCGACAGCCAGTTTTGTATGCCAGGGAAGTCAGGGATGGGGGAGATTTGCTACAACATGAGGGCTTTGCGACAAACTATGCGACAATTGTACATGATAAATACCTATCTGCTGCAAAAAAGTTACCCAGACTATTACATTGCTCTGCAATTTTTGAAAAAGCTTCTAAAGCTAAAGTTGCAATGAAAAGTCTCTAAACAGCATTTGAGACAAACTGTGCAACATATTTACACCACAAAAACAGGGTAAAAGCAATGATACATTTCCCCCATTATCCAGTCTTTGTGTGGTAGTATAACTTGTTCCATGAATACTGGTGTTATTTGTGGTATTGGTCTCAGTATACTGGATTTGGTCAATAACAGTACAGCGGTAATATGTATTGTAATAATATTTGTTCTTTGTATACTGGCATTTGGTAACTCTATTTATTGCTGATTTAGGTAAGGCTGGGTTCACACCATGTTTTGTTAAATACGGTTCCCGTATATGGCGGTTTCCCGACCGCAGGCAAAAACGTGGTCGACCGTGTTTTTGCCTACGGTCGGGAAACCGCATACGGCCGAAAACGAAGCCGACTGGAGGCTGCGGTCGACTCCGGTCGGCTCATAGACATACATTAAATACGGTTCCCGAATACGGCTGAGTGCGGGCGCCGCGATTAAGCCCCGCCCCCCTCCTCCCAGCCGTATACGGGAACCGTATTTAACAAAACATGGTGTGAACCCAGCCTAACCCATTGTTGCATTCCCGTGTATGTGGTTTGGAACACATACACAAAAATAAACACTACATATATGCGGGGGCTGGGGGGCAGACTTGTGGTGGGGGGGTTCACCGTTTTATAGTGGCATAACTATAGGGGGTGCACCCAGGTCTTTCACACTAATACCTAGGGAAACTATAGTGTATAGCTAGTGGCTTTTGTTTGTGCTGTGTATGTTAATTGTTTTGTGTGTACAAGAAGTGTTTATAGTTTTCAAATAAAGATGTTCAAATTAGATGGATCCCAGCTGTTGTCCTTGTACACTCACAGATTACTTTGTATAGGAATTATATCCGGTTGATGTCATTTGGTGTACATCTTTATTCGTCATCTATATTGAATGAGTATTTAATTGTTATTGCACTTGTATTTGAAATATATCCCGAAATCCTGCTACAGTATGTGGCAGGGACATATTGAACACATTTGCAAATATGTTTATGTGAATCTGGCCCCAATGGCTATTATTGACTAACATATCAGTTTTGCCTCATTAAAGTCATACACACTTATTTTGTTTACAACGAACACTCTGTAAGGACCAAGTATTTGTTTTTTGCACTTTCGTTTTCCCCTTCTTACATTTTAAAAATCATAACCCTTTCAATTTTGCACCTAAAAATCCATATGATGGCTTTTTTTTGAGCCACCAATTCTACTCTGTAATGACATCAGTCATTTTAGCCAAAAATATACAGCGAAATGTAAAAATAATCATTGTGTGACAAAATTGAAGAAAAAATGCCATTTTGTAACTTTTGGGGGCTTCCGTCCCTACGCAGTACATTTTCCCATAAAAATGACATCTTATAATTATTCTGTAGGTCCATACGATTAAAATGATACCCAACTTATATAGGTTTGATTTTGTCGTACTTCTGAAAAAATCATAACTACATGCAGGAAAATAAATACGTTTAACATTTTCATTTTCTGGCCCCATAACTTTTTTATTTTTCCGGATATAGGGTGGTATGAGGGCTCATATTACTCACCGTGATCTGAAGTTTTTATTGTTACCATTTTTGTTTTGATCTGAATTTTTGATAGCTTTTTATACATTTTTTAATGGTAAAAAAAAGTGACAAAAATACGCTATTTTGAACTTTAGAATTTTTTTGCGTGTACGCCAAGTTTTTATCGGTACCATTTTTGTTTTGATCTGACTTTTTTATCCGAGCGCGCTTCACAGATCAGGAGCCAGCCAGAGATGTAAATTTACGTCCGTGGTCATTAAGGGGTTAAATAAAGGGACAGTACAGCATCTATTGTCATGCGACTGCACCAATACATGTAGCAGCTTGATATGGATGTAATGTCTAATGGATAATCATTCATTAAATTGTCCCCTGTTGCCCCACAAACCTAACCCACCTTAAAGGGGTACTCCCCTGGAAAACATTTTTTTTTAAATCACCTGGTGCCATAAGGTTAAACAGATTTATAAATTACTTTTCTTAAAAAATCTTAATCCTTCCTGTACTTATCAGCTGCTGTATGCTCCACAGAAAGTTATTTTCTTTTTTAATTGCCTTTCTGTCTGACCACAGTGCTCTCTGCTGACACCTCTGTCCATCTTAGGAACCGTACGGATGTTTGCTATGGGATTTAGGTTTGCTATGGGATTTTCTCCTACTCTCGGCAGTTCCTGAAATGGACAGAGGTGTCAGTAGAGAAAAGAAAATAACTTCCTGTGGAGCATACACCAGCTGATAAGTACAGGAAAGATTCAGATTTTTTAATAGAAGTTACACATTTACAAATCTGTTTAACTTTCTGGCACCAGTTGATTTAAAAAAAAATGTTTTCCAGGGGAGCCCCCTTTTAAAGGGGTATTCCAGGAAAAAACTTTTTTTATATCAACTGGCTCCAGAAAGTTAAACAGATTTGTAAATTACTTCTATTAAAAAATCTTAATCCTTTTAATAAATATCAGCTGCTGAAGTTGAGTTGTTGATTTCTGTGGCAACAGTGCTCTCATGCTGACATATCTGCTTGTCTCGGGAACTGCACAGAGTAGAAGAGGTTTGCTATGGGGATTTGCTTCTAAACTGGGCGGTTCCCGAGATAGGTGTCATCAGAGAGCGCTTAGACAGAAAAGAACAACTCAACTTCAGCAGCTCATAAGTACTGAAAGGATTAAGATTTTTTAATAGAAGTAATTTCCAAATCTGTTTGACTTTCTGGAGCCAGTTGATATATATAAAAAAAGTTTTTCCTGGATAACCCCTTTAAGTTTCCTTTTTATAAATCTTAATTTCCTAATGCCCCCAGCTCTAAATGAAGTGCTACCTAGCCACCACAAATATGTAGTACTGCCCACCAGCATGCTAGCATCGCCTTTATTTTCCTAATATCAATTATTAAATATTTTATTCATTTAATAAAATGTTCCCTTGTACCCTCACAGGCATCCTCAGAGACTTCTGCTCCTTCTATTTCACATTATCTCTCATTCTAGCCCTGAAATAGTCACAATGCATTGCATTAGTTTATCTAGAAAAAAAAGTCTAATATTCATATTCTAGCGCTTTATTTATGTAAAGTATAAAGACAATTTTTTTCATTTTCATTAAAAATAAAGAACCAGTCAGTGTATCTACTCACTAAATCACTCAAATGACTCTTCAGGTAATTGTAGCATGTTTTAAATATCTATGTTAGATCATTTCATTAAAGAGGTTTGCTTTCCCAAAATGAATAAAATTTCTCATTCCCCGATCTCAAATGTCCTTTGGTTTTTTTTCTTCTTCAAGAGTTCACAATTGCTGCATTAATAAAATCAAGTATCATACTAGGCCCACTGCTATTATAGCTAATGGAATTGTTTCATTGTTAAGAGGAATTCAACTCATTCTACATAATGAGCTCACTTCATAAGAAAGCGCTTTAGCCATTAAAAGAAAAATCCGATAAAGGTAATAATGTTCAATGTTTTTTAAAGTACATCTTAACAAAGGTCCTTATTACACTTATAAGTATTTTTTAATTATGTGTAATATTCTAAAATGTATCTAGTATGTAGAAGACTAGACGCTACTAGAGATCCAAGGCTCTCTCCACTAACTAGTAACATACTATCAATGCATTACAGACATGCAGAGGCTTATTTAAAAAATAATAATTATTATTATTATTCTTTTTTTCCCAAAATTTGTATTGATATAAATTGTGAATTGTACCTTAATTTGGGCTATTCAAAATTATTCTGCCCATTGAACACTCAAATAAAAGTATGTGCGAATGTTTACCTGGCTTGACAGCCTGTGCAGCCAATTAACTCTGTTTTTATTTAAAAAAAAATTATTTTATTTCATAACATCATATACTCCAAAATGTGACAAAGAAGATATTAAATCACATGTACATATCAGGAGAGAAACTAGAATATAACTGTTACGGAGCAGGATGTGGATCCTCTAACCTGTGTAGCTGATGACTCGGACCATATTGGGGAGCGGAGTCTAAGGTGCCGTTGGTCTTCACCAGAGCCTGCCGCAAGGCAGGATGGGCTTGCTGCAGTTTTTTTTTTTTATTTCATTATATCATATACTCCAAAATGTGACATAGGAGATATTAAATCACATGTACATATCAGGAGAGAAACTAGAATATAACTGTTACGGAGCAGGATGTGGATTCTCTAACCTGTTTGGCTGATGACTCTGACCATATCGGGGAGCGGAGTCTAAGGTGCCGCTGGTCTTCACCAGAGCCTGCCGCAATGCAGAATGGGCTTGCTGCAGCAGGCGACACCCAGGTCGCTACCCCCGTAACGGCTCGACCACACAGGTAGCTGGGCTAGGCGAGGTACCAAAGGATAAGGATGTAGCGCAGTCAAATATAGCAGAAGGTCAAAGCATGCGGCAAAGGTGCGGAGTCTAATAACGTAGCGGAAAGTCTGGATACACAGGTAAGGCAACAGGCAATATGGAATGCTTAATCTCAGGCTAGGGGCACTGAAGATCCGGCAGGGAAGTTTGGGAGGTGCAGGGACTTTATAATGTAGTGTCAGGTGTAACAACTAATTATGGTCGTACTGGCCTTTTAAATTTCAAAGCTCCGGCGCGTGCACCCTAGGAGACGGGGACGCGTGCGCCAGATCTAAGACACAGAGGAGGAGGCAGAAGTAGAGCATAGTGAGTGACAGGCTGGGATTCACATGTGGGCACATCACGCGATGCGAATCACAGCCCCGCCGACAGTCAGAGATTCGGGGACCATGTGCTCATGGCCAGTGCTTGCGGTCGGAGCGCAGTGTGTGACAATAAGATTTATATATAATAAAACACACAAACAAAACTTATATAAAAGAAAGATGAAGATTAGCAATACGTGAGCCAATTTGACCAATTACTGTGACATATAGAAGCTTTAGTACTTCCTTGTGCATATAAGATCTCATGAGAAAAAAATGTCAAGTACGGCTGATAACATCTTGCAAGTGAGGAGGTGTATCTAGTGATAATATGACTTACTATATAACAATATAGAACAAAAAGTCCCGGCACTCACCAAGTTGCAAGCCAATTTGTATTTATTTAATGCGGGTAAAACAGGACGCGTTTCGGCAAAGCCTTCCTCTTCTGTCTGGTGACAGCAGAGGAAGGCTTTGCCAAAACGCGTCCTGTTTTACCCGCATTAAATAAATACAAATTGGCTTGCAACTTGGTGAGTGCCGGGACTTTTTGTTCTATATGCCTATTTTTTCCACGTGCACCACCCACCACAGAAGTGCCGACTCTTTTTCCTATATTACTATATTACAAGACTGTCTTGGTACATGTGAAGTAAAAAACACTATTCTTAGACAGGGTCTGGGGTTATAGACATATGGCAGGCATCACTAAGTAAACAAAAAACTTTACCCTGCAAAATGTAATGTTGTTTGTCACAACAGAATCTGCCTTACAAATAGACCACTTTCTCTCTTAGAAGCTTCACCTATTCTTGTAGGGTAGAATGGGCATCTATAAAATCATTAATTTTGTTTCGATATGTGGAGTACAGGAGTCATGACAATCGATATTGCTCTGTAGCTCTAGAGCCAGCTAATTCATGTCTTTGGTAATGTTCCTTTCCAAGGAGAATGACATATTTTTCAGCAGGTTGCCACTAAGAGGTTTGTCGGAGATTGCAGAAAAAAGAGAGATAGAGATGGCGCTTTATAGTGCCGATTATCAGAGATAATGAGGAAGGGTAGTACAAATCTTAATGGATCTGCTCACTTTTGCAGGTTGCGCTACACAGGCACAACACTGATCAGCGTATTTAAGCAGGTCTCCTGTTCGGTGTGTCGGAGGCAGCAGGCCGTCGCTCCCGTCAGGGACGGTGTGGAATGCAGGAGAATAGATGTGGAAATCGCAGCAGGGGTTTCCTTTCCCTCCAGTAAAAAATCCGACTTTGGCAGGTAGCGCTTCACCGGTGTGATTACACGGGAGTCAGGTGTACAGTTGCAGTACTTTTTATTGCTATTCATAAAAAGTGTGATAGAGGTGCAGACAATGAGTTTCGGAGGGGCTCCCTCCATCGTCAGGTCATGGTGAAAAGGGGCTGGTGGTTGACTCCTATTAAAATTTTAACTTGATATTAACCATTCAATATCCCATCTGGGCAGGGAGATTCCTCGTATTTTAACCCCTTAACGACCACGGACGTAAATGTACGTCCTGGTTTGGCAGGACTTCCCGCACCAGGACGTACATTTACGTCCTGTGTATGACCGTGATACATGGCGATCGCGCGGATGTCCGCCATTAACCCCTCTGATGCCGTGATCAATACAGATCACGGCATCTGCGGCATTGCGGCACTTTGATTGGATCAGCGGCAGCGCTGCGGGAGATCTGATCATCCAGCATGACAGTCGGAGGTTCCCTTACCTAGCTCCGGCTGTCTCCCAGGGTCTTCTGCTCTGGTCTGCGATCGAGCAGACCAGAGCAGAAGATCACCGATAATACTGAGCAGTGCTGTGTCCTATGCATAGCACTGCACAGTATTAGCAATCAAACGATTGCTATAGATAGTCCCCTATGGGAACATAAAAAGTGTAAAAAAGTTGAAAAATGTAAAAATAAAAAGTAAAAAAAAGTGAAAAATCCCCTCCCCCAATAAAAATGAAAATTGTCCGTTTTTCCCATTTTACCCCTAAAAACCGTAAAAAAAAATTTTTAATAAACATATTGGTGTCACCACGTGCGTAAATGTCCGAACTATCAAAATATAATGTTAATGATCCCGTACGGTGAATGGCGTAAACATAAAAAATTTAAAAAGTCCACGAATCCTGCTTTTTTGTCACATTTTATTAAATAAAAATTTATAAAAAATGATCTAAAAGTTTTATATATGCAAATGAGGTGTCTAAAAAAAGTACAGATGACGGCGCAAAAAATGAGCCCTCATACTGCCCGATATACGGAAAAATGAGAAAGTTATAGGTGGTCAAAGTAGGGCGATTTTAGATTACTGATTTTGTACAAAAAGTTTTTGGTTTTTTTAAGCAGTACAAAAATATAAAAGTATCTAGCCATGGGTATCATTTTAATCGTATTGACCCACAGAATAAAGAACACCTATCATTTTTGCCGTAAAGTGTACAGTGTGAAAACAAAACCCTCCAAAATGTGCAAAATTTGGGTTTTCATTTAAATTTCCTCCCTAAAAATTTTTTTGGGGGGTTCGCCGTACATTTTATGGTAAAATGAGAGGTTTCATTACAATGTACAATTGGTCACATAAAAAAGAGCCCTTATATGGGTCTGTACATGGAAATATAAAGGAGTTATGGATTTTAGAAGGCGAGGAGGAAAAAACGAAAATGCAAAAATAAAATTGGCCTGGTCTTTGAGGTGAAAATGGGCTTGGTCATTAAGGGGTTAATGATTGTATTGCTTTTATGATCTGTACTTCTGAATTTTGAAAAGTAGTGGGTTGCAAATATTCTGGTGACATAAAAAGAAGAGTTAAAATATTTTTTAGAGTAAGGTTATTTTCCTACCAATGCTTTGACTGTCCTGAAATTTTCTGGGATCATTGTTGTTGGCATAGAAATTAAGTTGAAAGCTGTAATTAATACCTGTAACTATGAGTTAGCAAACAGCAGAAGTAAATAATTACTGATTTTCTTAGGTGTGCAGGCTATATTAGATAAAAAAAAGTTTTTTTGTTTGTTTTTTGTTTGTTTTGTTTTTTAAATCTCTCAGTAGTATGTTTTGGACATTGGAACTTTTTTAGACTGGAAGACTTTCTTATTGTTTTGGTTTTATTTCAGTCTCTTTTATTGAAGAATAACAAGTACAACTTGTACAGCAATATATTGTAGTGTTCATAAGTTTAGAGTAAACAAGATCATCAGCTGTAAAACAAGAACAGTGTAAACATGTCTCTTCAGAGATAAAGGTACATGTGGATAGAATCTTACAAAGATAAACTCCATGGAGATATGCTTATACAAAGGAAACACTTAAAGTATTTCAAACGACAACATTCCTGAGGATATAGTAGAAAAACCATTATTAAAAGGAACCTGTCATGAAAACCTGTCAGGGATGGTGAGAATATGAAGTTAAAAAGGGTTCCCCACCGGCTCCATAAGTAGTCCCCAGGGTGAGGAGCTATACTAACCTAGTCCCGTCTTCTCCATTGATAATAATGTCCCCTTAACATGATTGATAGCCCGCCTCACCGCTCTGCACCCTAAGGGGTTAACACCGGAGATACGCCGCTATAAGAATGAGCCACTAAACCACCAACACCATCCAGACGAAGGAAGCCGACAGTCTTCCGAAACGCATCGACAGGTTTTTTGGACCATAGAGGATACCGTAGTGACGTCACTCTCATCCAAACTACTCCAACTTTAACCATCTAGTAGCAGGCGTGCAGGAAGGTAGAGGCGCCACCGTCCGGGGCGCATTCCCACTGCCGCCAATGCTCCTTCCAACAAACCGTATCACCAACTAGGAACCCCCGGAAAGGATCACCACTTAACACCTCCTAGCAACTTCTGGAGTACCCACAGCGGGACCCCTAGCAGTGACCATTGTGCAGCCAGCGCTCACCGGAGACTAAAAAGGTAACACCACTGAGTTTGCACATAGCTTCTATAGGCATATATACAAATACAGCACGGACACCCAACAGCCTGTAAAACAGTTGTGCGAGAACTGGGTAGCGATGCTACTAATATAACCACCTTATATCACCTCTTATTGCCTAATTAACTAGATCAAAAACCCAAAAGAAAAAGACCAATTAAACATGCATTTGCAACCTCTGGAGTACCCTCAGGGAGGGCCCACGCAGGAACACAATAGAAAGCATCCTCTATTACAACAGAGCTACGGATCTGCGATACCACATAGCAGCTCCCTATCAGGTACAAAGAGGAGTAATATCAATCCAACTAATAATAGTTTCTTATATTTGATACTATTCCCCTAATAAAAAGCATTATTATCCTTACAGCATAAACAGCACTCCTTCAGCCTCCAATAACAAACGTTTTAATAACTGCTTCGGCACATCTCCACTACCTACTGGAACGCACCAGCGCATCCGAATGCCAGCAGGTATACTACGTAGTCCTGATACAAACAGTCTATTTCATTAGATACATAAGTATACATACCAACTGAAAAGGTTACTTGTATCTTTTATAGCTACTTTGAGATCTCACAGCACAATCATTATCATCAGGACCTTCTATTTCCCACTGAAATTACAGGTCAGTTCAATTTATACAGCTACATGTTTTACTCCTAATGTGTCTAATACAGCGCTTGCCAATTAAATAATAATTTTGTCACATATACTGTAAATTGGTGTGCATCTGCAGGGGAGCACATCTATTGGCATAGCAGCAGTTTAGCCACAGATCACGTCCAAACCCATCCAGCGCTAATGAATCTATATAGCAACTTGTGATGCAGCATAGCGATGACGTAGGTTGGTCTGGGCTGTCAATCATGGTAAGGAAGCGGAGAGGATGAGACTAGGTAACTAAAGCTCTCTGTCCAGGGGACTTCTTACAGGACCGGCCGGGAGTACTGTCTAACTTCATATCCTCAACTTTCATGTGGGCAGGAATGTCTCCCAGGGATGGTGAGGAAGAAGATTTTACCATATATAACGAGTGGCCAGTGGATTACATGGGAAAACATTGGATTAGGTAGAAAAGATAGTGGATTAGGTGGGAAGGATGTACTTAAGGGAAAGGGAAAGTTTTTCACTATAAGGAGGAAACCCTGTAAGAACTAATACAAAATTAACTTGGTCTGGGAGGATCTGTGTCTCGACAGAACTTCAGAATTTTTTGATGAATGGGCATTGTTTACAAATGTTTTATAAATGATTGAATTAAGTGAATTATTCAAGTGAGACACAATGGAAAGTATCTTTCTAGGAACTGGTCTCGTCATCAAGTTTTCAAGCGACAATGAAAATTTTGTTGTAGGAGAGACTCCTAAGATCTCTTCTGTAAACTTTTTTAAATCCTTGTTTTTGCTGACCAGATGAATTCTTTAGATCCTTGAATCATTGGACCTCAGGTGAAAGTTCCTAATGTCCCTGATGTGTTTTACCACAATTCACAGGTATGTTCTTTTAAACAGTGATGACTTGACACAATAAACTACTAGTTCACCTTTGAGGTCTACAGTGTTACCTGTTTGACTAATCTAATTTTACTACTTAGTGGAGTTGATAACCCTGAGTCTTGGAACAGTTCCGTTTTGGCTTCATAAGCCATCAAATACACAGCCCTTTCTTTAAAAACAGAGTGCTCGGGTTACTAACTAAATTCACCGTACTCATTTATGTTTTATAATTCCGATGATTTAATAAGTCAAGAGTTATATACATGAATGGTTTCTGAATGATTAAAGAGAATGGTGTGACCTTAGTCAAATATTCATGAAATTCAAAAGAAACAAAAGGTTGGTTATTACAAGCCAACGTATTACACAAAAGATAAAAACAATGAAGTAAATATATGTGTATGTTGTACAAAATCTGTATTTACCAGTGTAATTGCCTCTTGCAGTTTATATCCAATTCTTTGACAGAGCAAGAATAGGTTCTCTAAGACACTATCAGTTAACTGTCTTTATAACCAGCCCCAGTCTTTGCTCATGTAACAGTATTCATGTATTTCATTTGCATTAGCAATGTAAAGTCAGTGAGCTATTTAACATACTAGGACATTATATTCATTGAATTTTAAAATATCAGTACAAGAACAAGTGTAGGTTCATGGAAAGTCCAATGCAATACATACTTTCCAATTCAGAAAACTGATTTACAAGACTAGAAGAAAGTGCTAATGCAGACACTGCAATGTAAGTCAGGAGACTTGTATATATTTGACCACAATATAGAACTGATTTCTAAAGCTATAAGAAAAGTTACATAAGCCAAGATTGTAATTTTAAGCATTTCATCAAATGTGTCCAAATTACAGTTTGGAAAACTTTAATTTCACATGAAAATCATGTCTATTTTCTATTTAAGGGCAGCAGGAAGTATGCTACGCAGACACACAGCGCTACCTGGCAGTAGCCCTGTGTGTGCAGGAAGGTTTAGAGGCAGAGCCAGCACACCAACATGACTGATGCACGGGACCGCCTCTAAAGCTCAATGCACATACAGTGCTCTTGTTGGTAGCCCAGTGTGTCTCCACACAGTAGAACATGCAGCGTATTTTGCACAGTGTAAAATAAGCTACATATACACTATGTGTGAAACTACCCTAAAATGGGTAATCCAACACAAGGTGACTTTAGTAATTTAAAGTCAGGGACAAGCTTACCAAGGATCTGTGCTTGTGTTGGGGGAAAATGACCATGTCCTGTGTCACACTGCTGGCTTGTTTTTTAGAACTTGATACTTCCTGTTTCTGTGGCCTCCCTCAGACTAATATTCCCTAGGATTCTTTGTTTTAAGGTGCAAGGTGATTTATTTCCCTCCCCCATATTAGTTGCCCCACCCAGCACAGCATAGCTACTCCCCCTTTGATGACATGACTTGCCCGACATCAACTGACACAAAAGCTGTGGATCTGCATGAGGATAAAGCAGCCAAGCCCCTTCCAGCACTTGACTTGATCACATATTGTCTCTAACCGCACATCAAGCTGGGAAAGGTCCGGGACAACACTTATTTTGTAGGCTGCAAAAAATTTAATTTGATACCAGCCACCAAATACAGGTTAGTGAAGTATATTAGTAACTAGCAAATAGAGAAACAGAATGAGGCCAGACATCCACACAATGATCTACTATATTAGTAACTAGAATACGTTTGTTGCCCCAGTCTTAAAGGATATAAAGTAACACTGCTGTATTGAGATATTAAAATGGGTACACTTCCAATGTTAATTTCAAAGGTGAAATGATAACTGATAAAACTGGCCTAAAATCTACTATAGACATCAGATAGGAATGACTCAGGGAAACTGGCTCAGTGAAATTGAAATGACCAGAACAACGGTGGACTTCTCTTGGACCACTGTATCCAACTGCTCAAAGCGTGCCAACTTTGTGGATTGTAATCCTGCAACATGGATGCATTATGTACATATTTCTCTGTTAGTTTTTATTCTAAATAATAAAACATAGTGGTCATATATTTCCTAGGCAACACAGTGTAAACGATAACACATTTTATACTGTAATGTCATTTCAAAGATTATCACTAGAGATGAGCAAATTTTTTTTAAATTAGATTTGGCCAATTTGTTCACGGCGAATCGCTATTAAAATCGTCTATTTCTGGCCTACGGAGAGCCTCAATAGGGGTGCAGAACACTTTGCCTTGCTGTACCACGTATAGAGTGTGTGCTGGGTTAGTGAAATAATACTGTTATTCAGTAAGACATGCAGATCAGAGGCATCGCTATTAGAATCATTGTCACAGAGCAGCACAATGACAGAGCCTGGAGGTGGCATCAGTATGAGGAAACCATTTAGTGGCTGAATGACACAGCGTGGAGGTGGCAGCAGCATGAGGAGACAATATCGTGGCTGAATGACACAGTGTGGAGGTGGCAGCAGCATGAAGAGACCACATAGTGGCGTAATGACACAGCCTGGAATTTGCAGCAGCATAAGGAGAACATATAGTGGCTGAATGACATAGCCTGGAGGTGGCGGAAGCATGAGGAGAACATATGGTGGCACTATGAGACAGCTTGGAGCTGACATCAGCATGAGGTGAACATATTGGGGCAGAATGAGAAAGCCTGGAGCTGGCGGAAGCATGAGGAGACCATATAGTGGCTAATGACACAGCATAGGAGTGGCGACAGCATGATGACACCATATAGTGGCTGAACGAAATAGCCTGGGGTTGGCGGCAGCATGAGGAGAACATATAGTGTCTGAATGACACAGCCTGGAGTTGGCGGCAGCATGAGGAGACCATATAGTGGCTGAATGACACAGTGTGGAGGTGATGGCCGCATGAGGAGAAAGTATCGTGGTTGAATGACACAGAATGAAGTTAGCGGCAGCATGAAGAGACCACATAGTGGCTGAATGACACAGCCTGGAATTTTCAACAGCATTAGGAGAACATATAGTGGCTGAATGACATAGCCTGGAGGTGGCGGAAGCATGAAGAGAACATATGATGGCAGTATGAGACAGCTTGGAGCTGACATCAGCATGAGGCATACATATTGGGGCAGAATGAGAAAGCCTGGAGCTGGCGGAAGCATGAGAAGACCATATAGTGGCTAAATGACACAGCATAGGGGTGGCGACAGCATGAGGACCCATATAGTGGCTGAATGAGGAGAACATATAGCGGCTAAATGAAACAGCCTGGAGTTGGCGGCAACATGAGGAGACCATATAGTGGATGAATGACACAGCGTGGGGAGACCATATAGTGGCTTAATGACACAGCCTGGAGTTGGCAGCAGCATGAGGAGACCATATAGTGACTTAATTACACAGCCTGGAGTTGGCGGCTGCATGAGGAAAACGTATAGTGGCTGATTGACATAGCCTCGTGGTGGTGGAAGCATGAGGAAAACATATGGTGGTAGTATGAGACAGCTTGGAGCTGGCATCAGCATGAGGCGAACATATTGTGGCAGAATGAGAAAGCCTGGTGCTGGCGGAAGCATGAGGAGTAGTGTTGCTCGCGAATATTCGCAATTCGAATATTCGCGAATATAGCGCTATATATTCGTAATTACGAATCTTCTTTTTTTTTTTTTTTTTCACAGTACACATCACAGTGATCATCCCTCTCTGCTTCCAGCTTATGTGGTGTAAGAAGGCTCTAATAATACTGTGTGAGACTGGTGTGCGAATTTTCGCATATACGAAAATTTGCATATGATAATTTTCGCATATGCGAATTTTCGCTTATAAATTTTTGTATATGCAAATTTTTGCTTATGTTAATTTTTGTATATGCAAATTTTCGAATATGTTAATTTTCGCACACGCGAATATTCGCATATGCAAAAATAAAACGAGAATATTACGAATATTCGCGAATTCGAATATGGCCTATGCCGCTCAACACTAATGAGGAGACCATATAGTGGCTAAATGACACAGCGTGGGGGTGGCGGCAGCATGAGGAGAACATATAATGGCTGAATGACACAGCCTGGAGTTGGCGGCAGCATGAGGAGACCATATAGTGGATTAATGGCACATCCTGGAGTTGGCGGCAGCATGAGGAGACCATATAGTGGTTGAATGACACAGCGTGGAGTTGGCGGCAGCATGAGGAGACCATATGGTGGCTTAATGACACAGCTTGGACTTGGCGGCAGCATGAGGAGACCATATAGTGGCTGAAAGACACAGCCTGGAGGTGGCAGTAGCATGAAGAGAACATATGGTGGCATTATGAGACGGCTTGAGAGTGGTGCGGTGGGTGGAAATACCAGTACCCGGTGATGAAGGTGGGTGAAAAAAGAAGAACTTGGCATCAGGCGGGTGGCAGGATCAGAATAGTAGCTAAGGCAGATAGGCAGGAGAAAACTGTCTCTTTTGTAAAAGTGTTAGTGTGCACAAGTAAGTATTGAGGATATGCATTATGTAAAATGTAACTTTTAATAATATGCTTAGGATAAAATATATGGATAAAAATATGGATAACATATATTTTTTTAAATGAAACAAAAGGATAAGTGTGCAAAAAACACCATGTTCCACCTACACAACCAAGTATTGATCCATGCCTGATTCATCTTCATAAAGGTCAGTCTCTTCACATTTTTCATGGAGAGACGAGTTCTCCTTGGCATTACTATGGCCTTCGCACAGGGGCCCCCCGAGTCAGACCTGCAAGAGGATGGACAATGGCACAGATAGGCACAACTGACTATATAGAATGTCTCTGTAGTAGGTCAGTATGTCCTCCCTCTCAGTGGGTGTAAAATAGGCCCCCATTTTGTGCCAGTAGCCAGGGTCCAATAGGGTGGAGAGTAAGTCACTATGCAAGCAGTCACCATGCAAGCAAGTAAGCATGCATCATGCTATTTGCGCAAGTGACTCGGAGGGACTCCCGGCCTTCATCTCCACTGCATACTGCCATGGTGTGTCTGGGTCCACTGTCTCGCCTTCCTCATAACCCTCTAGCTCCTATAGCTGTTCCTGCTCCTCCTCTCCTGTCAGACGACTAGAAAAACCGCCCATCTCGCGAAAAATAAACTGTGCTCCACTGTGCCCCCCTCTCTTCCTCCTCCAGATCAGCCACCACAGGGCTCAGGTGGCTGTGAGATGTAGGCACTATTTTTCCAGTGCCCTGACCAACTATCGTTTCCAACACGTGTTGTAGTAGATGAAGCAATGGAATTACGTTGTTCATCCCATAATCCAGGCGACTGACTAATAATGTGGCTTCCTCAAAGGGCCTGAGCAAACGGCAGGTGTTACGAATGAGCTGCCACTGGTTGACATTGAAGTTACACAGGGGATTCCCCCTATCTGCTTGGATCATCATGAAATCAGTGTACGAGTGGCCGAAGTGCATGAAAAGTTTCCTTCCCATTGTTAGGACCTCTTTCAGATGGGGGGTATACTTCAGGAACCACTTGACAACCAGATTGAACAAGTGTGCCATGCCGGGCGCATGGCTCAGACTTCTTTGTCGCAGCGCAGACAAGAAGTTCTTCCTGTTGTCGGTCACCATGGTTCCCATTTCCAGTTTTTGTGGAGTAAGCCATGATTCGATTTCTTGATGAATGACTGTTAGCAGTTCCTCCCCTGTGCGACTTCATTTGCCAAAGCAAACCATGTGAAGTACAGCGTGAAACCGCCGTGCCCTGCACACATGGTATGCTTTAGGGGCACTGAGACTTGTCCATGCAGTGGAGGCTGAGGACACGGTAGAGGATGAGGAGGCGGAGTCGCACACTGTCACGGGACCAACAGCCTGAGAGTGTGGAGGCGGAAGCGGCGTGACCTGTCCAAGTTCGTGTTGTGGCTGTGCAGGAACCACATTCCCCCAGTGGGCCGTAAAGGACATGAATTGTCCCTGCCCATAGTTACTGCTCCACACATCAGCGCTGCCGTGCACTTTGGTACACACCGGAAGGCTCAAGGACGGGCCCACCTTCTGTTCCACAAAATTGTGCAGGGCTGGTACTGCCTTCTTCGCAAATAAATTATAGCTTGGGACTCTTCACCTCAGCTCGGCATAAGCCATCAGTTCATCCAGAAGAGTCCACCACTTGAAAAAGGAGGGACGGAAGCACCAGCAACTTAGAGAGGAGCACATTCAGTTTCTGTACCGTTGGATGAGTGTGCACATACTGTTGTCTCTTGAACATGGCTTTGCCAATGGATTACTGGCGGAATGACTGACCGGAAGTAGGAGGAGCAGGAGTATCTGGAGCGACAGAAGATGGGTTTGACGCACAGCTCCCTTCGGCTGAGGTGGTGGAGCCTTGGCTGTCTGAAACAGGGAGCGGCGTGCCACTGGGTGATGCAGCAGGCTGGACCACCACATTCTCCCAGGCCGCTTTATGGTGACGCTGCATATGTTGACGCAGGTCCGTGGTGCAAACATTGGGACCCTGGCCACGCTTTACCTTCTGCCGACACATCTTGCATGTGAGCATGTCAACCTCCTCCGGATGCTTGATGAAAAACTGCCACACTGCCGAGTAGCTGATCTTCCCACCAACAGTCCGCAATGATTGACTGCTACTGCCGCCGACTGCAGTAAACCGTTTCACTACATCCTGGCAAGGTAGGCTGCTGCAAAGCAGGTGGTCTGCCCTGGGCACGTTTGGCTCCAGGCTTCCCACTTCTGCCACTATGCTGACTGCCAACCTTGCTACCACCTTGCTGGCTCAGCTGCTGCCTCAGGGGCAACCTGCAACTCTCTTCCCCTGATGATGATGAAGCCCCTTCTGCACATGGCTCCCAATTGCAATTGGCTTCATCATCATCTATTTGTATCTGCATGTCACTGATGTCCTCCTCAGGTTCCTCAACAGTGTCTGCTTTAGGAACCTGAACGTTCGCAACACCACCTCCCACGCCACTCTCCTCATCACTACTTGCCTACCAAGTGGAAGAAGCGGTGGATGTCAACACCACTTCTTGGCTGGGCAGTAGCTGCTGACTGTCCTATAGATCGTCCTCACTAAATAGGGGAGCTGAACCCACAGCATAACATACTTCTGTGGGGAAGGGAACAGCATAGGACAGAGGCAATGGGAGGACAGGGACTGCTCCCCGGCCATGTCAACTGAGGGTTGTGTCTGAGGAACCCACCGACCGTTGACTGGGGGTGTCAGATGTCACTTGTGATAAAGTGGATGACCGTGTTTACCAATCGATGACGGCAGATAGCTGATACGACTGCTAGCTGATACCAGGAGCTCAGGCCTCTCACTGCGAATCTTGCTGCCACTTGCCCCCAGTCTGCTGCGACCTCTGCCTGATAAATTTAGGCCTCTGCCACTCCTCTGTGCACGTCTTGGCACTTCTCTGCCTGACATACTTAGTGCATATATGAGGGGAGCACAATAGGCTCCACTATGATTAAAACATTATTTATGTACAACACTAGCCGGTGTGTACTCTTGCCTGGCCTTTCTCAGCATCTTAAGACTTTAACAGGAACAAAATAGTACACCACTTAGATGAACGTATGTAGTAAGCACTTATGAGGGCAGGAAAATGCGCTCCAGTACACTTAAAACAGTATTTGTGTACAACACCAGCCGGTGTGTACTTTTGCCTGGCCTTTCACAGTATCTAGACCTTAAGACTTTAACAGGAAAAAAATAGTACACCACTTAGATGTACGTATGTGCTATGAACTTATGAAGGGAGGACAATATGCTCCAGTAGGCTTAAAACAGTATTTGTGTACAACACCAGCCGTTGTGTACTTTTGTCTGGCGTTTCACAGTTTTTAAGCCCTTAAGATTTTAACAGGAACAACATAGTACACCACTTAGATGTACGCGTGTGGTATGCACTTATGAGGGGAGGACAATGCACTCCAGTACACTTTAAACAGTATTTGTGTACAACACCAGCCGGTGTGTACTTTTGGCTGGCCTTTCACAGTATCTAGACCCTTAAGACTTTAACAGGAACAAAATAATACACCACTTAGATGTACATGTGTGGTATGCACTTATGAGGGGAGGACAATGCACACCAGTACGCTTAACAAAGTATTTGTGTACAACACCAGTCAGTGTGTACTTTTGCCTGGCCTTTCACAGTTTCTAGGCCCTTAAAGGGGTACTCTGCCCCTAGGGCATCTTATCCCCTATCCAAAGGCTATGGGATAAGATGTCTGATCGTGGGGGTCCTGCCGCTGGGGGCCCCCGCAATCTAGCATGCAGCACCCACCTGTGAGCACTGCAGGAAGCGCTGGAGGCTCCAAGTCTTATGCCTCCTGACCACGGGGTCGGAGTATCATGACATTACAACTCTGCCCCGTGTGACATCACGCCCGCCCCCTCAATGCTCCCTCCCATAGACTTGCATTGAGGGGGCGGGGTGGGCGTGACATCACACAGGGGCGGAGTTGTGACCAGCAGACTTTAAACAGTATTTGTGTACAATACCAGCAGTACACACCATTGCTGCAGCACACAGTCACTGTGTACTACACCCAATAGTGCACTTTCTCTCTCAAACTCATTCCTTTCCCTATCAGTGCTTCAGGGCACGATTTGGGCTGGAGGGGACTCGCTTCTGTTCTGTGCAACACACTGTGCAACACACTGCTCTCTGTCCCTCTCTGTAATAGAACGCTGATGGGACTGGGAGGTGAATCGCTGCTGGAAAAATGCTCTTCTGTGCAACACACAACGCTGTCTCTCCCTATCTATCTTTCTGTAATAAAAGGCTGAAGTGACTGGCTGCAAGATGGCTGCCGATTATATAGGGCTGTGACATCACTGGGGTGGCTGGCTGCTGATAGGCTGCATCCTGCATGTGATTCAGGGTCATCCCGCCGACCCTTGTTCGTGCCTTCCCGGGATTCCTTACCCCATGTCCTCACATGTGGATCCACCATTTCAGATGCCCTGGAGCCTGGACCACACTAAATGGAGTTTAAATGGAGATCGAATTGCGGCGATATTCACATTTGTTGCAAACCGAATTTTTCATGAAATTTGTAATGAATTCGCATTCGTCAGATTCAATTTGCTCATCCCTAGTTATCACATGGAAATAAGCTGGATTGAAAGTGCTCTCTAAGGATATAACATGGTAACAAGCTAGATGTCAAGTGTCTTAGGGGAGTTTTAGGAAGCCAAAATCAGGTTAGATATGTCCAAAGCTATAAAAGATAACAGCCAATCTTCAAAAGCAGCACGTGCCCTCCAGCTGTAGTGGTCAATGTTAGATAAACATGAATGCCAGTTCTTTAAATAACAAAAATGGAAATCAAAGCATAAAAACAGCAAGAGAACATTTTCAATGCCTACAGTCATTTTTTAACACTACATTATACACTACATAGTCTGCTATATTTGTATTGAAATTGAGTGTGTTAAAAAAAAAATATTGCCTTGATGGTGGAACACATACAAAATGCATTTCAGTAAATTTTCTCCAAATAAATTATTCATTGCCACACTGTGGGGAATTCGTACCTTATAAGGTCAGTTCTTTCCTATCTCCACCACTTATTCTTTCATGGGTTACTTAAGTCATGAATATTCAGATGCACACCATCTACTACTTGAGTCTCAGTGCATTAATGTGCATTCTAATAGTATTTCAAAGTCAAACAAATAATATTTGTCATGTACATGGATATCAAACATCTTCTCTATTTTATTTAAATGAAATGTCCAAATGATTGAAAGCATTTGCGGTGAAGATAATGGGACACGAATGCAGAGCAGTTCGTCCTTTTCAGACTCCTGCCTTGATGTTCCATTACTTTACAGTAGTTACTAGGACTACATTTGTGCTGGCTGTATGATCTCTAATTCAATTCAGGTACTGTGTCACACTTTGCCGGGCTGGTATGGACATCACTCACAATGGATCTGGCAAGGACAAATAATCATCTGCTGGTGATAAGAAATTTAATTTGCAAGAAAGAAATTGAGATTTGATGCCAAGCTTTTGTTAAATGAAAACACCATGTGATTCGTTCTATTTTGCTATAAATTCATCTGGATAGGACTCAATGTCTGAATGTTTCAATCAGTTACCCACACACTGGGATGTACAGTTCCTTGAGCTTCTATCTAACCCGCTATTTGATTTATTCTTAAGATCACATTCTGTCAAATGAACATCATATTCTATATGGCATTCAAGCTATTTTCCTCCCTCTACCTTAAGCTAGCCCTTCAGCACTGGAATTGTTGAAAAAACATTAAAAAAAAGTGTAGACAGGAGAAATTTCAATTTAAAATAACCGACAAGCACTTTAATATTAATACATATTTTCATCCAATTTTAATGGGGCACAGCTCAACAAACACATTTTCCATTACAGAATAATCCTTGTGCTTTTATTGCTAACAATGTGTATAATTTGGTTAATAATTGTAGTTAAGCTGCATTCCTTGTTTTAATCCCTTTAAATGCATTTGTGCCTAAGTTAATTTTTGATGTTTCAAAATGACAAACATCTTGTATATAATGTACTGTCCTGTTTTTTTAATTGATTGCATTTGTTTCTTTTTATTTGGCATTTAATGGAAAAAAGCAATTAAGATTACAAAATAATTTATTATACATTTTTCTATGGTAATGAAATAAATTCTAATTATTACTGTTCCTGAGAAACTGATAAGGGGGGAAAGTTACACCTAAATACCTAAAGGTATTTTAAAAAGTCCATCAATGCAAGGTAAAAAAGAGACACGGCAACTCACCCAAAAGACTGTTGTAACTGATGAGATTTATTCCGGCATCGGAGAAAAATCAAAGGTGTATAGACACGCTACAGCATGGAAAAGGGGGAGAGTGGGGCAGGTGCAGGGACTGGCAATGTTTCACGTCAAATGACGCTTCTTCCGGCCACCTTTCCTCTGGACAGGTTTTTCTAGACATCCCCACAGTTTTTATCTGGACAGTAATTTTGGGCATCACTGGTGGTTCAAGGGTTGATGCCTTGTCATGGCAGTCCAAGGCCTTGTCTAGGCCTCTATGGTTGTCATTACCTACCTGCTATTACAGCCTGCCATAGGCAGGCAGTTCTAGCAGATCTTCGATTGAAAGTACATATGTATTGCATTAATCTGTATGAGCAAACACTCAATGTTATGGTTATCAGCCGGCATACCAAAGGTTGGATTCCCACCATTTCAAGTTGTGGAATAACTACTGTAAGGCTATGGACAACCCTTTTATGGCTATGAGATAACCACTTTAAAGGAGTACTCCAGCTTAGTAAAATGTATCCCCTATCCAAAGGACACAGTGGTCTGACCTATTATATTAGCCAGTAAACACCCATTTATTGGCTGAGTGCATCTTTAAAAAATGTAATTTGTCAGCCACACATCTCCCATGTAGCCGAGTATGTGCAGCTGACAGATTGAAGTATATAGGGCTATAGAAACAATCCAGTATTTGTTGATGCAGCCCTGTCTGCACAATACTCAAGCCATGTAATAGGCTTCTCAAGCGAAGGGTGATCTAATTGATTGGCGCTAACAACAGCTGTTTAATACTACCCTGGGGCTCTGTACAAAGCTTACAGTAACACTATGTTTGCACTGCACAATTTAACCAAAAAGAAAAAGACAAGGAGTTACACAATGTATAGAAAATATTTATCTTCATTAGAGATGAGCGAACTTACAGTAAATTCGATTCGTCACGAACTTCTCGGCTCGGCAGTGATGACTTTTCCTGCATAAATGGGTTCAGCTTTCAGGTGCTCCGGTGGGCTGGAAAAGGTGGATACAGTCCTAGGAGAATCTTTCCTAGGAATGTATCCACCTTTTCCAGCCCACCGGAGCACCTGAAGGCTGAACTAATTTACGCAGGATAAGTCATCAACTGCCGAGCCGAGAAGTTTGTGACGAATCGAATTTACTGTAAGTTCGCTCATCTCTAATCTTCATTATAAGCTTGAAAACTTGAAATCAAAGTAAAAGAGGAGGCATCATGAATTAAAGGGGTACTCCAGTGAAAACCTTTTTTCTTTTAAATCAACTGGTGGCAGAAAGTTAGACATATTTGTAAATTACTTCTATTAAAAAATCTTAATCCTTCCTGTACTTATTAGCTGCTGAATACTACAGAGGAAATTATTTTCTTATTGGAATGCTCTCTGATGACATCACGAGCACAGTTCTCTCTGCTGATGTTATTATAATAATAATAACGCTTTATTTATTGTTGTCCTTAGTGGGATTTGAACCCAAGTCCCCAGCACTGCAGGGCAGCAGTGCTAACCACTGAGCCACCATGCTGCACTTAGCATACATCTGCTATGCATGGTTGCTAAAATGGACAGAGATGTCAGCAGAGAGCACTGTGCTCGTGATGTCATCAGTGTTCCAAAAAGAAAGGAATTTCCTCTGTAGCATTCAGCAGCTAATAAGTACTGGAAGGATTAAGATTTTTTAATAGAAGTCATTTACAAATATGTTTAACTTTCTGCCACCAGTTGATTTAAAAGAAAAAAGGTTTTCACCGGAGTACCCCTTTAAGAAGGCAAAAAGTGACATCACTAGGACCTTAAAACTGGATAAAAGTAAAAGTGCAGGTGTATATTGGCATGGTACAAGACAAGATAGTGACTACAGCAGCCCAGATCAAGCAAGCTAGTAGCCCAAACTAGTGCATTACCATTCCAAGTTCATTACCATTCCAAGAAAATAGGCGGCCGAGTAGCCAATGTGAAGCCCAAGATGACGCACTAAAGTGCAAGTGGGTGGCGTAATCACACTACCTACTTGATCTATTTTCATATGCACTATATGTTAAAGAACCTTTGATATAGGCATATCTGCATTTTGGTTCATGTATAATGCATTTACCGCACTAGGCACTTTGTACATGTACTGCATATTTTCATGTTATCTTTAGCTATGCAACTTTACCACTGGGTTTAATATATCATGTTTGGCCTACTAGCTTGCATGATTTGAACCATGCTTTAGTCACTCGTACTATCCAATGTGAACTTTGACTATCATCCAGTGATTTATTTTTTGTTTTTAGTTTTTATGCATGATTCCTCAAAAATGTGGTGCACTCCGAGGGTCAAATGCCTGCACTAAACCACTTGTCTTTATGCCCATGGAGAAGCAAATAGAAATTTGGGGTCGCACATGTAGTTTTTCTCAAGCAAATATGTCTAGTTTGACCAGGCACACCTGAGATTAGAGCCCTGAGTAAGGATGTATGAAACACTTAAAAAACCTTGGTTTTAAATTATAAAATAAGAATTTTCTTTTACAGACCTGGATAATCCTTTGTCATTTATTGTGGATTCTCTATCCAAGGGTACATAGGCATTTGTCACATGCTAAACCTCTTGGGGATGCAGGGCGTACGCCCCCGCTCCCAAGGCCTTTTTCCGGTCCACGCCACTCGTCGGAATGGCTGATGAAATCATTCAGCAAGCATCTCGTACAAATGCCCGGGGGGGGGGTCAATTCAGAACGGCGATTTGCGGCTATTCCAGGTCAATCGGGTCCCCAGGGTGAATGGGGCTGTCACCACAGGAGTAAGGTGGCACTGGTGACACCCATTACCGGACGACGAATCAGGGCTCCTGCTTGGGATGTCACTAACAGCACCTGATCCACCCCTATTCCTGGAGGGCTAGAGCAGGTGCCGGGAGTGGACTCCAGCAGCGGGGGCCCCGAATCCCCGGTGTCGGTGGTGGGATCGCGGCCCCAGGAATGGCAGCAGCGAAGTCGATCTTTCAGAGCAGCAGCAGGAGATAAGGCTGTGCCTCCTGCTGTTTCTTAGCAACAACTTCCAACATACACAGCCAAAGGGCATGCTTGGAGTTTTAGTTATGCAACAGCAGGAGGCACACCACTACAACTCCCAGCATGCCATTCGGCAGTCAGTGCATGCTGGGAGTTGTACTATTGCAACAGCTGGAGGCACACTGGTTGAGAAACGCCAAGTTAGGTTCTGTTGCCTAACTGTGTTTCCGCACCAGTGTACCTTCAGCTGTTGCAAAACTACAACTCCCAGCATGCACTGACTGCCAAAGGGCATGCTGGGAGTTGTAGTTAAGCGCAAAAAAGAAAGAAAAGTTGGCACTACCTTGTCCCCGGAGCAAGAAGCGGTACAGTCCTGGCAGCAGCTGCAGGTTCCCCGGTGGTGCTCAGCCTTTAGAGCAACAAGCCAGCAGATACACTTTGAAGAAAGGTACAGGCGGCAACTCTTCGGTGGGTGCAAACAGATTCTTTTATTCTTGTGATGTAATAAATTACTTCTTAAAATCGGGGGAGATACAACTTCAGACTTCATGCAGTGTGTACAGGTGTGTACAACCTGTACACACTGCATGAAGTCTGAAGTTGTGTCTCCCCCGATTTTAAGAAGTAATTTATTACATCACAAGAATAAAAGAATCTGTTTGCACCCACCGGAGAGTTGCCACCTGTTCCTTTCTTCAAAGTGTAGTTGTAGTTAAGCAACAGCAGGAGGCACATTACTACAACTCCCACCATGCAATTTGGCTGTCTGTGCATGCTTGAAGTTGTAGTTATGCAACAGCTACTATTGCATAACTACAGCTACCAGCATGTACGGACAACAAAAGGGCATGCTGGGATTTGTAGTGGTGTACCTGCAGCTGTTGCATCTACACCTCCCAGCATGCCCTATGGCAGTCAATGCATACTGAGAGTTTTAGTTTTGCAACAGCTGGAGGCACACTGGTTGAGAAACGCCGAGTTAGGGTCTGTTACCTAACTCGGTGTTTCCGCATTAGTGTGTCTTCCGCTGTTGCAAAACTACAACTCCCAGCATGCACTGACAGACCGTGCATGCTGGGAGTTGTAGTTATGCAATAGCTGGAGGCACACTGGTTGAGAAAGTCTGAATTAGGGTCTGTTAATGAACTCAGTGTTTCCCCACCAGTGTGCCTCCAGCTTTTGCATAACTACAACTCCCTGCATGCACGGTCTGTCAGTGCATGCTAGGAGTTGTAATTTTGCAACAGCTGGAGGTTTGCACCCCCCTGCCCCAATGTGAATGTACAGGGTACATTCACATGGGTGTAGGTTTACAGTGAGTTTCATGCAGCAAGTCTGAGGTGCGGCAAATTTTCCCACGCAGCTTAAACTCCAAAACGGGGAACTCGCTGTAAACCCCTGCCCGTGTGAATGTATCATAAAAACACTACACTACACAAAATAAAGAGTAAAACACTATACATACACTACACACAATAAAAAAAAATGGCACTGTTTCCAAAACGGAGCCTCCAACTGTTGCAAAACAACTTCCAGCATTGCCGGACAACCATTGACTGTCCAGGCATGCTTGGAGTTTTGCAACAGCTGGAGGCACCCTGTTTGGGAACCACTGTGGTGGGGTTTTATTGGTGGTGGAGGCAATTGTAATCCTTGCATCCGGGTCCGCCCCTATGCAAATCCCTAATGTTCTCCTGAGTACTCAAATACTCCATATGAAGTGCTCTGCGGGCTCACAACAGGGCTCGGGCGTGAGAGCGCACCATGTACATTAGAGGCCTAAATTAGTCATTTGCACAGGGGTGGCCGATAGTTACAGCGGTTGTGACATAAAGCAAAAAAAAAAAAAACACCCCATGTGACCGCATTTTGGAAACCACACCCCTCAAGGAAGGGAATAAGGGGTGCAGTGAGCCAAAATATCCACAGGTGTTTAGTGCATTTTTGTTAAAGTTTTAATTCTTTTTCACTAAAATGCCCCAAATTTTTCATTTTCACAAAGGGAAATAGGAGAAAAAGCCCCCTAAATTTTGTAACCCAATATCTTCTGAGTAAGGAAAGACTCCATATGTGGATGTAAAGTGCTCTGCGGGCGCACTACAATGCTCAGAAGAGTAGGAGCTAAATTAGTTTGTTGAAGAGAGAATTTGACTGGAATTTGATGACTGCATTCCTTATTACATTCCGTGAGGGGTGTAGTTTCCAAAATGGGGTTACATGTGGGGAGGTACACTGTTTTGGCAGCATGGGGGCTTCGTAAATGCACATGGCCCCCGACTTCAATTCCAGCCAAATTCTCTCTCTTAAAGCCAAATGACGCTCCTTCTTTTCTGAGACCTGTAGCGTGCCTGCAGAGCACTTTGTGTCCACATATGGGGTATTTCCTTACTTGGGAGAATTTGGGCTTCAGATTTTGGGGCATTTTCTTTTACTCCATGTGAAAATGAAAAATTTGGGTTAACACCAGCATTTTATTGTTAATAATCAAATTTTTCATTTTTACGGCCCACTGTTCAATAAACCTGTGAGGTGTAAGTACTTACTGTAACCTTTGTAATGGTCCCTGAGAGGTATAGTTTCCAAAATGGTGTCACATGTGGGGGATTCAGCTTTTCTGGCACCATAGGGGCTTTGTAAGCGCATATGGCCCACAACTTCAACTACAGCCAAAATCTCTCTCCAACAGCTCAATGGCGCTCCTTCTGTTCTGAGCCCTGTAGTGCACCAGCAGAGCACTTTGCGTCCACATATGGGACATTTCCATACTCGGGAGAAATTAGGCTTCACATTTTTGGGCCTTTTTCTCCTTTTTCCCCCATGAGAAAATGAAAAATTTGGGTTAACACCAGCATTTAAGTGTTAAAAATCTTAATGCTTCATTTTCACGTCCAAATTTAACAAAAAGTCGTCAAACTCCTGTGAGGTGTTAAGCCTCACTAAACCCCTTGTTATGTTCCTTGAGGGGTGAAGTTTCCAAAATAGTATGCCATGTGGATTTTTTTTTGCTGTTCTAGCATCATAGGGGCTTCATAAATGCAATAAGCCCCCCAAAAACCATTTCAGCAAAATTCTCTCTCCAAAAGCCAAATTTTGCTCCCTCCCCTTAGAGCATTGTAGTGTGCCCGTAGGGCACATTACGTCTACATATAAAGTATTTCCATACTAAGAAGGCATGGGGTTTTTACATTTCCCAAATAGTTTGCCATGTGGAGTTTTATTTGCTGTTCTGGTATCATGGGGGCTTCCTAAATGCAATATGGCTCCCAAAAACCATGACAGCAAAATTCGTTTTTCAAAATCCCACAGTTGCTCTTTCCCTCTTGAGCCATGTTGCAAGCCCACAGATTACTTACCATCAACATATGAGGTATTTCCATAATTGGGTTACAGATTTTGGGGGCTTTATCTCGTTATACCCCTTGTAAAAATGAAAAAAATGGGGCTAGAACAACATGTTAATGAAAAAAATGCAGATTTAGATTTTTCTTCTCCACTTTGTTGCTGTTCTTGTGAAACACTAAAAGGGTTAGAAAAAACTTTCTGAATGTCATTTTGAATACTTTGAGGGGTGCATTTTCTATAATGGGTCATTTATGGGGTATTTCTCAGAGAAAGGCCCCTCAAATCTACTTCAAACTTAACTGGTCCCTGAAAAATTCAGATTAGATTTTTTCGCGAAAAATTTGGAAAATTGCAGCTATACTTTGAACCCCTCTAATGTCTTCAAAAAGTAAAAACATGTAAATTTTAAGATGCCAACATAAAGTAGATATATTATATATGTGAATCAATACATAATTTATTTGGTATGTCCATTTTCATTACAAGCAGAGAGTTTCAAAGTTAGAAAAATGTAAAATTTTCATGAAATTTTTGAATTTTTCACCAGGAACATTAACTACCATAAAGTAGAATATGTCACGAAAAAGGGTCCTTAAGGTGAAAATGGGCTGAGTCCTTAAGGGGTTAATTCATATCTGATAGGAACTGCATATGCAGATTGATGGTGCTGTCTATTATTTGAATATAGGATTGTTTAAATTTTCAGCCTAAAACACTGTTATTAAAGCATTTTTATACTGTTTGTTATCTTTTTTATTCCCCCCAGTGTCTTTTTCCTCCTCTTTCAGTGATTACCTTTGCTATCTGGTCGTAAAATTACAAGATCAGCAGAGGGGAAACCTGCACCAGATGGTGCCCTGTGCAGCATTTTCTAGGGGTGCTCCCTCACTTTGTAATGTACTGAAAACAGCATAGAAATAACCATTCCAGACAGTGCATTATGATAGGTGTATATGATATATGATAGATATACTCTTCCATAGGTTCTTCTAAATAACAGTGCTATACAGTGTCACCACCACCATGCACTGCAACAATAATATAAAACTAGTGTCACACAATGCAAAAATAATACTTGCAGTGTGTACAAAGCCCATATGTTAGGGGAGAGTATCTGTGTGCTATTTGTCTCATCTAAATATGTGAAGCTTCTTTGAGCAACAACAAATAACAATATAAAACCTACAGGTCAAGAGAAAAAAAACTTGTGTTAAATAGAGTTTTTCTGTCCGCTGCAATATTTGTGTTGTAGGTTTACAGTGTCACACAATGCAAAGTAACTGTACAGTGCATAGATACCAATATACAGTAAATAAACAACAGCTCCATGCATAAAGAAATCTAATAACAGTGATGTATAATAAATAAATAAAACTGCTATGAAATTGTAAGCGGTCAGCACAAACACACATGCAAACACACACACTTCTTACGCTAAAAGCACAGTTAGCATCCCGTTAAAATTAAAGGAGATCTCAGTGAGGTCGACGACACGCACATTAGCCACGCAGAGCCGCGGTAATGCCGGGTTCCCATACGGATAGGGGATAAGTGCAGTACGCATTGAACCCTGTATGTAACTTTAAGGTGGAGGCAATTTCATATCTTACTCAAACCTCTTAAGTTTTGGGTTGAGTTTGGTTAGACATGCTTCAAACTTGGTGCTAAAATGGACATACTTCATGTTGCTCCCGTCATCTTGCATTTTTCATTTTTTGGAGCAATTCTTTTCCATTTAGGCAGGACATTTTATTTCTGAGTCCTTTGACAACTTGACAAAAAAATCTATTAATTATAAGGCTTATAATCCGACAGCTCATAGATCTTTACATTTTAATTCCTGAAATTGTTGTATAGCAATTTGCATTCGGTAATCTTTCATACACAATTATTTCAGCTTTCTCGTCAATCAACAGATTAAACATGTGACAGTTTAAGCATTTATTCCATTTATTTTCCGTTATAGAATCTGAGATTTAGTGATTTTGACATCAATTAATATTTAATACGCTTGCGTGTACTAAGATTTTTTGAAAGATGCATTATTAACAGCACTATATGATCATTTTGTTGATTGGATTTTACGTACATTTTAATTTTAAAAGTGTCACAGGGGATAAAGGAAGCAGTCACACAAGATAAACAAGTCTGTCAATGTTTTAGTTTTCAAGCTGGTGCATTGGGATTATCTGGAACCTTATCATTCAAGCAGCAAATTACCAAGAACTACATTAAAAATGTGTATAGTCATTTTCATTTTTGAAAGATTCAAGACCATACATAATTAAAAAGGTAGGACATCTGTTATTTATGAGCTGGGATGACAGTTTTAATTTAGACCCTTATTTAGCAATGGCTTATGTATATAGAATTTGGGATAGCAGCACAAATTGTTTGATATGCCAGCTTGGAGAGCTCTCAGCATCACAGAGTAGGAACCAAATCAATTTACATTGTTGCTGCACAACTTCTAGCTTAGCGGGTGGGTGTCTTCCAGAAATGCTTTGTCCTTTAACTGTTTCAACAACAGGTAAACATTTCAGATAAAAAGACAGAGCCTAGTGGCAAGGCACTGGAGAGTTACAAGTTATTATAATGTACAGTGATCATTATGTATATTGCACTTATGTCACACTTGTTTTATAATGTAACAATAATGGGCCTCATTAACTAAGGCTTTTCCTTTTCAAGATTTTGTAGATTTTTTTTTTTGTGCCGCATGTGTGGTGTGCCAGAATTTCTGCCAAAAAATCCAAAAAACCCTACAAACTCTCCACTCAGAAAACTCCAAATAAACTATATTTTTAAAAGAAACCTACAAATTTATTAATGTCTCCAAATGAAATGTGGTGGATTTGAGCTCTGGAAAACCTGACAGATCAGAGCATGTGTAAAAAGAGCAAAACATAGGGAAAAGTGCAAATATCATGGAAAAATACCTGTCAAAAACCCAAAAAAAGAAAACGAGGCCCATTGTGTTTGATATTTGATTACTGTTGCTAGTATAGTGAGATGTTTGTGCTTTTCAGTAGAGTTATAGAACATTCTAGCATTTTTTTTATTTATTTTTTATTTACATCATTGGTGTAACTGTGGTCATCAAGGTACTGGGAAAAAGCCCTCCCAGGATATGACCTGATTAGGCCAATAGGACACATGGCTTAGGAGGGCGACAGTTGATGTGCCTTTTCTTAAGGAAAAGGGCCCTGTTGGTGAGCCTAGTTAGTATGTAGAAGGTTATGGTAATAATAGACAGACTGCTACAGCCATTTCCTGAGAGAAGGTCTGTGCCTCACAAGTAGTCAGGCACATGCTAGTGTCACAAGCCCCTGCACCCATTTTAGCTATAGGTTTCCTCATACTGGGTAAGTGGAAATCCTAAGGGGATTGTAGAAGATTCCAGAAGCGTCAAACCCAGACTGGCATGGTTAGGACCTAGCAAAGGTCTTGCAGTGGATTACATTTCCCGTGCTTTATTGCAGAAACAACATATAAAGGACCACACTGCTCAGAGTAATGGCCTAACAACAGACTGTGAGTTAGGTGCATTGGCCTAAAAGGGTCTGTGAGTCAAGACAATGTGAGCTTGCAAGTGAATTAGTCTATCAAGAGAAAGTGTATAGCTAACATGAGTGTGGCTGAGTGGCCTTGAGTTAAAAGACAGCAGCCCTAAAAGTTGTGTTAATGTAGTCTGTTTCTAAACTAAAATGTTTAAGGACTATTACTTCCCACGAGGAAAGAATGACTGCTATCAGTTCAAAAAAAGCTTAAAATGGAAGCTGCATTCATAGACAAGAAGTAATTAAAATCAGGAAAATTACACAAGAAAACATTTGAGAAAGGTTTTCTTGCATTCCTTGAATACGAAAATGTTTTATATGCTGCAGGCCCACTTTGAAACAAATAAAAACAAATATTTACTTCACTGCAGCTCCCAGTCCACAAACTTTTGGTCCCGCACTGGTCTCCACCAGATGAGATGTCTCAGCAGGGCTTGCACGCACAGCCAATCACTGGCTGAGAAATTAGCTGATTTTTCAGAGTGAGACAGTTTTGGGGGAGGGTAGAGACACAAGTAAGATACTTTCTTACATTCGCTTGTACAGTATAGTACTGAAAATCAAATCTACTCATAGTTTGTCCAATGGGGGATGTGTAGTGAGAAAAGGGAGATGACCATGGGCTGATCCCAAAAGAACTCTCACAGCAGGGGGAAGAAGAAGTAGAGTGATGAAGAGGAAATATGGCAGTAAATGGGATTACTGAGAGTGATGTAGGGGAAATATGGCAGTGATTGGGATCAGCAATAAAAGGGGTCTGGGAGATGATTTAATGACAGATGTCATCTGTTTTACTCCTAAAATAAGAAAGGTCTTCAGCACAGAGGCCAACTTCCATCTCTACCTGCTTGGATGATCCATCCTAAAATGTGGCCACCTGCTGAACAACGGTAACTACTTTGGATTAAGTGCACAGGCATCAGGGAAGTCGGACAGGCCAGGTCAGCAACACATGGGCAAAGGACAAATACATGGAGCAATTGAAATATCCTGCCTCTGGGAGGCATGAGCGTCGGTGCTGCAGCTTATTGGCTGGGCTGGCTGCAGTACTAAAATAGTGAATATTAGTTATGAGATCCATAGATCATTGGTTTCATAAGTGGAATACGGGAGCAAATTATAATAGTGTCAAAGGGTGAGACAGTAGCAATTCTGGTTATTTCCTTGTGGGAGAAAGGGGAATTTCTAGCCACTTCCTACATAGATTGTTTAGATATGGACTTTGATAAGAAGGAGGGTCTGTTAGTTGCAGAACCGCAAAAATTCCTTCCCGTGGGCAGGCAGTGACTGACCCATGCTTGGCTGCCCAGTGCGCCGCTGTCTCACACTTGCATACACGGTCCTGACACCAGTATCAATACCTTGTATGCTGAAGCCGCAGAGTGGTGCAGCTGAGAGCTATAGGCTCCCAGACCTGCAACTCACTACACTCACCAACTCCTGGGAGGCCGCAAAGGACGTCTGTGTCCTGGCACGGGCGGCACGATGATATGACGTCATCATGCCGCCTATGGACGGTTATGTGCTGGACGGAAAGGTTCTGCGTGTGTACGGTGGAAGATATGTTGTTTTTTTATGTTTTTTTTTTTTATCGTACAGCAAAATGGATGGAGAGGGAGGCGAGGGCGGGCGTTCTAGGTGGGTGGAGCCTGTCTACCTACGTGCCTAAAGGGGGGGGATATCTATCTATCTATGGAGGATGGAAAGGGGGGGAGGGGGGTGAAGCCTGCCCACCTACCTACCTGCCTACCTAAAGGGTGATATCTATGTATCTATGGAGGGTAAAAAGAGGGGGAAGGGAGCCTGTCTACCCACCTAATATAAAGGAGAGGAGAGAGACATATACCTAGCTTATGTGGAATGCAGGTGGAGGTGGGAGTGGGAAGAAGCCTGCCTACCTACCTAATATAATGAGGCTGAAAATTTACCTAGGTAAGACAGGGAAGGGGGAGGGGAACCCTGCTTACCTACCGAAAATAAAGGGGAAATCTATCTAGTTTATATAAAGGGAGAGGATAGGGGAACAGCCTGCATACCTAACTATCCAATATCAGGGTGGAGGGGAGAGAAATCTATTACCTAGCAATTATGGAGGGAGAGAGGGGGTGGAAAGAGGCCTATTTACCTAGTATAAAGAAGGGAGAAATCTTTGGATGGTGCTGAAGCGAGGAGCCTATAATGTTTGTCTGGCAGATTCTGTGGTGGCAATTCTTGGCTGGGAGAAATCTTCATGATGCACAGAAAAGATGGAGAAGAAAAGTAAAAGTGAAAGACTGAAAGAAGACATCACCTGTGATTCACTTAGAGAAGGCATCACCTATGATTCACTGGATGTAACTTTAAGCACTTATATAGCCTGCAGTGCCTGTGTAGTGTTGGTATCTACCTGTATATGATCACTGTATGGGGTTAACATTGGTCTTTGCATAGTGGATTTTTTTTTTAGTAGCAGTGTGGGGATATAAAAAAAAAAAAAGAAAAAAGGTAGCAGCACACCTAGTAAGTACAAGCTGCAGTGGGGTGCAAGCCAGTGGAGTTTCCCAGGTCACATGATTCCAAGTACACGTAGGCAGAAGAAGAATCACTGCAGCACTCCAAGGATTGTGAATTAAAGTGAGTAGCGTTTATTAACAAAGGGTGACATTTCAGCTTCTAGCAAGCAGCCATTCTCAAGCAAATACACAGTGCAAATGTGGCAGTATATATATATATATATATATATATATGGTACAGGAAGTGACATCAGTATTTACATATGCAAGATAACACATTTACATATGAGTGATTACAAATACATAACAAGTGAAAGGAGATGCAATCCATATATTGAATATAAACAGATCAAGTGCAGTCTTATAAAAATATACATAAATACAACTTATACACAATAGTGGATACATAAATAGGTGATATTGCATGTGAAGATAAGTGTAAATAATGAACAGAGGTGGAACTATGAGTGGGTACTACATGCAAAAAAAAAAAAACACGTTGGCGCCATCACACTATGACGAAAGCACACCGAGTGCTAACAGGAAATGATCGGGGCGAGCGGATCAACTGGGAGAACTCACGCAGCCGCACTGAGCAACAGAGTGAAGTGCTGACATAGTGGGTATTGGCAATGAGGTCGCACCAGTGTGCTCAAGCGCACCGAAGCATTAGGCGATCTATGAACATTGCAGTGTTATTAAACAGTACGGGCCAGTATGCACAGGCGCATTGAGACATATTGTGCTCTGCGGGTATCACGGTGGCTGACAGTGACACCAAAGGGTAATACAAAGGTGATGAGAGCTTAGGATAAAGGGACATATTAGGCACATAAAAGCAGGAGAAGGCATGAATAATCCTGGGGTCCAAACATACAATAACATCCAAGGTGGACACAGAAATCTGGAGCCCCCTCTGGGTTTTAACCCCCAAAACTAGGGCAGATGATGTGTCCTTGGTGGGGACAAGTGAGTTTATATATCACCAAACCCCAGGGCCGTAGCCCGGGGTGCAAAACACCTCTGTTTATTCCCCCCCAAAAATACATAAAATATAACTTTTATTGTGTATCTTAAAATAATAAACCCAGTATGTGATATTAAAATTATAGTGCAAAGTGGGATGGTATGAGTATGTACTGAGCAGTTTGCTCTTAGTATCTAGGGTTCTGCAGAAACCCAATATCCCTTACAAGGCACTATATAAAAACACTAATTTGCCGCCTCTACATGCTTCGCCGTCTCCACGGCGTTTTCAAGAGGCAAAGTGTGGCTTGTTGCCACACTTAGTGTTTTTATATAGTGCCTCGTAAGGGATATTGGGTTTCTGCAGAACCCTAGATACTAAGAGCAAACTGTTCAGTGCATACTCATACCATCCCACTTGGCACTACAATTTTAATATCACATACTGGGTTTATTATTTTAAGATACACAATAAAAGTTATATTTTATATATTTTTTTTGGGGGGGGGGAATAAACAGAGGTGTTTTGCACCCCAGGCTACGGCCCTGGGGTTTGGTGATATATAGTGTATTGGCCTCTCGAGTCCCTCTGGGTCATTTATGGAGTTTCTTTGGACAAGTGAGTTTTGCACGAACCCCCAACAATAAGAAGGGGGTTCAGCATCTCACTCAGTACCCACTCACTGGAGGCAGAACTAGTAATGCCTGAACCAGAAGTGTCCCACTCACCATAAAGGATGCATAACAGACCCCAACTCCTTCAGACACTGGCAGCCAACCAGAAAACTAGATTATATAAGTGGCCCGAGAGCTATAAGATTGAAGGTGACACAAAAAAAAAAAAAAACGTGGACAAAATTTGATGGAGTTGTCCCAGCTGGTCATCTTCCCGCCTTGAAAAATTTTTAACCATATAGTACGCACGCAGGATCTGTCACACCGTCTCTTAAAAAACAATAGTGAGGGGATATTAGTGATTCTGTGGTGAAAGTGGTCATGGTGTGGTGGTAATGTTTGTCCCTTGTATACGGACGTTATTGGTAATTTCAATCTCAGTAAATAGGATTCAGTCAGTTACAGTATGATGATAATATGTATGGGGATAATATTCAGTGTATAGGATTTGGTCAGATAAAGTTTGATGGTAATAAGTATAGTGATAATATTCCTCCTTTTATACTGGAATTATTGGTAATATCGGTCTTATTATATAGGATTTGGGCAGTAACAGTATGATGGTAATATATATATATATATATATATATATATATATGGGGATAATATTTCCTCTTGCTAGATGTGATCATATGGGGAGAAACACCTATTAGTTATTAGTGACAATAAAAAACCTTGTTGTAAGAGCTAAATACCTAAAGCTTCTAAAGCTGCACAATTCAGTTTGCATGGAGTAACCGCACGGTGTCTTACTTGTTCATAATACTGCAGTGGTCCCGCTGTAGTATTTAAATGTGGTGTTACGGGAGTTTTCTGGTTAGTTTAGAGCAAGATTGCAGCTGGACAACACCCCGGCCTGTGACGTCTCTACCAGGCTGCGGCCAATTTCTGGATCACTGGATGTTGCTAGCATTTGCTAGGTAGTGACGTCACTACAGTAGTTAAGATGGTCCAAAATGCCTTCAACACGTTTGAGAAACTATCTAGCGGTTTACTTAATCGGGAATGGCTATTGTGGACTAGCTATCTATTCTTATAGTTGGATCTCGCCTGCAGTTAACTCCTTAGTGTCCAACTATTGATACCACTCAATTTTGAATCTTCTCATTTCTTTTGGAGAATAAACTTGGTTACTTGCGAAAAAATGTTGTGGTTCCTAAAAATGGTCCTTCTAACAAAACAATTCAAATTCAGCATGAAGTCTGTGAAAATTCAATGTATTTAAGTTGAATATCCATTTTGACTCCATTCTGGACAGTTGTGCGACGTAGTTACTGGGGGGGTGGGGGGGGTGGAACTTTTTTTAAGCCAAAAGATGTAGACCCTCTAGTTGATAGATTATGCATATTTTGTAGTGCACCGATAAAGGATGTCCTCCTTACCCTCTTTGTATATTGTAGACATACTCTTTTATTATGATGCCCAATTGTCTTTTTGTACGGCCAACATACAACATTTTACATGGACAGCAGATAGCATAAATTACCCCCTTAGTTCTGCAGTGAATATGTTCCCTGATCTTATATAGGATTTTTTCCCATTTGTTCTTCACTTCTACCACAGGGGTATGGTTATCCATTGCTTTACAGGCAGTGCACTGTTTACATGGAAAAAATCCCTTTTTCAATGGGAGAAAATTCTTTGGTGGTTCAGTTTCCATGTTCCCCTTTTTTCGTTTGGTAGTGGAGGCTATTTGGTTCCTTACATTTTGTGACTTCTTATATACAAACGAGGGTATACGTGGGATGCGATCTCCTATTACTTTATCATTAAATAGGACGTCCCAATGGTGTTTTACTGTTTTTTGGGAAAAGAAAGCTATGATTTTTATCTCAGGATTTGGGTTTTCATTTGCGATGTTAGTCTCTCCGTTAGTATCCCCTGTTTTGAAAATTAGTTGGTCCCTATTAACCTGGCAGATTTCTTGCTGTACTGTTTATTGGCGCCTGCTCATAGCCCTTATTAATAAACTTATTAGTTAATATGCTGGCTTCCTGATCATATTGTTCCACTTGTGAGCAATTTCTGTGTAGTCTTAAGAACTGGCTTTGTGGGATATTTTTGAGCCAGGATGGTAAATGACAACTGTCCATATGGATAAAACTGTTATTATCTGTTTGTTGGTTTACTGTAAGTGTGTGTGGATCTGATTATCAGTAATAGTGATGCTGAAGTCTAAAAAGTTGACAGATGTCGGACTATATGATGTTGTGAAATTTAAAAATAATTTATTTTCATTGATATTAGTTAAAAAGGTGGTCTTTATTCTCTTTATCTTATTTTTTCTTCTCCATAGTCTTTATTTGTTTGAGATAAATATATTGAAATGGATATAAGTTGGAGAAAAAAATAACTGAAAAGAAAACCTGTGTGTCATTTTAATAAGTTTATTCGTTATAATATTGTGTACATATTTAAATAACACATATAAATAACAAGTTTTTATATGTTTTATGTTAGATTTCACAGCTGTTATTGAATGTTCTTTTTGCTTTTACGGCAATTATTGAGAAGAATGCACCTAACTTTCTGTTTATTATAGAAATAAGAAAAGACAACTCTGGTCAACCATAGACATACAGTATGTGATATCACTGCACAACAGATTATATATACGTAGTGACAATTAAAGTATAACAGTAGAATTAATGCAAGTACAACATGTCAACAAACATTAACATACAATTTAAATATGTGTTTTTAGATAATAACAGACAATAGGTTTGCTTTAGCACTGAGTATTATGCTGGGTTTTAGCCTGCAATCATGGCTATTCTCTGCTCCCAGCTCTGCAGTTCTCTGGTGTGCTTGTCTGCTAGGTGAACTTTAAAGGGGTTATCCAGGAAACAAAAAACAAACCTATTGTCTTTCAAATACCGCTCCCTGTCTGTCTCCCCTGGTATGGTGTGGTATTACAACTTGGCTCCATTCACTTCAATGGAACTGAGCTGCAGAACCACACCCAACCTGGAGACAGACAGGGAGCCATCTTTGAAAGAAACCAGAGAAAGGCCATGAAAGAGTGAGTACCATTAAAGAGAGATCAGTTATGAGGTCTTCTCTTCTGACTGGCAGAAGTTTTTTTTGGTTTTCACATAAACCTTCTATGGCATCAGCACACAGGAAATCCTATTCAGGTGGTATAGGTACCCAATACACTTACATCACATTTTTCCCTCTGTATCGGAGATAAAGAGTCACTACTATGTGAGTAGCAGCAAGAAAGCTCTTTTATGCTGTATGGAGGGATGATCAGCAGACCTTTCAGCTAATTTTCCTTTTTGCCCTTTCTTGTAAATGTAATACCCGCATTGTGTTGTGGTTTGTCCTGTGGGACCATATTTTATTATTCTTTATTGAGTCTGCTTAAAAAAGATAGAAAATCTTTCAATAAACAATAGTTAAGCATTAGGCATGTTTATGTGATGTATTGCTTGGAGTTCCAGTGCATGTTAAGAGTTCACACTTATATGTCTGAATATATAAATTTAATTTATTTTTCTTTGTATTTTTTGTTTGTGTTTCCTTTGTGTTTTTATATATTGCAACATTTATCTAGCAGTATTTATACCGTAAAGAGTTGAAAAAAATATGGGAAAATGTCAGCCAGCCAGACCAAAGGGGGTTGCAAAAAACAGCATAGAGGGAAACCTAACACCTTAAAGTGTACCTGTGTACTAGATAATACTATAATATGATTCAAAACCAGCTCACCCCAAAGGCCGGCCGTGTCACGGACCGATGTAGAGAACCATCTTGTAGAGACAGGAACAGAAGAAATTGTTCAGCACTGCTTGTATTCGATAAAAGTTGGATTCCTTATTAGGTCATGAGCACAAACAGGAGTATTAAAGGACCTTAGTCATACAAGTGTGTGTGTGGTCATGACCTAACAAAGAATACAAGCTTTAACTGATACATGCAGTGCTGGACAATTTCTTCTGTTCCAATACCATTATATGTATATTTGTAATATATTTATTGGTTAAAAAATTTGTATTTTTTTTGTCCCTACAGCTATTGTCTGTTTGTCTCTATTAGGAGACCAAATACAGGAAGTGTGGGTGGACCAGCAGGGCTCTGTGCACTGAGATCAAGCAGGGCTCTGTGCAGTGAGGACAGGCAGGGCTCTGTGCACTGAGGAAAATCAGGGCTCTGTGCAGTGAGGACAGGCAGGGCTCTGTGCACTGAGGACAAGAAGGGCTCTGTGGACTGAGGACAAGCAGGGCTCTGTGTACTTAGGACAACCAGGGCTCTGTGCACTGAGGACAACCAGGGCTCTGTGCACTGAGGACAACCAGGGCTCTGTGCACTGAGGACAAGCAGGGCTCTGTACACTGAGGACAACCAGGGCTCTGTGCACTGAGGACATGCAGGGCTCTGTGCACTGAGGACAAGCAGGGCTCTGTGCAGTGATGACAAGCAAAGCTCTGTGCAGTGAGGACAGGCAGGGCTCTGTGCAGCAAGGACAAGCAGGGCTCTGTACACTGAGGATAAGCAGGGCTCTGTACACTGAGGACAAGCGGGGATCTGTACACTGAGGACAAGCGGGGCTCTGTACACTGAGGACAAGCAAGGCTCTGTACACTGAGGATAAGCAAGGCTCTGTGCACTGAGGACAAGCAGGGCTCTGTGCACTGAGGACAAGCAGGGCTCTGTGCACTGAGGACAAGCATGGCTTTGTGCACTGAGGACAAGCAGGGCTCTGTACAGTGAGGACAAGCAGGGCTCCGTGCAGTGAAACTCTGTAACATGCTCCCGGCTCACACATCAGGATAATTGACAAGCCAGGAGCCTGCACAGAGTTCTGCTTGTTCTGCACTCACTTCCTGTATTTGTTCTCCTCATAGAGACACACAGGCAGTAGCTGCAGGGACAGCATTTTTAAACACAAAAATATTTAAAAAAAATTGACTCAATGTATATGCCAAATTTACATATATTGTATTATTATCTACATTATTTCAAAAGTTTTTGTCAATGACAGGTACACTTTTTAATGTGAGGTACCAGCTATACGGAACCAGACCCATCTTTCATGTTATGAAGCGTAAAAAAAAGAAAAAAAATTATTTCCTGTTGCTCTACCTTATGATTAGAACAATATGTACAATTAGACTCAAGTTTTAAAGGTTACAACATAAAGCTTAGTCTATGTTCCTATCACCTTTTCCTCTTACTCTCGCTGTATACATCAGGAATCTGTCAAAAATGTTTCTTACATAAACCACAGTGTACTTCCAACAGGCCCTTTGAATTTGATGGACTGGCATAGTCAACTAGTGACTATTTTCAGCCTGTTTTCCAAAAATAAAGGACATTTCTGAACAGTAAGGGCTTTTCACAAAGAAGGGGCTCTATGTTCTGCAACTGACCTTTCCTTTCCCATCAAGACCAAAAAAGGAAGGAGAAAAGACCATAACAGACTAAAGTTGTAATGGGCTGAGCCAGATTATATCTACCACAAGGTTTTTAAAGGGGTACTCTGCCCCTAGACATCTTATCCCCTATCCAAAGAATAGGGGATAACATTTCTGATCGCAGGGGTCCTGTCGCTGGGAACCCCCGTAATCTCTCCTGCAGCACCCCTTTCATCTGGTGCACAGAGCAGCTTCGCTCCGTGCCTGATGACTGGCAATGCAGGGGCTGGAGGATTGAGATGTCACGGCCCCGACCCCTTAATGCAAGTCTATGGGAGGGGGTGTGAATGCCACCACACCCCCTCCCATAGACATGCATTAAGGGGCGGGTTGTGTCGTCACAAGGGGGTGGGGCCGTGACGTTACGATCCTCTAGCCCCTGCATCGCCAGTCATCAGGCACGGAGTGAAGCTGCTCTGTGCACCAGAAAACAGGGGTGCTGCAGGAGAGATCCAGCTGCGTGACCCTTGCGATCAAACTATTTAATTTATCTGAAGAACTTTCTGGCCCCAGTTAATTAGATTTTTTTTCCAGAACACCCTTATAATATAATATTGACTTTGTACTTTTAAAGGGGTAAAACATTTACAGTATATACTGAGGTCTTTGATGAAGCTATGAAACCTCATGTTTAACCCCTTAAGGACACATGACGTACTGGAACGTCATGTGTCCACTCCCGATCTATAACGCGGGGCCACGGCGTGGCCCCGCGTCATAGCGGTTCGGGCCCGGCCTCTAACAACGGCCGGGACCCGTGGCTAATAGCGCGCGGCATTGATCGCTGTGCCGCGCGCTATTAACCCTTTAGACGCGGCGTTCAAAGTTGAACGCCGCGTCTAAAGTGAAACCGAAAGCATGCCGGCTAGCTCAGTGGGCTGTTCGGGATAGCCGCGGTGAAATCGCGGCATCCCGAACAGCTGACAGGACAGCGGGAGGGCCCCTACCTGCCTCCTCGCTGTCCGATCGCCGAATGACTGCTCAGTGCCTGAGATCCAGGCATGAGCAGTCATGCGGCAGAATCATCGATCACTGGTTTCTTATGAGAAACCAGTGATCAATGTAAAAGATCAGTGTGTGCAGTGTTATAGGTCCCTATGGGACCTATAACACTGCAAAAAAAAAGTGCAAAAAAAAAGTGAATAAACATCATTTAACCCCTTCCCTATTAAAAGTTTGAATCACCCCCCTTTTCCCATAAAAGAAAAAACACAGTGTAAATAAAAATAAAAATAAACATAAATGGTATCGCCGCGTGCGGAAATGTCCGAATTATAAAAATATATCGTTAATTAAACCGCACGGTCAATGGCGTGCGCGCAAAAAAATTCCAAAGTCCAAAATAGTGCATTTTTGGTCACTTTTTATATCATGAAAAAATGAATAAAAAGCGATCAATAAGTCCTATCAATGCAAAAATTGTACCGTTAAAAACTTCAGATCACGGCGCAAAAAATGAGCCCTCATACCGCCCCATACACGGAAAAATAAAAAAGTTATAGGGGTCAGAAGATGACAATTTTAAACGTATTAATTTTCCTGCATGTAGTTATGATTTTTTCCAGAAGTCCGACAAAATCAAACCTATATAAGTAGGGTATCATTTTAATCGTATGGACCTACAGAATACATATCAGGTGTCATTTTTACCGAAAAATGTACTACGTAGAAACGGAAGCCCCCAAAAGTTACAAAACAGCGTTTTTTTTTAAATTTTGTCGCACAATGATTTTTTTTCCCGCTTCACCATAGATTTTTGGGCAAAATGACTGACGTCATTACAAAGTAGAATTGGTGGCGCAAAAAATAAGCCATCATATGGATTTTTAGGTGTAAATTTGAAAGAGTTATGATTTTTTAAAGGCAAGGAGCAAAAAACGAAAATGCAAAAACGGAAAAACCTCCGGTCCTTAAGGGGTTAAAGCGTAAATTTAGGCCTCATCTACATTGGACTTGCTCTATTATTAGGTTTGTATGGGTACTCATGACATTTTTTTTTTTAAATCAACTGGTGCCAGAAAGTTAAACAGATTTGTAAATTACTTCTATTTAAAAATCTTAATCCTTCCAGTACTGATCAGCTGCTGTATAATACAGAGGAAGTGCTTTTATTTTGAACTTCTTTTTTGTCTGTCCACAGTGCTCTCTGCTGACACCTCTGTTCATGTCAGGAACTGTCATGGGCAGGAGAGGTTTGTTATGGGCAGACAGAGAGCAGTGTGGGCAGACAGAAAAGAAATTCAAAAAGAAAAGAACTTCCTCTGTAGTATACAGCAGCTCATAATTACTGGAAGAATTAAGATTTTTAAATAGAAGTAATTTACAAATATGTTTAACTTTCTGACACCAGTTGATTTAAAAAAAATATATATATATTCCACCGGAGTACCCCTTTAAGCTCAAACCTAATAGTATAGAAAGTTCAATGTACTTGGAGCATAAATTTACTCTTTAAACTGTAACACTCATGTATCAGTAGACTGGAACACAGATGATAGTGGAACTATGTGGTAGATGACTCGCACCGTACCATGGAGCGGAGTCTAAGGTGCTGCTGGTTTTCACCAGAGCCCGCCGCAAAGCGGGATGGACTTGCTGGGGCAGGCGGCACCCAGGTCGCTACCCCTTGCATGGCTTGACCACACAGGCAGCTGAGGAGATTCGAGGCACAGGTGGGATAAGGCAACTCGTGGCCTGGATAGTAAATCAGGGCAGGCGGCACAGTAGCGTAGTCAGGAACGTAGCAAATGGTCAGTAGACAGGCGGCAAAGAAGCAAGGTCAGATCACGGAGCAAGGGTATGATACACGGCAAGGCAATACACAGGAATGCTTGCCCTAAGGCTCTAGGGCAACAAAGCTCCGGCAGGGAAGTGTGGAAGGTGGAGGAATTTATCAATGAGCCACAGGTGTTACTTCACTAATGGGCGCACTGGGCCTTTAAATCTTAAAGTTCCGGCGCGCATGCCCCCAGGGGATGGGGACACGAGCGCTGGAGGAGGTAGAGGCAGGACCAGGAGAAGCACCAGGTGAGTGACGGGCTGGGATTCGCATGCGGGCCCCGCAGGCAGCAGCAGGTAACAGGACCATGCGCTCCCAAGATCTCTCCTCCGGACAGTAACGCTCCCAGTCAACCAGAAAAAGCTGTTTACCTCTCACGGTTTTAGTGGCAAGAATCTCCTTAACTTTGTAGACATCAGAAAAGCCGGAGACAGGTGTGGGGACTAGATTCTTTTGAGAAAACCGGTTTATGAAAAGAGGCTTGAGGAGAGGGACGTGGAAGAAATTGGGAATACGTAAAGTAGCAGGTAGATGGAGTTTGTAGGAGACAGGATACATTTTTCTTAGAATCTGGAAGGGACCAAGGTAACGAGGACCAAGATTGTAACAGGGTATCTTGAAGCGGATGTACTTGGATGAAAGCCAAAAAATGCCAGCAGGAGAGAAGGACGGAGGAGGTCTTCTACTCTTATAAGCTTGTGCCTTAATGCATGAAAAAGCCTGGGATAACTACTGTCGGGTCTGTTGCCATATGGGGGAGAAGTCGAGAACCAGCTTCTCAAAAGCAGGCACACCGGATGAAACTGGGAGAGTAAGAGGAGGATGGAGATGGAGTCCGTAGACAACAAAAAAAAGGAGACGACCTCGTGGACTCGGAATCCTTATGATTGTATGAGAATTCAGCCCAGGGGAGAAGGTCGACCTAATCGTCTTGGCATGCTGAAACAAAATGCCGAAGATAAGTCACAAGAATTTGATTAACCCTCTCCACCTGACCATTGGACTGAGGGTGGTAGGCTGAGGAGAAGTCCAGATTGATGTCCAGACGGTTACAAAGGGCTTGCCAGAACTTAGAAACAAACTGCACACCACGATCAGAAACGGTATGCTGAGGAGGACCATGTAAACGAAAGACATGCAACAAGAAGTACTTCGCCAGCTGGAGGGCAGAAGGAAGACCTGGTAGACGATATGGGACCAGGGAGTCTCCGGAATGGGTAACGGCTGTAATAGTCCTGCAGGTCTCTGTCGAGGAGTTTTGTCACTGGCACAAGTTTCACAGGAACGAACAAAATCAGAAACATCACGTTCAAGATGGGGCCATCAGTAGTGCCGGGAGATGACCTTGCGGGATGACCTGCTGTCAAGGAATAATGACACCATTTCAGTACCTTGCATCTGAATCTGGCGGGCACAAAGGATTTTCCCAGAGGAACTTGCTGAATTTTCAGCAGGAGCGGCAGGAATCAGATGGTCAGGAGGAATAATATGCCTAGGCGTGGAGTCCAAACCAATGATGTCAGAGAACCTGAAGAGAGCATCTGCCCTGATGTTCTTATCTGCCGGACAGAAGTGGATGAAGAAGTTGAACCTAGAAAAGAACAGTGACCACCTTGCCTGGTGGGGGTTCAAACGCTGAGAAGACTGAAGGTATGGAAGATTCTTATTGTCGGAGTAGATGCTGACCGGATGAGAAGAACCTTTCAATAAATTACGTCATTCCTCTCAGCAGGAGAGAAGGTCTTGGAGAAGAACCTACAAGTTACAGTCTTGCCCTTGGTGTTTTTCTAAGTAAGAACTGCTCCCACTCCATAGATGAGGCATCAACCTCCAAAGCAAAGGGCCTATCTGGTCTTGTAAGCACAGGAGCAGAGGCAAATGCAGATTTTAAATGGGAGAAGGCCTCTTCAGCCTCTTGAGGCCAAGATTTAGGATTAGAAGTGTTCTTAGTGAGAGCCACGTTTGGAGCAACCAAGTACAAAAAAATGTGGTATAAATTGACAAAAATAGTTAGCGAATCCTAGAAAGCATTGAATAGCACGTAGGTCCGAAGGACAAGGCCAACTCAATACTGCAGACAATTTATCTGGATCCATCTGCAAGCCCCAATGAGAGGCAATGTAGCCAAGAAACGGAAGACTAGTTGTTCCTCTAAGTTGGAAGAGAAGATCAGGATGTCATCTAGGTATACGAAAACAAAGGTGTAGAGAAGATCACTGAATATATCATTGACAAACTCTTGAAAAACGGCTGGAGCATTGCAGAGACCAAAAGGCATTACGAGATAATCAACATGTCCGTCACCAGTATTGAAGGCTGTTTTCCATTCTTCTCCCTTGCGGATCCGAATGAGGTTATACGCTCCACGTAAGCCCAACTTGGAGAAGACCTTGGCACCACATAGACGGTCAAAAAGTTCTGAGATAAGAGGTAGGGGGTAACATTCTTGACCGTGATTTTGTTAAGTCCCCTGTAGTCAATGCATGGACGGAGTGAGCCATCCTTCTTCCCTACAAAGAAGAAACCAGCTCCAGCAGGAGAAGATAACTTATGGATAAATGCCTTTTGGAGGTTCTCCTGGATATACTCAGCCATTGCTTTGGTCTCAGGAACCGATAGAGGGTATATCTTTCCACAAGGAGGAGTGGTACCAGGCAGAAGATCCATAGGGCAGTCGTAAGGTTGATGTGGAGGCAGAGACTCAGCCTGTTTCTTGCAGAATACATCAGAGAAATCTTAGTAAGGTGGCGGCAGAAAGAGGAAGGAGGAAGAAGAGTAACAACTTTAGACTGAACTGATTGGAGGCAAATATTTTGACAGGATTGCCCCCAGTGAATTAGTTCTCCAGTTCTCCAATCCAGTTGCGGAGAATGACGTTGCAGTCAATGAAGGCCAAGAAGAATCTCTGAAGTACAGTGTGGCAGAACATAGAATTCAATCTTTTCTTTATGCAATACTCCCACTTATAAGACGAGATATTCTGCACGGAAGTGAACCATACAGTCCAGATTTTTCCATTAACCTGTTGGGGATGGAGGGCGTACCTATATTCCCGTCGCCCACTTCCTTTCTATAACGGCCGGGACACGTGGCTAATAGCACGCGGCAGTGGTCATGGTGCCACGCGCTATTAACCCTTTAGACGCGGCGTTCAAAGTTGAACGCCGCATCTAAAGTGAAAGTAAACCAATGCCGGTTAGCTCAGGGGGCTGTTCAGGATCATCGTGGCGAAAACGCGGCATCCCGAACAGCTGTAGGACAGCAGGAGGGTCCCCTACCTTCCTCCTCACTGTCCAATCACCGAATGACTGCTCAGTGCTTGAGATCCAAGCATGAGCAGTCAAGCGGCAGAATCATTGATCAATGGTTTCCTATGAGAAACCATTGATCAATGTAAAAGATCAGTGTGTGCAGTGTTATAACCCCCTAAGGGAGCTATAACACTGCAAAAACAAATGTTTGAATCACCCCCCTTTTCCCATAAAAAAAAAAGTGTAAATAAAAATAAACATATGTGATATTGCCACGTGTGGAAACATCTGAATTATTAAAATAACAACAAAAAACGTGGTCTCAAAAGGCTGGAAGTGCTCAACCCCAAATGCGGTTGTGCATATATACTGGGGGAGCAGATCCTGCCCTTGTAGTCCGTTGCTAGGGGTGATCCCCAGCATAAAAATGCATACAATGGAGGATGCCTGCAGTGGACTACAAGTGCCACAATAGAATCCTACACCAGATAAACGGTGTGGATGTGTAACAATTAGAATACTACAATACAGAAATTTAAGTGCACTACTGTGGTAGATGTATACAATGACATTGGCTATCCCTCAACACTGATGTTAAAATTGAGACATTCGCCAGTGTATCCTTATATTACGGACACACCAGAGCCCGCACACCAACGCCAAGGTTTCTCAGATGGCACGGGACCTAACGCTAACCTACCTGTGCATGAAAAGCAAAAACCAGGGGCCAGTGGGCAATTACAGCAGCACTAGGCCGACATGCAGCCTGCTCCCAGTTCCCTCCAGCGTGACTGAGCACACATACAATGGAAGGGGGGAGAGAGGCTACAAGCCCCACCCAAGTTGGCTGATATAGGTGCATGGCCTCACAGGTGCAACCTTAATGCTGCCTGGAAAATGTTCAAGGCGCATTAACATATGGAGTTTACACACCTCCACGTATAAATTTACAAACAACAACAAAAAACGTGGTCTCAAAAGGCTGGAGGTGCTCAACCCCAAATGTGGTTGTGCATATATACTGGGGGAGCAGATCCTGCCCTGGTAGTCCGTTGCTAGGGGCGATCCCCAGCATAAAAATGCATACAATGGAGGATGCCTGCAGTGGACTACAAGTGCCACAATAGAATCCTACACCAGATTATTAAAATATATAGTTAATTAAACCGTCAATGGTGTACGCGCAAAAGAATTCCAAAGTCCAAAATAGCATATTTTTGGTCACTTTTTATATCATGAAAAAAGGAATAAAAAGCGATAAAAAAGTCCGATCAATGCACAAAATGATCCCGCTAAAAACTTCAGATCACTGCGCAAAAAATTAGCCCTCATACCCCCCCATATGCAGAATAATAAAATAGTTATAGGGGTCAGAATATGACAATTTTAAACATATACATTTTCCTTCATGTAGTTATGATTTTTTCCAGACGTACGACAAAATCAAACCTATATAAGTAGGGTATCATTTTAATCATATGGACCTAAAGAATAAAGAGAAGGTGTCATTTTTACCAAAAAATTTACTGCGTAGAAACGGAAGCCCACAAAATGGCATTTTTTCTTCAATTTTGTTGCACAATTATTATTTTTCCAGTTTCGCCGTAGATTTTTGGGTAAAATTACTTATGTCATTACAAAGTGGAATTGGTGGTGCAAAAAATAAGCCATCATATGGATTTTTAAGTGCAAAATTGAAAGGGTTATGATTTTTCAAAGGTAAGGAGGTAAAAAAGAAAGTGCAAAAATGGAAAAACCCTCCGTCCCTAAGGGGTTAACAGAAGTGATGAACAAGGGCTTTTCAAGCCGAGTAAGGGGAAGATGATACTTGTGAACCAAAGACGCATCAATAAAGTCACATGCTGATCCACAATCCAAAAATGCTGTAGCACTGAAGGAAGACTTGGCTGAAGCAAAGACTTGTACAGAAATAGATAAATAATGGTATTCACCCCCAGGGACCCCTCTCCCACGTACCCTAGGTGCAGGCCTTTCCAAGATGCTGTGGGCAAACTGTACAATCCTTGTACTCCGGGCTAGCACAATACAAGCAAAAATTCTCACTGCGTCGTCGTGACCTCTCCTGTTGCGTTAGACGGGAACGATCCACTTGCATAGCCTCCTCGGCAAGAGGAGCAGGAAACTGAAGAGGTGGACATTGAAACACGGGTGCCAGGCGAGGATATCTCCATGTTCGGGCAGATTCCCTCTCTAAGCGCAGTTCCTCCTGTCTTTCAGCAAAACGCACATCAATACGTGTGGCCAAGTGGATAAGTTCAGTCAAAGAAGGTGGAGAATCATGTGCTGCGAGGGCATCTTTAATCCTGCTTTACAGTCCTTTTTTGAATGTGGCACACAAGGCCTCATCATTCCATGCAAGTTCTGAGGCTAGAGTGCGGAATTGTACCACGTAGTCACCAACAGAAGAATTCCCTTGACAGAGGTTCAGCAATGCCATCTCAGCAGAAGAGGCACGTGTGGGTTCCTCAAAGACATTGCAAAATTCTGCCAAAAAAACCGACAAATTGGAGGATACCGGATCACCACGGTCCCAAAGGCGTGAAGCCCAGGCCAGGGCTTTTCCGGACTGTAGACTAATGAGCCACCTTCACACGTTCCATCGGAAACTATTCAGACATGAGCTCCAAGTGCATGGAGCACTGTGTAATGAAGCCTCTTCATAACTTGTAATCACCATCATACTTAGAAGATAAAGGCAGACTTAGCCAGGAGCCAGAAGACACTGCAGGAACTGGTGGTGGGAGTGGTCCAGTTTGTGGTACTGCTGCTGTTGTTGCTCCAAAGCCAATAGCTGTTGCATCATAGCAGACAGTTGGGTAAGTTGCTGCACCTGTCGTGCCAATTGCTGAGACTGACATACCACAACGGAGGGTAAGATCTGCATCTTCAGGCAGGGGTAGGTCAGCGGGATCCATGGCCAGATCCTACTGTAACACTCACATTTCAGCAGACTGGAACACAGATCCGCTGGACCTGTGTGGTAGATGACTCGGACCGTACCAGGTAGCGGAGTCTAAGGTGCCGCTGGTTTTTACCAGAGCCTGCCGCAAAGCGGGATGGACTTGCTGCAGCAGGCGGCACCAAGGTCGCTACCCCTGGCATTGCTCGACTACACAGGTGGCTGAGGAGATTCGAGGCACAGGTGGGATAAGGCAACTCATGGTCTGGATAGCAGAAGGTCAGGGCAGGCAGCACAGTAAAGTAGTCAGGAACATAGCAAATGGTCAGTAGGTAGGCGGCAAAGGAGCAAGGTAAGGTCACAGAGCAAGGGTATGATACACGGCAAGGCAATACACAGGAATACTTTCTCTAAGGCTCTAGGGCAACAAAGATCCGGCAGGGAAGTGTGGGAGGTGGAGGAATTTATCAATTAGTCACAGGTGTTATTTCACTAATGAGCGCACTGGCCCTTTAAATCTTAAAGCCCCAGTGCGCGCGTGCCCTAGGGGACGGGGACACTTGCACCAGAGCAGAGAGGCAGAGGCGGGGGCAGGAGAAGCACCAGGTGAGTGACGGGCTGGGATTCGCATGCGGGTGAGTCCCGCAATGCGAATCCCAACCCTGCCGGCAGCAGCAGGTAACGGCAAGCGTGTGCGGCCGGAGTGCATAACATAACATTAACATCAGGCTTCATAGCTTCATCAAAGACCTCAGTATATAAATGGCCCATGCAAGTATGTATATGAGCCATACAAAAACTATGTTAAAAAACTGTTCCAGGTAAAACCCCCTCAAAAGACAAGAGGGCACTCCCTCTGTCTGGAGAAAAAAAAGGTTCAGTCTCCAGAAGTGACAAGCCTTCTGTACCATAAGAACTATGAATTTATGGAACAGTCTACCTCAGGAACTTGTTACAGCAGTTGAGAGCTTCAAAACAGGGATAGATACATTCCTAGAACAAAATAATATTAATGCACATGCAGAAATATAGCATCCTCTCCCCTTCATCCACACATTCCCTTCACCACCATGTTTGAACTTGTTGGACATATATCTATTTTCAACTGTAGTAACTACATAACTATATACCCTATATAAAATCATTCTGCTTAGATTCTAAGGCATTTTTCACCCAGTTTGCTATATGCAAAATATATCTTTCTTTGTCTTTAATTTTTGCTTATGTAGTTCCAAATAAACAGGATGTAAAAATAAGACATATAAGCGTCTCTTCGGAATGTTGAAAACACATTGGTCCTCATTTACTATTGCAAACCCGACATGTTTTGTCGGGCTGTGCGTCAGAAATTCTGTCTGAACCAGAATTTGCGCCAGAATTGACTAACTCTCCATTTTACTAAGAAAACCCTAAAAAGGGGCGTAGTTAGTCGGGAAAAGGGGGAGTGGTCACCGAAAAGGGGCGTATTCCCGATGTTTTCACAAAAACCCAACATATTTACTAAAAAACCCCACAGATGAGAGCATGTGTAATAAAAGCAAAATGTAGGGAAAATGGAAAATGTAGGGAAACCTTATTAAATACTGTGGAAAAAATATTGTAGGGAATTAAAACCCACAAAGAAACTTACACAACACGCTTAGTAAATCAGAGCCTATATCCGGATAACATGACTGGCACCTTATTTAATGTGATTCTAGATAGAAAAAAAACTGCTAATGATAAAATTGCCTATGGGAAAGTTTAGCAGGAAATTTATAAGATTCTTCTGTCGCTCGAGCTCATAGTGAAGCATGCACAGCTGTTTGCGACTGACACTTAGGAAAGCAGATGAGAGCAAACTAGATGTAAATACAACAATTAAAGGAAGATCTTATTTCTTGGCAAATCAGTCAGCTCTGCATGAAACCTGCACTATCCCAATGTTCTGTGATGAATGACATACTCACTTCCTTTCAAAAGACAATGCTTCAACAAACAGTACTAAGCTTCAGCGATTATGTATTTAAAAGCGCTCACACCTCTCGCACTACTATCCGAGCGCTAATCGGCTGCACCTGCACAAAGAGAAAGATTTTCTGCATCAGCAGGAAAAAACATGCTACTTATTCAAAGTTTATTGAAGACACTGCAAATAGCAAAGTTTCACCAACAGCAATATGTGGTATTATATATGGCCAATTCACCCAGAGACCGCAAAAATACAGAACTTTCACTGCAGAAGAACATCAAACCAGGGGATTTAGGGTGCGTTCACACACTTCTAACTAGAGCAGGTTTCCCACTGCGGGAAATCCACTGCAAGTCACCTCACCATTCACTTGTACGGGCCGGCGGACAGTTCGCAATAGTGTCAGATTTGCGTACTGCCAGCGGACCCATTGAAATGAATGGGGCCTCAAATAGCGACATTTATCATTGGCTTTACACCACTTCAATGTTCTAAATGTCCCTGCAAATTTTGCCTAATTGCATTTTTTCCACAAATGCATTTTTTGGAAAATTTTTGATAGAACATCTTTCAAAGTTGTCTACTGTTTGGCGCACCATACCCCACTTTATGCAGTGGAGCTGTATTTATTATTTGCGCAAATAAAATTTAGCAGTGTTTTTTTTGCGCACAGCCTACTTTTTTGCGCAAATATATTCCATCTAATAGGACATGTACAAAAGTGTCAGATGCCAGAGCACAAAGCTTAAACCTATCTCTGCAGCCCACTGATTTCTATAGTTGAGCTAAATTTATCAAGTCCTGTGCACCTTTTTAGTAAATTTTGAGCAACTGTCCAAACCATACACCAAGCAAACAGGGGTAAAATCTATTCTACCTTACACTAACATTGATAAATGTCCCCCATGTAGTATAGGGCCCTGCTCTACCGCAAGCACGTTCAATAGCAAGTGTGTTTATGATATGAAAAGCTTATGTTAAATATACAGTGATTTGGGTCTCCGCTCTCTGTACCCTATGTCACTTACAACTTCCATTGGGCTACTGACACTCAACATTGAATTTTCCCCTTAGTGTCAATTACTTTGGCATGACTTTTTCAAACTTTGTCTCCAAACATATGCCCCATTCGTGTGCAACTGTATTCCTAATAAGGTGTATGTAACCGCCTGTTGAGTCCCATTAAAAAAGATATACTGCACAGTATACTGTATCTTTTTGAACACCGTTATAGTCAAATGTATATTGATCAACATTTTTCAATTCAGTTGTGGTTATGGGATCCTGAAGTATCTAGCCAAACATGCCGTATGGACACCCCTTTCGTTATAACAGATTTTTTTTGCAGCAGTTGCACTAAACACATACATAGCTGGAAACATTCTAACCATACAATAAATGGGGATAAGATGCCTGATCGCGGGGGTCCCGCCGCTGGGGACCCCCGTGATCTTGCATGCAGCACCCCGTTATAATCAGTCCCCGGAACATGTTCGCTCCGGGTCTGAATTTTGGCGATCACGTGGGCCGGAGCATTGTGATGTCATGGCTCCGCCCCCGTGTGACGACATGCTATGCACCCTCAATGCAAGCCTATGTGAGGGGTTTGTAAGCAGAGGGAGGGGCCCACAGAGGATCCCCAGTCCCCTAGTGGACAAGTCTGATGCTGCTCAAAGTGGTTGTACTTTGTAAGAGTCCTATGTAAAAAGCTGATCATAAAGCGTCCCCCTGCTGTTACAGTACCCCAGTGATCAGCTGTAACCTGTGGTTAAATCTGTAAGTAAATGTTCAGCTCTACAGCAACAGCAGCTCAATAAGCACAATAAAAATGCCATTCAAATCAGCAATACAATCTAAAATAAGATAGGTTCTTCAGAATGAGAGATGTCTTTTATAACCACTCTCTACTCTGGTCAATAGATGAGAATGTTACACACAGAATCCCTCGATACAAACCTAAGATTCTTAATGGGATTTCAAACTTGACATGACATGATCATTTTTTTATTACTCCCAAAACTGCAAAACAATGGGTGTTTCTATCAATTCAAAAAGCGTATAAATTATTTAGCTTGCAAATTTAATTGAACTACTATTACAGCAGCACAGGAAAGTTGGAGGATGAATACTTATAAGTAAACAATAATGATATTTTTATGTATGGATGATTAATTTCCACTAACAATAAAGTTGATGTAAAGTAACACTCAGAATTGTTTGAATTTAATTTAAAAAAATAAAAATAATAATAATTGTAAAACGGCCTTGCTACCAAATCATTGTAAGTCAAGCAAAAACATACTCTCTGCACTGTTCATTTCCTACATGAGGTTTTGTTGCAGTTTTTTGCTGTAGTTTGTTTGTACACAAAGACTGTGCAGCACTGTACGAAGGATACTGTATACACAAATAGTTTGCCTCTATATGCAATGCTTCAAAGGGACAAAACGTCTATACCTGTGGGGAGAGCAAATTTACATAGGGCTGTGCCTGGTGCAGATCGGCTAAAAGTCACCAAATTTTACCCCATCTGCGCTACGCTTTCCAAGTAGACTGGGGTTGGCATGTAGGGGGCATGGCTTCACAGGAAAGGGGGCATTGCCACCTTGTGCACCAAATTTGTTACAATTTATACCTGCAAGCATGTGTTACTTGTGGGCCAATCCACATGAACTCCGAGCTGGTGTAGAAGCCTTACATGCACTTGGCCTCCTGACATATCTAGGTTCACTGTTTACTGTTTACTTAAGATTGGCATGTGAAATACTGGTCAAAATAAATTAAATCGCTACGGACCCTACCTGTAATGCCCTATGATGTGTCCTTATCTGCTACCCCTGAATCTAAGTGGAGTATGCACTGCAGCCCCGCACCGAAACCTACCCTTATCACTCCTATCTCGTCCCTACAAAGAAGTAGGAAAAAAACTCTCTATCTCACTTAAATGTCCTATCTACTTATTTTGGATGGGAGGAGGAAAAACACCTGGCCTGTTGCCATACACTTGAATCATTAATTGTGCCCTCTATTCTCCTATATTATGTGGTTAAGATTATGTAGGCGAATATCACTTTACACACAGCACAATGGGGAAATGGCAGATGCTATCCAACATGAGACAGAGAGGAATAACTGGTAAAATAGCATGTAAGCAGAGAAGTACAATACAGTGTTCCCTCAACATACGATGGTAATCCGTTCCAAATGGACCATCGTTTGTTGAAACCATTGTATGTTGAGGGATCCGTGCAATGTAAAGTAGAGGACAGTGGTCTACAACCTGCGGAACTCCAGATGTTGCAAAACTACAACACCCAGCATGCCCGGACAGCCAATGGCTGTTGAAGACCACTGGTATTGGAAGTTATACTCACGTGTCCCCGCCGCTCCGGGCCCATCACCACTCGTCACCGCTGCCCTGGATGTCGCCTTCCATCGCTGTCTCCGCGTCCCTGGGGTGTCCCCGACATATATATATATATATATATATATATATATATATATATATTGTAAACAAGAAATCCACAATAAATTACAAGCATGCTCCATTTTATCTTAGTTTTGTATATTTTTAAAAAAAATGTATAGTCCTTTAATAACAACTACATAGTAAAAAAGACTTCTTGCCCATGGCTAGCTTTTGTGTTAATATCACCATATTGCATATTTCAGTGGAAAATAATCCTGTTCATAACTTCACATTAATAATAGACGTTGCATTATTTTTTTCATTTGTCTCCACTATGAATGGATTGCAGGCATAAATCTGCTTAACATGCCTCCCCCCCCCCCCCCCCCCCCTTCCCCGTTTGCCTTCTGTTTTATTTCAAAGCTATGCTATTCTCTGAAATACTTAAATATTTAAAGGGAGTCTGTCAGCTTCAATTCACATTCCAAGCTACTTCTGTTAGGGTTAGTAGACACACATTACTGCATAATTTGTCTGTCTCAACTTCCATAACATAGACAAAATGCTTTTATTCTCTTGTGCCAAATGTCAAAGAGGTGTTCCCAAGACCTGAAGTGCTTAGGGCTGGGGCACCTAACTACAAGGCACTGACTTCAAGGTGTCTGTATCCCTGCACCCTGAATAATACAGGCCTGCCCGGACCCTCTGACCATAAATCATGTATCTACTCTAAAGAACAATACACCAAATATTCCCTCCATACAGTAATACAAAGCATCTGTATACCATATAAGTGATTACATACAGGACCATTTAGAGGTAGATACCAGTACCAATACGAGATATATACCCCATAAGTGATTATGCTCACATTTGCTCTGATCTGTGTCGTTCTCGTTCCATTTTCTTCTCAATCCGACTCAGACAGCATAATGATTTTTCCCAAATGCGACTTGCCTCTGCAGAGTATGATGCCTCCATTATTTTACCCTAATAATATATCTAATAATATCCTCATTAATAATGGCCCAACTGTGACTTCTTTCCCATTCATTAATAATGCCCTCTGTGTCTTATGTAATGGCCTCATAGTGCCCTATACAGTAATAATGGCCCAGTGCACCCATAGATAAATAACACTCCTGTACCCTGACACATTAATAATGCCCTCTGGTGCCCCTTATATATGAATCATACTTCCCTGTGCCCCATCATATATTTATAATGCCCCCTGTGTCCCCATGTACATTAATAATGCCCTCCTTGTGCCCCCTAATACATTTATAATGCCCTCCTGTGCCCCCTCATACATTTATAATGCTGTTGTGCCCATTTATACTTTACTAATGCCCCTCTTGGGCCCACTCATACATTTATAATGCCCCTGTGCTCCCTCATACATTAATAAGGCCCCCTTTACATTTATAATGCCCCCCTGTGCCTCCTTCATATTTTTAATCCCCCTGTGCCCCTTTACATTTATAATGCCCCCGTGCTCCACTTTACAATAATAATGCCACCTGTGCCCCTTTACAATTATAATACCCCCTGTGTCCCCCTTAACATTCATAATGCTCCTTGTACATATACAATGCCGCCCTGTGGCGCATAGGTTGCAGTGCTGAAAAGCATGTGGCCTATGAGAGTAAAGGATTGTGCAGGGAACAAACAAATCCTGCGGTTCTACTATTTTACTGTACTGCATCTGTGCCCTGGAGGTAGATGCAGCGATTGCTCATTGGGGTGACACAACCATGCGATGATTACTTCCCACTTGGGGGTGTCACCCTGCTAGGGGTGTCACGTGGTGTGGTCCACCCCCCCCCCCCACCCCACCCCCACTGCATGCAATTGCTCAATTTCATTTGTGATCAGAAAAAAGCAGCCTTGAAAAATTGAGCCTAATTATTCCAAGACATAGAAAATAATTGGTAAATTGTATGATATGTGAACTTACCCTAAGGTTTGTTCACACAAAGGAATTTTGTGCGCAATTCCACATTAGAATTCCACATGGAGATTCCGCAGCAGCAGAGTCCCATTGTTGTCAATGGGATTCGGCTGTGCTGTGCAGGCGACGGAATTCCAGACATGTCTATTCTTTCTTAGGAGTTTGCACGGAAATGCATTGCCATTTATGAGACAGCACATTTCCAAGCAGTCCTAGCCATGTTCTGCTGGCGGGCCGCTGGCGGGGCAATGTCCTCACAGAAATTTTCTATGCGGACACTGCCCATATGAACATAGCCTAACGATGTTAGCAGTTTGGAACTTTAAATGCACCCTAGAGATTCCATTCTATTGATACTGTATAATCTTAAGCAACAAAGTGCCATTTTAAAGAGTTGCCACTCCATTACAGTAATTACCTGCCGCTATCTGACCATTTGCTTTACCTTTAGCTTTGCATCAACCTTGCCTTTACCTGCTAGAGACCCTCTAGTACCTTGCAGAAAAAAATAAAACCTCAGTCAAATTTTCAGTGAATAATTTCAGTATTATTGGAAATAATTTTTCACGTTATGCTTCCTGAAAATTCTAAATTACTAAGTGATCAATTGTGCATGAGATCATGTGAATATTTATCATGTGATCATGTGACTATCATTTCTTGTATAAAAAGCATGGGTCATTTGAAAAATCTATTTATTGACAAAATAATACTAAGTTAACTATGAACTAAACATGCACTTTCCATGTCTAACTTGAACAAAAATTTCCACATAATTTGAAAAATGTTTCCTTCAGTAATAAAGGGAATGAGAAAACTTTTTAAAATATGCAGTATCACAAGGGGAATGGGACTGAATTCCACCAAGGACAGAATCTGGATGAAGTTTATAAGTTCTCCCTGTATTTGCATACATTTCTTCTAGGTACTCTGGTTTCCTTCCACACACTGAAATAAAAAATAAAATAAAATTAATAAAAAAAATGATAAAAAAATGTATTGATAAGTTACCATCATTTGGAATTTAGATTGTGAACTTCACTGGGCAACAATCTCTGTACAGCACTGGGGTACATGTAGTTGCTATATAAATAAAATAAATAAACAATTGGGAAACTACTTGTCACAATACCACAAAAAGTTTTGTGCTTAATGGAATAATTTTTTTCCCAAACCATAAAAAAAGAAGAAAAGTTAAGTACACAAAGTAAAAGCTAAACAAATAGTCCAATCAGAACTCGATTATGGATCTTCCTTGGTTCATGACACGTTTTCTACATTTATGCTGAATGTCGCTAAAAATATTTATTACCAGACTTAAAAGCTTTTTAAAGATTAAAAAAAAAAACTTTAAATTAAAGCAATACCATTCAGCAAATTGGAAAACGACTGAATGTGTGACCCAATATTATATTATTGGTCTGGAAAGAACAATGTTTGAATTGATTTATTAAAGTACAAAATAAACTTGTTCTTTTTTGTTCTCTGGGATCATTTGTCTGTGATAACTTTTTTCAGCTTGAATATTCTTCATTTTAGCTTCAGCATAGCTCTGCTGCCATCTATGGGCAGGATGCCTTAGTGATTAATTAGGAGTCATTATTTCCCAGTTTACATATCTGCTGAACCTGTCATGTTTGTATTATTATCCATTGTCTTAATAAGCAGCTCAGTTGGAACATGTAGAAAGAAATTTAGGTTTTTAATACACCTTCTTGCCTTAAAGGGGCTTATTAAATCTAGGTGAAATATTTCCCAGGTAAGTAAAATGTACCTCTTTTATCAGCACCAGATCTGGCATTGGAGACTTTTTTGGTTGTTCAGGGCACATTACCTTTCTCTTCTGAAAGAGCAGCAACTGGCCCAGATGGCCTGAGCGTCCACATGTTTGGCCAAAATATCAACTAATAATTAGTGTTGGCTAAAATATTAAAGGGGTTATCAAGGAATCGAAAAACCGAGATAATTTCTTTCAAAGACCGCTCCCTGTCTGTCTCCAGTTTGGGTGTGGTTCTGCAGCTCAGTTCCATTAAAGTGAATGGAGCCAAGTTGTAATACCACACACAACCTGGAGACAGATAGGGAGTGGTCTTTGAAAGAAATAAGGCCTTTTTTGATTCCAGGATAACCCCTTTAACTAATAGTCCATGTTAATATTATGTTAATATATGCCTTGGGGGAGTATGGGACATTGGAACAGCATAGGGTGTCAGTACTCTTTGTAGTGCACTCAACTTGCCAGGCAGCTCACTTGATTAAAAAGAATGGGTGTGCACTACAGGTAACCATGTGCTTGGCACCCTCTACAAGACTTATTTACAGTATGTGCAAATATAATACCCAGCAACCCTCTTGAATAAAGAGTAGAGGTGTATGAGGCTGTTTGTCAGTATTTTGCACCTGTGGGATCTTCCTTTTACACTGCATCCTTACACATGGGCAAAGCAGATCCCTATAACAATGGCTTCACCTGGCCCAATTACAGGCTGGGACGCACAGATGATCACTGGATTGTATGTGCAACTTTATGATTTCCCATTTATACAATGCATTGTGTGGTCAATAACAATCATTTAAATGGCTGCACAAAAGATTCGATCAACCAACAAACAAAGAGTTTTCTAATTTGTCAGCTAATCGCTAACCCTCATTCAGCCAATAATCTGCCCCTGTAAAAGGGCTTTTAGACAAAGTGCAACCTGGGAAAAATTAAATGTCGGGCCCCAAACGCCCCAAAAACTAATGTGCCAGTAACACAGTTTAATTTTGTCAATTTGAAGAAGGTGCACAAAGATCTACAGCACTGATCTGCAATGTTTCCGATAGTGTTGCTAGAATCTTCTAGTAATCAGGGACAAATATTCTCCTCAGTGGCTGGAGCAGGGAGACTGGTCAGGGAAATATTTGAAAATCTTATTTACCATCGGTATCTGCCTTATGGTTCATACAGGTGATTGGTGCCAATGTAGTACCATGTCACCTGTATCTTCCAAAGTCAAGTGTCTATAGCCTAATAGATTTATTGATAGTGTAACTCTGAAAGACAATAAATGGTGTTACTAAATAGTATTAGCCTTTGATGGCACCTTGCACCTTGTTACTTATAACAGATTACAAAATAAAAGACAAGTGGTTTATGATCTTCCCCCTATGCTTTTCTTCACAAAGTTTAAGAATCATGTGAAAGAGTTATCAAAACCTGTGCAGAGGAAAAGTGGAACAGTTATCCATGGCAACCAATCAGATTGTAATTTTTAAAAAGGCCTCTGAAACATGAACAAAGCAATATGATTGGTTGCTATGGGCAACTGGTCAACGTTGCCTCTGCACAGGTTTTGATATATCTCCTCCAATATATATGGCAAAGCATTATAGAGTTGATAACTGCTTCAAGTGCCCTAAAAACATATATATATATATATATATATAATGTGACAACGGCAACATTATATGCCATACATGCCTGACAGATGCGGATCCTACTTCACCTATAGGATTTGTGCCTAGATCTAGAATGGATCCCCATACATGTGCATATATTCATCAGGTGGATTGTGGGTTTATATTGACTAGATACTCTGACTGTATACTGTCTTTTGCTGCTGTTAAATTCTTAGGCTTTGATTGATGTAGTTAGACACCTGAAAACTGGTAAGATATATATAGATGAGTCCACACTTACATTGCCCTTAATTTGGTAAAGGACTCCTATTTGGACTTCCAAAATGTACGTAACAATTATGGGGTGTAAACACATATGCATATAGGTATTATAACAGTGTGTCAACAAATCATGCTGTTGTAAAAAGCTGCTAACCTCACACCATACAAGTATGTTGGATTTAGTGATAAGTTTAAAAAAAGGCACATCTGACTGTAAGTATTCAATAGATGAATAAAGGAAATTATTTAGAAAAAGTTTTGGCTATGTCTGAACCATTTACTCAGAGTTACAGTGGGGCAAAAAGGTATTTAGTCAGCCACCAATTGTGCAAGTTCTTCCACAAGATGAGAGAGGCATGCAATTTTCATCATAGGTATACCTCAACTAGGAGAGACATGATCACATTGTCTAATTTTTAAAGTATTTATTTGCAAATGATGGTGGAAAATAAGTATTTGGTCAATAACAAAAGTTAATCTCAATACTTTGTTATATACCCTTTGTTGGCAATGGCAGAGGTCAAACGTTGTCTGTAAGTCTTCACAGTTTTGACACACTGTTGCTGTTTTTTTTAGCCCATTCCTCCATGCAGATCTCAACTAGAGCAGTGATGTTTTGGGGCTGTCGCTGGGCAACAAGGACTTTCAACTCCCTTTTCTATGGGGTTGAGATCTGGAGACTGGCTAGGCCACTCTAGGACCTTGAAATGCTCCTTACAAAGCCACTCCTACGTTGCACGGGCAGTGTGTTTGGGATCATTGTCATGCTGAAAGACCAAGCCATGTTTCATCTTCAATGCCCTTGCTGATGGAAGGAGGTTTTCACTTAAAATCTCACGATTCATGGCCACATTCATTCTTTCCTTTACATGGATCAGTCATCTTGGTCCCTTAGCAGAAAAACAGCCCCAAAGCATGATGTTTCCACCCCCATGTGTCACAGTAGGTATGGTGTTCTTTGGATGCAACTCAGCATTCTTTCTCCTCCAAACACAAGTTCAGTTTTTACCAAAAAGTTCTACTTTGGTTTTATCTGACCATATGACATTCTCCCAGTACTCTTCTGGATGATCCAAATGCTCTCTAGCAAACTTCAGACGGGCCCGGACATGTACTGGCTTAAGCAGGGGGACACATCTTGCACAGCATGATTTGAGTCCTTGGTGGCGTAGTGTGTTACTTACTGATGGTAGCCTTTGTTACTTTGGTCCCAGCTCTCTGCAGGTCATTCAATAGGTCCCCCCGTGTAGTTCTAAGATTTTTGCTCACCGTTGTTGTGATCATTTTGACACCACAGAGTGAGATCTTGCGTGGAGCCCCAGATCGAGGGAGATTATCAGTGGTCTTGTATGTCTTCTATTTTCTAATAACTGCTCCCACAGTTGATTTCTTCCCACCAAGCTGCTTGCCTGTTGCAGATTCAGTCTTCCCAGCCTGGTGCAGGTCTACAATTTTGTTTCTGGTTTCCTTCGACAGCTCTTTGGTCTTGGCCATAGTGGAGTTCGGACTCCAGTGTGACTGTTTGAGATTGTGGACAGATGTCTTTTATACTGATAACAAGTTCAAACAGGTGCCATTAATACAGGTAATGATTGAAGGACAGATAAGATTCTTAAAGAAGAAGTTACAGGTCTGTGAGAGCCAGAAATCTTGCTTGTTAGTAGATGACATATTTTCCACCATAATTAGCAAATAAATTCTTGCAGATATCAGACAATGTGATTTTATTGATTTTTTTCTCATTATGTCTCTCATAGTGGAGGTCTACCCATGATGAAAATTATAGGCCTATCATCTTTTTAAGTAGAAGAACTTGCACAATTGGTGGCTGACTAAATACTTTTTTGCCCTACTGTATAAAGACACTGATTTTATAATTTTCTAGCCCAAAATGACAGTCACATGGAATCATATGGGTTTACATTAAAATCTTACATTTAGCAATTGCAGATTACTTAGACATGAGCTAGGCTGTAATGAGTTGATAGAAAGTCATTTGGTTAAAAGGAGGTTATTTGACCTTGTAACAAGTATAGTGCTAAATCATAAATTTAGTGACCTGATACAGTCATGTCAAGACAAGCTACACAGGGCCAATAAATCAGAAGCTTGGTGGCATTCCATTTAAAGGGACACATTCTGGTTAAGAGTTATGGTTCAGGTGCTAAAGATGTATAGAATAAAAGCAAATACAGCAGGCTTGTGAAAAAAAATTTGTAGCAATCTGAGTAGCAACTGGCTGTATAGGTATAAGGTCAATTCAAGAAGGAAAATTTAGATGATTTGCAAATGACAGTAAAAGAAAATAGCCTTGTTTAAATTTGCAAAAATGACGCTTAGCTTTTAACTCGCTTTTGTAAATCATCCCGACAGATAGTGAAGAGCAGATGCTGAGGGTGCAGATTACATGAGCAGTAACTTAATGTAAAATGTCTCCGCACATTTATAAAGCCACAGCTAATCTGCTACATACTCTGAGTTACACTATATACAGTAGATGGCGATACATTGCTGGGATGGGCACCAGTATATTTTATATATTGTCAAGCCGGACAAGATAAACTTTCAGCTAAAGAAATCCTGTTACTTCATTAAAAGCTTTATTTTTTTTGTGTGGTTAGTTTCTAGTAACACAAGGTAGACAGGTAAGTTACAGTGCCCTGCTCACCCATATAGTTTAAATCATGACACTTTGACCTGTTTCCTGTTATTTTGCATAATTAAGAAAAACCTGTGAATAAAATTCATGATTATACCAGATTTAGTGTAGTCGCTTTACTCTTTAGTCAAACGTCCTTGTGTCCATATGTCTAAGGCTATGTGCACACCGGCAAATGCCTGCACAAAAAATTTCTGTGCGGACATTGCAGTGACAGCGGAGCACCGGCAGAACAGGTCGGCATAGACCGCAATGCATTTCTATGCAGACACCACAGAAAGAATACACATGACTACTGTTACGCCGAGCGCTCCGGGTCCCCGTTCCTCCCCGGAGCGCTCGCCTCATCCTCGTTGCTGCAGCGCCCCGGTCAGATCCACTGACCGGGTGCGCTGCGGTACCGCCTCCAGCCGGGATGCGATTCGCGTTGCGGGTGGCGCCCGCTCGCGATGCGCACCCCGGCTCCCGTACCTGACTCGCTCTCCGTCGGTCCTGTCCCGGCGCGCGCGGCCCCGCTCCCTAGGGCGCGCGCGCGCCGGGTCTCTGCTATTTAAAGGGCCACTGCGCCGCTGATTGGCGCAAGTGGTTCCAATCAGTGTGTTGCCCTTGTGCCTAGTGAAAGCGTTTCCTTGTGTGTTCCTAGCCTGTGTTCCCGACCTCCTGCCGTTGCCCCTGACTACGATCCTTGCTGCCTTCCCCGACCTTCTGCTACGTCCGACCTTGCTTCTGTCTACTCCCTTGTACCGCGCCTATCTTCAGCAGTCAGAGAGGTTGAGCCGTTGCTAGTGGATACGACCTGGTCACTACCGCCGCAGCAAGACCATCCCGCTTTGCGGCGGGCTCTGGTGAATACCAGTAGTGACTTAGAACCGGTCCACTAGCACGGTCCACGCCAATCCCTCTCTGGCACAGAGGATCCACCTCCTGCCAGCCGGCATCGTGACAGTAGATCCGGCCATGGATTCCGCTGAGATGCCGCTGTCAAGTCTTGCCGACATTTCCACGATGATCACCCAACGAAATCACCAGCTTGCATACTTGACCACCGTGACACAGCAACTGAAGTCACAGATACAGCAGCTGCTGTCACAGACACAGCAGCTGCAACTGGAACAACCATCTCCTCCGCCGGCTCCTGCAACTCCTCCCCAGCGTCCGTCCGCTCCTAACCCCTGCTTGTCCCTGCCGGACAAATTTGATGGGGACTCTAGACTCTGCCGTGGTCTCCTTTCTGGAAAGGCCTTGTCTTGGGCCACACCGCTCTGGGACCGCAATGATCCTGCCACAGTCCAGTCCTTCTTCGCTGAGGTCCGTGGTGTCTTCGAGGAGCCTGCCCGAGCTTCTTCTGCCGAGACTGCCCTGCTGAACCTGGCCCAGGGTGTTTCTTCCGTTGGCGAGTACGCCATTCAGTTCCGTGCTCTTGCTTCCGAGTTGTCCTGGAATAGTGAGGTCCTCTGCGCGACCTTTAAAAAAGGACTATCCAGCAACATTAAAGATGTTCTGGCCGCACGAGAAACTCCTGCTAACCTACATGAACTCATTCATCTTGCCACTCGCATTGACATGCGTTCTTCCGGATGGCGTCTGGAGCTCCGCCTGGATATGGACTTTGTTCGCACGAGGCGTTTTTTCCCCCCGGCTCCTCTCTCCTCTGGTCCTCTGCAATCCGTTCCTGTGCCTCCCGCCGTGGAGGCTATGCAAGTTGACCGGTCTCGCTTGACACCTCAAGAGAGGACACGACGCCGCATGGAGAATCTTTGCCTGTACTATGCCGGTACCGAACACTTCCTGAAGGATTGTCCTATCCGTCCTCCCCGCCTGGAAAGACGTACGCTGACTCCGCACAAAGGTGACACAGTTCTTGATGTCAACTCTGCTTCTCCACGTCTTACTGTGCCTGTGCGGATATCTTCCTCTACCTTCTCCTTCTCTACTATGGCCTTCTTGGATTCCGGATCTGCAGGAAATTTTTTTTTGGCCTCTATTATCAACAGGTTCAACGTCCCTGTGACCAGTCTCGCCAGACCCCTCTACATCAATTGTGTTAACAATGAAAGATTGGACTGTGCCGTGCGTTACCGCACGGAACCCCTCCTAATGTGCATCGGACCTCATCACGAAAAAATTGAGTTTTTGGTCCTCAGGTTCTTTGGCCCCAAGAAGAGGGGGAGACCCAAGGGGGGGGGGTACTGTTACGCCGAGCGCTCCGGGTCCCCGTTCCTCCCCGGAGCGCTCGCCTCATCCTCATTGCTGCAGCGCCCCGGTCAGATCCACTGACCGGGTGCGCTGCGGTACCGCCTCCAGCCGGGATGCGATTCGCGTTGCGGGTGGCGCCCGCTCGCGATGCGCACCCCGGCTCCCGTACCTGACTCGCTCTCCGTCGGTCCTGTCCCGGCGCGCGCGGCCCCGCTCCCTAGGGCACGCACGCGCCGGGTCTCTGCTATTTAAAGGGCCACTGCGCCGCTGATTGGCGCAAGTGGTTCTAATCAGTGTGTTGCCCTTGTGCCTAGTGAAAGCGTTTCCTTGTGTGTTCCTAGCCTGTGTTCCCGACCTCCTGCCGTTGCCCCTGACTACGATCCTTGCTGCCTGCCCCGACCTTCTGCTACGTCCGACCTTGCTTCTGTCTACTCCCTTGTACCGCGCCTATCTTCAGCAGTCAGAGAGGTTGAGCCGTTGCTAGTGGATACGACCTGGTCACTACCGCCGCAGCAAGACCATCCCGCTTTGCGGCGGGCTCTGGTGAATACCAGTAGTGACTTAGAACCGGTCCACTAGCACGGTCCACGCCAATCCCTCTCTGGCACAGAGGATCCACCTCCTGCCAGCCGGCATCGTGACAACTACTCTTTCTGAGAAAGCCAGAATCTGAATTTCCGAGCCAGAAACATCTGGCGCGGAAATTCTGCCATGTGAACAATGCAGTAGAATCCCACTGAAATCGATGGGACACTGCTGATGTGGAATGTCCGTGTAGAATTCTTCTGATGATTGGCTTATATTTTAAAAAGAACGGCTACTCTTTCAAACGAGATATTCTGTATCATTTATTAATGGAGTTTTCTGTTTTTATCCAACTTGTTCACAGACAATCGCTCAAAGAGACCAAATCTTATAGACCTGAGAAGATTTTTTCAAGGTTTTACAGCTGTAAAATGTCTTATGTCTTACTTGCTTGAAACACAACATCGGCATTTTAAATGTAAGCCAGCTCCATTTTATCCTTTATTTTGCTTTCATATAACATAAAGAAGCAAATGGTTACAAGCCCATATGTTGTCATTTTAACCTACTAAGCAAGGTTATAGATGTTTTCATAACTGTGTGTCAGAAAGGGTTCAGTGGGGTATACTGTAATTTTCCTAGACCCTTATTTACCAGAAAAGAGGAGCGATTAGCTTCATACAAAAGCACCGAAACAAAATGTCAAGTGCATCAGAGCTCAGGGTCACGGCAGAAATGTGGTTTTCATAAATACCATTTTATCTTTTGCGTACAGTGGGATTAGAAATATATAACTTTTATTATACTTTGGAATCAACAAGTGTTATTGTCTTTTGACAATTTTATTACACATCATAATGTTATTTTAGGATATTATTTTCCTCATTTCTCATTTATGGCACAATGCCCATAGTGCAAGAAACATGCTCCCTTAAAGGAGACCTGCCAGAAATAATTATTTTGTTAAAACACTATATGCTGTATGGTGCATATAGCAAAATAATGCCTCATGAGTGAACACCGATGCTCATATAATACCAATACAAGGTGAACCATTTACAGCTATTTGATTAACCCCTTAAGGGCTCAGCCCATTTGGGCCTTAAGCACTCAGACAATTTTATTTTTAGGTCTTAGTTCTTCCCTCCTGGCCTTCTAAAAATCATAACTTTTATATTTTCATCCACAGACTACAGTGTGGGCCATTTATATGGATACACCTTAATAAAATGGGAATGGTTGATGATATTAACTTCCTGTTTGTGGCACATTAGTATATGTGAGGGGGGGAACTTTTCAAGATGGGTGGTGACCATGGCGGCCATTTTGAAGATGGTCATTTTGAATCCAACTTTTGTTTTTTTCAATAGGAAGAGGGTCATGTGACACATCAAACTTATTGGGAATTTCGCAAGAAAAACAATGATGTGCTTGGTTTTAATGTAATATTATTCTTTCATGAGTTATTTACAAGTTTCTGACCACTTATAAAATGTGCTGCCCATTGTGTTGGATTGTCAATGCAACCCTCTTCTCCCACTCTTTACACACTGATAGCAACACCGCAGGAGAAATGCTAGCACAGGCTTCCAGTATCTACGGTAAACTACGGTTTTAGGTCCGGTCAGGAAACCGCATACGGATCAAAACTGAGCCGACCGGAGTCATTAAAGTAAATGGAGTCACAGGCTGATCCAGCCGTGGAATGGGAGCGCCCGGTTTGCCCCTCCCCCCGCCGGATCTGGCACCCATATGTACAAAACGTGGTGTGAATGCACCCTTACTGATTTTTTTTCTGCACAGCACCATCCCTGTCCATGCACCATGCAGTTGTAGTACTCTACAAAGCACAAAAGTGCAGAGAACATGTAAACAAGGCCTCAATTCTTTTTATTTTTAACACTGGGTGTCCAGACTACTACCATCCAGCAAGTGACGGCATTCCCCAATAGTATGCCGTCCCTTGTTAAGATAGGAATCTATTTATTCTGGCTAAATTAAGATGTGAAAAATAACATTTCTATGTTATGGATATCAGACATCGACCTAAACTACCAAATTTTTCTCTGTAACATGCTCCCAGCTCATACAGCAGAATAACTGACAAGCCAGGATTCTGCACAGAGCCCTACTTGTCCTGTTGTGCATTAGCTTTCCTTCTGTGGTGTGAGTTCATGGGATTGCACAGCTATCATTGGTATTTTTGTTGGTGACAACCCCTTATATGTAACCAAAACAGTTAAAGTTATGTAAGGTAGTGCAATAGACTTGATGGATTTTTATACTATTATTCATGTGCACTTACTTTACCATGTTTTGTTTTGTACCATTAACTAAATCAATTCTATTTGAATACATAATGAGTGCACAATGCCTTATAGCAATAGGGATTAATATAACTAATTACACACAACTGTAGAGAATATTTCATCAGCTTATTACAGCTAATATACATAATAATTTTATTTTTAGACTTCGAAAATAAAAAAGTATTGTTGGTGCAATAAAATCACATGTAAAGGAATAGAACTGCAAATTTTTATCTATACAGGTAGAATGTAGTGAGATATTTGACAGGGAAAGCACCATTGAGGCAACACAAATGTACCATAAAAATATGATGACAAGCCAAATTTAGTCTATGAATTGTTGCCTGATAGATGTTCCTTAAGGGATAGATAGTGATAACTATTTCCAAGAATTTAAACAATTATTATGACAAAACCTATTCATTACTATAGGAAAAACTGCTACAACAGTCCATTAGTTTGGAGTTATCAAAAGATACAAAACATTTAAAGGGGTACTCCACTACTTCAAAATTTGTACCCTAGCTGCAGAATAGGAGATAAGCATCCCATCTCGGGGAGTCTGCCCCTCTTCAGAAAGAGAATATAAGTTTTCAAGTAGTAGAGTACCCCTTTAAGCTAACCATACACTTATTAGAATGTTTGTCCAACTAAAAGTTATTTCACCCAATCTTCAGCTGAGCGTGCATGTGTTTTCAATGGGGACAGGGGAATAATCCACTGCTATCAATTCTTATCTCCTGCTAAAAGAGAGGATCGGACATATTGAAACTAAATATGGCTAACTCTTATTACCCCTGATATCTCATTCAGGGGTAGGGAGACTTACGTACACTTTAGATAATGAGCCAAGCCAGCAATCTGACATTTACCGAATGTGTATTGCCACATTTAGCATTGAGGTTTCCTAACAGCACCAATTAATTTTATTTCCTTGGTTAACAATACTATGATCTGGTTCCTGTAAATAAATAGAATTAAAAATTTACTTGCACAAACTTAACCCCTTAAAGGGGTATTCAAGGCAAAAACATCTTATCCCCTATAGAAAGGATAGGGGATAAGATGTCTGATCGCGGGGGGCCCACCGCTGGGACCCCCCGTGATCTCCCTGCAGCAGCCCGCATTCTATGCGTAGCTGCATCTGAAGTTTCGTAAACCTCAGGGCTTCCGAGACGGGGACGTGACGTCACGCCACGCCCCCTCCATTCATGTCCCATAGAAATTAATGGAGGGGGCGTGGCATCACTTCCCCATCTCGGAAGCCCTGAGGTTTCCGAAACTTCAGACGCAGCTACGCATATAATGCGGGCTGCAGCAGGGAGATCGCTGGGGGCCCGCCGCTGGGACATCTTATCCCCTATCCTTTTGAAAGGGGATAAGATGTTTTTGCCCGGAATACCCCTTTAAGGACTGAGCCCTTTTTTGCAGTTCTGACCACTATCACTTTATGCATTAATAACTCTGGGATGCTTTTACCGATTATTCTGATTCCGAAAAAAAAAAATTGTGACATATTTTACTTTAACATAGTGGTAAATTTTCATCCTTACTTGCATCCTTTCTTGGTGAAAAATCCCAAAATCTCATGAAAAATTTGAAAATTTAGCATTTTTCTAACTTTGAAACTCTCTGCTTGTAAGGAAAATAGATATTCCAAATCCATTTTATATTGATTCACAAATACAATATGTCTACTTTATGTTGACATCATAAAATTCACCTATTTTGTACTTTTTGAAGACATTAGAGGGCTTCAAAGTATAGCAGCAATTTTCAAAATTTTCACGAAAATTTCTAAATCTGAATTTTTTGGGGGCCAGTTAAGCTTGAAGTGGATTTGAGGGGCCTTTTTGTGAGAAATACCCCATAATTGACCCCATTATAGAAACTACACCCCTCAAAGTATTCAAAATGACATGCAGAAAGTTTGTTAACCCTTTAGGTGTTTCATAAGAATAGCAGCAAAGAGGAGGAGAATCAAAATCTGCATTTTTTACACTAACATGTTCTTGTAGCCCCACATTTTTGAAAGTGGTATTAGATGACAAAGCCCCCCAAAATTTGTAGCCCAATTTCTCTTGAGTATGGAAATACCTCATATGTTGACATAAAGTGCTCTGTGGGCTCACAACATGGCTCAAGAGGGAAAGAGCAACTGTGGGATTTTTTAAAACAAATTTTGTTTTCATGGTTTTTGGTGGGCCATGTTGCATTTACAAATCCCCCATGGTGCCAGAACAGCTAAATAACCCCCACAAGGCATACTATTTTGGAAACTACACCCCTCAAGGAATGTAACAAGGTGTATAGTGAGCCTTAACACCTGACAGGTGTTTGACGACCTTGCGTTGAAGTTGGATGTGAAAATGGAAAATTTGATTTTAACACTAAATGATGGTGTTACCCCAAATTTTTATTTTTCACAAGGGGTAATGGGAGAAAATGGACCTCAAAATTTGAAGCCCAATTTCTCCCAATTAAGAAAATGCCCCATATGTGGACATTAAGCCTTCTGCTGGAGCACTGCAATGCTCAAAAGAGAAGGAGCAAAAAATTTGGCTTTTTGAAAGAGAATTTAGCTGAAATGTTTTTTGCGGGGCATGTCTCATTTAGGAAGCCCCCATGGTGCCAGAACAGCTAAAAACACCCTACATAGAGAAGAGAAAGAAAAAACAGGTGCGCTCCTAGTGCAATATTGTTAGCTAGAATTTGGTCCCAAAAAAGGTAAATTCAGGCTTACCAGAAAAAGTTGCGCTAAGAGCACAACCCCTCTGCAGGCATGTAGACTTGCTCTGATGTCGAGGTCAGTTGCTCCAGAGTCCCTTTTGGGCGACAGTTGTCAGACCAAAAACTTGTGTAGGAGATATGGATATTGCGTGCCAGCAATAAAAAATATAGGGACTTTATCCAGACACTTCCCCTCAAATTGGAAATCGTAGGAACAACCAGTTGCTTTTAAAACATGGTAGCATAAAAATAATGTTTTAAAAGCAACTGGTTGTTCATACGATTTCCAATTGAGTGGAAGCACCTGGATAAAGTCCCTATATATATATTTTTTTCCATATTAAAGTTTTTATTAAAGGTTTACCGTGTTACAACACGATACATAATCAAAACGAAGAGAATGCATCAGGTCGCAACTTCTGAAATCAAACACAAATAGTCACTGAGAAAAACATGTCAAGTGAGGAATGCAGGTATACAATCATCTCCCACCGGCCAACTGTTCATATGACCAGCGTTTATAACCAAGGCTAATTAAGGGAGAGAAGCGTTAATGGACTATAAGCATTCCCATCTAGATGAAAAGTCCCTATATTTTTTATTGCTGGCACGCAATATCCATATCTCCTACAAAAACACCCTACATGGCACATTATTTTGGAAATTACACCCCTCAAGACTTTGCGTTGGACGTTGGACGTGAAAATGGAAAATTTGATTTTTAACACTAAAATGATGGTGTTACCCCTTTTTTTTTCTTTTTCACAAGGGGTAATAGGAAAAAATGGACCCCAAAATTTGAAGCCCAATTTCTCCCGATTAAGAAAATGCCCCATATGTGGATGGTAAGTGATCTGCTGGTGCACTACAGGTCTCAGAACAGAAGGAGCGCCATTGGACTTTTGGAGAGAGAGAATTTTGCTGATATTGAAGTCGGGGACCATGTGCATTTTCAAACCTCCCATAATGCTAGAACTGCAGGAACCCCCCACACGTGACACTATTTTCAAAACTTGACCCCTCCAGGAACATAACAAGGGATACAGTGAGTACTTATACCTCACAATTTTTTTAACAGTAGGATGTACAAGGGAAAAATGTGATTTTTAATACTAAATTGCTGGTATTAACAAAAAAAAAAATTTATTTCACAAGTAAGAGTAAGAGAACAAAAGCTCCACAAAATTTGTAGCCCAATTTCTCCAGAATAAGGATATACCCAATATATGGCAGTAAAGCATTATGCGGTGCAAAACAGGGCTTAAGAGTGAGAGCACCGATGAGATTTGAGGCCAAAAGTGGTGCTTTGCAATGCAACAGTTGAGGTTCTGACATAAAATCTAAAGAAAAAACCCGGCAAGTGACCAAAATTTTGAAACTACAAACCTCAAGGAAGGTAACAAGGGGTACAGTGAGTACTTACACCTCGCAGGTTTTTTGAAAAGTGGGCCATGAATTGAAAAATTCAATTTTTTTACTCTAAAATGCTGGGGTTACCCAATTTTTTACATTTTCACAAGGAGTAATTGGAGAAATTGGGTTACAATTTTTAGAGAGCTTTTTCTCCTGACTATGGAAACACATCCACATATGGGGTAACGTGCTGGGCGGGCGCACAACAAGGCTCAAAAGTCATAGAGGTCTGTTCGCATTTGGGCCTATGGCATATCAGTAGCTGACGGTTACATACATTCAGAGGAAAATACAAAAATGAAACACCCACATGTGACACCATTTCAGAAAGAACCCACCCTGAGGAATGGATATAGGGGTAAAGAGGACATTTTGAATGCACGGGTGTTTCCTAAATTTATTTTCCAGGAATGGATGTAGGGTAGCTTTTGAAAATTGGTATTTTCAACCTATGCTCTGCTTCATCTTTTTGGAAACAACTAACATGTGACTCCGAATTGTCGCCTGGAAATACGACAGAGCTCATGATGGAGAACTCTTCGCATTCAGAGTATAGCCGAAAGTAAAAATGATGCCCGCCCCAAGCCCAATGCTCTGAATCATCATTCTGGGAATGTGATGTGTGAGGCTGTCCCTAACCTGTTCCTCAAATGCTCACCACGATCAGGTGGAGAGAGAGCTCTGCGCATTTGAGGCAACAGCAAACCCCCAATGCTGTTGACTCTGTGTCCCATAACCCATTTTTTTGGGGGGGGTAAATATATCAGGGGCATTGGGAAAGAGGTTTTGTTTTTTTTTGTTTTTTTGGGGGGGGTTGCTTTTAAAATTTGGAAGACAATTTACACTGGACTGGTACACTGGAGTAGAATTCTGGGAAATTTAAATTAGGGAAAAGGATTAAAAATGTAGTGCTCTATGGAAGTGTGATACTCCCTGAAGCAGTTTTTAATGCAGAGGCCCTGATGATCAGGGCAAGTGTCACACTGAGTGGTAGTGTCCTTCCGAATCCCCCTCCTGTGCATTTTTTCTGGGATCGTCCCTTCTTTCCAGTGTGGGGGGCCTCACCTAGAAAGTGTTGGCCGGGTACAATCCGGGAGACTTCAGTTCCAGAGGTGCTCTGACCCGCTCCTTGGCGGCCACCAAAGATGAGGGCCTTTAGAACTACATCTTGAAACTGCAGGAATGTCCCTGTGCTGTCAGCGTACTGGGACAGTACAAAAGAGTTATACATGGCAACCTGTACCATGTAGAGTGCAACTTTTTTGTACCATGTCCGTGTTTTGCGCATGGCATCATATGAGGACTTGATCAGAAAGATCAACTCCCACCCCCCCCCCCCCCCCCCCGATTACAGCCCAGAATATAATTGGGCTTGAGAACCAGTCCCGCAGTACCTCGCACAGGGACAGGGGTGCTGCCATTCCCATAAATTAAGCCTATGAGAGAATCATCAATAGTAACCTCCCACCCAGGGACAGAGGCCTCCCAAAATTTGGCCCCCAAGTGATTGATGACCGGCCTGATTTTATACAGCGGGGGACATGCCGCATTATCAGCATAATGCAAACATTTCTGAATGGCCTTGAACCGGGGAATAACCATGGCCATACTGTAGAGCGGGGTCTGGTAGAGGACGGCCCTACTCCAGTATTGCTTGACACTGGGTTTTTTAACTAGACCCATATGCAACACGAGGCCCCAAAATGTCCTCATTTTGGCTGCATTGACTGGGTACCACTCATTGGGTCTAGCTAAAAATGAGCCGGGGTTTGCGGCAACGGGGTTCGTCTGGTCAACCATTAGATTGACAAAATCGTCACTGAAAAAAAACCTGAAATAGTCCATTTCAGTGAACCCAAAGATGTCAATCTTGATTCCTGAGTCGCCAACGAATTCTTTTCTTTTTTAAACACATTGAAACACAGAGCTGTCTGCTGACATCATGAGCACAGTGCTCTCTGCTGACATCTCTGTCCATTTTAGGAACTGTCCAGAACAGGATATGTTTGCTATGGGGATTTCCTTTTACAGTTCCTAAAATGGACAGAGATGTCAGCAGAGAGCACTGTGCTCATGATGTCAGCAGACAGCTCTGTGTTTCAAACAGAAAAGAATTTCCACTGTAGTATTCAGCAGCTAATAAGTACAGGAAGGATTAAGATTTTTTAATAGAAGTAATTTACAAATCTGTTTAACTTTCTGGCACCAGTTGATTTAAAAAAAAATTTAAGTTTTTCACCGGAGTACCCCTTTAGGGGGTTAATCCAATAATAAAATAAGGAAAAAAAATCCTAAAAACAGATTAATAGAACTGTTTTAAGACAAAAGACAAAAAAATACATAATGGGAAATGAAGAACTATTTTATTGAAATGAAGAACAGACCTTTGGGATAGAGCTAAGATTAATCTTTACTTTTCTGGAACAATAAAAAGCACTAGAGCTGGTTTACATGGAAAGTGTCCATTGATTTATTGATGATAGTTAATTGTACAATGTGTTTGCCGCCTTGTTCTTTCCCATGCTATATTGATTTGCATTGTTTGCCAATGGGTCATATTCTTTAGTACATAACACATGCAATTATTATTCAACCTAATAAAATTGTCATCGGTAAATTTATCTTTCTTAAACCTTTCTTTTTTTCTTTCCTTTTCTATACTTTGCATATAAAAAAAAAAGAATGAATGAATGAAAGAAAGAAAGAAAGAAAGAAAGAAAATGACAAATAAAACTAGTTAAAAGTCAAATCAATATGGCTGTGTTTGGTCACTACATCAAAACAAATGACAATTGCCGAACCTTAATTTTACCAGGATTTTACAGTCATGGCCATAAATATTGGCACCCCTGAAATGTTTCAATAAAATGAAGTATTCCTCACAGAAAAGGATTGCAGTAACACATGTTTATTCCCTTTTTGTGAATTGGAACTAAACCAAAAAAGGGAGGAAAAAAAGCAAATTAGACATAATGTCACACCAAACTTCAAAAATGGGCTGGACAAAATTATTGGCACCCTTTCAAAATTGTGAAAAATAAAATAGTTTCAAGCTATGATTTGAGGTTGTTTTGCTGCCTCTGGCACTGGGTGCCTTGAATGTGTGCAAGGCATTATGAAATCTGAGGATTACCAATGGATTTTGGGTCGCACTGTACAGCCCAGTGTCAGAAAGCTGGTTTTGTGTCCGAGACTTCCAGCAGGACAATGACCCCAAACATGCGTCAAAAAGAACCCAGAAATGGATGACAACAAAGCGCTGGAGAGTTCTGAAGTGGCCAGCAATGAGTCCAGATCCAAATCCCATTGAACACCTGTGGAAAGATCTTAAAATAGCTTTTTGGAAAAGGTGCCTTTCCAATAAGAGAGACCTGGAGCAGTTTGCAAAAGAAGAGTGGTCCAACATTCCGTCTGAGAGGGGTAAGAAGCTTATTGATGGTTATAGGAAGCGACTGATTTCAGTTATTTTTCAAAAGGGTGGGCAACCAAATATTAAGTTAAGGGTGCCAATAATTTTGTCCAGACCATTTTTGGAGTTTGGTGTGACATTATGTCCAATTTTCTTTTTTCCTCCCTTTTCTGGTTTAGTTCCAATACACACAAAGGGAATAAACATGTGTATAGCAAAACATGTGTTACTGCAATCCTTTTCTGTGAGAAATACTTCCTTTTCTTGAAAAATTTCAGGGGTGCCAACATTTACAGTCATGACTGTATATAACACATTCATTTATGTTACAAAAAGACCAGAGGTTAATAATAATTAAATCAATATGGAAATATAAAAAACAATAAAATGTTTTTCTGTTCCAATGTTCTTCACTTTGCTTTGCTTTATGGCCAGTCGTAGTTTGGTCAGTGGTAGTTTTTGCATAGCTCTAAATGCTTTGGGTGTGAAATTTTTTTTTAGAAAGTTTGTGGTGTTCCTCCATAGACCCTCAATGATTTGTCTTAAAAAAAAAAAAAAAAAAAAAAAAAGCATAAATCAGAGCTGGGTTCATTTTATTTGTATTGTCTTTGTGCATTGTCTTTTTTACATACTTCAAAAGAAACCAATGAATCACATGGTCAATAGATCACAAGATTTGTAATAGGTAAAATGCCACAGACAAAAATGCAATCCAATAAAGAAAATGTCACAAAACTGCATCAAAAAAAGTAATGTATTTTTTTTTAGGCTTTTTTAAAAGATATCTCTTTACAATTTTAACAGATAGGTGAGAAAATAAAACTAAAAAGTAAATGTGCCTAACATGGCTACCCAATAACAAATATGCATCAAGTACAAGAAGAAACTTCCTATGGTTGAGAAGAAAATACAATAAATAATGGAATAAAGATCTCATCCAAAAGAATCCTACAGATTGGGTTTAAGGCTAAACAAGGAGACATATGTTAAGAAAAAAAGATTTTTGGCAGCTAAAAATTGTCAATAAGTTGGAAAGCACAGTCTTGTGTCCCAGATGGACAGTGAAGTTTTACAATAGAAGCAGGGCCGGCCATACCATGGGTCCCGGTGGGTCCATTGGTCCCAGACGGCACTTTAACAGGGGCGGCACTTTGCTGCTCGAGATTTTTTTTCTATCTATTACCAGGCAAGTTGAGCGCCGATAACAGGAGGGAGCCATGAGTCTGCCTGCTGTTTTCTGCGGCGCCCGAGAGCATACCATTCTTCCCAACACCTCCTAACCTGTTACTTTCATTGGTGTCTTCTTCATGGGGGAGGGGAGAGGGAGACCAGTGGAGTGACGCCCGCAAATGGGGTGACACCATTTTCTACCCCATCGGGTGACACCAACCCTAGCAATGCCACTGGTGGAGACTCTCCACTGTGTCTGCACGGTCTATGCGGTCTCCACTGTGTCTGTACGGTCTATACAGTCTTCACTGTGTCTGTATGGCAGTAGCAACACCCCTGGCTGAGACTATCCACTATGTCTGTTTAGTTTGTACAGTCTCCGCCGTGTCTGTATGATCAATGTGTCTGTGTGGAGAATCTCCGCTGTGTCTAAACTATAATAGATGTGGGGATGTTAATGGTGGCTGTGTTTTTCTTTTTCTTTATTCTTTTTTTTTTTGAGTGGGGGCAGCATTTCACTCTTGGACCAGCCAGCACAATGGGGGACATTTATCATTGTGTTTCAAGCATTTTTTTTTGCGTTGATTTGTCGCTATTCAGACGCAGTGTGTTACGACGTTTTGTTTTTTGCGACTTTTAATGGTCCGTTTGTGCGTGTTTTCCGCCAAATCGGTTTGGTCTTATGCAGTGGTAATGAATTTATTATGTGCGCTATTTGTGTTAAGTCGCAAATGCTTGCACCAAACCATCTGTTTAGGCACAGCGCTACACCACCCCCATAGCACACCTAAGAAATGCTCTAAAAGTCGCCTTTTCCTGTTTCTCACACTACAGCAGCAATCGGTTTAGCAAAGTAGTCCATCCCAAATTACCCTCCAATTTTCCCTCGTTCTCTTCTTTTTGAAATATATTTTGTATCCACTGCTAAATGCAGGGCAAACCTACAGAACTATATGGCAACCCTAAGTATTAATTATGTCTATACCTCCAACACAGGTGGCTATTAGTCCTTGATATTTGGAGATTGATGTAAACCTGTCCTTAGTAAAAGTTGTAGAGTTGTCCATAGCAACCTTTTTTTTGTTTAAAAATTTAATTGAAAATTAAACTAACCAATGTGATTGGTTGCTATGGGCAACTCTGAAACTGACAGACACATTTGGATGAATCTCAAACATTTTTTCTTCTCTTTTGAAGATTAAGTCCTTTTAGATTAAGAAATAAGTGATTGTATTGTTTGCTAGGGGCAACCGCTACACCTTGGATATCCCCAGGTATTTTGCATCAAAATCAACACATATGGTTTTAGACAAGTACAAGGATGGAGTCATCATGCTGTAAAGACCAAACATGTAATGTTATATAAAATATGATACATTTATTATCTTCAACACAATTGTACAATAATAACTAAATGTAAATACAAAACTTTTTTTGTGTATAAACCATGGTCAACATAATTTTCCCCCCTTGTGGAAATGTTCATCTCACTGTGCTGCGACGATAACACTTATTGTTTCCTTTGTGTTTGCTTAGCATACGAATTAACCACAACACCAGTTATGAAGGTATTTTGGGCAAATTCTGTTTCAAAATGTTTGCCCTAATGTTTACATAAATACTCAATGTAGAGTTAACATTTTTTTATTTCTTTTTTTATTTTTGTTTGTGTAATAAAACCTGTGGTTTCTTTACCTTATGGCTTTTATGACCTTCTTGACAACTCTAAAATGTCATCAAGGATCTTGCATATGCAGTATACATGTTTAAACACCTTGGAGTGGTTTCCATTTTCTCAACACACCCTTATTCACATTTGGCATCACTTTGGAATGGTTAAAGGGGTACTCGGGTGAAAAACTTTTTTTTTTTTTTTTTAAATCAACTGGTGCCAGAAAGTTAAACAGATTTGTAAATTATATGTGTTATAAATATAAAATATTTATAGATACCAGTCCTCTAAAGTACTCCAGATATGGGGGGGGGGAAGTAAAGTGAAGAATAAAGAAATAAAGAAATGGAACAGATAGTATAGATGAATGGAAATTTATTGATTTATAACAATTGGTGTAAGTCGTCACCTTTAGCAGGACCCTTGCGTGGGGTGAAAGGCAATACTGGTTGATAACAATAAAATATATAATGGTATTAAAATATAATTAAAAATGTTATTAATATTAAAAAAATATCAGTTTTGATAAATATGCTGTAAAAAATTAATCTCACTCACTTATTGCACTTAGTCCATTCAGTGTATTGGATCCATAAATGATACAGTTTGTAAGATTGTATACTTGTTTATACCTCCTATGTAATTTGTAGATACAGTTCATAGGTATAGTTCGTTGGTGATATAGTGCCGATTGTGATGGTATTACTAGTAGATGTAGAGGTGTCTTAGAAGCGTGCTGGCTGTGTAACGCTTGTAATGATTAACGGTGCACAGCACCACTCACCCACTGCAGGATATATTTCTGCTTCAGCTGACATGGCTGGTGCGGCTGTCACGACTGCGTCCTGTGCTGGGGACGGCTTCGTCCTGTGTGAGCCCGTCTGTGTGATGGGTGAGTGGTTCTCCGGCGGTTCGTGGGTCCCAGGCTGGCACGGCAAGCGTCCGGCCTGTAGATATGATGTCTGGGACTCACGTAGGTAAACCGGGGCTGTGAGGATGGATCAGAGAGAGCATTCCACGTGTGTGAACGCGGCACTATGTGCGCGCGGGCTGCAGTGGTCTCCAAATGAAGGGCATCCAGCAGTTTCAAATGATGAATCAAATGATGAATCTCAGATGGCAATTATGATAGTCTTTGTGGTTAATGTGCAATACCGCATATACTGTGGCAAGCTAGACGCATTTCAATGTCATGGACATTTTCTTCAGTAGCTATATGGTAACCATATAGTAGCTATATGGTTACCATATAGCTACTGAAGAAATTGTCTGTGACATTATTTTTTTACAGCATATTTATCAAAATTGATATTTTTTTAATATTAATAATATTTTTTATTACATTTTAATACCATTATATATTTTATTGTTATCAACCAGTATTGCCGTTCACCCCACGCAAGGGCCCTGCTAAAGGTGACGACATACACCAATTGTTATAAATCAATACATTTCCATTCATCTATACTATCTGTTCCATTTCTTTATTTCTTTATTCTTCACTTTACTTCCACCCCATATCTGCAGTACTTTAGAGGACTGGTATCTATAAATATTTTATATTTATAACACATATACTTTTTAGCTATAGGCCTTTTTGGATGAAGGCAACACCGTTAACCTCAAGTACTATCTCTATCCTAGGTGAGCTACACACACTATATATAGATTTGTAAATGACTTCTATTAAAAAATCTTAATCCTTCCTGTACTTATTAGCTGCTGAATACTACAGTGGAAATTCTTTTCCGTTTGAAACACAGAACTGTCTGCTGACATCACGAGCACAGTGCTCTCTGCTGACGTCCATTTTAGGAACTGTCCAGGGTAAAAGGAAATCCCCATAGCAAACATATGCTGTTCTGGACAGTTCATAAAATGGACAGAGATGTCAGCAGAGAGCACTGTGCTTGTGATGTCAGCAGACAGCTCTGTGTTTCAAAAAGAAAAGAATTTCCGCTGTAGTATTCAGCAGCTAATAAGTACGGGAAGGAATAAGATTTTTTAATAGAAGTAATTTACAAATCTGTTTAACTTTCTGACACCAGTTGATTAAAAAAAAAAAAGTTTTTCACCGGAGTACCCCTTTAACCAAACTGGTCTAAGAAGCAGCATTACAGCAAATTTTGAAACATAAGTGGGGCTCAAGGTCCTTGACACATTACAACATGCCAAGTTCGGATTGCAGACTAGACTTATAGTGCTGTATGAAACCCTTTAAAACCACACATATAATCATTAAAGTAACAAGCTTGGTAAAACAAACTTAGTTGCATTCTCTAACTGAATCATTCAGTACAAAGTTTGCTTAAAGTAATATATTTTAAACCATTAGTCAGATAAAACTATGGGGGACATGTCAACACACTTGTCTGAACCACTTTTTATTGCAAGAATTAACTCCTCAATTTTGGCATAGATATCTTGTGTTAACTTTAACATTTCCAATTTGATATAATTTTTTAATTCCTCAATTTCTTTTTGCAATGTTATGAGCGAGAGAGAGAGAGAGAGAGAGAGAGAGAGAGAGAGAGAGAGAGAGAGAGAGAGAGAGAGAGAGAGAGAACGAGGGAGGGAGGGAGAGAGAGAGAGAGAGAGAGAGAGAGAGAGAGAAAGAGGGAGAGAGGGAGGGAGAGAGAGAGTAGAGAGAGAGGGAGGACGGGAGGAAGGGAGGGAGCGAGAGAGAGAGAGAAGGAGGGAGGGAGAGAGAGAGAGAGAGGGAGGAAGAGGGAGGGAGATAGAGAGAGAGTGGAGAGAGAGAGTAGAGAGGGAGGGAGGGAGGGAGGGAGAGAGAGAGTAGAGAGGGAGGGAGGGAGGGAGAGAGAGAGGGAGGGAGGGAGGGAGAGAGAGAGAGAGAACTAAACAACCTGGGTATAGTAAAAGAGCTGCATTTGCCTATGGTAAACAATACAATTGTATGTTTTAAGTTTCACAGGTATGTTTCAAATTTAATGTCTTAATCTTTTTGTCTGCCATGGGCAATTTGCTAAATCATGAACCAGGAACATGATGTCAGTTCCGGTTTGAAAAAGACCAGAGGACGTATCTGAAATGGGGCTATGTCATTTACAATGTGTATATAAACCCCTCAGTACGATAATGTCATTGCCATAACTAAGAGCTTATGCTCGAAACGCGTCAGAGTTTCACTCTGATTTTAGAGTGATATGTCACACATGGAACAAAGTAAACGTTAAGTTTAATTGCACCTGCACCTGCGGAGGCTGGGTTTCCTTTTCCTTTTGTCTATGGGCAAATGGGCTACTTTTCTTTAGGCCAGGTTTTGCAACAAAACACATTTAAAAGAAAGGCCTGGCAACAACATTTGAAATTATTTAATTTTAAAAAAGGGTCAACTTTGCACTAACACAAGTTTGTTAAAAACCTCAGCCATGCATATGACAGTGAGGAGACAGCTAAGGTCCCATCCTGATGTACTCTCAAATCCATTAAGGCAATTAAGGCCTATTTGTCAAAAATACAAACATTACATGGTTTAGGACAGAGCACTGGCAAATGTGCAATATTGGACTTGTTGTTGATTGTGACTCTAACATACTACTTAGTGTGTGTCCAGACAAGTAATTTATTATTATTATTTTTATTTACATCTTCAGTCCCTATACTTACACACTATGGAGGTTTGCATCCTGTTGGCATTTATGATGGTCAATCAGAACCTGCAGCAACAGTAACGGCCACGGACTGTGCGTCAAAAACAACGTCGAATAATTTTTAACCCAAGAGTTGGTATGGATGTCTTTTTTGCCTCAATAGAGCTGCCATTTTAAGGTTGTTGGCTCAAATTGGCCCACAAATTACAACCAACACCCAAGTGATACCAGCACAAACAAAACTGTTATCTGTTCTACACTATCTGGCATCAGGAAGTTTTCAATGTTGTGCAGGTCCCATGCTTGGAATAAGCCAGCCTTCATTTTGTCGAATCTTAAGGCAAGTAATTGATGCTATCATTACCCTTGCTAAGCATTATATAAGATTTCCAAGGAGCCCAGCTAAATATGAAGTGTAAAAACACTGCTTTTTTTGCCAAAGCTGGATTCCCAAATGTAATTGGCCTGGTAGACTGTACCCATATTACCATGATACCACCACAGGAAAATTAAAACATATATGGAAACCGAAAACAAAATCACTCCATTAATGTGCAAGTGATCTGTGGACCAAATATGGAGATTACAGATGTCATGGCAAAATATCCTGGATGCAGTCATGATATGTTTATCCTGTCATGTAGTCGTGTTGGGGCCAGGTTTGCAAATGGTTCTTTTAGAGATTCCTTCCTGTTGGGTAAGTGTGTGCCTTTATGTCCAATTCTGATTGTAATGATCTTAGACCTTGCTTCAGATTGGAGACATGGGCATAGGGATTTTTGTGCAGTTGTCCATAGCAACCAACCAGATCTTAAAAAAGATTCAATTGAAATGCTTTAATTTGTGCAACTTTGGCAATTATACTCTGCAAATGTTATCAGTATTCTTCAACATCCTGCATGTTGACAAGGCAGAGTATAAATTGTCTGATCGTTAGAATTGTGGTGGAGATTCATCAAAACCTGGCCGGAGGAAAAGTTGACCATAGCAGCCAATCAGATCGCTTCTTTCATTTTTCACAGGCCTTTTCACAAATGAAAGCAGCAATCTGATTGTTTGCTATGGGCAACTGGTCAGCTTTTCCTTTGCACAGGTTTTGCTAAATCTCCCCCTGTATTTTGTACCTAACATAAGCATTGTTTGACATTGTTTTTTCCAAACTTTCTCTAGGAGACAACGGTTATAGACTCACACCATGGCTGATAACCTCCTCTTTCTGCGAGAACGGATTCTGAGAGAAGATTCAATGGTTCCCATCATTGCACCAGGGCACTTATTGAAAGACTATTTCCTTTGTTGTTTGGATGTCACAGGTGGCATCTAGTAGCATGTTGCATTATCCAGAATATTGCAAATTCCCATAACATCCCAGTAGAAATTAACAATGATTTGAGGGAACATATTTCATACCAAGGTGCCTACAGGTTAGACACAAGTAATGCTAACCAAGTACGGAGACAAGATGTCACTAATAGGTATTTTTCCCATTAAAAATGATTTAATCATTAGGCAATATTATTTTGAGTGCAAGATCACTTACTATTATAGACCAAGACCCATTTTTTGATTTCTATGATTTTAGGCTAGAGGAAAATGTTAGCTAATATGGTTAGCAAAAGTGTCTGCTAAACATACACTGCTCAAAAAAAATATATAGGGAACACTTAAACAACACAATGTAACTCCCAGTGAATCACACTTCTGTGAAATCACACTGTCCACTCAGGAAGCAGCACTGATTGACAATCAATTTCACTTGCTGTTGTGCAAATGGAACAGACAACATGTGGAAATTATAGGCAATTAGCAAGACACCCCCAATAAAGATGTGGTTCTACAGGTGGTGACGACAGACCACTTTCAGTTTCTATGCTTCCTGGCTGATGTATTGGTCACTTTTGAATGCTGGCGGTACTTTCATTCTAGAGGTAGCATGGGACGGAGTCTACAACCCACAGAAGTGGCTCAGTTAGTGCAGCTCATCCAGGATGGCACATCAATGTGAGCTGATGCAAGAAGGTTTGCTTTATCTCTCAGCGTAGTGTCCAGAGCATGGAGGCACTACCAGGAGACAGGCCAGAACATCAGGAGATGTTCATCAGGGCAACAACCCAGCAGCAGGACCGCTACCTCCTTTGTGAATGGAGGAGCAGGAGGAGCACTGCCAGAGCCCTGCAAAATTACCTCCAGCAGGACACAAATGTGCATGTGTCCACTCAAACGGTCAGAAACAGACTCAAAGAGGGCCCAACATCCACAGGTGGGGGTTGTTCTTACAGCCCAATACCATGCAGGACGTTTGGCATTTTGCCAGAGAACACTAAGATAGTCAAATTCACCACTGGCGCCCTGTGCTCTTCATAGATGAAAGCAGGTTCCCACTGAGCACATGTGACAGATGTAACAGAGTTTGGAGATGCTGTGGAGAACAGGGACGTGCACATGTTGACTAGAAAGGGGGCTTGAGCCCCTGCCTTTTGGACATTACTCCTAAAAGTGCCCTGGGCATTGCTATATAAATAATTATGGGAAGTGCCCCTTTTTTTCAGTTCAGCCCCTGCCCCCCAAAATGTCTCTGCACGTCCCTGGTGGAGAATGTTCTGCTGCCTGCAACATCCTCTAGCATGACCGGTTTGGTGGTGGGTCAGTAATGGTGTGGGATGGCATTTCTTTGGGGGCCACATAGCCCTCCATGTGCTTGCCAGAGGTAGCCTGACATTAGGTACCGAGATGAGATCTTCAGACCCCTTGTGAGACCATATGCTGGTGCGGTTGGCTCATGGTTCCTCCAAATGCAAGACAATGCTAGACCTCATGTGGCAGGAGTGTGTCAGCAAATACTGCAAGAGGAAGGCATTGATGCTATGGACTTGCCCGCTCATTCCCCAGACCAGAATCCAATTGAGCACATCTGGAACATCATGCCTCGCTCCATCCACCAATGCCACGTTGCACCACAGACTGTCCAGGAGTTGGCGGATGCTTTAGTCCAGGTCTGGGAGGACATCCCTCTGGAGACCATCCGCCACCTCTTCAGGAGCATGCCCAGGTATTGTAGGGAGGTCATTCGGGCACGTGGAGGCCACACATACTACTGAGCCTCATTTTGACTTGTTTTAAGGACATCACATCAATGTTGGATCAGCCTGTAGTGTGGTTTTCCACTTTGATTTTGAGTGTGACTCCATATCCAGACCTCCATGGGTTGATAAATTTGATTCCCATTGATAATTTTTGTGTGATTTTGTTATCAACACATTCAACTATGTAAAGACGAAAGTATTTCATACCATTAGTTCATTCATTCAGATCTAGGATGTTTTATCCTAATGTTCCCTTTATTTTTTGAGCAGTGTAATTACTTTTGTTGTACTGTTCTAAAGTGTCTGTATAAAGCTACTTTTTGGCATGATACAGTTTAACCGGTATGTTTATTTTTGAAGAAACCTAAATTGGCTTTGGTTTAAGGACAATACTTGCATTTTAATTCAAATATGTCACATATAACATTGACTAACAGTTTGTATGTTGGCCTCAACTGTGCTTACACTCATTACATAGTGTACAATTAAGTTTACAATTAAGTTTGCAATTAAGTACTGTGAGAATTACAAAACACACACAAAAACCTTACACAAAAAAATTGGAGGCATGTTTTATTGATAATTGCTTAACAACTCAAAAAAGAAAAAAAAAACACAGGGGTTCCCATCTCATACAGTAAAGTGATTAGACACTGTTCAAAACAACATTAAAAGGGGTACTCCGCTGCTCAGTGTTTGGAACCAACTGTTCTGAACAATGGAGCCGGCGCCGGGAGCTCGTGATGTCATAGCCCCACCCCATCATTATGTCACGCCCCACCCCCTCAATGCAAGTCTATGGGAGGGGGCGTGCAGCCATCACACCACCTCCCATAGACTTGCATTGAGGGGGCGGAGCATGAAATCATGAGGGGTGGGGCTATGATGTCATAAGCTCCCAGCACCAGCTCCAGCATTCGGAACAGTTTGTTCCAAACGCTGAGCAGCAGAGTACCCCTTTAATATGTTTGCTTAACGTTGCACCAAGGTTGTTACACATAACTAAAGCATACATACCTTGGAACGGGTGTGTATGTAGGACACAAAACAAATTTTTGTCAAAATAGAAAAAAACTGTACCTTTCACAATTTCAAATTAAAACATGGACCAATGTGTTTGCCAAAATAAAGATTATCTGAACAGCAGGGGCGGACATATCACTTGTTCAGCCGGTTCGGCTGCACAGGGGCCCAGCGTGTTAGGGGGCCCACCTAGTGGCCCAGGTCACAGCCTGGGCCTCACAGTCTGGGCCCCTGCCAGTACTTCATACTATATGCTGCAGCAACAGGTCCCGGACCTGCCGCTGACAGCAGTAATTTACCTTTAAACCGGCCGGGCGAGACGGACAGGCCAGGGGTTGATGGGAACAGACGTGCCCCGCGCAGGCACGCACGTCTGTTCCAAGCCCCTGACGTCACGTGTCATGGCCTCTGACCCCAGCAGAAGCGACAGGAGCAGCAAACCCTCCCGCCTCACAGCCGCATCACTGAGTAGATGAGGTGAGGAGAGCGACGGTCGGGTTCAGGGCTGTGCGGGGGGGGGGGGGGGTGAGGGGGGGGATTGTAATGATGATGAAGAGGACAGGATGGGTGTTGAAGAGGTTGGTGGTGTAATGATAAGAAGGATTGGGGGTCTGGGAGAGCGTAGTGTTGATAAGGAGGACCAGAAGGGGGGTCAGGGGTGTAGTGATTAGGGGGTTTAATGTTGATGAGAAGGACTGGGGGGTGTCAGCTGTGTAATAATGATGAGGTGCTTAAGGTATATGAGGTGATGAGGAGACTGAGGATCGAGTGTATGGGGTTGATGAGGAGACTGAGGATGGAGTGCATGGGGTGTATGGGGGTGATGAGGAGACTGAGGATGGAGTGTATGGGGTTGATGAGGAGACTGAGGATGGAGTGCATGGGGTGTATGGGGGTGATGAGGAGACTGAGGATGGAGTGCATGGGGTGTATGGGGGTGATGAGCAGACTGAGGATGGAGTGCATGGGGTTTATGGGGGTGATGAGAAGACTGAGGATGGGGTGCATGGGGTGTATGGGGTGATGAGAAGACTGAGGATGGAGTGTATGGGGTGTATGGGGGTGATGAGAAGACTGAGGATGGAGTGTATGGGGTGTATGGGGGTGATGAGAAGACTGAGGATGGAGTGTATGGGGTGTATGGGGGTGATGAGAAGACTGAGGATGGAGTGCATGGGGTGATGAGGAGACTGAGGATGGAGTGCATGGGGTGATGAGAAGACTTAGGATGGAGTGCATGGGGTGTATGGGGTGATGAGAAGACTTAGGATGGAGTGTATGGGGTGATGAGGAGACTGAGGATGGAGTGCATGGGGTGATGAGGAGACTGAGAATGGAGTGCATGGGGTGATGAGAAGACTGAGGATGGAGTGCATGGGGTGTATTGGGTGATGAGAAGACTGAGGATGGGGTGATGTGGAGACTGAGGATGGGGTGCGTGGGGTGTATGGGGTGATGAGGAGACTGAGGATGGGGTGTATGGGGTGATGAGGAGACTGAAGTTGGGGTGTATGGGGTGATGAGGAGACTGAAGATGGGGTGTGTGGGGTGTATGGGGTGATGAGAAGACTGAGGATGGGGTGTATGGGGTAATGAGGAGACCGAGGATGGGTTGTGGGGGGTGTATGGGATGATGAGACTGAAGATGGGGTGCGTGGGGTGTATGGGGTGATGAGAAGACTGAGGATGGGGTGTATGAGGTGATGAGGAGACCGAGGATGGGTTGTGTGGGGTGTATGGGGTGATGAGACTGAAGATGGGGTGCGTGGGGTGTATGGGGGTGAAGAGACTGAGGATGGGGTGCGTGGGGTGTATGGGGTGATGAGGAGACTGAGGATGGGGTATATGGGGGTGATGAGGAGACTGAGGATGGAGTGCATGGGGTGATGAGGAGACCAAGGATGGAGTGTGTGGGGTGTATGGGGTGATGAGAAGACCGAGGATGGGTTGTGTGGGGTGATGAGACTGAGGATGGGGTGCGTGGGGTGAATGGGGGTGATGATTAGACTGAGGATGGGTTGTGTGGGATGTATGGGGGGATGAGACTGAGGATGGGGTGTGTGGGGTGTATGGGGGAGATGAGGAGACTGAGGATGGGGTGTATGGGGTGAGTCAGTGGTTGGTACAGTGGTTGGCAGTATTATATTCAGGGGTACAGTATTTGGCAGTATTATATTCAGGAGTACAGTGGTTGGCAGTATTATATTCAGGGGGTACAGTGGTTGGCAGTATTCAGGGGGTACAGTGGTTGGCAGTATTATATTCAGGGGTACAGTGGTTGGCAGTATTCAGGGGGTACAGTGGTTGGCAGTATTATATTCAGGGGTACAGTGGTTGGCAGTATTCAGGGGGTACAGTGGTTGGCAGTATTATATTCAGGGGTACAGTGGTTGGCAGTATTCAGGGGGTACAGTGGTTGGCAGTATTATATTCAGGGGTACAGTGGTTGGCAGTATTCAGGGGGTACAGTGGTTGGCAGTATTATATTCAGGGGTACAGTATTTGGCAAGGTTATAATGATTATTGTCATCATACAGAGGATGAGGATCTACTGACAAATTAAGGAACCAATGATGTCCAGGTGTCAGACTCTGCAGAGATGATGGAAGAAATCCTGGTGTCTGGACCAGATGAAGAAGAAAAGTAAAGACAACAGAGAAGACGTCACTCAGGTCAGTGATATCATTGTGTATTTTCCTAACTGTCCCATCAGAGCTGTAGTCACTCATATCATTGTGTAGTCTCCTGACTGTCCCATCAGCTGTAGTCACTTCAGACATGATGGGAGTTGCAGTTTTCCAACATCTGGGGAGCCACTTGAACCAAGGTGATTGGTGGGGGTCCCATGAGTCAGACCCCCACCATAAAAATGGGCTGTTTATTAAAAAATGCCTGGGCCTATTTTTGGTCCCAGTCTGGCCCTGCCTGTAAGTCACTTCTATCACTAAGGATAAGAAGCCAAGGAACATGGGGTTGCCAAGGGGTGTCGTGCTAAGTCCAGGGGTGCGAATGTAAAGGGGAGCACTGCCCTCTGCCTCCCAGCTAGATACGGGTCAGGCTGACCTGGGGGAGTACTCACGGGGCCGCACACTGAGAGGGACAGGGGCCACCCGGAGCCCACCTCAGGAGCCGTTCCATCCACCTGTGGTGGACAAGGCAAGTGGCGACACTACACATGCGGGGTAAGTGGAGCCCCCCCCCCGGTGGGGTCTATGTACATGAGGGTGCACAGTGCTGGGGGGGGGGGGCCCAGGCACATTCTTTGCACAGGGGCCCTCTGCTGTCTGTGTCCGCCCCTGCTGAACAGTAAGTAAACATGCCTAGTGAAAACTGGGTATGCATTGTACACAATAAAGAATGTTTTTCATGTGAAAAATAGAGTAAAGGTCTTTCAGAAAGTTAGGTGATGTTCACCCAGAACAGACATTCATTGTATTGGACAATGCAGATTGGACAATTAACAAACCTGGATTCTCAAAGCAGACATACAGGGATCTGGACAAGTGTATTAAAATGCACACACATGTAGTGTTTACTCTCATACATTACATATGCTCTATGCCAGCTCAGGACTAATTATATCGTCAGCAATATGAGAAAGTAAACTGTGCATGCTTGGAGTTTCAAACAGTTACCCTGACTCCTGTGTGTCTGTTTGTAGCAGGGGATTGCTGCACCAAGTACTGGCACAGACTGGAGGCACATGCCAGGGTCGGTCATATATCAGCATTGTAAAATACATTGCAAATGTGTTATGCGTGAAAGTAAACTACCTAAGCCAACATATTAGTTGTTATATGTTAAAGGATAGCCAGGACTCTTCTAGTTTTTAGAAGGTATTAACAGTCAGAACATTTGAAAAGCAAATTAATAATTCCAAACTTGGTTTGAAGATTTGTGCTTGTAGTTATCTGAACTGACCAAACATTTACACGTTTAGATCTAAAGGAGAGTCCCAGACAACCAAAGAACTTGATCTTCTGTCACTGGGTGAAGAAATTTCAAGTGTAACATCAGTGACAACAGAATGTCCCACTTTTGGGGAAACCACACTTGGATTTGAGTAAGGGAATGATTGCGGGGGGTGGGGGGGGGTCGAGGGCGATCCACTGCTGAGGTAGCCAGAGGGCTTACCTCATGTCCTGTGGCTGCTGTGGCTCTGACAATGATGCAGAACACACAGATCAATGTTGTTCTATGAAACCACATTGATCTGTATGAGGAATCTAATGATTCCTCCTAAAAGACCCCTAAGGGGACTAAAAGTGTAAAAAAAAAAAAAAAAAGTTGAAGAAAAAGTTGAAAAAACACCCATTAACCCCTTCCTTGTTAAAAGTTTAAATTCCCCCCCCCCCTTTTTTCCCAAATTCCATATAGAAAATTTGTAACCATAATAAAAATAAACATAAATGGTATCGCTGCATGCGTAAATGTCAAAACTATAAAAATATATCATTAATTAAACCGCACGGTCAATGGCATACGCACAAAAAAAATTACAAAGTCCAAAGTAGCGTATTTTTGGTCACTTTTTATGTAATGAAAAAATGAATAAAAACCGATCAAAAAGTCTGATCATGACAAAAATGATACCCCTAAAAACTTCAGATCACGGCAAAAAAAATTAGCCCTCATACTGCCCCATAGGCAGAAAAATAAAAAACTTTATTGGAGTCAGAAAATGACAATTTTAAACGTATTAATTTTCATGCAAACAGTTAATAATTAGGGTAAGGTATCCTTTTAATCGTATGGACCTACAGAATAAAGAGAAGGTGTCATTTTTACCGAAAAATGTACTGCATAGAAACGGAAGCCCCCAAAAGTTACAAAATGATGTTTCTTCTTCAATTTTGTCACACAATTATTATTATTATTATTTTAGTTTTGCCGTAGATTTTTGGGTAAAATGACTGATGTCATTACAAAGTAGAATTGGTGGCTCAAAAAAAAAAGCCATTATATGGATTTTTAGGTGCAAAATTGAAAGGGTTATGATTTTTAAAAGGTAAGGAGGAAAAAACAAAAGTGCAAAAACGGAAAAATACTTAAGGGGTTAAAGGCTAAAGAAAGAGAAAAAGAAAATTAAACTTACGCTCTTCCTCAACCATGGCCACGACATCCATATGTCCAATGCCCTTACTGCTGACAGGTATAAGTCGCTGCCACTTTTTGTTCGACCTGTGATAATGTCACATTTATTGGGGGTCCTCCTCCTGATTCTCCTTTGTTGATTAATAAGTGCCATTTTCTGCTTCACAGCACTCCTGAGATCAACCCATTTTTTAAAATTTGTTTGACAGTTCTTTGCTCTACTCCAAGGGCATTAATCCGTTCCCTTACGTCCTAACCAGTGGCACAGATGGGGTATTCCGCCCCCCCCCCCTCCCCCCGTGGACTGGTTAGGACTGTTGGAAGTTTTATTGACATCCTCTAAATAAATAATTTAGGTTCAAATAATTTTTTATTGAATTTTTCAAGAACATTTTTTCACAAAACAGAATTGGCCAATAGATAACAAGCACGGCCAAAAGAACAATACAGAAATTAATAGAACAGAATCATACAAATTCTTTAGAAATGATCACTCAGTTTAGATACACTTCTTTAAAAAAAAACTAAAAATAATAATAATTAATCAGATCCATCGGATATTGTATAAGCATATCCGGAATGTGTTGGAAAAATCTATAAGATTTACCATTAATTAAATGAACAGATAACTAATAACTTTACTATACCTGAAGTAGTCCATCAGCAAGTAAATTTATGCAGGATCCCGCAGTCCTCCCCTCTCTCGCCACAGGCAGCCATATAAAGTATGTGTAGAATATACCATACATCATGTATGACCTATGTACATGTGTACGTAGCCCTTGGTACAGTCTACACACCAAAACGGTACTATGAACACTGGAACACAAGTAACGCCATTTAAGTGTGAAACGTGCAATAGTTAGGACTGTGGATAATGTTTCGTCCAGCTGCACCATCTAGACTCGCAGTTGGTATTCAACTTCCATGTGTACGTTATTTCGTAGAAACAGTTGGTCTTGACAGCGTCAATAATATCAGCAGTAGACGGTACAGATGGAGTCTTCCACCTGACCCTCCCACTCCCTTACATATAGGGGGGAAAGAGCACACCCCCCTTGTGGCTTTTTTTCTGTCCTCTCGGACAGAGGTTATGACTGGTGGACAGGTCCTGCATTATTTCTCTATCAGGACCCCCCCCCCCCTTTTTTTTCTTTTACTATATCCATTTTGACTCCTCTGGGGCTCGTTTTTGGCTCCGTATGTGTTCTGCAGGCTTCCTCTCTGAGAGCACTGTTCTGCCCTCCGGTTCTCTCTCCTCTTACTTTACTATTTGTATAATTTTAAATATTCAGGCTTCAGGTTTTAACCCTAGCCATTCCTGCTATTGGCTGCAAAGTTTTTTTTACTGTTATTCTTGGGGATTAACCCCTTAAGGACCCATTTGGACCTTAACCCCTTCAGGACCAAGCCCATTTTGGCCTTAATGACCAGAGCGTTTTTTGCACATCTGACCACTGTCACTTTAAACATTAATAACTCTGGAATGCTTTTAGTTATCATTCTGATTCCGAGATTGTTTTTTCGTGACATATTCTACTTTAACATAGTGGTAAATTTTTGTGGTAACTTGCATCCTTTCCTTGTGAAAAATCCAAAAATTTGATGAAAAATTTGAAAATTTTGCATTTTTCTAACTTTGAAGCTCTCTGCTTGTAAGGAAAATGTATATTACAAATAAAAAAAAAATTTTATTCACATATACAATATGTCTACTTTATGTTTGCATCATAAAAGTGACGAGTTTTTACTTTTGGAAGACACCAGAGGGCTTCAAAGTTCAGCAGCAATTTTCCAATTTTTCACAAAATTTTCAAACTCACTATTTTTCAGGGACCAGTTCAGGTTTGAAGTGGATTTGAAGGGTCTTCTTATTAGAAATACCCCACAAAAGACCCCATTATAAAAACTGCACCCCCCAAAGTATTCAAAATGACATTCAGTCATCATTTTAACCCTTTAGGTGTTTCACAGGAATAGAAGCAAAGTGAAGGAGAAAATTCACAATCTTCATTTTTTACACTCGCATGTTCTTGTAGACCCAATTTTTAAATTTTTACAAGGGGTAAAAGGAGAAAATGTATACTTATATTTGTAGCCCAATTTCTCTCGAGTAAGCACATACCTCATATGTCTATGTAAAGTGTTCGGCGGGCGCAGTAGAGGGCTCAGAAGGGAAAGAGCGACAAGGGGATTTTGGAGAGTACGTTTTTCTGAAATGGTTTTTGGGGGCATGTTGCATTTAGGAAGCCCTTATGGTGCCAGAACAGCAAAAAACCCTCACATGGCATACCATTTTGGAAACTAGACCCCTTGAGGTACGTAACAAGGAATAAAGTGAGCCTTAATACCCCACAGGTGTTTCACGACTTTTGCATATGTAAAAAAAAATATTTTTTTTTCACTAAAATGTGTGTTTCCCCCCAAATTTCACATTTTTCCAAGGGTTAATAGCAGGAAATACCCCCCAATATTTGTAACCCCTTCTCTTCTGAGTATGGAGGTACCCCATAAGTTGACCTGAAGTGCACTATGGGTGAACTACAATGCTCAGAAGAGAAGGAGTCACATTTGGCTTTTTGAGAGCAAATTTTGCTCGGGGGGCATGTCGCATTTAGGAAGCCCCTATGGTGCCAGAACAGCAAAAAATACCCACATGGCATACCATTTTGGAAACTAGACCCCTTGAGGAATGTAATAAGGAATAAAGTGAGCCTTATTACCCCACAGGTGTTTCATGACTTTTGCATATGTAAAAAAAAAAATAATAATTTCCACTAAAATGTGTGTTTCCCCCCTAATTTCACCTTTTTGCAAGGGTTAATAGCAGAAAATACTCCCCAAAATTTGTAACCCCATCTCTTCTGAGTATGTAGGTACCCCATAAGTTGACCTGAAGTGCACTATGGGCGAACTACAATGCTCAGAAGAGAAGGAGTCATATTTGGCTTTTTGAGAGCAAATTTTGCTCGGGGAGCATGTCGCATTTAGGAAGCCCCTAAGGTGCCAGAACAGCAAAAAAAAAAACACATGGCATACCATTTTGGAAACTAGACCCCTTGAGGAACGTAACAAGGGGTACAGTGAGCATTTACCCCCCACTGGTGTCTGACAGATCTTTGGAACAGTGGGCTGTACAAGTTTTCATTTTATGGACCACTGTTCCAAAGATCCGTCAGACACCTGTGGGGTGTAAATTCTCACTGCACCCCTCATTACATTCCGTGAGGGGTGTCGTTTCCGAAATGGGGTCACATGTGGGGTTTTGTTTTTTTTGCGTTTGTCAAAACCGCTGTAACAATCAGCCACCCCTGTGCAAATCACCTCAAATGTACATGGTGCGCTCTCCCTTCTGGGCCTTGTTGTGCGCCCCCAGAGCACTTTGCGCTCACATATGGGGTATCTCTGTAGTCGGGAGAAATTGCGTTACAAATTTTGGGGGGCTTTTTTCCCTTTTACCTCTTGTGAAAATTTAAAGTATAGGGCAACATCAGCATGTTAGTGTAAAAAATAAAAAATGTTTACACTAACATTCTGGTGTAGACCCCAACATTTCCTTTTCATGAAGGGTTAAAGAAGAAAAAGCCCCCCACACCTTGTAACGCAATTTCTCCCGAGTACAGCGATACCCCATATGTGACCCTAAACTGTTGCCCTGAAATACGACAGGGCTCCAAAGTGAGAGCGCCATGTGCATTTGAGGCCTAAATTAGGGATTTGCATAGGGGTGGACATAGGGGTATTCTACGCCAGTGATTCCCAAACAGGGTGCCTCCAGCTGTTGCAAAACTCCCAGCATGCCTGGACAGTCAACGGCTGTCCGACAATACTGGGAGTTGTTGTTTTTCAACAGCTGGAGGCTCTGCTTTGGAAACAGTGGCGTACCGGACGTTCTTATTGGGGGAGGGGGGCTGTGTAGGGGTATGTGTATATGTAGTGTTTTTAACTTTTTATTTTATTTTGTGTTAGTGTAGTGTAGTGTTTTTAGGGTACAGTCACATGGGCGGGGGATTACAGCGAGTTTCCCAGCGCAAAATTTGCTGCATCTCAAGATGCGAGAAACCCACTGTAAAAGCCTCGCCCATGTGAATGTGCCCTGTACATTCACGGGGGTGGCGGGGCTTGCATCAGCTGTTGCAAAACCACAACTCCCAGCATGCATGGTCTGTTAGTGCATGCTGGGAGTCATAGTTTTGCAACAGCTGGAGGCACACAGGTTAGGAAACACTGAGTTAGAAACAGACAATGTTTCCCAACCAGTGTGTCTCCAGTTGTTGCAAAACTACAACTCCCAGCATGCCCAGACAGCTGAAGGGCATGCTGGGAGTTGTAGTACGGCAACATCTGAAGGGCCAGATGTTGCTGAACTAAAACTCCCAGCATGCCTGGACAGTCAGTGCATACTGGGAGTTGTAGTTTTGCAACAGCTGGAAGAGCACAGATTGGAGACCATTATACAATGGTCTCCAAACTGGGGCCCTCCAGATGTTGCAAAACTACAACTCCCAGCATGCATGGTCTTTAGTGCATGCTGGGAGTTATAGTTTTGCAACAGCTGGAGGCACACAGGTTAGGAAACACTGAGTTAGAAACAATGTTTCCCAACCAGTGTGTCTCCAGCTGTTGCAAAACTACAACTCCCAGCATGCCCAGACAGCTGAAGGGCATGCTGGGAGTTGTAGTTCGGCAACATCTGAAGGGCCAGATGTTGCTTAACTAAAACTCCCAGCATGCCTGGACAGTCAGTGCATGCTGGGAGTTGTAGTTTTGCAACAGCTGGAAGAGCACAGATTGGAGACCATTATACAATGGTCTCCAAACTGAGGCCCTCCAGATGTTGCAAAACTACAACTCCCAGCATGCCCAGACAGCCAAAGGCTGTCTAGGCATGCTGGGAGTTGTAGTTTTCAGACTCCTAGAAGCAGCAGTGAAGATCTTCACTGCTGCTTCTGAGGACCATATACTCACCTGCCGGTCCCGTCGCTGCTCGTCCACGTGGCCGGTCCCGCGCTGCTCCTCGGTCCCGCCGCTGGATCAGGTAAGTCCGCCGGTCCCCTCCTGTTCCCCCCCGTGTGCCGCAGGTCCCCGCGAGTCCCCGCGAGCCCCCGCAGCCTTCGTCCCCCGTTCTGCCCGACTTCCAGGGGCGGGCAGTGCGGGGGATCTGAACTTTCACCCCAGATCACTGTGATTGGTCCACAGGGACCAATCACAGTGATCGCTGACCAGGACCATCAATTGATGGTCCTGGGGGTGAAGCAGAAGTTGTCCCCTGCTGGAAACAGCGGGACTTCTGCCAGTTAACCCGTGCGATGCTGCGCATCGCCGGGTTAACTGCATGTCATTTATAAACGCCGGGATGCGCGAACGCACTGCACAACCCGGCGTTTATATATGACATTCTGCGGGAAGGGGTTAAGGACTAAGACAATTTTATTTTTACGTTTTCGTTTTTTCCTCCTCCCCTTCAAAAAATCATAGCTATTTTATATTTTCATCCACAGACTAGTATGAGGGCTTGTTTTTTGTGCGACCAGTTTTTCGTTGTAATGCCATCACTCACTTTACCATAAAATGTATGGCGCAACCAAAAAAATACTATTTGTGTGGGGAAATTAAAAAGAAAACCGCAATTTTGCTAATTTTGGAAGGCTTTGTTTTCACGCCGTACAATTTATGGTAAAAATGACGTGTTTTTTATTCTCTGTGTAAATACGATTAAAATGATACCCATGATTATACACTTTTCTATTACTGTTGCGCTTAAAAAAAATCGCAAACTTTTTAACCAAATTAGTACGTTTAAAATCCCCCTATTTTGAAGACCTATAACTTTTTCATTTTTCCGTATAAGCGGTGGTATGAGGGCTCATTTTTTGCGTTGTGATCAGTACTTTTTATTAATACCATATTTGCTTATACAAAACTTTTATAACATTTTTTTATTAATTTTTTTGGGAATAAAATGTTATTAAAAAAGCAGCTATTGGGGGGGGGCGTGGCCTGCTGCGCTGAAGATCTGAAGATGGGACGTGTGGTGTGAGAGCTCCCGCAGGGCTACCCGTTCTTAGGCACTTTTGAGGGTTATGGGAGGTCGACATAGGGGCAAAAACAAGAGAAAAGCCTCCCAAACTACTGGGGGACAAAAAGGGACCATTGCCGCACTGTTCGCTGCCGCCCAGAAGCAGATCCAAGCCGAGAAACCCCCCCTGCCCGCTGCAGCCGCCATCACTGGCACATCCTCTCCGCCCGCACAACACTCAAGGCCGGAGGGAAGTGTTGCTCAGCAGACCCTGCAACACGCGGCTGTGCAGGACTCAGCGGGGAGCCGAAGCGACACAGCTCACCGCACCGGCACCATGACACAGAGCGCGGCCTCCTCCCAGCACTCAGTAGTGCTGAATGGTAGTAGAGGCCCCTCTGATCTACAGGCGGAAGGTAGGATGACTCCCGGCACTTACTCCCCGACATCGCTGCCTGACCCAGATGTGCCCCTGACAGCATGTCCACAGAGGAGCATACAGCCTCCCACAGTATTGACCACAACGGCCCCTCCAAACATCTATGCCCAGCCATTAACCCCTGGAGACCCTGGGACGCCATTGCAGTGCCACCAGTCTACCACTCCTGCACCTGCCTGCACTGTGGTGTCCTATGCCTCTTCTGCTGCAGCACCTCGCTCTGAACGTCAGCTCAGACCTCCTCCTTCTGACAACTTACTTGTGAGCCCTGGAGGACATTACATTGCAAATCATACATTGCAGATCCATCCTTCACCATTTCTAAAACACCTGGCCCTCCGGCACAAGACATAACTGAGTGGACAGGGACATTGGACTCTGACGAAAATGAGGACGCAGAGGGATCTGCCTCAGACAGCGATGCTCCTGAATATTGGGGAGCGAGCCCCCCCCCCACCAAGAAAACGCTGTTTAAGACCCCGGTTAAAATGCGCATGCCAAATGCTCCTAAATCAGACCACTCTTCCTCGGATGATACCCTGACTGATAACCGACATCCAACACGTCGCCATTACACACCTGACTAGCAATGTGACCGGTCCCGCTCACCTGTTGAGAATATCTTACCTTCACCTGAAGCAGCCTTCTTGCCTCCGAAGAACGAGATGAAAAAAACTTGCCACTGACCTCAGATCGGCTTGGAAGCGTGACCTTAAACCAGTTAAAGAAGATATTACGAAACTGACAGGCAGAGTGACGGAACTAGAGACCTTCAAATCCACTGTTTCCTCACAAATCCACTCCTTAAATGAAGCAACCAAGTCTCTGGGTGTGCGCCAATCCGCCATGATCGACCATTTAGATGATATGGACAACAGAAATAGAAGAAACAATATCAGAGTGAAGAGTCTCCCTGAAACTGTTCTCCCACAAGATATTGATAAGACACTGCAGAAACTTTTCAACGAAATTTTGCAAAAACCAAATGACTCGCCCCTGGAATTGGACAGAGCCCACAGGGCCCTGAAAGCGAAAAGCCCTGACCCAGCCAAACCGAAGGACGTCATTTGTAGAGTCCACCATTACAACATCAAGGAAGAGATAATGAGAAAAGCCAGAGATATGAAACACTTGTCTTATAATGGCGCACCTGTTGATATATATCCGGACCTGTCGCTGCGTACCCTGAGACTACGAGCCACGCTAAAACCACTTCTTTTGGTGCTGAAAAATGCTCAGATTATATACAAATGGGGGTACCCCTTTGCTCTAATCGCCAGACATGGTCGCACGACTGCTACGCTCCGCAAACCAGAAGACTTACCTGAATTCCTAGCCACCTTCAAACTGCCGCCGATCCCTCTACCTGAGTGGGACAGTATGTTTCAACCTGCGATGTGGCCGAGGCAGAGACCGCCAGACAAATGACAACAACAACTAGACCGTGCTGATTACTTGAGGAATGCCCAGCGCTTCCTTCAGCAGGACAACAAGACTTGAATCTCAGGATGAATCCCTCAGAGACTGACTCCTACCTCTGACTACCTACAATGTTGAGACATGTCTCAGCCCCAGATGGCGTTGTTGGACTGTTGATGTTCCTGTGGTTCTAAGCTAACAGACTTTGTGCCTGCAATACTATGTGATACCACTTAGGCTTGATTACTAGCGACTGTTTGCCCCTTCCCACCGTTGCTCTAATGTTTAATTGCCCCCTCCCACCCTCGCTCTCTTGGACAGGTGACTTCCCCTGTACAGACTACTCCATAGTGCCTACCATTAGATTAGTTTCCTCGACTGCTCATGTCTGACCTCCTTACTATACTGTCGTGGAAACTATGACATTATGTTAGTTACATTAGCCCGGTTTGTTCTTCACTACTAGACCCTTGAGCTGCCGCTTTAGACCCCCCTGTGACCGTTCTCCGGCGCGGCAGCCTCGTTTACCCCCGATAGATTGCTGATGGGACTGGTGCCCATCCTGCTTACAGCCCTTATGGCCCATTTCTTTAGGCCCCTTGCATCCCCCCCTGTAGGGCTGCTTTTTGGTTTGTTTTCCTTTACCTTATGTGTGCTGACCTTCTCTTTCTTCCTTTCTCTTCCTAGGATCGCTTTTCGTTTTACTCCTCTGACTTGCAGCTGGAACGGTGAAATCCCCTACGGCCTGATGGGTGAGTGGCTTCACACTTCACGTGTCCTATATGGCAGCTGACATCAAACTAACATCCCTGAATGTTCAGGGTTTTAACACCCCCGAAAAACGTGCCCAGCTTCTATAAATGTTTCATAAACAAAAGACACTTATCCTGACACTCCAGGAAACCCACTTTAAAATTAATTATATTCCAGTCCTTTCTACTAAATATTATAACCAGTGGTTCCATAGTCCTAACCCTGATTCCCGATCTAAAGGAGTCTCCCTGGCCTTCCATAAATCACTCCCTATCACTATAATCTCACATCAAGTTGATCCCAATGCCAGATACCTGTTTGCCAACTGTAGGATTGCCAACCAGCCTCTTACGGTTGCCTCTATATACGCTCCAAACCAGAACCAAATACAATTTCTGATACACACCCTTACCGCCCTGTCCGACTTTGCCACAGGTCCCATACTCCTCAGTGTTCCCTCCTTTATGTTCCCTCAAATTGATACCTCCTCGGGCTCTTCTTCCATTTCACATGATAAATTGCACGCGCTACGACAGAAACTGCACACACTACAATTTAGCGACACATGGAGCGGGATTACACATTCTACTCCTCATCAAGACATTCCTATAGTTGCATTGACTATATATTCTGCCCACACTTCCTCTTACCCACAGTGACACACACAGCCATAGGTTCCCGGATATTGTCAGACCATGCACCTGTCTATTGTTCGCTGACGCTTCCCACGCTGTCAAGACCCCAGTCTTCCTGGAGACTGAACGAATCTCTCCTAAAAGATACGGTGTGCATGCAAGACCTAAGGAGCTCTATCGCTAATTTTATCTCTGATCACTCCTCTGACTCCACCTCCCCCATCCTCAAATGGGAAACATTGAAATGTGTACTCAGAGGAATTTTAATTAAACATGGCTCTCGTTTGAAAAAGGAAGCATCAGCGAAATTGGAGAGCTTGTATGCCGGTTACAGACATTAGAGACACAGCACAAAAGCACACTCCAAGATAAAGTAATGAGAGAACTCATCCAGGTGCGCAGTGAACTTTTGGGCTTACTGACATTCAAGCATAAACACTATAAACAGATCACGGGTCGCCTCTTTTATGAGTGGGGTAACAAGGCGGGTAGATTGCTGGCAACTGCCCTTAGAGAAAAGAGATCGTCCCTATTTAACCCCTCAATTAAAATGACCTCCAATAAGACTAGCTCACTGACACCGGACATACTTGAGGCTTTCCGTCAATATTACATTTCCTTATATAACCTCCCATCGCCGTCAACACTTGACTCCTCGGGGAGGGAACCTATCTCGCTTTCCCAATATATTTCCCAAACAGCACTTCCTCGGCTTGACCCTCACACAGGGTCTGGAGACTCCGTTCACAGGGATGGAATTGGAAGCAGCTATTGCCTCCATGCCCTCTGGTAAGAGCCCAGGCCCAGATGGGTACACGGCAAGATTCTATATGGATCTGCAACCAGACCTCACACCCATGCTTCTGGAGGCTTTCAATGACATTTCGGTGGACGCAGCCCCACCCCCCTCCTTCTTACGGGCCTACATCACAGTAATACCCAAAAACGGCAAGGACCCCCTCTTGTGCCCGAGTTACCGTCCCATCTCCCTAATTAATTCGGACACAAAACTTTTTGCCAAACTGATCGCTAACAGACTCTCAGCCCACATGGAGTTCCTAGTACACCCAGACCAGGTAGGTTTTATCAGGGGCAGGGAGGCAAGAGATAACACTTTACGTACGTTCTCAGTCATACATTCTGCCAAAAGTAACAATCTGCCTCTGTTTCTCCTCTCCCTCGATGCCGAAAAGGCCTTTGATAGAGTAGACTGGAACTTCATGTCGGCAACACTATCCCAAATAGGGATAGGCGACACCATGTTATCCCGTATATTGGCTCATTACTCCCAGCCCCAAGCTCAAATCCGGATAAATGGCTGCCTGTCTGACCCCTTTGACATTTGCAATGGTACGCGCCAGGGCTGCCCTTTGTCTCCGTTATTGTACGTGCTCTGTATGGAACACCTCCTGATAGATATCAGAAGAAACCCTGATATTAGGGGGCTTGCTCTGGCGCCATACCATTTCATATGTGCGGCATTTGCGGACGATTTGCTACTCTACCTCTCCTCACCCCATACTTCCCTCCCATTGCTCATGGCCACGATCAAACGATTCTCCCAATTTAGTAACTACAAACTCAATCCATCCAAATGCGAAGGCTTAAATATCACGCTCCCCCCTCCGGTAGTTAGTCAACTGCAATCCACGTACCCATTTAGGTGGCGCCCTACATCACTCACATATCTAGGCGTACAAGTTCCGGCGGACATATCCCAGACATATAGTCTCAACTTCCCGCCTCTCCTGGACTCTTTAAGAGTAGACTTGAAGAGATGGGAAAAAAAGACTTTTCCTGGCTGGGTAGAGTTAACATTATGAAAATGAACATTCTTCCCAAGCTCCTATACTTGTTCTCCTGCCTGCCCTTACATCTGCCTAGAACATTTTCTAGGGAACTATCCTCCATACAATCCACATTTGTGTGGTCCAGTAGGCATCCTAGAATCGCCAGACATCTCCTCATCCGACGCAAGTACGATGGGGGACTGGCATTACCTGACTACTTATCCTATTTTCTGGCGGCAGTGTTGACTAGAGTACTGGACTGTTGCCATTATGGGAATAACAAACAGTGGGTGGGGTTGGAGTGTACTATGATAGGTGATGACCTGAAGGCTTTCTGGTGGAGACCATCTATGAGTCAGCCTGCTAAGTGCTCCCCCGCATACCCCCCAGTGCTCTCATTAATCCTTTGATCCCGTAAAACATACCTAACCAGAACTGACCCCCGTATTTGGTAATCCCACCTTCCCCCCGGCCCTACACGTGAACCGATTTTTGGGACGGTCGCGCTCAAGTGGTGTGACCTTCCATTAATTACTTTCCCACACGTCACTGATGTCCATGAGGGAGATCCTGTTGGACTCCCAGCCGACCCAGATGCATGAGTTTCAATACACGCAACTGGCTCACTACTTTCAGAACATGAAGTCTAAGCTGAACCTTACCAGACAACTGACTGACTTTGAGGCATTATGTGCTTCCACTCGTCCTATCTCTCACTCAATCAGCCTACTCTATTCCATCCTTCTACAGGCAGTTACCAAACTTCCTTTGCCCTTCAAACTAGGTTGGGAGAAGGAAACAGATCACCAGATCCCAGAGGGCCTGTGGTGCAGGGCCATCACTACCTGTCATAAAAGCTCGATATCCTGCAAGTTCCAGGAGACGAACTATAAAATCTTAACCTGGTGGTACAGAGTACCTACTTTGCTCTTTATCCGGGAGTTTCAGAGGTGTGTTGGCGCTGCTCCGCGGGTAGAGGGAACATGACTCATATATGGCTGACGTGTCCTAATTTATCTGATTATTGGACTAACGTACTCGACGTCATAGAACATATTACCTCAACACGGTTAGCCCTCACCCCAGAAGTGATTATATTGTCCATTCTACCGACAGACTTGCCTAGGCCTACCTTGAGGTTGATTGGGTTTCTCTTGATGGCAGCTAGAACCATTGTTCCTAGGCTGTGGAAATCTACGGCTCCCCCGACAATCTCAATGTGGCTTAAGGAGGTGTCCCATATCCACAGAATGGAGGAACTCACGGCCGTCACATCCAATCAAATCTCTCGATATCTCAACATTTGGCATCCCTGGACCACTTTCCTAATTTCACCAGAATTCTCTGCCACCCATCTTGACACACAGCCTCTCCCCCAGCCCACGACCACGACACATGGTCCCCCCTCCTCCCGATCCGGATACGGGCCCAATATGCCCATCACTGACTGCCTAATTCCAAACTGACTGGACTTCACCAAAGGGAGAGTAACCGGTCCGGCTTGCAAGGTGAGTCTTCCCCTCTTTCTAGTGATCCATTTACACCCCCTCTCCTATTCCCTCCCCTTGTCTTCTTGTGTGTACCCCCCAGTCAACCCTACTCCCATCACCTATCTCTCTCTCCTCTTCTCTCTCTTCGTCTACTCCTGAGCCTCTTATACTTATTCTTCTTCTCCAAGAGAGTATGTAGCCATCAGACCGTACTTTTATCAAAGTGACACGGCCCTGCCAGCTGTGCCAGTAGACTTGTGATGTATGACTACCTGATATGTATGTACGCAGAACAGACAACGTAGCGAAATTCTTTTCTTTTTGGAATGCTCTCTGATGACATCACGAACACACTGCTCTCTGCTGAGGTTATTATAATAATAATAAGTCTTTATTTATTTATTGCTGTCCTTAGTGGGATTTGAACCCAAGGCCCCAGCACTGCAAGGCAGCAGTGCTAACCACTAAGCCACCATGCTGCCCTTAGCATACATCTGCTATGCACAGTTGCTAAAATGGACAGAGATGTCAGCAGAGAGCACTGTGGTCATGATGTCATCAGTGTTCCAAAAAGAAAGGAATTTCCTCTGTAGCATTCAGCAGCTAATAAGTACTGGAAGGATTAAGATTTTTTAATAGAAGTAATTAACAAATATGTTTATCTTTCTGGCACCAGTTGATTTAAAAAAGAAAAAAAAAGTTTTTCCACCGGAGTACCCCTTTAAAGACATTTTTATTATTTACTCCCATAATGGGCAGAGTTTGTGGCTCCAGTTACCTGTGCCCTATTTAAGGCAGCTCAGAATGGCCTGGCAGCCTCCTAGAGCGGTAGTGCTTGTCTTTTCCAGCCTACTTTAACTTGGATCGCTATTGAGCTTTGCTGTCTCTATAGCCTCTTACTATTTTTTCAACATTTGTTGCCCTTTTCTGCTTTCCTTGTGGTAAAGCTTTTTTTCTTGGATTAAAATATTTTTTCCCCTTCCCATTTTTTATGTCTTCTGCCGATGGGTCTCGTGAGGCTCCTGCTAAGAAGTCCACCTCCAAAAGAAAGCACTCACAGTGCCACGATTGGCAGGCAACTACCAGTTCTCCCGCTGTCCTTCGTGCCGTGCCAGATACCAAGCCCAGCAGGAACCTACTTTCCAGGAAATGGTTGTCTGGGTTAAGGATTTTGTGTCCTGCAAAATGAACACTATGGGAGCCTCCATTGACAAGCTGAAGCAATTGATGTCCGCCAAGCATACAAGACCAGCTTCGCCACCAAGATCTATGGAGGTGTCTGGGGAAGCAGCTCATGAAGACTTCCAGTCCTTATCTTCTGAGGAGGAAGATAAATTCCAATACTTTTTCTTCCCGGAGAAAACTCAGCGGCTGCTTAGGTCTATCAGGTCGGGGGACCATGATGCTGAGGGGGGTGAAGCCTCTTCATCCGCCTCTAAGGGGCTAGGGCCTTTAAAGCAGATTATTCCCTCTTGTCTTTAATGAAGACAGAGTGAAAAAAGCCAGAAAAAGGTCCTGTGCTTACCAAGCGCTTTAAAAGAATGTTTCCGTTACAGGAAGACCAATTCTCTTCCTGGGGACCTGTACCTAAGGTGGATTTGGCCATCTCAAAATTATCCAAATTAGTAAAAAAAAACTTTGCAGCCAATAGCAGGAATGGTAAGGGTTAAAACCCAAAGCCTGAATATTTAAAATTATACTCATAGTAAAGTAAGAGGAGAGAGAACCGGAGGGCAGAACAGTGCTCCCAGAGAGGAAGCCTGCAGAACACATACGGAGCCAAAAACTCCAGGATCGTAAGGCTAATCCATATTAGCCTCCAGGATCGTAAGGCTGATTGCGCTTTTCGGCACACTTATTCTACCACTTTGGCATCCACCTCTGTGGTGATAGCCTCCTCTGAGGTGGCAAAATTCTTGAGAAATAAATTTTTTCAAATCCAGTCCAACCTAGACCAAGGGGTCTCTAGGGGTGACATTTTGGCCTCTTGTAAAATGGCTAGTTTGGCTATAGATTTCCTCTGTGATGCTGCCCCTTATGGCTTAAACCCTGGAGGTCTGACCTCCTCTAAGCAAACTCTGTGTGCTAAGTCTTATGAGCCTAGCATTCTCTTTGGGGCTGAGCTCGACCGCATTATGGAAGGACTGTCTGATCGGAAGGGGAAATATCTTCCTCAGCAGTCCTTTTGCGGTCAAGGTAAGAGGTATGGAGCCAGGTCAGGCTCAAAAAGCCAAATCCCAAAAAGATCCATAAACAAAGGGGCAGTAGACGCTCCAGGGGCTCCAAGGGTGGAAGATCCTCGGCGCCCTGACTACGGGCCTCTTCGAGGCCCTTGGATATCTGCCAGTGCTCCCACTCTGTCCCAACTTTCCTATCCTTCTCTTCCTGTAGGTGGACATCATCACCATTTTCTAGATTCCTGGAGGACCCATATCTAAGATCCCTGGGTCCTTCGGATAATTTTGGAAGGGTACAGAGTGGATTTGGAGAACCAGACTTTTACCTTCCAACAAACAAAAGATTTTGGAACCCTATATTCTGGAATATCTCCAGAAAGGTGCCTTGGAGGAAGTTCCCTCTCAAGATCAGGGGTCGGGCATCTATTCTTCAGTGTTTCTGGTTCCCAAAGTCACAGGAGATTTGAGAATGATCATAGACCTAAGGTTCTTCAACTGGTCTTTCAGACGGAAGCGTTTCCATATGCAAACAATTCAGTCAGTTATCGATCTTCTTATGCCAGGGGATTTCCTGGCAACCTTGGACCTCAAGAATGCTTATTTTCTTATCCCCATCCACTCTGGGTCCAGAAGATTCTTAAGGATCGCTGTTCAAATTCAGGGAGTTCTAAGGCACTATCAGTTTGTTGCCCTTCCATACAGGATTTCTTCGGCCCCACACACTTTTACCAAGGTAGTAGTTTCTGTGGTGGCTTCTCTGAGACTTCAGGGACTGTGTATAGTCCCTTACCTAGATGATTGGCTTCTCAAAGCTATCCTTTCCCAACATATTCAGATTGCTGTATCTTTTCCTCATCAACTAGGCTGGATTATCAATTGGTACAAATCCAATCTTCAACCAGCCACATCCGTCCTAGGTTTCATGATAGATTCCGTAGCGATGACTATTCATCTAACTCTCAAAAGAAAGGTATGGGTACAGGACACAGCCCAGTCTCTCTTAGCTCCCAAGCGGGTAACACTCCGCTATCTAATGAAAATGTTGGGACTGATGTCTGCAACCGCGGAAGCGGTAGCATGGGCTTTTAATCAAGTGGGATCACAGTCCGAATTCCGTGCACTCCCTGTCTCCTCAAGTCTGGTCCTCTCTGTGTTGGTGGGCTCACCTTCAGGATGGAAAATCTCTGATCCAACCTGTTTGGATCATGCTTACCACAGCCGCATGCCTTGTAGGTTGGGGAGCGCACCTTCTGGACAAAACATCCAAGGGACTTGGTCTCCCCAGGAGAAGACACAAAGTCACAAAGTCTCCTGAGAGATAGGTGTGATTCTGGATTGGGGAGAATTGAACCTCACCCACTTATCCGGGGTACTCACACTGTAATAGCAGACTGCCTGAGCAGAGGCCTTCCAAATGCAGAGTGGTTTCTCCATCCGGACATCTTCAATCAGATTGTGCTCAGGTGGGGCATGCCAGAAATCAATTTCATGGCAACGAGGTTCAACGCCAAGGTGGACAGATTCTGTTCCCTCTACAATCTCTTGGTGGTAGATGTTCTGGCAATCCCTTGGAGGTTCAGGCTGGCCTACATCTTCCCTCCTATTTCCTTGATTCCGAAGGTATTGATGAAAATCAGGCAGGACCAAGCCTCAGTGATAGCCATCATTCCATATTGGCCCAAAAGAGCTTGGTTCACCCAACTCATTCAGATGATTCCGGGTCAGTTTTGGAGGCTTCCCCCAGAGCAAGCAATAGTGTCGGGGGACACTCAAAGCTGCTCCAACATCCAGATGTTCAACCTGACAGCCTGGAGGTTGATCGGTCCCTTCCAATGGTAGAAGGGCTCTCAGGGTCGTCCTTAAGAACTTTGTCGCACTCCAGATCTGAAGCTACAACTAGATCATGTGGAAGAATATGGGACACTTTCTCATCTTGTTGTTGTCTACACCAACTATCTCCAAAGAATCCTACCACTCCTGATGGATTTAACAAGGGATTATCTCCTTCCACTCTGAAAGTACAAGTAACTGCTATCTCTTACCCCCTAATTAGAAGGTTCCTGAATGGAGCCTGTAGAATTAAACTTACAATCATTCGACCTATCCCTGCTTGGGATTTATCAGTCATGCTCAGGGGATTATCATTTCCCTCCTTCGAGCCTTCAAAGGAGGTGGATTTAAGATTCCTTACACTCAAGGTTACCTTTCTGTTGGCTATCACTTCTGCAAAACGAGTCAGAGAACTCCAGGCCTTTTCTGCCTTTGAGCCTTATATTCAGTTCCTCACGGACAGGGTTCTTCTTCAGTTTTTGCCCACTTTTATTCCCAAAGTGCCAACATTTACTAATATCAACCAGGTTATTTCTCTTCCTGTGTTAGCTGCGCTCCCCTCCTCAGAAGATATGAGAGGCCTTTTGTACCCTCAACCTGTCAAGATATGGATCGATCCAAGGAATTCCGTAAGGATGAAAACCTTCTTATCCTTTTTTCTAGTGCCCGTAAGGGACGCATGGCTTCCAAACCAACTATTAATCGCTGAATTAAGGAAGCCATTCGGGAGTCTCATGTCTGTCAGGGTCTGGAGCCCCCTGAATTTGTTAAAGCTCACGCTACTAGAACAGTAGCTACCTCTTTTGCAGAAAGAAGCTTGATTCCTCTGGAATTCATCTGTAAATCAGCTTCCTGGAGTTCAAACTCCACTTTAATTTCACACTATAGAGTGGATTCTAGAATAGCTAGCTATTCCTCATATGGATGGTCAGTTCTATCCTCCGCCAGGCATGAGTGCCCTCCCATGGGGGTATCTACTTGCTAAATCCCCATCTGTGCCACTGGTTAGGATGTAAGGGAATCGTTAATTTCTAACGATAATTTGTTTTCCCTTAGTCCTAACACCTAACATTGGCACAACAATCCCTTTACTTTCTCTTTTCTTTCTTTTAATTGTAATTACACAAGGGAGTTGGGCTCTTTCCCCCCTTATATGTAAGGGGATGGGAGGGTCTAAATAATTTATTTAGAGGATTTCAATAAGATTTTAACCGGTCCTAACCAGTCCACGGGGGGCGGAATACCCCATCTGTGCCACTGTTAGGACTAAGGGAAAACAAATTATCATTAGAAATTAACAATTGCAGGATTTCTAATCAGATCCCATTACGAATGGCTAAAGGTGTGCTTTTGAATTGTTTCCCCACTAACAAGTCAAACCTCATTGTAATGTGAAGGAATTTTTGGAGAAATGCAAAAGTCAAGATATTACAAACATGGAGGGAAACTACTTTTTCATCAGCAGGGAGTAACCTAACATTGGTTGAAATTTATACTAACATTAAAAGTTACATTGGAAGCAGTTGATGTAGAGGGGATTGTATCAGAACTTGCATAAGCAGCCTGGGAAGTAACCTTACGTGTTCGTCGGGAAAAGGGGGCATGGCCGCTGAAAAGGGGAGTGTTCCTGACATTTTCACAAAAACCCAACATATTTACTAAGGTTTCCACAGAAAATGTAGTGGATTTCAGCTGAGAAAAACCGAACAGATGAGAGCATGTGTAAAAAAAAAAAAGCAAAATGTAGGGAAAGTGGAAAATGTAGGGAAACCTTGGTAAATACCGTGGAAAATAAATTGTAGGGAATTAAAACCCACAAAGAAACCTACACAACACTCTTAGTAAACAAGGGCCTTAGTGTATATACCTATTACTGTTTATCCTACCACTGACAGTCATGGGGTTAAATATGTTACAATGTCTCACACAGCTATCTCTGTCTGCTTGCTTCAAGTGAAATCTTCCTTCTACTTTATATGCTGTGAAGCCAGCATGTGCTAAAAAAAAAGAATCAATAAATAGTCACAGAAAAAGTGACATTCCCAACAGGATGGCCTATAGCTGCAACTTAAACAAAGAAAACATAACTGTCATCTTATTTAACAGCTTTTTCGCAATAGACTTGAAAATACATTTTCTTGCTGACTTTTTTGTTTGTGAGTTCTACATAAAAATGAAAACTGCAATAATAAAACATAAACAGAAAGTACATATGAAGAATAGATGTAGAACATATATGGAGAACAAAAGTGAAGCCCTAGTACAATGCATGGTCCCTGAACAATATTTCTAATTATAGATCATATAAAAAAAAAATGGCAGGTCACAATTGGATAGTTTGAGAATGAATTACGTGATCATAAAAATAAAAATGCCCAGTCCCAAAAAAACCTGTCCATGCTTATTTGATTAAATGAAAATGGTCATCCTGTTCACCCACATCAAACCCAATACACTGGGTTATAACGTGGGTGAACAGGAGACCGATGAGCGGTCACTGACTACAATAAGTCTGATTACTCATATTTTTCCCAATGCTTTAAATCTTATTCCAGAATCGACACTAGTAGGGCTCTTCTAGACAGATCTGACCGGACAACGATAGTGGAACAGACTTGGAGTGATCGTGCCCCAGTAATGCTCTCCTTATCTGATCTGGCCCCTAAACATTTGTGTGGATGTGGATCATAGCCCACTCCGAACATACGCAAAAGATTGAAGCTGCCCTATCTGAATACTTCACTCTGAATGCCACGCCTGATGTGAAACCCACCACACTGTGGATGGCTCATAAGGCCATAATTCAGGGCACTTTCATTCAATTAGGATCCACTGTTAAAAAAGCAATGTATGCTGAAAATAAATGAATCCATTGCTCGTATAGCCACCCTTGAGGCCATCCAAAAATCTTCACCTTCTTCCCAGAGTCTGTAGACCTTACTAACAAGTGTTTATACCTGTGTAGACTTCTCCTTTACCAGAGCGAGAAGGACTTTAGGAAGACTAAATTCAAATACTATTCTCATGACAGTAAAACTGGAGCTTTTTTAGATAAAATACTAAAGCCAGCCTACATTAAAGAGCATATACCCCTTATCCACCACCGCTACACTGGCACGCCCACATTATCCCCAAGAGGTATTGCAAATGCTTTACAAGACTATTATGACAAACTCTATAACTTACAGCGAGACCCTGATGCACCTCCACCAACCCAGACTGCTATAAATGCTTTCCTCTCCTCTTTGAATCTACCACGCCTTTCTGAGTCTCTGCTCGATTCCCTCAACTCACCGACCACACCTCAAGTAAACCAAAAAGCTATTCATGCCCTTCGCTGCTCATAAGGCTTCAGGATTTGATGGTCTGCCTAATGAATATTATCTAAAATACAGCAAATTGCTTCTGCCACATATGATGGCGGTGTTCGTGGGACGATGAGTCAGGATGTTTGCCTCGAGAGATGCTCACAGCCTTAATTACTATGATTCCCAAGCCTGGCAAACCCACAAACCAGACATCCAATTATAGGCCCATATCACTATTGAATGGGGATGTAAAAATGCATGCTAAAATCTTAGCTGCAAGCCTCTTACTTGTCATTTCCCAACTGCTACACAGAGACCAGGTGGGTTTTACTAGTGGACAACAAGCCCCTGACAATACCAGATGGATCATATCCCTCCTCCAACATTGTGAATTCCAAAAAATACTGGCTGCATTGCTAACCCTTGATTCCGAAAAAGCTTTCGACAGGGTGAGCAGGCAGTACGCATTCTCTGCACTTCAAGTTTTTGGGTTTTCTGGTCCTATTGTAACTGCAATTACAACATTAGAGCGCTGGTCTTCACTAATGGTGCTTTGTCTGACCAGTTCACCCTGTCGAACAGAACCCGACAGGGATGTCTGTTTTCCCCCCTTTTATTCATACTCTCTATCAAGCCACTTGTCCAAGTTATAGGGCTTCTTAATGGTGTGGAGTGGTGGAGTATTCCTGTGGGACCAACTGACCATAAACTGGCACTCTTTGCCGATGACATAATACTTAAGATGATGGACGTCACGACTTCCCTGTCTCACTTTTTTGACATAATACAGCAATTTAGTAAAATCTCTTTTTACACACTCAACTCCAATAAAACACAGATTCTCCCTCTTTTCCTCCCTCCGATGACTATTTCTTCTCTTCGTTCCCACTTTGCTCTAGACTGGCAATCCTCCTCAGTGACCTACCTCAGGATCCAGCTCTCATATCCCTCCATTCATCTATATGAAAATTTTTTATCCCCCTTTCCCAAGCCCTGACTAAATCCATCTAAAATTACTCCATGGAATTTCACATATGGTTTGGCTGCCTAGCTGCGTTCAAAATGATGTTACTTCCTAAAATATTAAACTTGTATCGAACAATCCCCATTACCATACCTAAGTCCTTCTTCACCATTTTAGATAAACAGATTGCTCAGTTTCTATGGAGTAGCAGGAAACCAAGAGTTTCTAGGGCTGTCATGACACACCATAGACTGAAGGGAGGCCTAGGTCTTCCCCATCTAGAAGACTACCATAAACTTTTCTTGCTTGACCAACTAAAACACTGGTGGTCCCAAACCCCTGATAAATTGTGGGTGGAGTTGGAGATAACCTCTTCACCCTTTCTATCATTGAATTAACGCTTGGTGCTCCTGTTACAGGGCACGCTACCACCCAAATCCTCTCACAGGATATCTTCCTCAGACATAGCCTGGACATGTGCCCTTAAGCAGAACCTCTCCAAAGTTCCCTGCTCCAAAAACAATATTCCACTTAATTACCTGGAATGCCAAATTCCTGACCTGGATTTAGAACTCTGGATGTCATGCGGAATAGTTTCCGCTCAAGATATAATCTGCCCGGAAGGTGATGTGCATTTCCCATCCTTGCGTACCAAATTTAGCCTTCCACACAGAGAATTCTTTAAGAGTCTTCAACTTAGGAGTCTACTTACGAATGACTTTACACAAAAGCACCAGATACCAAGAATATATATTAGCTAACTGAATAGTACTTTGAAATCCTGAGGGGAAATGACTTTGCCTAAACAAAATTGTATGTCCAAATGGGAGTCCAATCTACATAAGACTTCTCTCTGGAACAATAGTGCAAGGCTCTCAACTATATGCGTATATTGTTCCGCTTAATTAATCACCAGGAGGCCCTAGCAAAAACCGTATACAGATGGTACTATACGCCCTCCTGACTACACCTTTTCACCCCTCATGTCCAAATTGGTGCTGGTGTGGATGGGGGATGGTGGGGACCCTTTTACACATACTTTGGGATTGCCCAGCTTTAGCCACTGTGTGGCAAGGAATCAAATTATTAGCCCAATGTCTGATGCACAAGTAGATGGAGTAGATGGACTGCTCTCTTGCTTATGGACCTTGACAGCTTTCCCCCTGACAGCCAAACTGTTAACCCCTTCCCGCAGAATGTCATATATAAACGCCGGGTTGTGCAGTGCGTTCGCGCATCCCGGCGTTTATAAATGACATGCAGTTAACCCGGCGATGCGCAGCATCGCACGGGTTAACTGGCAGAAGTCCCGCTGTTTCCAGCAGGGGACAACTTCTGCTTCACCCCCAGGACCATCAATTGATGGTCCTGGTCAGCGATCACTGTGATTGGTCCCTGTGGACCAATCACAGTGATCTGGGGTGAAAGTTCAGATCCCCCGCACTGCCCGCCCCTGGAAGTCGGGCAGAACGGGGGACGAAGGCTGCAGGGGCTCGCGGGGACCTGCGGCATAGGAGGGGAACATCAGGGGACCGGCGGACTTACCTGATCCAGCGGCAGGACCGAGGAGCAGCGCGGGACCGGCCACGTGGACGAGCAGCGACGGGTAAGTATGTGGTCCTCAGAGGCAGCAGTGAAGATCTTCACTGCTGCTTCTAGGAGTCTGAAAACTACAACTCCCAGCATGCCTAGACAGCCTTTGGCTGTCTGGGCATGCTGGGAGTTGTAGTTTTGCAACATCTGGGGGGCCTCAGTTTGGAGACCATTGTATAATGGTCTCCAATCTGTGCTCTTCCAGCTGTTGCAAAACTACAACTCCCAGCATGCACTGACTGTCCAGGCATGCTGGGAGTTTTAGTTAAGCAACATCTGGCCCTTCAGATGTTGCCGAACTACAACTCCCAGCATGCCCTTCAGCTGTCTGGGCGTGCTGGGAGTTGTAGTTTTGCAACAGCTGGAGACACACTGGTTGGGAAACATTGTTTCTAACTCAGTGTTTCCTAACCTGTGTGCCTCCAGCTGTTGCAAAACTATAACTCCCAGCATGCACTAAAAGACCATGCATGCTGGGAGTTGTAGTTTTGCAACATCTGGAGGGCCCCAGTTTGGAGACCATTGTATAATGGTCTCCAATCTGTGCTCTTCCAGCTGTTGCAAAACTACAACTCCCAGTATGCACTGACTGTCCAGGCATGCTGGGAGTTTTAGTTCAGCAACATCTGGCCCTTCAGATGTTGCCGTACTACAACTCCCAGCATGCCCTTCAGCTGTCTGGGCATGATGGGAGTTGTAGTTTTGCAACAACTGGAGACACACTGGTTGGGAAACATTGTCTGTTTCTAACTCAGTGTTTCCTAACCTGTGTGCCTCCAGCTGTTGCAAAACTATGACTCCCAGCATGCACTAACAGACCATGCATGCTGGGAGTTGTGGTTTTGCAACAGCTGATGCAAGCCCCCCCCCCCCCCGCCCCGCCACCCCCGTGAATGTACAGGGTACATTCACATGGGCGAGGCTTTTACAGTGGGTTTCTCGCATCTTGAGATGCAGCAAATTTTGCGCTGGGAAACTCGCTGTAATCCCCCACCCATGTGACTGTACCCTAAAAACACTACACTACACTAACATAAAATAAAAAGTTAAAAAAACTACATATACACATACCCTTACACAGCCCCCCTCCCCCAATAAGAACGTCCGGTACACCACTGTTTCCAAAGCAGAGCCTCCAGCTGTTGAAAAACAACAACTCCCAGTATTGTCGGACAGCCGTTGACTGTCCAGGCATGCTGGGAGTTTTGCAACAGCTGGAGGCACCCTGTTTGGGAATCACTGGCGTAGAATACCCCTATGTCCACCCCTATGCAAATCCCTAATTTAGGCCTCAAATGCACATGGCGCTCTCACTTTGGAGCCCTGTCGTATTTCAGGGCAACAGTTTAGGGCGACATATGGGGTATCGCTGTACTCGTGAGAAATTGCGTTACAAGGTTTGGGGGGCTTTTTCTTCTTTAACCCTTCATGAAAAGGAAATGTTGGGGTCTACACCAGAATGTTAGTGTAAACATTTTTTATTTTTTACACTAACATGCTGATGTTGCCCTATACTTTACATTTTCACAAGAGGTAAAAGGGAAAAAAGCCCCCCAAAATTTGTAACGTAATTTCTCCCGACTACAGAGATACCCCATATGTGAGCGCAAAGTGCTCTGGGGGCGCACAACAAGGCCCAGAAGGGAGAGCGCACCATGTACATTTGAGGTGATTTGCACAGGGGTGGCTGATTGTTACAGCGGTTTTGACAAACGCAAAAAAAACTAAACCCCACATGTGACCCCATTTCGGAAACGACACCCCTCACGGAATGTAATGAGGGGTGCAGTGAGAATTTACCCCCCACAGGTGTCTGACGGATCTTTGGAACAGTGGTCCATGAAAATGAAAACTTGTACAGCCCACTGTTCCAAAGATCTGTCAGACACCAGTGGGGGGCAAATGCTCACTGTACCCCTTGTTACGTTCCTCAAGGGGTCTAGTTTCCAAAATAGTATGCCATGTGTGTTTTTTTTTGCTGTTCTGGCACCTTAGGGGCTTCCTAAATGCGACATGCTCCCCGAGCAAAATTTGCTCTCAAAAAGCCAAATATGACTCCTTCTCTTCTGAGCATTGTAGTTCGCCCATAGTGCACTTCAGGTCAACTTATGGGGTACCTCCATACTCAGAAGAGATGGGGTTACAAATTTTGGGGAGTATTTTCTGCTATTAACCCTTGCAAAAAGGTGAAATTAGGGGGGAAACACACATTTTAGTGGAAATTTTTTTTTTTTTTTCTACATATGCAAAAGTCATGAAACACCTGTGGGGTAATAAGGCTCACTTTATTCCTTATTACATTCCTCAAGGGGTCTAGTTTCCAAAATGGTATGCCATGTGGGTATTTTTTGCTGTTCTGGCACCATAGGGGCTTCCTAAATGCGACATGCCCCCCGAGCAAAATTTGCTCTCAAAAAGCCAAATATGACTCCTTCTCTTCTGAGCATTGGAGTTCACCCATAGTGCACTTCAGGTCAACTTATGGGGTACCTCCATACTCAGAAGAGAAGGGGTTACAAATATTGGGGGGGTATTTCCTGCTATTAACCCTTGGAAAAATGTGAAATTTGGGGGTAAACACACATTTTAGTGAAAAAAAAATAATTTTTTTTTGCATATGCAAAAGTCGTGAAACACCTGTGGGGTATTAAAGGACAACTGTAGTGGTCAAAAATCCCTGCCCAAATGTTCCCCAAACAAAAGTTATACAATTCAGTCAATTAGTTCTATTTACCTATATGTAGCCGTTTCTGAGATATTAGAGTTGCCAGCATAGCCCAGTAGTCCTGCGTCCGTCCCCTATTCATTACATTGCAGCCGCCATCTTGGGGACGGAGATCTCTTCCTCCCAGCAGTGTTTGTGCTCCCCCTAGCCTCTGTCAGGTCCTCCCTGCTTATGCATATGCATGAGCGGGTGCTTTCTGAGGCAGCCATAGGCTCATCCTCAGAAACGCCCCTATCTATAAGATTCAAGCAGGGGGAGAATGAGGACATCCACAGCTCCTCCCCCCTCCCCTCCCCTGCTCTGTCTACATAGGACCTCACTTATCACGGGGAGGTTTCAAGTTTTCATGGGGGAAACACAGAGCAAACCACAGAGCAGGGAGGGGGGAGGACGTGTGTGTGGAGGAGACATATTACACTGCACGGGCTGGTGGTGTATAGACTACAGGGAATAAATATCATACTGGAGATGATTCTGTGTGTGAGATGGGGGGGGGGGAGACTACTGAATGACACCTGCTGGGAGTTGTAGTCCCTGTTATGTGTGTGTATGCCAGTGTTTCCCAACCAGGGAATGCTGGGAGTAGTAGTTTTGCAACATCTGGAGGCACCCTGGTTGGGAAACACTGGTGTATGAACTACAACTCCCAGGAGATTACAGAGATACAATAGAGGTGTTGGTGAACTACAACCCCCAGGAAACTACAGAGATACAATAGAGGTGTTGGTGACATACAACTCCCAGGAGACTACAGAGATACAATACAGGTGTTGGTGAACTACAACTCCCAGCCAGGAGACTACAGAGATACAATATAGGTGTTGGTGAACTACAACTCCCAGCCAGGAGACTACAGAGATACAATATAGGTGTTGGTGAACTACAACTCCCAGGAGACTACAGAGATACAATATAGGTGTTGGTGAACTACAACCCCCAGGAGACTACAGAGATACAATAGAGGTGTTGGTGAACTACAACTCCCAGGAGACTACAGAGATACAATATAGGTGTTGGTGAACTACAACTCCCAGGAGACTACAGAGATACAATATAGGTGTTGATGAACTACAACCCCCAGGAGACTACAGAGATACAATATAGGTGTTGGTGAACTACAACACCCAGGAGACTACAGAGATACAATAGAGGTGTTGGTGAACTACAACACCCAGGAGACTACAGAGGTAAAATAGAGGTGTTGGTGAACTACAACTCCCAGGAGACTACAGAGATACAATAGAGGTGTTGGTGAACTACAACTCCCAGGAGTCTCCTGATACAGTAGAGGTGTTGGTGAACTACAACTCCTTTATACACTCAAACAGCAGAAAGCTGTCATGGCATGCTTGGATGTATAGTCTTACAACAGCTGGAGTCACCTCTGCAACTCCAAGCATGCACATACAGCAGAAAGCTGACAGGGCATGCTGGGATTTGTAGTCTTGCAACAGCTGGAGGCACCACTGGAATTCCCAGCATGCCCGAACAGCATATAAAATAACTGGGCATGCTTGGAGTTGTAGTTGTGAAAAAGATGGAGGGACCCCTATCAGGACAGTTTTATAGACAATTATGTTTTTTTTTTTTTTTACCATTTTTACTTTCACTCTCCACTCTCCAGTGTCCACACTACAGTGAGCACGGAGGCAGCTGCTTCATCACTGGACAGGAGCCAGCATGGGGAGGGGGAGATGAGCAGAAGGGGAGGTTGTATGCATAGGGAAGGTAGATGTGAGCGTTACAATTTAATAATTTGCTCGGGGGGATAGAACAGGGGGAGGGCAGCAGCTTACAGGAAGTAAGCACAAGGCATGATGGGAGATGTAGTTTTATTTTCACTTCTCCTCCGTAATTCGTGTGCTGATAACGGGAGAACGACTGGGCCAATTTTGATGGGGGAGACATCGTTGGAAAGGTCTTTCAAATACCTATTAAATGAGGTAAAAAAAAGTTTTTTTGCCCAGCACTGCAGATGTCCTTTAAGGCTCACTTTATTCCTTGTTACGTACCTCAAGGGGTCTAGTTTCCAAAATGGTATGCCATGTGAGGGTTTTTTGCTGTTCTGGCACCATAAGGGCTTCCTAAATGCAACATGCCCCCAAAAACCATTTCAGAAAAACGTACTCTCCAAAATCCCCTTATCGCTCTTTCCCTTCTGAGCCCTCTACTGCGCCCGCCGAACACTTTACATAGACATATGAGGTATGTGCTTACTCGAGAGAAATTGGGCTACAAATATAAGTATACATTTTCTCCTTTTACCCCTTGTAAAAATTTAAAAATTGGGTCTACAAGAACATGCGAGTGTAAAAAATGAAGATTGTGAATTTTCTCCTTCACCTTGCTTCTATTCCTGTGAAACACCTAAAGGGTTAAAATGATGACTGGATGTCATTTTGAATACTTTGGGGGGTGCAGTTTTTATAATGGGGTCTTTTGTGGGGTATTTCTAATAAGAAGACCCTTCAAATCCACTTCAAACCTGAACTGGTCCCTGAAAAATAGTGAGTTTGAAAATTTTGTGAAAAATTGGAAAATTGCTGCTGAACTTTGAAGCCCTCTGGTGTCTTCCAAAAGTAAAAACTTGTCACTTTTATGATGCAGACATAAAGTAGACATATTGTATATGTGAATAAAAATTTTTTTTTATTTGTAATATACATTTTCCTTACAAGCAGAGAGCTTCAAAGTTAGAAAAATGCAAAATTTTCAAATTTTTCATAAAATTTTAGGATTTTTCACAAGGAAAGGATGCAAGTTACCACAAAAATTTACCACCATGTTAAAGTAGAATATGTCACGAAAAAACAATCTCGGAATCAGAATGATAACTAAAAGCATTCCAGAGTTATTAATGTTTAAAGTGACAGTGGTCAGATGTGCAAAAAACGCTCTGGTCCTTAAGGCCAAAATGGGCTTTGTCCTGAAGGGGTTAATTACTTTGCTCTGTGAGGTTGTCAATTTAGTCAATCTGACTTGTGATTATGAGAGAGCTTATTCCATTGCCCAACACTCATATGCTAAATTATGTGTCCATTAGAATTCCTGGATGTCCAGTCTCCATTACCCTAGACCAGGGGTGGGCAACCTTTTTTTTCAACTGAGCCAAATCTCGCCAAAACCACGATTGAAATTTATTTTGAGAGCCACATTTTTTAAACCGAAAATACATAGGATGGTACACTGTTTTTAGTTTCAATAAGTTTTTATTGAGGGGCACATGACAGGGGGCATTATAAGTGAGGGGCATATGTCAGGGGGGCATTATATGCCCCCCTGCCATGTGCCCCTCATATATAATGCCCCCCTGACATGTGGCCCTTATATATAATACCCCATGTCCTGTGCCCCAGATATAATGCACCCCTGACATGTGCCCCTCACATATAATGCCCCCCTGTCATGTGCCCCTCAGGGTGCATTATATGCGAGGGGCACAGGACATTGGGCATTATATCTGAGGGTCACAGGACAGAGGGCATTATATATAAGGGGCACATGACAGGGGGGCATTTTATGGGCACATGACAGGGGGGGGGGGTCCTGTAATTTGCCCCCACATATAATGCCCCCCTGCCATGTGCCCCTCATATATAATGCCCCCATGACATGTGCCCCTTATATATAATACCCCATGTCCTGTGCCCCTCACAATATAATGCCCCCCTGACATGTGCCCCTCACTTATAATCCCCCCTGTCATGTGCCCCCACATATAATGCCCCCTGAGATGTGCCCCTCACATATAATGCCCCCCTATCATGTGCCCCTCAGGGTGCATTATATGCGAGGGGCAACGGACATGGGGCATTATATCTGAGGGGCACAGGTCAGAGGGCATTATATCTGAGGGGCACAGGACAGAGGGCATTATATATAAGGGGCACATGACAGGGGGCATTATATGGGCACATGACGGGGGGGTCCTGTCATTTTCCCCCACATATAATGCCCCTCTGCCATGTGCCCCTAATATATAATGCCCCCCCTGACATGTGCCCCTCATTTATTTGCTTCCCCGCTTCTCACACCCGTCACCTTTCTCACACGCTGCGGGCTGCGGCTGCTCCGTTCTTGAAGTGTCAGTAACAGCCGCAGGGATGTGATTTCCAGGCGCCAGCGCGATAATGTGATGTCATCGCCGGCCTGCCGTGGATGGCGTCCCTGCGGCTGTCACTGACACTTCAAGAACGGAGCAGCCGCAGCCCGGAGCGTGTGTGAAAGGTGACGGAGTGGTGGAGCGGGACAGCTGACATCTTCCACTCCACCATGGAGCCGCATTAAAGTGTGTGAAGAGCTGCATGTGGGTCGCGAGCCGCAGCTTGCCGACCACTGCCCTAGACAGTAGTCCTAACTGAGTTATGTAGACCATAATACTGATTATCTACAGTCTAGTACCCCTCTTACAATGCTCATTGTTGTATTTTTTTTGTGATTCCTTTCTATCCTGCTCCGTGCTTCCTTCATTTTGCATTTTACCTATGTTGATGCACCTAATGTAGTACATGTACTCTTTGCTTTCCAAGTGATTACTGTCATGTATGCAAATTGTTTTGATGGTTATAATTTTTGCCACTGTTACCATACTCTTATTCAAATGTTTCTGTACAATTTGTATTTGTACTTGTCTTTTTTCTACTATATTAAAAAAAAAAAAAATATTGAATAAAAAAAAATATATATGTACCTTTGGTCCGGAGATCTGTCCCTCCAAAGATCCGCTTCTATCTTCTCTAAATTGCGCACGTACCTGTGGGCTCAATTTCAGTATTAAGAAATTCAAAAAGAATAAGTGCAGCTCACAACTATACCTACCAAGGTCTTTTTGGATGTTCATCAGTACATAATGGTGCAAAATAAAAAGTGAAGTTAAATATATGAAATAGATCCAGACCTCAAGGATGTAACCAGAACTAACAGTTAAGTAGAGATGTCGCGAATTGTTCGCCGGCGAACAGTTACCGGCGAATTTAGCATGTTCGCGTTCGCATCGCCGGGCGAACATATGTGAAGTTCGATCCACCCCCTATACTTTAACATTGCAGTAAACTTTGACCCTGTGAGTCAGAGTCAGCAGACACATTACAGCCAATCAGCAGCAGTCCCTCCCTTCCAGACCCTCCTACCTCTTGCACGGACGCCATTTTAGCCTCATTCAGCATGCTGCAGGCTCAGGAAGTGGAGGGTCAGAGAAGCTGCTCCTGCTGTATAGGGAAAGCGATAGCTAGGTTGCTGCTAGGTGGTGTATTCAGGGTCCAGTTTACTTCTAAAGCACTAGTGTAACATCTGCTTTAAGGACAGCACCCAAAAAAGCCCTTTTTAGGGCTGAAAGATATCAGTCCGTGTGTCTTGCAACAGCTGGAGGCACCCTCATTGGCAGGGAACCGCTGGTTAAAAGGGGTACTCCAGAATCAAACTTAAGTTCCTTCAAGCAACTAACTACTACAGTATTCAAAGGGCTGAAAGATATCAGTCCGTGTGTCTTGCAACAGCTGGAGGCACCCTGGTTGGGAGGGAACCGCTGGTTAAAAGGGGTACTCCAGAATCAAACTTAAGTTCCTTCAAGCAACTAACTACTACAGTATACAAAGGGCTGAAAGATATCAGTCCGTGTGTCTTGCAACAGCTGGAGGCACCCTAGTTGGGAGGGAACCGCTGGATAAAAGGGGTACTCCAGTATAAAAATTAAGTTCCTTCAAGCAACTAACTACTACAGTATTCAAAGGGCTGAAAGATATCAGTCCGTGTGTTTTGCAACAGCTGGAGACACCCTGGTTGGGGACCACTGCTTAAAAGGGGAACTCCGCTGGCAAGCTTTATTTCTTTAAAGCAACTAACTACTATAGTATTCAAAGGGCTGAAAGATATCAGTCCGTGTGTTTTGCAACAGCTGGAGGCACCCTGGTTGGGGACCACTGCATAAAAGGGGAACTCCACTGGCAAGCTTTTTTTCTTTAAAGCAACTAACTACTACAGTATTCAAAGGGCTGAAATATATCAGTCCGTGTGTTTTGCAACAGCTGGAGGCACTCTGGTTGGGGACCACTGCTTAAAAGGGGAACTCCACTGGCAAGCTTGTTTGCTCATTGTCCCACTAGTGCAAATCACATTAGGTTTGACAGTTGTGCAAATGTAAAAAAAAAAATACCTCTTTTATGTGTTAAATAAAACCAGTCGTCACTGTCAGTTCACGGCACAGTTGCCAGTTTTTTTTTGCCTGCAGGGCAAATTGTGTCACTCTAGTGCAAATCACATTTGGTGTGACAGTTGTGCAAATTAAAAAAAACAAAAACTTTTTTGGCTGTTAACCCCTTAAGGACACATGACGTACTGGAACGTCATATGTCCGCTCCCGTGGCTAATAGCGTGCGGCATTGATCGCTGTGCCGCACGCTATTAACCCTTTAGACGCGGCGTTCAAAGTTGAACGCCGCGTCTAAAGTGAAACTGAAACCATGCCAGTTAGCTCAGTGGGCTGTTCGGGATAGCCGCGGCGAAATCGCGGCATCCCGAACAGCTTACAGGACAGCAGGAGGGTCCCTACCTGCCGATCGCCGAATGACTGCTCAGTGCCTGAGATCCAGGCATGAGCAGTCAAGCGGCAGAATCATCGATCACTGGTTTCTTATGAGAAACCAGTGATCAATGTGAAAGATCAGTGTGTGCAGTGTTATAGGTCCCTATAGGACCTATAACACTGCAAAAAAAAAGTGAGAAAAAAAAGTGAATAAACATCATTTAACCCCTTCCCTATTAAAAGTTTGAATCACCCCCCTTTTCCCATAAAAAAAAAACACAGTGTAAATAAAAATAAACATATATGGTATCGCCACGTGCGGAAATGTCTGAATTATAAAAATATATCATTAATTAAACTGCACAGTCAATGGCGTGCGCGCAAAAAAATTCCAAAGTCCAAAATAGTGCATTTTTGGTCACTTTTTATATCATGAAAAAATTAATAACACGCAATCAATAAGTCCAATCAATGCAAAAATGGTACCGTTAAAACTTCAGATCACGGCGCAAAAAATGAGCCCTCATACCGCCCCATACACGGAAAAATAAAAAAGTTATAGGGGTCAGAAATGACAATTTTAAACGTATTAATTTTCCTGCATGAAGTTATGATTTTTTCCAGAAGTACGACAAAATCAAACCTATATAAGTAGGGTATCATTTTAACCGTATGGACCTACAGAATAAATATCAGGTGTCATTTTTAACGAAAAATGTACTACGTAGAAACGGAAGCCCCCAAAAGTTACAAAACAGCGTGTTTTTTTTTCAATTTTGTCTCACAATGATTTTTTTTCTGTTTCACCGTAGATTTTTGTGCACAATGACTGAAGTCATTACAAAGTAGAATTGGTGGCGCAAAAAATAAGCCATAATATGGATTTTTAGGTGCAAAATTGAAAGAGTTATGATTTTTTAAAGGCAAGGAGCAAAAAACAAAAATGCAAAAACGGAAAAAACCCAGATCCTTAAGGGGTTAAATAAAACCAGTCATCACTGTCAGTTCACGTCACAGTTGCCAGTTTTTTTTGCCTGCAGGGCAAATTGTGTCACTCTAGTGCAAATCACATTAGGTGTGACAGTTGTGCAAATTAAAAAAAAATACATTTTTTGGCTGTTAAATAAAACCAGTCATCACTGTCAGTTCACGTCAAAGTTACCAGTTTTTTTGCCTGCAGGGCAAATTGTGTCACCCTAGTGCAAACCACAATTGGTGTGACACTTGTGCAAATTTAACCTAAAAAATTACAGGCAGAGGAAGGCTACCCCGCAGGGGCCATCGTGGTGCTGGGATTCCCTTTGGCCCTAGAATGGCCAGTGTTCAGAGGCCACGTACCCTGAACCCCCAAAGTTCTGAGGACTTAGTTGACTGGCTATCACAAGACACCCAATCTACTACAGCTTCCGCTCGGAACCTTGACGCACCATCCTTCTCCTTCTCTAGCTTAGCTTCGGGCACCTCTCATGCTACCACTTGCCCGCCTGCCGCCACCACCAACACTAGCACCATAGCAGCTTTACTTGATCCGTCAGAGGAGTTATTTACACATCAATACAGAAATGTGTGCTGCTCACAAAACACAATCCTAGGATATAATTGGTTATAAGCTGAAACCCAATGGCCGGAATTATGAAAAATAATGTACAAAGTGTATAACCAATCCTCAAGGATTTTACCCCAAAAGGTACATAATGATGTTTGAATAAAATAACATAGGATGCTATAAGTATAAGATTTTTATTCAATACAAATATAAAATTGCAATATAAAATAGTAAAATACACTATATATCCTCTGGCATGCAATGTAACAGGATGAAGAAAACCACTGGGCCCAAGTGGTGACACACCCCCTATATGTAAAGATCAAAAATGTAAAATAATGTCCAGCACTCTGGTGACCTTGTTGTATATATGAGGTCCAATTGAAAAATTCCAGTCTGAAAAATTGTTACAAGTCCTTTGTTGAGCAGTATTACAGTCTTTGCAAATGGTATTGTAGCAAATATATGGTTGCTGGTGTAACTTATGACTGGTTACTGAAGTTACTTAATTGAGCTCAAACAAATAATGCTGCTGGTAGTATCGCTCACCCGCTCCTGTAGGACTCTGCGTATGATATCCTCTATGGTGTACCTCGTGCGGCGGCGTTGCCAGAAGGCGTTGCCAGAGTCCTGGGCAGGTGAACAGATGAATCTCTCACAGCAGGATTTCGGCTCAGATCGTAGCAGGCATAGAGAAAATCCGGAACGGATTTTGAGCTAGAGTTGTACCAGTCTCAATCTTTCCCAGGTACTGGTGCCAGATTCACACTTTGTGTTTAAGTGCGATATTTTGGAAATATCCTAGACGTGTTTCAGGGTTCTATTGCAGATAGCGCACGACCCTTTCTTCAGTAGGAATTAAAAGCGAATGTATGTCACAGCTTTTCCTATGAATCATTTTTATATGGTGGTGCACTTGGACTACATACCCTCTATGATGATAGTATCCTAATTCACATTATCTATGGCCCAATTCACTTTGGGACATAGCGTATTTTCAAGTCTAAAGTAAAATATTACATTGAATTTATGATAAAAAAGGGGAAAGAGCAGCTTCACGACAAAATATACATAAACAGATTGTGATGTGTATACACGCAACTGGAGTGAAAATAAGAATAGAAATAAAAATAAAAAATACAATACTTGTCAATTTACATGTATAACATTAGTACATCAATAAGATTAAATGTATATAATATAAAAAAAACTATGAAATGTATTCTCAAATAAAATAGACATATGAAAAAATAATATAATACACATGTAAAAAAATATCAAATAAAAATAATAATGATGATAATAATAATAGAAATTAGAGGTGAAAATCCAAAAATTATACAATAACAATATGAATGGATAAATGAAATGGAATGGGATGTGATAAAAATAAAATTAAAATAAATATGAAAAATGAAAATGAAAAAAATTAAATAATGTAAACGTAAAATGGAAATAAAAATAAAGACAAAAATAAAAATAAATAAAAATGTGATAATGATGAAAAATACAAAATAAAAATGAAAAATAAAATATATATATATATATATAAGTGAGATATATATATAAATGAAAATGAAAAATATAAAAGTATAAAAAATGAAAAAAAATATATATAAAAATATATAAAAATTGTGCATAAACTGGAGACGGAGACCAGGATCTTAGGAGGCTTATTTACACATCAGTTTGAAGACATGAGTGATGCGCAACCATTATTGCCAGAGGATCTAGTTAAAAGGGATATGTCTCAGTCAGGGAGCATTACACACATGGACGTATGGTGTGATGATGATGTTGTACCCGCTGCTGCTTCCTTTCTTGAGGTGTCAGATAGTCTTCTGGACTTTCTGATAATTTAAACTTGAATTTTCCAGAGTACTAACCATTACACCAAGGAACGCTTGTTGCATGTGATTTTTTAACTTAAATTTTCAAAAGTAAAATACAGAGAGGGATGAACTCTGTTTCTTTATTTGATGAAAAATTTTATTTAGATGATATGAAGGTAGATGGTATGGTATCTACAGACTGATATAATCAATCAGCTCCCAAAATTATATTTTGGAGTGCATAAAAAATAACTTTTAATAATCACCTCTAAAATATTAAAATAATAGTGATGAATAATATTCAGCCATTGGACCCAAATTGGGGCCTCTTAGTAAGTATTACGCCAAAGTTGTGCTGCTAAAATGTAGACCAGGGGAAATTATTCCCAAAGTATCAACAAACGAGAATACACATCCAGGATACTAACTGCCCAGAGGGACTAGATGTATCCAAAATACACAACAGCCCTACACGTTTCGGCACAAAGTAACATGTGACCTCCTCAGGGGCTCAACATATGGATGCCATGAAACAAAAACCACTTATCCACAGTATATTAATGGATAATATCACTTCTTATTCTGGTCTATAGCGAAGATGTGGCTAGAAGTATCTGGAGCGCTTCCTTCACCCTTCCCAGATTCCACCTATAAAAAAGATGCAGACAAAAAAAACAAAAAAAAACGAATTCAGTATAACATGTCGTAGCTGGGAAGGGGAGATGCCTAACCACAGAAGGTAAATATACACTCAAGGTCCTGTCGGGACTCGGCGTGATACCTGCAATGAAGCATAGAGGAATATATTGTTCTCCAACTATCCCTTATGGTAGTTGTAAGTACCTGCAAGGGAAGATATTTACTCACGGTTCTGGCGTATAAGGTCAGTGTGAAGCGCTCCGGACAGTGTGTGTATGAAAAATGTTGATGAAAAATTTTATTTTGAAAAGAATTTCTTTGTGTGTTTCTCCGTCCTGCATTATAGAGTCTTCTGGACTCTTGGATATGCGCTTGTTCTTTTTTTTCAGCCATGTGTACATGCCTAATTTTTCTGGCCTCTGGTGCTGCACTTTTTATGCTGCCGCAATTTTTCTGGGTGCTGCTACAGCTGCGGCTGCAACAATACCAAATTTTTGAGCCATGTGTACATGCCTAATTTTTCTGGTGCTCTCTGCTGACATCTCTGTCCATTTTAGCAACCGTGCATATTAGATGTATGGTAAGGGTAGCATGGTGGCTCAGAGGTTAGCACTGCTGCCTTGCAGCCCTGGGGCCTTGGGTTCAAATCCCACTATGTGCTGCCTGAATGGGGGCTCTAACTATGTGCTGCCTAATATGGGGGATCTAACTATGTGCTGCCTAAAGGGGGGCTCTAACAATGTGCTGCCTAATATGGGGGAATCTATGTGCTGCCCAAAGGGGGATCTAACTATTTGATGCCTAAAGGGGGGCTCTATGTGCTGCCTAAAGGGGGCTAAAGCACGTTATTCCAAAGAATTTAGGAATAATAGGTGATTTATGCCCTTTATGGATTAAAACCAGACTCTCCATCAACTATGTAATTTTCCATGGGAGTTTTGTCATGGATCCCCCTCCAGCACGCCACAGTCCAGGTATTAGTCCCCTTGAAACAACTCTTAAATCACTATTGTGGCCAGAAAGAGTCCCTGTGGGTTTTTAAATTTGCCTGCCCAATGAAGTCAATGGCGGTTCGCCAGTTCGCGAACATTTGCGGAAGTTTCGCGTTCGCCGTTCGCAAACCGAAAATTTTATGTTCGCGACATCACTATAGTTAAGGTACATAATGAATAATAAAAAAAGGATATGTATAAGGACTGTGCTCCACGTACAAATGTTATTTGTTTGAAAATAAAAACACACAATAGTGTCCCATTACAGGGCCCTGTGATGGGACACTATTGTGTGTTTTATGCTTATATTTTTAAATAAAGCATCTGGTTGAGTGTGCTCTTTTTTTCTGTTTTCAAGTGTACCAACCTTTTGTCCAGGTCTGTACGTATATGCACTCATACGTGTTTAGCTTGAAGCGTGCAACTGAGCGTGTATGTAATTTACATGTTTGGATGTGCATTTGTATATATCATTCAAGCAAAGAACTATTGATATATCAAAAAACTGCATTCAGTATTGATGGAGCCAAGAAATGCGCCAAAAAACCCCACTTCAACTGCTAAGTAGATGCTTAGCCTTAAAGGGGTTATCCAGGAATAGAAAAACACAGCTAATTTCTTTCCAAAAACAGCTCCACGTCTGTCTCCCTTTTGAGTGTGGTTTTACAACTTGGCTCCATTCACTTCAATGGAGCTGAGCTGCAGAGCCACACCCAACCTGGAGACAGACCGTGAGTGTTTTTTAAAAGAAAGTAGCTTTGTTTTTCTATTCCTGGATAACCCCTTTAAGACAGTCCTTTAGTACTAGCTCTATTTATAAGTGAACAGATATTTTATATTTAATATTCTACCCTTTGGGTTATAGACCAGTGAATAAATTGACATTAACTCCACTTTTCTTGAGAAAACTTCTGGTCTGACTGACTAGGGAAGCACCAACAGAAATGACTTTTAGATCTACAGTATGTATTGTAAAAAAAAAATCTGGTTCGGTACAAATTTATTTGCAGACAATTGCTATTTCTGGACTACAGAGTACCTCAATAAGGGTGTAGAGCACTTTTCCTTGTTGTAAAACACATAGGGAGTGTTAGCGAAATAATACTGTTATTCAGTATGACATGTAGATTGTTTTGGAAATGTCCTTCATGCCATGAGAATGTAGTGACAAGAGTTACCTTCCATTCAGTAAATTCTATTAAATTGTATTTAAAATTTTACAAGTCACTTTTCACCAATTATAAAACAAAAACGTCTTTAATCCCTTCAGGACTCTGCCCATTTTGGCCTTAAAGGGGTTCTCCGGTGCTTACACATCTTATCCCCTATCCAAAGGATAGGGGATAAGATGCCAGATCGCAGCTGGGGATGCCCGCGATCATGCACGCGGCACCCCGTTTGTAATCAGTCACTGGAGCGTGTTCGCTCCGGATCTGATAAAAGTCGACCACAGGGCTGGCGGCGTGTGACGTCACGCCCCCGCCCCCTTGTGACGTCACGCTCCGCCCCTCAATGCAGGCCTACGGCAGGGGGAGTGATAGCTGTGGGACTCCCGAGATCAAGCATCTTATCCCCTATCCTTTGGATAGGGGATAAGATGTGTAAGCACCAGAGTACCCCTTTAAGGCAAATTTTATTTTTATGTTTTCTTTTTTTCCTCCTCGCCTTCTAAAATCATAATTCTTTTATATTTTCATCCACAGAAGAGTATGAGGGCTTGTTGTTTGCGCGACCAGTTGTCCTTTGTAATGACATCACTCATTTTACCATAAAATGTATGGTACAACCCAAAAAATACTATTTGTGTGCGGAAATTGAAAAGAAAACCGCAATTTAGCATATTTTTGAGGAGACCATATAGTGGCTGAATGACACAGCCTGGAGGTGGCGAAAGCATGAGTAGACAATATAGTGGCTGAATGACACAGTGTGGAGGTGGCAGAAGCATGAGAAGACCATATAGTGGCTGTATCACACAGTGTGGAGGTAGCAGCAGCATGAATAGAACATATAGTGGCTGAATGACACAGCGTGGAGGTGGCAGAAGCATGAGGAGAACATATAATGGCTGAATGACACAACGTGGAGGTGGCAGCAACCTGAGGAGACCATATAGTGGCAGAATGACACAGCCTGGAAGTGGTGGCAGCATGAGGAGACCATATAGTGTCTGAATGACACAGCGTGGAGGTGTCGGAAGCATGAGGAGACCATATAGTGGCTGAATGACTCAGCGTGGAGGTGGCGGCAGCATGAGGAGACCATATAGTATCTGAATGATACAGCATGGTGGTGGCGGAAGCATGAGACCATATAGTGGCTGAATGAAACAGCCTGGAGGTGGCAGCAGCATGAGGAGACCATATAGTGTATGACTGACACAGCATGGAGATTGTGCAAGCATGAGGAGACCATATAGTGGCAGAATGACACAGCCTGGAGGTGACAGTAGCATGAGGAGATTATATAGTGGCTGATTGACACAGCGTGGAGGTGGCATCAGCATGAGGAGAACATATGGTGGCAGTATGAGACAGTCTAGAGGTGGTATCAGCATGAGGAGAACATATGGTGGCAGAATGAGACAGCCTCGAGGTGGTATCAACATGAGGAGAACATATGATGGCAGAATGACAAAGCCTGGAGGTGGCATCAGCATGAGGAGAACATATGGTGGCAGAATGAGACAGCCTGGATGTGGCATCAGCATGAGAAGAACATATGGTGGAAGAATGAGACAGCCTGAAGGTGGTATGAGCATGAGGAGAACATATGGTGGCAGAATGAGACAGCCTAGAGGTGGCATCAGCATGAGGAGAACATATGGTGGCAGAATGACACAGCATGGTGGTGGCGGAAGCATGAGGAGACCATATAGTGTCTGAATGACACAGCGTGGAGGTGGCGGAAACATGAGGAGCCCATATAGTGGCTGCATAACACCGCCTGGAGGTGGTGGCAGCATGAGGAGACCATATAGTAGCTGAGTGACAGAGTGGAGGTGGCAGTAGCATGAGGAGAACATATGATAGCAGAATGACACAGCCTAGAGGTGGCGGAAGCATGAGGAGAACATATGGTGGCAGAATGAGACATCCTGGAGGTGGCATCAGCATGAGGAGAACATATGGTGGCAGAATGAGACAGCCTAGAAGTGGCATCAGCATGAGGAGAACATATGGTGGCAGATAGTGATGAGCAGCAGGGGCCATATTCGAATTTGTGATATTTCACAAATATATTGACGATTAATCGTCCTATGTTCGCGAAATTCGCATATTCACTATGTTCATTCACTTTTTTTCCATGCGAAAATTAGCATAAACAATTTGCATATAAATTTGCATAAAAATTTCCATGTGAAAAAAAGCGAAAATTCACATGGAAAATTAGCATAACATTTGCATAAAAATTTGCATCTGTAAAAAAAAAAAAAAATAGCACTATGTTCTAAATATTTGTGAAATTGGGAAGTGATGATATTCACAATAAAAATTTGCATTACGAATATTCGTGCTCAACACTAGTGGCAGAATGAGACAGCCTGGAGGTGGCATCAGCAAGAGGAGAACATATGGTGGCATAATGATACAGCCTAGAGGTGGCATCAGCAGCATCAGGAGTCCTGAAAGTGACCCAGTTACAGAGTGGGGTGGAGGATGCAACACCAGTACCCGGTGACGAAGGTGGGTGAAAGAAGGAGAACTTGGCATCAGATATGTGGCATCAGGCGGGTGGCAGGATCAGAATAGTAGCTGAGGCAGGTAGGCAGAAAACGGTCTCTTTTGTCAAAGTGTTGGTGTGCACTTAACACTTAAAGGGGTTATCCAGGAAAAAACTTTTTGTTATATATATCAACTGGCTCCAGAAAGTTAAACAGATTTGTAAATTACTTCTATTAAAAAATCTTAATCCTTTCAGTACTTATGAGCTTCTGAAGTTAAGGTTGTTCTTTTCTGTCTAAGTCCTCTCTGATGACACCTGTCTCGGGAAACGCCCAGTTTAGAAGCAAATCCCCATAGCAAACTTCTTCTAAACTGGACGTTTCCTGAGACAGGTATCATCAGAGAGGACTTAGAAAAGAACAACCTTAAATTCAGAAGCTCATAAGTACTGAAAGGATTAAGATTTTTTCATAGAAGTAATTTACAAATCTGTTTAACTTTCTGGAGCCAGTTGATATATATAAAAAAGTTTTTTCCTGGAATACGCCTTTAACTTTTAATATTATTCTTAGGATAAAATATATGGACCCAATTTATTTTTTAAATCTAACAAAAGGAAAGATGTGTGAAAAACACCATGTGCCACCTACACCAACAAGTATTGAGGTGATGCAAAGACCTCTAAAAGATGGAAGGGAGCAATGTATGGTCCATTGTAACCGGTGGGGTTAAAAACATCCTCTGTAAGGCCCTACTCCCGCACTATTAATTCCCTTCTTTGCAAGTGTTACTCGCCCTAAAAAGGGCGGCCCCACACAGGAACCTCTCCCTATTTCCACCTAAAAACACTTCCATTTCCCAGAGTTTTTAGGTGGAAATAGGGAGAGATTCCTGTGTGGGGCTCCCCTTTTTAGGACAAGTAACAATTGCCTCCAAAAGGTGGAAGGGAACAACGTATGGTCCATTGTAGCAGGTGGGGGTAAAAACTTCCCCTGTAAGGCTACAAAAACAAGTGTGTAGGTTTGGCTGGCCTTTCACAGTAACTGGGCCCAAATTATTTTATCAGGAAAAATACACATAGGTGTACATACAGTTTACACTTATGATAGGAGGACTATGCGCTCCATTACGCTTAAAACTGTATTAGACTACAGAAACAAGTGTGTAGCTTTGGCTGGCCTTTCACAATAAGTAGTCCCAAATTAGTTTGACAGGTTACACTTATGAGAGGACAATACGCTGCGCTACGCAACCTGTATTAGGCACTAAAATCAGGTGACTATGGCCTATTGTGCTCACCCTAACTGGCCCCTGTTAGCTTTAGAGTTGTAGTACAGACTAGTGCTGCAGCACAGAGTTGCTGTGTAGAACAGCCCAGTACTGTATAGCAGGTGACAATGGCTTTTAGTGCTCAGCTTAACTGGCCCTTATTAGCTTTAGAGTTGTTGTACACCCCACTGCAGCAGTACAGAGTCGCTGTGTAGTACACCCAAAAATGTACTTTCTCTCTCTCTCCCTTCCCTTTCACTGCTTTTCTGCAGTGAGTTGGGCTTGTGGTGAATCGCTGCTGTGAAGCTGTTTTTCTGTGCAACACACACACTGCCATGTCTGCTGTGCGCATGAGCAGGGTCGCTGGCCGGTGCTATTCCGTTCTGTATCTCCTGCGGCCGATCATGTGATGCAATCATGTGACCGCTCACTTGATCGGGCTGATGACGCAGTTTCCAGAAGTAGCGTGGACCAGATGTTCCCGGGCTGAATGCGCCAACTGTGGCAGTCATATCCAGGTGGAAAAGGTTTTAATCATTATGTGATTGGCTAATGTCTGACATAAATAATGCCTTCTGCTGAGAGGACACCACCCCCAGGACGTCACTCCGACTGACCACAGTATACTGTTGTGCACATTATTGGTATGTATGTGTTCCTTGTTTGGTATGCCATGCACATAGTGGGCAAATGTCCCACTAGTAGATACTTATATCACATGTGTGGATATCTCCCATCACGTTAATGATGTGTGTTGGTCTGGAGTGACGCTCATGTTTTCTCCACTTAGAGGAATTTCTTTCTCCCTTGTTTGTGATTTTATATATACATATATATATTTTTTTTTTAACCCCTTAAGTACCAGGGGTTTATTTAAAGATATATTTTTATAATAAATCGGACATTTCTGCACGTGGTGATACCACATGTTTATTTTTATTTACACTGGTTTTTTTTATGGGAAATGGGGATGATTCTTACTTTTATTAGGGAAGGGGTTAAATGATCTTTATTAACTTTTTTTTTTCACTTTTTTTTTTTTTGCAATGTTATAGCTCCTATAAGGGCTATAACACTGCACACACTGATCTTTTACATTGATCAATGGTTTCTCATTGATCAATGTTTCTGCCGCTTGACTGCTCATGCCCGGATCTCAGGCACGGAGCAGTCATTCGGCGATCGGACACACAGGAGGAAGGTAGTCACTATCCTTGTGTCCTCCAGCTGTTTCGGACGCAGTGATTTTGCCGCAACTTTGAACGCCGCGTCTAAAGGGTTCAGCGATCAGTGCTGCGCGTTATTAGCCACAGGTCCTGGCCATTGTTAGAGGCTGGGCAAGACCCGCTATGACGTTATAGAAAGGGAGCGGATTCAGGGCGTACAGGTGCGCCTTGTGTCCTTAACGGGTTAATGTATATCAAAAAACATATGTAATTTATTGTTTATTAAGTGACTCCGTCCTCTCTTTTTTGGTAATACAATATAGTTACAGTATATCACCAGGGGGGCCTTTTTCCAATATAGTGCATTCCATTGTTGTCATGTCTTTATCAGTATTGCAATGTACTTAAATGTTTTACTCTTCCTTGTAGCTTATCACTTTTGTTTCATATTTTCAATTTATTTTTGTTGCTTATTTGGCATTCCTGTTGTGTATGTTTTCTGTACTTTGGAGAATAATTGATGTTCACAAGAATGTTCATATAACGTTTAGCTTTGGTTTCAGACGTTAAGAAAGAAGAGCAATTACAATGGCTAGGAATTTTCCTCATCAGAATATCTGACGGGTGATGTGTAGGAGAGTGTAAACAACCTGTCGGTACTCTGATTAAGACAGAGAAATTCTGCACCATCCATTATAGGTGTGGAAAATATAGCAACAATGAATGAAGACTTTCCTCCCTTATGAAGTGAATGATACACGACAGCAAGAGAATGCTAAATTTTTCCTTTGCTCTATGGACATCAAATACAGTTCAGCAGCACCATCTAGTGTAAGTTATAAAACCTCTATTGGTAAAACAAGAACAGCACATACACTGGATGATCTGAGGTATAAAGGTAGTATCAAAAGTGTTTAGCTACCCTTTTATTATATTGCACTCTTTTTAATAGAAACTTGACATACTGAACAAGCGTCTGATCTACCAGCAGTGTGTCATAGAGCAAAAGACAATAAGCAGGCTAAGAAATTTACTTGAAAGAGGTTCTCTATAACTTCGTACAAAAAGGCACATGAAGCCGCATTGATTGTATTGTGCATTTAATCTTGGATTCTTTTAAAGGGGTTGTCTAGGAATCGAAAAACAGACCTGTTTTCTTAAAAAGACAGCTCCCTGACTGTCTCCAGGTTGAGTGTGGTATTACAACTTTCTCTCCATTTACTTCAATGGAACTGAGCTGCAGAACCATACCCAACCTGAAGACAGTCAAGGAGTCTTTGAATGAAATTATTTCTCTTTTTTGAATCCTGGATAACACCTTTAATGGATATAGGACTTGACTAGCAATTGTCTAGTATGTCACTTTAACTTTTCCTGTTTTTAATTTAAATCTCTGCTCATTCTGGCCTAAATATTTTCCAGATATATCTGTATACATGCTCATTAAGGAAAAGCTGACATTCACTATTTCCCCCATCAATTTCCGCTCAATATCACAAAGTGAAAACAAAATATTAGAACTTTTTGCTAATTTATTGAGAAGGAAAAAGTGAAATATTAGTTAATGCACCTTTGATAATGATTACATCGCCAGTCTTTCTGGATATGATACCACAAGGCTTTCACACCTGGATTTTCTGTTTTTTAAATCATCTCAAACTCTTTCATGTTGGATAAGGACTGGGGACAGGTTTCTACAGAGATGTTATACTGGGTTCCAGGCACGGCTCTGGCTAGGCCACTCAAAGGCAGTCCCACAGCTGTCCCTAAGCTACTTCTCTGCTGTTGCATGTGGTCATTGTCTTGTTGGAAGATAAACCTTCGGCCCAATCCTCTCCTTTTTACTTTTTAATTAAGAATATCTATATACTTTGTTCCATTAAGCTTTCCCTCAACCCTGCACATTTTTTTTTTGGTCTCAGCTGCTGAAAAACACCCAGATGGGCAGGTGCTCTTCAGACATACCACTTTAATTTGAGGCAAAAAAGTTATTGGTTTTAACAGACCAAACAATCTTGTTTCACATAGTCTGAGAGACCTTTAGGTTTATTTTTTTGCAAACTTCAAAAAAGAACCTAAAGGACTCTGAGACTCTGAGAAACAGCTCCATGATTTCATCATAAAGTAGTGTAATAGGACCTTTGAAGTGCTGATGAACTCCAAGCTCAAGAGGCATAAGACTGGAGCTGGTAAATAATGGTGGGCACACATAATATTTGGGCCAACAAATTCTAGTTGTGTACTCAATATTGTTGCCAAGGTTTAGACATTACTGGCTGTGTGTTGAGTTATTTTGAGGGGACACATTAAACACTGTTATACAGGCTGTGTGCACTCACTACTTTGCATTGTAGCAGAGTGTAATTTCTTCAGTGTTGTCATCTGAAAAACTGAAGTGGGGCAAAAAAGTATTTAGTCAGCCACCAATTCTTGCACGTTCTCCCACTTAAAAAGATGAGAGAGGCCTGTAATGTTCATCATAGGTATACCTCAACTATGAGAGACATAATGAGAAAATGAGAAAAAAAAATCCATAAAACCACATTGTCTGATTTTTAAAGAATTTATTTGCAAATTATGGTAAAAAAATAAGTGTTTGGTCAATAACAAAAGTTCATTTCAATACTTAGTTGTATACCCTTTGTTTGCAATAACAGAGGTCAAACGATTTCTGTAAGTCTTCACAAGGTTTTCACACACTGTTGCTCGTATTTTGGCCTATTCCTCCATGCAGACTGGCTAGGCCACTCCAGGACCTTGAAATGCTTCTTCCAAAGCCACTTCTTCCAAAGCCAATCCTCTTCTATATTATACAACAGCTCGCTATCAAACTTCAGACGGGCCCGGACATGTACTGGCTTAAGCAGGGGGACACGTCTGGCACTGCATGATTTGAGTCCCTGACAGTGTAGTGTGTTACTGATGGTAGCCTTTGTTACTTTGGTCCCAGCTCTCTGCAGGTCATTCACTAGGTCCCCCCATGTGGTTCTGGGATTTTTGCTCACCGTTCTTGTGATCATTTTGATACCACGGGATGAGATCTTACGTGGAGCCCCAGATCTAGGGAGATTATCATTGGTTTGTATGTCTTCGACTTTCGAATAATTGCTCCCACAGATGATTTCTTCACACCAAGCTGCTTGGCTATTGCAGATTCAGTCTTCTCAGCCTGGTGCAGGTCTACAATTTTGTTTCTGGTGTCCTTTAACAGCTCTTTGGTCTTGGCCATAGTGGAGTTTGGAGTGTGACTGTTTGAGGTTGTGGACAGGTGTCTTTTATACTGATAACAAGTTCAAACAGGTGCCATTAATACAGGTAATGAGTGGAGGACAGAGGAGACTCTTAAAGAAGAAGTTACAGGTCTGTGAGAGACAGAAATCTTGCTTGTTTGTAGGTGACCAAATACTTATTTTCCACCATAATTTGCAAATAAATTCTTTAAAAATCAGACAATGTGATTTTATGGATTTTTTTCTCATAGTTGAGGTATACCTTAAATTACAGGCCTCTATCATCTTTTTAAGTGGGCTGACTGAATACTTTTTTGCCTAACTGTATATAATAAAATGTAATGGGTGGACCCCTATGTGAGATATTGTACAAACCTAGATGCATTAAGTGACTGTCATGTGATTGGCTGATTAGCTATTTGTGTTAGTCACGCAAACAAAGACATAAATCTAATAAAGTGGCCATGAGTATAGTTTTAGTGTTACAGTGACATCTGCAACAGTGCTGTTGTTTTCAACTTATATATGATTGCTAAAAATATAGGTTGAATATTAGTGGTTCTACACAAAACTATGAAAGGACAGATTATGGATGGTGCATAAATAAAAGTTAGGCAGACAAATGTGAATTCCCAGTGCATGTCCCTGCTACATGGTTAATGTTATACCTTTACTTCTACTAGGCCTTTCTGATCCAATGTAACAATGCATTGGCTTCTCTGTGCCCGATGACCCTCAGGTGCATGCTGCTTAGCCTTCCAGTGGGCAGCCTTGTTAACCCACACAGGACTGAGGCAATTCTCCTGTAGCTTCAAACACCACAGCCCCTCTCTCCTGACTCAGGGGCGGCCTCATAATGGCGCTTTACCAACCAGTCAAACAGCAGGTTTCATAGAAATTTGTCTCTCGCAGGGATAGGGACTCCCTCTCCTCCCACACATGCAGCTTTACCATCACCTGTCTTAGGCATAACACAGGCCCTTTTGGCAGAGTGAGATTCTCTCCTACAATGGGGGACATTTATAATTGCTTTGGTAAGCAAGTTCTGAAGGCATTTTGTTTTTGCTTTAGTTTTTCTTATGTGCTACATATTTATCATACTATCACAGGGGGTTGATAAATTTGGAGCACATAAGCAAAACAAAAAAGTCGCAGCTGAGACTTTTTTGTGACTTTTTTTTAATTTGCTCACGTACAGGAGTTTTGTACTTCAGGTCAGACCTGGAGCAGACTTGCGACTTTTTGAAGAGGGTTTGCAACTTTTTTTTTTTTTTTTGCCTACGTGCGACTTTCACACATCATAAATACCTGACCACTGCAAAGTGAAAACTGAAATTTTGCTTAGGTAAGGGTGTTTGTAACTTTATGCTTACTGCAAAGTCACACAAAAAAGTGCTTAGGAGCACGTGCAACTTTTTGTGCACCTGGATTAACCAAAAAAAGGCTCTAAATACCTTGAGGAATGTACCCCAATGTGTACAGCTTTGCATCCTTAGGTGTGCAGAATCTTTAGGCCCAGCTGTAACATCTGTGGGCAGATGTGCTGCAGGATTCCATACGGAATCTGTATACCTACCTCCATGCTTGACCGTATCTCATCTTGTATCCAGACTAGATGCAAGTACTAGAACCTTCTATTAATTGTACAGTATTCTCCAATAAACTTATCCTTTTACTCTAATATTGAAAAAATGTACATATATCATCATTACATTGACACTTACTTCATAAAATTTAATTTGAGTCGAACAATGCCCCTCTCCTTTCAATGCATGCAAATTCAAAGGTTGAACATAATCTGATTTTCTTTGTGAATCGCCTACTTCATGTTTATCACCTACTTCAATTTATAAAAAAGCACTATAATTTTCTAATAAATAATTTGACTTCAATAAATCTCTTTAAATGCTTAAAGGGGTTATCCAGGAAAAAACTTTTTTTTATATATCAACTGGCTCCAGAAAGTTAAACAGATTTGTAAATTACTTTTATTAAAAAATCTTAATCCTTTCAGTATTTATGAGCTTCTGAAGTTAAGGTTGTTCTTTTCTGTCTAAGTGCTCTCTGATGACACGTGTCTCGGAAACCGCCCAGTTTAGAAGCAAATCCCCATAGCAAACCTCTTCTTAACTGGGCGGTTCCCGAGACACGTGTCGTCAGACAGAAAAAAAATCATAACTACATGCAGGAAAATTTATAAGTTTAAAAATGTCATCTTCTGACCCCTATAACTGTTTTACTTTTCCACATACAGGGCGGTATAAGGACTCATTTTTTGCGCCGTGATCTGAAGTTTTTATCGGTATGATTTTTGTTTTTATCGGACTTTTTGATCACTTTTTATTCATTTTTTAATGGTATAAAATGTGACCAAAATACGCTTTTTTGGACTTTGGAATTTTTTTGCGCGTACGCCATTGACCGTACGGCTTAATTAATGATATATTTTTATAGTTCGGACATTTACGCACGCGGCGATACCACATATGTCTATTTTTTTTTTTTATACTGTTTTATTTTTTTTATGGGAAAAGGGGGGTGATTCAAACTTTTATTAGGGAAGGGGTTAAATGACCTTTATTAACACTTTTTTTTTGCATTTTTTTTGCAGTGTTATAGGTCCCATAGGGACCTATAACACTGCGCACACTGATTTCCTATGCTGATCACTGGCGTGTATTAACACGCCTGTGATCAGCATTATCGGCGCTTGACTGCTCCTGCCTGGATCTCAGGCACGGAGCAGTCATTCGCCGATCGGACACCGGGGAGGCAGGTAAGGGCCCTCCCGGTGTCCGATCAGCTGTTCGGGACGCCGCGATTTCACCGCGGCGGTCCCTAACAGCCCGACTGAGCAGCCGGGTCACTTTCAGTTTCACTTTAGAAGCGGCAGTCAGCTTTGAGCGCCGCTTCTGAAGGGTTAATACCGCACATCGCCGCGATCGGCGATGTGTGGTATTAGCCGCGGGTCCCGGCCGTTGATTAGCGCCGGGACCGACGCGATATGATGCAGGATCGCGGCGCGATCCCGCTTCATATCGCGGGAGCCGGCGCAGGACGTAAATATACGTCCTGCGTCGTTAAGGGGTTAAACAAATATTATTTACTCATCTATAAAGTGATGCTCCTGAAAAACTATTGATTTTGTTCCTTTTTTCCACTCATATTGTAGTGTTTTATATAACAATGTTTGATGTTTATCAAAAGACCCTTGTGTTGCCGTCATGCTTGTACCTGCTAGACAGAAATGGACATGCTTAGGAAGGATCTGTGCTTGTCTTGGGGCTAAATGGCTATGTTGTGAGATTACCATAACATTGTGGATAGCTTTTTGTGAGCTGGGTATTTCTTGTTGTAATCAGTCTCTTAAACTACACATTCCATAGTTCCATGTTTAGTAGTGTAAGGTCACTTTCCACCCTCCCACATCAGCAGCCACCCCACACATTGAAACACAAATGAGCTGCATTCCATTTAATAGATTAGTATTTTTTAACCAGGGTGCCTCCAGCTGTTTATTTCTCTCCCACCCAGCGGTCGCTCCACCAATTGAAGGAGAACAGGTTTGTACACCTGACTAGTGATATCATGTCTCAACACACTGCAACCTGGGAAAACTCGAGTCATTTTGCATGCTGTTAAAAATAAAAAAAAATGTGAAAATCACAAAACAATTGCGAGACCACCATCACACACTGGTACAGACACTATATTATGAACTACACTAAGTTTACAGGCCCTGTAGAATAGTCAAATCAAAAAATCCTGGAATACACCTTTAATGAAAACCTGATCCAGAAGGCCAGGGCCAGTGCAAGGATTTTTGTCTACACAGGCGAAGGTGCATTTTGGTGCCCCCGCCCCCCCAATCACTGATGAGAGGTTGCAGCGTAGCGTTAGTAGAAAGCACCTAGGGCTAGGCAGAGAATTATGCATCCCAGGGATGTAGCTAGAAACGACAGTGCCCCGTTGCAAAAAATTGCCCTGGGGCCCCTACCCCCCTACACAAGGGATGGACTGGGACCAAAAACAGGATCGGGCATTTTAGAATAAGTAGCACATTTTTTGGGTGGGGGTCTGACTGCTGGGACTCCCACTGATCACCTCGGTGGCTCTCCAGCTGTTGCAAAGCTACAACTCCCAACATGTCTGGACAGTCTCAGGCACTATGGGAGTTGTAGTTTTGCAACAGCTGGAGAGCCAGAGATTGGGGTACAGGGCCACCCATCATCACTGCAGAACTTAAAAGTGACTACAGCTCTGATGGGACAGTCAGACACACTTCACAATATCAGTTACTTGATATCAGTTACCTGAGTGATGCCTTCTCTATTGTCATATATTTTCCTTTTCTTCTTCATCTGGTCCAGGCACCAGGACTTCTTCCAGCTTCATCTTCTCTGCAGAGTCTGACGTCCAGATATTATAGGTCAGTAAAACCTCACTTTGTCAGTAAATCCACATCCTCTACATGAAGACAATAATCATTATAACCCTGCCAAATACTGTGCCCCACTGGATATAATACTGCCAGACACTGTACCCGCTGAATATAATACTGACACACACTATGCCTACTGAATATAATACTGACACACACTGCCAATACTGCCAAATACTGTTACCTCTGAATATAATACTGCCACATACTGTACCCACTGAAGATATTACTTCCATATACTGTTACCTCTGAATATAATACTGTCACACAATGTTCCCATAAGGATATTATCATACACTTGTTTCTTCAGCTGAATCCCAACCCTGCACTGTCCTCCTCCAGGCCCTCTGTCGTCCTCCTCCAGGCTCCTCTGTTCAACCCACCAACCCCTAAGTCCTCTCCATGCTCCTCTGTTCCACCCCCGAACCCTAAGTCCTTTTAATGCTCATCTTCTTTTCTGCCTCAGACCCCTAAGTCCTGCTCCAGAAAGCTGTTCCACAGTTGTAGCTGTGCAACAGCTGGAGAACAGTAGATTAGAGAACCCCAATCTAAATCAATATTCCCCAACCCATCAGTGGTGTATTTTAGTTTTGAGCTGCCCTTGGCTGACCTGTACCCAATCAACTCCTGGCCCCTCACCCCTCCGCATTGAAGTCCAGTATATGTATGTATGTATGTATGATAGCTGTGTATATGACTGATGTATGTATGATAGATGTGTGTAAGTATGATGGATGTACTGTATGTACTGTGATGACTCGCTCTTGCATACAGGTGCGGTTGCAGTATAGAGGCAGGGAAACAGGGTTTTCAAATCAAAGTTCAGTGTTTTATTCACACTTTGCACACAGCAAACAGTCTTAAATGCTGAACAAAGGAAAAAGTAACAGAAAGTCCACCTGCGTTCCTTAAGTGTTTGTCCACACCTGTGTTCAGGCCATGCGGCATCAAGCAAGTCTTTTCCAAGCCTGCAGGCAGTCTGCACACCAGCTTCCAAACTCTCACGGAAGAACTCCACTCTCAGCTCTCTCTGGCAGTGTGAGCTGCAACTAGCAAATCCCCCTCAGCTGGTGAGGCAGCCTAGCTTTAAGGCCAACAAAAGACGGCCTGGATTGTGGGGAATAGCCCCCATCCTACACTTGACCATTCCCAGTAAGAGCTCTCCCGGATTGGCCTTCCAGCCATACTACGGCCACAGTGTCAGTCTGCATCGCAGCAGAGACACTGAATAAATAGCGGCTCTTACTTAACCAAGGCCAGTAGCCTTGGTGACGCGTATCGCCCATCAACCACCATGCCTTTCACCTTCTCACAGTACAATAGATGTGTGTATGCTCAATAGACGTATGTATGATAGATGTATGTATGTATGTATGATGGATGCGTGTATGCATGATAGATGTATGTATAATAGATGTGTGTATATATGATGGATGTGTGTCTGTATGATAGAAGTATGTATTTTTTAAATTAAAATTTTCTTTATTAAAATCATAAAACATTGTACATCTATTGTATACAGAAGAAAACAGTGATTCCATTTCCTACATAGATGCATACAAAAATACAGATGTACAACTGCATGTGCAATATTTCATTACAGCAAAATACAATTAATTCCTGTTAATGATAGTACCCATTGACAGGAAATAAATAATACATTCCACATATAAAAGTTCATAAAAGAACAGATATATAAATATTTTTTTTATGGAACAGGGGGGTGCAGTTTAACTTTTTAAATAGTAGGTACGTGTGAAAGAATAGCAAAAATGCTGCTAACCTTAACCAGTTGTGCTATTGGCAGGCACAACACTGGGAACCACTTTGTGTGGGTTGCGGCACAGTACGGGAGCCTCCGATCGTCGGTACCTCTGGCAGCGGTCAGCAAGGCAGCTGGATGCAGGTTGCGGGAATCCCTGGCAGGGGGTGGTCCCAAATCCAACTTGCAGTACGGGCACTTCATCGGGATGCAGAAGTAGTTCTCACAGACAGTTTACTGTGAAAACGTTTTATTTACCAGAGTATATGTTATACAGAGGCAAATTATTTATACAGATATCTGGGTGCTCAGGACAACGCATTTCGAGGGGCAATTCCTCTCTTCGTCAGGTCCGCTATCTTATTGTGAAGTGAATGTATTTATACAGTGGAGGGGTCTTCAATTTTTTCTAATTTTGGAGGGTTTGTGAGCTCAATGGGGGCTGGTCCGTCAGCTCCTGTGACCTCTAGGAGGGGTTTACTGTATTTTCACTCAGTGTACCTATAACATTAAAGGTTTTCGCCCATAGGAATTAATAGGCTATTGTGGTCTATGGCTAAGTTTGTTGAACATTGTTGTAGGCTAAGCAACTGAGTTCTCAGCTGGGCTGTGGATGGGAAACAGGCATCTTGGGTTTGCTTAAATATTAATGACAGTGGAGTGGAAAAAGGAGAGTTGTAATCTTGTAGTCTCTAGAAGAAGCCAGTAGATGTCAGTGTTGTAATGAATATGGTTGCTTCTATGTAGATAGTTAGCTGAAAAATGTGTGTGGTTGGAGTGGATAAATGATTTTGATGATTACTGTGAAAGCTTTTATCTTTTTTGGAGTGGATAAAATATCTTGTAGGCTGATTACCGTGAAAATGTTTAACTTTGGGGGGGGGGGGGGGCGGGGGAAGAATACAGGGCTAGAAATGGATAGTGGCAGTGGGGGAAGTTACATTATGAGCTCGGTGGCAACGTTTAGACCTTGGGGTTGGAGCGTCCCCAGGCGATAAATCCAGTACATCTCGCGTTTTTTCAGAGCTGTGAATCTATCATTTCTGTGTGCTGGGATGTGGTCTATGGGGCATATGGTAATGGGATTGATCATGTCAGAATGTTTTTTATGGCAATGCTTTGATAGACTGTGAAAGAGGAATTTGCGTTTGATGTTGTTCCTGTGTTGGTTGGGTTGGAGATGTAATTCTTTGGTGGTTATTCCTACATATTGCAGGTTGCAGATGCAGGTGATTAGGTAAATGAGGAAGCTGGATTTGCGGTTTAGGGAAAATTTGATGTTGAAGATTTCCTTAGTTGCTTTGGTGAAGGTTTTTTGGTTATGGTTTATAGAGGTACAGCATAGGCATCTTTTTGTTCAACATCTGAATGTTCCTTTTGGTTTTATGTTTGAGGTTGTCTTCTGGTTTGTATGGCGTCTAAGCTTGCTCGGAGCTAGTATGTTTTTTAATGTGGGTGCTCACCTGAAGGTGATGCCTGGTTTGTTGTGGAAGGCTTGTTTTAGTACTAGTTCTTTCCACTATTGCATCCCAAAGAGTTTTTGCCGGCTGGCATTTCCATAAAAGATATTCAAATCCAGCATCACACATTCCACACCGAGGGCAATGAAACAATATCATAAAAAATTTTGTACAGAAAAGATTGACTTCTAACTATATTCAAACTAAGTGTTTCAGATAAGTAATGTAATGTTATTAATAATCTATCTTTATTAACAATGGAATTAAATGCGTGTTGAATTTGATAGAATTGAAAACAACAGCTTTCTTTTAATCCATACATTTTTTTAAGTGTGTCAAATGCAATAAATTGTTCCTCTTCAAAAAAAATTTACAATTTGAATTAGACCCCATTTCTTCCATTTCGAGTATCCACCAACTTTAAGAAATTCAGTAAAATGACAATTATTCAAAAGTGTGGTGAAGGAAAGACTTCCCTTTACCTCCACCAGTTTCTTAACCTTAACCCAAGACTTATTAATACTACCTAATGTGGGATACTTCATACTCCCCCCGGGCACCCATATTAGTTTCTAATAATTCCAGCAAATTTTCCTTCCTCTAAATTATGTTTATACCTTAAATAGTGAAACCAGGCCTGACCAACCCCATTGGTTTTAAACCTCAGATGAGATGATAATGAATACAGTCTAAAATTTGGTATTTAAAGCCCTCCTGACCTCCCTGGAATAATCAAATACTTAAGTTTAATATGCACTCTCTTCTTACCCCATATAACAAATTCAAAAGCCTGTCAATTCTTTTAAACCAAATTTCCTTGACAGGAATCGGGAATGCATTAATAAAGTATAAAATTGTTGGAAGAAATATCATTTTGGATAAAGCTATCCTATCTGCCATGGAAAGTGGGAGATTAAGCCACACTTCAATTTTTTCTCTCCATCTTTTTGATAGCTGGTTTTAGGTTAAGTCAATAATATTCCAAAACAGCAGGGGATATCTTCACACCCAAATACTCTATATTATCTGATTTTTTTTTTAGACTTGTGAGGGGACCTAGATTCTCAACAATTTCATTCTCAAGAGGTAGTAAATTTGATTTACTCCAGTTGACTAACATTCACAAAACTAGATGATAGAAGCATGTATGATAGATGTGTGCATGACAGATGTATGTACAATAGATGTGTGATCTATCATACATACATACATCTATCATACACATCTAGCATACACACATCCATCATACATACATCTGAGACTTACATCCATCATACATACACACATCTATCATACATATACACATCTGTCATACATACATACATTTATGATAGATATACACACATCTATCATACATATACACACACATTATCATACACACACACATCAATAATTGGGGAGATTTATCAAAACCTGCCCAGAGGAAAAGTTGCTGTGTTGCCCATAGCAACCAGCTCGCTTCTTTCATTTCTGAAAAATGAAAGAAGCAATCTGATTGGTTGCTATGGGCAACTCAGCAACTTTCCCTCTGTACAGGTTTTGATAAATCTCCCCAATTATCATACATACACACATCTATCATACATACATATACACACACATCATACATACATATCCCCCCTTATCCTTGGTTCCCTCCAACCTACCCCCCCCCCCCCCGACCGCACCCCCTTTTTTCAGTTCACTGCCTTTCCACAATCAATTCAATACAACCATACACCGCATTCTTGGTCTCCTCGATCGCACCCCCCCCCCATTTTCAGTTCACACACCAAGAGAGGAGGCGGTAGTGATGTGAGGTGATGGAGGCTGCTGCCCCTGCCATTGCTGCTGCACAGGGGACATCTGCCGAAGATCGTGCAGGGATGGAGGCAGGGACAGGTCAGGTGATCGGAGTGGACCCGCGTCCTTGCGTGGGGCTTGTATTCTCCCATCAGCCCCTGGCTGGTTCCCTGACCCATTTTTTTCATAATTACATTGTAAGGTATAACTTTTTTATTTTTCTCTCAAGATAGCATAAGGGCTTGTTTTTTTGCAACACAAGTTGTACTTTTTAGTGGAGCCATTTTAGGATTTATATAACGTGCTGATTACATTTTATTTATTTTTTTCAGGGGATAATGAAAAAAATATTTTCTTTTTTTGTGTTTTACATTTACACCACTAACTGTGTGGTACAAATTACATAAACATTTTTTTTTCCATGGGTCAGTATGATTACAGCCTTAAGATCTGAACGGGTGATATGTGCAGATGTGATTTTGTGTACCTTCTGCTAACTTGGAATTAATCTGCAAGTGCTATTTTGTCTGTATTTTCTACAAGCATCCAGAGACATACCAAGTCAGGTGTGAATCCTAGCGCTGTGAGTTGGGAGGAAGTGAGCTGGTTTCTTTCTGCTTTCTACAAATCTATACAGCCATGCCTCCTACAGAAATAGCATGGAGAGCGGTATACACCCGACAATTTTGTTGCTGGGCTGCAGATTTGGTAGGAGACCCCTTCAGTCCCGTTACATGCAGGGGGTCATGTTTTGACCTGGTATGAAATGGGTTAACTGCCAGGAACTGGTTAACTGCCAGGAACTCCGCTCCTGGCAGTTGGTATGGAGTTCTGGCTGTCATTCTGGCAGCTGCGCTTCTGAAATCCAGACATGGGGGACAAGTAGCAAGCGATCAGGCAAAAGGGGATAGCATAAGCTCTATACATTTGTTGCTTTCTAATTATTTGCTGCAGCTAGTCTTTTTTTAGAATCTTTAATTGTTTTCTTGGTTATTTCTGTGTAGTTTGGGTGTCTGTATTTTGAAGTTGTTGCTATTTGACTCTAGTTTTTGTTTAATTTCTTGTTTCTCTTCAACCTAGCTTTTGTCTCTAAATTCTACTGCCTGTTTATTGTTCTGCTAGGGATTGTCTTATAATATAGTAAAGTATCACATATCCAAGTGTTGTCAATTTGATGTAATTGGGTTGATGCATAACCATAACCTTATCTGTGGGGAAGACAAGGCTGCGATACAGAGTGGATAACAGATCGATTTGGAACAAACTAGATTCATTTTGAATTTTACAAAAATTCCAGATTTGTTCAAATCCAATTTTTCTGTTATTCACTTTTGGTTTTGCTGTATGCCAGGCTGCTCAATCCTGGAAATCTGTTGTAAATATACTTTACACTCTCAGATCCAGACTGGCATTTTCTACAATTAGTGATCACCAGGGCACTGCATGGTTTTTCTCTGTGAACCTAGTGATCACTAGTGCCAGTCTAGGCCTGACAGAAAAGGGGAGTAGTGAATACATTTACAACACATTGCACGTGGAGAAGGTTCCCCTTTCATTTTGACAGGACTTGTCCCTCGACAGTAAGCAGTGATTCTTAGCATGCCACAGAAACTACATAGAGAGTACTTTTAACAGTAGTCCCTGCTTTTATTCACCCACAGAGTTGAGTGAGGATACTATATGCTAACATTTGATAGTTATTAACAGCCACCATCTTTAAGAAGAAGGTTAATAGTGATGATTATCCAGTGCATAGCAAATGTGCTTTAACCCCTTAAGGACCGGAGGTTTTTCCGTTTTTGCATTTTCGTTTTTTGCTCCTTGCCTTTAAAAAATCATAACTCTTTCAAATTTACACCTAAAAATCCATATGATGGCTTATTTTTTGCGCCACCAATTCTACTTTGTAATGACGTCAGTCATTTTGCCCAAAAATCTATGGTGAAGCGGGAAAAAAAATCATTGTGCGACAAAATTGAAAAAAAAAAACGCTGTTTTGTAACTTTTGGGGGCTTCCGTTTCTACGTAGTACATTTTTCGGTAAAAATGACACCTGATATGTATTCTGTAGGTCCATACGATTAAAATGATATCCTACTTATATAGGTTTGATTTTGTCGGACTTCTGGAAAAAATCATAACTACATGCAGGAAAATTAATACGTTTAAAATTGTCATCTTCTGACCCCTATAACTTTTTTATTTTTCCGTGTATGGGGCGGTATGAGGGCTCATTTTTTGCGCCATGATCTGAAGTTTTTAACAGTACCATTTTTGCATTGATAGGACTTATTGATCACTTTTTATTCATTTTTAAATGATATAAAAAGTGACCAAAAATGCACTATTTTGTACTTTGGAATTTTTTTGCGCGCACGCCATTGACCGAGCGGTTTAATTAATGATATATTTTTATAATTCGGACACGCGGTGATACCACATATGTTTATTTTTATTTTTATTTACACTGTGTTTTTTTTTTTATTGGAAAAGGGGGGTGATTCAAACTTTTAATAGGGGAGGAGTTAAATGATCTTTATTCACTTTTTTTTTTCACTTTTTTTTTGCAGTGTTTTAGGTCCCATAGGGACCTATAACACTGCACACACTGATCTTCTATGTTGATCACTGGTTTCTCATAAGAAACCAGTGATCAACGATTCTGCCAGATGACTGCTCATGCCTGGATCTCAGGCACTGAGCAGTCATTCGGCGATCGGACAGCGAGGAGGCAGGAAGGGGCCCTCCCGCTGTCCTGTCAGCTGTTCGGGATGCCGCGATTTCACCGCGGCTATCCCGAACAGCCCACTGAGCTAGCCGGCATGCTTTCGGTTTCACTTTAGACGCGGCGTTCAACTTTGAACGCCGCGTCTAAAGGGTTAATAGCGCGCGGCACAGCGATCAATGCCGCGCGCTATTAGCCACGGGTCCCGGCCGTTGTTAGAGGCTGGGCCCGAACCGCTATGACGCGGGGCCACGCCGTGGCCCCGCGTTATAGATCGGGAGTGGACACATGACGTTCCAGTACGTCATGTGTCCTTAAGGGGTTAAAGGGGTTATCCAGGAATCAAAAAACAGAGCTCCTCATTTCTTTCAAAAACTGCTCCCTGTCTGTCTCCAGGTTGGGTGTGGTTCTACAGCTCAGTTCCATTGAAATGAATGGAGCCAAGTTGTAATACCACACACAACCTAGGAGCAGACATGGAGCTCTGTTTTTAAACGAAAATAGCTTTGGTTTTCTATTCCTGGATAACCCTTTTAAGGCTTCATGCTTTATTCTTCCAATCATTAACAATACATACAGTACAGTGTGGACATAATGTCAGATGATATTACAAGTTAATTTTGAGAGAACAAGCAAGTGCAGAAACGATAATCCTTTTGAATCATGCCTAAATGATTTCCCAATCATTAGGGTTTACAGGAATGTGTTATTGGAAAATTACCTATTGCTTAAAGCAAGTTTTAATGTTAAACATATTTTTAAATAATTTTTGGTTATTTCTTTTAAATTATCCATTTTGCTATCTATATTTTAAAATAATCCTAAAATCTTCCAGTTCTCATTCTGAACCCTAAGCCCAAAACTAAGATGACATCCTGATAAGGCATCCTGTTCTGTACAGATCACTTTTCAGTAGTGCACTCCTTGAAAGACTGTGAAAGGGGACACCACTATATCAGTATATACTGTAGATAAGACACCATTTGATGTAATGTTGATGGCCTATTTTAGCTTGTGGGGTTTAAGTAAGGCCCCTTTCACACCGTCGTTAGTGCACTGCAGTGTGACGGCCACTGGGAGAGCCGGGCAGAATAACGGGAGAAAAATTACAGAATGTTCCGTGTTTTTCTCCAGTTATTCATAACGGGTCCCAGCGGCCCCTATACAGTGATCCCTCAACTTACAATGGCCTCAACATACAATAGTTTCAACATACAATGGTCTTTTCTGGACCATTGTAACTTGAAACCAGACTCAACATACAATGTATGGACAGTCCAGATCTGTGAAACGTGTCAATGGCTGGAAGATCTGACCAATTACATTGGGCATTTTACTGGTACAACCCCTGTATTACTGAAGTGTATGCACTGACTGGTGTCTGGTAGCGCCCCCTACAGTACAGGAGGTATTACATGTTCAATACTCTTTACCTGTGCCAGGGTTAGCTGCTCCTTTGGGCACCAGGTAACCATGTTACTTTTCTAGGACATTGGTTTGTTGCCATAGACAAACCTGTGGAGAGGCCAAGTTGTCTATGGCAACCAATCAGATTTCTTCTTTCATTTTTAACAAGGCCTATGAAAAATGAAAGAAGCAATCTGATTGGTTGCTATGGGCAACTGAGCAACTTTGCCTCTCCACAGGTTTTGATAAATCTACCCCATTATGTGTACTGTACAGGACCTTGAAGAAGCTCCTGTCCTCAACATAGACCGTGATTACAGCTCCCAGCAGATATTTATTACTTCTATATGTAAGGATTTGCTTTATCATTATTAGTTGTCTACTAAGTTTTCTTTAATCCTCACTTTTTCCTATTTTTGGGATGACATTTTGGTGGCTTCAGAACCAATTACCAGGTTTCCATGGAGTTATGGTCTCAACATACAATGGTTTCAACATACAATGGTCATCCTGGAACCAATTAATATTGTAACTTGAGGGACCACAGTAATAGTAAATGGGAGCCACCAGGAACCATTGTTTGCCGTTGCTCCCAGTTATGAGAATGGCTGTTAAAATCAGGGGGGGGGGGGGGGGAAGAGAGACTTTGATGGCCGTTCTCGATGGGGAGCAACGGCAATGTGAAATTAGCCTTAGCTGTACCGTGAGGGTAAGTTGCAATAATATGTTTTTATTGCCTCAGACACATGATTTGTATGTTCCTCACTATATTTCCCTCTTTCAGGTGAATTATATTTGTGATGTTTTCTTTGATTGTTGTGACTAAAGATGAGCAAATTGATTCCTAATGAAAAGATTTTGCTCCAAAGTTCCCAAAGAATTCAAACTTCTTTAAATCGGAATTCTATGGGATTCACTCAGAAATGCTGACAAGAACAAGGACTCCATTCAAAGACAGGAGTCCCTGTATACTGAGTGGCAAAGGCATACACTGTATTCTGAGTGGCAAGGATTTCATTCACAATGGGGGGCATTTACTAAGATGTGTGTGAATTTATTCAATGGTCGCAGGGCATTTGATTCATTTTGTGGAGGATACACATTTTCTGAAATGTCACTCTTCACATAAACCAAAAAGCTATGCTTGGTCTGGACTAGTGTAGATTATTGCCTTAATGGTGGGTTTTGCACCTTTTTTGCGACAGTCGCAGTTGATAAATACATTACCACTGCACAAGACTAACCGCTGTTTAAAAAAAAAAATGTGTAAATCAGAAAAGCAGCACTGTGCCTAAATAGCCACAAGTCAACGCTAAAAACACTCAAAACACAATGATAAATGCCCCCAATTGATCTCCTTGCTAGGTAGTCAGCACCTGATCAGCAAAAGTCGGGTAAGCTGGAGGTAAGTGGTATGTTGAATTTACCACCACTTACATTAACTACATAGATTTTTCCGGGAACTCTGCACCCAGTCCAGTGAATGTTAACTGAGCAGCGAGATATACAGGGACTTCTATACGCTCCTGTATGACCCCAAATCGGTCATAATTTCACAGCTGAAACAAATTTCAAAAGATTTGCTCATCTCTGGGTGTGGACCTTTTGGTGGCAGGGTTTCTGATTGCACTACCATCATCTAATTGTATCCATTATATAGTATTCTATCTTCTGTGAGTCTAAGAGAAAAAAAAACATTTTATTGCATTCCGTTCTAACTTCAGGGCTTTGCAATTGATGTTCTGATTTATAATAGTCTGGATAGGATTACTACATTTATTAAAATGAGATATAAGTGACATGTTTTATGCTGTTAAACTCTCAGACTTTTGTCCCTTTTTGTGAAACTTTTATCATCACCCAAGGAACACTATTCCATATATGCCACCTAATCTGCCATGTATGCCTCATCGGTTTTATAAGCAGATGTGTATGTCATCATAAAGTATCCTGGTAAGGCTTTCTCACTAATGTACATATTAGGAAGCATTATATTGGTATTTGGTGCATTTCTTCTTTGATCTTATTATCCAGTTCATTAAACATAGCAGTCATAGTTTTAGTTTCCTCCTCTGAGAGAATTTCAAACTATATTATTGCTGGATTGTCCATTGTTCTTTTCAGCGTTGTTAGATGGATACAAAATAATCAGTTGTTTCTGTAGACTTTTTCTTTTGTTGAAGTAATGCCTCATTCATGTTACTCCAAATTTAAAGAGGCTGCTTGTATTTATTGATCTATAGGTCTTGTAGTTCTCCTAGTCCAAAAAAATGTTTGTGCAAAAGAAAAAAAAAGACTTTACTTTATATGTTTAGAAAAATTTTATACACATTAACCTACTGGTGTTGTGTAAGTCCTATAAATAGTTCACTTAAATTAGTGTGGTTTTTTCTTTGGCCTTTGAGCCCATGATGCCAAGTTATGACTGTGTAATATGCTTCTATTAACGGTCTGTGCCACTTTATCCCGTTTTTATACATGGGACCCACACCCGGAAATGCTGTAGTCCAAGTCCTTTCATTTTACAGCTGTCCATCATTCCATGCAGCCAGAGACAATATGTAATTATGCCACAAGTCACATGGTCTTCAGGGGAGCATGGCTATGCTTCAGTGAATCCCTTCCACCCTGCTATTCACCCACCCACTGCAACAGGTACACCTCCAATTACCTCACATCATTTTGCCAGAAGCGAAAGCCATAATGTGGTTTTCTGGAATTTTCCAAGCTATTTAGAGGGAGCTTAGAATATTTAAACTTGGGATTGGAGTTTTGATATATAGGGAATTATAAATGAAATCATCTGTCTGTGAATTTTTTAAATTTTTTTTATTGCTTGTGTCAAGTACAAAGAAGACATCTTGAACAGGTTGCCAAAACTCTAGTTTCTTGACATGAAATCTGTTTAAGGGAGAAATATGAGCTTTATTACTTCAGTTTAAGTACATATGGTATGCATTCAGATTAGTGTTGTCTTTGCCTGATGTGAAGTTGGTCCAATCCCAAAATGTGGTGCTTCCTGCATCTAATAATATACAAATAAAGTGCAGAATCTTTTTTAAATATGCAGCGTGGAGGCTGCCTGGAGGCTGTTGAAAGCTTTCAAAAGCAAATATTTACTTAGAAGACTATACAATTACTAGGTGATCCTGAGCTCTGTCGGGCTGTCATGCACACTCAACCACATAAGGAGTGGAGAGAAGGTGCATGTGCCAGATTGGAGAAGTCCCGCTGTGAATGATCAGGTGTGACCTCGCTGCCTCAGTAGACTTACAATAAGCTGTCACAGAAGTCACAGAAAGGTCTTGGTTTTTATACAAATCACAGAGTTTTGTGAATTATACTATGACATAATAACATAATCTTTCTTTCTCTCAGCCTCAAAACATTCTTTCAAAAAACAATCAGTTTTGCATTGGGCTATGCCTTGCCTATAGTATCTAGTTAGAGTACTAAACTTAAATATTGAAGTGATATACAGTGAAACTTCTTTGGCAAGACGTAAAATTGCACTGAAAAGTTGTCTTCCATGGGGTGGTTTTCTCAAAGAAAATGTCCACTATGCATAATGTATGGTGGATTGAAAATCTGTCAGAAAAAATTTGGCTTGAATGAAGAGATAGTCTTCTTAAAGAGGGTGTGTTCACCGTAAAAGTATAAAAATAATAATAATAACAACAACATTATAAAGCAGTACTGACTACAGAGAAGAACTAGAATTTTTTTTTTTTGTGGAATATGTAATACTTAGGGCAAAAGAGTTGCTAATGACCCTTACAAAACATATTAATCTATGGTCTACATTGCTATATATAAGAACATGGAGTGCTCAGACACTGTATTATATCCTACATAAGCCTCTGGTCACATGTATAGTACCAAAAACCACCAAAGGTCACTAGTTAAAAAAGAACAAAAATAAACTTTATTGCAAATTACCTGCATATTGGTTAAAATATTGTGATAATCCTCCTGTCTCTCATATATTCAGTGGTCAGATAACAGCAGCTGGCCATACTGCCAGAACACTGATGGATTGTGTTTACCAGAAGATATTTGATGTCTACATCTAACAAATACAAAGGGGCAACATGTTTTGCCACATACTGGGGCTTTGTCAAGAGGCAGCAGGCTATATGTTCACACGTGTGTCACAGATACCCTAGTTTTTGTCTTTGGGCAAAACTCTAGTCAAGATCAATTTAAGTCCAGGAAAAACATTTAACATTACTATAGATTCTTCTCATTCCTGATGACAGATATAGTTGGAACTGCTGTGACTGAGAAGGGAGCTCTTGGCTGCCTTATCTTATGAGCCATAAAGCTAATGAGCCGTAAAAACCAGCCCCCTCCTTAATATCACTGGTCCCATGGTGCTGAGATTCTGGGACAAGGACAGAGATCAGTGTTATCACTGCTGACACTACCACTTCACAGTCCTGAAACAATGCAATGGCAAGTTACAGCGTGAAGTGCACAGCAGCGCACACATCATTCCCTAGCTGTCACTTGATTTATTCATCATAGTTATAACTTGAGATCCCAACTATCTAAACTTTTGACATGTCTGAACAACATGTCAATTTTTTTTTCCAAATGACAGAGACAATTTAAAATCCTAACAACAATGAAATTACCTAATTATGACAGAAAAAGTTAATTAGAATTCTGATGAGAACGTGGGAATTATTTAGATGCAATGAGCTGCTAAGAGAAGTGCAACTGTGAATATTTATGTGTGAAAAACTTGACAACATACAGTGAAAAAAATTAAGCAAAATAGTTTTTTGGTTTGTAAAATGTTGAAATGTCTGCCAAGTGTGAAAAAACAGGTATGCTGCGGCTTATCTGGACTATACATTAACACCTGTACATTCATTCCATTGTTAAAAAATAAAGAAGATAACAGTGAATGAGAAAATAGCAGGGGTGCATAGCTTAAAGGGAACCAATCAGATTTTACCCTACATAACGCTTGACAAAGCGCTTTATAGGGTAAAAATGTTATCCTCAGCATCCCCGGGGGACGCTCCTACCCCCAGGGATGGTGAGGACATGAAAATATAAACTAGTCACTGCCAAGCCCGTAAGTAGTCCCCTGGGCTGGGAGCATCTCTCACTTTGTCCAGTTCTTCAGCCGGCAGCGACACCTTCTCCGCTTGATGGGGCGCATCATTGCTCTGCTCACTGAACAGACAGAGCAGAGCAATGATGCAGTCCGTCAATCAAGCCAAGGGTGCATCTCTGCCGGCCAAAGACACAGGACTACTTACGGGCACGGCATTGACTAGTTTATAAGTTCATATACTCACATCCCTGAGGGCAGGAGCAAGGATGAAGATTTTACCCTATATAACGGTTATATAGGGTAAAATCTGATGATTGGTTGCCTTTAAATAAGCAAAAATTGCAGCAACAAAATAATGCATAAGGGAAAAAATAAGCATCACTCACCATTTTAAAACCTCCAAACTTTAATAATGTAACTTCTTTAAAACCTATCCAGGAGCAGAGAGACAGTGGTGAGCACAAGGCTGATTGACAGGCAGATGGTGGTGATGGCTGCTTTGTGATTTACCCGCTTTCTCTAGGCTAGGCTGGATTATTTTGTAACCTCAAATTTTTTTTTACACTTTATGTTTTCCTCATCAATATACACTCCATGCGCCAAAATAAGAATGTGAAATTTTTTTTGTTGCTAATTAATTACAAAAGGAAAAACTAAAATTTGAAATGGACATAATTATCCAGACAGTACTACGATACCTAACACTTAACTCTGGGGCCCTTTTATTTCTTTCATTTATAAGATGTTTCCACACCTTGGGGCCTACCTGTAATAAATTTAGTTGATTGGACAGGATTTCGAAAGACCCCTCTTACACCCTGTCTTTTGTAAGTCTCACAGTTGAAAATGCTGAAAAGAATTGTCTGTAGAGCTCAGAGACTGGGTGGAGGCATAAATCTAGAGGAGGATATAAAAACATTTTTTGCTGTCCTAAAAGTTTTAAAAAGCTAAGTGGCCTCCATAATACTCAAATGCAAGATGTTTGGAACAACCAGGACCCTCCCTCTGCTGCCTGACCCACCAAACTAAGTAATCAAGAGAGAAGGGGAAGAATGGTCGCTATGGCTGATCTCCAAAGATCCTGTGTGCAGATGGAAGTGATTTCCAGATGGTCTCCTATGACTGCAGCACTACACCAATATGAGCTTTATGAGAGCATGGCCAAAAAGAAACCTCTCCTCAGTAAAACTGTGAATTGTAGTAACACCTGCTTTTAACCTTGTAAAAGTGACAGCTCCAATACTGAGAGATCAGAAAACAGTGCATTGGTTATTATGCTATCAGTGGAATACTGAAGTGGTTCCCATTTAAGGTCCTGGAAAGTTACTTGTTGTGCCAGGCCTTGATCCTGTGTCTGAAGTCATATTTTAACACTAGAATATCTGTGGCATCAAGCTGGACCTGATGAGCGCTCATGGCGGACGCAGGTGAAGAGGCCGAGGATGGGGGGTATGTATGATGTGTGTGTAAGTCTCATGTGTGTGTATGTATGATGTGTGTTTATGCATGTGTCTATGTATGATGTGTTTGTATGTATGATGTGTATATATGTATGAATGATGTGTCTGTGTATGTGGGGGGCGGGCGGCGGATGTGTGTATGTATGTATGTATTATGTGTGTGTAGGATGTGTGTGTATGTATACATAAGCTACTAGAAAAAGAGCAATGATAGCAGTCTCCATGGTGGCTAAAAAGCAAGACTTTAATGGGCTTCCTTAAAATCTATGTACCATGTAGCGAGGGAGGGAGTCTGTGTTCAGCACAATGCAGAGAGACTGGCGGAGAGGCGATGTCCATTTCGCAGTCTGCCTGCTTTCTAGGCTCAGCCTAAAATGTTTGTCTTGCAGGTTCTATGGAGACGAGTTGATGATGGAAGAAAAAGGTCTGAGCCAGATGGAGAAGAAAAGTAAAGTGAACAACTTCAATCAGAGAAGACATCACCTGATATAACTGTATGTAATCACTTATATGGTCTGCAGAGCCTGTGCAGAGTTGGGGTGTCATGTCTGTATTGGCCTGTGTTCACTCACAGCTATTGGTTTGGTTGTGAACAGTTTTATGTTCCCTGGTAAGGGAATAGTTAATAGCCTTTGGCTTGTTAGCCAATAGCTCCTAGGGTGTGTCTATTTAAAGTCAGCCCAGTCTAGCCTCTGGGCTGGTGATTGACTTCATTATATCCTGACTTGCTAAGATGCTGGACATGCTGCATGGAGCTCTTGGTGAAACACTCTTTGTTTGAGCTTTTAATCTACCATATCTGGCTTAGCATGCACTTTGTATTTTCTGGTTTTAGCCATGGTTAGGTGGCATGCTTATAGTATATTTTACGCTGTGTTTGTTTAGTCGGTTTTTGGATTTGTATGTTCTTTTTGCTGTGTTTGTTCAAACTGTGTTTTCTCTTGTATCCGTTTATATGAAGTTCTGTGTTTTATTCTTCTGTTTTTCCTACTGAGTCAGCTTCTGACCACATGTATACATAAGCTGGCCAGAAGTCTATTTGGAACTGTTATTAATGGCTACTTCGTTAGTGGAGTGGAGTGTCCAGTTTGTGTGTCCAGTGTGAACAGTGTCCGATGTTGCATCCCTGTTACCACTCCATGGGGACTCCTTGTCTACTGGAGGTGTTCGGAGGGATTGCTATTCCTATCTTGTGTTCAGTGTGAATAGTGTTCTGTAATTATATCCTGTTGTATCTGTTTTTCTGAATTGTAACTTGGCATCCCTGTTACCTGTCCAGGGGGACTTTGTGTCTACTGGAGGTGTTTGGAGGGATTGCGATAATTCCTGTTTAGCAATAGATCCCATTTACCTGTCTGTGGGGTTACAGTTTTGTTCTGGAGTATGTTCAGACTTATTCGTTTTCCTGTCTGGTGTTTTGAACTCTATATGTTTATTAGGTCTTTATTCAGATCTTTGGAGTTCTGTTCATGACCGCTTATCTATAGTGTCCTCTGTTCACGACCACTGTCCTCTGTTCATGTTCACTGATATAGTGTCCTCGGTACTACTCTCTGATCTGCATCCTCTGAACTTTATACTAGAGTTCTATGTTCCCGTTATGTTTGTGACTGACTATTTTTTAGTATGTGTTTGTAGGCCCCAGTACTTAAGTTCAGGGAGGGAACGGCGCCCAGTTGTCGATCCATCATTTAGGGTGGATGGGCATGTAGGCAGGGAGAGAGGTTTTAGGGTCAATTTAGGGCTCACTCTCCCTGTCCCCTGGGCGGTCCCTGACACGGGGTCACTACTATATGTAAAAAAAGAAAATGGCAGCAGCACACTTGGTCATCAAAATGGAGGCTCTTAGCGCACCTTTTGATCAAAACGTGTCCCCCCATCCACCACGCGGAGGTGGCCTCTTATCGGATGGGTCCCTAAACACTCACCTACCTCAGGCTGGGTGACATGTTGGATCCACTAACGATCCAAACCACCTCCTGTGAAAATAGGGGAGGGGATGCGCGGCTACAGAGGGAGCCACTCCCCCCAAAATTGCACAGCAAAGAAAAAAAACTGAAAATGTAGCCAGCACCTAAACCCAATACACGGGTGCACGCTGCTGTGGCAAGAACAAAACATGTAAAAAAAAGAAAATGGCAGCAGCACACTTGCTCATCAAAATGGGGGGAGTGGCTCCCTCTGTAGCCGTGCATCCCCTCCCCTATTTACAAAGGAGGTGGTTTGGATCGTTAGTGGATCCAACATGTCACCCAGCCTGAGGTAGGTGAGTGTTTAGGGACCCATCGGATAAGAGGCCACCTCCGCGTGGTGGATGGGGGGACACGTTTTGATCAAAAGGTGTGCTAAGAGCCTCCATTTTGATGACCAAGTATGCTGCTGCCATTTTCTTTTTTTACATGTTTTGTACTTGCCACAGCAGCGTGCACCCGTGTATTGGGTTTAGGTGCTGGCTACATTTTCAGTTTTTTTTCTTTGCTGTGCAATTTTGGGGGGAGTGGCTCCCTCTGTAGCCGTGCATCCCCTCCCCTATTTTCACAGGAGGTGGTTTGGATCGTTAGTGGATCCAACATGTCACCCAGCCTGAGGTAGATGAGTGTTTAGGGACCCATCCGATAAGAGGCCACCTCCGCGTGGTGGATGGGGGGACACGTTTTGATCAAAAGGTGTGCTAAGAGCCTCCATTTTGATGACCAAGTGTGCTGCTGCCATTTTCTTTTTTTTACATGTTTTGTACTTGCCACAGCAGCGTGCACCCGTGTATTGGGTTTAGGTGCTGGCTACATTTTCAGTTTTTTTTCTTCACTACTATATGGTCACTGTATGGGGGGATTTTAGTCTGTCTATAGTGGTTTTATTCAGTATCAGTATTGTAATATTATCCTGTTACTATATGGTGGTAATGGTAGCGATCATGGTGTGGTGCAATTATTTAATTATTTGTCCCTTGTATAGTGGTGATAATGGTCTGTGTGTGTGTGTGTGTATATATATATATATATATATATATATATATATAGTGGTGATAATGGTCTGTGTGTATATATATATATATATATATATATATATATAGTGCTTTTTATTTAATAACAGTATGATGCTTTTAATCACTGGAGTAGTAATAAGTCGTCCTGGTATGAAGGTATTATTATTATATTTTTTAATTAAAACTTTTTATTAGTTATTCCATACATAGATTGACATGGTACAATAAATAGAAAGGGCAATAGCTAAGGGGCACAATGTGTGACAAAGGAAGGTCAGTCAATGAGAATCAGCAGTCAAAAACAACATCAAAAAATTATCTCTGACCTTTGTTCAGTGCCAGATTCCCTAAGTAAAATATCAAAAATGGGTACCTGTCAATATAGAGTCAAACCAACAGATGAACAAAAACAACGGCATGCAGGGAGACCTGTAGACAGTGAAGGAAAGGGAAGAAGAAAGAGAAAAGAGAAGAAAAAGGAAAAATAAAGAGAAGGAACGGGAGGGGGTGACAATAAAACATAAACAGGGAAGGGGAGGAGAATTTCACAGGGAAGAAGCAGAAGAAAACCGAGATCATACCTTGTGGAGCTGTCGCAACTCCATGTCCATCCAAAACAGAACGATACACCCAGATCATAGGGGGATGTGTTAGGGGAAAGGGCAACTAAAGTCAGTCCTACGTAGGAGAGGCAGAGAGGTGGAGATCACAAAAAGTAGGGGAGGAGATAAAAGCGAACCATGGTGCCCATATAGACAAGTGTTTATCCAATTGAAGTCATGAGTCAGCCATGAGTTCCTCCATCCAATGCAGATTTGTAACCTCCTGCAGCCAGGATGAAAGAGTCGGGGGGGGGGGGGGGGGGGTTGTGGAACGCATCAGGTCTCAGGTCTAATACGTGGGACTAGAATGTGGAGAGGGTCGGGAATGAGAGCCAGGTATGCTGGATCGTGCCACCCGGAACACCACAATGCCAACACACATCCGGCAGGGACGGAAAAATGCGGGAGAGAAGGCCAGTACCCTATACCATCTAGTGAGCAACTTGTAATTCGTTTCCTGGGCCTTGCAGAAGATCGAGGTCTTTTGACACATACACAGATATTGCCAATTCTTCATCTGCGAAAGAGTGGCCCACTGCCTTCTCCCAACTGAGTTTGAAGGGCAAAGGTTGGTCACCGCATTCGTCCAGGAAAAGATTATAAAAAGAGTGCTTATCGGGCAGTGTATTTTAGAAGGAGATGGGCACAGGTGTTCAAAGGGAGTCAGCGGGCAATGGAGCTGGAGCTCTGTCTTAGAGGAATTGTAGAAATGGCACAGTTGAGAATATTGGAGGGTGATTGTGAGCGAAAGGGGAGCATCCCCTAGGATAGTGGTCAGGGGTTTTAAGGCCAAGGAGTCAAGTAGATCTTGAAAGGTTCTACCCAGGAAGGTAGAGGTAGAAAGGGCAGGTTGGAAGGCAACATTCCCAAATACTGGAGTCAAAGGACCATTGGGAGATGAGATATAGGGTCTTTTCAGGAACAAGGACCGTAGTGCAGGTATAAATGCCATAACTGGGGGAAGGGAGGAGACATTCGCCTTAGGTAGCGCTCTAGGGGGAAGCCAAAAGGAGTCCCCTAGGGTCAAGGATTCCAATGGAATCCATTGTTTTGAGTCCCGATGGTGAGTGTACACCCCTGGTGAGCGGTGATGCATACACTTTATGCATCATCACTCTTTTACATTCACAGGCCAGGTGGGGGGATGCAAAATATTCTGCATTGCCGGGTGCTTCCAGCCCACGCTATGTCAGTGATGTGGGGGGGGGAGGGGGTACCAAAATGCACCAGTACCAGTCTGCCATGCTGGATTACAGATTATGAAAGACAACTGTTTATAATTGTTTTACAATTTAAATATTTTCAGATATAATTAAAAAATATATTCTTAGCGTAGGATTGATAGAGCAATAGTTGTTGCAAAAATATTATAATAATGATTATATATATATATATATATATATATATATATATATATATATATATATATATATAGTAGTCCCTCAACATACGATGGTAATTCGTTTCAAACGACCCATCGTTTGTCGAATTCATCGTATGTTCGGGGATTCGTGCAATGTAAAGTATAGGAAGTTATACTCACCTGTACCCGCCGCTCCGGTCCGCGTCCTCACCGCTCCCGATGCTGTCCCAGGGGCTCGCGATGCTGTCCCGCTGCTCCGGCGTCTTCTTCGGGATCCTCCGGCTTCTTCCGCATCTTCCCCAGGGTCCGGGCCTCGCTTTCTGGTGACGTTATTACATTGCAGCGCCGACACGGCGTGCGTAGCGACGTAATAACGCCGCCGGAAAGCGAGGCCGGACCCTGGAGGAGATGCAAAAGACGCCTGAGGAACCCAAAGTGGACCCGGAGCAGCGGGCATAGGTAAGTGAACCTGTCCGGGATGCTTAAACTGCTATCCGACAGCAGCTTTAGCATTTTGCACTGTCGGATAGCAGTTAATGCTATGGCCCCGACATATAAAAGCATCGTATGTCGATGCTGACATCAACATGCGATGGCCTCTGAGAGGCCATCGTATGTCCATTTGATCATATGTCGGGGGGTTACTTTATATACACTTTTTGAAGGGAATTTACCCTAGAGTTCATTACTGCTAAACAAAAATTATGGGAAAACCCTTCATAGCCTGTAGAACTTAAACTTGTATTATTCCATGGAGTCTAATTAGAAGTCTGGTATAAATCATTCCAGACACGAAGAGGAGAAAGGAGAATTTGAAGGATTTACTGAGGTTTTTTACTTTCAGTGCAGGATTGTTTTATGAATATAAGAGCCATAAACAGACCTTTATTTAAGATAGACATATTGTCCATTGAGTTTTAACTTATTACTATTAATTGTCACTTACTGTCTCAATATTAATATTTGGGAACAGTTTGTCGCTATTTTAATATAAAAACAAAACCTAATCAAAGGTTATTACAGTAAAATATTTATCACACGTAAATTGTAACCAAATACAAACTATTTGTGTATAGTGTTAATGGACAGGCTACATTACAAAAGAAGAAAAAAAACAATGTTGACCACTGGATGGTGCTCTTGCTCTTTAAATAAGAAGTTCTAGAGTGACATAAAAATAAATAAATTAATAAAAGCAACATAGCACATCTATAACTACAAAAATAAAACCCTTAAGTATTTGATAAATTGTACCATCTTTTTTTATTTATGGAAAACTATAAATTTATAAGTAAAATTTTTTTATTTACCTTTGATTCTCTAGTTCAGAGTAATCTGGTAAAATCTGATTGGATATTTTGGCTCTGGGGTTTTCCAGTTTTCACCAAAAAAGTTTATTCATTGTTTAACCATTTTCAGGTCAGACTTAGTACCCCTATTTCTTACCAAACATGTTATTCAAATCATATTATTATTATTATTATTATTAAAGGGATATTCCAGGCAAAACCTTTTTATATATATATATATATATATATATATATATATATCAACTGGCTCCGGAAAGTTAAACAGATTTGTAAATTACTTCTATAAAAAAATCTTAATCCTTCCAATAGTTATTAGCTTCTGAAGTTTTCTGTCTAACTGCTCAATGATGATGTCACGTCCCGGGAGCTATGCATGATGGGAGAATACGGGACAGGACGTGTGTCATCAGAGAGCAGTCAGACAGAAAACAACAACTCAACTTCAGAAGCAAATAACTATTGGAAGGATTAAGATTTTTTAATAGAAGTAATTTATTAAATCTGTTTAACTTTCCGGAGCCAGTTGATATATATATATGTATATAAAAAGTTTTGGCCTGGAATACCCCTTTAATTATTGTTATTATTATTGTTAAGAGTAGAAAGTGAAGTCTAATAATTGTTCACTTGCATCACCTTCCCTTTATCAACATTACTATATAGGGCAGGGGTATTCAACTCCTTTTAGTTATGGTCTTCTTATCTAAGTATGCAGTCAGGTGAAGGTCAAAGTTGAATTCTAAGGCCGGCTTAACACCTAATGTCCACACTGTAATGCAAGAACTATCTATTGTGGAAAAGGATTCTTACTCTTATCTTACAACACTGTAAATATTTACATCCAGGGATTCACAGATGACTTCTTCTCTCATTGAAGCCACTCACTTTTTTGGGGGGTCCAGACATCCATGAAGACTTCTTCCAGCTATGTTCCACCCATGCAGAGTTTGCTGCCCAGAGATCTTTGGATCTTCATTCATTATCTTAGCTTCAAATATTATCTTAAAAGAGGTTATCCAGGTTTTATTAATTTTTTTTACTATCGTGCTTGTGATTGCCGAGTTATGTCTAAGTGCTTTACTTGACTTACATGTTTGGAATGGACCGACCCCTTTTTTGTGGCATCACGAGTACAAAAGTGAAAGCTTAATTAAACCTAGATAACCCCTTTGATGTGGACAGCCCTTAGCTGTCTGGACATGCAGGGAGTTGTAGTTTTGCAACAGCTGGATGTCCAAAGTTTGGAGATCACTGGTCTTAAAGGGTACCTCTCATCAAAAAAACTTTTGATATATTATAGATTAATGTATGCAGAATAACTTTACAATTGCATGTTATTAAAAAATATGCTTCTTTCTATTTAATTTTCCATTTTGAAGAAATGACCACTAGGGGTCTCCCTACCAGTCCTGGCAGCAAGCATTTCAGACTCATGCTGGAGTCCTAAACACTACGAGCTGCCAGTCTGCTTTGTTCACAAAGGAGAACACTCAGAGCTGCCAGCCTGCTTTGTTCACAGCCTGTTTGGCTGTGAACAAAGCAGGCTGGCAGCTCTGAGTGTTTAGGACTCCAGCATGAGTCAGAAATGCTTGCTGACAGGACTGATCGGGAAAAATACAATAGAAAGAAGCATATTTTTCATTAACATGCTATTGGAAAGTTATTCAACATTCATTAATCTAAAATATATCAAAAGTTTATTTGATGAGAGGTACCCTTTAACCCCTTAAGGACTGAGCCCTTTTTCACCTTAAGGCCATTTTTTGCAATTCTGACCACTGTCACTTTAAACATTAATAACTCTGGAATGCTTTTAGTTATCAATCTGATTCCAAGATAGTTTTTTCGTGACATATTCTACTTTAACATAGTGGTAAAATTTAGTGGTAACTTGCATCCTTTCTTGGTGAAAAATCCAAAAATTTGATGAAAAATTTGAAAATTTTGCATTTTTCTAACTTTGAAGCTCTCTGCTTGTAAGGAAAATGGATATTCAAAATAATTTTTTTTATTCACATATACAATATGTCTACTTTATGTTTGCATCATAAAATTGATGAGTTTTTACTTTTGGAAGACATCAGAGGGCTTCAAAGTTCAGCAGCAATTTTCCAATTTTTCACAAAATTTTGAAACTCTCTTTTTTTCAGGGACCAGTTCAGGTTTGAAGTGGATTTGAAGGGTCTTCATATTAGAAATACCCCATAAAAGACCCCATTATAAAAACTGCACCCCCCAAAGTATTCAAAATGACATTCAGTCAGCGTTTTAACCCTTTAGGTATTTCACAGGAATAGCAGCAAAGTGAAGGAGAAAATTCACAATCTTCATTTTTTACACTCGCATGTTTTTGTAGACCCAATTTTTGAATTTTTGCAAGGGGTAAAAAGGAGAATTTTTACTTGTATTTGAAACCCAATTTCTCTCGAGTAAGCACATACCTCATATGTCTATGTAAAGTGTTCGGCGGGCGCAGTAGAGGGCTCAGAAGGGAAGAAGCGACAAATGGTTTTTGGGGGGCATGTCACATTTAGGAAGCCCCTATGGTGCCAGAACAGCAAGAAAACCCACATGGCATACCATTTTGGAAACTAGACCCCTCGGGGAACATAACAAGGGGTAAAGTAAACCTTAATACCCCACAGGTGATTCACGACTTTTGCATACGTAAAAAAAAAAAACAAATTCCCTAAAATGCTTGGTTTCCCAAAAGTTTTACATTTTTAAAAAGGGTAATAGCAGAAAATACTCCCCAAAATTTGAAGCCCAATTTCTCCCGATTCAGAAAACACCCCATATGGGGGTGAAAAGTGCTCTGCTGGCGCACTACAGGTCTCAGAAGAGAAGGAGTCACATTTGGCTTTTTTGAAGGAAATTTTGCTCTGGGGGCATGCCGCATTTAGGAAGCCCCTATGGTGCCAGGACAGCAAAAAAAAACACATGGCATACCATTTTGGAAACTAGACCCCTTGGGGAACGTAACAAGGGGTAAAGTGAACCTTAATACCCCACAGGGGTTTCACAACTTTTGCATATGTAAAAAAAAAAATAATTACCTAAAATGCTTGGTTTCCCAAAAAATTTACATTTTTACGAAGGGTTAAAGCAAAAAATACCCCCCAAAATTCGAAGCCAAATTTCTCCCGATTCAGAAAACGCCCCATATGGGGGTGAAAAGTGCTCTGCTGGCGCACTACAGGTCTCAGAAAAGAAGGAGTCACATTTGGCTTTTTGAAAGCAAATTTTGCTCTGGGGGCATGCCGCATTTAGGAAGCCCCTATGGTGCCAGGACAGCAAAAAAAAAAAAACACACGGCATACCATTTTGGAAACTAGACCCCTCGGGGAACGTAACAAGGAGTTAAGTGAACCTTAATACCCCACATGTGTTTCACGACTTTTGCATATGTAAAAAAAATATTTTTTTTTACCTAAAATGCCTCTTTTCCCAAAAATTTTAGGGACTTGCATAGGGGTGGATATAGGGGTATTCTACGCCAGTGATTTCCAAACAGGGTGCCTCCAGCTGTTGTAAAACTCCCAGCATGCCTAGATAGTCAGTGGCTATCTGGCAATACTGGGAGTAGTTGTTTTGCAACAGCTGGAGGCTCCGTTTTGGAAACAGTGGCGTACCAGACGTTTTTCATTTTTATTGGGGAGGGGGGCTGTGTAGGGGTATGTGTATATGTAGTGATTTAAACTTTTTATTTTATTGTGTGTTAGTGTAGTGTAGTGTTTTTAGGGTACAGTCGCCTGGGCGGGGGGTTCACAGTAGTTTCACGCTGGCAGTTTGAGCCGCAGCTCAAACTTGCAGCCGGATACTTACTGTAGTCCTCCGCCCATGTGAGTGTACCCTGTACGTTCACATTGGGGGGGGGAACATCCAGCTGTTGCAAAACTACAACTCCCAGCATGTACGGTCTATCAGTGCATGCTGGGAGTTGTAGTTTTGCAACCGCTGGAGGCTCCGTTTTGGAAACAGTGGCGTACCAGACGTTTTTCATTTTTATTGGGGAGGGGAGGGGGGTTGTATAGGGGTATGTGTATACGTAGTGTTTTTTACTTTTTATTGTGTGTTAGTGTAGTGTTTTAAGGGTACAGTCGCACGGGCGGGGGGTTCACAGTAGTTTCTCGCTGGCAGTTTGAGCTGCGGCAGAAAATTAACCGCAGCTCAAACTTGCAGCCGGATACTTGCTGTAATCCTCCGCCCATGTGAGTGTACCCTGTACTTTCACATTTGGGGGGGGGGGGACATCCAGCTGTTGCAAAACTACAACTCCCAGCATGCACGGTCTATAAGTGCATGCTGGGAGTTGTAGTTTTGCAACAGCTGGAGGCACACTGGTTGTGAAACAGAGTTTGGTAACAAACTCAGTGTTTTGCAACCAGTGTGCCTTCAGCTGTTGCAAAAGCTACAACCCCCAGCATGTACGGACAGCGGAAGGGCATGCTGGGTCTTGTAGTTATGCAACACCTGGAGGCATACTACTTTGGCTGGGGATGCTGGGGACTGTAGTTATGCAACAGCTGGAGACACACTGGTTTGCTACATAACTCAGTGTGCCTTCAGCTGTTGCAAAACTACAACTCCCAGCAGTCACCGACAGCCAACGGGCATGCTGGGAGTTGTAGTTGTGCAACCAGCAGATGCACTACTACAACTCCCAGCATGCACTTTAGCTGTTGGTGCAAGCTGGGAGTTGTAGTTACACAACAGCTGAAGGTACACTTTTCCATAGAAAAAATGTGCCTCCAGCTGTTGCAAAACTACAAGTCCCAGCATGCCCATAAGGGCATGCTGGGAGTTGTGGTGGTCTGCCTCCTGCTGTTGCATAACTACAGCTCCCAGCATGCCCTTTTTGCATGCTGGGAGCTGTTGCTAAGCAACAGCAGGAGGCTGTCACTCACCTCCAACGATCCAGCCGCATGAGGTCAGTCCCTCGTCGTCGTCGTCGCTCCTGGGGCCCCGATCCTAACATTGACGCCGGGGATCGGGGTCCCCAGCACCTGGGGTGCACGTCCCGCACCCGCTCACGTCCTCCGGAAGAGGAGCGGAGCGGGTTGCGGGAGTGACACCCGCAGCAGACGCCCTGATTGGTCGGCCGGTAATCCGGCCGACGAATCAGGGCGATCGTGAGGTGGCACCAGTACCACCTCACCCCTGCAGGCTCTGGCTGTTCGAGCCGTCGGAGACGGCCCCGAACAGCCTGTAATTCTGGGTCACCGGGTCACTGGAGACCCGATTGACCCGGAATCTGCCGCAGATCGCTGGACTGAATTGTCCAGCGATCTGCGGCCATCGCCGACATGGGGGGGCATAATGACCCCCCTGGGCGATATGCCCCGATGCCTGCTGAACGATTTCAGCAGGCATCGGGCACCGGCTCCCCTCCAGCTAGCGGCGGGGGGCCGGGATTTGACAGGACGTACTCAAACGTCCTGAGTCCTTAAGGACTCGGAAAAGGGGCCGTTTGAGTATGTCCTGCGTCCTTAAGGGGTTAAGCCTTGGTTTATAGAGATTGTTAGAAGAGGATGTTAGACACTTTCTTTGTGTAACAATCCCTTGCAAGGTCCTAACATCTCAGTTTGCTCTTATAACATGAAAGCATTTACTTCTCACTTACAGAGTATGAAAATTTGTCATTTTTGTGTGACTGACTCTTTAAAAGGGGTGCTCCACTGGAAAAAAAAAATTTTTATCAACTGGTGCTAGAAAGTTAAACAGATTTGTAAATTACGTCTATTAAAAAATATTAATCCTTCCAGTACTTAGATGCTGTATTCTACAGAGGAAGTTATTTTCTTTTTTAATTTATTTTCTGTCTAACCACAGTGGTCTATGCTGACACCCCTGTCAATGTCAGGAACTGTCCAGAGCAGCATATGTTTGCTATGGGGATTTGCTCCTACTCTGGACAGTTCCTAAAATGGAAAGAGTTGTCAGCAAAGAGCACTGTGGTCAGACAGAAAAGAAATTGAAAAAGAAAAGAAATTCCTGTGGAGCATACAGTAGCTGATGAGTACTGAAAGGATTAAAAGTTTTAAATAAAAGTAATTTACAAATCTGTTTAACTTTTTGGCATCAGTTGATAAAAAATAAAAAATAAAAGTTTTTCACGGAAGCCTTTAATGTGTGCAGAAACTTTAGGCCCAGCTGTAATATCTGTGGGCAGATGTGCTATAGGATTCCATATGGAACTTGTATAACTCCATGCTTTACCATATCTCATCTTGTATCCAGACTAAAGGTAAGTGCTAGAGCCTTCTTTCAATTGTACAGTATTCCCCAAAAAACTTTTTACATTTTTAAATAAAAGTAATTTACAAATCTGTTTAACTTTCTGGTATTAGTTGACTTAGTTGAAATTATTCAGGGCTTGGTACAGTCATCAGAACTTTCTCTTCTCAAAAGCCATCCACTTAGGCAATTAAAGTGGTACTCCAGATAAATTAACTATTGTATCACTGCAGCTTGTAAAGTTATTTAAGAGTGCCCATTGAAAAAAAACCTTGTCTGTCAAATGCAGAGTAATTCTATGTCTGCCACACCAGAAGTCTTTTCCTTTTCCCCCAAAAAGCAGTATGTCAGGCTCATCCTTCCCTGCTGTGGCAGCCATTTTGAGCCTGGTATATCACTGTACCACGCCACCCAAACCTTCTCCATACCACCCTGTGCCGAGTTTACAACGAGCAGTGTGTGTGTGTGTGTCTGTGTGTGTGTGTCATAGATGAGAGGGTATTATGCCAATTTAGGGCTGTGGGAATTTCAGCAGGGAGGCTAATAATATGCAGAATATAACCTTTGGCATCATGGGAAATGTAGTCTCAAGATAGATACATTGGCATCCCTGAATCATGAAGTGACTGGATTTTTCAAATGGTACAGGATCATAGATTGCTTATTTTAGGACCATATGGATGGTGAGGGATAAGCAGGACTGTTTCTTTCGACAAGGCAGAAGGCAAAGACATTGGAACTGACGCTTCCAAAACTCTACGTACAGTTGTCTTTCATAACAACAAATGACTAGAATGGGAGCCTGCGCCTTACCCCTGTGGTGTTCTAACCCACCAGTACGGCACAGTCCATCAAGCATACAGTAGAGAAATAACAGGGGCACTCACATTTATGTGGTCAGGCTTCTGGCATCGGGCTTCTTTATTGTATCAGGTGAAAAAGTACAGCAGGGCGTCGTACTAGGAAGGTGCCATGATAGCTATTCTGCACTGATCCCGGAGATTCTACAGATCACAAGTGCACTTGTTATTTCTCTACTTTTTCTTTTAATGATTCATTTTGGGTGAAAACTGTCCAGACAACCACTTTAAAGGGGTATTCCAGCCTTATACATATTATCCCCAATCAAAAAGGATAGGGGATAATATGTTTGATGGCAGGGGTCCCGCTGGTGGGACCCTTGCCATCTCGGTGAAGCCCCCAGGCGCTGCCTCCGAGACCGAGACATGACGTTATGGCCATGCCCCCTCGTGACATACCCTAAGACATCTTGCAGTCAGTTATCCTTTTATCCTCTATGTACTAAGCATGTATGCTAAATACCTCCGTATGTATGGGGAAAGTGAAATAGTTTGAATTGACAAAAAAAAATCTATTTAGGGGTCTCTGTTGTCACTGTGGTTTTACATAATGAACAATCTGAAGGGGACAGAACTGCAAGAAAAAGAAAAAAAAACACCCTTTCAGACTCCAAAGAGCGGCCTTTGTGATAAGTCCTTTTTACTGCCTTGTCCTTCATAAGCATTTAAGCTCATCACATACAACAATCCAATCTCTTCACCTGAAGGTCACAATAATTTTAAATATTGAGATAAAATTAAAAGGAGTCAAGAAATTTTCTGTATTTCTGTAAGCTGACTCCAAATCTAAAACTTTATGGAAATACAGAGGATCTTGCATTATGGATTAGACAGAGGTGCTGAACAAGATTATCTTGCATTTGATACTGTATACTATGTATAAACTATAACCAGAGAGATTCAACATAATGTTCTACCTGTAGCGATGTCTGATAGTTGAGGGTACCTTGACACCTGTGTGGTCTCTACACCACAGTCAAGGAGATAGATAGATATGTTATTCATTTTGAACAAATTACACAAGAAATATTTTCTTTACTGAATTATAAGATCTTGTATTTCAAATTCTTACATTGTTTGATCCATAGCTCTATAGTGAAACCAGTTTGATTTTATAACAATAAATGTTGTACCTGCCTTTGGTTTGTTTAGCTTTATTTGTTTTCCCATACATAATTACTATATGTTACAAAGGTTTGCCAACATGTTTCAGGATAGCAAGATTGCAGTTAAAGGGGTTATCCAGGAAATTTTATATATTTATTTATTTATATATATATATACACACACACACACACATACACCCACAGGGTGGGCCATTTATATGGATACACCTTAATAAAATGGGAATGGTTGGTGATATTAACTTTCTGTTTGTGGCACATTAGTATATGTGAGGGGGGAAACTTTTCAAGATGGGTGGTGACCATGGCGGCCATTTTGAAGTCGGTCATTTTGAATCCAACTTTTGTTTTTTCAATAAGAAGAGTGACACATCAAACTTATTGGGAATTTCACAAGAAAAACAATGATGGAATGCTTGGTTTTAACGTAACTTTATTCTTTCATGAGTTATTTACAAGTTTCTGACCACTTATACAATGTGTTCAATGTGCTGCCCATTTTGTTGGATTGTCAATGCAACCCTCTTCTCCCACTCTTCACACACTGATAGCAACACCGCAGGAGAAATGCTAGCACAGGCTTCCAGTATCCGTAGTTTCGGGTGCTGCAGAATGGGCAAAACAAAAATTGGAACAGGACCCTCAGTTTACGCAGAAGATTTTGTTCAGTGATGAGGCAAACTTTTATGTGAATGGTGAAGTTAACAAACAAAACCACCGCTATAGGTCTGACACTAACCCACATTTGATAGATCCCTCCAAGACTGTTGGAACACAAAAATTGATGGTATGGTGTGGTATGTGGGGTACAAAGATAGTGGGGCCATTCTTCATCAGTGGAATCCTCAAGGCCGCTGGATATGCGAAATTGCTACATGATGATGTGTTTCCCCTCTTTATGCACTGAAGCTGGCACATTCCCTGAGTTTTTCCAGCAAGATGATGCACCACCACATTATAGGTGTCAGGTCCGAGCATTCCTAGATAAACAGTTTCCTGGAAAGTGGATTGGCCATCGTGGGCCAGTTGAATGGCCCCCAAGGTTTCCCGATCTGACCCCCTTGGACTTTTATCTTTGGGATTATCTGAAGGCAATTGTCTATGCTGTGAAGATACGAGATTTGCAGCACCTGAAACTAGGGATACTGGAAGCCTTTGCTAGCATTTCTCCTGCGGTGTTGCTATCAGTGTGTGAAGAGTGGGAGAAGAGGGTTGCATTGACAATCCAAAACAATGGGCAGCAAATTGAACACATTTTATAAGTGGTCAGAAACTTGTAAATAACTCATGAAAGAATAAAGTTACGTTAAAACCAAGCACATCATTGTTTTTCTTGTGAAATTCCCAATAAGTTTGATGTGTCACATGACCCTCTTCCTATTGAAAAAACAAAAGTTGGATTCAAAATGTCCGACTTCAAAATGGCCGCCATGGTCACCACCCATCTTGCAAAGTTTCCCCTCCACATATACTAATGTGCTACAAACAGGAAGTTAATATCACAAACCATTCCCATTTTATTAAGGTGTATCCATATAAATGACCCACCCTTTATATATATATATATATATATATATATATATATATATATATATATATATACACACACACATACAGTGACCCCCCGACCTACGATGGCCCCGACATATGATCAAATCAACATACGATGGCCTCTCAGAGGCCATCGCATGTCGATGTCAGCATCGACATACGATTCTTTTTTATGTCGGGGCCATCACATTAAGTGCTATCTGGCAGCGCAAAATGCTTAAGCTGCTGCCGGATAGCAGCTTAATGTTCCCCGTGTGGTGCGGTGAGTATTATTTACCCCTCCACGATGCTCCGGGGTGCCCTCCGGGTCCAGCGCTGGTCCTCCGTTGACTTCTCGGCCCTCTCCGTTGACGTCACTACGCTGTTGCGCACACCATCCCGTCATCCAATAGGAACGGCGTACGCAGCGGCGTAATGACGTCGCTACGCAGGCCCAGTAAGGCCTTGAGGAAGACAGCGGAGAACCGGAGAAGACCAGGAGAGCCCAGCGGAGGACCGGGGTCACCATCGGGAGCGGCGGGGGCACCATCGGGAGTGGCGGGACTCGGTCCGGAGCGGCGGGGACAGGTGAGTACAGCTTCCTATACTTAACATTGCACGAATCCCTCAACATACGATGGATTCGACAAACGATGGCTCGTTTGGAACGAATTATATATATATATATATATATATATATATATATATATATATATATATATATATAGTCAAAGCTTATATTAACTGGCTCCAGAAAGTTAAAACGGATTTGGAACTTACTTCTATTAAAACATCTTAATCCTTTCAGTACTTACAAGCTGCTGAAGTTGAGTTGTTCTTTTCTGTCTAAGTGCTCTCTGATGACACCTGTCTCTGGAACTGTCCAGAGTAGAAGTAAATCCCCATAGCAAACCTCTTCTACTCTGTGCAGTTCAACTTCAGCAGCTGATAATTATTGGAAGTTTTTTTTTAATAGGAGTAATTTCCAAATCTGTTTACCTTTCTGGATGCAGTTAATATATAAAAAAAAAAAGTTTTTTCCTGAAATACCCCTTTAATATGGGGTCCAGCAATTTAGGAAGGCCAAAGTAAATTAAGTTGGTCATAATCCACTGTGATAGCTTTAGCTGGCCATACACAACAGGTAAATGTTGGCTGAACCCATCCATCTAGGCGTGACTAGAGAGAGAGATAGGCATTGTAAATTAGTGCTGTATCCTAGCATATTAGGTAATGGTTAACACTCAGGGTTTTTTACCTTATATGGCCTAACCTGTACCCTTATGTGTTAAATACAAAAAGCTTAGAGCCTTTTTATTCCTGGCTAAGCATTGTTAACCATCCTTATTGTTACACTCTGCGCTCCGGCCGTAAACACCGGCCGTGAACGCAGAGTCCCTGTGTCCCCGTCTCCCAGCCTGTCACTCACCATGTTCCGCTGCCACCTCCTCCCCTGTGTATCAGCTCCGGCGCACGCATCCCCGTGCGCCGGAGCTCAGAAATTTAAAGGGCCAATACACCCATAATTACTGTTTGCATCTGACACTACATTATAAAGTCACTGCACCTCCCACACTTCCCTGCCGGATCTTCAGTGCCCCTAGCCTGAGATTAAAGCGACCCTTTAGCCTTTCCCGTGTATCCAGAACTTCCGCTACGTTATTATACTCCGCACCTTTGTCATCTGCCTTGACCTTCTGATAAGTTTGACTACGCTACTGCCTTATCCTTTGGCACCTCACATTACCCAGCTACCTGTGTGGTCGAGCCGTGTCAGGGGTAGCAACCTGGGTGTCGCCTGCCGCAGCAAGCCCATCCTGCCTTGCGGCGGGCTCTGGTGAAGTCCAGCAGGCACCATAGACTCCGCTTCCTGATACGGTCCGAGTCATCAGCCACACAGGCTAGAGGATCCACAGCCAATTATTATCGGCAATTCATTCCTCACTACTCCACTCTGGCAGCTCCCATTGTTTCGCTTACCAAGAAGACTACTAATCCAAAAACCTGGACTCCTGAGTCTGAAGAAGCTTTCAAGCAATTAAAGTCCGCCCTCGCATCTGCTCCTGTGTTATCAAGACCCGATCCAGGCAAGCCATTTTTTCTGGAAGTGGATGCATCTTCTGTAGGTGCAGGTGCAGTTTTGACACAAAAATCCTCCAAAAGGTAGAACTGTAACAACTTGTGTTTTTTTCTCTGAGACCTTCACTTCTGCAGAGAGAAATTATACCATAGGAGATCGCGAGCTCTTGGCTATAAAGTTGGCCTTGGAAGAATGGCATCATCTCTTGGAGGGCTCTGTACACCCAATTCCTATTTATACAGATCACAAGAACTTGCTCTATCTACAGACTGCTCATGGACTCAACCCTCATTAAGCTCACTGGTCTCTGTTCTTCTCCAGATTTGACTTTTTTATTCACTTTCGTCCAGCAGACAAGAATCTTCGGGCGGATGCCCTGTCTAGATGCTCCAATGTACAAGACCAAGAATCCCATCCTCAACATATTATACCTCCTAATCGTCTCATTTCTGTTGCATTGTCAACTCTTCAGCACCTGCCTCCTGGAAAGACTTATATAACTCCCAGTCTCAGACTTTGAGTCTTGAAATGGGGTCATTCCTCATTGTTGGCCGGTCATGCCGGTATCTGTAAATCCTTACAACTCACATCCCGACAGTATTGGTGGCCAACTTTAAAACAAGACGTCATTGTCTTCGTCCGATCCTGCTCGGTCTGTGCCCGGGACAAGACCCCTTGCTCCAAACCTGAAGGACTTCTACAACCTTTGCCAGTTCATGAGCGACCTTGGACCAATATTGCCATGGACTTTATTACCGTCCTTCCTTCCTCTGGCAGCGATACACAGTCATTTGGGTTGTAATAGACCAATTCTCTGAAATGGCTCATTTTGTACCATCGACACCGCAGCTTGCTAAACTTTTTCTCCACCACATCTTCCACTTACATGGACTGCCTACCCATATTGTATCCAACCGGGGAGTTCAATTTGTCTCAAAATTCTGGTGGGCCCTCTGCTCACGTCTCCAAGTCATATTACATTTTTCTTCGATTTATCACCCTCAATCTAATGGACAAGTCGAAAGGGTGAACCAAGTCTTGGGAGACTACCTTCGCCATTTTGTTTCGGCTCGTCAGGATGACTCGACCGATTTACTCCCCTGGGCCTAGTTTTCCTACAACCATAGGGATTCTGAATCCACTGGGACTTTGCCTTTCCATGTAGTCTATGTACTTCATCCACGTCCACCCCTTCCCTTGTCCTCTCCCTCCGGGGTCCCTATTGCAGATGAACTTGTACAGAATATCACCTCCATCTGGAAGAAGACTTGGCTCTCCCTCTTTTATGCCATGACCTTTATGAAATTTCAAGCGGACAAGAAAAGGCGTTCTCCTCCCGTATTCTCTCCTGGAGACAGAGTGTGGTTGTCATCTAAATATATTCCCTTTAAATAATCTTGCTATAAACTGGGTCCTCGCTATTTAAGTCCTTACAAGGTCAAGAAACCTCTAAATCCAGTGGCTTATTCTCTTCATCAGCCTTCATCCCTCCGGATCCAGAATTATTTTCACGTCTCCCTCTTGAAACCTGTCATCCATAAACACTTCTCTAAAAAGAACATTTCTCCTACTCCCATCTCAGGTATCCCTGATGTTTTTACTGTCAAGGAAATTCTGGACTTCAAACTTCAGAGGAAAACGCTTCTTCCTGGTAGATTGGGAAGGATTCGGACCGGAGGAAAGGTCTTGGGAGCCACAAGATAATATTCTAGACCATGACCTCATCCAGAAGTTCTTGTTCTCCAAAAAGAGGGGGAGACCAAAGGGGGTACCCTTACACACTGCGCTCCGGCCGCAAGCACCGACCGTGAGTGCAGAGTCCCTGTGTCCCCATCTGCCGGCAGGGCCGGGATTCACATTGGGGGACGCGCCCGCATGCGATTCCCAGCTTGTCACTCACCATGTTCCGCTGCCACCTCCTCCCCTGTGTCTCAGCCCCGTTTCCTAGGGCATGCGTACGCCAAAGCTCTGAAATTTAAAGGGTCAGTACGCCCATAATTACTGTTTGCACCTGACACTACATTATAAAGTCCCTGCACCTCCCACACTTCCCTGCCGGATCTTCCGTGCCCCTAGCCTGAGATTAAGCGACCCTTTAGCCTGTTAGCCTTTCCCGTGTATCCAGACCTTCTGCTACGTTATTAGACTCTGCAACTTTGCCGCCTGCCTTGACCTTCTGCTACGTTTGACTACGCTACTGCCTTATCCTTTGGTACCTCGCATTGCCAGCTACCTGTGTGGTCGAGCCGTCTTGGGGGTAGTGACCTGGGTGTCGCCTGCTGCAGCAAGCCCATCCTGCCTTGCGGCGGGCTCTGGTAAAGTCCGGCGGCACATTAGACTCCGCTCCCCGATACGGTCCGAGTCATCAGCCACACAGGTTAGAGGACCCACATCCAGCTCTGTTACACTTATTGTTTTATTATTTCTAACCTACAGTATACGGTTTTTATTACCTATATTTTGAATAAGATTCATCTACCCCACACCCACAGAAGTTAGTAGTTGTGTCCTATTTAACACCATGTTGTAATGTCTATATTTTTCAATTGTCTTTATTGTGATTAATATTTTTCAAATCATTATATTGTGATTAATAGGGAAAAAAAGAGCACTCTTTTTTGTGTCTGATCTTTTGGGGAAAAAAAAACATGTATGTGCAGTGAAGGAGGCATATGAATGGGGTGATCAGGTTAAATAGCAGTGAGGTCAGTTGAGTGTCCAGCCAACAGGTATGCCACATTGTTGCCTATGTAGTTCATGTAAAAATCTCACTGACTTGCTGATAAACTTTGTCTTGGTGATGTGGAGCCCTCATTAAAGTTGTTTTATTAGTACTCCCTTTTTACATCCCTGTTTTCAGGTATACCAGGACTTTAAATACAGCCTCCATGTCCACTTGGACACACTAAAGGTGGCATACATCTTCAGTAGCTATTGGATGAACAGACGAAGGAGCAGCACAACCACAAACTGTGTATAGGTGATGGGTGCAAGCGGAGACAGGGTCCTGATCACTGATCCAAGCCAGATATCCACAACAAAGAAAAAAATCCAGCAGCACTCCGGTATAAGTGGGAAAAAAATTAGTGTAGTTTATTCACCGTGTCACAGTGACATTTCGGCTACCCACTTGTAGCCTTTTTCAACCATGTATGCTTGAAAAGTGCTACAAGTGGGTAGCCGAAATGTTGCTGTGACAAGGGTGAATAAACTACACTAGTTTTTTTCCCACTTATACTGGAGTGCTGTTGGGTTTTTTCTTTGTATTGGATGAACAGCTTTTTATTGCCTCCTCCTAAATTGCATGCAAATTGAAATGATGTCGCTTAAGTGTGTATAGGCACTTTAAAAGCTATACAAATTTTACATGGTGTGCCCTGGTTTATTCACACGTTTATTAGTATTCAGAGTTTGCAAAATGTTTCCCCATCAACTAAGTACTGAGGCTTCACCTGGGACAGCATGAGAAGCACTATTCTTTCTACAGATCAGAGAGGTAGTCAATGTGTGCTAGAGATATAAAAGATTACATGTCTAATGCTTTCAGCTGCTTTTTACTCCTATTATACTATGCAAACAAGACGGTATCAAGGATGACATTGACATAAAAGCAAATTCAGATCAGATAAACTTATCAAAAACTACATAGACCAGCAATACTTGGTAATCTTAACCTTAATGCTCAACACAAAGAGATTGTGTGTCCTAAATGCAAAATGAATAGAATTTTTGTCTTTCAGATAAAGCTGTATCAGTTATAACAATTTTTTTCTCAACATATTCTTATTATTTGATCTGTGTACAGAGAAAAGATTCTCTGCTAAAGAAACATGTGTTACATACTGTAGTTTATATGATGTTTTTTTAAACAGGTATGTTTGCAGTGTAGTCTAATTCATATCATAGATAATGGAATAAAAAATTGTGTCTACAACTGGGAACACTATACAGTGGTCCCTCTACATACGATGGTAATTCGTTCCAAACGACCCATCGTTTGTCGAATCCATCGTATGTTGAGGGATCCGTGCAATGTAAAGTATAGGAAGCTGTACTCACCTGTCCCCGTCGCTCCGGACCAGGTCCTCCCCGCTCCCGATGCTGTCCCAGGGGCTCCCGATGCTGTCCCGCTGCTCCGGTGTCTTCTTCGCGATCCTCCGGCTTCTTCCGCATCTTCTGCAGGGTCCGGGCCTCGCTTTCTGGTGACGTTATTACGCTGCTGCGCCAGCGCGGTGTGCGTAGTGACGTAATAACGACGCCGGAAAGCGAGGCCCGGACCCTGGAGAAGATGCGCAAGACACCGGAGTATTGCGAAGTGGACCCGAAACAGCGGGAATAGGTGAGCGAACCTGCCCGGGATGCTTAAACTGCTATCCGACAGCAGCTTAAGCATTTTGCGCTGTCGGATAGCAGTTAATACGATGGCCCCGACATATAAAAGCATTGTATATCGATGCTGACATCGACATGCGATGGCCTCTGAGAGGCCATCGTATGTCGATTTTATCATATGTCGGGCCGTCGTAGGTCGGGGGGTTACTGTATTACAGTTCATAAGTAAATGTACATAATCAGTTTCCCGAGTTATAGTCTGCATTGTAGCTCAAAGCTGTATGCACTGCTCGGTCTTCAGACTGCCCCCCAACAACATTGGTATGGGATGGGTAAGAAAAAAATAACGGTGGAGAATAGGCACCCCCTGGTCAAGAAAACAGAAGGCTAAATGGATATAGTCGTTAATCCAGTAGATAATAAAATGTATTATTGTCTACACAAATGGCAGTAATACATGTTGTTATTATATACTGGATCAGCAGCCATATCTACTTTTGGAACTTTGAGTGAAAGCGATCACTCTAATCATATTGGGAGAGATTTATCAAAACCTATCCTGAGGAAAAGCTGCTGAGTTGCCCATAGCAACCAATCAGATCACTTTTTTCATTTTTGAAAAGGCCTCTGAAAAATGAAAGAAGCTATCTGATTGGTTGCTATGGGCAACTCAGCAACTTTTCCTCTGGACAGGATTTGATAGATCTCTCACATTAAGAATAAATCAAGACACAAAAACGAACAATACCAAATATATATTTTTTAAATGTTTAAATGCTTATTTAGAAATACACAACATTATAATTAAATATTACTGAGAGTGCGCACACACCAGGGGAAACACCACTTAATTGTACAGCAGACACACTGCTCCCAAAAGCTTGTGCTCTGATGGACAGCAGTTGTGTTTCTTTCTTTCTAGAGAGCGTAATATTTTAACCAGCAGACACACCGCTGCACTGTTCAGTGGACACACTGCTTGTAAGAGCTTCTGCTCTACTGAAAAGCTCCCAAAAGTTTATGCACCTATGAACAACAGCTACATCAATATTAATAACAAATATTCTAACCAGCAGACACACTGCTCCATTATACAGTGGAAACACTGCTCCTAAGAGCTTACGCTATATTGAAAAGCAGTCACGACACTCCTGAAAGTGCACACACACCAGCAGACCCACCACTGCCATGTACAGCAGACAAACTGCTCGCTGAAGCTTATGTTCCATTGAACAGTAGGTGCGCCACTGTTGAGCACGTACATTCTAACCAGCATCACTCTACTGTCAAGCAGCTGTGTCACTTTTTTGTGATCGAACATTCTAACCAGCAGACACACCGCTCCATTGTACAGTGGAAACATTACTCCTGAAAGCTTAAATTCTATTGAAGGGCAGTCGCGTTCACTTGTACAGTGGACACATTACTCTTAAGAGCTTGTACTCTATTTCAACAGCATTTGCAAAAACTGATCTTATGTACAGCAGGCTTATTGCACTTTTAATCATACTTTTATATAATAGTAGTGCCTCTCCTAAAAGCATTCTAACCAACAGCAGACACATGGCTCTAATGTACAGTACTCTGCACCTAGCGCTCTGTTGAACAGTATATGCGCCATTACTAAGAGCGTACATTGTAACCAGGAGCAGACACACCATTCTTGAGCACTTACGCCTTAATGTACAGCAGAAGTATCACACCTTAAAGATTACAGCATAATCTCCTTAGAGTTTCAGTCTAACATAATTCTTATTTTGTTGCCAAATTTCCCCACATAGGCTAAAATAATATGAGTTAGGCTGGGTTCACACTACGGTTTGGAATTACGGTTCCCGTATACGGCTGGGCTTAATCGCGGCGCCCACACTCAGCCGTATAGGGAACCGTAGTTAATGTATGTCTATGAGCCGACCAGAGTGAACCACAGTCTCCGGTCGGCTGCTTTTTCGGCCGTATGCGGTTTCCCGACCGCAGGCAAAAACGTGGTTGACCACGTTTTTGCCTGCGGTCGGGAAACCGCATACGGCCGAAAAAGAAGCCGACCGGAGGCTGCGGTTCACTCCGGTCGGCTCATAGACATACATTAACTACGGTTCCCGAATACAGCTGAGTGCGGACACCGCGATTAAGCCCCGCCCACCCCTCCTCCCAGCCATATACGGGAACTGTAATGACAAACCATAGTGTGAACCCAGCCTTACAAAATGCTGCAGATTTTACCTGTAGACTTGCACAACCAAAATCTGCATTAGGAGACCGTAGCAGGAAATGGATAACATTTTACACATTTCAGAGCAGGATAGGTTTGCTATGGGGATTTGCTCCTGCTCTGGACAGTTCCTGACATGGACAGAGGTGTCAGCAGAGAGCACTGTGGTCAGACAGAAAAGAAATTCAAAAAGAAAATAACTTCCTGTGTAGCATACTGCAGCTGATAAGTACTGAAAGGATTAAGATTGTTTAAATACCAGTAATTTTCTTTTCAATAGAATTTTATTGAAAAGTGTCAACATGCAGATAAACAATTCAACAATTGTATGAAGGTTATAATAAAGGAGAACAGATTTAAAAAAAAAGAATAATGTGAGAGGAAAAAAGCATTTCTAGAAGTAGATTGATGTGGTGAAATATGTAATTCAAATATAACAATACTCCTTATATTCCACATAGCAAGAAATTCAGAGCTAGACCTACAAGATGTTATCACTACACAGTAAAAATACTCAGGGTGTCTGTCTACTGAAAAACAAGGTCTATCTCTAGGGTTATTATTTCATGGTGTAAATTCAAAAAGTGATTTAAGCTTCCAAGGATAAATTGAGAATAAAGAAACAAGTTTAACATAAATAAACATTGCCACTTTGGGACAGATGTGGCTAGTGTAGTAGTGAGTGAAAACAATGTGTCAGGAAAGGGTATTAAAAAAAAAAACTAACATTTCTCATATATGGCACCAGTTGATTTAAATGAGCACTCTCATTAAAACACATTTTTGTTATTGCACTCCTTATGGTAAATAAAAAAATCTTTCTAATATAATTGGGTTAAATAAAGTTTTCAATGTTTTATTTGTGTTAAAAAAAAGCTGCCACTAGGTGTCTCCCTACTTGTCCAGAGGACATTTCCTGCCCATCTCATGCACAGACTTTGGACTCCTGCTGGCCTGGCAAAAGTCCAAGCACATGAAATGCAGCCTGGAGTGCTGAGGGGGGGGGGGGGGTCCAGCCTTATCCAATCATAGCTCCTCTCACACTTAACTGTCATATGCAGTTGGTTGCAGAGTAAGAGAGGAAGTTCTCCCCTGTATGGCTTCAGATGACGTCACAGCCTGCTGGGGAACGCCTCTTCCCAGTCTGTGAACCTGAACCTGAGGCGGAGCAGAAGATACAGAGCAATATCAAGGTAGAAAACGAAAAAAAATTATAAAAACAAAGGCAGGGGGTTTATCATGATGGGGCCAGTGAAGTGGGAGGATTATAACATTTATGTTAATGAGAGGTACACTTTAAATAAAAAATATAAAAATAGTTTTCCACCGGTGTACCCCTTTAACAGATTAAAATTATCCTGGGCACTTTTATTATTTTTGCTTTCCAATAATGTGTTCCTGTTGATTTAGGTCACTTCATTTGTTAATTTTGTTAATTTTTCTTTATTGTACCCCTTGCTTATGAGCTTGTTCTCATAGTCTTCCTTCTCCGTGTAATTTCTCCTCAATCGTAAAAACTGGTTTAGCAGGATGTTATCTAACCAAGTTGGTAGATGGCAGCTATTTTTTTATTTATTTTTTGTATATAGCTGTTGCTATCTGTAGACTTTATAGATACCGTTGGCCATCTTTTTGGGAGAGAGTTGGGCTTCATGGCAATGTGGCATTAGGATTTTCACGAAGCCAAGGAGCCCAGGTGCAGCCTAGTGATGTCCCTTCTGTGCTCCAATCTGGTGAAGAGCTGCTATGCTGGACACTGGCAATCCTGCGCTTTGCTACGTGGGGACCTGCAAGTAGCACCACAGAGGATGCGAAAGCTAGAGCCCTACAAACCATGAGGGAAAAACACAGTGATGTCTTATCTTACCTTCTCTGAGAGAGTGGGGAGCACACTATGAAAAGGTGGGCCAACATTATTTTAAAGCACTTTGGGAGGGGGGGGAGAGGGGTCATCATTTTTATAAAAGTGGGATATGGGATACAGTAACTAAGGGGTTCAGTTTGGGAAAGAGGGAGGAACCATGAAGACTACTTGGTGTTAGGGAAGGGGGCAGGGATGGCGACCATTATTTATTTGAGCCCTTTGAGGTGAATTCTTTTACTGTATAGTTTATATGAAGCCGTTTAGAAAGCATTATACTATACTGTGATGTCCTAGTACAGGATATGCTCCTACAGTCCTGTCTGGTTGAGTCCCTGTACATCCTCAGGGCTGACCTGCAGTGTGTCCCTCTCCATAATGTGTATAAGTTATGTACCAAGAGTAAAGGACCTTTGATATGGTCACATGGTTGTTAGTCACATGATAACTGTTGTCACATGTTAAAGTCATATGGTTTGTTACCCAGAGGGCACCCAGTGACCAGATGACCCACAGCTAGTCTATGGGCTCCTTGCTTAGCCCCCCTTTATAAAAGAGGGGGAGGTACTGCAATCTGCCTCTTCCACTACTTTTTCTGCTGAGGTCAAGTCCAGTCTGGATGTCTCAGAGCCAGTGTCCAGCACATCTGGAGGCCTCAAGCCTAAATTGCAGCCACAGATCTATAAGTCAAGTCATCTTTTTCTGCTGTCACTTCCCTATCTTCAGTCAACTCAAGTCAGTTATAGTCAGCGTGGCTGTGCTAGACTCTGTCAAGTCACTGTAAGTCCCAGCAACCTGCGAGGTCCCTCGTGTTACTGGTCACCTCCCTGGAAACCTTATTATTGTGTAAAGACTGTTATACCTGTTAAACTTAAGTAAAGCTACCATTAACCTTAACCTGGCCTTGGGCTATTATTTACCCCTCCCTAACCTAGGAGTAAAGGGATTACCTTTGGGTGGTTAAATAGGCAAACCATGCCCTGGCATCATGAACACTAAGGAGTTAACACAATCTGCCCCTGGGCAACACCCTCTGCCCCCTACTCCTCACATCGCACCCCGCGGCTCACCACAATACAGTATACTTTGGGAGACATAATTTTTCATGACGAGAACTTTAGAAGACACTAAATATGTTGCATAATTTTATATTGGTGGATACTGTGAGACACAAATGGGACATTGTCTCGGCCGGCAATATGCTGAGCGGCAGTCTGATGAATTGAGTCTAAGCGATTAATGTTGTGCCTCAATATATCACACTGCCGCTCAGCATATCGTTATTTGCTAAGCCTTAGTGTGATGTGCTGACCACGACCAGACCAGAGAGAAGGTGGTGGCAGAGGAGCAAAGCGAGATACCGGGACACCGAAGGAGCAGCGACAGGAGAGTCCTGTTTATTTGTTTTATATGCAGACAGTCTGGGCATTATAAAAAAAAGCTGCATAAAAGTGCAGTTTTTTCCCTGATCTTCAAATCAAAACAAAAATGTGGGGAGAAAATGCATCATTTGAATCGACCCTTACCCCCATACCTATGCCAGCATTTTTACCCTGAAAACGACCAACTATTCATCTGCCTCAGCGCCTGAGGAGTGTGGAGGATTCTGGGCTTGGGGGGGGGGGAGGGGGTCTGAGGAATGTGGAGGATGAAAGGGCTTAGGAGTGTGGAGGATGACAGGGGCTTAGGAGTGTGGAGGATGACAGGGGCTGAGGAGTGTGGAGGATGACAGGGGCTGAGGAGTGTGGAGGAAAACAGAGGCTGAGGAGTGTGGAGGATGACAGAGGCTTGGGGGGGCTGAGGAGTGTGGAGGATGAAAGGGGCTGAGGAGTGTAGAAGATGACAGAGGCTGGGGGGCTGAGGAGTGTGAAGGCAGAAAAGTGGAGGAGAAAGGGTCTGGGGGGGGGCAGAGGAGTGGGTGAAAAAATGGTCTTAAGGAGGACTTGGGACAATGGGCAGAGGGGTCTTGAGGAGGACTAAGAGGTTTGGAGAACTTGGGGCTCGTTCACACTGCATACATTCCGCATGTGAATTTTCGTTGAGGCATTCCACTTGCAGCAGAGTCCCATTGTTTCCAATGGGATTCTGCTGCTCTGTGCACATTGCAGAATCACTGCAGTCAGGTGACCGCTGTTTTCTGCAATTGCTGGGCATCAATAGACCAGATGTCTGTTAAAGCACAGCAATTACAGGAAACAGCCGTCACCTGACTGACGTAATAGATTAAGCACTGAGCAACCTGACCCTGAGCGTCTGCAATGAGTGTTATCCTGTCTGAGTTCGTTGTACAAGTTTATATGCAATAAAGAAGAACAAAAAGGGAACTGGTGAGTCGCTGTCCTCATTTTCTACTTCTTCTCTATATGGCTGCATGTTTAAAGAGTACCTGTCACCAAATAAACCTTTCTAAACTAACTCAGGCTGTGTTCCCTAACTACTCCTAACACCCCTCCCACCCTTAAAAATAACATTACATTGCTTTAAAAAGCTCTGTATCTTACCATTCTTCTTGCTTACATAGTGCAATCTCCCAGAAGGAGAAAGTGGGCGTTTCCCAGCAGGCATGACATCACTGAAGCCTGCTGGGGGACCACTTCCGCCCTGACATCATTGCGGAGCAGTGATGAATAGAAGACCTCAGGCTCTGTGTAGCTTTCAGTGAGGCTCTGTGCAGCTTTCAGTGAGGCGTTGTGCAGCTTTCAGTGAGGCTCAGTGCAGAGAAGCACTTCCTGAGTTTGGTCCCCAGCCAGGCCGGGAAGAGACCAAACTCACTGTATTAATTGCAGCAGGGAACAGAACAGAGCCACTTAGTGGCCGCTTTTTCTATTACATTTTAAACATATTTATGTTGATAATTTTAAAAGCAAGTGAATGGGAAAGTGTCTGCTAATTACACAAGGAACACTATATTAAAAGTTTCATTTGGTGACAGGAACTCTTTAAAAAGGAGCGCTAGAGGGTTAACAGCACCACACACCTTCAGCTGAAAAACCTCGGGTAGAGCCACGGTAATACAGTGGGGATCAAAAGTTTGGGCACCCCAGGTAAAAATTTGTATTAATGTGCATGAAGAAGCCAAGGAAAAATGGAAACATCTCCAAATGGCATTCAATTACAAATTAGACATTCTTATAATATGTCAACAAAAGTTAGATTTTATTTCCATTATTTACACTTTCGAAATAACAGAAAACAAAAAAATGGCATCTGCAAAAGTTTGGGCACCCTGCAGAATTCATAGAATGCACTGCCCCCTTTGCAAAGGTGAGACTTGCCAGTGTCATGGATTGTTCTCAATCATCATCTGGGAAGACCAGGTGATGTCAATCTCAAAGGTTTTAAATGCCCAGACTCATCTGACCTTGCCCCAACAATCAGCACCATGGGCTCTTCTAAGCAGTTGTCTAGAAATCTGAAACTGAAAATAGTTGACGCTCACAAAGCTGGAGAAGGCTATAAGAAGATAGCAAAACATTTTCAGATGACTATATCCTCTGTTTGGAATGTAATTAAGAAATGGCAGTCATCAGGAACAGTGGAAGTTAAAGCAAGATCTGGAAGACCAAGAAAAATATCAGACTGAACAGCTCGCAGGATTGTGAGAAAAACAATTCAAAACCCACGTTTGACTGCACAATCCCTCCAGAAAGATCTGGCAGACACTGGAGTTGTGGTACACTATTCCACTATAAAGAGATACTTGTACAAATATGGTCTTCGTGGAAGAGTCATCAGAAGAAAACTTCTTCTACGTCCTCACCACAAAAATCAGCGTTTGAACTTTGCAAATGAACATATAGACAAGCCTGATGCATTTTGGAAACAAGTTCTGTGTACCGATGAGGTTAAAATTTAACTTTTTCGCCGGAATGAGCAAAAGGTACGTTTGGAGAAGAAGGGGAACAGAATGTAATGAAAAGAACCTCTGTCCAACTGTTAAGCATGGGGGTGGATAAATCATGCTTTGGGGTTGTATTGCAGCCAGTGGCACAAGGAACATCTCACGAGTAGAAGGAAAAATGGATTCAATAAAATTTCAGCAAATTTTGGATGCTAACTTGATGCCATCTGTGAAAAAGCTGAAGTTAAAGAGAGGATGGCTTCTACAAATGGAAAATGATCCTAGACACACCTCAAAATCCATGGGGGATTACATCAAGAGGCGTAAACTGAAGGTTTTGCCATGGCCTTCACAATCTCCTGACCTCAACATAATTGAAAATCTATGGATAGACCTTAAAAGAGCAGTGCGTGACAGACAGCCCAGAAATCTCAAAGAACTGGAAGACTTTTGTAAGAAAGAATGGGCAAAGATACCTCAATAACCTGGGGAATGCGTAGACCCCAATAATAATTTCTTGTGCTATATCTATATGCAAAGATACCTCAAACAAGAATTGAAAGACTCTTGGCTGGCTACAAAAAGCGTTTACAAGCTGTGATACTTGCCAAAGGGGGCAGTACAAGATATTAACTCTGCAGGGTGCCCAAACTTTTTCAGACGCCATTTTTTAGTTTTCTGTTATTTTAAAAGTGTAAATGATGGACATAAAAACTAACTTTCATACAGGTGACGGCAATCAGGCACTGCAGCTATACTGACAAGCATCAACGTTCACAAAACCATTGTGTGGAACTTTACGGTTGGTATTCATGGGGGTGCTTACAACAAAAGAGCCTTGTGCAATTGGCAGAAGAAGAAACGAGAAGAAATAAAGCTGCACTCACCAGAACTTAACTTTTCAAGAGAGGAGAGCATTGGCAGAGGACTCCTCCCTGGTCATAAAACCCTCTGATAAAGGGGGTAACATTGTTCTGATGACCAGGGAGGAATACAAGAAGATGTGTCTCTGCATATTGGATGATAGAGAATGTTATGCCAAACTGAAAAAGGACCCTACCCAAGAATTTTGCAAAGAATTGGTGGTTTTCCTAGAAGAAGGGCGAGCAGCCAACCTTATTAGTCAGACAGAATTTGAATATATGAAACCGACCACTCCAAGAGTGGCCTGTTTTTACTCAGTTACGAATATCCACAAAGGCTACCCCCCGTTGCGGGGGAGGCCAATAGTCTCCGGAATAGGTAACGTAACGGAGGGGGCCAGTCAATACGCGGACCAGGTACTTAGACCCTTCGTCTATTCCCTCCCGTCCTACGTCCACGACACAATGGATGTTTTAAAAAGGCTAGAAGACATAAAGCTAGAGAAGGGGGGATATTTAGCGTCTATTGATGTGGAGGCGCTCTACTCCTCCATCCCCCATACACAGGGGATGAAGGCAGTGCAGCGCTTCCTACAGACAAGAGGTCTGCAATATCAGCAGCATAATATTTTTATAATGAAACTATTAGAAATTGTCCAAAAAAATGATTTTCAGTTTGGGGGTGAGTCCTTCCACCAAAGCCGACTGGTGGAAGGACCAAGTGGTGTTCTCTGATCAGATGTCATCTAGTACTGACCACATACAATTGTGGCTCAGATAAATAGATGACGTCCTGATAGTTTGGACATCCACCATTGATGCATTTAACCAGTTTGTGGACTCCCTAAACCAGAATGAGTTAGGTCTCAAATTTACCAAATTTACTATCAGTAATAACACACTATTCTTAGATCTGGAAATCACACTTACCAGAGAGGGTCACATACAGACCAGAATACATCGAAAGGAAACAGCCACTAACTCCCTGCTTCAGTGGGAAAGCTGCCATCTGCGTCCCCTGAAGCAAGGAATCCCCACAGGCCAGTATCTGCGCTTGCGTAGAAATTGTTCCAATATCGCAGATTTTCAAACTCAGGCCAATGAACTTCGTATTAGGCTTAGAAGTAGGGGATACCCCAATAAATCACTAAAGAGGGCATACCATAGAGCCATGGGGTCACAGAGATCCCAACTGCTAACTCCAAAGCCACCCAAATCTGGAGACAATAATACCAGAATAATAGGTACATTTGATGAACAATCAGAAGTAGTAAAAAGGATATTTCAGAACTACTGGGAAATATAAAAAATGGACACTACATTGTCAGAAATCATCACGGAACAACCACAAATAACATACAGATGTGGGAAAAACTTAAAAGACAAATTAATACAAAGTGCCTTTCAGCCAGAGGAAACGGGCTTGAATTGGTTAACAACGAAACCAAAAGGGATGTTCACATGTGGTAGATGCACCGTATGTAGGCATATCTTAAAAGGAAAGACATTCAGAAGCGCCGTGACAAATATGGAATTTCAAATCCAACAATTCGGGAACTGCTAAACAAAAGGAGTGATATATCTTCTAAAATGTTCTTGTCCCAAAAATTATATTGGGAAGACTTTTAGGCCATTTTGAAAATGGCTACAAAAGCACATTGGAGACATTCTAAACACAAGAGAAACACCAGTAGGCTTGCACTTTGCAAGCCACCACCATAGTGAAGTCCAGTGTCTAGAGGCCCAAATAATAGAAATAGTTCCACCACCAAAACGGGGAGGAGATTGGGATCGAATCCTCCTGCAGAGAGAGGCATATTGGACATTCAAGTTGGAAGCTCTAAAACCTGGTGGATTGAATGACTTCATATCCTATGCGAGTTTCATCGAATAAAGTATATGTGCACATGGAACATAAAAGAAAACAAGGGGCACATAGACCATGAGTAAATATTTTGTGTCCAAGGAAGTTAAAGAAAAAACTGTGTACTGTATAAGAAGCATAACTACAGCCTACGGGATAAATGCCGGCTATTTAAGTTAAATCTACAAGTTTCATATAAGAACTAATACATAAAAAATAAAGGAATAGGAAATGAAGAGTTAACAACAAACAATATAAGAATGGGAAACAAAGAGTTAACCAAGGAAGAACAGAACATTTACCTGAAGGATACGTCAACCACTGACATTAATCCACATAGACGGAGCTCAGAACGAGGCGTGGTAATACGGAGCCCAGAACGAGGCATGAGATACCTGAGCTGACACTCATACCCCTCCCCACACCTACCTGTGAAAAGAAGTACTGCCGGGAATAACATTGACTCCTGATAGGACAAGAAGGCTACGTAGGTATAGGAGGAGGAGTTTATACATATAAAAGCATGCGCGAAAATCAGTTTGAGTATGGCCGCCATCAGAGCCACACGCACTTAATGGCAAGACAAGGACAGCTCACAAAGATTCCTGAAGAATCCTAACGGAGGAAACGCGTAGGATGGAGCAAGTCATGTGAACCATCACCAAGAGAAGTGATCATCATCCAGCGGATACAATCAAGCTAAGTCATTATATACATGGGAATTGTGCAATAGTAGCAGTGCCACCGTAAAAGTGCAATATTCAACAAGTGCAATAATATCTAGTGCAATATTGTAAAAAGGCATGAACGTTGTGTACTGTTAAGACAACTCTAATATTGCTGCAAGCACTAGCCACTTTAACAGTAGTTCACACTTAACCTGATATGAAGTATACAAGGAGTGTGGACTAATTTGCACATGACAAAATCACTTATATCTCCTTGGCTACCATTCACGTACGGATAACCAAGTGTAGTGAAATAAATGGACTGTTAAAGCTAAGGATACTATGGTGGACATATACATTTAGCACACTCTCTATATTCGCATTGGCTGAGTATCCTGGTGCATAGCTGGAGAGTCCTCCTTCATTGACATACATCAGTTCACTCAGAAGGATGTATAAAAGACAGTACGAGTGAAACAGATAATTTACTGGGATGAATGTAAAGAAGTGACTATATAAAATAGAGACTTTGATGGTTCACATACAATGTTTTTTATCGTATACACGTGCAGTTATTTAAAAAAAGTAACACAATAAAAGTAGTTTTTTAAAAGGTTCCCTTTTGCTTCATATCCTCACACGTATTTAGAAGTTTGCCAAAGGTGCTTTTATTTTCAGTGTCTGTAACAGCTTTGCGGCAGGCAGATAGCTGGACGTGCTGGAAGGGAGAGCTGAAGCCCAGGACGTACCACAGGAGGACTAGTTTCATGTCGGAAATTACGCTTCTTCTGGACAGCAGTACAAAAACTAACTTTTGTTGACATATTATAAGAATGTCTAATCTGTAATTTGATGCCTTTTGGAGATTTTTCCATCTTTCCTTGGCTTCTTTATGCACATTAATACATTTTTTTTATCTGGGGTGCCCAAACTTGATCCCCACTGTATGCTTGTAGCTTTATACGTGCATACGCTAGTAGTTGTAATACAATTTTTAAACTAGTAGTTTGCCATACTGTACATACGCTAGTAGTTGTTGTTCGGTATATACGCTTGTATTATTACACTGTATATACGCTTGTACATTGATATGATACACATACACTTGTTTAATTTATACTGTACACACACTGGTAGTTATACTGTGTACAAGCTAGTAGTTATACTGTGCATATGCTTGTTCCAATTAAACTGTACATAAGCTAGTAATTGTTATATGGTGCACATACTGGTACCATTTATACAATACACACACTGGTACCATTCATACTGTAAATGCGTTAGTACTTGGTATACGGTACACATGTTCGTAGGTTTGATACGATACATTCGCTAGTAGTTATTACACTATACACGCTTGTATGATGTGTAACAACTACTAGTGTTGCTGTGTAAGAGGGGGCGTAAAAGAGGAGTTTCATAAACTGTGATTATCTGTTGTGCGGAGTGAATCTGTGGAGTGGGTGCGACTGCCTATAGTCCACATTCATATTTTGGTAAGTCTTTTTCTCTTGCACATAGTGGGATAACTGTTAGAGTTTAAACACACTTTTTCTTTTTCTTTTTTTTTCTCTGTTCCACCTCTAGGGGGAGGAGGAGTAGATTGGGCACAGGTGTATAAATCTTAGCTTGGGACTCTTATTGAGAGCTTGCTCTTCTGAGTGTTGCTGTGCAAGGGGGGGCGTGAAAGAGGAGTTTCAAAAACAATGGGGAGGGTGCAGCTGTGCTTGGGGAGAAGATGGCTAGAAGGGTGGAGGAGTGTTTAAACTAGGGACTTGGGGGGAGGGAACCTACAGCAAAGAAGGGGAAGATAGTGTAGATAGAGAGGTGGGGATTATAAATGTACCTGTGGGTGGAGCGGAGGGAGGGGTTAGAATAGTTAATAGGAATAGGCTTCATAGGAAAATAAAACTTACACCCTTGAATCCCATTAACCCCAATAACATAAAGGATGGAAATGTAAAGCGTATGTTCACAAATGCCAGAAGCCTAGCAAATAAAATTGGGGAGCTTGAGGCCTTGATACTGGAGGAACATATTGATATAGTTGGGGTCACTGAGACATGGCTGGACTCCTCGCATGACTGGGCTGTCAATCTGCAGGGGTTTACATTGTTTCGCAAAGATAGAATGAACAGAAAAGGTGGTGGAGTCTGTCTGTATGTTAGAAGTGGTATGAAAGTCAGTGTGAACAATGCCATAGTGTGTGATGATTCTGAGGAGGTGGAATCACTGTGGGTAGAATTACAAAAGGAGGGAAAAACTGAAAAAATAATACTTGGTGTAATCTACAGACCCCCTAATATCACTGAAGAGATAGAAGGTAGGCTTCATAAACAGATAGAGAGGGCCGCCCGGGCATGTACAGTGGTAATAATGGGAGATTTTAACTATCCAGATATAGATTGGGGTCCAGGGTTGGCTAAAACTACAAAGGGGCGACAATTCCTAAATTTATTGCAGGATAATTTTATGGGCCAGTTTGTGGAGGACCCAACAAGAAGTGGGATCTGATCTGATCATTTCCAACAACGCAGAGCTGGTTGGTAATGTAACTGTGCGGGAAAACCTTGGTAATAGCGACCACAATATAGTTACTTTTGACTTAAAATGTAGAAAACAAAGACAGGCGGGGAAGGCAAAAACATATAACTTTAAAAAGGCAAACTTCCCTGGGCTGAGGGCTGCACTACAGGACATAGACTGGGGGAGGTGTTCTCAAATACTGATACAGAAGGTAAATGGGACATCTTTAAATCAACTCTAAATAACTATACAGCTAAATATATACCAAAGGGGAACTAATATAAACGATTAAAACTAAATCCTACATGGCTGACAAATGATGTTAAAAGAGCAATAAACAACAAAAAATAGCCTTCAAAAAATTCAAATCTGATGGGTCAGCTATAACATTTAAACAGTACAAAGAGCTTAATAAAATCTGTAAAAATGTAATAAAAACAGCAAAAATTCAAAACGAGAGACAGGTGGCCAAAGAAAGCAAAACTAATCCTAAATATTTTTTTAGATATATAAATGCAAAAAAAACAAGGACAGAGCATGTAGGACCCCTTAATAATGATAATGGGGAGGTTGTCACAGGCGATAAAGAGAAAGCGGAGCAACTGAATGGGTTCTTTAGTTCTGTATATACTAGGGAAGAAGGAAGAGCTGACATTGGACAGGTCAGTGCTGGTAACACATCATGTAATGTACTGAACTGGCTTAATGTAGAGATGGTACAAGGTAAATTAAGTAATATAAATGTAAGCAAATCTCCAGGGCCAGATGGATTGCACCCAAGAGTTCTTAGAGAGGTAAGTTCAGTAATATCTAAACCCCTGTTCATGATATTTAGAGATTCATTGGTATCTGGTATTGTGCCAAGGGACTGGCGCAAGGCGAATGTGGTGCCAATCTTCAAAAAGGGCTCTAGGTCTTCCCCAGGAAACTATAGACCGGTAAGTTTAACGTACATTGTGGGTAAATTGTTTGAAGGACTTATAAGGGATTACATACAGGAATACATAGGGGGTAATTGTATTATAAGTGATAACCAGCATGGGTTTACTAAGGATAGAAGTTGTCAAACCAATCTAATTTTCTTTTATGAAGAGGTGAGTAGAAGCCTTGACAGAGGAATGGCTGTGTATATAGTGTTTCTGGATTTTGCTAAAGCATTTGATACTGTCCCTCATAGACGTTTGACAGGTAAGTTAAGGTCTTTGGGTTTGGAAATTTTAGTTTGTAACTGGATTGAACACTGGCTCATGGATTGTACCCAGAGAGTGGTGGACAATGATTCGTACTCTGATTGGTCCCTGGTAATTAGTGGTGTACCCCAAGGTTCTGTACTGGGACCGCTGTTGTTTAACCCCTTAAGGACACATGACGTACTGGAACGTCATGTGTCCACTCCCGATCTATAACGCGGGGCCACGGCGTGGCCCCGCGTCATAGCGGGTCGGGCCCGGCCTCTAACAACGGCCGGGACCCGTGGCTAATAGCGCGCGGCATTAATCGCTGTGCCGCGCGCTATTAACCCTTTAGACGCGGCGTTCAACTTTGAACCGAAAGCGTCTAAAGTGAAACCGAAAGCATCCCGGCTAGCTCAGTGGGCTGTTCGGGATAGCCGCGGTGAAATCGCGGCATCCCGAACAGCTGACAGGACAGCGGGAGGGCCCCTACCTGCCTCCTCGCTGTCCGATCGCCGAATGACTGCTCAGTGCCTGAGATCCAGGCATGAGCAGTCATCCGGCAGAATCGTTGATCACTGGTTTCTTATGAGAAACCAGTGATCAACATAGAAGATCAGTGTGTGCAGTGTTATAGGTCCCTATGGGACCTATAACACTGCAAAAAAAAAGTGAAAAAAAAAAGTGAATAAAGATCATTTAACTCCTCCCCTATTAAAAGTTTGAATCACCCCCCTTTTCCCATAAAAGAAAAAACACAGTGTAAATAAAAATAAAAATAAACATATGTGGTATCACCGCGTGCGGAAATGTCCGAATTATAAAAATATATCATTAATTAAACCGCTCGGTCAATGGCGTGCGCGCAAAAAAATTCCAAAGTCCAAAATAGTGCATTTTTGGTCACTTTTTATATCATTTAAAAATGAATGATCAATAAGTCCTATCAATGCAAAAATGGTACCGTTAAAAACTTCAGATCACGGCGCAAAAAATGAGCCCTCATACCGCCCCATACACGGAAAAATAAAAAAGTTATAGGGGTCAGAAGATGACAATTTTAAACGTATTAATTTTCCTGCATGTAGTTATGATTTTTTCCAGAAGTCCGACAAAATCAAACCTATATAAGTAGGGTATCATTTTAATCGTATGGACCTACAGAATACATATCAGGTGTCATTTTTACCGAAAAATGTACTACGTAGAAACGGAAGCCCCCAAAAGTTACAAAACAGCGTTTTTTTTTTCAATTTTGTCGCACAATGATTTTTTTTCCCGCTTCACCATAGATTTTTGGGCAAAATGACTGACGTCATTACAAAGTAGAATTGGTGGCGCAAAAAATAAGCCATCATATGGATTTTTAGGTGTAAATTTGAAAGAGTTATGATTTTTTAAAGGCAAGGAGCAAAAAACGAAAATGCAAAAACGGAAAAACCTCCGGTCCTTAAGGGGTTAATTTATTTATCAATAATAAAGAGGATGGCATTAACAGCTCTGTTTCTATCTTTGCAGGTGACACCAAGCTTTGTAGCATGGTATAGTCTATGGAGGATGTGCATAAGTTACAAGATGACTTGGATAGACTAAGTGTCTGGGCATCCACTTGGCAAATGAGGTTCAATGTGGATAAATGTAAAGTTATGCATCTGGGTAATAATAACCTGCATGCGTTGTATGTCTTAGGGGGGATTAAACTGGCAGAGTCACTGGTAGAGAAGGATCTGGGTGTACTTGTAGATCACAGACTACAGAATAGAATGCAATGTCAGGCTGCTGCTTCCAAAGCCGGCAGGATATTGTCATGTATCAAAAGAGGCATGGACTCAAGGGACAGGGACATAATACTCCCCCTTAATAAAGCATTGGTCGCCTGTACATAAAAGGGACACTGTGGAGCTGGAAAGGGTGCAGAGACGCGCGACTAAACTAATATGGGGCATGGAACATCTTAGCTATGAGGAGCGATTAAAGGAGTTACAATTGTTTAGTCTTGAGAATAGACGTTTAAGGGGGGATATGATAAACATATATAAGTATATTAATGGCCCATACAAAAAATATGGAGAAAAACTGTTCCAGGTTAAACCCCCCAAAAGGACGAGGGGGCACTCCCTCCGTCTGGAGAAGAAAAAGTTTAGTCTCAAGGGGCGACAGGCCTTCTTTACCATGAGAACTGTGAAGTTATGGAACAGTCTACCTCAGGAACTGGTCACACCAGGAAAAATTAACAGCTTTAAAACAGGATTAGATACATTCCTGGAACAAAATAACATTAATGCTTATGAAGAAATATAAAATCCCATCCCTTCCCCAATATCGCGCCACACCCCTACCCTTTAATTCCCTGGTTGAACTTGATGGACATATGTATTTTTTCGACCGTACTAACTATGTATACGAAACTTACGTTTGTACCATTTTCATTGTACATTCACTAGTAGCTTTACACTGTATATACGCCATTAGTTACTGTACATACACAAGTAGTTGTTGTACTGTACATATGCTATTAGTTGTCATACTGTACATATGCTAGTAGTTGTACGCTGGCAGTTGTTATAATATTTATGCACTAGTGGCTATAATGTACATACATTAGTAGTTGCTATCATTTGTAATTGGTTCTTTTTAGCATCTCACAGCTTTATACAGTACAGACCAAAAGTTTGGACACGCCTTCTCATTCAAGGTTTCTTTATTTTCAGGACTATGAAAATTGTAGATTCACATTGAAGGCTATAAAACTATGAATTAACACATGTGGAATTATATACATAATAAAAAGTGTGAAACAACTGAAAATATGTCATATTCTAGGTTCTTCAAAGTAGCCACCTTTTGCTTTGATTACTGCTTTGCACACTCTTGGCATTCTCTTTTTGAGATTCAAGAGGTAGTCACCTGAAATGGTTTTCAACTTCACAGGTGTGCTGGTGTGGAGAAGGAGGTGTGATGGTGTGGGGTGCTTTGCTAATGACACTGTTGGGCATTTATTCAAAATTGAAGGCATACTGAACCAGCATGGCTACCACGGCATCTTGCAGCGGCATGCTATTCCCTCCGGTTTGCGTTTAGTTGGACCATAATTTATTTTTCAACAGGACAATGACCCCAAACACACCTCCAGGCTGTGTAAGGGCTATTTGACCAAGAAGGAGATGAGGTGCTGCGCCAGATGACCTGGCCTCCACAGTCATCGGACCTGAACCCAATCGAGATGGTTTGGGGTGAGCTGGACCGCAGAATGAAGGCAAAAAGGGCCAACAAGTGCTAAGCATCTCTGGGAACTCCTTCAAGACTGTTGGCAGACCATTTCAGGTGACTACCTCTTGAAGCTCATCACGAGAATGCCGAGTGTGCAAAGCAGTAATCAAAGCAAAAGGTGGCTAGAACCTAGAATATGACATATTTTCACACTTTTTTGTTATGTATATAATTCCACATGGGTTAATAAATAGTTTTGATACCTTCATTGTGAATCTACAATTTTCATAGTGATGAAAATAAAGAAAACTCTGAATGAGAAGGTGTGTCCAAACTTTTGGTCTGTACAGTATGTATACAGTTTTACTGCATTTGTCCATAGCTTTCCAGTTTATACGCTCATAGTACTTACACCGTTCATACGCTCAGGGTATTCTTACTGTTCACACGTTTATTGCATTTTATTCTGTTCGTACACTCAGGACGTTTACACTGTTCATATTCTCAGTATTTCTACTGTTCATACAGTCATGGCAGCTATGCTGGTCATACGCTCATGGCACCTTTACCGGGCATTCATGCATGGCGCCATTCTGTTTATATGCTCATGGCTTTCATACTGTGGTGTTATATACAGTACATACGCTCAGTGTTACATGCAGTTCATACGGTTATAGTGTTATATGTGGTACATGTGTCATTGTATTTATTTAGTTGCATTACATACGGTTAGATTTATATGTATTTATCTATGTTGCATAGCACTTAAAGCATTTATATGGTGTACATATTTCATTGTAGCATTTAAAGTGCGTAAACATTCATTTCATTTAGTTTTCATACATAATAGTGTTTACTGTGCATATACCGTATATACTCGAGTATAAGCCGACCCGAGTATAAGCCGAGACCCCTAATTTCAACCCAAAATCCCAGGAAAAGTTATTGACTCGAGTATAAGCCTAGGGTGGGAAATACCTCATCCCCCCCTGTCATCATCCAGACCCGTCATTAACATCCTCATCATCATCCCCTTGTCATCATCCCACACATCCCCCCTTCATCATCCCCTTATCATCCCACACATCCCCCTTCATCATCCCCTTGTCATCATCCCACACATCCCCCCTTCATCATCCCCTTATCATCCCGCACATCCCCCCTTCATCATCCCCTTATCATCCCACACATCCCCCCTTCATCATCCCCTTATCATCCCGCACATCCCCCCTTCATCATCCCCTTATCATCCCACACATCCCCCCTTCATCATCCCCTTGTAATCATCCCACACCCCCCCCCCCTTCATCATCCCCACCCCCCTTCATCATCCCCACACCCCCCCTTCATCATCCTCTTCTCATCATTCGCCCTCAGTGGTCTTCAACCTGCGGACCTCCAGAGGTTTCAAAACTACAACTCCCAGCAAGCCCGGGCAGCCATCGGCTGTCCGGGCTTGCTGGGAGTTGTAGTTTTGAAACCTCCGGAGGTCCGCAGGTTGAAGACCACTGCGGCCTTCAACATCATCCAGCCCCCCTCTCACCCCCTTTAGTTCTGAGTACTCACCTCCGCTCGGCGCTGGTCCGGTCCTGCAGGGCTGTCCGGTGAGGAGGTGGTCCGGTGAGGAGGTGGTCCGGGCTGCTATCTTCACCGGGGGCGCCTCTTCTCCGCGCTTCCGGCCCGGAATAGAGGCGTTGCCTTGACAATGACGCAGAAGTACGTTGGCAATGAACGCACCTCTGCGTCGTTGTCACGGCAACGTGACTATTCTGAGGCCGGGCCCGAAGCGCTTAGAAGAGGCCTCCCCGGTGAAGATAGCAGCCCGGAACCACTATCCCACCGGACCACCTCCTCACCGGACAGTCCTGCAGGACCGGACCAGCGCCGAGCGGAGGTGAGTACTAAAGGGGGTGAGAGGGGGCTGGATGATGTTGAAGGCCGCAGTGGTCTTCAACCTGCGGACCTCCGGAGGTTTCAAAACTACAACTCCCAGCAAGCCCGGACAGCCGATGGCTGCCCGGGCTTGCTGGGAGTTGTAGTTTTGAAACCTCTGGAGGTCCGCAGGTTGAAGACCACTGCGGGTGGGGGAGTTCACTCGAGTATAAGCCGAGGGGGGTGTTTTCAGCACGAAAAATCGTGCTGAAAAACTCGGCTTATACTCGAGTATATACGGTACCTGTTGTAGACTCAGAGTTTCTGCAGTATATGTTCATAGCATTTGGGGCGCATACGTTCTTTGCATTAGTAATTACACGTCTGTTGTGCTCAGTGAGTATGCGTTTTTTAGCATTTGTAATGTGTAATCTGCATAGCGTATTCAGTGGGTATACGTGACAATAGGCACACGTATTAGCGATTTCATAGGTGTAGGTGATAATATTTATGTTTCATAGTTTTTCTGTATTATGTCATGGCATTTATTGCCATGCCCTAATGGCATTTATACTCTTCATACACTCTTGACATCTATACTGTTGACACTCCCATGGCAGTGATACGTTTGATACCCCCATGGCATTCATATGGTGCATACGCTCATGGCATTATACTGTTCATCATAATGTTTCGACTGTTCATACGCTAATGGCATTTATACCTCATCACATACTTGTGGGTTCATGGCACTATAATATTCATACGCTTAGGGTAGGTATATGGTTATACTTTCATAGCAGTTATACTGTCCATACGCTCTTAGTATTTATGCTGTTCACATGTTTATGGCATTTATACTATTCATACACTCAGGGTATTTACACCATGCATACATTCCTTATTTAAACTGTTCATACACTAAGAATATTTATGCTGTTCATTCGCTCGTGACCATACTGTTTACACGCTAGTGGTGGTTTACACTTTCCATAGGCCCATGATTCGCTCATGGCGTTTATTCTTTTCATTGCTAATGTCATCTATACTGTTCATTAGCCCACAGTATTTATACTGTTACCGCACTCATGGCATTTGTAATCATATGCTCATGGCATTGATGTAGTTTTTACGCTCATGACATTTATATTGTTCATACACATATAGTATTTATACGATTCAGACGCTTATGATATTATGTGGTTTCACATGCTCATAGTATTCATACTGTTTATTCATTAATTGCTTTTCACCATCCATATGCTCGTGGCATTTATGCTGTCCTTATGCTCTTGGCAAATCCTGATCATACACTCACGGCACTCATACTGTCATATGCTCATGGCACTTATTCAGTTCACACGATTGTGGTATCTTTATTGTTTACACACTCTTAGTATTTATAATGGTCAGACACGTATGGCTTCGCTACTGTCCACGTTCATGGCGTTCATACTGGTCACACAACTATGGTATTCACACGCTCTCGTTGTTCATACATTCATACTGCACGTGTACCCTTATATGTATATGTATTGTGGTGGTGTTTTCCAATCATACCTGCTATGTCGGCAGAGGGTTGCATTGCGGAGTTGTTGTTACATGTCTTCACAGCAATAATATTATGACACATAGGAGGTTGTATACCCTTCATACCTGCCACGTCTGCAGGGGGATGCACTGCACAGCTGTTGTTACTGACACGTCTTCAGAGCAACATCACGACACATAGGTGGTTGTATATCCTTCATACCTGCCACCTCTGCAGGGGATGCACTGCACAGTTGTTGTTACTGACACTTCTTCAGAGCTACAACATCACGACAGATAGGCGGTGGTATACCCATTATACCTGCCACGTCTGCAGGGGGATACATTGCATATTTGTTGTTACTGGCACGTTTTCAGAGCAACAACATCACAACACATAGGTGGTTGTATATCCTTCATACCTGGCATGTCTGCAGGGGGATGCACTGCACCGTTGTTGTTACCGACATGTTTTCAGAGCGACAAATAGGCGGTGGTATACCCATCATACCTGCCATGTCTGCAGGGAATACACTGCATAGTTGTTGTTACTGACATGTTTTTAGAGTGACCACATCACCACACATAGACCGTGGTATACCTATTATACCTGCCACATGTGCAAGGGAATACACTGCGTAGTTGTTGTCACAGACACATCTTCAGGGCAACTACATCACGACATATAAGTGGCTGTATACTCTTTATACCTAACACGGCTGTAGGAGGATACACTGCAGAGTTGTTGTTACTGACATGCTTTCAGAGCAACAACATCATGGCACATAGGGGTCGTATTCCCTTCACACCTGCTATACCTGAAGTGGAATGCACTGCGTAGTTATTGTTACTGAAACGCATTTTGAGTTATACTTTCATGACACATAGTTGGTTTAAAAAAAAAGATGGTTATGCCAGACCTGTCACGCGTACAGCCAAGAGGGTTACACAAAGACCTGTCACATCTACAGGTACGGTGGTTACGGAAAGACGTATCACGTCTACAGGCACAATGGTTACGAATAGACCTGGTGAAGCTTCAGGCATGGTGGTTCTGAAATAGACCTACAGTTACGAGGGTTACGCAAGGGACTGTCATGTTTACAGGCACAATGGTAATGAAGTAATCTGTCACTTGCGTCAGGATGTCACCCCAGAGTTTAGTTTTGAGGCAGAAGTTCGGAGGTTTAAGGTTGGGTTTAGTGTCCAGGAAGGGGTTATTCGAGTGTAATCGTTGGTACGTAAGACTTCTCAGGTGGATAGGCATATGGTCTATGCATAGTCCTGGCCTGTATGCAGGCACGATGGTTATGCAAGGATATATTACCCACAACAGGCCATTTATTCAGAGTCCAGTTGGTGGGTAGTTCATGGTATTGCTGTTGGTACAGTTAGGGTAGTCTTCAGGTAAGTTTCTCAAGCGTAGTTCTAATTACAGGTAAATATGCAGATCATGGTCAAGGTCTGCCATGGGGTCAGGCTACTTGTGTGTCACTTGGCTAACAGTTTGTTTTTGGCCTCTAATAGCCGGTAATTACTCACCGGTAATTCTGTTTCCCCAAGCCATGACAGCACCACCTGAGAGAGGGACTCCGCACCTAGGGACAGGAAACCTGAGGATAAAAAGAAGAACCCTCCTCCTTGGCCTCAGTGAGTTTCAGAGACCAGAAGAGCCTTCTACATTAGTAAACATCACAAAACAATATATTACTGAACAAGGAGAAAAAGAAAGTGAACTCCTACCACGTGAGAAACAAACACCTGAAAACATAGGGTGGGAATGCCCTGGTGCTGTCATGGCTCGGGGAAAATGAATTACCGGTGAGTAATTGCCGGCTTTCCCGGTCGCCATGACAGCACCACCTGAGAGAATATCAGAGAAACCAATTTAGGGTGGGATTACAGATTGCAAGACCTTGCGACCAAAAGAAAGGGAAGAAGAACTTCCAAAGTTCACCCTATAGTGACGAAAAAAAGTATGAGGTGAAGACCATGTAGCCGCTCTACAGATCTGGTCTATAGAAGCGCCCCTTCTTTCCGTCCAAGAGGCGGCTACTGCCAGAGTTGAATGAGCTCTAAGACCAAGTGGGGAAGGTAAGCCTGACACTGAATATGCTAAGGTAATATCCTGTCTAATACACCTAGACAAATAATTTGAACTAGCTCTTTTACCCTTATTTCTTCCTGAAAACAGAACAAATAGAGAAGTACACCTCCTGAATTCTCTTGTCCTAAGGGACACTATGGGACCTTTCCTTATCATTAGACGGTCAAGAACAGAATGACGGAAGAACAATCTCCTGAGAAACATGAAAAGCGGAAACTACCTTGGGAAGATAAGCAGGATCAGGAACACTATGCTATCTTCCAGGAATTTAGCATAAGGTTCTCCATTAGATAGGGCTGACCGGTCCCCTACCCTCCTAGCAGTGGTGACTGCTACTAAAAGTACAGTCTTTAGAACTAGGTTTTTAAGAGAAATGCTATTTAAAGGGTTCAAAGGGATCCGATAAAAAAGTTCTTAGCATTAAACAAAGGTCCCATATGGGAACTTTTGGGTGCCCAGAAATAGACAACCTTTTAAGAGCCTTAAAAAAATCTTACTATCCAAGGGTGATCTGCAATTTTGGTGTTATATAAGGCCCCTAGTGCTGATACTTGAACCTTCAAGGTGGCGATTTTTAATCCCCTGTCTAGACCTAACTGCAAAAAATCTAAAAATGTAGGTATATCTGGAACAGAACTCGCCAAAAAAGGTTGATTGAGAAATTTCAAAAAGGTTTTTAAAACCTTAAAATATATTTTATTAGTGATTTATTTCCTAGTGGCCTGTAAAGTGGTTATCTGTCTGAGATACCTTTCTCCCTGAGGATCATCCTTTCAAATGCCATGCCATCAGGTGGAGACTTGTCACATGAGGATGAGACACTGGACCCTGGGTTAGTAGGTACGGAAATTCTGGAAGAACCCAAGGATCCGATGGGGATAGCTGTCTGAGGGCTGAGAACCAAGCTCGGCGTGGCCAAAAGGGAGCTAGCAAGATTACTTTGGATTTTTCTGACCTTATCTTCCTGATTATTCTGGGAAGCAACTGTAGAGGAGGGAATATGTAGAAAAGTTGTTATTTCCACATTTGAGTTATAGCGTTCACTGCCCAAGGCCTGTCTTTTGGATTTAAGGAGCAAAATCTTTTTACTTGTCTGTTTTTTCTGGTAGCAAAAAGGTCTATTTCGGGTTCCCCCCCAGAGTTGGCATATTTTCCTGAAAATTTCCGGGTTTAATCTCCATTCTCCCTGATGAAGCTGTTGGCAGCTTAGGAAGACTGCTTTTGAATTTGAATTTGGCGATCCTTTTAAATGCACGGCAGTTAAAAAATGTAGATATTGCTCTGCAAAACAAAAACAAAAACATTTTGTTCCAATTTGCATAAGAGACTTGCTTCCTGTGGTCCCCTGTCGATTTATGACTGAAACTGTGGTTGTATTTAGAGATGAGCGAACAGTAAATTTGATTCGTCACGAACTTCTCGGCTCGGCAGTTGATGACTTTTCCTGCATAAATTAGTTCAGCTTTCAGGTGCTCTGGTGGGCTGGAAAAGATGGATACAGTCCTAGGAGACTCTTTCCTAGGAATATATCCACCTTTTCCAGCCCATCGGAGCAACTGAAGGCTGAACTAATTTACGCAGGATAAGTCATCAACTGCTGAGCCGAGAAGTTCGTGACAAATCAAATTTACTGTAAGTTCACTCATCTCTAGTTGTATTGTCTGAGAAAACCTTTATATTTTCTGGGTGGAGAAGATGTTTTGCCCCCGCCATATACCACCAAAAGTTCCTTTGCATTTGAGGAGAGGAAAGATTCTTGCGGATACCAACGGTCTTGCAACTTCGAGTCCCTTATTTGGGCGCCCCAACCCCAAAGACTTGCATCTGTTGTGATGATCTTTGGATTTCCCCAAGACCCAGTCTAGACCTCTGTTCAGATTGCTTCCTATCAACCACCAGAGAAACTAATTTCTTGTCTCCTGAGACAGTGGAAATATCCTGTCTAGGCTTTCCACTGACCCTTCCCAGCAGCTCAGAAGATACCTTTGTAAGGCCCTTGAATGGAACTGTGCCCAAGGTACTGCCTGAATTGCTGCTGTGAACAAACCTTATAACGACATTCCTTTCCTTATGGAGTTTGAATGACAAGCTCGTACCTCTCTTACTGTATTCTGAATTTTTTGTTGTGGGAGGAAAGATTTCTGCTGCTGTGAGTCTAGAATTACATCCAGAAAGAGTTTTTTCCCTCTCTGGAACCAGAGAAGATTTTTTCCAATATACAATCCAACCTAGTTTCTTTAAGATGGCTAAAGGTGTAGTCTAAGAATTCTTTTAGTTGTTCTTCTGACTGCCCAACTAACAGAAAATCAAAGGGACGAATAAGCCTACCCCCTCCAGGATGTGTTTTGCCATTTTGGAAATGATTTTTGTAAACACTCTGGGGGCTACCGCTATACTGAAAGGCAAGGCCCTGAACTGAGGGTGAGTTAATTGAGTTTAGATTTAAGGCCAAGCGTAAGTTTATTTGATGATCTGGTAAATGGTCACGGGAAGGTACGCGTCTTTTAGGACTATTGAGACCATGAAACAATCTTTTGTTAACAGATTTATTATTGACTTAATTGTTTCCATTTTGAATTTCTTGTACACAAGATATTGATTCCGAGCTTTTAAGTTTATAATTGTACGGTAAGTGTTGTCGGGTTTTCCTACCAAAAAAAGGGTAGAAAATAAGCCCAACCCCACTTCTGCCTGAGGTACGGGAACAAGAACCTGTTTTTCTAATAGGGAAATAACCTCTTTTTGTAGAGTCACTAATCACGAGGGACCTGAGTGACTCGGTCAGTTTTAGGCAAGTTGGAGGGAGAGAAACTCGAGGCGGAGACCTTCTCTTAAGGAATTTAATACCCAGGTGTTTGATTTTTTTTTTTCCAATCCACCACAAAGTTTCTCAAGCTGCCTCAGACCCAACCCAGATTGTCATAGCTGACCAGATTTCCTGGAACTGGTGGAGGCTTTGTTAAACATGTAACCCTTAGTTTTTTTTTGGGGGGGGGGGGGAGAAACACCACCTCTGGGATTCATCTGCTCTGCGCCCCTGCCCCATTGATCTCATTTTGGGGGGAAAATGCCTAGATCTGCAAGAAGAGTAGGGAAAAACCTTTTTCCTATCCCCAGCTTTTTCTAAAATGTCAGCTAACACCAGCCCGAACAACAATTTCCCCTCACAAAGGAGGGCACATAACTTATTTATTTATTTATTTTTTTAGGCAATGTCCCCAGGCCAAGTTTTAAGCCATAAGGCTCTGCGTGCAGAATTAGACAGAGCGGCAGTTCTGACAGATAGCCTAAGCGCATCTGAAGATGCATCTGCCAGAAAAGCCGCTGATTTTGTAATTAGCGGGATAGAATCTAACAGTTCTTCATGTGGGACCTGATTCTGGATATCAGATGATAACTGGTCTAACCAAAGTATTAAAGACAGAGAAACCCAAGAATATGCTATACTAGGTTTAAAAGAGGATGTAGCAGCCTCCCAGGTTCTACGTAGGAAAGTCTCTGACTTTTTATCGATGGGATCACGTAGAACGCCTAGGTCTTCTAAAGGCAGAGCACGTAGAGACTTTAGAATGGCCACATCTATCTTTGGCAAACATTTTTAATTAAGTTATCCGTATCCTCGGACTAAAAGAAAGGTCTTCCAGATGTGGTATCTTCATCCGGGGGAAAATCTCCCTCCGAGTTTGCTGATTCTACCGCAATACCTTCCTACTCTGACCCCGTTAGCTGCACAACTGTGGACAAGGGGGTGACAGGAGTAGTAGCCTAAGTAGGAGCAGGAGCCGGAGCCGGAGTAGAATTTAATACACTCAACAGAATTTTGTATCCCTAATCTTTAAGTCCTGCATGGAAAACATTAATGAAGGCACTTTGGCTGAAAAGACCCTGGCTATACAAGAAGTCCCTTTCTCATGACCCTTCGGTAATTTTGATCTATACGTGTTTCAATTCTCAAGAGGTTTGGTTTTCTTAGACGACTTTTTAGGTACATGCCCCTAAGAATTAAACCAAACCAGACATTACAAAAAAAAAAGAGCTTTGAAATAAAATGGATACACTTAGGATGCTGGCTACCGAGGACGTAGTTTTTGCTGGTGATTCAGCAGGATAACGTCAGGGGTCCTCCCTGGAGCTCATGCTAGCTGGCAGTTTGCTGGCAGTGCTGGCTGGCATCCACTAAGGAGGATGCAAATATCCTCACTGAACTGCAGGGACGCCGGCATCTGACACCATCTCCGGTCGCTTCCCTCGTGACGTGTTTTCCGGCACCGGTGTCCTCCTCCCCTATTCTATGCGCATGCATGCAGAATCGAAAATTCCATGTCACTGCTGCTCGCCCGCACCCGCACAAGACCCCGCCAGGCTGACTTCCAGGTGCGGGCAGAGCAGAGAGGAGCCAGACCGACAAGACTCCCAGACTAGGGAGGCAGTCAGGTGCGCGCAACCCCGAGACTACGGGGATTCTTATTTAGAGCTCTGGCGCGCCCTCAGCACCAGTTCATGACCTTAGACAGGGACCCCTGCCCCACTAGGCTTCCTTAGGGACAGGAAACACATTGAGGCCGAGGAGGAGGGTTCTTCTTTTTATCCTCAGGTTTCCTGTTCCTAGGGGCAGAGTCCCTCTGTCAGGTGGTGCGGTCATGGCGACCGGGAAAAACATAAATTACTCTTACCGGTAATTGTTTTTCGTTGAGCCCATGATGGCACCTTTGGAGAGACCACCTCCTTTCTCAGGACAGGAAACAGGAACTGGAAACAGTTTGCATATAAGGACCATAGGAGCTGCTATTCTCCAGTTCTTAAGAAAGTATCAAGGAGTAACAACACAAAAGGAATTATCAATGAATAATAATCAACCATAACCTACATACATAGCTAGGAAATAATATATCTTCCCTTTTTTATTTAAACTTATTTTTTTTTACATATAACATGGGAGGGAATTAGTAGGTGCCATCATGGGCTCAACGAAAAACAATTACCGGTAAGAGTAATTTATGTGTTCCCTATCGCCCATGATGGCACCTTTGGAGAGTGAGTAGACTAGACTAATAATTAGGGGGGGGGGGGGACTACTGCCTGGAGAACTTTCCGACCAAATTAAAGTTCCTCATCTCTCATTTGATTCAACCTGTAGTGTTTGTAAAAGGTATGTGGTGAACTCCAGGTGGCTGCTCTGCAGATCTGCTGAATAGAAGCTGAGGCTCTTTCTGCCCAGGATGTAGAAACTGATCTGGTAGAATGAGCACTAAACCCTGAAGGGGGATTTAGATTTGCAGAAGTGTATGCTAACTGGATGGATTGTTTTATCCACCTCGCCACAGTAATAGGAGCAGCTGCTCTACCTCTATTCGGCCCCTGAATTTGAAGTAACAACTTAGGCGATAGGCGCCAATCTTTAGATATCTCCAAATAATGAAGAAGACATCTCCTAACATCTAGACAATAGAATTATTTTTCCTTGTCATTTTTAGGATTTTCACAGAAGGAAGGTAGAATCACAACTTGAGTTCTATGGAAGTCAGAGACCATCTTGGGGAGAAAGGCTGGATCAGGAGACAACACCACTCTATCATTAAAGACAGACAAATAGGGCTGGTTAATAGAAAAACTAGTAATTTCCCCAACCTTCCTGGCGGACGTGACTGCCAAAAGAAACACAAGCTTAAAGGTAAGAATCTTTAAGGGAACCTCAACTAATGGCTCAAAGGGAGTTTTAGTGAGACTATTTAGGACAATATTTAAGTCCCAAGGTGGAACCAATGGTCTAACCCACGGAGACATCCTAACTGCTGCTGATAATCTTTTTATCCAGGGATGTTCCGCTAGTTTATAATCAAAAAGAGCACTAAGTGCTGACACTTGAACTTTTAAAGTACTGGGTCTGAGCTGTTTATCTAGACCCGCTTGCAAAATATCTAAATATTTTTGGGATGTCAGGAGTTTTAAGAACATCAATAGGGTTTTGCATGAATCTACCAAAGGCTTTCCAAGTTCTTAAATAAATTTGAGAAGTTACCTTTTTTCTGCTCGCCAACAGAGTAGTAATAACACGATCAGAAAGACCCCTTTGTTCTAAGATGCCCCGCTCAACAGCCATGCCGTCAGATGCAGATTGGAGGTCTTGGCATGCATAACTGTACCCTGATGTAGAAGGTTCGGGGACTCTGGAAGGATCCAGGGATCTGACACTGACATCATCCTCAACCAGGTGAACCATACCCTGCGGGGCCAGAATGGGGCAATGACCACTACTCTCGCCCTGTCCTCTCTGATCTTCCTTAGGACTCTTGGAAATAACCTGACTGGAGGGAAGGCATAAAGAAGTCCCCTGCACCAATTCTGTGAAAAAGCGTCTATCCCTAGGGGGTGATCCGCTGGGGACAGGGAGAAAAAATCCTTTACTTTCCTGTTGGCCTTTGAGGCGAACAGATCTATGCGTGGAGTACCCCAACGTTGACAAATCTGGAGAAAAATCGTCTGATCTAATTCCCAATCCCCTTGGTTCAGGCGATGTCTGCTGAAATAGTCCGCCACCTTATTTTGGGACCCCTTTAGATGGAGAGCAAACAAGGAGCTGAGATGCATCTCTGCCAGTCTGAAGATGTGATGACAAGTTCTCATGAGGGAAGGGGATCTGGTACCCCCCTGATGATTTAAGTAGGCGACTACTGTGGAATTGTCTGACAGAACTTTTAGGTCTTTTCCACCAAGCAGAGGAACGGATTGAGAGATGGTGAACAGGACTGCCTTCAATTCCCTTAGGTTCTGAGATTCTCTGGAAATCTCCTGACTCCATTGACCCTGAAGGATTAAGGATTCTCCGTGGGCTCCCCACCCCTGGGGGCTTGCGTCTGTAGTAAGGCAAAATTAGTTCTTTTTTACCCAATAAATGCTCTTTTCTAGATTCACCAGATTTAACCACCAGAGAAGGGACCTCATTACTTGGGCTGAAGGGTTCATGTAAGTGTCTAGTGAATTGGGGACTCTGTCCCACTGGCTCAGGATTTGTTCCTGTACCCTTCTCGAATGGTACTGAGCCCATAAAACCACTGGGATACAAGAAGTTAACAGGCCCAGGACAGACATGGCCTCCCTTATGGGGAGCTCCTTTAGTTTCAGTAGCTTAGACACTTTCTGCCTGAACAAAATCACCTTGGATTGGGGAAGAAAGGAGATTTGATGGGAGGAATCCAGGCCTATCCCCAGGAATGTGCATACCTGAGAAGGGACCAGGTGGGATTTGTCTAGATTCACTTCCCACCCTAGTTTCAACAGAATTTTTTGAGTCTGAAGAACCTGCCGAATCAAGAGCTCCTCCGAGTCTGACACCAAAAGGAAATCGCCTAAGTACAGAACTATGACTATATTTTGTTCTCTTACGTGGACCTTCAGCTCGGCCATAAGTTTGGTGAAGACTCAGGGAGCCTGTCATAGGCCAAAGGGAAGTGCCTGAAACTGGAGGTGAAACAGGCAGGTTCCCAAGACTACCGCCACCCTTAAATATTTTTGATGACCTTGGAAAATCGGGACATGATAATATGCGTCCCTCAAGTCCAAGGTGACCATAAAACAGTTCTGGTTCAGGTTCAGGATAGCTGATTGAATCGTTTCCATCCGAAATTTCTGGTACTTCAGGAAATGATTCAATAGCTTGAGATTTATTATAGTGCGGAAGGAGCCATTGGGCTTTCTTACCAGGAAGAGCATGGAGTAGAATCCCAGACCTCGCTTCTCTGCTGGAACCTGAACCAGAACTCTCTTCTGAATCAAGGAGAAAACTTCTTTCTCCAGGACAGCTTGTTTCTCTGGAAACTTTCGGAGATCTGTTGGAACAAATCTGGGAGTCGGGAGGTGAACATGAAACCTCTGCTTCTTCTCTGGCCTCGCCACTGCCTGGCCCCTTATGAACCTCTCTGAAATCCCACCCTTCCTCTCCCACAAAAGGGCATCTTGTTCTGGTTGGGGAAGGAAGGGATCAAGGGAAAGGCCTTCTTCCTATCTGCTGCTTTCTCTAAGACCAGATCTAAATCAGTCCCAAAAAGAAAGGAACCTTCACAAGGTATAGCACATAATTTAGATTTGGAGGTAAGATCCTTTCCACTCTTTAACCCAAATAGCCCGTCTGGCAGAGTTGGCACAGGCCGAGGCTTTAGCGGATAGTCTTAGGGTGTCTGCAGAAGCATCCGATATAAAGTCTGCCGCTGCTGCCACGGTAGGGATTGATTGAAGCAATTGGTCTCTAGGAGCACCATCCCTGATCTGCTCCCCCAGCTGATCAATCCAGACTTTTAAAGATGTTGCCACAGATGTGGTAGCAATAATTGGTCTGAAGGAGCCTGCTGCTGCTTCCCAGGCTCTTTTAAGAAATCCATCAGCCCTTCTGTCCATTGGCTCCTTTAGAGAGCCGGCATCCTCAAATGGTAGGGCTGCTTTTTTAGACATCTTAGCTACAGGTGGATCAATTCTAGGGGACCTATCCCAATTGACGGTGAATTCTTCCTGAAAAGGATATTTTCTCTTAATAATGCTCGGTACTATAGCATACCTCTTATCTGGTCTTTGCCATTCAGACTTTATAATAGAGGTCAAAGAGTCATGCATTGGAAACCCAATCATTTTGTGGGGTGTAAGGCCTTCATACATGCGATCTTGCACAGATAAAGGCTCAATCCTATCATCAAGCTTCATGGTAGATCTGACCACTCTGACTAGACCGTCCACATTTTCAGTAGGAAAAAGAGCACCGCTATGAACCTCCTCCAAAATTTCTGACTCTTCATCCAAATCACCTTCTTCCAATTCAAAAAAAATCTCTTTGCTCTGAAAAACCAGGTACAGAAGAATGGATGGCTATAGTGGAATAACTAGGCTCTGGCTGCACGGATGACCAAGTGGACATACAGGCCTTAATCTCTTCTCTGACTACCTCCTAAATAATAATTTGGATCCAGCTTCTTTCTACAAAGAACACACTCTTTACTCTTACATTTAGCCTTCCTAGGCGTTTCCTTAGCCTAAAACAAATGAACAAAAACTACTATTAAAAAGGTTGCAAAAAAACTTCATGGGACAGGTGTCCCCTTACCCCACCATAGTACCGGTTCGGCTGTTACAGCAGGCTCCATTTCAATGTGGGTCGCTTGTTCCATAAGTCACTGACTTTGGAGCAAGCACCTCTCCTGGATCCTGGAGAGGTACGGGACTGGCTGGGCTCCCCTCCATTTTAAATCCCCCGCCGGATTCCGCCCTTCCCGGTCAGAAGCCGCAAGGACTTCCCTCTCCGGGTACTTGGAATAGGCCGCAGCACCCCCTTTCTCCTCCCAGTGAAAGTGCACTATTGTGACGTGCACTGAATACGTAGGCACGTCACGCAACTTGCGTGCGTGCGCACGCAGACTCCGCCCCCCTCTTCCCGGAAGCAAACGCCGCCAGATCGCAAACACTAGGCCGCGCCGCAAGAGGAGGAGGAGAAGGCTGCATGCACCTGCCGGAGGGAGCGAGAGGGACCGGCAGAAGTGCGCCATGCGCGAGACGGGGAGAGGTTGCCCAGGCTTAGCGGCTGCCCCCATACGAAGGTCTTTAAGCCGCTTGCAGGTACCCTGTATGTCCCAATTAGACCAGGGCCCCCACAGTCCCCATACTTACATGCAAACTTCCCGAAGTACGGGACCCGTCCCGGTTACCATCCGCAGGACAGGAAACAGAACTGGGGAATAGCAGCTCCTATGGTCCTTATATGCAAACTGTTTCCAGTTCCTGTTTCCTGTCCTGAGGAAGGAGGCGGTCTCTCCAAAGGTGCCATCATGGGCGATAGGGAAAATAGGGATTGGATAGTGCAGTGTTAGGCCTGATAGGCAGCTATAAGTTTCCCTTGGCTTAAAGGGGAACTCCGGTGGAAACAAGTGGAAAACAAATGTTTTCAAATCAACTGGTGCCAGAAAGTTAAACAGATTTGTAAATTACCTCTATTAAAAAATCTGAAGCCTTCCAGTACTTATCAGCTGCTGTATAATACAGAGACATTTGTGAAGTTTTTTCCAGCCTGACAACAGTGCTCTCTGCTGACACCTCTGTCCATGTCAGGCACTGTCCAGATTAGAAGCAAATCCCCATTGAATACCTCTCCAGCTCTGGAGTTCCTGACACGGACAGAGGGGTCAGCAGAGAGCACTTCCTGTGAACACAACAGTTTAGTGTGAGCAGCGTGCGGGTGTGTCCCTTGTTGAGCTCCACAAACTTCCAGCAGATCAGACCAGAGCAGGTGATCCATCCGCCTTCCCAGGAGTGTGTCAGGCTCCTGGGGAGAGCCTCCCTGCATGGAGCCCAGGGCCTCCACCTCCCATTCTTCAAGGCTGGCGGGGGGGGGGGGGGGGGGAAAGCAAACAGCAACAGCCATTCCGGTCCGGGGGAGAAGATCTGGCAGAGTCTGCAGTAATGCAGGCTCTGCTCCCCCGGCAACGGGTGCAAGCCAGAAATCTGGTGGAAGGAAGGCACGGAGGAAAAGCTTGGAAATGTGGGCTGAGAGAGGGCCCAAGGAATCGAGCGCAATATACTGCTCCCGCATGGCCGCACGGTTTGCGGAATATGACCAGTGTGGCAAGGAGATGAGGATGGCCAGAGAGGAACTTCGTGTTGCTCAGAACCTGGCGAACACAGCATCCAAAAAGAATAGGCCAGAGCTGAAAAAAAGGATTACGGCTCTGAAGAGTGAGATTGCAAAGCTGGACGAGAGGAGAGCAGAGATACTTGAGGGGAGCGGTCTCTTAAAGGAGAAGCTGGTGAATGGAGACCGGTTTGCCGCCATGAAATCCCCAGGTAAGGAGGAGGTGGATGATGGGGAGAGTAGTGGCGGTGAAGAAAGTGAGGATGGTGGTGAAGGTGTAAAGGAGGTGGAAGAAAATTCACAAGTGGTGGAGATGGATGCTGTTCCTGTAGCTACTCCCTGTGACACCCAAGACAGCTACATCGAGCCAGCACAGGTGGCACTACCATCAAGTGATAGTGAGGAGGATGATGTGGAGAGTGAGGCTGGGGGTGTATTAAGGGCGATTGTTATGCAGGAGTCCCCAGCCCACCTCCAGAACTTTACCTTTGGAGACGACCAGTGTGAGGATGTGGTGGTGAAACGTAAGGCAAAGAAACAAAAGACCCAGGAAACAGTGCAGTACGTGTTTGTTCCTTTCCAGCAGTCTAGGCCAGCTGCAAAGCTGGTTCAGGCTGCTGGGTCCCCCAGACTGCCAGACTCTGTTTCTGTGGTGGAACGGAGCCAGCATAGGGGATACAGCATGGCGTCAGAAAAGGCTGCGGACGCAATAGATATGAAGCCCACCCATCTTGCCGTAGGGAGGGGCATGATGGGCTCATGGTGGGCAGTGGCGGGGTAAGCTATGCTGCCGTGTGCTCGGGGGGCGGTTCCCCGAGTGCTGTGGGCATTACCGGCACTGCGGGGCACTTCACTGTGAGGGGGGGGGAGTGTCCGGGTGCCGGTGGAGGAGAGTGGTAGGTCTGTGTGCTTGGGGGGCGGTCCTCCAAGTACTGTGTATTCTGTGGGCGCTGTGGGGCACTCCTCTGTGAGGGGGGGGGAGTGTCCGTGCGCCGGCAACATCCACAGAGCCCGTGCAGTCGGGCAAAGCAGGTGCTGGCACTGTGGGAGGAGCTGGGGTGTGCCCGGAGATGCAGCCCCAGACTCCGGAAGTGACTTCAGCCAAGGAGAAGGAACTATCAGCATCGACCCCGGCAGCTAAGCAAGAAAAGAAAAGTGTAATAAAACCTGCAACACTACAAGTCCCAGCCAGCCCAGAATCTGTTAGTCAGCATAAGAGTGCAGGATGTGAGAATGAGCGTGGAAGTGTTGTGGATAAGAGTAGTGTCAGTGGAGTGAAGGATGGTGGGAGTAGTTGTGGTATGAATGGGAGGTCTGGTATGGATGGAAATAAAGATGGGAGTAGTGGTGTGAGTGGTTATGCTGATGGTTCTGGTTCTGGTCCGGCTGCCCCCCCGGTAGTGACTGCTCCTAGGAGCTATGCTAATGTCACTGCCGGGGGTTCAGGGGGGTCCTCATCTCCGTCCGGCCCTGGGGGCCATTTGCAACAGCGCCTCCTGGAGGCTCTACGCAGGGGTGACAGGTCGATCCAGGTAGAGGGAAGGGGTGAGGTCGACCTGTCTTTCTGGATAGAGAGGCATGGTTTGGGGGCTTTCCGAGAGAGGAATGGGGAGGTGGTCTGGTCCCTCCCGACATCCGGGCAGGACAATAACCGTAGGAATGTGGTCCGTCTGATTTGGAGGGGCGAGGATGCGTGCCCACCTCGCGCAAAAGTGGTTGAGCTCCTCCTGCAGATGGAATTCAGGGCGAATAACATCTTTGCTCTGATTCACCCCTATGGTTCGTCTGAGTTTGACGTCAGTTTCGTTCGGCCGGAGGGTCTTGAACTCTTCTGGTCGAACTACGAAGTGGCGAAGAACGAGCCCGGCTGGCGGGATTTCGCCGTAAAGGCGATTTCCCATCAGAACTCTGTCAAGAAAGTGACCGTTTTGACCCGTAACGAGTCGCTTTCTTGTTATGACATCATGACCTGGCTCGGACGGTATGGGGATGTGACGGACATGCCCAAGAAAAACTTTGATGAGCACGGGATCTGGTCCGGGGCCTGGACGTTTTCCGTCAAACTCAAGCGTTCAGGGAGTACAGCTGCCCACATTCCGTCAGCCGCCTTCCTTGGACGTGACAGGATCCAGGTCTTCTACCAGGGGCAGCCTAAGGTCTGTCACAGGTGTGGCAGCCCCACCCACTTTAGCGCAGCCTGTACTGTGCAGGTCTGCGCTTTGTGTGGTGGGGTGGGTCATCTGGCCGCATCCTGTCGGCAGATCCGGTGCCACCTGTGTGGTGTCCTCGGACACCCTTTCAGCCGTTGTCCTAGCGCCTTCGCCCGTGCAGCGGCCGCTCCGGCTGAGGAGAGCTGTGAAGTTGCCTCGGCTGGGGAGGGCACGGGCAGGGATGGGGGCGCAACAGGGCTAGTGAGGAGGAAAAAGGGCCCCGCCAAACTAAGGCGGGAGGAAAATCGGAGGAGGAGTAGGGAGCTGGAGAGTGCCCAGGTGGTGGGGGTAGCTCCAGCCCCTGCTCCAGAAGCTGGCCCTGTAACCACTGAAGCCCTGGAGGAGGACGTGCTGGATGAGGAGGTCAGGAGGCTGCGCAAAGAGGAGGGCAATATGGCCGACACTTCCGATACCTCCCACTTTGAAAGTGTGGATGAGGAGAGTGGAGAGAGGCCTAAAAAGAAAGACAAGGGCAAAAGGAAAGGGAGAAAGAAGAGGTCAGAGCCCTCTGTTCCCTGTACTACAGGCCAGATCCAAAACGGAAGCCTGATTGCCTCCCCTCTGATTGACCTGTCAAACCGGTACCTCGTCCTCGATACCATCTCCTCCCCCTCCTTGGAGGGTGAAGGTGAGGGCGGGGTGCCTAGGGAGAAGGAGCCTCTGGGGGGAACTGGGCCCTGTCCTATTGAGGCTCCTTCCTTGGAGGGCAGGGCTAGACCGGGGCCGGACGTAGACGGGGATCAAATGGACCAAACTGAATAAAAAAAAAGAACTAAGAGTGGTCCTGCCCTCTCATCTTCTTCGGGGGATGAGGGGGCTAAAAAGAAGGGAAAGAAAAAGTAAAGGGTGTGGCCGTCTAATTTAATCACCCTGTATGGCGGCACTCACCCCCTTGACGCTGGCATCTATTAACTGTGCCAGCATAAAGTCAGATACAGCTAGATTCGCAGCCTTTGATTTTCTCGGCCGCGTTGAAGCCGACATTTTCTTTTTACAGGAGACCAGGTTGTCAGATCTAGCCTCCCTGGTAAAAGCCAGGAGAGAGTTGAGGTGCGGTTCCTCCCACTGGTCTCTTGCGGCTGAGCCGTATAGTGGGGTGGCGGTCCTTTTTACCGCTCCTGTTGAATGCCGACGGGTTATTGAATTAGAAATGGGGAGGTGCCTGATCTTAGATGTCTTCATGAAGGGACAAGAGCTTCGGCTCATTAACATCTACGCCCCGCAAACTAAGCGGGCCGTAAAGATCTCTTTATGAGGATTAAGCCCTTTCTTTTTACGAGTCGGCAAGTGATCTTTGGAGGGGACTTCAATAATGTCACGAGGTCCCAAGATCGGAGAGGCTCCAATGGTCTGCTGAATTGTGATAGTGTGGCACTGATTAGCATAACAAGAGAAGCTCGCCTAGAGGACGCCCACATCCGGAGCCCCTCGGGCCACGCGGGTTTCACCTATCATCAAGGTAGTCGCAGGTCTAGGATAGATAGGTTTTATTTAAAGGAGGAAGCCGTCTCTTCTGCAGTGTCCGTGGTTGAGGTGGAGTTCTCCGATCACTGTATGATTTTGTTTTCCCTGAATGTTTCAGAGACCCCCCGGATGGGAAAAGGTTATTGGAAGCTGAATTCGTCCCTCCTGGAGGAAGCGGAGATAAGACAGTCCTTTGAGGATTTTCTTCAGAGTCAGGTACCTTTACTGGACCTATGTAGTAGTATGTCAGAGTGGTGGGAGATATTCAAGAAGCGGGTTGCGGGGTTCTTCCGCCAGCTCTCGAGCCTCAGGTCCCTGAACAGGTATCGCTTGTATCAGGGTCTGAGGAGGAAACTCGAGCTTCTCGTCTTGACTGGAGGTAGTCGAGAGGATATCTCCAGAGTGAAATCCTTGCTGATGAGGTGTCAGTACGATAGACACGCATCTTTGGTTTCTGAGAGGGATTACGGGAAGTACCGCTCGCCCGACCCTTACAGAAACTGTAAGATGTCAGTGAGTAGTAAAGTCATTTCAGGACTGATTGATAGTACAGGATCTCTGAATCGGTCCAGATCAGGGATCTTGGAGGTCGTCAGATCCTTCTACTCGCACCTCTTGGAGAGGAAGGATCTAGATCGAGACAGGATGTCGGTTTTCCTGACTGAAACCATTCCTGAGCCAGGGGTAGACCCCTCTCTTGATGTTTTGGCAGAAGAAATCAGGGAAGAGGAAGTGAGACTGGCGATCGAGGGGCTCGCCCCCAAGAAGTCGCCAGGTCCGGATGGCTTAACATCCGAGTGGTACAGGACCTTTAAGGAGTCTTTAGCTCCCCTCTTGACTGAGGTATTCAATGAGTGTCTCTCCTCGGGTACTCTGCCGAAGTCAATGAGGAGGTCAGCCCTGATTCTTCTGTCAAAGGGTAAAGATCCTAGCCAGATTGAGAATTGGAGGCCCATAGCTCTTCTCAATACGGACAGGAAGCTTCTGGCCAAGATACTGTTTAATCGGCTGGTGAAGTTTGCACCCCGGCTCCTTTCGGGGGCTCAGCACTGCTCTGTTCCAGGCCGAAGCACCTTAAGTGCTGTCCTTAGTGTCAGGGAGGCAGTGGAGCGGAGTAGTGCAGGTCTTTGGAAGGGGTACTTGCTGTCCTTGGATCAGGCCAAAGCATTTGATCGGGTAAACCACGAGTACCTATGGTCCGTCCTCCTGAGATATGGCTTACCAACTACTTTTGTTAATTGGCTTAAGATCTTGTATGCAGGGGCAGAGAGTTTCCCGCTGGTGAACGGGTGGTCTGGCCGCTCTTTTGAGGTGGGGTCCGGAGTCCGTCAGGGTTGTCCTGTGAGCCCGCTTTTATACGTGTTCGCAATCGATCCCTTCATCCGGAGGGTAGATTGTGGGCCGTTGGCAGGAGTCGGGATGAGTCTGGCGGAGCCGGCTGTCACCCAGAGAGTGGTGGCGTACGCTGACGATGTCACTATTTTCGTCTCCACGAGAGAGGAGGTCGATGTGGTGATGTCGGAGGTGGACCGCTACTCGGAGGCATCCGGGTCTAAGATCAACCGGGATAAGTGTGAAAGTCTCTGGCTGGGAGGGGGGGATCCCATGTTTGATCTCCCGGACACCCTTCCAGGGCCCCAAGAATCAGCAAAAGTCTTAGGCATCACATTCGGCCAGGATGATTATCCCACCAAAAACTGGGATGGTAAGCTCCAGGATGCCGCTCAGAAGGTGAACCAGTGGAAGGGTTAGTCTATGACCCTCAGGGAAAGGGTACACCTGATCAAATCGTACCTGCTCCCCTTGTTTATCTATCTGGGCAGTGTATGTATCTTGCCAGAGGCTTACTACACTAGGATCTACAGCCTGTTTTTCCAACTGTTATGGGGGAACAGGATGAACCTAGTCAAGAGGGAGGTTACGTACCGCACGAGGAGACTAGGGGGTTTATCTATGGTAAACCCTGTGGTGTTCTTTACGAACACCTTCTTGAAAGCCAACATCGCAAACCTCTGGTCAGAGAGGGCTTCTCCATGGGTACTCTCCTGCAGGGAATGGTTTCGGCCTTTCTTCCAGGAATGGGAGACAGGAGGGCAAGTGAAGGACCTCCGTACGCCCCATGGATATCTTCCGGCTTACGCTACCCCGACTCTGAAGGCGATACGTCGGTGGGGTCTGGGAGTGTGGGAGATCAGGACCCAGTCAAGGCAGTTCCTTGACAAACTGGTTCTGTTGACCCACTTCCAGAAGCCTCTGGCGCTCAGGGACTGCCCAGGTCGGGATCTGAGGGTGGGGTTGTATCTTTTGAACATGAAAAGGATCCCCCAGAAGTTTTGGGACTTGGCCTGGCGCTGCTTTCAGGGGAAGCTATATGTAAGGGACAACCTGAAGTGTAGGAACTCTGATGACCGGGGATGTCCCCGAGAAGAGTGTGGGGACACGCTGGAAAGCATGGACCACTTCCTGCTTCATTGTCCCTTTAATATAGGGGTTTACAACCGGGTGGGCGCTTCCATCGGTTGGAGTCAACTTGCCGGCCTTACCTATCCGGAGTGGGCTTATGGGGCATTCAGGTCCCTGGGTGGCCGAGACCGGGGCACTTTATTCTTAGTTAGTTTAGTGGTTAGGTACTACACGTGGAACGCACGGTGTTTAGTGTCGACCCAACAGAAAATCCTCTCTGAGGTGGAGGTCTGTAGGAATATCACCGGTGACCTTGGGAAGATCAGGTCTTTGGAGTATGGCAGTCTTGGTACCAGTAGGGCTTCTCTCCTATGGAGAGGGTTTTCTTTTGATGTGCCCTAGGTACTAGGCCCTTAAGGTGAAGTACCTTATTTTGGCCAGGGATAGTGTATAAATCTTAGGGTGAGTATAGGGTCAGTTTCATGAAGGGATAGTGATAGGGTTAGAGGTTGAAAGGTAGAGGAATTTAAATTTAATTTTATCAGGATTGCCATCCTTCTTCCTGGTGGGGGGCTATGCATGTCACCTTAGCCTTTTGTTTTGTTTTCTATGGATGGATTGTAAAGGGCTTGCAGGCAACCAAACTTGGGCCTTGTGGTTTTTGTGTATTGTATTGTTAATATTCCTTTGTTGTAGAATATGTATATATTGTTTTGTATATATTGTTCTGTTTACATTAGGTGGGTAGGGGTGTATTTTAGGTTGGGTGGGTTTTTTTTTGGGGGGTGGTGGTGGTGTGTACCGAGGACTGGACTGTTGCAGTATGTACTATTTTGGGGGTCTAGTATGGGTCAGTTGTGGACAAAAACTGTGACCTATGGACTCTGACCCATGTCCAGAGGGAGTGGTGGGTGATGGGATAGTTTAGTATAGGTTGTTTTTCTGTGTTATTAAGTTGTTTGTTATGTATATTCTGTATGATTTTATGTATAAATATATATATATATATATATATATATTTTTTTTTTTGTCATAATTATTTTGTGAGAAAGGCAGTCGGACCAGTTTTCAGTTATTATAGCATAGTGTTAAGAGTACACTATATTTATGTCTGTGTTTATGTTTATGTTTGTGTCCCAGTGTGGATTAGTTTTTGTTTGTGGGTATATGTATGTGTGTTTGGTGGGGGGAAGTTAAATAACAAAAACGAGATATGTGTGTGTGTATATGTATATATGTGTGTATGTGTGTGTATATATATATATATATATATATATATATATATATGTATATATGTGTGTATATATATGTATGTGTGTGTGTGTATGTGTATGTATATATATATATATATATATATATATATATAGTATATAAAAAAGGAAAAAAAATATATAGATGTATAAAAAAAATATATATATTTTGTTATCTAAGTTGGATTATTTTTGTTACGGCAGCTGGCCATATTTTTTGTTTTGTTATTAGGGGGGGGCAGTGTGGTTATGTTTCCTAGTTTGGATATTTTTAGTTTTTGATCCAAGCGAGGAAAGCTTTATTTATGTTCATTAGGTATGTGTGTGTGTGTGTGTGTGTGTTGGACTATAGTAGGTAATGATTTATTGATTTTTGGTTTATCTGGGCTGGCCGGTAAGGAAGGTTTAAGTTGTTATTTTGAGATGAATAGTTTGTTTTTATGTTCAGTTTTGTTAATTTTGTTACAGTGAAATGAACTTGTTTTGTGTTTTGTACTTTTATAATAAAAAAAGAGTGTCAGCAGAGAACACTTGTCAGACTGGAAAAAAATTCACAAATTTCTCTGTAGTATATCTGTAGTTTAGGCAGCTGATAAGTACTGGAAGGGTGATATTTTTAAATAGAAGTAATTTACAAATCTGTTTAATTTTCTGGAGCCAGTTGATTTGAAATTTTTTCCCCCCCACCGGAGTTCCCCTTTAATGACACAGGTCAGTATGTTTAGCTAGTATGCTAGCTTGGTCTTGAGTCAGTGCTAGCTTATTCTTCAGAGTAGGCCCAGTGGCCACAGCTATTCATTACCAGGTAACGCCTTCATTCATAACCAGTTTGTAGATTCTACTGTCATAGTTAGTAGATTCTACTGTCATAGGGTTGTGAGGGTCAGTGTAGTTAGGGTGTGGTATTGTTTATGAGGTTTATGCATTCTATTAACCTACCGGGTTATGTGTTTTGCCCTCTAAAGGCCTGCCCTTGGTTGCGGTTATGGGCACAGTTCAACCGCTGTTTTTAGGTTTAATGTTTTCTATGCAGATACGTAAAACATTTGTGACACAAACACGAGTGGAAGCCCTGTGCACAAATGAAGATAATACAGAGGGGATACACAGTAGGCAGATCATACAGAGACAGGGATATATGAAGGATACAGGGAGTCATATACAGTATGGAGGAGACACCGAGATGGGCAGGATGGATATGGGGAGGATACAGTAGGTAGGATATACAGAGAGAGACAAAGAGTATATGGATGGGTTATAGTAGGGAGGATCTACAGAAAGGGGAAGGGGGTATATGGAGGGGTTACAGTAGGAAGGATATACAGTGAGGGGCAGGGGGGAGGATATTCAGTGAGAGGCAGGGGGTATATGAGGAGGTTACAGTAGGGAGGATATTAAGGGGGAGGGGGTATATGGAGAGGTTATAGTAGGGAGGATATTGAGGGTCCGGGGGCATATGGAGAGGTTACAGTAGGGAGGATATACAGTGAAGGGTAGGGGGTATATAGAGAGGTTATAGTAGGCAGGATATTGAGTGGCAGGGGGTAAATAGAGAGGTTACAGTAGGGAGAATATTGTGGGGTAGGGGGTATATGGAGGGGTTATAGTAGGGAGGATATACAGTGAGGGGCAGGGGTATATATTGAGAGGTAACAGGAGGGTGGATATACAGTGAGGGGCAAGGGGTATATGGAGAGGTTATAGTAGGGAGGATATACAGTGAGGGGAGGGGGGTATATGGAGAGGTTACAGTAGGGAAGATATTGAGGGGCAGAGGGTATATGAAGGGGTTATAGTAGGGAGGATACACAGTGAGGGGCATATGGAGAGGTTATAGTAGGGAGGATATTGAGGGGCGGGGGTATATGGAGGGGTTACAGTAGGGGGATATACAGTGAGGGGCAGGGGATATACAGTAGAGAGGATATACAGTGAGGGGCAGGGGGTATATGGAGAGGTTACAGTAGAGAGGATATACGGTGAGCGGCAGGGGGTAAATGGAGAGGTTACAGCAGAGAGGATATTGAGGGGCAGGGAGGGGTTATAGTAGGGAGGATATACAGTGGGGGGAAGGGGGTATATGGAGGGGTTATAGTAGGGAGGATATACAGTGAGGGGCAGGGGATATATGGAGGGGTTATAGTAGGGAGGATATACAGTGGGGGGAAGGGGGTATATGGAGAGGTTACAGTAAAGAGGATATTGAGGGGCAGGGGGTATATGGGGGGGGGCTATAGTAGGGAGGATATACAGTGAGGGGCAGGGGGTATATGGAGGGGTTATAGTAGGGAGGATATACAGTGAGGGGCAGGGGGTATATGGAGGGGTTATAGTAGGCAGGGTATACAGTAGGGAGGATATACAGTGAGGGGCAGGGGGTATCGTAGGGAGGATATACAGCGAGGGGCAGGGGTATATGGAGGGGTTATAGTAGGGAGGATATACAGTGAGGGGCAGGGGGTATATGGAGGGGTTATAGTAGGGAGGATATACAGTCAGGTGCAGGGGGTATACAGTAGGGATGACATACAGTAAGGGGCAGGGGGTATACAGTAGGGAGGACCCATTTGGAGACGATGCGGTGAGGGGAGACAGGACGCAGCGGGAGGGGACACACGGAGAGCCGCAGCAGGCGCGGGCACTCAGGAGGCGGCGGGCACGTATGCGCGCTCCCACGTCCTATCCGGTGAACCCGCTTTCAGTGGACGCGCCTCCTCCCTGCCCATCTGCCGGGATCCCCCTCTCCTCCTCACACAGCAGGGCCAACACGGCAGCAGTATCCGGGAAGGGAGACGTGCACTCGGAGAGGACGCCGCTGCTCAACCTCCCCGGTCATGGAGACAGGCGGCCGGTGGCCAAACACCTGAGCAGGAGCGGCTGTCAGAAAAAAGACGCAGCTGAGGCCGGGAACAGAGCGGGGCCTCTGCGTTACATGGAGGGAGAGCACCGGAGCGGCGGAGCGCACGTCCATCACTGAAGTCTCAGCTCTCCATATAACGCCATGCATCTGCACCAGGTGCTCACCGGAGCCGTCAACCCAGGGGACAACTGCTACTCGGTGGGCAGTGTCAATGACGTCCCCTTCACGGTAAGGGATTCCCGGGGATGACAGCTTGTTGTTATTCCGAGTGCCAACTAGAGCTCATCCCCTCCCCCGCCTGGGATTCCCCCACTGCCGCCCTGCTCACCTTCTAGTCAGCGCTATAGGGAATGAATGGGGCGGCTGCAGGCCGGGTCTGGATGTGCTCCGTCATGGGGATTGCTGGGGAGGGGGTAGGGCGCTGATCGGATCTGCATTGAGCAGGCGGTGGGCTGTCGGAGCAGGTACAGCAGGACATCTCTCTGCCGATCATCTGCCCTGTAACATGTGTACTGGGATGGCGAGAGGTGTACCAAGGGTGTGCCCACATACAGAGTCATGTCTAATGTGTGCCAGCTATGATCTGCTCCATCATTTGTACACTGGGATGGCTAGAGGTGTACCAAGGCTGTGCCCACATACAGGGTTCTGTTTATAATGTGTGCCAGCTATGATCTGCCCCATCACTTGTAGATTGGGATGGTGGGAAGTGTACCAAGGCTGTGCCCACATACAGGGTTCTGTTTATAATGTGTGCCAGCTATGATCTGCCCCATCACTTGTAGATTGGGATGGTGGGAAGTGTACCAAGGCTGTGCCCACATACTGGGTTCTGTTTATAATGTGTACCAGCTTTGATCTGCCCCATCACTTGTAGATTGGGATGGTGGGAAGTGTACCAAGGCTGTGCCCACATACTGGGTTCTGTTTATAATGTGTGCCAGCTTTGATCTGCCCCATCACTTGTAGATTGGGATGGTGGGAAGTGTACCAAGGCTGTGCCCACATACTGGGTTCTGTTTATAATGTGTGCCAGCTTTGATCTGCCCCATCACTTGTAGATTGGGATGGTGGGAAGTGTACCAAGGCTGTGCCCACATACTGGGTTCTGTTTATAATGTGTGCCAGCTTTGATCTGCCCCATCACTTGTAGATTGGGATGGTGGGAAGTGTACCAAGGCTGTGCCCAGATACAGGGTCCTGTCTATAATGTGTTCCAACTCTGATCTGTTCCATTATTTGTACACTAGGATGGTGTGAAGCAGTAATCTCCAAACTGGACCTCCAGCTGTTTCAAAACTACAACCCGCAGCATGCTTGGAAAGTTGTAGTTTTGCAACACCTGGAGGTGTACAGTTTGGAGACCACTGGTTTGAGTTGTAGCAAGGCTGTGTCCAGATACAGAGTCCTGTCTGTAATGTTTTCTTCAAATATTTGTTTTCTTAAAAATAATAAAAAATCTAAGTGAAATATATATTTGGGTTATGGGGGTGATCTTTCAGATGACACCCAAATACTGAAAGTTCCAGACATGAAAAAGCATGCAATAACCGGTGGGCAGAAGTTTGGCAGATGAGTCTGTTTGAGGCTACCATATAGTGCTGCACAGATACTTTGGCCACTACACAGATCAAGCAGCCAAAGATCGCTGTGTCACCCTCCAGGGACTGGGCTGCATCGCAGATAATGTAAGCACATTGCAACCTGTAAGTGGTCACAACAGCCCTAATCTGGCAGTCATCAAAAAATCTGACGTGTGCTGCCCCCATTTGTATGTATCGCGGTGCCCGCATTCAGTGTCCCCCCCCGCTGTCACGTGATCTCAGCACAGTCTGCAGATAGCAGTGACGCATTTAATGCTGGCATGGCGGGGGGTACAAATGGGCCACACACGTCAGGGAAACCGATAAGAAGCCAAGCTCCCTGTGATCAGCTGTGGTCTCAAACCACACAGAAAAATGGGAAAGGCTTGAGATGAATTATCCATACGGCACAAGAATGCTCAACTTCCATAGGTATAACAATCCAAAAAAAGCATAATCCACTATACAGGTAATTCAAGCACCTCAAAGCCATACATAACTTGATATAATGGGTACATAGGTTCCAAAATCCTGAAATATCCCTTTTAAGGAGTACTCCAGCGCAAAATAACTTATCCCCTATCCAAAGGATAGGGTATAAGTTATAGATCGCGGGGGAGTCCGAGCGCTGGGGCCCCCCGGGATCTCCTGGACAGGGCCGCAGCAGTCTGCAGGAAGGGAAGTTTCATCCCCAGCAGAAAGCCGTGGCAGACACTTATCTCTATGGGGTACATGGAGGCCCCATACCGGAGATCGCGGGGGTCCCAGCGCTCGGACCCCTGCGATCTAGAAGTTATCCCCTATCCTTCGGATAGGGGATAAGTTATTATGCTCTATAGATGTCCTTTAAACATGTACAATTAAAAGTGTTATCCATTTGCTTTTTATTTAACGTAGTTTTAATAGTGCCCAAATGCATTAAAAAGACAAAATGACATTTACTCACCTTTCCAATTCCACGCTGATGTTGGTTTCTTGTTTTAATGTGTTTGGGGCCTAACTCTTTTAAAACATGAATCAACCCTTTAACTTTTTTGGCATGCTGTTGCTCCCTATGTGCTCATCCTTAGTGTTTAGTGGGTGAGGCTTTAGCAGCTTTATCCAAGTTGGTAAGACACTACAGTTCCCATCATGCATTGCTGACATCTGCTCCAGGCAGTTCTCCATCTCCAGCCCCTGTATTCCCCTGGCTGAAGAGTGGGTCTTGGTTAAACTGGCCAAACATTTGACATGTTTCAGCCTAACTTCACAGCAGGACCAGAAAAACCATCTAATGTGTATAGGAGAATTATCAAAACCTGTCCAGAGGAAAGTTGCTGAGTTGCCCATAGCGACCAATCAGATCGCTTCTTCCATTTTTCAGCGGCCTTTTCAAAAATAAATGGAGTGATCTGATTGGTTGCTATGGGCAACTCAGCAACTTTCCTCTGGACAGGTTTTGATAAATCTCCCCCAAAGTGTTTTGTTCAAAGTTGCAGCTTTATAAAAAAAAAAAAAAAAAAATGGCACCAAGTTTAGCATCACTAAGAATTTGGAGTGACAGAATGTCCATACATTAATGACAAACGGTCAGCCTGTTCACCCACACTAAATACACGGTTATAGTGTGGGTGGACAGGAGTCACTTACTGTAATATGTCCAGTAGGTCCTGAGATATGTCCCCCAGAATATCCTCTGCTGAATTCAGTGAATTACGCGCTGGAATAACATCTTTGTGAATCACATCTCTGGAATAACAGAGTAGGGGGTTGAGTGCACATGGATTTTTGTTTATACTCCAGCCGGCCACATTTATTGCAATAGGTATTCCCTGGAGAACCCTTGTACAACATGCATCATTGTTGCATTGGAGATAAGTCCATAAATAGCATCCCCGTAGATGCAGTCAATTACAGGTAAAGCCAATAACGTTGGTTATATTGTGACACTGGTGTTTGTGTAGGGGTGGGGGGGGGGGGTATATTAGGCAGTGACTGAAAGTCAGGTCTTAAATGTGATGTGTTTGAAGCAGGAAAAAGTGTAAGGTGGGTTTCACATGTCCGAAAATGTGCAGTATGCCCAGAAAACACGGGCGGACATTCCGCACATTTGGATGATCTGGCAGGTGCTAGGACCTCTTGGAAATGCGCCGTCTCATAGGAGTCAATGCATTTCTGAGCAGAATCTGCAGAAACAATGGACAAGTCTATTCTTTTTGAAGATGCCGGAATTGGGGTTTCCATGGCAGATGTTTCTGAAATTCTGCCGTGTGCACAGTGCAGCAGAATCCCTTTGAAATCAATGGGACTCTGCTGCAGTGGAATATTCCCTTTTGGAATTCAGCACAGACATAGAAACCAATCAGATCGCTTCTTTAATTTTTCAGAGGCCCTTTTCAAAATGGAAGAAGCAATCTGATTGGTTGCTATGGGCACCTGGGCAACTTTTCCTCTACACAGGTTTTGATAAATTCCCCCCCCATTTGGCCTTGTAAACATACCCTTAGGACCTGAGCGACATTGAATTGTAATGCCTAGATGACTGAGTCAGGACATCTCCAAAACAGTAGGGGAAGATTTATCAAAACCTGTCCAGAGGAAAAGTTTTTGAGTTGCCCATAGCAACCAATCAGATCGATTCTATTCTTTAATTTTTCAGAGGCTTTTACAGAAATGAAAGAAGCGATCTGAAATCTCCCCCAAAGTCTTGTAGGGTATTCCTGGGATGCAGTGGTTATTAATCGCCAAAATTATTCTAAGGACAATCAGGGCAATGGTGCCCCAGTCTCACTGATGCATGTTAGTAGAGGAGACTAGTAGATCTGATCCAGTCCTACAGAACGGCTAACTGTTGTGATAGAGAGGAGCCAGAACATACAGGACATTGCAGCCTGCTAAGTACAGGAATGCCCATGCTGGGCCCTGTTTAGTGCTGAAAGTGCCTTCTTATGACCATCAGAGCTGGACCATGAAGCATTGAGAGTGTCATTCTCTTGGCAATGTTCTGTGTGAAAACCTTGGGTCCTAGAATTCATGAGGATGTTACTGTGACACGCTACAGATCAAGTACACTGCTTTATGGCAGCGCTGTTCCCATAGCATTGGCCTCTAAGGGCAGTATGTTTGTGGAAATGTGAAGCAGACAACAGAGGTTGCACCTGTAAGATGTGTGCTCAACTTACTGGGTTGTGTGCCAGACACAACCACCATTAGGGCTGGGCAGTATGACCAAATGTGTGCGTCACAGTATTTTTTTTTACTTTTGGCGATTCCACGGTATATAACGGAATTTCCTTAAACACCCCACCCACCCCCAATTAATTATCAGCACAGCACTGCCCCCATCGGGATAAATACTCACATATCACCCACAAGTGCTGCCCTCCTCGTCCTGATTGTTGTGGCCGCCGGCGCTGACACTCTATATTGTGCGGTATCCCTATACCCAGGCTGCATAAGGTAAACAAAATAAACTTTAACGCACCTACGTCAGCCTTACGCTGGGGAAGGGAACTGTTATGTAAGAAGCCAGCTTCTTACATGACAGTGGGCTCAGCCTATCACTGGCCGAGGCGGAACATCGCTGCGGCCGGTGATAGGCTGACGGCTCCCGTCCCCAGGAAGCAAGTGAGGCCGGTACCGGACCAACCAAAGTTTATTTTGTTTTTTTGCAGCCCGGGCATAGGGGTGCCACACAGTATAGAGCAGTAGTCTTCAACCTGCGGACCTCCAGATGTTTCAAAACTACAACTCCCATTCCGATGGCTGTCCGGGCATGCAGGAAGTTGTAGTTTTGCAACATCTGGAGGTCCGCAGGTTGGAGACCACTGGTATAGAGTGTCAGTGCCGGCGGCCGCAACAAACAGGACAAGGAGGGCAGCGCTTGCGGGTGACATGTGAGTAGTACCCTGATGGCACAGTGCTGGGCTGATAATTAATTGGGGGGGGGGGGGGGGCAGAACAGATCTCGCAGGTCACATAGGATTAGTTCCCTGATGTGGGGACAGCGCAGCGCTGGGCTGATTCATTCATTCCCGAGGGGGAGGGGCCAAACCGGTATTGCGGTATGGGTTAAAATTCATATCGTACAAAAATTTCAGTATTCGGTATGAATCGGTATACTGCCCAGCCCTAACCACCATGAAGCGCTTGTATGTTATAGATTGCGAAGCTGCCTCCCGGGGATCAGACTTGGGTTCCCACATCTGGTCTTAGACATCAGGCAGAAGACAGGAAAAAAATCTGGGTATTCAGGTGCATGCCGCAGAATTGAATAGGCATCCAGTGGTAGGATATATGTTCTTTATTTAGCCAATTCAGACGCATTTCAAGGCTGCTGCCTCTTTTTCAATGAACAGTGGCTTATACATTACATGCACAGACAGGTACTATTTAAAACAGTAAAAGCCTGCGAACGGGTCAGGTGCAGGACCGCCCCATGTGAACTGCGCACACTGGTACAAATCGCACCTGTCAAGATGATGTCTGATAAAAGAAGAACGTTCCAACATATGTCTCTATGTATGGGCAATGCTTGTCGGCAACAATTCATTAAAAAGTATGTATAACTTCATATAAAATACATGTTTGCTGACATGTATTCTGAATTAAAAATTCAATTTTGTGATGTGAAGGTAAAACTGTAACAGGGGCATGAATTTGCTACATTGGTTGGGACCGGGACGTGGCTGTATCAGTGAATATTTCAGAGCATAGAATGTATACTGTAGATATGAGAACGGTGTTTAGTTGCGCTCAGGATATGCGCAGCAAGAGTGGTGGGTGAGAGAGTAACATTGCAGACGGGAAGCCAAGATTTCTGCGGTTAGATTGTGCGTGGCAGGGACTATAACAACTCCTATGGGCACATGTGCTGGATAAAGTAAGTGTGTATCCACATCAAATTGAAATTTTAAAGGGGTAGTGAATGTGGGGAGAGAATGATGATTTCGTGGAGCCGGTCTTCATGTTACAATGGTGTATAGCAGGGTATATTATGGTAGTGCACAGCAGAGTCTCTATATTTCGGTGGGGCATAGTAGGGGTTATGACAGATATTATAGGCTGTGCGAAGGAGAATATTACAGGGTATTTAGATTCCTGTATAAAGATTAGTGTATTGGATGATCGCTGCTGGAAATCGGGGATGATGAATGTGATATTATATATACAGTTTGGGAGTAGGTGATTTGATCGGGACTAATGTTGATAACTAGCCCGCTGCTCTGGACTGACTCAGAGCGAGCAGTTGTATGGGGATGCTTGTATTTTATATATAAAGGGTGATACCACAATATATATGGGGAAGTGTACGGATATAGGACCGGTGTTTATATGATGTTATATTGGGGGTAATCACTAGTATAGGGTGCTTGTTGTGCAGGCCTGATGTCTTTAGGCATGATGTCATTGCCTACACTTGGCTCATCATAGCAGGGCCTATGACAACTCCTAATGGCTAATACATACATTTGGAGTATACAGATAATATCGGTATATAAGTGGGTGTAGTGAGAGTGAGCACTACTGAAATGTTTTGCTGTGCAGGCGTGGTGTTAGTGCCTGCTCTTTGATGTATATAATGGGAGTTATGACAATTCCTAGGTCTATGAGTGTGGGTGTATTAATGGATATTATCAATAATAATACGGAAATTTGGAAAGTGGAGCGGAGTGACACAATATGCAATGGATGGATGGGGTTAATCTAGACATTTTCTAGACATTCATTGAGACCTGAGGGGTAAAGTGTATTCATCTTATAAATCCAGTAGGATTCATGTTTACACAGTTGTCCAAAACGGTCCTCCGCATCTTCTGGAATCTGCTCCAATGCTGTCACAGTGAATTCTTTGAAGCTGCTGTTATGGGCCTCCATTGTGTCTCGACACGCTATGTTTTTGGTATTGGTGAGTGACATTATATCTGTGCCCATTGAATCTGGTTCTAAGTTGCTGAGACGTGTGACCAATGTATTGTAGATGGCATGTGCACACTATTAAATAAATGACGTGGGTAGAGCTGCAGTCCATGCGAGTTTTTATTTGGAATGTTTCCCCTGTCTGATTGCTGTTAAATGTAGTCACTCGGTCTCTGATGCTGTCATATAACTTGCAGTTTTTTTTATGGCACTTCAAACACCCCCTAATGGATCCAAGTGTTTTGCTGCGTTTCCCCTGGTTTATTTTCTTCAAACTACTTGGTGCAATATTGTTTTTAACAGTTCTGGCCCTTCTGTATGTGAAACCAGGTTTGTCTGGTAGGATTTTTTTTCAAGATGGGATTGTGTTGTTGGATCTTCCAATGTGTCTTTATTACATTCCCGATGGTTTTGAAGCCTGTTGTATAGTCAGTAATGAAATTAAACTTAAAGGCTGTTTGGTCAGTTTTCCCAGTACTTGGAGGGTGATCCTTGTGCGGGATTTTACAGTTTTTTTATATGCGTTTTTAATTATGTTTTTGGGGTACCTTTTTTCCTTTAATCTTTTTTCTATGGTCTTGCTCTGTAGTTTAAAGTCAGATTCTTTGGTGCAGTTCCGGCTTACTCTATAGAACTGCCCATAGGGTACTACTCTTTTCTTCCATTTGTGGAAGTGGCAGCTTCTATGGTCAAGGAGACTGTTGCAATCCACCATTTTGAAGTATGTTTTATTGGTAATTTTTGTTTTCTTCTGATGTTAGTATAAGATCAAGGTATTCAATTTCTTCTTTTTTGCATTTACCCGTTAGTGATAAATTCCGTTTGTTGCTGTTTAAGTACTGAATTCATTGAATTATTTCTGTCCCATCCCAGATAAACAGCAGGTCGTCTATGTAACGTTTGTAAAATATAATATGTCTACTCCAAGGGTGTGGTTGGTAAATAACCTTATCTTCAAAGTCTCCCATGTAAAGATTGGCAAATGATGGCGCAAAATGCGTGCCCATCGCTGTCCCGGTAGTCTGCAGGAATATTCTTTGTTCGAACCCAAAGTAGTTGTGTGAGAGAATGAAGGCAATACTGTCCGTTATGAAGGTTTTTATTTCTGGTGGCATGGACTGATCGGTGAATAGTACAGATGTAATTACTTTGAGTGCGAGATGGTGGGGGGATATTTGAGTACAGGGCAGACACATCCAATGTGGCCCACATGATGCATGGTTTCCATGACAATGGTTCCAGTAGTCTTTGCTTCCCGTCTGCAATGTTACTCTCTCACCCACCACTCTTGCTGCGCATATCCTGAGCGCAACTAAATACTGTTCTCATATCTACAGCATACTTTCTATGCTCTACAATATTCACTGATACAGCCACGTCCAGGTCCCAACCAATGTGGTAAATATGTGCAGTCCAGTATTGCTGCGCACACCCCTGTTACAGTTTTACCTTCACATCACAAAATTTAATTTTTAACACACACAGAATACATGTCAGCAAACATTTATTTTATATGAAGTTATATGTACTTTTTAATGAGTTGTTGCCGACAAGTAGGGCTAGACGGTATGGCCAAATATGTGTATCACAGTATTTTTTTAACTTACGGCGGTTCCACGGTATATCACAGTATTTTCACCCCCCCCCTCAATCATGTGACCTGCACTATTTTGGTTGAAATTATTTCATCTACCAGGACAAGTGGATTTTCTTGAGGGACAAGTAGATTGTGTTCCGCTTTAGTCCCTTGGACAAGTAGCTTTTTTTCAAATTTCTGCACCCCTGCAACTGGCGTACAGTGGCGTACTGGCGTACAGTGCAACTGGCGTACAGTGAGTTCCAGCGCCCGGCGGCCCCCAACAAAGAGGAGGAGGGCAGTGCTTGAACGTGACATCTGTGAGTAGTGCCCCGCTGGGCTGATCATTAATTGGGGGGGGGGGGGGCAGAACTGCGCTGGCGGGTCACATAGGATTCCAAAAAAACTGCCAGAAAAAAAAACTAGTGGAAACTTAGCCTTTGACTGTCTATTGGAAGATACATGTGATACCAGCTTTGTGACCTGCACCTTTCAGACATTCATGGTATATACTAGGGATATGCCATAAATGTCCAAATGGGAATACCCCTTTAGGGTTGGGTCAAACGTGCTGTTTTTCGCTGTGTATTTGCTGCTGGTTATTTTTCTGCCCATTGAAGTCAATGGGTAGCAAAATCAGCTGCGTATTTTGCTACCCATTGACTTCAGTGGGTAGAAAAATATGCAGCAGCATGTGTGAATCTACCCTTAATTTAAGGATGGGTTCACTTCTGCTTCAGAGCTCCGTCATAGACTCCATTTGTGAATGAAAAAACTAAGCTGGACAGATCCCATTGACTTTAATGGGGTCCATTAGGATTCTGTCTGAGCGGAGACTGCCTGCAGTATTGTTTTTTTTTTTTTTCCTCCGCTCATGTCCTGCTATTTCAATGGATTCTGTGAATGGAGCTCTGACGGAGATGTCAACATAGCCTAACATCTATGCAAAACTCTGCTGCAACCTTCTTTTTTGTATACTTTGTATTTGCCACAGCAGCATGCACCCGTGTATTAGGTAGTTGTGCTGGCTATTTTTCTTTTTTGTGTTTTTGCAATGCAAGTTAGGGGGAGTGGCACCCTCTCTAGCCGTGCACCGCTCTTCTCTGTTCACAGAAGGTTTTTAAATTCATAGTGGATCCTGCATGTCACCCAGTCAGAGACCATATGCCCAGCAGAGGTGAGTGGATTAAGCATGTTAGGGTCCCATCCAACAAGAGGGTGCATGGGGGGACACCCTTTGATTAAAAAGTACTCTAAGAGCCTCCGTTTTTTGACCAAGAGTGCTGCTGCAACCTTCTTTTTTGTATAATTTGTACTTGCCCCAGCAGCGTGCACCCGTGTATTAGGTAGCTGTGCTGGCTATTTTTCTTTTTTGTGTTTTTGCTAGCCTAACATCTAGATGCACAGACATAAAAAGGCCATAAAAGTGCCACGAAAAATGTGACAATTCTTTGATAAGGCTGTGTATGGTGCCGGATTTATGGTTTGACATATCTATAGGATAGCTTTAAAAAATCAAGGTTTGGTGTCCAAATGTGGAGGAGAGTTTTACACAAGTGTATTCCAGGCATCTATGATGCTATGATTTCAGGTCCCTAAACCTGCAGTCCGATGGGGTTACTCAGCCATAATATGGGTGCAAAAATGTTCCCATAATGCATTTGTATAAAACTTGCCTAAATATCTGCCAGTTTTAGCCCTGTTTGCAGCGGTGGACAAGCCATGTATGGGAGGTCTTCTCTCCACTAACATAAATGGGAATTAAGGATACTGCCAAGTGGAAGCTTTTTCCCTAAATTTGCACGATTCTATTCATCTGTATGCTTGGAGCTGACAGTTCAGGTTTCCTGCCAGAATGATATTTTTAGCTTGGAAACCTCAAAGTGCTTAGCAGTCTTACACGGATTTGCTACCCCGCTTATATCCATCATTACAGCTTTAGTGAGAAATACCTCCTTAGAAAATAGGTTGGGGCTTTCTACAGACCTGATTCTGTTTGATGATGATTATAGTTGCAATATGGAATCATATACATTAAAATCTCCCAATAGCGAGCACTCGTGGGGAATAAAAAAGTGTCCACTATAGAGAGATGTCCCCTATTGGGAAAAAAGGCTTAAAAACATTCCTAAATGTCTGAATACTGTACTGTACTCACTACACAGTGTAATTACCTATAAAACATGATAAATAGCAATATTACAGTACAATCTCTCAATTTTGTTTAATCGCCCCATATCCCCCCCCCATCATTTTATCCACCCTTTATACCCTGTGCCACCTTATGCCTTGTGCCAAATTATACCCCCCCCCCCACCCCCGTGCCATTTCATTCCCCCTTCATTACATGCTGTGTAAATTCATCACCCTCCTCTTTGTGAAGTGGCAAAGGGGGATAAAAAGGGGCTGGGGGGATGATTTGACATGGGGAATAAAGTGGTACGGGGGATCAGGGAAGGAGGGGGTGAATGATGTGGCCGGCGGATGTACAGAAGCATGAGACTTCTGCTTCTGTGCTGGGGCTGCAGTGGGGGCCTTGGGCTCCCTGGGGTATGGCTGTACCCCCTGATGGTGACCCTGTGTACAAGGTAGGGTCGGCAAATAAGCCTTGTTGTCCCCTATTGGGAGTGTTTTGTCCCCTATTGGGAGTGTTTTGTCCCCTATTGGGAGTGTTTTGTCCCCTATTGGGAGTGTTTTGTCCCCTATTGGGAGTGTTTTGTCCCCTATTGGGAGTATTTTGTCCCCTATTGGGTGTGTCCGCATCCACTATTGGGAATGTCCCCTATTCGGAGTACTGCCATGGAAAACTTTTTTTTTAAATTTTTTTAAATCAACTGGTGCCAGAAAGTTAAACAGATTTGTAAATCACTTCTATAAAAAAATCTTAAAGGGGTACTCCGGTGCTTACACATCTTATCCCCTATCCAAAGGATAGGGGATAAGATGCCTGATCGCGGGAGTCCCGCAGCTGGAGGCACCCCGTTTGTAATCAGTCCCCGAAGCGAACACGCAGAGCCGGCGGAGTGTGACGTCACGCCCCCGTGTGACGTCATGCTCCGCCCCTCAATGCAAGCCTACGGGAGGGGGCGTGATACCTATACCTATGTGGTCGAGCGTAATCAGACCCGGAGCGAACACGCTCCGGGGACTGATTACAAACTGGGTGCCGCGTGCATGATCGCGGGCGTCCCCAGCTGCGGGACTCCCACGATCAGGCATCTTATCCCCTATCCTTTGGATAGGGGATAAGATGTGTAAGTACCAGAGTACCCCTTTAATCCTTCCAGTACTTTTTAGGGGCTTTATACTAAAGAGAAATCCAAAAAATAAATGCATTTCCTCTGGTGTCATGACCACAGTGCTCTCTGCTGACCTCTGCTGTCTATTTTAGGAACTGTCCAGAGCAGGAGAAAATCCCCATAGCAAACATATGCTTCTCTGGACAGTTCCTAAAATGGACAGAAGAGGTCAGCAGAGAGCACTGTGGTCATGACATCAGAGGAAATACATTTCATTTTTGGATTTCTCTTAAGCATACAGCCCCTAAAAAGTACTGGAAGGATTAAGATTTTTTAATTGAAGTGATTTACAAATCTGTTTAACTTTCTGGCACCAGTTGATTTAAAAATAAATAAATAAATAAATAAATAAAAAATAAAAAAGGTTTCCACAGGAGTACCCCTTTAACCCCCTCCTTATTAAAAGTATAAATAACCCCCTTTTCCAAAATTCCATCTAAAAAATATATAAGCATAATAAAAATAAACCTGTGGTATCACCGCATGCATAATTGTCCGTACTATAAAAATATTTTGGTAATTAAACTGCATGGTCAATGGCGTACGCCCAAGTTTTTGGTCACTTTTTATACCATAAAAAAAGAATAAAAAGCGATCAAAACAAAATGCAAAATATGAGCCTTCATACAACCCCGTACATGAAAAATAAATTATAGAGGTCATAAGAAGACAATTTTAAATGTATTAATATTCGTGCATGTAGTTATTTTTCCCTTAGACAAAATCAAACCTATATAAGTAGGGTATCATTTCTATCGTATGGACCTACAGAATAAAGATAAGGTGTAATTTTTACAGAAAAATGTACTGTGTAGAAACGGAAGCCCCCAAAATATACAAAATAGCATTTTTTCTTCACTTTTGTCGATAAGGGGTTAAGTCCTATGGGACTCTGCCGGGAAATTAAAAACTGTCCACTATTGGGAGGTGTCCCTTATTGGGTGCTGTCCGGTAAGGGAGATTTCACTGAATAGAGAATTAGAATGCATTTTAATGTTACCTATTGTATCATCTTTAGAATTTGCCATGCTATTGGATCCCTCTGACTTACCTATTCTGTTTATGATGTTTTTGCCCTCTAGGAAATATAACCAAACACTGTACAGTAGTCTGTTGAGTTAAGGCATTGTCTGTCTGCATGATGGATTCTCAGACAAGCTCTTAGGGATTTGTCTGTCGGCAGACTCGTTGACGGTTTCCCATAGCAGCCTGCAGAATAGTGCATCCATCTCTGAACTATAATAAATGCTGTCACTCATGATCAATACAAGATGTTTATTGTATTTGTGGTGTCCCGGTACCGTATTGTATACCGTACCTTGTGTGGTGGTCCCCAAACTCAGTTACTTCTTTCCAGTAGCATCCTCCTAGTAGGATATCCCCTAGTCGCCTCTTTCATATGCAATTCTATCATGTTTACATGTATAAATAGTTGTATATTTAATTAGCAACAGAAGAATGCAGCAGCACACTGCCAGCACAAGGATATAGGTGCAACATGAATATGCAGTTAAAACATGGAGAGCTATACAGCTATGGTGTAATAGATGCAAATGTGAAACTATGAAATAGTGAGGCACTTAGCTCGCAAATTTGTCTCCGCCGGCGGTATATTTAATTAGCTATATAGTGTTGCAGGACCTTAGGTCCCATGACTCATGTTAATTCTAGTAGAGGGTGTTGAAGGACCTTTGGAGGTCTCATGTGTGGTCACATGGTTAGACCATAATGCCTTGTAAAGTGAATGACAGATGGTATGGACCAGTGAGCTTAAGGCCAGCCCCTGCCTATATAAGGGAGCTGCAACCAATTATCGCTCTCTTGGGTTCCGGACTAGTGGAGAGAGAAGTGATCCGTGCATCTTACAAAGACAAGCTTAGGCCTGAAGCCTGCCAGCCTCAGCCTGAATCTAATCGAGAGTTATGATATCAATCCCCTCTAAAGCTAGTGTGACTGCTGGACCTAAACTCAATCCCCTAAATCCAGCGGAACAGCACTTATTCCTTTTCTAAGCTCTAGAAACTCACGAGGTCCCAACCAACTGTCAAACTCCAAATAGACTCTTGGACAAAGACTGTTTCCTGTCTAATGTTGCACAAAAGCTGCAGTAAAAGTTCCGACAGTTTTCTGAAAACCTCCGGTTGTGGACAATCATTTATTATACCTCCCTATCGTTCTTGGGACGGGTGGCGATAGGACAAGCATATACAGAGGAGCCCCCACCCTGGCCTCATGAGTGATAAGGGTTAAACAAGCACCCTTTAGTTATTGCACAGCTACACCCCATATACCCTGCAACCCCAGGCTACCACATAGCCACAAAGCTTCTCATACAAAATAACATGGGGGTTAATGCACTTTATTGTCTAGGACAGTGTTTTCCCAACCTTGGTGCCTCCAGCTGTTGCAAAACTACAACTCCCAGCATGCTGGGAGTTGTAGTTTTGCAATAGCTGTAGACACCCTGGTTGGGAAACACTGGTCTAGATAGAGCAAACTGACCTTTTGCCTAATATCAGGCTGTGATACTACATATCTGCTTGCTTTGATGAAGAATAAGCTGCTGCTGCTAATAGTTTTCTTGGTGAAAGGAAGCGTACCAGGAAGTGAGCAGCTGATAAATCTATTATGACAAACTTACCCATAATCCAAGTATTAATAATGAATATGTTGATGTAAGCGGGTTGTTTATCAGGTTTAAATCAGAAAAGAGTCAGAATTTAAAGGGGTATTCCGGGCCAAAACATTTTATCCCCTATCCAAAGGATAGGGGATAAGATGTTTGATAGCGGGGGGCCCGCTGCTGAGACCCCCCCCCCCCCCCCCCCGCGATCTCCCTGCAGCACCCGCATCTGGGTTTCCGGGACTGGGGACATCACGCCACGCCCCCTCAATTCATGTCTATGGGAGGGGGCGTGGCGTGACGTCCCCAGTCCCGGAAACCCGGAGGTTTCCGAAACTTGAGAGTCAGCACCTGCATATAATGCGGGTGCTGCAGGGAGATCGCAGGGGATCTCAGCAGCGGGCCCCCCGCTATCAGACATCTTATCCCCAATCCTTTGGATAGGGGATGAAATGTTTTGGCCCAGAATACCCCTTCAAAGGGTACTCCAGGGAAGTCAACTTATCCCCTATCTCGGAGATGAGTGAGAGTGACAGCCCCCGTCTCTGGTGGGGGCCAGAGCACTCTGAGGATGGTTACTGTGCTTCATACAGAAGGTCTCGTTCGGGGGGTGGTGTGGGGGCAGATTGTTGTATAGTTTAGAAAAGTTTCAGGATAACTTGTCATTTCTGGTCTAAGTAGTCAAGCGGGTGTTCCTACTCTATCCTGGAACTATATATCAATATGACAGCACGATGCCTGCAGGACTGCATTATCATTTTAACAGGTTCCATTTAAAGTTACTGCAGGATGAGATCCGTATGGCACAGAACTGCATAGGTTTATGCTTTTCCCTGGTCTCAGCAGTAATCGAGCGCATTGTGGTTTATAGGCATTTTCATGGTGACAGAAAGCTGGTGACTGGATGTGGGGGTGTAGCATAAGGGCTCATTCACACTGTGTATTTTCCGAGCGGAATTCCACTGCGAAAAACACAGTGCAGCAGCCTCCAATTTTCAGTTTTCCAAAAATGGCGGTGCCGTAAATTTTATGTTTTACATAATATTTTCAAAGGGTAAAAGTCCCGTTTACATCAAAATTTTAAGTGTTATTTACTTATTAGTCAAATGAGAAAAAAATATTTTTGGCAAATGATGATTAAAAAAAACTTTTTAAGCTCCGACTATATTATTTTTCTTGATTGAGTTGCAACAACACATCCCTTTGTCATTATGGTTGTTCCTATTAAAATTGCAGGCCAGGTTGTCTTACCTGACTACACAGTCGCTGCACTTACATTTAACCCCTAGAGGACACACAACATACATGTAAGTCACTGTCGTTTGTAATTAGCCCACAGCGATGTACATGACGGCAGGTTTACAGTCTATGAAGCGAGCGTTGGAGCTCTCGATTCATAAACTGTGTATCCCAGCTGCTATCAACAGCCGACAACCCACCACTAATGGTGGACATCAGCGACCACCATTAACCCTTTAGACACTGATATCTATCTATATCTATTTTCCTCATGCCTTTGGCTTCAGACATGTTTCATCCACATAGTTAACGCTTGTCTGGGCTTTAATAGTGTAGTCATGGAATAGTATTGGAGAGTTTACAATTTGGCTACTAAGGCTATGTTCCCATTGTGGAATGTTTGTCTGTGGATATTCCACAGACAGCGGAGGGCCAGCACAACATGTCAGCGCTAGGACTGCTCAGAAATGCGCCATCTCATAGACTGCAATGAATTACCAAGTGGAATCCACAAAAATATTGAAATGGTTTAATGTTTTTGCGGACACTGGAATCAGGATTTCCGCTGCAGATGTTGCTGCCGCAGAAATTCTGCCACGTGAACAGAGCAGTAGAATCCCATTGAAATGCTGCTTCAGAATGTCTGTGTGGAATATTCATGCAGAATTCCGCACAGGGATTCTTCCGTGTGAACATACCCTAACTCTGATAATTTTTGCATGAAAATAAACTCTAAAATATTTCTAAAGCAGCACAAGGGACCTTTGAAAATGTCAGGATAAAAAAAATGTGATTGATATTGCAGTAACAGAAATGACAGTAGTTTTTGAATGTGTTCCCCATAAAGTATAAAAACAGGGTTCTTTCTGAAGTATATATTACCTAGAGTCTTACAGGATTTGCTGTGAGGACACTGTTCTTCTAAATGGCCTTTTTTAATACATCGTAAATGTACTGCCAAAGCTTGTAAATGGATTACACAACTAAGCTTAGTGTAATCCACATAGTGAAAAATGGTGCTATTAACAGTCATATAAATGCACCCAACAACCATCTCAGATTTGTAATTGGACTATATCTGATCAGTGTGCGTCTGCCAATCAGCTGTTTGCTAGAGCCGTGGGGTCCGCATGCAGTCAATGACCACTGAAGCAGACTGCACCATGCATCGTGTAGCACAACCTGCTTATAACTTTTCCGAGATCTTAGATTTTTTTTTTAACAGCCAAATTGCATGTCTAATGAAGTTACACAACAAGTCACTGTTATGGTCCATTCACACGTACAGTATTCTGCGCAGATTTGATGCACAGGATTTTCTGCTGCAGATTTCAATGTAAACTGAATGATTGAACACAGCTTGAAATCCTGCGCATCAATTTTTTGCATCAAATCTGCGCAGAATACTGTACGTGTGAATAGGCCCTAAAGGTGTAAAAAAAAAGATACATATATATAGCCCTAGCCCTAGCCCTAGAGTTCACAACAGCAAGGCCGGGTAACATTGTGTTAACTGAAAATGTTGGTTATATTGACTATAATGCTGGCACTACTAGCAACATTAAGTGGTCGAAAGAGTTGCCATTGTGTTCATCACTTAAGCTTAAAGGGTTACTCCGCTGCTCAGCGTTTGGAACAAACTGTTCCGAACGCTGGCGCCGGCAGCTCGTGATGTCATAGTCCTGCCCCCTCATGCCGTCACGCCCCGCCCCGCCCCCCGGGCTATGACGTCATGAGCTCAATTTTTTGCATCAAATCTGCGCAGAATACTGTACGTGTGAATAGGCCCTAAAGGTGTAAAAAAAAAGATACATATATATAGCCCTAGCCAACCCCAGCTGGCCATTACACAATGTGCCATGTGTCAGACTTTACAGGTCGGATCTAAGAATAGACCCATACTGTTATCTTAAAAGTGGGCGCAGATCCATTTATATCCGACTAAGAATTTGCTGGCTATAATTATGTGATATAATGACTAATATCAAGTGATCTAATATGAAACATTGCAGTTTTATTTCATTGGCTTTGGAGTATTCCTCTTACTTTCATGTAGTCATGTAGATTATCCTTATTTGTGCTGAGAATCCTTTTTTCTTCTCTTTGCAGGCCTATGGATCCGGCTGTGATATTGTTATACTAGCACATGACTTTGAGTGCGTCCAGATCATTCCTGGTGCTAAACATGGAAATATCCAAGTCAGCTGTGTGGAGAGTTCACAACAGCAAGGCCGGGTAACATTGTGTTAACTGAAAATGTTGGTTATATTGACTATAATGCTGGCACTACTAGCAACATTAAGTGGTCGAAAGAGTTGCCATTGTGTTCATCACTTAAGCTTAAAGGGTTACTCCGCTGCTCAGCGTTTGGAACAAACTGTTCCGAACGCTGGCGCCGGCAGCTCGTGATGTCATAGTCCTGCCCCCTCATGCCGTCACGCCCCGCCCCGCCCCCCGGGCTATGACGTCATGAGCTGCCAGCTCTAGCGTTCGGAACAATTTGTTCCAAACGCTGAGCAGTGGAGTACCCTTTTAAAGTATATGAATGCTTCTATATGTTTCCTACTATGTCATGCAGATGCTTTACATGTCTTTGTGTTTAGTTTATTTATTTGGCTCACAAAGCCCTCTGTTCTGCTGCTCACTTATTCTGACATCCTCTGCTCAGGAAGGGGCATGTCCGAGGCAAGCACTGAGCCTGCCCTTATGTACATGCATTCACTGAGTCTGAGTCTGCTGTGCTGGGTCTTTTTATCCAATCAATACAGGCTGCAGACAGGGCAGGAGTGAGCACAGTGGTGCTAGTCACGCCCTCACTTACTGGACTTTGTCCCTGCCTGTGCTTTAGCTGGTTACCCTAGTGGTCTTTTAAAAAAAAAAAATTTTTATAAGACCATTTAGTTTTTTTTGTTTAACAAATATGTTTGTATTAAACAAAAATTCAATCTCTGATATACAGAGACAAACTAGTGTGTTTGTGCATATGCAATACAAGATACATGATTGTATAACCAGCAGTCCATTCAGGAGGTAAGCAGTACAATAAAAGGATTAGCCATGTAACTTCGATAGATAGAAGGGTTCAAGGAAGTCGCCATATCAAAAATAAAAAGTTTTTGAGGGTTACAGTGGCCATTAAATTAGAAGTACTCTTTTATATTCTCAGAAACAATGTTCAAAACCTTGGATCTACATTGGAGGGTTTTCCTTTTGTTTATAAGGGCATCTGTCACTAGTCTCATACTGCCCGAGCCACATATAACATCAAACACTGACATGAAATCACAATAATCTATGATTTGCTCTGAACGGCTGTTTAGTAATCATAAGTGTAACATCGGCCAGGAACAGGGCTCCGAATCATTGGGGCAGTCTCTTTTCTCTAAGGTTAATGCCAACAAAAGTTTAACTAAATTGAAATATGTGTGTGTGCAAAAATCATAACTTTGTTACATCTCTTTTTTTACTTTTCCAGATTGCTGCTTCTTATGGAAACACTGTTTGCATTTTTGAACCTATTGCTACAATGAACTCATACAAAAGAAACAGTGTAAGTAGTGAATATCTTGTGTTCATTTAACAGTTCCAACATAGTAAGCATTTACAACTTTACACCTTTTAAAAAGACAGCTAAACATAAAAAATAAGATATGTAAAAAATAGTGGACATGAATTCATACTCTATGCTTTGGATAACGGTTTACTGACCTGATAACCCCTATGATAAGGTTACAATACTTTAATGTATAATTTTTATTTTCCTTTTATATGTTGTGTGGCAGTACAGGGCTCTCTGCTGTCACCAATGATTGTGTCGGGAATTGCAGGGCTGCCCGCGCCAGGATTAATAATAAACAGTCCAAAATACATTGAGTTAGGTTCACTTAGTGTTAATATAGAGACACTGAATTAATCATTAAAGGGGTTCTCCGCTGCTCAGCGTTTGGAACAAACTGTTCCAAATGCTGGAGCCGGCGCCGGGAGCTTGTGACGTCATAGCCCCGCCCCTCATTACATCATGCCCCACCCCCTCAATGCAAGTCTATGGGAGGGGGCGTGGCGGCTGTCATGCCCCTCCCATAGACTTGCATTGAGGGGGCGGGCCGTGACATCTTGAGGGTGCAGGGCTATGACGTCACAAGCTGCTGGCACCGGCTCCAACTTCGGAACAGTTTGATCCAAACGCTGAGCAGCGGAGAACCCCTTTAATGATGAATTCATTGTTAATGTAGAGACATTAAGTGAACCTAACTCAATGTATTTTGGACTGTTTCTTATTAATCCTATGTTAGACCACTTGACTGGCTGACAAATATGCTCAAGAGACAGAGGATTATCATCATTTACATAAAACAATTAAACACACCTAAAGAATGTTTAAAGTAATTGTCCACGTGTTTACACTATTTCATGTTTAGTTTTAAAGTTCTTTGTTGATTTAGTTAATCATACAGCATATGATGAGCCTAGTCCCCTACAGCGGACAATACCTTTATATTGGTTCCACAATACATTTTATGGTAAAATAAAAGATGTCATTCAAAATTGCAACTATTCCAGCAGAAAACAAGCCCCTCATATGGCGCTGTTGACTAAAAAAAAAAAAAAAAAAAAATTCATGGACTAAAGACTTAAAAAATAATGACAGACTCCCTTTAAGCTTTTTGAGGAAATGTGTAGATTTATTAAAACCTGTGCAGAGGAACAGTGATGCAGTTGCCCATAGCAACCAATCAGATTGTGTCTCATTTTTTCAGAGGCCTTTTTAAGAATGAAAGGAACAATCTGACTGGTTTCTATGGGTAACTGCACCCCTCTTCCTCTACACAGTTTTTGATTTAATATATCCCCAATTGTCTGCAGAAAAATGCCTAATAAATATCTATTCTGCCCTTATATTATTTCCTATTGTGGCTATTTACTTACTGTGGATTTACCAACCACATCCCCTGAAGCCCGTTCCAAGCAAAATTAAACAAATTGTCATAGCTGTTATATTAGCCCATTTCCACTAGAAATAAATAAAAAATAAATAAAAAAAACAAAACCACTAAACTAGGAATTTTAACATGAAATATATTTTTTTTATCCTATAGCAACTTAAATATCAATGGATTAGGATGGGACAGTTTTTCCTCAGTTCAGTGACCTACAATTTGTCTTGGGATCCTCACGGTAAGTAAGTCACCATTAATTTTGGTTTAGTGGCTTATTGTCAGCATTGCTGTTTCTTTCAGTTTTCATTCGTGAAGAACTTAATTTAGAGAGGAAACATTGCACCTTTAGGAGTAAAGTCCATATTTGAAGTGTGTATACATAGTGCTGCTTCTCTCTTCTTTGGAATTTGCTGTGTAATGCTTATGTTGCATTGACCTGTAAACATGCACCAGAATCTACTGGAGGGTTTTGGGGAAGCTTCGGTTTTGGCTAAAGGGGTACTCCGGCCCGAATACATCTTATCCCCCATCCAAAGTATAGGGGATAAGATGTCTGATCGCGGGGGTCCTGCCACTTGGGACCCCCGCAATCTGTCATTCAGCACCCGCCTTTGCAAGCTCTCCGCAGCGCTGGAGGCTCCAAGTGTGCAGCGTGATGACTACGTGGCCAGAGTATCGTGATGATCGACTCCGCCCCTGTGTGACATCATGCCCCGCACCCTTAATGCAAGTCTATGGAAGGAAGAATCTATGGAGGGGGCTGAGTCATGACGTCACGATACTCTGGCCCCGTGGTCATCGCGCTGCACACTCGGAGCCTCCAGCGCTGCAGAGAGCTCACAAAGGTGGGTGCTGAATGACAGATTGCGGGGGTCCACAGCGTCGAGACAACCGCGATCAGACATCTTATACCCTATCCTTTGGATAGGGGATAAGATGTATTAGGGTCGGTGTACCCCTTTAACAAGTTTTCTGGCATTTGTCACCCCGCTGATTTTGGCAACACTTGACTGACTTTAGGGCAGTGTTTCCCAACCAGGGTGCCTCCAGCTGTTGTAAAACTACTTGCTGGGAGTTGTAGTTTTACAGCAGCCGGAGGCACCCTGGAAGGGAAACACTGCTCTGATTAGTCTACAGATGATGTCTGAGCAGGAGACAAGTCGCTGCCAGAGCTGTCTGGCAGTGGATTACCCTTCCTTTATTATTTATTTATTTTTTACACTTTGTACTAAATAGAACCCACTTTTTATGGAAGGTTATTGATTTATTTTACTGTGTACTTGTATTTTTTATGTATTACTTAATTTTACTTTATTTGTTTCAGTCTCTAGGAGACTATCATAATGCTTTAAAAACTACTCATTAGCATTATTGAATGTTAGTGTTATACAAGCATGAGACAGTGTACTGCCCTACACATACTGTTCTTCTTGGGTCACAGAGGACAACAATTCGGGAAATCATATCTAAAGAAAGACTGACATATCTGACAAGTCAGTCTTATTTTTACTCACCTGGTTCCTGGTGGTAAACAAACATCCCTATTTTTCAGGGGAAGGTAAGGGGCTGTGTTACAGGTGACGCATAGCTGATGGTTAAGCAGCTATGGCCAATGGCCTGAACCTAACCACTCATACAGATTAGCTCTGCTTGCCTAAACCTGTATGTGAGAGATTTATTTACCGGTATATCTTGTGCCACAGGACCAATTGCCCATAGCAACCAATCTGATTCCAACGTTTATTTTTTACAGAAGCCTTTTTAAAATAAAAAACATCCGCAGTTTCATCATGTTTTTACTTTAAACATATTTTTGAAAGAATTTTAAGGGATGTTTTTACTCGAGGGAATATATATATATATATATATAATTGTTTGATTTATTTGTTTATTTCATTTTTTTATGACCACAAAGTCTCAAGAAAAGATGTCTCTTCCTATTCTGTAGGAATTACTTTTTAGCAGTCTCCTCACTATCAGCATAGGCAGAACATAGATCGGATAACTGTGGATAAGATGGGATCAGGCCATTTACAATAGGTTCATAAGGGGGAGATTTATCAAAACCTGCCCAGAGGAAAAGTTTTGGAGTTGCCCATAGCAACCAATCAGATTGCTTCTTTCATTTTTGAAAAGGCCTGTGAAAAATGAAACAAACTTTTCCTCTGGACAGGCTTTGATAAATCTCCCCCATTGTCACTACTTCTCTTCTCCTCCTCATTGCACAATGACCTCTGCACAGGTCACAAAGATTAATTAAAAACGTTTTTCATAAGAGTCAGGGACATAACTAGGGGGTGCAAAGTGTGCAGTTGCATGTGGAGTCTGGAAGGGTCCATTAGGTATCTTTTTATTTTATGTGGAGACCAGTGCAATATATGAAGCATTATAGTTAAGTCTGTTAAAGGGGTTATCCTGGAAAACCTTTTTTTATATATATATCAACTGGCTCCAGAGAGTCAAACAGATTTGTAAATTAAGAAACATGAGAACAATCGGCACAGCTTACTTCTGATCCTTGGGACTACTGTAGCTCTGTAGCGGTTAAATTGTGGGAAGCTGGTGGTGCTCAGACTGACAAAGGGAAAGTCCATCAAGCATGCAGGTAGAGAAAAGAAATAGTCGGCGACTCACCACTCTCTGTTCAGCAAAGTTCTTTATTGCACATATTCACAACAGTGTTGCCCAGGGAGAAGACGGAGATGGACACACAGGGGGATACCACAGAGAGGCGACAACGCTGTTTCGCACTACATAGTGCTTCAACTCTTCTCCCTGGGCAACACTGTTGTGAATATGTGCAATAAAGAACTTTGCTGAACAGAAGAGTGGCGAGTCACCGACTATTTCTTTTCTCTACCTGCAGATTTGTAAATTACTTCTATAAAAAAATCGTAATCCTTTCAGTACTTATGAGCAGCTGAATTTGAGTTGTTCTTTTCTGTCTAAGTGCTCTCTGATGACACCTGTCTCAGGAACTGTCCAGAGAAGAAGCAAATCCCCATAGCAAACCTCTTCTTCTCTGTGCAGTTCCCGAGACAAGCAGAGATGTCAGCAGAGAGCACTGTTGCCAGACAGAAAAGAACAACTCAACTTCAGCAGTTGATAATTATTGGAAAGATTGAGATTTTTTAAATATTTTAAATTATTTTTTTTAATTTTTTTCCTGGAATACCCCATTAATGATTTTGCTTTGGGGCCCCACATCTAAAAGTTATCAAACAGTCAAAAAAGAAAGACTGTCTTTGTTTCCAATAGCAACAGTCATAGTTCCGCTTTCATTACATATTCTGCTATTGAAAATTGAAAACTGTGCTGTGATTGGTTGCTATGTGTAATAAAGACCAGTTTTTTTAAGGCAGTTTCATACATCTGCTGCAATGAGTGCGCTCTAGACTAGTTTTTCATATGGTCCATGTGGCTGCTGTAAAGCATCTCTTTAAATGCTGTTAACAAGCTAGATAAGATATATGGATATGGATGCCCCCCAACAATATACAAAAAAAATAAAAAATACAATGAGAAAACAGATTAGAAATTTAGAACATGGTTTATTATCTGGCAGTAATTGTTATAGAACAAATCTAAGTGACACAATAGTGACAGCTACATAATTGTGAATGAGATCATAAAAGAAACATTATAAATTCATTGTATATATTTTATGTAACCACAATGCAGTATTATCTTATTTAATTCTATAGCTTTTAAATTTTTTTTATAATAAGCATTTGTCATTTTACAAATCCAGGAGCTCTAAAGATTCATTTTGTCTATGATCATGAATAATCTGCAGGTAACAGACTGCTGACAGCCACTGATTACCTACAATTATGGGCACCACCTTCCAGTGATATTCTAGAAGAGGATGAGGATGATCTTGACAGCGACGTCATAGAGGATAAAGTTCAACCTGCCCTGAATGACTGGAACTGTATCTGGCAATGCAAGTAAGTTGAGAAGAGGCTTTGGTCATGCTGCTGCAGTTCTGAACATGTTCTAAAATTACAAATGTCATTTGTTATGTGACATAATGTGTTCATATTCTAATGTCCTTCAGGAATGAGGTGTTGATTAGTGTGTATAGTTATATAATAGAATCCTTATAGGTCTCCATTGTGCATGGGGTTGTGTGTGCATTGTGTGTGTTAGCTTCCACGCTATTACATCCTCAAATGAAAAAGGATCTAAGTGGAATTTTTAATTGGAAATCTAAGGTTTAGCTGCTGCTCCACAGATTTGTGTGCGTGCATATTTTTTCCAGCCCTCCCCGTTTCCCAATTATCGGTGGTATGTTGCAGGGCATAGCGTGTCAACAGGGTGGTCATTATTGTTCAGTTCTCAGGGAGGTTCACTTCCCATTGAAAGCTGAAAAGTGAGAAGAACCACCCTTAAGTCCACAAAAGGGTACATAGACTATCCATGGGGGTGACCCAGGGGATGAACAGTCTATCCCAACCACCTATTTTACGGTCTATACCCTCATTAACATATTGTGCACAGAAACTAAAAACATAGTTGGTGAATCGGGCTAGGGAATCAAAAGGCACAAATTAGTGGAGGAGCAGATAGACATGGAGAGTGAGAGCTGAAAGGGAATCTGTCAGCTACAGTTCATGTTCCAAACTGCTGACACTGTTAGGGCAAGGAGACATATATGGTACCTGTCAAATATCTATGCTTCCATAATGCTTCCCCCCCCCCAAAAAAAATGTTTTTCCTTTGATGCCAAGCGTCAGAGGTGTTCTTCCATTGCTTTCCCTGCTTAACTAACAGTCAGGGCAAATTTTTTTTAAATTCCAACTTTTGTTATGTTTTTAAATAGTTTATGGCTTGTATAAATGGTTCATGGGCCGTCGCGCCCTCTCCCATAGACTTACATTGAGGGGCATGGCCGTTACGTTACGAACTGGGCATGACCGTGACGTCACAAGCCTCCGCCCCGCATCGCCAATCATCAGGCACGGAGCGAAGTTTGCTCCATGCACCGGATGTCTGGGGTGCCGCAGCCGAGATAGCGGAAGTCCCCAGCGGCAGGACCCCCACGATGAGACATCTTATCCCCTATCCTTTGGATAGGGGATAAGATGTCTAGGGGCGGAGTACCCCTTTAAAAAAAAAAAGCCCCAAAACTATACTTGCCCCACTTGGTCCCAACATAATATCTAGTATCATTGCTCCCTGTCTCAGCCACATTCAACTACCTGGTGTGGGTCCCAGGACATGGCAGTGCTGCTCAGCCAGTAACACCTCTGTGGCCATTGATTGAGCAGCAATATCTTGTGGTTAAACCGATGTCCGGTGCCTTCACTTCCTGGTGCTTTCTTTATCTTGATAAACTGTCCACAAAATATGGTGCCAGTTATTCCAGTTATTAGACTGGGAATATATGGTTCCTAAAGTTTGTCTCTGTGGGCCTTGCATTGTTGCAGCTTCCTTGGCCAGTAGTGCAGTCACCCTAAAAAAGCTGGCGCTATAAATAAACCTGTTTCTAAAATTAGCTCTCTGTCCCCAGTCTCCCTGTGATTTTTTTTCCTAAAATGTTTGTAGAATTCTTCTGGTAAGAAAATAACCATTTGTTAGTGTAGAGGAAAGAGTACTACAATATACATACAGTAAGGGATACAGTCTGCATACCTCCAAATGTCTCAGGTATACAGTAGCAGCTAATGGTAGGTTATTTTTAAATAAGACTTTTGTTTATAATGTCTCCTTATTGTGTATTCAGAAAGCAAATTAATGATAATAAAAAGAAAAAAAAATGTAAACAATGTTGTCTATAGAATTAGGGCTGGACGGTATGACCAAATGTGTGTATCACGGTATTTTTTAAACTTTTGGCGGTTCCACGGTATATAACGGTATTTCCTAGACACCCCCCCCCCCATATTAATTATCAGCCCACATCCCCATCGGGGTAAATACTCGCATATCACCAGCAAGCGCTGCCCTCCTTATCCTGTTTGTTGCGGCCTCCGGCGCTGGCACTCTATACTGTGCGGTATCCCTATGCCCGTGCTGCACAAGGTAAACAAAATAAACTTTAACGCACCTACATCGGCCTTACGCTGGGGACGGGAACGTCGGAGAGCTGTAAGCCTATCTCAAGGTCGCAGCGATGTTCCGCCTCGGCCAGTGATAGGCTGAGCCCACTGTCATGTAAGAAGCCGACAGTGGGCTCAGCCTATCACCGGCCGAGGCAGAACATCGCTGCAGCCGGTGATAGGCTGACAGCTCTCCGACGTTCCCGTCCCCAGGAAACAAGGGAGGCCGGTACCGGACCAACGGGAGGTGAGTTAAAGTTTATTTTGTTTATTTTTTGCAGCCCGGGCATAGGGATACCGCACAGTATAGAGCAGTGGTCTCCAACCTGCGGACCTCCAGATCTGTCCGGGCATGCTGGGAGTTGCAGTTTTGCAACATCTGGAGGTCCGCAGGTTGGAGACCACTGGTATAGAGTGTCAGCGCCGGCAGCCGCAACAAACAAGACGAGGAGGTCACATAGGATTAGTTCCCCCATGTGGGGACAGCGCATCGCTGGGCTGATTCATTCATTCCCGAGGGGGAGGGGCCAAACCGGTATGGGTTAAAATTCATATCGTGCAGCACAAAAATTTCGGTATTTGGTATGAACCGGTATACCGCCCAGCCCTATATAGAATTTGGGAAGGAGGAGGAAATCGGAAGCTGAGATCGCGCTGTTGCAGAAAAGGTTCAAGGATACTGGTAGAAGTCTTAATTTCTTTTATTCTATTCACACAACGCGTTTCTGGATATTAATAATCCTTTCTTCACGCCTGAAGAAAGGATTATTAATATCCAGAAACGCGTTGTGTGAATAGAATAAAAGTAATTAAGACTTCTACCAGTATCCTTGAACCTTTTCTGCAACAGCGCGATCTCAGCTTCCGATTTCCTCCTCCTTCACTGTCTCTCACACGCCGGTTTATCCAGCGTGGGAAGCCGCAGCAGTTGTTACATTAAGCCCACATCAGCGTTGTGCCTGGAATATGCACAACCCTTACTCACCCACATAATCCTACCTGGTCTGGAAGATCGCACACAGAAGCGCTCTGTTGTCTTTTGTGCTATATGGAATTTGGCTTATTGATCCTTGACTATTTATCTCACAAGAAGATATTTATGTCATGAGTATAAGTGGAGTAACTGTAGCACATATATGTGTGTGTGGGAAACTGCTGCTTGCTTGATGTTATTCCCTATTTCTCTTTCCATTGCACTAGTGGAATTCAGGAAAACCTACCCAAACTGTAATGCTTTGGTTAAATATTGTGCATTTGTGAAAAATTGGGCCAATTTGTTAGAGCTGTTTTTACTGGGGTAAATAACTATAAGCCTTTTCTGTTTATAACCTGCTATATGTTTTACGTTACACTGCACCAGGCTAAAATCATTTGCCATCTATCATTTAGGTTGTAGCATAAATGATTAATAACCTACTATTACAGGCAGGTTCTCTTTATTTATTGATCTAATTTACATATGTTGCAAAACGGCAGACCATGGCAATGAATATTTAATGTCTCTTTGCTCACAGAACTGCAGTGCCTGTGCTTTTAATGAAATGGTCCCCAGATGGTGAATACTTTGCAACTGCAGGGAAGGTAAGAGATCTTTACTATGTTGTTTAGTAAAGGTCACTGTTCAAAAAGTTGGTGACTACAGGTCAAGTATATGTTTTTAATGATTATATAAGAGTTAAAATTAAGAACAAAAGAAAAACAAGACATTTTATAACAGAAACCCTACACTATTCATCTGTTTTTTCAGTGCTTTAACTACAGTGGTCCCTCAACATACAATGGTAATCCGTTCCAAATGAACCATCGTTTGTTGAAACCATCGTATGTTGAGGGATCCGTGCAATGTAAAGTATAGGACAGTGGTCTACAACCTGCGGACCTCCAGATGTTGCAAAACTACAACACCCAGCATGCCCGGACAGCCACCGGCTGTCCGGGCATGCTGGGAGTTGTAGTTTTGCAACATCTGGAGGTCCGGAGGTTGAAGACCACTGGTATTGGTGATTATACTCACGTGTCCCCACCGCTCTGGACCGTCACCGCTGCCCTGGATGTCGCCTTCCATCGCTGTCGCCGCGTCCCTGGGGTGTCCCCAACGCTCCAGCAAGGCCTCTGCTTCCCCGGCATCCTCGCTCTCACGTCGCCGCCATCACGTCGCTACGCACGCCGCTCCTATTGGATGACGGGACGGCGTGCGCAGCAACGTGATGACGATGATGGAGAGCGCGGCGATGCAGGGGATCCCGAAGAGGACGCGCCGGAGCCCCGAGGACAGGTAAGTGATCGTCAGTGGACCACACTGGGCACCATAAACGGCTATCCGGTGGCAGCTGAAGCAGTCTGTGCTGCCATATAGCCGTTTATGCGATGGCCCCGACATACAAAAGCATCGCATGTTGATGCTGCCTTCAACATGCGATGGCCTCTGAGAGACCATCGTATGTTGAAATGATCGTATGTCGGGGCCATCGTAGGTCGGGGGGGGGGGGGGGTGTCACTGTACTGATATATACTAATCTTCGCAGCTTTAGTAGGGAACCCTGTGCAAGTATAGTTGCTCAGCTCTACCTTTTTAAGCGCTATTGAACTGACCATATCATTGTTTTTTTTCTTTGTGGGGCTGGAAAAACTGAGAAAATGAAAATAAATAAAACAACATAATGATAAGGATTTAGATTTTCTATCATACTGTATGTATCGTAGCAGCTTAGTGATGCCAGATTTGGTTGTTTTCCCTCTATCCTCTAAAGTCATGTTGCAGTATCCATGATTATCCAGGCATATGATTCTGTGACAGATGGCAACGTTACACTTCCAGCTAGAAGGCGTTTACTGCCTCCGCTTCAGATGGCAGATTGTTCCCAGTTCCATCATGGGTGTGACTCATATTTGCTTGCCTTGCTCCCTTAAACATCCTGACCTAGGGGATCACCCTTGTGCTTTTATACTCCCGATGAATCTTGTGCAAAGGAAATTTAGCACTTTGGTTTATAGGATCTTTGGTTTTAGCAAAAACTTGTGATTTTTTTTCTTCTCAAGATGTGTTAAGTGAATATGAGAGAACATGCAGAAAGATGGCCTCTAAATACCGGTAAACATTTGCTACTTAGGTATAATTCCTACAAAATATTTAGTAATGGTGAGTTCACACATGGCAGATTTGTTGCCGAAATTTCTGCAGCTGTTCATTTTCATTTAACCCCTTAACGACAATGGACGTAAATGTACTTCATGGTACTGTGGTACTTAACGCACCATGACGTACATTTACGCGCCGTCATGACCGCGAGCACCGGACCTGTGCTTGTGTCATGCACGGCATGTCCCGTCTGCTATCAGCAGCCAGGGACCCGACGGTAATGGCGGACATCCGCGATCAAGACAGATCACGGCATCTGCAACAATGCGGTACTTTGAATGGATGATCGGATCGCCCGCAGCGCTGATCAGTGCTATGCTCCATGCTATAAATAGTCCCCTATGGGGTCTATTAAAGTGTGTAAAAAAAAAAAAATGTAAAAATGTTTTAAAAATAAAGAAGAAAGTAAAAAAATTTGAAAAATCCCCTCCCCCAATAAAGCATAAAAAAATTAATTAATACACATATTTGGTATCGCTGCGTGCGTAAAAGTCTGAACTATTAAAATGCATTGTTAATTATCCCGTACGGTGAAAAGCGTAAACCTAAAAAGTCCAAAATTGCTGCTTTTTTTTTTGTCACATTTTATTAAAAAAAAAAAACTTATGAAAAATTTATAAAAAGTAAAACCTAAGCAAAAGTGGTACTGATAAAAACAACAGATCATGGCGCAAAAAATGAGCCCTCATAACGCCCCATATACGGAAAAATGTAAAAGTTATAGGTGGCCAAAATAGGGCAATTTCAAACATACTAATTTTGTTAAAATGGTTTGTGATTTTTTTTAAGTGGTACAATTATAGAAAAGCATATAACATGGGTAGCATTTTAATCGTATTGACCCATAGAATAAAGAAAACATGTCATTTTTACCATAAAGTGTACAGCGTGAAAACAAAACCTTCCAAAATTTGCTAAATTGCGGTTTTCTTTTCAATTTTCCCACATAAATAATATTTGTTTGGTTGCATCGTACATTTTATGGTAAAATAAGTCCAAGCCCTCATGTCGGTCTGTGGATGGAAATATTAAGAGTTATGATTTTTAGAAGGCGAGGAGGAAAAAACGAAAATGCAAAAATAAAATTGGTCTGGTCCTCACGGCCAAAATAGGCCTGGTCCTTAAGGGGTTAAAATATCCCCATTCAGATGTTCCCCCACATTTTTTAGATAGTACTACTACTCCCAGCATGGATTACACTGTTCCATGATGGGATTAGTAGTACCTGTACTTCTGACACCTGTTACGATCCTCCTGTATAATGTATAGATGGGGCCCGCTTTTTTTCTATGGTCCCCTACACTGCCGTATATATACACCTATTCATATTTCCTGCGGAGAGCTGTGATTGGCCGGATGGTTCCAGCCAATCACAACTCTCTGTGGGAAATATGAATAGGTGTATATATAGGTCAGTGCAGGGGACCATAGAAGAGCGGCCGGCCGCATCTATACGTTACACAGGAGGATCGCAACGGGTGTCAGGAGTGACATCCGCTGTGATCTGTCCTTAACTGCAGGTACTACTACTCCCAACATGGAGCACACTCTGTAGTAAAGGACAGATCACAGCTTCGATGATCCTTCATCCCTGAGATGCAGAGCGGCTTTCTCGTTCGCTCACATCTCTGCTCTGGACTTCAGCCACCACTCACTCATTCATATTTCCCGTTGAGAGTGGAGCTTGGCTTCAACCATATTGCCAATCCCCCACTCTGGACAGAAAATATGAATGAGTGATGTGAATTTCTATTCACTTCACTGGCCGGCCCAAACTATAGCCGCTCCACATCTCCGCTATATTATGGATTATCGCATCGGGTGTCAGGAGTGACACCGGGGCGATTTGTCTATTAGTACAGGAACTACTACTCCCATCATGGAACAGTGTGTTCCATGCTGGGAGTAGTAGTACTACCTAAAACCAAAAAAATATTTAAAAAGAAGGAAAAGAAGTGAAACACACACACACACACTACATTTTTATTATTGTCTGCTACATTTTTAGGGCCCTGCCCACCCACATAAATTGATCCCTGTTTAAAAATTTATAAAAATGTCATTCTAAAAAAAAATAGGAATTTAGTTAAATACATTTTTTCACCACTACTGCACCCTTTTTTTTTTTTTTTTTTTTTTTTTTTTTTTTTTGGGTACCCAACAAATTTAGAAAAAACGCTAAAGGGGAAAAATGCAATTTCCACACAATTGAAAAACCACCAGACGCAGGAAGTTGCACTGGCGTTTCAGGACAAAAAAACAAGTAGAAACTTATCCTCAGACTGACAATAAAGCTGCAGGGAATGTAGATTTTCCTTCTTTATCAGTTATAAAATGTGTAACTGATAACTCTGTTAAGAAATGGATGACAGCTGAGATCTCTCTCTTGATGTTTTCTGTAACTGTACGGATGCATTGTACCAGTGCCAGTTAAGGCTCCTTTAACACTATACTATTGCTCCGTTACAAACTGATGTTAAAGGGGTACTACCGTGGAAAACTTTTTTTTTTTTTAATCAACTGGTGCCAGAAAGTTTAACAGATTTGTAAATTAATTCTATAAAAAAATCTTAATCCTTCCAGTACTTTTTAGGGGCTGTATACTACAGAGGAAATGTTTCTCTTTGGATTTCTCTGATGTCACGACCACAGTGCTCTCTGCTGACATTTGCTTTCCATTTTAGGAACTGTCCAGCGCAGAATATGTTTACTATGGGGATTTTTTCCTGCTCTGGACAGTCCCTAAAATGAACAGCAGAGGTCAGCAGAGAGCACTGTGGTCGTGACATCAGAGAAATCCAAAAAGATAAACATTTCCTCTGTAGTATACAGCCCCTAAAAAGTACTGGAAGGATTAAGATTTTTTAATAGAAGTAATTTACAAATCTGTAAAGTTTTCCATGGTAGTACCTTTTAACTCCTTAACCCCTTCATGACCCAGCCCATTTTCACCTTCATGACCTGGGCATTTTTTGAAAATCTGACCACTGTCACTTTAAACATTAATAACTCTGGAATGCTTTTACTTATCATTCTGGTTCCGAGATTGTTTTTTCGTGACATATTCTACTTTATGTTATTGGTAAAATGTCACTGATATTTGTATCCTTTCTTGGTAAAAAATCTAAAAATTTCATGAAAATTTTGAAAATTTAGCATTTTTCTAACTTTGAAAGTCTCTGCTTGAAAGGAAAATGGATATTCCAAATAAATTACATATTGATTCACATATACAATATGTCTACTTTGTGTTTGCATAAAAAAATTGACAAGTTTTTACTTTTGGAAGACACCAGAGGCTTCAAAGTTCCGCAGCAATTTTCCAATTTTTCTCAAGATTTTCAAAATCTTAATTTTTCAGTGCCCAGTTCAGGTTGGAAGTGGATTTTAAGGGTCTTCATATTAGAAATACCCCATAAATGACCCCATTATAAAAACTGCACCCCCCAAAGTATTCAAAATGACATTCAGTAAGTGTTTTAACCCTTTAGGTGTTTCACAGGAATAGCAGCAAAGTGAAGGAGAAAATTCTAAATCTTCATTTTTTACACTCGCATTTTCTTGTAGACCCAATTTTTGGATTTTTACAAGGGGTAAAAGGAGAGAAATCACCCTAAAATTTGTAACCCAATTTCTCTCGAGTAAGGAAATACCTCATATGTCTATGTAAAGTGTTCGGCGGGCGCAGTAGAGGGCTCAGAAGGGAAGGAGCGACAATGGGATTTTGGAGAGTGAGTTTTTCTGAAAGGGTTTTTGGGGGGCATGTCCCATTTAGGAAGCCCCTATGGTGCCAGAACAGTGGACCCCCCCCCCACATGTGACCCCATTTTGGAAACTATACCCCTCATGGAATTTAATAAGGGGTGCAGTGAGCATTTACACCCCACTGGCGTTTGACAGATATTTGAAACAGTGGACTGTGCAAATCAAAAATTTTATTTTTCATTTTCACAGACCACTGTTCCAAAAATCTGTCATACACCAGTGGGGTGTAAATGTTCACTGTACCCCTTATTACATTCCGTGAGGGTGTAGTTTCCAAAATGGGGTCACATATGGATATTTATTGTTTTGCGTTTGTCAGAACTGCTGTAACAATCAGCCACCCCTGTGCAAATCGCCTCAAATGTACATGGCGCACTCTCCCTTCTGGGCCTTGTTGTGCGCCCCCAGAGCACTTTGCGCCCACATATGGGGTATCTCCGTAGTCGGGAGAAATTGCGTTACAAATTTTGGGGGTCTTTTTTCCCTTTTACCTCTTGTGAAAATGAAAAGTATAGGGCAATTTATTTTTTTACACTAACATGCTGGTGTAGACCCCAACTTCACCTTTTCATAAGGGGTTAAAGAAGAAAAAGCCCCCCAAAATTTGTAAGGCAATTTCTCCCGAGTACGGCGATACCCCATATGTGTCCCAAAACTGTTGCCCTGAAATACGACAGGGCTCCAAAGTGAAAGAGCGCCATGCGCATTTGAGGCCTGAATTAGGGATTTGCATAGGGGTATTCTATGCCAATGATTCCCAAACAGGGTGCCTCCAGCTGTTGCAAAACTCCCAGCATGCCTGGACAGTCAATGGCTGTCTGGCAATACTGGGAGTTATTATTTTACAACAGCTGGAGGCTCCGTTTTGGAAACAGTAGCGTACCAGACGTTTTTCATTTTTTGGGGGAGGGGGGCTGTGTTTTTTACTTTTTATTTTAGGTTAGTGTCAGTGTAGTGTAGTGTTTTTAGGGTACAGTCACATGGGCAGAGGTTCACAGCAAGTTTGCCGCTGGAAGTTTGAGCTGCAGCGCAAAATTTGCGCCATCTCAAACTTGCAGCACTCACTGTAAACCTCCGCCCATGTGAGTGTACCCTGTACATTCACATTGGGGGGGGGGGGCAAACATCCAGCTGTTGCAAACTCCGAGCATGCCCTTTGGCTGTCCGTGCATGCTGGGAGTTGTAGTTTTGCAACAGCTGGAGGAACGCTGGTTTGGAAACACTAAGTTAAGTAATAAACTTTCAAGTGTTTTGCAACCAAACTTAGTGTTTCCAAACCAGTGTGCCTCCAGCTGTTGCAAAACTACAACTCCCAGCATGCATGGTCTGCCAGTGCATGCTGGGAGTTATAGTTTTGCAACAATTGCAACAGCTGGAGGCACTGAGGTAGGAAACAGACAATGTTTCCCAACTAGTTTGCCTCCAGTTGTTGCAAAACTACAACTCCCAGCATGCCCAGACTGCCCAGGCATGCTGGAAGTTGTAGTTCGGCAATATCTGAAGGATCAGATGTTGCCAAACTACAACTTCCAGCATGCTTGGGCAGTCTGGGCATGCTGGGAGTTGTAGTTTTGCAACATCTGGAGGTCCACAGTTTGGAGACCACTGTATAATGGTCTCCAATCTGTGCTCTTCCAGATGTTAGAGAACTACAACTCCCAGCATGCCTGGACAGACTGAGCATGCTGAGATTTGTAGTTTTGCAACATCTGGAAGAGCACAGATTGGAGACCATTATACAGTGGTCTCCAAACTGAGGACCTCCAGATGTTGCAAAACTACAACTCCCAGCATGCCCAGAAAGCCAAAGGCCCGGGGGACGGGTCAGGGACACTTAGCAGAGCGGTGTGTGTCCCGATCCCCGTGATCGGAACTCACACACCGCGCTGCTAAGTATTCTGATAGCGAAACGCTGCCATCAGCTAGTCAGATTTGACCAGCTGATAGCAGCGATCGCTGGGGGTGGGTGGGGGATGAAACCCCCCGTGGTTGCACGGTAAGATGGCTGGCTATCAGTGATAGCCACCATCTTTCCGGGCACTGCGGGGTGCCGTGAGTAGCGGCAGTAATGTTCATGACGTACCTGTATGTCATGGGTCGGGAACACCTTGCCACCCATGACGTACAGGTATGTCATAGGTCGGGAAGGGGTTAAGGACCTAGGGCGTATGGATAAACCCTGGCTTTCTGGTACTTAAGGACCCAGGACGTATCCATTCACCCGTGGCAATTTCGGTCCCCGCCGCACACCGGGCGGGGACCGGACCGGGGTGACTGCGGATATCTATCAGCAGGCACCCCGCGCAAATGCCCAGGGGGGTAATCAGACCCCCCCCCCATGTCTGCGATCAGCGCAAATCGCAAGTGAATTCACATTTGCAATTTGTGCCTATTCCGGGTCATACGGGTCTATGTTGACCTGTTGACCCGGAATATAAGGGGGATCGCGTTTGTCTAAGACACCTACGATCCCCCTGAAGGGATAGGAGTGAGGTGGCAGGGGTCAGCTTTATGATGCAAATATAAAGTAGACATATTGGGGGACATGTATCATTATTTGTGTATGGTAGAAGCAGTTTACCCCTTTTCCCGAATTCTAAATTATGTGCAGAAGCACTAAATTTATCAATCAAGTGCAATGAGCTTCAGAAATTGCGGGTAAATGTAGTAATCTCCTCAATCCACTCTTTGGAAAATAGAATCAATGATTTAGAGCATCTTGCTACGTTAAGTCCAAGACGGCTTATATTTGCGCAAAAAAAACAGCTCTTGCGGCAAAATTTTGGGTGTAAAAAAAAGTACGCAGTTAATAAATCCATGCGTACTATAGATGTCACTCCAAGGTACCCCGATTAGGCCACATCTGGAGGACATGCTCAACCAAAACGTGCGCAAAAAAATGCGCAAAAAAAGGGCTTGCGCAAAATTTTGTGCAAAAAATACACACAAAACAGGGGTAAAATCTTTGATACATGTCCCCCATTGTGTATGTGAATCAATGTATAATTTATTTGGAATATCCATTTTCCTTATAAGCAGAGAGCTTAAAAAGTTAAAAAAAATTAAAAATTTTAAATTTTTTCATCAAATTGTGGAATTTTTCACCAATAAGTGAAACCAGTATCGACAAAATTTTACCACTAACATTAAAGTAGAATATGTCACGAAAAAAATATCTCTGAATCAGAATGAAAGGTAAAAGCATCCCAGAGTTATTAATGCTTGAAGTGACAGTGGTAAGATGTTCAAAAAATGGCAGGGTCCTTAAGGGGTTAATGGTTCTTTTTTTTTTCCTGCCATTAAAGTCCATTATTGTAACGGAGCAAGATGGGAGTCGTAACGGGCAAAGAGGATCCCATTCACTTGAGTGGGATTCCTCTAACGTCCGTTATAAGTCCATTATGATAGTGGGAGAAAAAGATGTGACTGACGTGCAATGGCTGGTACACTGATGGCACAAACGTCAGTGTGAAAGGAGCCTTTCAGCTTACTTCAAGATCAGTAAATGTTCTGAAACGTATCACTTCCTTTTGAAGTACAGACAGGCAAAGGGGGAAGTAATGAATTTACTTATAACTGATCTAAATATTCTGCATGATTAACCCAATTCTCCCAACAGGACGACTGTCTTCTCAAGGTCTGGTACCCTTTGACTGGATGGAAGTCATCTTTTTTACCTCATGAAGTTCAAGAGAAAAAGGGAAGCTCTGTTGATGTCAACTTCTCATTTGTGTATCTAGCCCACCCTCGAGCAGTGAACGGTTTTTCATGGAGGAACACAAGCAGATTTATGCCAAGGTAAACTCTTGTGTACCATACTGTAGCTGAAGAGAGCATATGGTGGTAAAATGTGGTTGACTATTAGAGTTGAGCAAACTTAAACTAAATTTTCTTGTGGCAAACCTCGTGGCTCATCCTTTGATAACTTTAGTCTTCATAAATTAGTTCAGCTTTCCAAGTGCTCTGGTTGCCTGGGAAAGGTGGATACAGCCCTAGGAGACCTAAGACTGTCATCCAAGACTTTCCAGGCAAACAGAGCCCTTGGAAAGCTGAACTCATTTATGCAGACTAAAGTAATCAACCGCCGAGCCACGATGTTCACTACGAGCCAATTTACTGTAAGTTCGCTCAACGACTATATATATTACATTTTTCTGTCTGACAGGTAAAAGGTAAGTACCTCTAAGGTCTTTGTGTGTATTAGCTGAAAGTCTTAAAAGTATAATATTGTTATAGTAGCAACCAAGACAATGATGGTTGTAATGAAAGAATACTTGAATTACAAAAAATCATTACCTTGGTTGCTGCAGCTACTATATTACTCGATATAAAGGTAAAAATGAACTAAGAACAACAAATGACAGTATTCATAAGTGCACTAAAATACTACTAATAAATATTAGAGACACATGCTAGTTTTATTAAATAAACATTTAGGGTAGGGTCACACGTGCCATATTTTGCTGCATATTTTCTACAGCTGATTTTGCTAACCATTAAATTAAATAGGTAGGAAAATTTGCAGCAGCAAAATGCAGCACATTTGGCCCTAACTTAAAAGTAAACAAATTACCATGTAAAAAATAAAATGGAGTAAAATACAATCAGACCAATTGCAATCTCAGTTATGGTCAATGATTAAGATTGCAATTGGTCTGTTTGTATTTTACTTCATGTTATTTTATTGTTCACGCGCTAATCTGTTTACTTTTAATGATTATTTAATAAATGTGTTTTAACTTTTTTTGGTGCGCTTGGGGGTACGCTCATGACTTGTAGTACTTAGACATTATCCAGTTTGAGTGCACCATCCTTTTCTATTCTACATTGTAAGGCTGCGATCACATCACAATTTGAGCCTCCGATGCACGGATACGATTTCGGAAGCTCAAATCTGCTGAAATCATATCTGTGCATGGACAAGTACGACCCATTAACTTCAATAGGGCAGCGGACCCAATCGTAGTCAGCTAGTGACTACGATTGAGTAATTTTCTCAGCGCGTCCGATTTTTGACACAGACTAAAAACAGTGGTCATATAACCTCCAACACATTCACTAGAATTCCTTAATTTAGCATTTAATTCTCTTCCAGGGGATCTGTGTGCAATGTGCTACTTACATCCTGTCAGGATGGCATTTGTCGCCTCTGGGCTGAGACCCTTCTGCCAGAGGATAGTCTTCTTGGAGGGCAGATAGTTGATTATAGCAGCTCCAGCAGCAGTTTGTCAAGTGCAGGGAAGCAGAAGGACAAGATTGAACATGCTCTTGAGGTAAGTTTTTTTTATTAATGTGGACAAAGATGTATGACTTTTAAATAGTAAACTTGGATCGCATTCCATTGGCTGTAGAGTCAAAAAATTTAACATCTGTATTGTTGGATGTATGGTACAATACTATCATGTTTATTAGTTAAGTTTTATGTTGTCATTTAGAAAACATAAGCAAGCTACAGGTGACTGATGTGTTATTTACAGGATATATTTATAAGATTTTCATAGCATGATGACTGCACAGTCGTGAGGCCTCGATGATCTAAAATCATCCGCCCCAGTGAGTGCATGAAGGACCAACCAAAAAATGTCTCCTCCCAATAAATACTGCTGTCCTGTATTTATTGTGGCATTTAATAGGTGAAACCGGAGAAAGTGAATTAAATATTCTCAGCAGGTTACCCTTCAGCAATCAATAATAAGATGGACATGAAATCACGTGTGACAGATCCCTGGAGAGAATGACACAAATGTTATAATTTACAGGGTTCAGTATGAAGGAGCTATCCTATCCTTGCTGGAGTGAAAGCCCAGCAATTTATAGTCGGTTGCATTTTTTCTTCTATGCAGAGCTTGTAGTCTATGGCTCTTGATAGTTCACCATAGCAATTCTTGCTGTGCCATCTACAGTTGTTTTTACAAATCTTAGCACACCTTAAATGATTGACTATAAATTGTTCTTCTATATATTTTCTAATCCAGATAACTTTACCACTTATGAAATGTTAAAATGTTAAATTGTTTTCGCTCATATTCAGACAATTCATCACTTGAAACACTTGAGAAGGGGCAGAAGACGGTCTTCTGTTCTGGCTGCTCACATGGAATTGCTACCAAGTCAGCCAAGCCAGCAGGAAGCCCACAGGCACATCTCGCATCACGCTAATTCTTTGTGTCATTTTCACATAGCAGCAAGCATAAATCCAAACACTGGTAAAGTAGAAGCTTATCCATGTTATTTACCTTTTTTGTAATTTTATGTTGTATGTGCCTTTTTGTGCGTGTTCTATCCATTTCAAGTCTGGGCTATTTTCCCCTCTTTACAATCATCTACCTTTTTATTTTTATTTTTTTAAAGTTTTTTTTAACATTCAACATGTTTGTTTTTCCCATTTTTTTTTTTTTTTTTTTTTTTATGATAGGGAAAGTAAATGTCAGGAACACAATAGCACAAAGTTATACCAAGATACTAAAATTGTGTGACCCAAAGTAAACCCCAGATGGGGTGAAGTATCCCAGCACTCAAGACAACAGTTCCATTAAAACATCCAGCTTTATTTCTGACATTAAAATATCGCATAGATGTAACTTGTAGAGACGTTACTAATCTAAGGTAAGGGGAAATATGTTAGGGAAAAAAAGCTTAGAAATGAAGAACAACATATTTCATATGCAATATATTTATTAGAAAACAACACTATAATAGTGAAAAAAGTAGTTCAAACTAGGGATCGACCGATATCGTTTTTTTAGGGCCGATACCGATAATCGGTGCAGGTTAGGGCCGATAGCCGATAACTTATACCGATATTTCGGTATAAGTTATCGGCTATTTAACCCCCTGTGACACCGCTGCAGATCATTGATTTAAAGCGGGCGCCACCACCCGCTTCTCTCCCCTACCTGCCAGGGTGCTCCGGGCCATCCATCCATCGTTCCTGTAGTGTCCGGGGGCGTTCCGGGTGGAGGGTGGTCCAGTCCGGGCTGTCCTTCTTCTCCGGCGGGCCTCTTCTCCACTCCGGGCAGGCTCCGGCCTAGTACACTGCATAGACGTCGCTGCGCAGTGACGCCCGTGCGCAGCGACGCACCTGACGTCACGGCGTAGCGGCGTCTATGCAGCGTACTAGGCCGGAGCCTGCCCGGAGTGGAGAAGAAGACCGTGGGAGAAGGACAGCCCGGACCGGACCACCCTCCACCCAGAACGCCCCCGGACACTACATGAAGGAAGGATGGCCTGGACCACCCCCATTACGGGTAAGTTTAATTTTTTTTTATTCACTCGTAGGGTGGGGGAGGGGCCCGACTGGTATAGCGGTATGGGTAAAAATCCATACCGGTATACCGCCTAGCATCACGGTGGGGGGTGCGACGCGGTGCGGTGGGTCGAGGGGGTGGCGGTCGCGGTGCGGTGGGGGCGGTGCGGGGGGCGGGGCATTATCGGCTTATCGGCAAGATAATTGCCGATACCGATAATGCCCAAAATCGTGATTATCGGCCGATAATCGGTCGATCCCTAGTTCAAACCAGTAGTATGTACATAGTATGGACAAATCAGATCAATGCTTATAGAAACAGATCAGAAGGGGATAACTGGTCTAATCCCAGTTATCCCCTTCACAGACAACTGCTCATGTCTGATATCTGAATACTGTATTACACCCCTGGTTATTCTCCACGGGTTCTTTCTATATTATATCTACCACATGTTTGTTCATTTTGCAAATTATCAGTTCGATACATGATGGACCCCTTACCGTAAGGGACACTTTCCTGCTTATTTTAAGTGAAGCATGATCAAATGTAAGTCCCCTCTCTTGCCTAGGGTATACCAGGAGGTTCCGGTGTAGGCCCCAGGTCACTAGGACAGGGGACCTACAGTATCGATAGGGATTAGACCAGTTATCCCTTTCTGATCTGTTTTCTATAAGCATTGATCTGATTTGTCCATACTATGTAAATACTACTGGTTTGAACCACTTTTTTCATTTAACTTTTGTATTATAGTGTTGTTTTCTAATAAATATATTGCATATGAAATACGTTGTTCTTGATTTCTAAGACATTAAAATATACAACGGGGGGGATACTTAACCCCATCTGGGGTTTACTTCGTGTCATTCAATTCCTGCAAGCAGCTGCAATGCCCCATGCACCTGGCTGAACATTTCCTGTGAATCTACAGGCTTGGAGGGGTGAGCGGATTACTTTTCCTTGCTTTTTTGTATACTAAAATCTTGTGCCAGGTTGAACTAAAAGCTGTTGTTTGGGCTGTTGGTGGCTTTGTTTTGTTTTTATTATGTTCTGTTTATTTTTTTTATTTACTATTCTATTTAATTTTATTTTTTTACATATTTGCTGACAAAATGTCAGCCCCAGTGCTCATGAACAAACTAATTATTGTTTTTGCATGTGAACATATCTGTAGTCTCCTCAATGTAAATATATTACTGTATTCTCTGTTTGACCCTTGCAACTGGGTTCACACTGCCACTGTGCTTTGACTTAGAGCACAATTAAATAAACCAAAAAATTGTAACAGTCCTACTAGGTTGCAGGATAGTAAAGGAGAATGTGTCCAATAATAATTCTAAAAATATTTTTTAAACAATAAATGATGCTCACTATGGTGTCTTCTGCAGCGCCCTTGCATCAGACATACCACAGATTGAATAGAGAAGATAAAATATAATATTGATATACAAATACTTGTGTTTTACATATACTTGTGTTTTACCTATACCTTAATTTTCTTTTAGCAATTTGAAATTAAAAAACAGAGAGACCAATGCGCATCTAAGCACAATTATCCTTTTTAGGAAAAAAATGCAGTGAAAAATAAGTAAAGGTTTGCTCACCTTTTGGTGTTGTACTATGAGCACAACACCACAGATAGCTTGTTTGCACAGTAAGTGGTATGTTGAGGAGGGCAGCCTGCACTAGTCCCGTATCCAGCTGGTGGGGGACGACTGATAGAATCCAAAGTATGGAAGAGAAAATCTCCTGGAAATGTAGTTCAGTCAGCGGCACTCTCCTCTTACTATGGACAGGCTATTAGAAAATAACCGTAAGGGAACGGACTTGTTAAAAATAACAAACCATTTATTTTACAAAAGCATGTGGAGGAACCAATGCGTTCCGAGGGACGGGACCCCCTCTTCGTCGGGTCAGGGTCCCACCCCTCAAAACGTGTTGTTCCTCCGCATGCTTTTGTAAATTAAATGGTTTGTTAATTTTCTTTTTAGCCTTTTGATACTTTTCTTCTCTTTTGTCCAATAATTTTATATATTCCCAGTGTGAATTATACCCCTAGGTAATCCAGTACTGTGTTTACTTGATACCTATCTAATGCACTGATGCAGGGGTTATATAATTCCACAACTTTCCTGGGCATTTCACTTATACAACTGTTACTACCAGCTATTGAAAAAGGGGACCTGGCACCCCAAAACGCGTATAGCCAATACCCATAGCTTTGCTCATACCCCAACATTGGCAAACCTGAAGACCTACACTACTGTAAATCTTACCACAAGTACAGAAGTTGAGCGCGCACTCCCTGAATTCCACTTACTCTGCTGGCCAGCAAACATCTGATCCGTCTGAGGAACCGAGTTCCAGGTGAATTCCTCAGCAGCCTACGTTGGTACTACCGGTAAGAAGCACTTGGTGCCAACCTCCACCCCACTTGGGACTTTCATTCATTATCCCTGTGCCGTCAGGGTAAAGTGGGCAGCTAACAGGGGGACTCCAGCGCAGCAGAGCGCACCTGCCCGACATATACTAGACACTACGGACAATAGAGTGCCACTCAGGACTTCTAACATATCAGCCCTGTGCCGTCCGGGTAGAGTAGGTAACCAACCTACAGCGCTGCAGAGCGCACCTGTCTGGTTCATACCAGCCTTGCTTAGGGTCTACAATACGGCACGGCGCCGTCCAAGCCATTACTAAAAGAGACAGTCTGTCTCTACGGCACTGCTAATGAGACATCATTAGCTAGTCTTTTCAGTCCTAATGTTTTACTAAGTCTGCCAATTGGGGTACATTGTTTTACTTATTGTTTTACTATATTTTATGATCATTTGTATATTTATATTATATATTTTATCTTATCTATTCAATCTGATGTAAGAGCCCTGCAGAAGGCACCATAGTGAGCATCATTTATTGTTTAATACATTTTTTTTTAGAATTATTATTGGACACATTCTTCTTTACTATCCTGTAACCTAGTAGGACTGTTTAAAATTTTTTGGTTTATTTCATTGAGTATTTTGACACATTGGGTAATGTCTATCACAGTATCCTCGGTTTAGGATTCTTGATTTATGTAGAGCTCCCACAACTATTTTTCTTTGTATAAGTCAGAGCACATTTTACACCACTGGGTTTGAACAGATGGCATTGACTTGATACATAGGGCTTTATTTTTATGCAATTTTTTTGTGAAAGGGAAAGTGAATGTCAGAAAAAAAGATAGCACAAAGTTCAACTAAAATAGTAAAATGGGGTCCGTTGGGTGTCCAGTTTTATTTCAAGAGTTGAGTTTTTTTTCTCCTCTCAAATGTACTGTCTTTTCGACAGACTCAGCGACAGAGCTCCTTTTAGTGGAAATGGCAGCAATGTGAACGAGCCCATACATGGTTTTCTAGTGTACCGTATATACTCGAGTATAAGCCGACCCGAGTATAAGCCGAGACCCCTAATTTCAACCCAAAATCCCAGGAAAAGTTATTGACTCGAGTATAAGCCTAGGGTGGGAAATACCTCATCCCCCCCTGTCATCATCCAGACCCGTCATTAACATCCTCATCATCCCCTTGTCATCATCCCACACATCCCCCCTTCATCATCCCCTTGTCATCATCCCACACATCCCCTTATCATCCCACACATCCCCCCTTCATCATCCCCTTGTCATCATCCCACACATCCCCTTATCATCCCACACATCCCCCCTTCATCATTCCCTTGTCATCATCCCACACATCCCCCCTTCATCATCCCCTTGTCATCATCCCACACATCCCCTTATCCCACACATCCCCCCTTCATCATCCCCTTGTCATCATCCCACACATCCCCTTATCCCACACATCCCCCCTTCATCATCCCCTTGTCATCATCCCACACATCCCCCCTTCATCATCCCCTTGTCATCATCCCACACATCCCCTTATCATCCCACACATCCCCCCTTCATCATCCCCTTGTAATCATCCCACACCCCCCCCCCTTCATCATCCCCACCCCCCTTCATCATCCCCACACCCCCCCCCCTTCATCATCCTCTTCTCATCATTCGCCCTCAGTGGTCTTCAACCTGCGGACCTCCAGAGGTTTCAAAACTACAACTCCCAGCAAGCCCGGGCAGCCATCGGCTGTCCGGGCTTGCTGGGAGTTGTAGTTTTGAAACCTCCGGAGGTCCGCAGGTTGAAGACCACTGCGGCCTTCAACATGCGGACCTCCAGAGGTTTCAAAACTACAACTCCCAGCAAGCCCGGGCAGCCATCGGCTGTCCGGGCTTGCTGGGAGTTGTAGTTTTGAAACCTCCGGAGGTCCGCAGGTTGAAGACCACTGCGGCCTTCAACATGCGGACCTCCAGAGGTTTCAAAACTACAACTCCCAGCAAGCCCGGGCAGCCATCGGCTGTCCGGGCTTGCTGGGAGTTGTAGTTTTGAAACCTCCGGAGGTCCGCAGGTTGAAGACCACTGCGGCCTTCAACATGCGGACCTCCAGAGGTTTCAAAACTACAACTCCCAGCAAGCCCGGGCAGCCATCGGCTGTCCGGGCTTGCTGGGAGTTGTAGTTTTGAAACCTCCGGAGGTCCGCAGGTTGAAGACCACTGCGGCCTTCAACATGCGGACCTCCAGAGGTTTCAAAACTACAACTCCCAGCAAGCCCGGGCAGCCATCGGCTGTCCGGGCTTGCTGGGAGTTGTAGTTTTGAAACCTCCGGAGGTCCGCAGGTTGAAGACCACTGCGGCCTTCAACATCATCCAGCCCCCTCTCACCCCCTTTAGTTCTGAGTACTCACCTCCGCTCGGCGCTGGTCCGGTCCTGCAGGGCTGTCCGGTAAGGAGGTGGTCCGGTGAGGAGGTGGTCCGGGCTGCTATCTTCACCGGGGGCGCCTCTTCTCCGCGCTTCCGGCCCGGAATAGAGCCGTTGCCTTGACAACGACGCATCTGCGTCGTTGTCAAGGCAACGTGACTATTCTGAGGCCGGGCCCGAAGCGCTTAGAAGAGGCCTCCCCGGTGAAGATAGCAGCCCGGACCACCTCCTCACCGGACCACCTCCTTACCGGACAGCCCTGCAGGACCGGACCAGCGCCGAGCGGAGGTGAGTACTCAGAACTAAAGGGGGTGAGAGGGGGCTGGATGATGTTGAAGGCCGCAGTGGTCTTCAACCTGCGGACCTCCGGAGGTTTCAAAACTACAACTCCCAGCAAGCCCGGACAGCCGATGGCTGCCCTGGCTTGCTGGGAGTTGTAGTTTTGAAACCTCTGGAAGTCCGCAGGTTGAAGACCACTGCGGGTGGGGGAGTTCACTCGAGTATAAGCCGAGGGGGTGTTTTCAGCACGAAAAATCGTGCTGAAAAACTCGGCTTATACTCGAGTATATACGGTATGTCTTTTCTACATGATAGAGTGATATGTCTGCTGTATTGAACTATTTACCTCATATAGCTATGAAAACAATGTTTTGTACTGTGTAAAAATAAGAAATAGTACTTACTGGTAGAAATAATGATCTTTTCTTCCCTTGGGGCTTAAAGTCATTAATAATTGTAATGTTTACAGATATTCCTTCTGTCTTGGCTGGAGCGGCTTTTAATCTGGAGGAAGGTTATGGAGGTTTTGTTGTCCATTGGCTTAACAACAAAGAATTGCACTTTACATCTTCCATTGAAATATTTATACAGCATTTAAAAACCATTGTGGAACAGCAGTCAGAGACTGTTGAAGATGAAGAGGATGAAGATGGGTTATTAATGAAACTAGATAATGGTTAGTATAACTTGATCTTAGGATATAACATGGCACTGTTTTTTGTTCTCCCCATTTACGCTTTTCATCACCTTCCAGTCTTTCATAGCTTTTTTTTTCTTTAACTTTATTGCTAATATTCTTCATGCCATTTGCACACATTTTAGTGGATGTTTTTTAAAGGGTGACTATAATTTGAAAACCCCATGCAGTTCCTAGTGCTGTCTCTTTCAAAGGAGTATTTCAGGCAAAAAATTTTTTTTATATATCAACTGGCTCCGGAAAGTTAAACAGATTTGTAATTTGCTTCTATTAAAAAATCTTAATCCTTCCAATAGTTATTAGCTTCTGAAGTTGAGTTGTTGTTTTCTGTCTAACTGCTCAATGATGACTCATGTCCCGGGAGCTGTACAGTTCCTATGGGGAAATTTTCCCATCATGCACAGCTCCCGGGACGTGACATCATCATAGAGCAGTTAGACAGAAAACTTCAGAAGCTAATAACTATTGGAAGGATTAAGATTTTTTAATAGAAGTAATTTACAAATCTATTTAACTTTCGGGAGCCAGTTGATATATATATAAAAAAGTTTTTGCCTGGAATACCCCTTTAACTTCTGCTCCATTCAGCTAAAACTGCCAGGGTTCCCTAAACTTACATTGCAATGCATCAATTTCGTATCACACTTGCTTTAGCCGAGTGGAGCAGAAATAATAGGACATAGGAAGATTTATCCAAACCTGTGTAGAGAAAGAGTGGTGCAGTTGCTCAGATTGCTGCTTTTAAAAAGCCCTGGGAAAAATTAAAGAAGCAATCTGGTTGCTATGGGCAACTGGTCAGCTTTTACTCTGCACATGTTTTGATAATTCTCCCCCATGGTGCTTGAAGCTGCATGCCGTTTCCAAATTAGAGTAATAATTTATCGAATCATATATACAAATATTTTTTTTTTTTTCTTGGTCGCTCTTCATTGGGGGACACCTTACCGATGGATATATGCTCTTGCCACTAGGAGGCGCTGACACTAGGAAGAAAAAAAGTCTGCTTCTTCCTGCAGGATATACCCACCCACAGAAAGTGAGGTAATCAGTTTTAGCTAGTGTCAGTAGGAGGCAAGACACAAGTCTGGGAGCTCCCCAGACCAGGTCTTTTTATTATTATTTTCTAGTAAGGGCTGTTTGGTTAGGTTCTTTACTCTCTTTTGTTTCCCTTTTTTTTTTTTTTCAGGTGGGGGTTCCGGAGCATGGTGCTACCTGTTCCCCCATATGCGGCTAAAGGGCATGGGACATAAAAGTATGCACCGTTAACCCATTCCCGCCAATGGCCAGCGCCTGGGCTTGCACCTAGGGTCTGGGTCCCCCTATCTTCCCTGCTCGTCCTGTCTGTCTCAGCATGACGTGATGCAGATGATTTGAAAGCTGGCTGAAGACATCTTGAGGTGAGTATATGAAGACAGGTAAGTATATTCTCCCCCCCCCCCCCCCCTCTCCTCCCTTTCTCTTACAGAGGGACTCTGGCCTTTATTGGGAGATTATGTTGGGGCTCCCTCTGGTCCCCTGGGGGGGCTGTGTTTCTGCATACTAGGTCCTGCGGAGGACAGCCGCCGGCCTTTTTGCTACGGCTCCCTCCACAGAAGTTCATTTACGGCTCATCTCTGAACAGCCTTGCTTTTCCTACTTTCCGCCGGCTATGATTTTCCCCACTGGGGGGTCTGCAGTGCGCGGGGGCTCAGCTGGCGGGAGCCCAGGGCCCTGGCAGCTTATGGACGCCCTTCTTTTTGCCCGGTGCCAGTGCACCCCAGGAGGCCAGACTGCGCCTCATCTCCATTTTTCTGCGGGCTATGGCGGTACATGACTCTGCCCTTCTCCCCCTGAGAGCGCACGGACCGGGAGGCCAGACAGCACCGCGTTTCCTGGTTCGCGCGTCACAGACATGCCTGTAGCCGGCGGGTGCTTACCCGCAGATCTATGGTGGGTTCATCCACTGGCATTTAGCCCCGCCCCTCCTCCGGCATCTTGCCCCGCCCCTCCACTGGCATTTAGCTCCACCCTCATTCCTTGCATTGGTTGGCGGCGCTCCCTTGTCTGAGCAACTCAGTTACCCTGGGTCCGGCCCGCTCTTGTCCCCTGGCCTCGGAGCTGTGCGACTTCTTAGCAGGCGCTTCTAAGCACGCTGCTCCATACTTCGCCGCTCAAGGGTGTAGCATGAATATTTCTAGTGTCCCTGCAGGAGGGACATTGTGTGGGCTTTCTAGCCCGTTCTACCTTAGGGGAGCATCAGGTCAGTTTTAGCACAAGGCACCTTGTTCCCCCACTTACTTAGTGTGTGCATTTAATAAAAAAATGTATTATAATTTTACTCTCTGCTGCTGGTCTCTCAGGTCATTTAGTGGTGTTTGGGGCCCTCTAGTGGACTATACTTAAATTGTCTTATTTTTCATGCACCCTTTTGAACTCTAGGGACACAAAATTACAGCCTTCGTCTGTATTATGTATCACTTCTCGGCATTTTGGCTAAGATCAAGTGTACTATCTGTTCTTATGAGTTTTCTCCCTGATACGTCCCCTATCTAGGGACCATATCTAGGGACCCCATGCTTTGACCCTATATGGCTCTATTTTTCTGGGACTTTATAAGCATACCTGCTTTCACCAAGAGACAAATGTGACTCGCTGTGGCAGGTCGTGCCGGGGTTTCATGACCACTTGGAAGATACCAGGGTTACAGTCAGGACTGTTTCTCCCCTACCACCAGTTGTCATGACAAGGTTGTCATGTCCGCAGGTGTTTTTTGGACGTGCATACTTAATTTCCTCAACAGGCTGCCACATCCACAGCTGCTGTCCCGGATCCCCTGGTCCAGGGTGAGTTTTCTGTGGACGCGTTCCTGTCTGGCCATGGATTGCACCTGCTCTCATTAGACCAGACAGGAGTCTCACCTATCACTCAGGGTGACGGGGTTTCTATTCATGGTTCTATTCCTAGGCTTCACTGCCCTTCCTCATGCATCAAAGGGGCTCAGTCATTGCCTATTTGACTGTGTCCTCTTTTCAACAGCGCCTGAGGGGGCACTCATTGCGCCAGACCATTGTCTGCTCAGTTTCCGCCGCTGTCGGTCTTCCATCTCTTTGCTGCCGTGTGCATGGCTGTGGCTCCCCATACCTGACTTTTGGTGTACGGACTCTGTCAGAGGGTTCCTGCAGGCACAAAGGACTGCTACCAGTCAGCCAGTTATTAGTCTTCAGGGTCTCCTACTCCTTCAGGTCGCCCATAGGATTGGCCACACTCCTGTGACCCACTGTCTGTGGGAGGGTTCGAACGAGTGTCATGTGCGTTCAGGAATCCTCCAGCTGCCAGCCGCATGGCTGTTCCTGTGGTTTACTGCTATATCTGGTTAACTGCCATACACTTCCCACAGCATGGCGGAAGTTCAGGTAACCCTCTGCCAAGAAGTAGTTCTGAGGGGGTCTCCCCATGTTGTTCCTTGGGCCCCCTGTAATGCGCCACATGCTGGTTCGTGGGGTTCACTATTTTATCAGGTCCCTCTCCACATGCCTGCCGCTCTCGATGCTTGAGGCTGGTAGCCAAATTTTAGTGTGTGGTTCTGAATGCGAGACCGGGGTGGCCATGGTCCCTATGCTAGTTAGCCTGACTGTGTCTGCATGGCTTTCTAATACACCAGGTCTCCTTTCCCATTCCTGCTGCTACCGTGACGGCAGTCCGGTGACTCCCTTCTGTTCGGTGTGGTGTGCCTCTGGCTTTCCTGGAATCTGTTCTGAAGTCCTACGACGGTTGAGCACCTCTGTTCTGGCAGGGGGCGTGTTGGGGCGATGCAGTCAGTTCAGCCCCCCGTTGCCTCCAGGTATTTTCCTGGTTTCCTGTGCTGGGTGTCTCGGGCATCTGCTCTGTTGCCTTGAACACGTCTAGGATGGCTCAGTTGGCACACATATGGTCCAGGGTTTCACTCTGAATGGGTGTTCCTCTTACCACTATTGGTTGCTGTGTGCGTGTGTTTCTTACTCGCATTCGTAGCCATGTCTTGGTTTCTTTACCCAGCACCTGTGTCCGAGATTCCGATCCCTCCATATCTCTATATGTTGTTGTAGGGTTCCCGGGGGGCTCAGTCTGCCCAGTACTTTGTCCTGTTCCCGTACCTGGTGCACTGTCAATCCCCCTTCCAGGGGGTACGGGGATCAGGGTGCTGGTGTGGTTGGTGCCTGGGTTTTCTCTCGACCACCCCTTGTTTTTCCCTCTCCACTGGGGGACTATTTCGCTGAGCGATCTCTTCTGCCAAGATGGAGCCATCTCTTTCTTCCCACTATATAGGTGGGGTATCTGGCTGGGCCCTTTGTTTTTTGCTAAAAGCATTTAGTAGAGCTTTTTCCTTGTCTATGCTTGTGTGCTTACTGCTCACCATTGCAGCCTGGCTCTCTTCCTTTTTTAATCCTCTGCTGCTCATGCAGCCTTGGCGTTTTCCTCTGTTGGAGGAGTTTTTGCACTCATGTATGACTCAGTGACGGCCAGTCTAGCCTCTGTCTGTTGTTTGTGTCCTGCCATTGCTCTTTTCCTCACTTGGCACAATCTCTCTGGAAGGGTGTGTTTATCCTTCCCTTGACAGTGTCTGCTGTGCAGCACTGACACCACAGTCTTTTAGAGTGACCTTCCTGTGCCCTGTACCTGGGAATCTCTGCTGGGTTCCCTTTTTGTTTTTTCCCTCCATTCCCGTCCTGACGGGACATTACTTAGGAGTGCTGAGGTCTTCTCGGATTGCTGGGGTCCAACTCTGGTTTGGTTTGCGATCTTTCTGTACCGCTCTTCTTGGCCATTAATCCTTCCGTGTATGTCTTCCAGGTGACTCAGGAGCCTCCAGTTCCCATGTCTGTCACTCCAGAGTTCCGGGATGCCCCTTTGTCAGGGCGTTTCTTTCCATTTTTGACTGTTATTGCTGCGTTCGGGTCATCCGGTTACACCAGTCAAGCTAATTTAGCCTTCTGGGTGCCCGCAACTGACCCCTGCGACAGGGGTTTTTGGTCTCCAGATGTTCGGGTCATCGATCTTATGCACCAGACCACTCTGGAGCTGGTTTGTGTCTTTCTTTTTGCCAGTGGTTTTCTGGTCTCCACCCTTGGTGCTCGCCTTCTGCTCAGACGTACGCCGTTCTCTCTGGCGTCGCTCTACTCTGGTTGGGGTTCTCTTGTTGTGCCCTTTTCCATTTTTGTTCCCAGCCTAGCTCTCTGTCTGGTTCTGTGTTTCTTGTGGTTCACTTCCTACCACCATCTGGGATTGTTCCGGCCCATCTGGCTTCCTAGTCGACTTTTTCTTGTCTCCCTATATGGGACCGTAGGTTAGCGTATCGACGAAGGACGGTCTCTTCCTTGGCATCCTGGTCCGTCTCCATGGACGGGGGATCTTTCAGTTGCTCAGTTTCTGGGCCTCGGTTGTCTCTGGCCTGGGGTCTTGTCCGCAGGCCTTACGGACGAGTGGGTTTGGTAGGGGACTGCTTTGGTATGTCCTATCAGTAAGGTGTCCCAAAATGAAGAGCAACCAAGAAAAGGAGATTTTTTGGTACTCACCGTAAAATCTTTCTTGTAGCCTTCATTGGGGGATACCGCAATTTTTCCGGTTTTTGGGTTACTTAACCGGGATTTTTTCCAGGGTCCTTCGGACATATTTCTTTGACTTCTCCTACTGTTTTGTGACACAACTGATTACCTCACTTCCTGTGGGCGGGTATATCCTGCCAGGGTGGAGACGACTTTTTTCTTCCTAGTGTCAGCGCCTCCTAGTGGCAAGAGCCTATACCCATCAGTAAGGTGTCCCCCCAATGAAGGCTACGAGAGAGAGATTTTACGGTGAGCACAAAAAAAAATCTCATTATTTTTATTCATGAATCAAGTTATTTGATTTTTGTTATCAATTTATATATTTTCCCTGACATCATCAAGGGTAAAACAGTTAGCAGTATGTTGAGTGTAACACAATCAGGTGATGTTCCAGAAGTCTCAGACTTGTGTGGGACTTAGGACAAAAATAACCACCCTTGAGTTTTATATATATATATATATATATATATATATATATATATATATATGAATATATATATATATATATATATGAATATATAGATTGTCCATCACTTCATAGCTACAGACTTTTTCAATATCTGTATATCTTTTCTAGGTGAGCCGGAGGGTGAAAGGTCTTTGACCGGATCTCCTGAGCATGAAGAAGCAGAAAAAGATACGAGTACGAAAGCCTCTTCACCTGGTGCTACTCTTCCTCTACCAACAGTGTTATTAGACCGGAAAATTGAATCTCTCCTCACAGAGTGGAACAAAAATGCAGACATGCTCTTCACTATTCACCCTGTGGATGGTACTTTTTTATTGTGGCATGTTAACTATTTGGATGAATATAATCCTGGAATCTTCAGACAAGTTCAGGTATTATTCTCTGACATCCAGTGAATAACAATATATGTCGGCGCAGGATTCCACCTCTGGTGTATCCACCATTAAGAAAATAAATCATGGCAAGGTGGACGTGCGTGTGCTACCAGAGATTTTGAAACATATATATGCTATTTTCCCATCTATAATTTGTACGGTCGCTTGTATACCTCAGTATACAAGCAAAATAATTTTTAGTCTTAGAAATATATATTATATCTGCCCATAAAGGCAAATAGACCTTATGTACTTTACTGATGTCTACGTTTGTCCTGCTACTCCACTCTATGTACTGGTCACTGCTGATGGGGTTGTGGTCTAAACACCAGGGCAGAGGGATTTCTGCTTCTGCACTTCAGTCATGAACACTGTTGGCAGTGTTCATCAAGGTAAAGTAGATGATTAAAGACAATGGCACTAACCATTAGGGTATATTCACACGTACGCAGATTTGATGCACAGGATTTTCTGCTGCAGATTTCAATGTAAACTAAATGACTGAGCACCGCTTCTAATTGGCAGTTACAAATCCTGCGCATCAAATCTGCGCAGGATCCTGTATGGGTGAACCTACCCTTAAAGGGGTATTCCGTCCAAATACATCTTATCCCCTATCCAAAATATAGGGGATAAGATGTCTGATTGCTGGGGACCCCCGCGATCTCTCTGCAGCACAGTCTTAAGGACTCTGGGACTGGAGACGTTACGTCACGTCACACCCCCTCCCATAGACATGAATGGAGGGGGCGTGGCATGATGTCACAAGGGGGTGTGGCGTGATGTCACGTCTCCAGTCCCGGAAACAAAGAGGTTTCCGAGACTGAAGATGCAGTCCCGCACAGAATGCGGGTGCTGCAGGGAGATCGCGGGGGTTTCCCGTGATCAGACAATGCTTCCAAGCTTTATTTTCAATATACCGGGTGAAGACACCAGTGCATAGTAAAAGAGCATGACTCACTTTTCAAACAGCTATTGCTATGCTTCTTCCGGAGATGGAAGAAGCATAGCAGTAGCTGTGTAAAATGTGCATTGCTCTCTTTTACTATTCCCCAGTGTATACACCTAGAATATTGAAAGCAAAGCCTGGAAGCATTAATGGTGAGCGTTGTTGTCTTTACCTAGAATTGAGACTGTTTATCTACATAACTAAGAACCTCCACCATATCCAATAACATAGATACTGTTCCTATCAACCTAACTAATGGCAAGGAGTGGATAAGAGTAGGCAATAGTGCCAGCTTATGCCTTTAAATATAGACTATTGAAAGTGTTCATACCCCTCTCTTATGGATGTATGTAAGGAAGCCTAAACCTGACTTTATCACCTTCATTATTTCCATTATGAATTGCCAAGGAATATGGCTTATGGAAGATACTCTGTGGCTTACTGATCTGGACATTCTGATCCTCCCCACTTTCCCTTGGCTGAAAGGACTGTGTGAGAGAAAAAGTAGAGTGGTTTCCCCACAGCAACCAATCACAGCTCAGCTTTCACTTTACCAGAGCTCGCTAGCCGAGCTGTGATTGGTTGCTGTGGGGTAATCACTCTATTTTTTCTTTCCCACAGTTTGATAAATCTCCCCCAGTGAGTCTTTTGAGCTTGTTTCTCTCCCTGAGCCTTTAGCAACATGGCTTCAGGGATTGGGCTTGCATACTGTAGGCATCCGTTTCACCACATCCTGAGGCTGTATCACCTAGTTATATATTGTTAATCATCTGTCTGTGTATGTCTGTGCTTATGTTAATCTGCCTAAGGGTTAATATCAGACCAGTAGGCCTATTTATAGACTGTTATGGCTAGCACTCGATTGTCAATGACTTTAACATTGACTGGAGTACCTAAGGTACCCTTGCTCACCAAAATATGAGGACTTAGATATACAAGGTAATGAGCGCTAACTTGCATAACAATTTTCCCCAATGAATGTTCAGTGTTCCCTTATGAAACTGGCTCTACGTAAAATGTGAAACATGTTTAAACTGGAACTATAGCTTTATGTTTTGGATAATTCCAGTTCACTTTAGCAGTATACAGTGGGGCAACAAAATCATAAGTCATCCACCAATTGTGTAAGTTCTCCCACTTAAAAAGATGAGAGGCCTGTAATTTTCATCATAGGTATACCTCAACTATGACATAATGAGAAAACAAAAATCCATAAAATCACACTGTCTGATTTTTAAAGAATTTATTTGCAAATTATGGTGGAAAATAAGTATTTGGTTATCAACAAACAAGCAAGATTTCTGTCTCTCACAGACATGTAACTTCTTCTTTAAGAGTCTCCTCTGTCCTCCACTCATTACTTGTATTAATGGTACCTGTTTGAACTTATCAGTATAAAAGACACCTGTCCACAACCTCAAACAGTCACACTCCAAACTCCACTATGGCCAAGACCAAAGAGCTGTCGAAGGACACCAAAAACAAAATTGTAGACCTGCACCAGGCTGGGAAGACTGAATCTGCAATGGGCAAGCAGCTTGGTGTGAAGAAATCAACTGTGGGAGCAATTATTAGAAAATGGACATACAAGACCACTGATCATCTCCCTCGATCTGGGGCTCCATGCAAGATCTCATTCTGTGTTGTCAAAATGATCACAAGAACTTTGAGCAAAAATCCTAGAACCACACGGGGGGACCTAGTGAATGACCTGCAGAGAGCTGGGACCAAACTAACAAAGGCTACCATCAGTAACACACCACGCTGCCAGGGATTCAAATCATGCAGTGCCAGACGTGTCCCCTTGATTAAGCCATTACATTTCAGGGCCCATCTGAAGTTTGCTACAGAGCATTTGGATGACCCAGAAGAGTATTGGGAGAATGTCATATGGTCAGAGGAAACCAAACTAGAACTTTTTGGTAAAAACTCAACTTGTTGTGTTTGGAGGAGAAAGAATGCTGAGTTGCATGCAAAGAACACCATACCTACTGTGAAGCATGGGGGTGGAAACATCATGCTTTGGAGCTGTTTTTCAGCAAAGGGACCAGGACGACTGATCCGTGTAAAGGAAAGAATGAATGGGGCAATGTATTGTGAGATTTTGAGTGAAAACATCTTTCCATCAGCAAGGGCATTGAAGATGAAACATGGCGGGGTCTTTCAGCATGACAATGATCCCAAACACTGCCCAGGCAATGAAGAAGTGGATTCGTAAGAAGCATTTCAAGGTCCTGGAGTGGCCTAGCCAGTCTCCAGATCTCAACCCCATAGAAAACCTTTGGAGGGAGTTAAAAGTCCTTGTTGCCCAGCGACAGCTACAAAACATCACTGCTATATAGGACATCTGCAGGGAGGAATAGGCCAAAATACCAGCAACAGTGTGTGAAAACCTTGTGAAGACTTACAGAAAACGTTTGACCTCTGTCATTGCCAACAAAAGGTATTGAGATGAACTATTGTTTTTGACCAAATACTTATTTTCCACTATAATTTACAAATAAATTATTTAAAAATCAGACAATGTGATTTTATAGATTTTTTTTTTCTCATTCTGTCTCTCATAGTTGAGGTATACCTATGAAGAAAATTACAGGCCTCTCATCTTTTTAAGTGGGAGAACTTGCACAATTGGTGGCTGACAATTGCCCCCACTGTGTCATTGTTGGAGGAATCGCCTGCTTATCTATGTCTACATTTGTGATTGCACATGTGTTGGTGATTTAAGTTTCACAGTGCCAGTCTTACATTCATGCAGCAGAATTTCCGCAAAAAATATGTTCAGCAGAGCCGGAATTTCTGTATTCTTAGAAAATATAATTCCGCCTAAATTCAAGCCCCAATGACTTAAATGGGATACTGCCACAAAGTTCCGAAAAATATTATACTGATCTTATATTTTTGTGGAAAGCAGAATTTTGAGAATGGAACAAAGTAATCCTATTGAAATTAATGTACAGTGACCCCCCGACCTACGATGGCCCCGACATATGATGAAATCGACATACGATGGCCTCTCAGAGGCCATCGCATGTCAATGTCAGCATCGACATACGATGCTTTTTTATGTCGGGGCCATCGCATTAAGTGCTATCCGGCAGCGCCAAATGCTTAAGCTGCTGCCGGATAGCAGCTTAATGTTCCCCGTGTGGTGCGGTAAGTATTACTTACCCCTCCACGATGCTCCGGGGTGCCCTACGGGTCCAGCGCTGGTCTTCCGGCGTTTTCTCGGCCCTCTCCGATGACGTCAATACGCTGCTGTGCACGCCATCCAATAGGAATGGCGTACGCAGCGGCGTAATGACGTCGCTACGCAGGCCCAGTAAGGCCTTGCGGAAGACAGAAGAGGACCGGAGAAGACAGAAGAGGACCGGAGAAGACAGAAGAGGACCGGAGAAGACAGCGGAGGACCGGAGAAGACAGCGGAGAGCCCAGCGGAGGCCCGGGATCACCATCGGGAGCGGCGGGGACACCATCTCGAGCGGCGGGGACAGGTGAGTACAGCTTCCTATACTTTACATTGCACGAATCCCTCAACATATGATGGATTCGACAAACGATGGCTCGTTTGGAATGAATTACCATCGTATGTTGAGGGACCACTGTTCAGTAAATTACTTAAAAATTTCCGGCGGAATTCTTCCTCAACATTTTCCAAAGAAATTCCACCGTGTGAACAAACCCTTACATCGACATTGTTTTTGGCAGCTCTATAGACATTGTTTTGGCAGCTTCATAGACAATTAATGGAGCAGCAACTTGCTCCATTTAAAACAAATGAGGTGCCCCAGCAATTGAATCCCCTGCTATATAACACTTATCCCCAATCCTGAGGAATACCCCCTTTAAATTTGCTCTATTACCGTGTTTCTCCGAAAATAAGACCGGGTCTTATATTAATTTTAGTCACAAAAAACACACTAGGGCTTATTTTCAGGGTAGGGCTTATTTATTTACGGTATGGGGGGCTGCAGCAGTGTGGAGGATGGGGGGCTGCAGCAGTGTGGAGGATGGGGGGCTGCAGGAGTGTGGAGGATGGGGGGCTGCAGGAGTGTGGAGGATGGGGGGCTGCAGGAGTGTGGAGGATGGGGGGCTGCAGCAGTGTGGAGGATGGGGGGCTGCAGCAGTGTGGAGGATGGGGGGCTGCAGCAGTGTGGAGGATGGGGGGCTGCAGGAGTGTGGAGGATGGGGGGCTGCAGGAGTGTGGAGGATGGGGGGCTGCAGGAGGATGGGGGGCTGCAGGAGTGTGGAGGATGGGGGGCTGCAGGAGGATGGGGGGCTGCAGCAGTGTGGAGGATGGGGGGCTGCAGGAGTGTGGAGGATGGGGGGCTGCAGGAGTGTGGAGGATGGGGGGCTGCAGGAGTGTGGAGGATGGGGGGCTGCAGGAGTGTGGAGGATGGGGGGGCTGCAGGAGTGTGGAGGATGGGTGGGCTGCAGGAGTGTGGAGGATGGGGGGGCTGCAGGAGTGTGGAGGATGGGGGGGCTGCAGGAGTGTGAAGGATGGGGGGCTGCAGGAGTGTGGAGGATGGGGGGGCTGCAGGAGTGTGAAGGATGGGGGGCTGCAGTAGTGTGGAGGATAGGGGGCATCCTCCACACTCCTGCAGCCCCCCATACTCCTTCAGCCCCCCCATCCTCCCCTTCCCCTGTCGTCCTCCACACTCCTACCATACCCTACAGCAGTGTTTCCCAACCAATGTCCTCCAGCTGTTGCAAAACTACAACTCCCAGCAAGCCCGGACAGCCTTTGGCTGTCCGGGCATGCTGGGAGTTTTGCAACAGCTGGAGGCACACTGGTTGTGAAACACTGCCCCACAAAGCCCCCCCCCCCCCCCCTTTCTGCCATAATAAACTTGGGTACCAGTACTCATTTCACTTTCTTACCGTACCCTGCGGCGAGATCTTCTCCTGTAGCTTACCGTAGCAGCCGGGGGCAGGGACACGTCCGTGACGTCGGCCGTGCATACGCGCCGACGTTTTAGAACGTCAGCGCCCATGCCCCGGCCGAGAGGGGCTGTGGGGTCTGCGGGCATTACGCGGGTGGTCGGGGGGGATGTGGAATCTGCGGGCATTACCGCACTGTGGTGGCCGAGCGTGGTTTCGGGTCTGCGGGCATTACTGTGGCGGTCGGGGGGGCTATGGAGTTTGCGGGCATTACTGTGGGGTCTGCGGGCATTACTGGCGGCCGTGGTCCGGATCTGGACCGCGGTCCGCCAGCAGATTACCCCTGGACTAGGTCTTATTTTCGGGTTAGGGCTTATATTGCAGCCCTACCCCATAATCCTGCTACGGCTTACTTTCTGGGTAGGGTTTATTTTCGGGGAAACACGGTATGTGTATCATCAAGACACTGGGGTAGTGAAGCCGCTCACGTGGTGGCTGTACTTTTAGGTACTAATAAGTCTGTAATTACGTTTTAAAAAATGATATATAATATTTTATATATCTGGTTTCATTGAGAGACTCGCTTAAAGGATAGTTGCTAGAAAAGTTGCTGTGTTTGAACCTTTGAATGCACTGTTCTTTCTATTAACAGTGAACAGTGTAGACATTCTTCTATTGAACCATGAACATTAAAACCTGTATTACTAGCTTGTCTTTTGTTGAGGTTAAATGAAATATGTCCAACTGAGATTGTTGCGTAAAGCAGCTAAGGTATGCTTTCCTTAGAAAATATTACAATTGCTGCAAATGTTCTTTCCATTTTATTTAGAATCTCTTGAGTTTTCTACTGCTCATATACTGGAGGCTTCTGTGCAGCATTACATGCGTCACTAGATGCATGCATATTTCTTAGAACTGTTTACAAATGAGTGTACTGTATTGTTTTATTTATATATAATGATTATTTATTTTCATTACAAACCACTCTGGAGCATGCATACTGCTATATTGTGTCAACTTAAATTTTCACAAATTCCTGGGGTTTTAACAATTATCTGATAGCTATTGCTAAGTTTGCTTGTTTTGTGAACATCACTAAGAAAACAAAGTTTTATAAATAATAAAGCAGAAAACCATAAGAGCTGACATTGCTATATTAAAGAGTTCCTGTCACCAAACTAAACTTTTAATATATTGTTCCTTAGGTGGCTCTGTTCTGTTCCCTGCCACAAGTCAAACAGTTAGCCTGGCAGGAGACCAAACTCAGGAAGTGCGTTCAGGGTCAGTGACATGGCGCTTGCTGGGGAATGCCCACTTTCTCCTGCCGGGAGCTCACACAATGTGAGCAAGGAGAAAGGTATGATACAGAGCTTTTTAAAGCTCAGAAAAAAATGTAAGGGCAGAAAGGGTGTTAGGAGTAATTAGGAAATATAATCTGAGTTAGTTTAGAAAATATCATATGATGACAGGTACTCTTTAACCCCTTGGGGACAGAGGGTTGTCCAGTTTTTGCACTTTCGTTTTTTCCTCCTTACCTTTTAAAAATCATAACAATTTAAATTTTTCACCTAAAAATCCATATGATGGCTTATTTTTTCTGCCACCAATTCTACGTTGTCATGACCTCAGTAATTTTACCCAAAAATCGACGGCGAAACGAAAAAAAAAATCATTGTGCGACAAAGTTGAAGAAAAAATGTCATTTTGTTACTTTTGGGGGCTTCCGTTTCTACGCAGTACATTTTTCGGTCAAAAATGACACCTTATCTTTATTCTGTAGGTCCATACGATTAAAATGATACCCTACTTATATAGGTTTGATTTTGTTGTACTTCAGGAAAAAAAACATTACTACATGCAGGAAAATGTATACGTTTAAAATCTTCTGACCCCTATAACTTTATTTTTCTGCATACAGGGCGTTATGAGGGCTCATTTTTTTTCGCCGTGATCTGAAGTTTTCATGTATTGATCAGACTTTTTGATCACTTTTTATACATTTTTTTATGATCTAAAAAGTGACCAAAAATACGCTATTTTGGAATTTTGATTTTTTTTTTGCGCATACACCATTGACCGTGCGGTTTAATTTACGATATATTTTTATAATTCGGACATTTCGGCACATGGCGATACCACATATGTTTTATTTTTATTGACACAATTCGGACATTTCGGCATTTGGGAAAAGGGGGGGTGATTCAAACTTTTATTAGGGAAGGGGTTAAATTATCTTTATTCACTTATTTTTTACTTTTTTATTTCACTTTTTTTTTTGCAGTGTTATAGCTCCCATAGGGGGCTATAACACTGCACACACTGATCTTTTACATTGATGAATGGTTTCTCATAGGAAACCAGTGATCAATGATTCTGCCGCTTGACTGCTCATGCCTGGATCTCAGGCACTGAGCAGTCATTCGGCGATCGGACAGCATGGAGGAAGGTAGGGACCCTCCTGCTGTCTTTACAGCTGTTCAGGATGCCGCAATTTCAGCACCCTGAGCTAACCGGCACGGCTTTACTTTCAATTTAGACGCGACGTTCAACTTTGAACGCCGCATCTAAAAGGTTAATAGCGCGCGGCACCGCAATCAATACCGCACGCTATTAGCCACGGGTCCCGGCCGTTGTTAGAGGCCAGGCCCGACCCACTATGACCCCGAGTTATAGACAGGGAGCGGGCTGAGGGCGTATAGGTGCACCCTTCGTCCCAAATGAGTTAAACGGGTATTCCGGGCAAAAACATCTTATCTTATCCCCTATCGCTGCTGGGACCCCCGCGATCTCCCTGCAGCAGCCAGGCTCCCTGCACCGTCAGGCTTCCGAGATGGGGACGTGATGTCACGCCCCGCCCCCTCCATTCATTTCTATGGGAGGGGGCGTAACGGCCGCAACGCCCCCTCCCATAGACATGAATGGAGGGGGCGTGGCGTGATGTCACGTCCCAGTCTCTGAAGCCTACGCATAGAATGCGGGCTGCTGCAGGGAGATCGCGGGGGTCCCAGCGTTGGGCCCCCCGCGATCAGACATCTTATCCCCTATCCTTTCGATAGGGGATAAGATATTTTTGCCCAGAATACCCCTTTAAATCTTAGCTGTTTATATTAGAATCATAGCTATTACAACTGTTTTATTGTCAGATCAGTTTTTAGTGTCCTTTCATTTATGTTGGTTGCATTAGTTTTAGTTTTTTTAGTAGCAGATTCATAGAATCAAATACTCAGACTTTAGTCACTTTAGTTATTTTGGACTCTGGAGGTTTCATTATTCGTCCGTGCATGTGAATCTCCCTGTAATAACTGAACACATTGTTTGCCTGCAGTTCTTTTGTTCTTCTACCTTCAGGCTTTTCTGAGAGTATATAATGTGCCTATTTCTGTTTCCATTCCATCTCCAACTACAAAACAAAAAAAATGTTATCCCCAGGACCAAGCATTCATTTCTGAATGTTGGACGCTGTACTAATGTTATAATTTTGCCAGGGTATAGTAATGGCTTTTGAGATGTTCTTTATTTTGGGTAAAATAAAGCAGCACATGATTTCTAGGAGGCCTCCTTGCACTTTCATACTTGAAGGGTAACGTGCTAAAGGCAAATCATTTTTTTTGTAGGCATACTTATTTGTGGCTATTGAATCAGTCTTTTAAAGCTCTCCTTACAGGTCTATATTAATAAATATATTAATGTATAATTAATTGCTATAATATGTAGGGACACACCCCATTGACAAAAGGAATGGTAATACCCAGTTGTAACACGTTGGGTCCTTTCATATGGGCAAGCCCATGCACAATATGAGCACCAACCTAGCAGATCTGAGTTTGTGTAATAAGCCTTTGACATGGCTTAATGATTGTGTATGCAAACTATCATCAGATTGTCTGTGCGGCCCTTCACTTTGATCATTGTCGATCATACATCCTTTTTATGCACAGGGGATATGTAAAATGTGCGTCTGACATTTGATTTTTACGGCCTCCGTGCAATCAGCCATCAGACTAACAATTTGCCCAGTTACTGGTTGATCCTTGGATCTGTTACACAGGGAAATAATCAGTCTATTTGGCTGATAAACATCCCATATAAAAGCCACCCCCCTTTTTTTTTTTTTTTTTTTAAATAAAATGAACCAACACATCAAAACATCTACTTACTGCCTTCCGCTCCCCTCATGTCTCTGTTGTCCCGCTGCATTCCCCAGTGCCCTCCTCTACCTAGTTCCCTGTGGTCAATATGTCACACTACAGGTCAGCAAATCGCTGGCCGCATCAGTGTCCCACCTTGGCCAGTGATTGGCAGATCTTCTTCCTGGTCTCAGGTCTGTCTTCTGGTGCCGGGCTCAACATGTCACATTGCCAGGAGAGAAGTGCACTAGGGACTTCAGCAGGACAACAGAGGCACTGGGGGAGGTAAGTTTATTTTTTTTTTATTTTTTTTTTAATATATGACAGAATGGGAATGTTGGTTAAGGAAAAAAAAAATTATTTCATAGGGAATTGAATTATTGACATAAGCAGATAGGTCAGGAGTAGTTAGTTTTTTTTAGTATTATTATTATTTTTTTAAATAGGTGTGATATTTTCTAAAGCTAAAGCCTATGATTTTAGTTTATTGATAGCTTATCTGTCTTGTGTTTTGTTTTCAGGTTTCCTTCTCTACTCGAATCCCTGTTGCTTTTCCATCAGGAGATGCCAGCTCACTTAGTAAAAACATAATGATGTATGCTTGTACCACCTCTGCCAAGGAAAAGATGATGGCAAGTGATGTCCCTGCAAATACTCTGAATGCGCTTCCAAGTGGAGCCAGTATGGCGTCAGCTGTCATGATGGTTTCCAAGCATATTGATGGGTCCTTGAATCAATGGGCTGTGACCTTTGCAAACAAGTCTGCCTTTTCCTCAGTGCTTACAGTGTCACACAAATTTCGGTATTGTGGCCACAGATTCCACTTGAATGATTTGGCGTGTCATTCTGTACTTCCTTTGCTATTGACTTCTTCTCACCATAATGTGCTGGTGACTCCAGACTCTGATGGCAATCCATGGGAGATAGAACATGGTGGTAAAGTTGTGGATCCTGTTAAGAACTTAAAAGGATTTCCCAACCAACATTTTAGAAATGCAGCTACTCAAACCTTTCACGACCCAAATGCAATTTACAGTGAACTTATACTATGGCGAGTTGATCCAATTGGACCCTTATCATACAGCGGGGGAGTCTCTGAACTAGCTCGCATTAACTCTCTTCGTACTTCTGCCTTTTGTAATGTGGCTTGGCTTCCAACACTTATACCTAGTTACTGTTTAGGTGAGTGTTTGATAACATTTACTGTCATTTCTTCTGTGCTCCTTTCTATGAAATCTTTGATATTTTGTGGCTTTTATTAGCAAGTAACACATTGTGTGCTATCAAGTGGCCCACAGATTTACTTGGCTCTGTCTTCACTTTGACTTCACTCCTTAAAGCAGGGCTCCGTAAAGGGGGCCCGACTCACTCGCAAGCAGCGTCCCAGACGGGGTCGGTTGCCTAGCAACTCTACGGCTGGATGTTACTTACGGCCCTGGGTTGTCAGTGTGGCTGCCTGTGAGAGGCGCTTTGAACTCTGGCGTGGCGCGCTGCTACCTTCAGACGTGAGGTCTAAGCGCAGCAGCCCACCATGTCGGAGTTCACTGTGCCACCGAGCAGTGCGCCCGCCACCCTGCTCTCTCTCGTACAGGCCCTGCTTGTCCTCAGGTACAGATCCCTGCTTGTCCTCCATGTAAAGAACCCCGCTTGTTGTCAGTGTACAGAGCCCCGCTTGTTGTCAGTGTACAGAGCCCCGCTTGTTGTCAGTGTAAAGAGCCCCGCTTGTTGTCAGTGTACAGAGCCCCGCTTGTTGTTAGTGTACAGAGCCCCGCTTGTTGTCAGTGTACAGAGCCTCGCTTGTTATCAGTGTACAGAGCCCCGCTCGTTGTTAGTGTACAGAGCCCCGCTCGTTTTCAGTGTACAGAGCCCCGCTCGTTTTCAGTGTACAGAGCCCCGCTCGTTGTCAGTGTACAGAGCCCCGCTTGTTGTCAGTGTACAGAGCCCCGCTTGTTGTCAGTGTACAGAGCCCCGCTTGTTGTCAGTGTACAGAGCCCCGCTTGTTGTCAGTGTACAGAGCCCCGCTTGTTGTCAGTGTCCAGAGCCCCGCTTGTTGTCAGTGTCCAGAGCCCCGCTTGGTGTCAGTGTCCAGAGCCCCGCTTGGTGTCAGTGTCCAGAGCCCCGCTTGGTGTCAGTGTCCAGAGCCCTGCATACGTTAATAAGGATACAGTGTTATGCAGAGGTGTACTTAAATAACAATTTTATAGACAAATTATACTATTTACAGTCGTGCGGGGGGGGGGGGGGGGGTCTGTTTGCAGCATGGTATATAGCACATGGAGTTGAGCAGCTAGATATACATATGTGTGGGAAAATAATCAGTATAACTAGTAATGTATTCATTTAAACCTTTGCTTATTCTAAGTATAGGAGTCCTGTGGAAGGGCTTACTCATCCTTATATGTACACTCATACAGGGAAGGCCACTCACTGGGCTCCTAACTCTAGAACAAACAGATCTTTTAATGAATACTGTACTAGTTATATTAAATCTCTTTCAACCCGCTCAGCCCTTACTGTTCTGTAACATACTACCTGCAGATCTGACTGCATTTTCAACATGTTATGTCCCTCCTAAAGATGTTCTGTATAACACACAACAATATAAAACCATTTCAAGAGCAACTATATGGCCTGTCTATTAAGAAACAGGAAAATTTAACCAGCCAAATCATTACTTTTCACTGCGGTATGTTTTGTCATAAATCATAGTGAATTGTGAGATTATAGAAAACTTCCACAGTACTGTATTAGGCAGTAGTCCTTGGACATTCCACCATGAATCTGACAGCAGAAACAGGCACTGTTCATGGTCTCCTGTTGTTAAAAGGGGAAGTTACAAAGTAACAATGGGGAGATAATCAGCTATTATTTCACCAAGGAATACACTCGCTCTTCAGCTAATCAAATGTCTTATACTGTCCCAAAAATTATTCGTGTAAATAGGGGACATTGTGATCAGATGGCGAATGAGCAAACAGATCTTTCATGCACCCATTACAATATTGTTGTTGGCCACACATTGTGGTGTGTAAACTGGAAGAGCGGCTGACAATGATAAATTTACATACATTAGATTCACCAAGTCTTCTAAGGTTCTGTAAACACCAAGGGCCGATCACTGTGCCCTTTATTACTTCTACAGCTTTGTCAAAATTTTCGAAGAGTAGCTGTGAATATGTGATGTTCAGACACAGTATTTTGTGCTAAAAAACAGATGGTTTTATTGGTCAAAAAAACTAACAAAAAAAAACATTTTTGTACGGTTGAATTCAAATACATTTAAATTTTACAGTTGAAAAATTAAGTGCAACTCCCTCTTTTTTTTTTTTCCAAGTTTTTATTCCAAAAAATGGCTTATTTGGAAATTGCCTACTAGCATTTGCTGTAGCAATAAAAGGACCGAATGGCTGAAATTTTGGCCTTATTTTAGACATAAAACAGCCTTAATAAATCTTAAAATATGAACCTAGAAGCTGGGTGCACATAGCCTTCTGTTGTGACCTGCAGACACATAAAATGCTAGATGGGCCTAATACCAACACATTCTATGTTTTTATGACTATTACCTGAACATTATCACGGTCAATGTTTGTATAGAACACAGATGAAACACTAAGACTTCTGTTAGAGCTTTATCTATAAAGGCTAGTTTATTCAACAAGAAATAACCAGTTTTAAATTATATATTATATTGAATGTGAAATAATTCTGGTTATTTTTTTACCATATGGTAATCTGTAAATAGATATATCACAGTAAATGTATACATCTTTAGACTGTCTAATCTAAGTTGGCTCACTTAGTTGTCCAGTTTTACAGCAAATATTCCTTAAAGCCATACCCCTTCAACAGGGCCACTCCAACATTTCAACAAGCTGTTCCATATGTTGAGCAAGCTGAAAAATTGTATTAAACACATTGTGCAACTCATGGAAGCCAGTTGTTTTTGTCTGATAAGTTGCATCTGTATTTTGGCACAAGCCATTTTATCTAAATAGTTATGCTTACATACATTTTTCCCCAAAAAAATGTACACACGAAAACTTACACAGTTGTGTAAGTTTTTGTATGGTAGGTCAATGTATACGTTTTTCTATACGATTGCATATGATTTTCAAGTTGAAAATGTATACTGCAACCATATAGCAAAATCGTGAAGTGAATGCGCTCTTATCTCATAATCAATAAAAGTACTGTAGTAGAAGACAGATACAGTGATGATTTGGCTTACTTATTTTATAAACATTTATAGTACACATTAGGGATCGACCGATTATCGGTATGGCCGATATTATCATAATCACGATTTTGGGCATTATCGGTAACGGCAATTACCTTGCCAATAAGCCGATAATGCCCCGCCCCCCCCCGACCCACCGCACCGCGTCGCACCCCCCACCGTAGCGCTGGGCGGTATACCGGTATGAACCGGTATGGATTTTTGCCCATACCACTATACCGGTCGGGCCCCTCCCCCACCCTCCGAGTCAATAAAAAAAAATTAAACTTACCCGTAATGGGGGTGGTCCGGGCCATCCATCCTTCCTGTAGTGTCCGGCGGCATTCCGGCTGGAGGGTGAACCGGTCCGGGCTGTCCTTCTTCTCCGAGGGTGATCTTCTCCACTCCGGGCAGGCTCCGGCCTAGTACACTGCATAGACGCCGCTACGCCGTGACGTCAGGTGCGTCGCTGCGCACGGGCGTCACTGTGCAGCGGCGTCTATGCTGCGTTACTAGACCGGAGCCTGCCCGGAGTGGAGAAGAGCACCCCCGGAGAAGGACAGCCCGGACCGGTTCACCCTCCACCCGGAATGCCGCCGGACACTACAGGAAGGATGGATGGCCCGGACCCCCCTGACAGGTAGGGGGAGAGAAGCGGGTGGTGGCGGCGGCCTATGGCACCACAAAAGCCACTGCAGTGCATTGATTTAAAGCGCCCGCTTTAAATCAATGATCTGCAGCGGTGTCGCAGGGGGAAAAATAGCCGATAACTTATACCGGAATATCGGTATAAGTTATCGGCTATCGGCCCTAAAAAAAAACCATATCGGTCGATCCCTAATACACATAATAAATCATTTCTAGTCATTTAGGTGTTAAAAACAAAATAAAGCACCAGTAATGAAGTAGTTAAAAATGTGCCAAAATGCTAACCAGTTCTAAACAACAAATCCCAACATTGAGATAGCTGCAGTATGTGGCGGGAAAGCCTCTTTATTTTGCAGTGTTTTTAGGAGTAGAAATATTTGTGCCAAACCTATGTGGTTTATTAATAGCATCAATAGTCTTTCTGCAGCTCATTGTCCTTTTTATTTTTCAGGCACATATTGTAACTCAGCCAGCGCCTGCTTTGTAGCCTCTGATGGGAGTGACTTGAGGCTGTACCAAGCAGTGGTTGACGCAAGGAAGTTACTTGATGAACTATCAGACCCTGAATCCTCTGTAAGTTCTGTGTTTTCTGCTCTGACGCTTGTTTCTAACCGTACCTTTTATCAAAAGTTACTGTGCAATGAATCAGTAGTTGTGTTTTGTGGCATAGCTATTCTTTCCCATCATCCTATGCTGTAGAATAGTTTCTAGTAGCGATATTTCAGAATCAGCGCTGATACTAGACATTTGCACACGTACTTCTACTTGTGCATATGTCCCCAATACCTAATCTTATACCTGGACAGGTACTTATAACGGACCCTTTGTCATCTCCAGGGCAGCGGAAACTGTCTGGCAACTTTAACTGTCCGGCTGACATCAGAGCCTGTGTCCCAGAACAGTGAGCTAATGGGGGGCGATGAGAGAGCAGTGGCCACACTGAGCATGCCATAACTGCTAGGGGCTTCAGAGGTCTGGGAAAGCTGGCCGTACACATTTCTGGATGGATAACAGAGGAATGGCACAGTGCAAATTTCTGAAATGATCATAAAATGTTATTTAATGGGGAATGCATATATTTAGTAAAGCACACTAATCTGGCTTAGAATAGGAAGTTTTGCGGTGCAATAGAACAATTACTCCCCTAAAAAGTTAAGATCCAGAGAATCATAACAAGGAGGTTATTAAAGAAAAAAAACAATGAGTTAAAATTAATCTCAAAGCAGAAAATATATTTGCAGAGTAAAATAAAATTGCTTAATTTGACTGTTTTAGTGGGCACCATTTTAAAGGCTATGGACACTTTTTTTTTTTTTTTTTAATTCTTGCTTTGTACTTGTTACGGTGCAAGAAAACCGCAAAACATTTTCCCTATAGGTCTTTATTAACAATTGTGGTTATTTTTGCTCCTAGAGTTTATGCAGCTGGTTGTGTTGACTCTATAATCCCACCATAATTATACACAGTCCATATGATTCTTCCCGGAAGACTGCCTTTCATAATTTTCCCCCTTTTGCCAGCCTGTGTCAGCTGTCCTCCAAGGTTTCTCTTTCTTATGTCCATACTTTGAGATAACAGCAGGTAGGCAGAGTGGGTTACTCACCAGCTCAAACAGTGAGAGAACAGAAAGTCCATCTGACAGATTTATCTTCTATTTCTCTGAATAGGAGCTAAATGGTATGTTTTTTTTTTTTATGAAGACAACTTAAAAAATTAGTTTTGTTTTGGATTCAGGACACAAGTAAACAATGAAAGAAAAGTACAAAGGTTTAAAAATGCACTGCCATTTTTTCTCCTGTTATCAATTTACCCCCATCCCCACTAATAGACTGTCTTCCTCTCTGAAAAACCTTTTTTCCTGTCTGCTCACAGTTTATCTTTGGCGCTCAGTCAGGGATCACATTACATACATGTCTGCAGGGAGACAGAGACAACCAGTCTGTAAGTAAGAGATCTCACCCCAGGGCTTTATACCCGGTTTAAACTGCTCCTGCTGTGGCTGCTGCTCTTTAAGCGGTGCACAGTGTATGGGAGCAACCATATACTTTAGGCCCCACCCATCAGCTCTAGGTGAATGGAAAATTAGAGGGAGAACCTGCACAACAGAAATCTGCTAGAAAAGGCAATATACAAGTTATATAATGGCCAAAAATTGTTCTGCTCCTCATGTACATACACAGAGCAGCTTATCCTGGAAAGTCACCTGAAATGGCAGGTACATTTTGTGGTAGCCTTGGGGGGGTGTATGGTAGTTGGGATGTTGTAGTAGATAAGGGGTTAATGTTAACCCTATAGTTCGTGACGCCAGGCTGAGGGCTAGTATGCTGAGGTAATTCTCCGGCCTATCGCTGCCCTTCCCAGAAACGACAGGTGCATGTAATGAAATGACTGAAGGTCCACAATGTACTTGAACTTGGGTAACTTTACTTAAGTGCTTGCGGTACATCCAATGAACAATGACTTTAATAAATTAAAGTCTCTGAATTTAGGGTAATTATTGCAGATCCGTCCGGATTTAGGGGATAGATAAGGTCCGATGATCTTGCAGAGTGCGTGAGAATTTAGAAGTTATCGTCCATCGGCGCAAGGTTCAGGCCTAGACTCACAGATCTCAGCAGCGCAGATGCTTCTTGCTTGCTTGCACAGGAACAAGAGAGCGAGAACATGGCCGCCGCTCCTTTATATGGGCAGGGCAAATCTGATTGGTCCGAACATCCGTCATTCAATGTTACAAACACTGTTACAATGAGTGATGGGATTGACTACGTCACAAGGACCTCCAAAGGTCCTCAAGCAGAAATACCATAGAGTTCACCTAACCACGTGACCCGCAGGTCCTGCTACGCTATGGGACAGGTAATTAACTATTTATAGAGCTTTTATATAATATTTACATGCTTCTTAAGTAAGCTATTGGTGCAATAACTATCTGGATGAGAGGTGACTAGGGGTTGATAGGACAATAGGAACCCCGACGTCGTAGGGACTCTGGCTATGGGGACCCACAATAAAAAGGTGCCGGATAGGATACGGTACCGGGATACCACAATTTTATTTATCAAAACCTGTGTAGGGGAAAAGTGGCACAGTTGTCCATATTAACCAGACATCAGATTGCCTATTTAAAAAAGGAAAGTAGCAATCTGATTAGTTGCTATGAGCAACTGCACCACATTTCATCTACACAGGTTTTGATAAATCTCCACCTATAAAGTGTTACTTTAAAGGTGGAGTTGAGTTGTTGATTGCACAGGCTGTCCCTCCCTGGCTGTCCGTGAGATCCTTCCATTTCTTTGAAAAGACTACTCTCTCAGCCGGCCAGGGAGCGGAATGCAATGCCACCCACTACCCAGGCTAATAACTCAATGGCAACGGGTCTTAGGAGTGAGAGCCAGTAGGATGACCGTGACAGTAATGCTTTAAGTGATTTTTTTGCAACAGCGAGGGGAAATGCTGTTCTCCTCTAAGTATAAATAATATTTCAGTCTTTTAATTTTATATTTGTAATTTTAGAAACTAATTGGTGAAGTGTTTAACATTGTCAGCCAGCAGTCTACAGCCCGGCCTGGCTGCATCATTGAGCTTGATGCAATAACTAATAAGGTAAGTCATCCTGTACTTTTAAGCTTTTACTGTAAACTATATAATGTAGTAAGGATGGATGGAGGAGAGCACACTGAATAAATGTCTGTACAGCTATAAAAGGATATCTGGATGGAGGTAGATACAGGTCCAACGGGGTAGGTGACACCTGTGGGGTGCATGCAATATAGAGGCAGTAACTAATACAAGCACAATAAAACAGTTCCGTCCGGAGGCCCGGGATCACAGGGTAACAACTAGCGGGTACCGGAGCGCTCAGAGGCTACGCCGGGCGTTTCACGTGACTAAGCGCGCTTCTTCCGAAGGGCGCTTAGTCACGTAAAACACCTGACGTAGCCTCTGAGCGCTCCGGTACCCGCTAGTTGTTACCCTGTGATCCCGGACCTCCGGACGGAAAGACACATCTCTGCGGTGAGTGCATGCTACTGTTTTCTTGTTATTTTTTACTGTAAACTATTTGCACATGTTCCATGCTAATATAGAAAAAAATATCTGATTATTAATCAAAGGAGAGAAAGAGAACCTTTTAAGTGTTCATGTAATGGATTTTTTGGCTGTAATGGTTGCTAATATAAAATCTTCTAGTGGTGACTAAGCACATGTTTATTTTAATAAAATGTACAGTGTGGATCACGAACTCAGCTGCTTCATGTGTTCCAAGAAGACTTTATTTTGGGTTACAAGCCAAACAAAGAAGTAAAAGTAAAAGAAGAGGTTTTCTTTCAGCCATCCCAAGGTATGGGCTTTCTGAGTACTGTTTTCTTTTTTTTTTTTACATTCCATAATAATTATCTAGAAATAACAAGTCTTTTTGTTTATCCTCAACCTTTATCCTCCCTGGCGGTATGATTCTGTCTGGAAATTTGTACCAAAAGTGGTACAATTTTTTGCATTGAATTTCACATCTCCCCCCCCCCGCCCATTTCACATCTCCCCCGTCACATTCCCCCTCCCTTGTCACATTCCCCCTCCCTTGTCACATTCCCCCTCCCTTGTCACATTCCCCCTCCCTTGTCACATTTTCCCCCCCCCCGTATCACATTCTCCTCCCCCTTGTCACATCCCCCCCTCCCTTGTCACATCCCCCCCTCCCTTGTCACATTTCCCCCCCCCCCGTATCACATTCTCCTCCCCCTTGTCACATCCCCCCCTCCCTTGTCACATCCCCCCCTCCCTTGTCACATCCCCCCCTCCCTTGTCACATCCCTCCCTTGTCACATCCCCCCCTTGTCACATCCCCCCCTTGTCACATCCCCCCCTTGTCACTTCCCCCCTTGTCACTTCCCCCCTTGTCACTCCCCCCCTTGTCACATTCCCCCCCCTTGTCACATTCCCCCCCCTTGTCACATTCTCCCCCTTCATGTTACATTCCCCTCCCTGTCACATTCCCTCCTCTGTCACATTCATCCCCCCTTCTCACCCTGTCCTGCAGCAGCATACACTAGGTTTAAACAGTTTTTAAGCCTCTATTTCTGAAATGTGCATTATGAATGTTAGGTGTCTGTTTTTTTTTTATTTATTTTTTTGAGTTAAGACATCTCTTTTATCCACAAAATAAGTGCCTGTTTGGTTAGGTTTCAACTGCTATGACCCCCACTGATCACAGAATGAGGGACTTGTGCCCCCCGTTTTAATTAGGTGAGGGTCAAGCATGCACACTAGCATTCAAATTTTTTGGACTGCCGAATATAGAAAGGAGTGAAGTGGCAGCACTTGACTACTGCTCCATTTATATGGTGCCACAGCCCCCACATCCTGTGATTAGTGGATTCCTTAGCAATTAAACCTTCGAGTGAAATAAATAAGCTCAGTGAGCATTTCTACCTGTTCATTTTAGCAATTGTTGAAGGTCTTAGCACCCGAATTCCTCACCAATCAAAACTTATGTATGTTATGTGCCCACAATAGAACTTTGAAACATGCTCAGGAGTTGAGCTTAAGCAAGTAAGTAATGGCTGCTATCCTCATAATTGTATTAATCTACAAGATAAAGAGAACATGTTGTAACAGCCCCTTGTATGGCCCTGTAGGTGGAAAATTTGGGATTTTAAAAGGCAAGGAGTAAAATACTAAAATGAAATAATTGTAAACTTTGTGTTCTTGGTGGAGCACAATTCTTAACCTGTATATTCCTTAATATTTTGACTAAGCTAAATATCTAGTACTGTTTGAAGTCAGTTAAAAAAATGTATTATTGCTTTTCTACATTTACATTGTTTTCATGTTTTATTATCTGATTTAAAAAACAAGTGCTGTTTTGTGCATATTTTGGCATAAAATGCCCTGACACGATGATGTTTTCAGCTAGCAAAATAAAGTATTTGTTAATTTGAAGTCTTTTGTTTTATTATTTACAGGTTACCGACCACCTCCCTTTTCTGAAAAATTTTTCCTAGTTGTGATAGAAAAAGATGGCAAAAACCGTTCTGTTCTAAATATGTGGCATCTTCATTTGAAGTCTGTGCAAGCATGTGTTGGTAAGAGATTCTTAGTGGGAATTTACCATAACTGTCTAATTCTCAGAGTGAACTTTGACAGACAGTCTTTAAATGCACCAGATTTATCAATGTGTATTAGGCTAAATGATAAATCTGGCAATAGACAGGCTAAAATTTGCTTACTTTAAATCAGAAATGTTTGACAAAAGATTGGCACGTTTATAAATGTATAGAAAACTCAAAAGATGACCTGTTGCTTGGTACGTCAACCAGACCGAAGTGCAGGCATCAAATCAATTTATTTATTAATAGAAACAACGCGTTTCGACCCTGGACCAGTATATTCATCAGGTTTTGCCAGACAGTAAAAACCTGCTGAAGATAAATAAATTGATTTGACCCCTGCACTTCGGTCTAGTTGGCACACAAGTAATAGGTAATCTTTTGAGTTTTCTATACATTTACCTTACCCAATGTGGTGGTTCTTGTACAGGGTTGCTCCTGTGGCTACTCATCAAATGTCTTTTCCCACATGCTGCTTTAGGTGTTGTGCTCTCAGCGCAACACCATCTGGTAAGGTCAACAATTTGTATTTTATCCTGCTCTGCATATCCCTGACAGTCTTCACTAGGGGCACAACCGGGTCTTTTTGTTTTACTTTTCTCGGTCTGCTCCATTGGGGGACACACAGACTGTGGGTATATCTTGCTGACACTAGGCAACAAAAAGAAAGTCGGCACCTCCTGGCAGGATATACCCCTCCTATACCCCTCTGAGCTAATCCTTCGGAGGCAGACACAGGTCTGGAGTTCTCCAGACCTGGTCTTTTACTTTCTTATTTTTTAGTTAGGGATGTGTATGTAGATTTTTTTTCCTCCCTTTTATTTCTCTCTCTTTAGGTGGGGGTTCAGGAGCATGGCACTACCTGTCCTGCCACCCCCCCACCCATATGTGAAAAAGGGGGACAGGCATAGAGTTATGCACTGTCTGCTCTGCCCACTCCCAGCCGGCCAGGCATTTTGGCGTGGGTCCCAGCCCCTTTCTCACCGCTGTCCTATGGCCTGTCAGTGCATTCACTAACCTCCTACGCTGCTGGGGTCATATCTGGGTGCCTCCTTCCTCTCCTCCAATGAGGACCAGGCTGGATCTGGCTCCGCCCCTCTTAGGCTGGGCCATCCCCTCTCTCTCTCAGGTGAATCCACCTGACCTGCCTGCACCACGGCTCGCCCCTGCCCTCCTGGTACTTCCCAGGATGTCCTGCCGGTGCGTGTAGGTTCCCCCCCCCCCAGATGGGTTTCCTCCCTATCCCAGTCGTTTTCCGACCTGGCACGGGTTTCCCGTTCTGTGGTGACTGCCTTGGAGAGATCTTCCTTGCTCGCTCCCCTTCCCCTGATCCTTGTTTTGGGCGATCTCACAAAACAAGGTGTTATCTTCTGGCTTTTCTCCCGAATTCAGAGCTCGGGACAGGCGCTCCCCTCATGGGTTTCGCTCCTCCTCCCCGGCTCCCCAGCAGCGCCCCTGCTCTAGAGGTCGCTCATCTGCTTGCTGTCCTAGGTCTCCAGGTCTACGTGCCAGGTCTGCCTCGCCTTTATCTGAGGTTGCCTCCACCCGCTCCCATTCTCCTGGGGAGCTGGAAGATGAGGCATCAGGTTCTGCCTCTGATCCAGAGGACCAAACCAGTGTGTCAGACATGGTGGACAGTTTAGTTTCAGCCATCAGGGACACCTTTCACCTAGAGGACCCCAGAACTTCGGACCCAGCTCCAGAAGTTTCCTTCCATCGCTCCCCTCGCTTTCCTAAGGTATTCAGCTCTCATGCTGAATTTGACACCTTGATGGAAGCCGCATAGAAGCATCCAGACAAACGCTTCCAAGGGACTAAGAAGGTTCAGGCACAGTTTCCCTTTTCCCAGGACCTAACTGCAAAATGGACGACACCGCCTGCTGTGGATCCTCCGGTTTCCAGTCTGTCAATATCGACTACTCTACCATTGGCGGATGCAGCCTCCTTTAAGGATCCGGCGGACAAAGGCCAAGTTCCCCTTTGAAGTGGCAAGTTCATCCTTGCTTCTTGCTTTTGCTTCTTCTTGGGTGTCCAAAGACCTTTCTGTTTGGGCTTCCCAGCTCCACCAGGGCATTCTATCTGGGGCCCCTTGGAAGATTTGGCAGATCTTGCACTTCAACACTAAAATGCTGGAGACTACGTGTGCTCTGCTTCCTTACAGTCCGCCCGTTGTGCAGCTTTTGCCACAGGTAACCTGGTAGCGATTAGTCGCTCTATGTGGCTGAAGGCTTTGAATGCCAATGCCGCTTCTAAGAAGTCTCTCACGAAACTTCCTTTCTCTGGGACCCGGCTCTTCAGAAAACACCTGGACGAGGTCATCTCCAAGGCTTCTGGAGGTAAGAGCTCCTTACTACCGCAGAACAAGTCCTGCCAAACCGAGCCCTGCCGGAAGTCGACCTCCTTTCAGCCGTTTTGGTCTTTTGGCTTGGGTCGGACAGCCAGGCCAGCGTCCTCAAGGCATACCCCCCCTAGTAGTCTGATAACCATTCAGGCCAGTTTGCAGCCATATCAGGCACCCGTAAGCCTACCTCCACCTGAAGGGACGCCCCACATGAGAATTATTTTCAGGTGGAAGGTCGTTTGTCCCTGTTCCGGGACATTTGGCTGGCTCAGATGCAGGACTCTTGGGTCTGAGATGTCATTTCCGACGGCTATCAGATAGAGTTTTCTTCCTTTTCCAAGGGACCGCTTTTTTCTTTCTTGACCTCCTCATTCTCTTTCCTTGGTGGCGGCCTTTCGGGTCGCACTTCAGACTCTTCTCGCTCAGGGAGTGATCATCCCAGTTCCTCCCAGGGAGTGTTTTTCAAGGTTCTACTAAAATCTTTTCGTCATCCCCAAAAAAGAGAGCTCCTGGATCTGAAGCTCCTCAACCGCCACATACTACTGTGTCCCTTCTGTATGGAGTCTCTACATTCTGTGGTGGCATCCATGGATCAAGAACAATTTCTTTCATCAATGGATATACGGAACACATATGTTCACATCCCAATTTTTTCAGCTCATAAGCAGTATCTCCGCTTCGCAGTTCCGGAAGGTCATTTTCAGTTTGTGGACCTTCCCTTCCGCCTGGCCACAGCCCCAAGGGTCTTCACTAAGGTCCTGGCGGTGGTGATTGCCATCCTTTGAGCCCCAGGTGTGTCCGTGATCACTTACCTGGACGACCTCCTGATCAATTCACAAACCAGGGACCAGAATCAGGAGATTCTCCTCCTCACTCTACCGACCTTGTCTCGTTTCGGCTGGGTGATCAACCAGGGAAAGTCCAACCTTACACCCACCCAGTTCCTGATCTTCTTGGGACCCCAGTTCGACACGACGGCTGCCCGGGTCCGGCTCCCGCCGGACAAGCACCGCTCTGTCAGCAGGTGTTCGCCTTCACCATCGTCCTGTTCCAGTTTCCATTCGATCCTGAATGGAAGTCCTGGGTCATATGGTGGTGGCCATGGAAGCCGTTGCCTTCGCCCTTGTGGGACAAGTCTCTGGTTCCCCTCGATCACAGGATTCTTCTCCCCCCCCTCCCCCCCCCAGGATTCTCTAGTGTCCTCATCTTTGGCAGGGACGGTCCTTCCTGCCCCTTTACTGGCAGATCATCACAACGTATTACAGTCTGAGCGGTTGGGGGGGTCTTCCGGGATTGGATGGTCCAGGGTCCGTTGGTCCTCTCAGGAAGCTCTTCTTCCCATCAATATTCTGGAACTCTGGGCAATTTACCTTTGCCTCCTCCATTGAGTGCGTCTTCTCCAGAACCGTCCTGTTCGGGTCCAGTCGGACAACGCCACAGCTGTGGCGTATGTCAATCGCCAGGGCAGCACTTGCAGCTGGTTTTCAGTGCCTTACAAGGTGCTCCATTTGAACCCCTCCAGGACATTCCTCTTCCTGTCCTTTCCTGGAAGGTGGCCTTTCTCATTGCGGTCACTTCCATTCGGAGAGTTTCAGAGCTAGCGGCTTTCTCCTGCAGTACCCCCTACTTGGTCCTGCACCAGGACAAAGTTGTTTTCTGTCTGATCCCCACCTTTTTACTAAGGCGGTCTCCTCTTTTCACCTAAATGAGGATATCGTCCTCCCGTTCTTCTGCCCAGCTCTGTCCCATCCCAGGGAGCGTCCGCTTTACTGTCTTAACATGGTTCAGGCTGTATGGACTTACCTTTTGGTCACTTCATCTTTTCATCAGTGTGACTTTCTTTGTGCTTCCGGAGGGTCGTCGTAAATGACTTCGAAGGCGACCATTTCACGGTTGGTCCGTTCTTCCATCTCAGAATCCTACTACCTTTCCGGGTCTCGGCTCATTCCATTCGATCCGTCGGGGCCTCCTGGACTCTACGCAATAGTGCTTCGGCCTTGCAAGTCTGTAAGGCGGCCACTGGGTCATCCTTTCACACACTTACAAAATGTTGCCAGGTGCACACTTTTTGTGTCTGCTGATGCCGGCTTGGGTCGTAAGGTGTTGCAGGTGGCTGTGGCCCAGCCTTCCACCTGAGTTGCTTGGGCTTTCTCCCACCCCTTGGTACATCCCACGATCTCTGTGTCCCCCAATGGAGCCGACTGAGAAAAGTAGATTTTTTTGTATGCTTACTGTAAAATCTCTTTCTCGGAGGATCCATTGGGGGACACAGCACCCAACCATTTGTTTTGGTGTCTTTGCTTCACTTGTCTGTCCGGGCTTAGTTTGGTTGTTTTTGTCTGTGGTTCCCTCGGACAGCTGCTGTTTTTTTCTTTCCCTGTCGGTCCTCTCTTACTGCTTTGCGACTAAACTGATTAGCTCAGAGCATGTAGGAGGGGTATATCCTGCCAGGAGGGGCAGACTTTTTTTTTGTTGCCTAGTGGCAGCCTTCTAGTGGCAGCAAGGTATACCCATGGTCACTGTGTCCCCCAATGGATCCGAGAAAGAGATTTTACGGTAAGCCTAAAAAATCTACTTTTTACAATAAATAATAAATGTGGTGCAAGTCATGCAACACCATTTCTGTTGCATTTGCCATAGTAAATCTGGACCTGTGTGCTTACTGAAAACATTTATTTCGGTTTAAATCAGATATTAAAAAAAATTCTACGTAAATATAAGATACCGAAGCATATACAACAGAAAGAAGTTTGGGTGAGGTTCCCCTAAATTGGCTTATACTTTACCAGGCACTGCCTCTTGTACTGATGCACTGCTGTGACTAAATAAACATATATGGGCCTGCAGCACTTACTGGAGGATATGGCAGGCCGTCAATATGTTGTCTTGGTAAAGGAAAATAAAAAAAAATTAGCAGAAAGATTTTCTAGGAAAGAAATACTATTCATGTGCAGAGATTTATTAAACATTATACTGAATTTAAACGTGAATTACCATTCACTTTATACGATCGTAAAACTTTCTGTGCCCGGATGGCATTTTATTTACTAGCTGGGTACACTAGTATGCTTTTATATTTTCCTGCAAATGTCCACTCCATGGGGGGGGGGGGGGGGGGGGGGGGGCTGGGCATCTTTGGAGTTGAAAGAGATACCTGGAAAGCGTTATGTGTTTCGCCCACATATTTCATAAAATTCTCACGACCTATTAAGGCTTTTTTTTCTCCCTACAACCTGTCTGTGGCTTTCTTTGTAGCTTGTTCTTATTGTCCTGGTGAAAGATTTTAAAACTGTTGAGATTATCCCTGTGTTTAGTATGTTTTATTCTTGTCTTAAAGCAAAGCCTGCAGACCAAACTCCTTCAGAAAACTTTCTCACAATTCCTGGGCAAATCACTGTTGAGTCTTCTCCGGATACATTTCCGAGCACAAGCCCCTTGACTCGCTCTGCATCAATTGCTAATCTTCAGACAGCCAGTAAATTGATTCTGAGCTCTAAGCTAGTATATAGCCATCCACTGGATATCCCCGGTGGTGTAGAAGTAATAAGAGCAACACCTTCAGCAGGTAAGTTTATTTTTAGTAGGATATGCAAGAAAAATGTTTGCGATATATTCTTGTGATATATATTTTAAAGACACACACATTCCTCCATTTTACACTTCAGAGGGTAAACGTACAGAAAGAAATCAAACATTGTAGATTAACAAACTAATTAACGATTCCTACCAGTGGATTGAAGGCCTTGCTCACAAGAGCTTACAATCTTTATGGAAATAGGGATGACAAAAGAGGAAAGAAGTGATTGATCATTTCAATGGTTCAGCCATTTCCTATAAGATGGCTTGCTACACGTAAAAGAGGGTAAGCCAGCATGTATCTGTTTTGTACAGATATGTGTGAGTATTCTTTTGAATGAATAGTAAAATGAAGAATAGCCAATTAGGAAATGGGATGGATCTACCCAAAAAGATATTTTTTTTAGGTCACACTAGAGAATAATTTTTCTTGTTCAGGGTAGTGCATTCTAAAGCAAAAGCCTTTGATATTAGGAGTGGGAGCTTTAGATCATAGAGGATGTTATTCTTAATCTGAACCTAGCGCACAGGTAGTGTGTTAAACTATAAAATGGAGGAGATTTAGGGAGTTGCATCACTATGGAGAGCTTTGCGACTGAGAATGATGGGGGGGGGGGGGGATTTACGAAGATAGTCTGCAATAAAATCCTGCAGCCAATGGATCTGGGTGATTTATTAAGGGATGCATATCTCTTAATAAATCTGCAGATCCTGCACTGCACATAGAAATGTACGCTAGTCCCAAACTTGCATAGATTAATGCTATATTTTACACTGTTTACAAGAGTAAACTATATTTAATCTGCTGGGCTGTAGAGACCCCACCACCTTTTATCTGAAGCGATGATGTTTGACACAGCGGACAGACAACTCCTCATGCGGGGTTGATGTCAATTGACTCAGAGGCTATGTAAAGAGGAAAGCAGAGATGACTTGGACTGATCCTTTAAGAGCCCCAACAGCAGTATCTGAGCAGCAGTCATCTTATATGTTATGTATCATTCCATAATTCCTATGTCCAGTTTTTGTTTTAAGTCATCTGTTTTTCTCCCAACAGGCCATCTTAGTTCCTCATCAATTTACCCAGTGTGCCTTGCACCATACCTAGTGGTTACTACATGCTCAGACTCCAAAGTGCGATTCTGGAGATGCAGTGTGCAGCCACTTCAAGAGTTTGATGGAGGTGAAGAACAGTATAGCTATTGCTGGAAGGAATGGTCTTTAATGAATGAAGGACTTGATGAGAGTAGCAGTTCAGTGACTGTAACAGGAAAACCGGTTGCAGTAAGTTGTTCTTACACTGGAAGACTTGCTGTGGCGTATAAGCAGCCCATTCAACACAATGGATATGTCTCCAAAGAATTTTCTATGCACGTATGTCTCTTTGAATGTGAATCCACTGGCGGCTCAGAATGGGTTTTAGAACAAACTATACATCTTGATGACTTAATAAGAGTTGGCACCATGCTTGATGCACATGTGAGCGTAGATAGTAATTTATTTGTATATTCTAAATCTGATGTGTTTCTAAATAGAGAAAAGCATCTCATGCCGAACATTAAACATTTGGTACACTTGGACTGGGTATCAAAAGAAGATGGCTCGCATGTACTTACTGTTGGAGTTGGATCCAATATTTTCATGTATGGACGATTGTCAGGCATTGTTACTGATCAGACCAATAGCAAGGATGGGATTGCTGTCATCACTTTACCACTAGGTGGTAGTATAAAACAGGGCATAAAATCTAAATGGGTTCTTCTCAGATCCATTGATCTGGTCTCTTCAGTGGATGGTACACCTTCACTACCAGTATCTCTGTCTTGGGTGAGAGATGGCATATTAGTAGTTGGGATGGACTGTGAAATGCATGTTTACGCTCAGTGGAAACACAATGTGAAGTTAGGTGATGCTGACAACTCTGCCTTTGAAACTAATACAGGACAGTCAGAGCAAACTCATGTTATATCAAAGAAAACCAGTGTAATTGATGGAGCTGCTATTGTCGATGATGTCTTTGGCAGCCCAACTGTTATTCAGGATGGAGGTCTTTTTGAAGCTGCCCATGTACTTTCTCCAACTCTTCCTCAGTATCACCCAACTCAGCTGCTTGAACTTATGGACTTGGGAAAAATTAGACGTGCAAAAGCCATCCTTTCACATTTAGTTAAGTGCATTGCTGGGGAGGTTGCCATTGTAAAGGATTTAGACACTGGGGATGAAGCTGCTCCAAAACGTCACCTCTCACGGACTATCAGTGTAAGTGGCAGCACTGCCAAGGACATGATTATCACTGGAAAGGATGGGACTCGAGAATACACAGAGATTGACTCAATTCCTCCTCTACCACTGTATGCACTGCTATCTGCTGATCAAGATGTAGCTTATACTGCTCAAGAAGAGTCAACGAAAATATCCCAAACCCACAAACTTAGTTTTGATAGTAAAACAGATGACCAGTATTCTGATTTATTTCAGGTACAGAATGTGACAACCGATGATTTTATAGGCTTTGAAATTGAAAGAAGAGAAATCAGATCCAAAGTTATCAACCTGTCCCAGTATGGGCCTACTTACTTTGGCCGTGAGCACGCCAGTGTACTTTCAAGCCATCTTATGCATTCCAGTTTACCTGGCTTGACTCGGTTAGAGCAGATGTTTCTAGTGGCTCTAGCAGACACAGTGGCAACGACCAGCACAGAGCTTGGGGAAAGCAGAGATAACTACACAGGTAATTCCTCAACAGCATCATAAGTTAATGTAACCTTTTGGTAGAACTGAAGTAAAAAAAAAAAAAAGTAATTATCAATATCTTTTTAGACTTTTACCATAAGCAACACAGAAAATGGCTTAAACCAATTAGTTCTTTTTTTTTACCTGTGCAAATTCTTTGTATAACCACACTGTCGTTAAGCCATGTTCACACAACATTTGACAGAATTAATTGAAGGAGTGTAAAACAGGATCATACCTATGAAAGATATGCTAGAAAGAATTTTTTACCATTGTACTTCCTAGTATCAAGGCATCAAAAATTTGAGTGTTTTAAGTGTCAAGTGAACGTGTTGTCAATCTGGTGGGACCTTCACCTATTTTATGACTAAGGGCCTCCATCCCCCACTGGCCTGGTTGTGAGTGCATGAGGTCGTTCGAAATTAGAAAACAACCAAGGCCACATGGGGATGGAGATATCAAGATCCCAGAGGTGAGACTTGTATCTATCTGCAATTTGACAGATTGTGTGGAATATGCCAGATAAGTCCAGAATACCCCTTTAACCAAAACAATATATGGCGGGTATTATCACCTGTCTAAAATGGGCACTGTCAGATACAAAAACTTTTGATATGTTGTAAAGCATGCAAAACCAATAGTTTTTGCAATTGCTTTCATTAGAAAAGTTTCAGTATTTCATACTGAAAAAGCCAGACGAACAACTGCCCCCCTGCCTGCTTGGACACATACTAGTCCTGTTGTGTCCATGCATCATCACCTATGTCATGGACACACTTCCTTGATTGACAGGTGTGAGCGCAAGGCTCACAGCTGGAGGAAAAATCCTCCCACTGTCAGCTTGTGTCCCACTACTGTCAGTGAGGACAAGCTGGGAGTTTTAGTTTTGCTAATGCTAGGGGAGATGTGAGCAGACAGCATACTGAGGGAGGGGCGGAGACCTGCACAGTGAGGCCACGCCCCCTCCCTTTGAGAAAAATTCAGACTAGTGAGCTAAATTAAAAGTGTAATAAAAAAATAAAGGTGCTAGACACATAAAAATTAGATGCACATGGTCCGGATTAGGTACTGAGTGATATATTAAAATTTTTTATTTTTTTGTTGGATCTGACGGTTACGCTTTAAACTTTAAATATAAAGGAAGGTCTTGCTTTTGTCCTGTGTACCAAAACATACCAGGGATGATTTAGAAAGCCTCTACACCTGCTTTTTAGGTGTAGAAAGATTGTACATTTTTGCACAAGCCCTTGTATGCAAAAAAAATGTAGTGTAGCTGTTTGCACACTTACACAACTTGTTCCTGTTCCCAAAAAAGTGGGCGTGGCTTAACCCTGCAAGCTAGCATATATTGTGGCAGAAAGCAACTCCAGCTGGTGTAGATTTCAAAGCACGGGGGCAGCTCCCACAACATTTGATTCATTAAGAGGCTGTGGCTACTTAGTCAATCAACCGAAAGTAATAGCCACCGATACTTTACTACGACTGCTGCATGAAACGCACTTTTCCTCCATTCCTATATAAATTTCAGTTCTTCCTTTACTACATTGATGTCACTGCTTGTACTTACATTTTATATATGTGTTTCCAGGGGGAGACAACCTTGATGAATGTGGTTTGAGATACTTGTTGGCTATGAGGTTACACACGTGTCTCTTAACATCCCTTCCTCCATTGTATCGTCTTCAGCTGCTTCACCAAGGTAAAGCGCCTTTTCTTTTTACACACACACACACACATATATAGTGCAGGTGACAATTGATTAAAATGATGCTTACCATGCCTGGACCCGCTTCTCTGTTATCTTCATTTTCCTGAGTATGCAAATGAGAAACGAAACAAGTGGCATGGGCGAGGTTACGATCCTGGCCATGGGTACTGTGACATCAGCGTTGTTTGTTCAGTACTCCGCCTGACTAATATTCACTGCCTCCCCCCTTCTTCCCACTCTGTATTCATATCTACTGCGCATGTGCTCGCAAAATACTTTATATGTATATACATACTGTACATACATTGCCATATATATATTTTGCAGAACTACAACTCCCAGCATGCCCAGACAGCATTTCGCAAGGCACATCAATTAACAGAGGCAGATATATGTAGTATTGGCCTCAGAATTCACAATGTTATATTTAGCAGTTAACCCCTTCCCGACCCATGACATACATGTATGTCATGGGTTGGCTCCCATTCTATAACGTGGGGCCACGGCATGGCCCCTCATCAGAGCGGGTCGGGCCCGACACCTAGTAACGGCTGGGACCCGTGGCTAATAGCGCGCGGCAGTGATCCCGATGCCGCGCACTATTAACCCTTTAGACGCGGCATTCAAAGTTGAATGCCGCATCTAAAGTGAAAGTAAACTAATGCCGGGAGCTGCTCGGGATCGCCGCGGCAAAATCGCGGCATCCCGAATAGCTTACATGACAGCCAGAGGATCCCTACCTGCCTCCATGCTGTCCGATCGCCGAATAACTGCTCAATGCCTGAGATCCAGGCATGAGCAGTCAAGCGGCAGAATCATTGATCACTGGTTTCCTATGAGAAACCAGTGATCAATGTAAAAGATCAGTGTGTGCAGTGTTATAGGTCCCTATGGGAGCTATAACATTGCAAAAAAAAAGTGAATAAAGATCATTTAACCCCTTCCCTAATAAAAGTTTGAATCACCCCCCTTTTCCTATTTAAAAAAAAAAAAAAAAACTGTGTAAATAAAAATAAACATATGTGGTATCTTCGCATGCGGAAATGTCCGAATTATAAAAATATATCATTAATTAAACCGTACGATCAATGGCGTACGCGCAAAAAAATTCCAAAGTCCAAAAAAGCGTATTTTTGGTCACTTTTTATATCATGAAAAAATGAATAAAAAGCGATCAAAAAGTCCGATCATTACAAAAATGGTACTGCTAAAAACTTCAGACCACAACGCAAAAAATGAGCCCTCATACTGCCCCATACACAGAAAAATAAAAAAGTTATAGTGGTCAGAAGATGACAATTTTAAACGTATAAATTTTCCTGCATGTAGTTATGATTTTTTCCAGAAGTACAATAAAATCAAACCTATATAAGTAGGGTATCATTTTAACCGTATGGACCTACAGAATAAAGAGAAAGTGTCATTTTTACTGAAAAATGTACTGCGTAGAAACGGAAGCCCCCAAGGGAAGAAAAATTAATGCGCAAATCAGTGTAGTAGTGCACCCCAAGACCTGTATTTATAATTATATGAATGGTTTTATATGTAACATACCTTTTGATCTATATTTTACTGTTCTCACTCTTCTGGCAGTCCTTCTGGAGACTGGGGGCGTTTCTTCAGAAACATGATTAATTTATTCCTTTCTTCCCCCCTCCCTCTCTGTGGTCATGAGGCTTGCACAAACATTTTTACATTTGTAAAGCTTTGTGCCTAAAGTGCATGATATATATAACTCTAAAGCAGCCATCTGGAACCTATATGATGCAAACTGCCTAAGAAATAAGTTCATAAAGTGACCAAAGATAAATAACTTTCTCTATCGGCTCCATTGGGGGACACAGACCATTGGTTTATGCTGCTGTCTCTAGGAGGCTTGACACTATGGCAACAAGAAAAGTTGGCGCCTCCCAGCAGGGTATACCCGCCCACAGGCACCTGAAGTAATCAGTTTTAGCTTAGTGTCTTAAGGAGGTAGACACTGGTCTGGAGTTCTCTCCAGACCAGGTCTCATATTTTTTGTTTCTTTTTAAGTTTAGGGACGTGTTAGATTTTTTTATTCCCTTTTATTTACTGTTTTCAGGTGGGGACCCAGGAACTGTGGTTCACTGTTTCCCCATTGCGATTGAGGGGGCAGGCATCTTGGATGTACTGTTAACCCCCTCTTGCCAACGGTCATCGCCTGGGGTTGTACCTCATGGGTCCGATTCCCCCTACCTCCCTGCTCGCCTCGCTCGCACATAGTAGCCCCACATGATGCAGGTGACAAAAGCTGGCTGAATACTTCATAGGGAAGCCTTCATGAGGTAAGTTCTTCTGACTGAGGTGACTATTTTCCCCCCTTTATTTCTCACAGGAGTGGACTTTCAACCTCTGGAGACCCCTAGTTTTTTTGCCCACTCTTCTATATGTGGGCTGTTGGGGCTGGCCAGGAGGGATTTCCCTCCTTGCCTTTACGGGGGAATTTTTATTATATCTGGGGCTGAGCAGTGTGTCTGGTGTTTCACTGGACGTGTGTATGGTGTTTTGACTGTAACGCGACTGCTGAAGACAGCCGCGGCGCTTATCTTCATTGCGGGCGCTCGGCACCCATTCTTACTTTCACTTAGGCAGCGCGTCCTGGGCTGTTTTTTACTTGGACTCCGCCCACCCAGAGCCGCTGAAGCCTGCATAAGGGCGCGAACTAAGCCCCAATCAGCGCTGTGCGCGCGCATAGGGGTTTTTGTTGCAGGGCCAGTCACAGAGCCCTTGGGTTTAGCACGGCCCCCTCTGGCTATTGGTTCAGAGGTTTTCTCATCTCAGCCACAGTTCTTATGGGCATTGCAAAATGCTACTCACAGCTGCCTTAGGGAACAAAGGTTGTAACTTAAAAAATGTTCGGTTCTGCTGAACCACTTGTTCGGCCTACACCACTGCTCCCCCAGACCCCCCTGCTATTTCTACCCCGGTTGCTCTTCCAGATCCGGTGGGTTCGGCCGCCCCTCCAGCCTGGGTTCCCTCCCTCTCCCAGTCTATATCCGACTTGGCTCAGGTCTTCCAGTATGTGGTGACTGCCTTGGAGAGGCCCTTCCTTACACCGGCTCTCCGGAGGGTCCCACTTCCCCCTATACTGACGCTCTCGCAGCATCATAGGGGTGTTTCATCTGACTCGTCACCCGAGTCTTTGGGCAGACACCGGCGCTCCCCTTTCAGGCATCGCCCCGTTGCTCCCACTTGTAGCAAGGGCCGTCTCACACGTTCACATTCACCTGGAGAACTTGTGGATGAAGTTTCCCATCGGCCTCTGACTCAGAGGACCGCACGGATATGTCGTACATGGTGCACTCATTGTTTTCAGCCATAAGAGACACCTTCCATCTAGAGGACCCAGGAACTTCGGACGTGGCTCCAACAGTTCCCTTTCATCGGGCCTGACCCCTTCCTTCCAGACCTCATTCCCATTCTCCTGGAGAATTTGTGGATGAGGTTTCTGATTCGGCGGACGGCCTGATATGCCTGATGTGGTGTACTCATTGGTTTCGGCCATACGAGACACCTCCCATCTAAAGGACCCAGGAACTTCGGACGTTGCTCCAGAAGTCTCCTTTTTTTGTGCCTGTCCGGCACCCAAGACTTTCAACTCTGACGCTGAATTTGACACCCTGCTGGAATCCGCCTGGTGGCACCCTGACAAGAAAGTTCAAGCGTGGAATCCCTTCACCAAATACCTCATTGCTCGGTGGTCCTCCTCTCCAACTGTGGATCCACCGGTCTCCCGCCTCTCTAAGGCGACTACCCTGCCGTTGGCTGATGCGGCTGCCTTCAAGGATCCAGCGGACAAGACAGTGGAGACTTTGGCTAAATTTGCTTTTGGTACAGCAGGTTCCTCACTAGCTCTCCAATTCTCCTTAGCTGGAGATTTTCTGTATTCTGTTCTATGCGCGGCCACTGTGCTGCCTTCGCCACAGGTTACCTGGTAGCCCTCCATCGATCCATGTGGCTTAAAGCCTGGAACAGCGGTCACCGCCTTCAATAAGTGAGGCAATGGGCGGAAAGAGCTCCTTATTGCCTCTGGATAAGGCTCGCAGAACCACTTTCTATCAGAAGTCCTCCTCCTTCCGGTCTTTCATACCTTTGGTACCAACAAAGGGTCCAGCCAGGCGCCTTCACGGCAAGAGGGCTCCTTCTTTCCTCACCCGTCTCTCCCGGAGGTCTGCTAACCGTTCCGGCCATTTTGCGGCCCCATCAGGCATCTGTAGGCCTACTTCGGCCTGAAGGGTCACCCCCACCCGCTGACTTTTCTCGGATGGTAGGTCGCCTCTTACCCTTCCAGGATGCCTGGACCACGCACGTTCAGGATTCCTGGGTCAGGGATGTGCTAGTCAATGGATACAGGGTCGAATTTGCCTCCCTTCCATGGGATTGCTTTTTCCTTCCCGTTCCCCCGTCCCCCTCTCTAGCGAAGGCAGTTCGGGGCACGCTCCAGTTCCCTTTCATCCAGGGAGTTATTGTCCTTGTTCCTTCAGGGGAAAGTTTTTCAAGGTTTTTATTCCAACCTCTTTGGGGTCCCCAAGTAAGGCGTTTCTGTTTGCCCAATCTTGGTTCCCGATCATCTCACCCAGCATCTTCTGCTTCCCCATTCTGAATGGAGTCTCTCCGTTCGGCACTGGCGTCCATGGGTCAAGGGGAGTTTTTCTTCCCTGGTGGAAATCAAGGATGCCTGCCTTCACATCCCAATATTTCCCGGTCGTCAGCGGTACCTCCGCTTTGTAGTTCCGGATGGTCTTTTCTATCGTGGCTCTCCACTTCGTTCTGGCCACTTCCCAGCGGGCCTTACCAAGGTCCTGGTGCCTGTGATACCCCTTTTATGGACAAGAGTTGTTTCAGGGATTCCTTACTTGGATGACCTCCTGATCAGAGCTCCAACCAGGGCCCAGAATCTGGAGAGTCTTAGTCGACCTCTGGACCTTGTCTCACTTCGGTTGGATGGTCAATCAGAACAAGTCCAACCTCTCTCCTGGGGCTCCAGTTTGACGCGGCCTCTGCCCGCTTTCGACTCCGCCGATGACTTCGGCACCCTGCTCCAGTTTCCATTCGCTTTTGCATGGATGTCCTGGGTCGGTTGGTGGCAGCTGTGGAGGCCGTGCCATTCGCCCAGTTTCATTTACTACCTCTTCAATCGGTGATTCTCTTCCGGTGGGACAGGTCTCCATGGTCTCTCCACCGCAAGATCCTTCTATCTTGACAGTCTTGTCGGTCCCTTCTATGGTAGTTTCATTTTCCCCTGCTTCTTCAGGGGCGCTCCTTCCTGCCCCTTCCTGCCAGTCAGTCGGGCTGGGGAGGTGTTTTCAAGGACCGGCCGGTCTAGGGCTTTGGTCCCCCGAGAAGCCCTTCTCCCCATCAACATGTTGGGACTAAGGCATTTCTATCTTTGCTTGCTTCTTTGGGAAATTCCCTTTTGGGCGGAACTCAGGTTTCCGGCCATCTCAGCGATTTTCATTACGGGCACACTCAACTGGGAAGTGGTCTTTCTCAGCCGGTCCTCAGCAGTCCAAGGCAAGTGGTCCCTAGATTCGGAGGAGTTTACAGTGACCTGCAACCTCTGGGGCGCTCCAGGCATGAACCTCTGCGCGTCCCGCCACAACCGAAGCGTTGCTCTCTTGGTCGGGCTTTGCTACCTTATCTGTTTCTTGGTTGGGCTTTGCCCTACCTTATATGTTTCCTCCCCTTCCTCTCATTCCCAGGGTCCTGAGGAAACTCTCAGCAGAAGGTGTTCCCACCAGTCTCGTGGCCCAGACTGGCCCCGGCGAGCATGGTACGTTGTCGCGGTCAGGCCCCTGAACGACTTACCACTGCGCCTTCCCTCTCGTCCAGACCTCCTATCTCAGGTCCCCCTGCGCCACCCCAATTTACCATCTCTGCTTTTGACGGCGTGGCAGTTGAGACCGCGGCTTCTCTTCCCAAGTGGTTCGCACCATGCTGAGGGCTCTCAAGCCTTCCTTTGCAGAGATTTACCACCATACCTGGCGGTCTTATTTTCATCGGGTGAGCCTCAGCCTTTTTTTCTCAGGTCGTGGTTTTCCTTTCCCGACCCTTTTCCCTTTTGCAGTCGGGCTGGCCCAAGGGTTGGCTCTCTGCTCCCTTAAGGGTCAAAGTTTGTCCCTTTCCATTCTTTTTCAACATCCTCTGGCTTTCAATTCTCATGCCCAGACCTGCTTCAGGAAGTGGCACACATTGCCCCTCCTTATCGGTCCCCTTCTTCCCCTTGGTACTTACACTTAGTCTTAGGCGCTCCTTTTGAACCTCTCGGGTACATTCCTCTTCGCCTCCTTCCCTGGAAGGTGTCGTTCCTTATTGCTCTTCCTCTGTTAGGAGGAGGGGGTCAGAGCTGGCAGCTCTCTCCTGCCGTTCTCCCTTCCTGGTTGTTTACCAGGAAAAGTTGTTTTCTGTCCAGGTCCGTCCTTCTTACTTGAGATGGTTTCGACTTTTTCATCTCAATGAGGATATCGTCCTGCCGTCCTTTTGTCTGGCCCTTTCTCTTACCAGGGAGCGTTTGCCCCACAAACTTGTTGTGGTGAGGGCTGTTCGGACTTATCTCTCAGTCACCTTTTCCTTTCGGCAGTGTGACTCCTTTTTTCTGGAAGGTTGTCGTACAGGACAACCTGCTTCTACGGCCACCATTTTTCGGTGGATCCGGTCTGCTATTTCAGAAGCTTACCGCTGCAAGGGGAAGATCCCACCCTTCAGTGTTTTGGCTCATTCCACCCGTTTTTCGGGGCATCCTGGGCACTCCGCTACGTGGCTTCTGCCTCACAGTTCTGTAAAGCGTCCACGTGGTCGTCTTTGCACACTTTCACAAGGTCCTGCCAGATTCTTACCTTTGCATCAGCTGATGCTCCTCTGGGCCATAAGGCGTTGCAGGCGGCGGTGGTCCAGCTGTCCACCTGACTGATTTCCTTACCCACCCAAGGGACGGCTTTGGTACGTCCCATGGTCTGTGTCCCCCAATGGAGCCGATAGAGAAAAGGAGATTTTTATACTTACTGTAAAGTCTCTTTCTCGAAGGATCCATTGGGGGACACAGCTCCCACCCTTTTGGGATTTTCCTTGGTTCTCTGTCCGAGGGTGTGTTCAGTTATGTTTTTTCTTCTGGTTCTCGGACAGTTTGGGGTTTTTCTTGACCTGTCTGTCTTCTCCTATTGCTCTAGGACTTAAACTGATTACCTCAGGTGCCTGTGGGCGGGTATACCCTGCTGGGAGTAGCTGACTTTTTTCTTGTTGCCATAGTGTCAAGCCTCCTAGAGACAGCAGCATAAACCCATGGTCTGTGTCCCCCAATGGATCCTTCGAGAAAGAGATTTTATGGTAAGCATAAAAATCTCCTTTTTCATATAAATTAAAAATTTAGCACCTTGAATTGCTCGTCAGTGTGCATGGAAATGCTCCCTCTTTTGAAACGGCTGCAAGCTGTCTGGATCTCACAAGGGTTCAGCTCACACTGGTGAAAGGTGGATTATACACTGAGGCACAGGAGGGAGCAGAGCAAGGAGATAAAATCCCCCCCCCCCCCCTCAGCAAACAGGCCTAAATTTCTAGTTGCTAGGACCAAACAGAATAGGTAACCTGGGTTTATTTACAAAAGAGACAGAGACCCCTAGTGGTCATTGTTGGGTTTTTTGTGTTTAAAACTATTTATTTATTTTTTTTCAAATCTTTAACAATCAAATATTTTATGAATTATATTAAGAAAATGCTTAGTTTTTAAGGGAGTATTATATAAAAAAAAGTTGTTTTTAATGACAGTAACTCTTTAAAGACAATTCAGAATTCTGTCAAGGAGACTATTAATTTTTTACCTGTTTTATGAGCCCATGTTTATGTCTCATAAGAAATCAAGTATATAAAGGTGTTGCCATATACCAGCAAGTATTGAAGAATAGGTCCCCTCAGCAATTTGCAGAATTTTGAGAAATGTTGTTCCAAAGGGAACAGGGGGGCTGTATAAAACTTAGCTTCTAATTATATGCTAGATAAAATATAAATATCAAATGTTCTACCACAAAAAAAAAGAGGAGCCGCCATGCAAAGGTAACACACACATTGGTCACTAAAGAGGACCACACAATTCGATATTGTCAATGATCAAGATATGTATTAAACTGCATCCAGCAGCAATAGATGTTTATATTATCACAGGCAAAAAGTGTCATATGAAAAAGTATAGAGCCATCTTAGTTAGCTAGGGCTGCCTAGAGCAGTACCAGTAATGCCAATATTAAACCAAAAGTTGTCCCGGTCCCAACGCGTTTCTGTATGGGGGATGGGTCAGACATAGAATCCCCCACTCTTCATCAGGGGACATACAGTAACAAAGTGTGCCAATCCTCACACCATTAGGAAAATGGCTAATTGCATATAAGGACTTATGGTATAGCCTATTGCATATGACTTAAGATTAGCAACTAATACTAGACAGGAGAAGACAGACAGAAAATACACTGACATTAGATCAGGTAAACCAACACTTACCCCTCCTGCAGGGTCTCACAGCAATTAGATAGAAAGACTGGCAAATACTCAGTCCTGGCTACTGACTAAGACCAATGAAGGGGATCTGTATAAATAGGATAAAACGTAGTCCACTCAATAACCTTATAGTGAAGAAAACAAGTCTATATTAAGTACGCCCGCTGCCCACCATGTGTGAAACGAACAGCTATATGTACTTACAGACATCCGAAATGATCAAACGTAATTCTGCTGTGGCAGTGTATGCCGGCACGGTGTCCGGATAGACGTGCTGTGTGTGCACGCCGGCGTCTTGCTGCTCAGTGTGGCGCAGCCCACTGCTGTCATAAAGGTCCCGTCCCGCTGATGCAAGAAAGGGGCCTCTCATCCCTTCCATAAGTCGGGTAATTAGAGTAACTGACAGCGGCGTCGCTAGTGCTTACAGATACAGAAAGGGTAAACTGATTATGGCTAATAGGGATCTATGGATAGAAGTAAAGGAAAAAAGCTGATCTGAAATAAAAGGCTCTAGTCCACTGCATTATGTAATATTAGGTCTGTTTATATCTAGTCACCAACAAGGCAACCAGATAGCGACCAGTGCGGAGTCATCACCCCTAACAAGCAGGTAGAAAACTAGATTAGCCAACATCAAAGTAAACAGGTAGCTGCCAACTTATATAGAACTCATAGATGGCCAGGGAGAGGATAGTTAGTGGTATTATATAGGGGACCTCACGAAGATCAGTAGCTGTCCCTAGCAACCAATAAACTGAGATTACATCTATTAACGTACAAAATTATATAGCTAATTCAGAGATCAGGATGAGTAGGTCAATTCTTAATAACAAACAACTTACATTTGCCCACTTTCTGTGATATCTACATGTTTGGCGTTAGCACCAATGGTGGTTACTGGGGCTGAAGATTGTTCATTGGGTGGTGTGGTAGGTAGAGAGTGGAGACATTAGTTGGTCTTGTTTCCTAGGACCAACCCTAAGCAGGGCTTTATAGGATACAATAGGAGGTTCCAGTTATACGGTACAGTTCTTTTAAGGATGTCCATGCCTTCTAGGATCAGGGCCCTCTAGCTTAGGTCCTTGATAGGGCGAATCAGCTTTCCTTAGGTCCCTGTAAGCCATATTCTCTCCCTGATCAGGCTTCCGTCCCCAATCTGCTGCCCAGTATCCGCTATCTATATGCAACGCATAATTCTGCAGTGGTTAAGAATTGACCTCATCCTGATCTCTGAATTAGCTATATAATTTTGTACATTAATAGATGTAATCTCAGTTTATTGGTTGCTAGGGACAACTACTGATCTTCGTGAGGTCCCCTATATAATATAATACCACTAACTATCCTCTCCCTGGCCATCTATGAGTTCTATATAAGTTGGCAGCTACCTGTTTACTTTGATGTTGGCTAATCTAGTTTTCTACCTGGTTGCTAGGGGTGATGACTCCGCACTGGTCGCTATCTGGTTGCCTTTTCTAAATATAAACTAGGCATTTACCTGATTTTTATGTGTCTTGACTTCTTTGCACTGGTTGCTAGGGGCGACAGCAATGGCCCTCTATTCTGTAGTGCAACCTACCAACTATTGACTCTTCCATTACACTATAGGAAGTGTCAGAAAGTTACCCTAACTAACTAGGGGGTTACTGTATTACAGTCCTTTTGATTGCTAAGGACGATGACCATAGTCCCTGGCCCCTTAAGAATACCTTTAGTCATTACCACTACCCGGGGTCTAGGATGACAAACTAAACCCCTCTACCTAACAATGTTGGTGACTAGATATAACAGACCTAATATTACATAGTCCGGTGGACTAGAGCCTTTTATTTCAGATCAGCTTTTTTCCTTTACTTCTATCCATAGATCCCTATTAGCCATAATCAGTTTACCCTTTCTGTATCTGTAAGCACTAGCGACGCCGCTGTCAGTTACTCTAATTACCCGATTTATGGAGGGGATGAGAGGCCCCGCCCCTTGCTTGCATCAGAGGGACGGGACCTTTATGACAGCAGTGGGCTGCGCCACACTGTGCAGCAAGACGCCGGCGTGCACACACAGCACGTCTATCCGGACACTGTGCTGGCATACACTGCCACAGCAGAGTTACGTTTGATAATTTCGGATGTCTGTAAGTACATTTAGCTGTTAGTTTCACACATGGTGGGCAGCGGGCGTACTTAATATAGACACGTTTTCTTTACTATAAGGTTATTGAGTGGACTACGTTTTATCCTATTTATACAGATCCCCTTCATTGGTCTTAGGCAGTAGCCAGGACTGAGTATTTGCCAGTCTTTCTATCTAATTGCTGTGAGACCCTGCAGAAGAGGTAAGTGTTGGTTTACCTGACTCTAATGTCGGTGTATTTTCTGTCTGTCTTCTCTTGCAGGTATCAGCATTTGACTACACAGTGCTATGACATGCTTACTTGGGCATGACAGTTTTCTTGTCTTGATCTTATTGACATGATTTTATTGAGAATGTCTAGTATTAGTTGCTAATCTTAAGTCATATGCAATAGGCTATACCATAAGTCCTTATATGCAATTAGCCATTTTCCTAATGGTGTGAGGATTGGCACACCTTGTTACTGTATGTCTCCTGACGAAGTGTGGGGGATTCTATGTCTGACCCATCCCCCATACAGAAACGCGTTGGGACAGGGACAACCTTTGGTTTAATATTGGCATTACTGGTACTGCTTAATTCGGCCCTAGCTAACTAAGATGGCTCTATACTTTTTCATATGACACTTTTTGCCTGTGATAATATAAACATTTTTTGCTGCTGGATGCAGTTTAATACATATCTTGATCATTGACAATATCGAATTGTGTGGTCCTCTTTAGTGACCAATGTGTGTTACCTTTGCATGGTGTCTCCTCGTTTTGTTTTTTTGTGGTAGAACATTTTATGTTTATGTCTCCCATACATAATTATGTCTATTGCCTTCTTTGTCTGTGGGTTTTATGATGCACTTTCAATGATGTATTTATTTATTGGATATTTTGACATACTTTCACTTGTTTTGTAGGGTTATCCACATGTCATTTTGCATGGGCCTTTCACTCCGAGGCTGAGGAAGAATTATTAAACATGATCCCAGCAATTCAGAGGGGTGATCCACAGTGGTCTGAACTCAGAGCAATGGGAATTGGTTGGTGGGTGAGGAATATAAACACTCTCCGCAGATGCATAGAAAAGGTAGTTACCGAGTATCTAAATGAAATGTGCTTTATTTAAAATTGTGTAAGTGTGTGTGTGTGTGTGTATGTGTGTGTATATTATTTATTTATATAGTGGTCCCTCAAGTTACAATATTAATTGGTTCCTGGACGACCATTGTATGTTGAGACCATAACTCTATGAAAACCTGGTAATTGGTTCTGAAGCCACCAAAATGTCATCCAAAAAAAGGAAAAAGTGAGGATTAGAGAAAAATAAGTAGATAACTAATACAGATAAAACAATTCCTTACTTATAAAAGTAAGAAAGAGCTGCTGGAAGTAAGAAAGAGCTGCTGTAATCACTGTCTATGTAGAGGACAGGAGCTTCTTCATGGTAATGTACAGTTCACGCAATGTCCTAAAAAAGTTAAATGGAGTTGCCCTTGGTGTCTAAAAGAGCAGCTAACTGTGGCACAGGTTAAGAGAAATACAGAACATGTAATACCTCCCTGTACTGTAGGGGGCGCTACCAAACAGCCAGTCAGTGCATATGCTTCAGTAATACAGGGTTTTTACCAGTGAATGCCCATTCTGATTGGTCAGGTCTTCCAGCCATTGATACATTTCGCAGATCTGGACAGTCCGTAGCATTGTTGAGTCTTGTTTCAAGTTACCATGGTCCAGTAAAGACCATTGTATGCTGAAAATATTGTATGTTGAGGCCATTGTAAGTTGAGGGATCACTTTATATTAATATTTTTAAATCAGCCATTGCATTAAACCACAGATAGGTAATGTAAGTAACATTCTCATTTAAGAGGTGGGTGCTTTTGTACCTGAAGGTTCTGCACCTCTATATAAAGTCCAAAAGAGCTTTACCCATGATAACAGTCTTAAAGTAAACCGCTGACAAAAGCTGTCATGATACCTGTGATCAGGCCGGGACTTGCGTTTCTAATATGCATGCATAAATGTGCATGTAACACATTCATGAAGTATCCAAAAAATCATTTCTCGGTCGACTCCATTGGGGGACACAGACCGTGGGTATATCTTGCTGACACTAGGCATACAAAAAGAAAGTCTGCCTACTGACCCTGAGTCAATCAGTTTTAGCCTAGTGTCAGTGGGAGGCAGACACAGGTCTGGAGTTATCCAGACCTGGTCTTCTTTTTCTTATTTTCTAGCTAGGGCCTGTATTTAGGTTCTTTCTCCTTTTCTTTTTTGGTTTTTAGGTGGAGGTTCAGGAGTTTTTAAGTGGGGGATGAGGGGGGCTTAGAAATTATTTTAATACAGTGATCACTCCAACCCAGTTTGCAGGTGCATACAGGAATTATAGACAACAGCATTGAGTGGCCAGACAGGCACCATATTTATATGTGGACTCACAGTTATCCACAATGGAGTGAATAGCACTTGATTTTTAACCCCTTAATGACCTAGGGCGTATGGATACGCCCTGGCTTTCTGGTACTTAAGGACCCAGGAAGTATCCATACACCCATGGGAATTTCTGTCCCTGCCGCGTGCCGGGCGGGGACCGGAACGGGGTGCCTGCTGATATCGATCAGCAGGCACCCTGCGCAAATGCCCAGGGGGTCATCAGACCCCCCCATGTCGGCGATCGGCGCAAATCGCAAGTGAATTTACACTTGCGATTTGCGCCGATTCGGGTCTATGGTGACCCGATGACCCGGAATAGAAGGGGGATCGCGGGTGTCCAAGACACCCACGATCCCCCTGAAGCGATAGGAGTGAGGTGGCAGGGGTGCCACCCCTCCTATCCCTGCTATTGGTCATCAAGATGCGATGACCAATAGCAGATCGGGGCGGGGGGCTTTACTTTCGCTTTCCCCGTCCTTCCCACCCACAAAAGGCGGGGCATAACGGGGAAACGACACAGGACCGGCGCCGAACTCCGGCGCCGAAGATCCTACGGAAGCCGGTGAGTTGCTTAGCAACATCTGGAGGGCTACAGTCTGAGACCATTATAGAGTGGTCTCTAAACTGTAGCCCTCCAGATTTTGCAAAACTACAACTCCCAGCATGCCCAGAGAGCTATTTAGACATGCTGGGATTTGTAGTTTTGCAACAGCTGGAGAGCTACAGTTTGAGACCACTGCACAATGATCTCTATACTGTCGCTCTCCAGATCTTGCAAAACTACAACTCCCAGCATGCCCACATAGCAGTTTGCTGTCTGAGCATGCTGGGATTTGTAGTTTTGCAACATCTGGAGGTCCACAGTTTGGAGATCACTGTGCAGTGGTCTCTAAACTATAGCTCTACAGATGTTGCAAAACTGCAAATTCCAGCATGGCGAAACAGCAAACAGCTGTCTCGGCATGCTGGGAGTTGTAGTTGTGTACCTCCAGCTGTTGCATAACTAAATCTCCCAGAATGCCCTTCGGCGATCAGTACATGCTGGGAGTTGTAGTTTTGCAAAAGCTGGAGGCACACTGGTTGGAAAATACTGAGTTAGGTAACTGAAGGTTTTCCAACCAGTGTGCCTCCAGCTGTTGCAAAAGTACACCTCACAGCATGCACGGTCTGTCAGTACATGCTGGGAGTTGTAGTTTTGAAACAGCTGGAGGTTTGTCCCACTATGTGAATGTACAGGGTACATTCACACAGGCAGGTTTACAGTTAGTTTTCTGCTTCAAGTTTGGGCTGTGGCAAATTTGTCGCCGCAGCACAAAGCCTAGCGGTAAACTCACTGTAAACGCCCGCCAGTGTAAACGTACCCTAAAAACTGTACACTACACTAACACATAATAAAGGGTAAAACCCTACATATACACCCCCTTACACTGCCCCCCCCCCCAGTAAAAATGAAAAACGTATTGTACAGCAGTGTTTCCAAAACGGAGCCTCCAGCTGTTGCAAATCACCAACTCCCAGCATTTCTGGACAGCCACTGACTGTCCAGGCATGCTGGGAGTGTAGCAACAGCTGGAGGCACCCTGTTTGGGAATCACTGGTGTAGAATACCCCTATGTCCACCCCTATGCAATCCCTATGAAGTCCTCAAATGAGCATGGCGCTCTCACTTCAGAGCCCTGTCGTATTTCAAGGAAACAGTTTAGGGTCACATATGGGGTATTTCCGTACTCGGGAGAAATTGCACTACAAATTTGGGGGGCTTTTTTTTCCTTTTACACCTTATGAAAAGGAAAAGTTGGGGTCTACACCAGCCTGTTAGTGTAAATTTTTTTTTATTTTTTATTTTTTAAACTAACATGCTGGTGTTGCCCCATACTTTTTATTTTCACAAGAGGTAAAAGCAAAAAAAAAAAAAAAAAAATTTGTAACACAATTTCTCCTGAGTATGGAAATACCCCAATCTGGACCTCAAACTGCTCAACCGCCACCTGCTCCTGCGCCATTTTCATATGGAGTCCCTCTGCTCGGTGGTCACGTCCATTCATCAGAGGGAGGTTTCTTTCTTCAGTGGATATCCGGGATGCTTATCTGCACATGCCCATTTTCCCCGCCCATCAGCGATTTCTCCACTTGGCTGTCCTTGCAGATCATTTCCAGGTCGTGGCTCTTCCTTTTTGGCCTAGCCATGGCTCCCAGGGTTTTCATCATGGTCATGACAGCGGTGATTGCCATCCTTCAGGCTCGGGAGATCTCGGTTCTTGCTAAACTGAACAACCTTTTGATCAAAGTTCTTTTCCGTTCCCAAAACTTGAAGATCCTTCATGTCACGGTGCAGACTCTGTCCGCCTTCGACTGGGTAATCAACAGGGAGAAGTCCAACCTTTCCCCCTTGACTTCCTGGGTCTCTGTTTTGACACAGCGGGCACCCGAGTTCTTCTTCCGTTGGAAAAGCGGCGCTCTCTATGGGAGGGTGTTCGTCATCTACGGCACCCCTCTCCTGTTCCAATTCGCTTCTGCATGGAGGTGCTGGGCTGGATGGTGGTGGCCATGGAAGCAGGTCCTTTCGGTCAGTTCCGGTGTCGCCCTCTCCAGCTGGCCAACCTGGCCCGATGGGACAAGTTCCTTTCCACTCCGGATTCTTCTGTCCCCCTCTGTTCGTCGATCTCTTCTGTGGTGGCTCCACTCTTCCATCCTTCTCCCAGGGGCAGTCGTTTCTTCCCCTCCACTGGCAGGTCGTAACAACTGATGCGAGTCTCCTGGGTTGGGGAGGTGTGTTTCGGGACCTAACTGCTCAGGGTTGCTGGTCCTCTCAGGAGGCTCACTACCCCATCAATCTTCTGGAGCTCTGTGCCATTTTTCTTTGCCTCTTCCATTGGGAGAGGCTCCTTCAGTGTCGTCCTGTTAAAGTCCAGTCGGACAACGTCACAGCATTGGCGTATATCAATCTCCAGGGCGGCAGTCGCTCATTGATGGTGGAGGTCTCCAGGATTCTGCTCTGGGCCGAGACTCTGAAGCCTTCTTCCGCTAGGATTAACCATCACCCCTGGCAGGCCTATTTCCGGTGGTGCGAGGCTCAGTCTGCTTCTCCGGTTATCTTTTGCTTTCCCTTGAGCGTTACCGGAGCGCTTGGCTTTCCCTTGAGCGTTACCTGAGCGCTTGGCACTCAGCTCTCTCTCTGTTCTTTCTATTCTTCTTCAACGGCCGTTAGCTTACAACTCTCATGTCCGCATCTTCGTGCAGGGCATGGCCTATGCAGTGCCGCCATACAGGTCTCCTACCCCTCCTTGGGGTCTCAACCTGGGGTTTGGCGCCTTGAGAAAGGCTCTGTTCGAACCTCTCCGGGACACTTCTCTTCGCGTCCTTTCGTGGAAAGTCGTCTTCCTCATTGCGATTACCTCCATTAGGAGGGTCTCCGATCTGGCGGCTCTCTCTTGTCGCTCTCCCTTCTTGGTCCTTCATCAGGACAAGGTTGTTTTTTGGCTGCCTCTCTCCTTCTTGCCCAAGGCAGTTTCCTACTTTCATGTGAACAAGGGGATCGTTCTTCCTTCATTTTGTCTGGCTCCATCTAACTCAAAGGAGAGTTCCCTACATTGTCTGGATGTTGTTCGAGCTGTCCGGATCTATCTTTCCGTCATCTCCTCCTTCCGGCAGGGTGACTCCTTCTTTGTGATTCCGTAGGGACGTCACAAGGGGCTTCCGAGGCCACCGTCTCGCGGTGGATCCTTTCTGCCATCTCGGAATCCTATCGTCGTAAGAGGAAGGTCCCACCTTTTCGGGTTACTACGCATTCCATGCTTTCCGTTGGGGCTTTTTGGGCGATCCGCAATAGGGCTTCGGCCTTAAGTCTGTAAGCAGCCAACTGGTCGTCCTTGCACACCTTCAAAAAATTCTACCAGGTGCACACTTTTACGTCAGCTGACGACTGTTTATGTTGCAAGTTGTTGCAGGCAGCAGTGGCTCAGTCATTTGCCTTTGGTATTTTTCCCACCCTCTTTGTCCCCCCAATGGAGCTGACCAAGAAAATTCGATTTTTTTAATGCTTACCATTAAATATCTTTCGTGGAAGATCAATTGGAGGACACAGCACCCACCCATTGTATTTGTTGCTATGGTTCGGTTTTCTGTCCAAGGGGTTGTTTTCGGTTCTTTTTCTTGTTCCTTCGGACACCTGCTGTTTGTTTTTTTTCTCTGTCAGTCCTCTCCTATTGCTTTGGGACTAAACTGATTAGCTCACAGTCAGTGGGCCGTGGTTTTACGGTAAGCATAAAAAATCTACTTTTTACCTTACTTTTAACATACATAAAGTGTTGGGGAGCTGTAAATGCGGATGCCGTTTTTGTTCTGTCGTCAGCCAAAGCAAACTAGGGAGAGGCTGACTTTAGCACGCTTCAATAAGAGAACGGGAGGTTCAGAAAAATCTGTCTGCTTGATGACTATTTTATCTCGGACACCTTCCCTTCATAAACAGAGAAATACAAATCAAGTCACTCAGCCTTCATCTGGGTGTCAAAGACTAAGGCTGCTTCAGAACGCGTGTTGGGGTGGCTCATCTCCTTACTCCATATCTTTTCATTACTGTGTTACTAGTTTGTATGTGACTTTTTATTTCGGTCCAGGTTTTTAAAGGGGAACACCACTGGAAAACATTTTTTTTTTTTTTTAAATCAACTGGTGGCAGAAAGTTACAGATTTGTAAATTACTTCTATTTCACAATCTTAACCCTTCCAGTACTTATCAGCTGCTGTATACTACAGAGGAAGTTCTTTTCTTTTTGAATTTCCTTTCTGTCTAACCACAGTGCTCTCTGCTGACACCTGTCCATTTTAGGAACTGTCCACAGTAGGAGCAAATCCCCATAGCAAACCAGTCCTGCTATGGACAGAAAAGAGCTTCCTTTGTAGTATACAGCAGCTGATAAGTACTGGAAGGGTTAAGATCTTTAAATAGAAGTAATTTACAAATCTGTTTAACTTTCTGGCACCACTTGATTTATAAAAAAATTTTTTTTCCAGGGGAGTACCCCTTTAATGCCAATCACATTACACATACATGACCCTAAGTGCTCTTTTTTATTAACATCTATGTAACAGTGGTATTGTGTTGAGGAAAGGATGTGGTCATTTTGTTTTCCTCTGTAGTAGAGTCTCCTAGGTCTCTGATGTTGAGATTTATATGTAAACATTTTAAATTGCATAATAAAAGTTACAACTTGTACTTTCACTTTCTAAGTGACTCCATTCTTTGTTGGTCTTTTCTGGTATGTATTGATGCCTTGTACAAGATAGGATGCCTTCTTATTTTCTATTCATTTTTGTTTTAATGGCGGGTTAGTCTTACTATTTACTGATCATTATTTTAGTCTTCTACTTGGGTGATAAGTTTATTAATACAAAACTATTATCTTCTATGGGAATTAAGGATTATTTTATGCTTGGCTTCATTTCACATATATTGTATCTAAATGTAACTGTTTTAACAGGTTGCTAAAGCGTCATTTCAGAGAAACAATGATCCATTAGATGCTGCAGTTTTCTACCTAGCAATGAAGAAGAAGGCTGTTCTCTGGGGTTTATTCAGGCAAGTAGTCTGTAATTAAATTAAAATACTAATATATATTATTATTATTTTTTTTTTTTTGGGGGGGTGGTGGTTTTGGTTTGTTTTGTCCAAAATATTGCCATTCTCTTTGATATTAATAGTATTTCTGAGAGAAATATAATGTTTAAACCCTAAAGGACGCAGGGCGTTCATGTTCACCATGTGCCCACTCCACTTCTATGATGCGGGCTCAGGAGTTGAGCACGTGGCATGTTGGGGTGGTCCTTGCAGCTATCAGCTGCCAGGACCTGTGTCTAACCAATTAGACCCTGTGATCAAAGTTGATTGTGGTGTCTAAAATAAAAATAAAAAAACACTGAGAGGATGGCAGCTGAGAGGGATGGCAGGAATGCCCTTACCTGCCTCCTTGCCGTCCGATGGGTTCTCCAAGGGTCCAGTCACCCATAGCAGGCTGGAGAAATGGAGCACCGATGGCATGGCATTGTTCAGTGTATGCAATCTAATGATTGCATGTAACAGTCCCCTATGGAGACTATAAAATAGTGTAAAAAAAAAATTTTTTTTTATAAATGTAATTTAACCCCTTCACTAATAAAAATTGAAATCACCCCCCTTTTCCCATTTAAAAAAAATATATATTTAAACAAAAATAAACATATGTGCATAAATGTCCGAACTGTAAAAATATAACGTTAATTAACCACTTCCCGTAAATGGACGTATATTTACTTCCACTGCGGGCTCCTGCCGTATGACATGCGCTCACCTAAAAAAAAATGTATAAAAAGCGAGCAAAAAGTCTCATCAAAACAAAAATGGTACTGATAAAAACTTCAGATCACGATGCAAAAAAATTAGCCCTCGTACCACCCCGTATACGAGAAAAAAAAAAAAGTTATAGGGATCAGAAGATGACAATTTTAAACATAATAATTTTGGTGCATGTAGTTATAATTTTTTTTATTTATTTTTTTTGTAGTAAAATAAAACCTATATAATTACCGTATTTATCGGCGTATAACGCACATTTTTTAGGCTAAAATTTTAAGCCTAAAGTCTATCTGCGTGTTATACGCCGATAAGCCGCTGCAGTTCAATGATTTAAAGCGGGCGCTTTAAATCAATGAAGTGCAGCGGCTTCTGCAGGTCCAGAGGCCTGCCAGCTTCTCCGCCCCTGCCTATCCTGGGGTCCAGAGACTGCCGGCGCCGCTGCCCCATTACCTCCCCCATCCCCCCGGTTTTTCTGACCCCGCAGAAGCCCCCAGGAAAGGCAGGGGGAGAGAGGCCGTCGCTGCCCGCTTCTTTCCCCCTACCTTTCCTGGGGTCTAGAGCCCTGCTGCCGCCGCTTCTCTCCCCCTGGCTATCGGCGCCGCTGCCCCATTGCCGACTCCGCTGCCCCATTGCCGACTCCGCTGCCCCATTGCCGACTCCGCTGCCCCATTGCCGGCTCCGCTGCCCCATTGCCGGCTCCGCTGCCCCATTGCCGGCTCCGCTGCCCCATTGCCGGCTCCGCTGCCCCATTGCCGGCTCCGCTGCCCCATTGCCGGCTCCGCTGCCCCATTGCCGGCTCCGCTGCCCCATTGCCTCCCCCATCCCCGGTTTTATGATTATCTGTTGCCGGGGTCGGGTCCGCTGTGCTTCTGGCTCCGGTGTGGCGTCTATGCGTCGTTGCTATGCGCTGCAAGGCCCAATGACGAGTAACGCGACGTCACTCGTCATTACGTAATGTAACGCAAGCGGGCAGCGACCGCCTCTCTCCCCCTGCCTTTCCTGGGGGCTTCTGCGGGGTCAGAAACAGCGTATCGGGGTATACACATGCACACACACACACCCTAATTTTACCAAGGATATTTGGGTAAAAAACTTTTTTTACCCAAATATCCTTGGTAAAATGAGGGTGCGTGTTATAGGCCGGTGCGTGGTATACCCCGATAAATACGGTAGGTATCCTTGTAACCGTATGGACCTACAGAATAAAGATAAGATGTCATTTGTACTAAAATGTGCACTGCGCAGAATCGGAAGCCCCCAAAATTTACAAAATGGCATTTTTTTTATTTATTTTTTTATTCAACTTTGCCCCACAAATATATTTTTTTCTGGTTTCACCGTAGATTTTGTGGTGAAATTATTAATGGTATTACAAAGTAAAATTAGTGGCGCAAGTCCTCATATGAGTCTGTAGGTGGAAAATTAAGTGTTTAGTTTTTTCCTCCTCACCTTCTAAAAATCATAAGTGCAGAAATGAAAAATTACCCAAAAGGGAAGGGGTTAAACCGCATGGACAATGGCGTATACGTAAAAAAAAATTACAGTCCAGATTTGCGTATGTTTGGTCACTTTGTATTAGTGCTGGGGGGTATACCGGTTCATACCGAATACCAATTTTTTTTCCTGCACGATATGAATTTCCCCCATACCGCAATACTGGTTGGGGCAACACCCCCCCCCCTCCCCCCCCCCCCGTTGAATGAGTGAATTATCCGCCGCAGCGCGCTGTCCCCACATCGGGGAACTAATCATATGTGACCCGCGAGCGCTGTTCTGCTTTTATTCCGCCCCCCAATGAATTATCAGCTGCACTGTCCCCACAACTGTCCCCACATCATGTCACCCACAAGCGCTCCTCTGCTCATCCTCCTATGAGTTGCGGGCCGCCGGCACTAGAAATCTGTACTGTGCTACAAATAACGTTGACCGGGCTGCAAAAATAAACAAAATAGACTTTAACTCCCCTTCCGACATTCCCCGTTACCGGCCTCACGGTCCCTCTGCTGCGGTCCTGGAGATGGGAACGTCACAGAGCCGTAAGCCCATCACCGGCCGGAGCGAAGTTCCGCCTTGGCCGCTGATAGGCTGAGCCCACTGTCATGTAAGGAGCAGGCCGGCTTCATACATGACAGTGCGCTCAGCATATCACTGGCCGCAGCGATGTCCCGCCCTGGCCGATGATAGGCTGGCAGCTCTGTGACTTTCCCGTCCATAGGAAACAGCAAGACCGCAGCGCAGGACAGTGAAGACGGTACCAGAACCCGGGAAACGTTATTTGTAGTACAGTACAGATTTCTAGCACCAGCGGTCCGCAACTCATAGGAGGATGAGCAGAGGAGCCCTTGCGGTGACATGATGTGGGGACAGGGGATGGAAGAGAAGCGGCGCCCAGGACACATTGGGGGGGCGGATATCAATAAATACCGTAGAACCGCCTTCACTCACAAAAATACACTGATACACGTTTGTGCTCATACCGCCCAGCTCTACTATATATACCCTAAAAAAAATTATAAAAAGCAATCGAAAAGTCCCTTCAAAACTAAAATGATTCCAATAATAACAACAGATCGCAAAAACATAGCCCTTACACATCCCTGTGTATGGAAAAATAAAGTTATTAAGTTAATAAGTTATAGGGGTCAGAAGAGGACCATTTTAAACATACAAAATTTTCTTACAAAAAGTAATTATTTTTTAAAAGAAGTAAAACAAATTCAAACCCATATAAGTTTACTGAAAAGTGCACAGCGTAGAAGCGAAAGCCCCCAAAAGTTATATAACTGAGTTTTGGCTTGTTTTTTCAATTTAGCCCCACAAATATTTTTTTTTTCTGTGTTTCGCAGTAGATTTTGTGGTGAAATGATTGATTTCATTGCAAAGTAAAATTGCTGGCGCAAAAGCCCCATATAGGTCTGTAGGTGGAAAACTGAAAGAGTTATGATTTTTAGAAGATGCGTAAAAAAGGAAAGTGCAAAAATGTAAGAAAAAAAAAAAACAACCTTAAGGGATTAATAGATTTGACTTGTCACCTCCTGTGCTGACTGAAATGACTTTCTCTAGGGCTATTAATCAAGTCAAAGAGGTGGTGAAGGGCTGAGATAACGAAGGTAGATTTTGTTCCATTTGGTAATCGCATCTGCCCGAAGGGAACTTGCAACTCATAAACATATTAGATAAACGTAGATTATACTTCTACAGACAGTAATTCATGTCTATAAATTATTCATGTAATTAAAACTTCTACCTGCTGCTTTAGTTACTTTCATGTATTTAACAGCTCTGACAATGTCCTTTGAAAGACTGTAGGGACCTTTATGTCTATATGCACACACAGTTTTTTAAGATTTCTTTTGTACCAAAAATGCAACATTTGTTGACAATTTTATGGTTTATCAGTGCAACTTAATCGAAAAACAGCTGGTAAAGCACCCAATACAGTGGGGATCAAAAGTTTGGACACCCCTGGTAAAAATTTGTATTAATGTGCCTAAAGAAGCCAAGGAAAGATGGAAAAATCTCCAAAAGGCATCAATTACAGATTAGACATTCTTATAATATGTCAACAAAAGTTAGATTTTATTTCCCTCATTTACACTTTTAAAATAACAGAAAACAAAAAAATGGTGTCTGCAAAAGTTTGGGCACCCTGCAGAGTTAATATCTTGTACTGCCCCCTTTGGCAAGTATCACAGCTTGTAAACACTTTTTGTAGCCACCCAAGAGTCTCTCAATTCTTGTTTGAGGTATCTTTGCCCATTCTTCCTTACAAAAGTCTTCCAGTTCTTTCAGATTTCTGGGCTGTATGTCCCGCACAGCTCTTTTTAAGGTCTATCCATAGATTTTCAATTATGTTGAGGTCAGGAGATTGTGAAGGCCATGGCAAAACCTTCAGTTTACTCCTCTTGATATAATCCCCCGTGGATTTCGAGGTGTGTAAAAGCCATCCTCTCTTTAACTTCAGCTTTTTCACAGATGGCATCAAGTTAGCATCCAAAATTTGCTGAAATTTTATTGATTCCATTTTTCTTTGGATAGGGGATAAGATGTCTAAGCACCGGAGTACCCCTTTAACACCCCACAGGTGTTTGATACATTTTTATTAAAGTTGTATGGGAAAATGAAAAAATATTTTTTCTTTAACTAAAATGCTGGTGTTACCCTAAATTTTTTATTTTCACAGGGGAGAATAGGAAAAAAAAAAAGCCCCCCAAAATTTGTAACTCCATTTCTTCTGAGTAAGAACATACCCCATATGTGGATGTAAAGTGCTCTGCGGGCAAACTACAATGCTCAGAAGAGAAGGAGCGCCATTGGGCTTTTGGAAAGAAAATTTGTCCGGAATTGAAAGCCACGTGTGTTTACAAAGCCCCCATAGTGCCAGAACAATGGACCCCACTGGTGTCTGACATCTTTTTGGAACAGTGTAATTTTTCATTTGCACAGCCCACTGTTAAACGCCAGTGGGGTTTAAATGCTCATTGCACCTCTTGTTAAATTCTGTGAGGGGTGTATTTTCCAAAATGGGGTCACATATGGGGAGGGATCCACAGTTCTGGCACTACGGGGGGCTTTGTAAATGCCCCCCCGAGTTCTATTCCAAACAAATTCTCTTTCCAAAAGCTCAATGGCGCTCCTTCTCCTCTGAGTATTGTAGTGCGCCAGCAGAGCACTTGACATCCACCCATGGGGTATTTCCATACTCAGAGGAAATGGGGTTAAACATTTTTTGGGGCATTTTTGTCCTATTACCCCTTGTAAAAAAAATTGGGGAAAACCTGCATTTTAGTGGAAAAAAAAATTATAATTTACACATCCGACTTTAACGAAAAGTCGTCAAACACCTGGGGGGTGGTAAGGCTCCCTGGACCCCTTGTTATGTGCCTTCAGGGGTGTAGTTTTCAAAATAGTATGCCGTGTGTTTTTTTTTTTTGGTGTTCTGGCACCATAGGAGCTTCCTAAATGCGACATGCTCCCCAAAAAACCATTTCAGCAAAGTTCACTCTCCAAAAACCCATTGTTGCAGATTCTCATCTCCCCTGCTCTGCTTCCGAGGATACAGTTTTTTATTGTCGGAGGCGGCAGAGTATTGAGCGGGCAGGAGTCGGCAGCCCACTCCATACAGACTGCAGATCGCCACCGCACTTGTCAGGTCCGGTCCAACTAAGGGCCGGACAAATTCACCTGCCCGGCGCCCAAAACTGCTAGTCCCGGGCGTCAGGCGATAGGAATTCCACATGCCTGACATGGGTATGTGCAACGCAGTATCCTCGGTATAGGTTTTCTCTTTTTACGTTGAGCTCCCACATTTTTTTAATCCATTTATGTTTTTGTAGGAATTTTTGATCACTTATTATACATATTTTTATGTTATATAAGGGGAGCAAAAATACGCAATCTTAGACTTTGATATATTTTTTTACATAGACGCTATTGACCATGTGGTTAAATTAATGCTATATTTTTATAGTTTGGACATTTACAAACGCGGCGATACCACATGTTTGTTAATTTTTGTTTACAATATCTAGTTTTTTTTATTAGGGGAGGGGTTAAATCACATTTATTGCCATTTTATTTTTTTACTATTTTTTAGTTCCCTCAGGGGACTATTACATGCAATCTTCTGATTTAATATACTGTTCAATGCAGCTCTATAGCACAGCATTGATCAGTGTTATCGGCGCTCCATTCCTTTAGCCTGCCATGGCTGATTGGAAGGCGAGTAGGCAGGTAAGGGCCCTCCTGCCATTCTCTCAGCTGATTGGGACACCTCAATTTCACCATGGGGTCCCAATCAGCCTGACTGAGCAGCCGGTATTAGTATTTTTTACATGTTAGATGCCGCAATCAACTTTAAAAAGTTAAAGGGATACTCCAGTGGAAAACAGATGCCAGAAAGATAATCAGATTTGTACATTACTTCTAATAAAAAATCTTAATCCTTCCAGTACTTATTAGCGGCTGTATACTACACAGGAAATTCTTTTCTTTTTGGATTTCTTTTCTGTCACGACCATAGTGCTCTCTGCTGACACCTCTGCCCATGTCAGGAACTGTCCAGAGAAGGAGAACATCCCCATAGCAAACATATGCTGCTCTGGACAGTTCCTAAAATGGAAAGAGGTGTCAGCAGAGAGCACTGTGGTCAGGTGCTGTGACGTATGCATATGTCCTATAGCGGGAAGGGGTTAATGCTGTGACAATCCCACTGTAAAGCAATCTCAACTCCAAAATGCATGTCATAAGAAGGGAGCAGGCGCAGGGCATTCATTTCCAAGTTGTACTAGTGCCGGATTATCTCTGGGGCAGAGACTCTTCATTGTCTACAGGTATCTTGACCCACTTCTCATAAGCAGACTGCTCCAGATGTCTCAGGTTTGTAGGTTGCCTTCTCCAGACTCCATGTTTCAGCTTCTTCCACAGATGTTCAATAGGTTCAGATCAGGGATCATAGAAATCACTTCAAAATAGTCTGATGCTTTGCTCTTAGCCATTCTTGGGTAACTTTAGCTGTGTATTTTGGGTCATTATCCTGTTGGAGGACTCATGACCTACAACTGAGACCAAGATACACAGCCCCAGTGTATAACAAAGAAATAAATAGTGCAGGACACAAACAACCAGCAAGTAAATATTGAATCAATACAGACAACTCCATAGGGGTTCTGTGGAGTGTTCTGTATTGCGTTCAGTATTTTCTTGCTGGTTATTTCTACTTTTTGGACATATGTTTTTATCCCTTTTGTTTTTATGTGTGATTATTTTTTGTGGGATATATATATATATATATATATATATATATATATATATATATACACACATACATACAGATACATACAGAGTGGGCCATTTATATGTATACACCTTAATAAAATGGGAATGTGTTTGTGATATTAACTTCCTGTTTGTGGCACATTAGTATATGTGAGGGGGGAAACTTTTCAAGATGGGTGGTGACCATGGCGGCCATTTTGAAGTTGGCCATTTTGAATCCAACTTTTGTTTTTTCAATAGGAAGAGGGTCATGTGACACACCAAACTTATCGGGAATGCTAGCACAGGCTTCCAGTATCCGTAGTTTCAGGTGCTGCTCATCTTGTATCTTCACAGCATAGACAATTGCCTTCAGATGACCCCAAAGATAAAAGTCTAAGGGGGTCAGATCGGGAGACCTTGGGGGCCATTCAACTGGCTAACGACGACCAATCCACTTTCCAGGAAACTGTTCATCTAGGAATGCTCGGACCTGACACCCATAATGTGGTGGTGCACCATCTTGCTGGAAAAACTCAGGGAACGTGCCAGGTCCAAACATTCCTAGATGAACAGTTTCCTGGAAAGTGGGTTGGTCGTCGTGGGCCAGTTGAATGGCCCCCAAGGTCTCCCAATCTGACCCCGTTAGACTTTTATCTTTGGGGTCATCTGAAGGCAATTGTCTATGCTCTGAAGACACGAGATGTGCAGCACCTGAAACTACGGATACTGGAAGCCTGTGCTAGCATTTCTCCTGCGGTGTTGCTATCAGTGTGTGAAGAGTCGGAGAAGAGGGTTGCATTGACAATCCAACACAATGGGCAGCACATTGAACACATTTTATAAGTGGTCAGAAACTTGTAAATAACTCATGAAAGAATAAAGTTACGTTAAAACCAAGCACATTCCCAATAAGTTTGATGTGTCACATGACCCTCTTCCTATTGAAAAAACAAAAGTTGGATTCAAAATGGCCGCCTTCAAAATGGCCGCCATGGTCACACCCATCTTGAAAAGTTCCCCCCTCACATATACTAATGTGCCACAAACAGGAAGTTAATATCACCAACCACTCCCATTTTATTAAGGTTTATCCATATAAATGGCCCACCCTGTATGTGTGTGTGTGTATATGTATATATATATATATATATATATATATATATATATATATATATATATTGTGTTAATTTGTATTATTACTTTTGTCAGCTTTAAGTTATTTCAGGGAGCATTGTGGGTTTTCTGTCTTTATCAGAAGGGTTCAAATGATTTTATCCATGTCTGTTAGCCTTCAGGGAAAGCTGATCACACAAGCTATACTGTATCAGTGTAGATGGGAAGTAAGATCAAGGTGAATAAATTACACAGGCTATGCATCACTCTACAGAGAAAGAGGAACCAGGAAGGGAAGGGGAAATCACATTAGCATTAGTGTTTTTCAGCACAGGAGAGAGTAGCTCCCCCATAAGCTCAAGATAGGGAATTTAATACTGAAATTAAGCTGTATGTATTACTGCGAGGGCCAAGCGCAAAAGTGTAAAACTAGAATCAGGTTGCTCATTGATGGCTCTAATGCTAAATGAAGGAATGAAGATTGTAGGCTGAAATTTATTCTAACTGTTTAAATTCAAGGTAACCACTAACATGTAAAAAAAATATAGATATTCCTATTTTTAAATGTCATAATTGTCAAAGCAGAAACTACAAATTACATTCTGAAACTTTTTGCAGGTCACAGCATGATGAGAAAATGACACAATTCTTTAGCCATAATTTTAAGGAGGATCGATGGAGAAAAGCAGCCCTAAAAAATGCCTTTTCTTTGCTTGGCAAGCAGCGTTTTGAGCAGTCTGCAGCTTTCTTTTTACTAGCTGGTTCACTAAAGGATGCTATTGAGGTATACAGGGATACCATTGTTTTATCATTGTTATTGATGTTTTTTATTACTTTTTTGTTTTGTTTTTTAACTAGAAGTTACATTTTTGGATTTGTATTAAATGAAAGCTTCTTCTTTTGTTTTAAGGTCTGTCTGGAAAAAATGGAAGACATTCAGCTGGCTTTAATTATTGCTCGGTTGTATGAGTCAGAATTTGACACATTTTCCACATACGAGTCTCTCCTCAATGAAAGAATGCTGGGGTGTCAGAAAGATGGCACAGGGTTCTGCTGTTCAAAGCTGCATCCTGACCCTTTCCTTCGGAGTATCTCTTACTGGATAATGAAAGACTACACTAAGGCACTGGATACTTTATTAGAGCAAACCCCAAAGGAAGAAGATGAAATTCCTAGTAAGTATATATTTCCTTTTTAGCAAGTACAGTCGTTCCTCAACATACAACATTATTTAGTGCCCTGAGAACCATTGTATATTGAGTCCATAAGTGTATTAATAATTGGTTCTGAAACCCCTGAAATGTCAACCCAACATGAAAAACATGAAGAATAAAGAAAAATAAACACAAAAACACTACAAATAAACCATTTTCTTACTTTTTATAGTCATAAGGAGCAACAAGAAACAGGGTTATCAAAAGAGTAACAGTCACAGAGTGCCCTGTGTGAATACAGTGGTAATATACTTATAATCACATCTACAGGACCATACATACATACACTATCTATAGGACTGATAACCAAGTGCTGTAGTTGACCATCTCCTTCAGTGCCATTAAAGAAGCTTTAATCATGCAGATGTATACCACTGCATTTACACAGGACTCTTTGACGGCTATTCTCTTGTCCCATGTGATTGGAACAGTAGTACGCCTATATGACCACCGCTTCATTTGCCTTCAATGGCACTGAAGGGGATAGCTTAACAAAGCACTTGACTATAAGGATCAGTCCAATTGACAGTAAATGTAGTTGTGTTTATGCAGATCTACTTCCACTCTTACACTTTTGTACAAACTTATCACACCATACACTCTTCAACTGCAGTTCTTTTGATTTTTGGCGGTCTCTGGTCTTCTGATCCCTGCATTGATGTCTTATTTCCCCTCGCTCTTCTCTCACCCTGCAATAAACTGCTCTTCCCTTCCTACCCAGTACTGTCTCCCTGTCTCCTCTCCCTGTTCCCCACACTAACTATTATCTGCACCTGCCTGCTGGACAGTTAAATCATACTTTACCATGACAATGGTACAGTAGCAGGATGCTTAAAACTCACAGGCAAACTCCGCAGCCCCAGTAGCATTATCAGGAAATATTACAAAAGTCCCATAGACTTGCATGGGCTCTTTTGTTTCACTCTTATTGTGGACATTGTCGATATCGGGACATCCCTTAACTCTACTATAATTTTATTTGGCATAAAAGAAAAGGTATCCCAAGCTTAATCAACTGGCTCCAGAAAGTTAAACAGATTTGTAAAGTACTTCTATTAAAAAATCTTAATCCTTTCAGTACTTATGAGCTTCTGAAGTTAAGTTTGTTCTTTTCTGTCTAAGTGCTCTCTGATGACACGTGTCTCGGGAACCGCCCAGTTTAGAAGAGGTTTGCTATGGGGATTTGCTCCTAAACTGGGCGGTTCCCGAGACACGTGTCATCAGAGAGCACTTAGACAGAAAAGAACAACCTTAACTTCAGAAGCTCATAAGTACTGAAATAATTAAGATTTTTTAATAGAAGTAATTTACAAATCTGTTTAACTTTCTGGAGCCAGTTGATATATAAAAAAATAAGTTTTTTCCTGGATAACCCCTTTAACATCTCCAGGTATTCAGAAGTTATGCTGGAGCATACATATACACATAGATACACACATACATTGGGATATATATAGATCTATATCTTACATGTTTTTTTATTTTGTGGATTATAACTGAACCAGGAAATCATAAAGTAAAAAAAATATCTGAAAACAAAAGGTCTTCTTTTTATGTAAATAATTTCACTTACTGTAAGGCAACACAAGACAGAATAAAACTTTGTTTATTGGGTGTTTCTTTATACATGTGTGTGTATATAAAGTAATGTATTTTAGCTTGGTTTAACTGCTCTATTTTTCCTTTTTTTCTTATAGTTTTAGTGAAGTCATGTAATCCTGTGGTATTTAGTTTTTACAACTATCTTCGTACCCACCCTCTTCTAATCCGCCATCGTTTCACTACTCCAGAAGCTACTCTTGCTACTGTTGGCTATAAAACAGACAAAAACTATGTGGATGAAATAAATCTTATAGAAAGGAAATTATTTTTTACTACAGCAAATGCTCACTTCAAAGTGGGATGTCCAGTTCTTGCTTTAGAAGTTTTATCTAAGATTCCAAAGCTAAGTAAGTCAATGGCTAATAATGAAGATCTTCTAAGTGTTGGATCTGTTGGGCCAGACAGTATGTCATTTATAGGAAAAAGTCACTTGGAGGAAGGGAGTGAGTCAGGCTGGTTCACCCCAGCTGCATCATCTGCTAAACAGTCCAATTTTGAAGAGTCTGCCAATGATTTTGACTGGGGCTCCCCACTTATTAAAATTGAAGATGAGCCACTTCAGCTAGAATGGGGTGAGGATAAAGAGAGTGACAAAGAGGATGATGAGGGATTGGTGTTAAAAAGCTTAAATCTGGTTCAAAAAGATCAAAGCCTAAAAGATATCAGTTCTGAAACACCAACCATAGACAACTCTATACCAAGCGAGAGTGAAGTCGATGTCATTGCAGAACAGCTTAAATTTAGAGCTTGCTTAAAGATTCTTATGACAGAACTGAGGACGTTGGCTACAGGACATGAAGTAGATGGTGGAAAGCTGAGGTTCCAGTTGTATAACTGGCTGGAAAAAGAGATAGCTGCAATGCACAAAATATTCAACCATGAAACTGACAGCAAAGACTTTACAATCGAAACTCCTCCGCCTATGGATATGTTGGATAGTCAGGAATGTCCTGATAAATCAGATATAGGATCCTATGAACGACATCAGATTGAACGCCGTAGGTTACAAGCTAAGCGGGAGCACGCTGAAAAACGGAAATGGTGGCTGCAAAAGAACCAGGCACTACTTCGAGTCTTCCTGAGCTACTGCAGTTTACATGGTGCACAGGGTGGTGGCCTGGCCTCTGTAAGGATGGAGCTGAAGTTCTTATTACAAGAGTCTCAGCAGGTAATAGCATGGTACTTTGTCTTTTTCTATTCCGTAGGTCAACACTATTATAATTAGGGATCAACCGATATCGTTTTTTTAGGGCCGATACCGATAATCGGTGCAGGTTAGGGCCGATAGCCGATAACTTATACCGATATTCCGGTATAAGTTATCGGCTATTTAACCCCCTGCGACACCGCTGCAGATCATTGATTTAAAGCGGGCGCTTTAAATCAATGATCTGCAGTGGCTTTTGCGGGGCCATAGGCCGCCGCCGCCGCCACCACCCGCTTCTCTCCCCTACCTGCCAGGGTGCTCCGGGCCATCCATCCATCGTTCCTGTAGTGTCCGGGGGCGTTCCGGGTGGAGGGTGGTCCGGTCCGGGCTGTCCTTCTTCTCCGGCGGGCCTCTTCTCCACTCCGGGCAGGCTCCGGCCTAGTACGCTGCATAAACGTCGCTGCGCAGTGACGCCCGTGCGCAGCGACGCACCTGACGTCACGGGGTAGCGGCGTCTATGCAGCGTACTAGGCCGGAGCCTGCCCGGAGTGGAGAAGAAGACCGTGGGAGAAGAAGGACAGCCCGGACCGGACCACCCTCCACCCGGAACGCCCCCGGACACTACATGAAGGAAGGATGGCCTGGACCACCCCCATTACGGGTAAGTTTAATTTTTTTTATTCACTCGGAGGGTGGGGGAGGGGCCCGACCGGTATAGCGGTATGGGAAAAATCCATACCGGTATACCGCCTAGCATCACGGTGGGGGGTGCGACGCGGTGCGGTGGGTCGGAGGTGCGGTGCGGCGGGTCGAGGGGGTGCGGTGGGGGCGGTGCGGGGCATTATCGGCAAGATAATTGCCGATACCGATAATGCCCAAAATCGTGATTATCGGCCGATAATATCGGCCATACCGATAATCGGTCGATCCCTAATTATAATACCTGCTATGAAACAATCTTAGTATGAGCTTCTTAGTAACCAAGTGCACACATTCTGTAACTATATGCTGTTGTGACATTTTTGTTTTGTTGCTTTGATAAAAAAAAATGTTTGCATGTTCTTTTCTTTTTTCTTCATGTTTCCAATACCTTCTAGTATTAACTATTATATAGGGGGGGGTTCCAGAGCAGACAGGGGCTACAGAAAGAGGCTTTCTCTTTGAAGTACTGCTGGAAACCTGTCAGGGGTGTTTATGGGTTGATTCATTCTCCTGCAAAATCATAGAATGTTACAGAATCTTGATATTCAATCGTGTATAATACAGACTCTGCAACATTTTACATTTGCTTCACTGCATTAATGCGGCTACTTTAATATGTTGTAGAATTAGACTGAAAATTTCTATGAAAACAGTAAAGAAAAATGCTTGTGCAGTGTGTGTATATGGCTACAGATATCACATGGTCCTGATGGGCCCTTATATGTGTCTACTGTCACACCATAGATGGCTTTATTTATAAATGGAATCCATGACATAAAGGCGAACAGGAGCCTTAAATGGAACTTGACCTGTTTAAATGAACAATATGAAAATATTATGGCCATAAACAGATATATTTTCATGGGTAATACGGTGGTTTTATGCTTTAGGATACACCTTAAAGTGTACCTGTCATCAACAAAAACTTTTAATATGTTGTTCATAATCATTAATGAAGACATATTGTAATATATCTTCATTAAAAAATATTAATATTCATACCAGTTTTTTCATTTTATACTTTTGGCCACTAGGGGTCTCTCTTCTATGCCTGGTCTGCAGACAGCTTCCTATGCTTTTCATAGTAAGTGTACAGCTTTTAGGACTAATGCTGAAAGGGCACTGGTCCTTCCAAGTTCAGTACTCTCAGCTCAGGACTCGCTCCCAGCCTGGAGCAGCACTGTGAGCTACAAGCCTGCACATGCCTCTCATATAACAGAGGCCAGTCACCTCCCCCTCCCCCTGCTATGTGTTCTCCCTGCCCCTCACCACACATTATCTTATACATTGTATTATCTCACTGCACTCCCTGCTCTGTGCACCAACCCCCCCCCCCCCCCCCCTGACATTCATCTTAATTACTGCCTCTGTAATTGCTCTCACCGCCCCTGGTTCTCAGCATTGACTTTTTAGTGCAGAGAGACATAGGAGAGAGAGACAGAGGCTGCCATCCCTCCCCTGTACTTAGTCTGTATGCACACTGCAGCTGTTGGCTGTCTGGGCATGCTGGGAGTTGTAGTTTTGTAACAGCTGGAGGTACCCTGGTTGGGAAACACTGCTGCAGAGGGAGAGCAGCATACAGGAAGACTGGCAGAAGCAGAGTCCCGGCCAGGCTTCATGTGACATCATGCCTGCCGGGACCCGCCTCCTTCCACCCCTCAGAAAGACAGTCCTCCTGAGCTAATGAAGAGGGATAAAAAAGGTATTTCCACAGCGTTTTAAACCTCAATAAACACAGGGATAGGTATAGTTAGAGTAAGGGACAGATGGGGAGGGGGATCAGGGAAAGTTTAGTTGATGACAGGTACTCTATAAAAAAAAAATATCTCTTTCTTGTTTTCTTTTTTCTTTCTCTCTTCTCTCTTTCTCTCATATTTTGGATATTTATAAAGCTCCCATTTAGTGTCACGAGTTCTGATGTAAACTACCCTTTGTCACAAGATTAAGGGCAGTATAATGCAGGGTCACAATGGACACTTAGTTTGTTGAATATTAAACCTTTTCCTATGGTTATTCAGATCATATTTACATTATAAAATAACTTGTGCTGTCCTAGAACATTCTATTACCTCGCCTAGGCTGTGTACAACTCCATCTAATCCACATGTGACCTAGAAAATGACAGATCAGTTCTGTCTTTCACATTTACTTTTGTATAGTGGGAGAAAGGGAAAAAGAAAATGGGGTCATACTAATACGTGACTTATTTTGTTATGGGTATCAATTAGGGTACGTTCACACCTGCATATTTTCTGCTACAGATCTGCTGTAGCAGATTTTGCTACCCATTTGAAGTCAATGAGCAGCACATCTGCAGCAAAATATGCACATGTGAATGCACCCTTAGGCTGGAAAATAATATTTCTTTGGGTGTATTTTATCACATTCTATTTCAAAGTTGCTTACCCCCTTAGAGGGGGTCATAAGATTTTAGTTTTATTGATGGACACATCCATGTGAGGGCTTGTTTTTGTTATTTATGGAATATGGGTGGATGATGGAGGAGGGCATGTGGGCAACCATAGACAAGAATTCTATACTTCTACCTGCACATTAAAGGGGTACTCCGGTCAAAAACTTTTTTTTTTTTAAATCAACTGGTGCCAGAAAGTTAAACAGATTTGTTAATGACTTCTATTAAAAAATCTTAATCCTTCCTGTACTTATTAGCTGCTGAATACTACAGTGGAAATTCTTTTCCGTTTGAAACACAGAGCTGTCTGCTGACATCATGAGCACAGTGCTCTCTGCTGACATCGCTGTCCATTTTAGGAACTGTCCAGAGTAAAAGGAAATCCCCATAGCAAACATATGCTGTTCTGTACAGTTCCTAAAATGGACAGAGATGTCAGCAGAGAGCACTGTGCTCATGATGTCAGCAGATAGCTCTGTGTTTCAAAAAGAAAAGAATTTCCGCTGTAGTATTCAGCAGCTAATAAGTACAGGAAGGATTAAGATTTTTTAATAGAAGTAATTTACAAATTTGTTTAACTTTCTGGCTCCAGTTGATTTAAAAAAAATGTTTTTACCGGAGTACCCCTTTAATGTTATTTTGTAATGGAAATTTGTTTAACCCCTTAAGGACTGAGCATTTTTCCACTTTAGTTTTTTTTTTTCTTCTTACCTTTTAAAAATCATAACGCTTTTAATTTTCCACCTTCAGAGCCATATGAGGGCTGAGGGCTTGTTTTTTGCACCACCAATTTTACTTTGTAATGACATCAATCATTTAATCTCAAAACTTATGGCAAAACCAGAAAAAAAAAGTTGTGGGACAAAATAGGAAACGCTTTTGGGGGCTTCCGATTCTATGCAGTGAACTTTTTGGTAAAAATTACACCATATATTTATTCTGTAGGTTCATATGGTTACAATGATACCCAATATAGTTTTTTATTTTACTACTTTAACCCCTTAAGGACTCAGGGTTTTTCCGTTTTTGCACTTTCGTTTTTTTCTCCTTACCTTTTAAAAATCATAACCCTTTCAATTTTCCACCTAAAAATCCATATTATGGCTTACTTTTTTGCGTCGCCAATTCTACTTTGCAGTGACATTAGTCATTTTACCCAAAAATGCACGGCGAAACGGAAAAAAAAATCATTGTGCGACAAAATCGAAGAAAAAACGCCATTTTGTAAATTTTGGGGGCTTCCGTTTCTACGCAGTGCATATTTCGGTAAAAATTACACCTTATCATTATTCTGTAGGTCCATGCGGTTAAAATGATACCCTACTTATATAGGTTTGATTTTGTCGCACTTCTGGAAAAAATCATAACTACATGCAGGAAAATTTATACGTTTAAAAATGTCATCTTCTTACCCCTATAACTTTTTTATTTTTCCACGTACAGGGCGGTATGAGCACTCATTTTTTGCGCCGTGATCTGAAGTTTTTATCGGTATGATTTTTGTTTTGATCGGACTTTTTGATCACTTTTTATAAATTTTTTAATGGTATAAAAAGAGACCAAAATACGCTTTTTTGGACCGTGCGGTTTAATTAATGATATATTTTTATAGTTCGGACATTTACGCACGCGGCGATACCACATATGTTTATTTTATTTTATTTTTTACACTGTTTTATTTTTTTTATGGGAAAAGGGGGGTGATTCAAACTTTTATTAGGGAAGGGGTTAAATGACCTTTATTAACACTTTTTTTTTAACATTTTTTTTGCAGTGTTATAGGTCCTATAGGTTATAGGTCCATAGGTCCCTATAACACTGCACACACTGATCTTTTACACAGATCACAGGCGTGTATTAACACGCCTGTGATCAGTGTTATCGGCGCTTGACTGCTCCTGCCTGGATCTCAGGCACGGAGCAGTCATTCGCCGATCGGACACCGAGGAGGTAGGTAAGGGCCCTACCGGTGTCCGGTCAGCTGTTCGGAACGCCGCGATTTCACCGCAGCGGTCCCGAACAGCCCGACTGAGCAGCCGGGTCACTTTCGCTTTAGAAGCGGCGGTCAGCTTTGACCGCCGCTTCTAAAGGGTTAATACCGCACATCGCCGCGATCGGCGATGTGTGGTATTAGCCGCGGGTCCCGGCCGTTGATGAGCGCCGGGACCGACGCGATATGATGCGGGATCGCGGCGCGATCCCGCTTCATATCGCGGGAGCCGGCGCAGGACGTAAATATACGTCCTGCGTCGTTAAGGGGTTAAAAAAAATTATAACTGCGTGCACCAAAATTAGTATGTTTAAATTGTCCCATTCTCACCCCTATAACTTATGTATTTTTTCACATACGGGACGTTATGAGGCCTAATTTTTTTTGCCGTGATCTGAAGTTTTTATCAGTACCATAATTGTTTTGATCTGACTTTTTGATCACTTTTAATTCAAAGTGACCAAAAATACGCAATTTTGGACGTTGGAATTTTTTTTACGTGTACGCCATTGACCGTGCAGTTTAATTAGCATTATATTTTTATAGGTCGGTTATTTACACGCGGCAATACCACATGTTTATTTTTGTTTACATATGTGATTCAAGCTTTTATTTAGGAAGGGGTCAAATCACATTTATTAACTTTTTAATTTTTTTTTATTTTTTTACAATTTTTACAATTTGTTTTTTTTTTAGCCCCCCCATAGGAGACTATTACTTGGAAATCCTTTGATTACATATACTGATCAATGCTATGCCATAGCATAGCATTGATTAGTATTATCTGTGCTCGAATGCTCAAGCCTGGATCTCAGGCTTGGAGCAATCAAATGATGATCGGACAGCAGGAAGCAAGGTAAGGCGCCTCCCGCTGTCCTCTCAACTGTTCGGGATGCTGCAATTTCACTTCCCGAACATCTCCGCTGAGCTAACCGGCATTAATTTCTCCCATTTTAGACGCCGTGATCAACTTTGATCACGGCGTCTTAAGGGTTAATACTGGACATCAGCTTGATTGGCAATGTCCGGTATTAGCTGTGGGTCCTGGTTGCTGATAGCAACCGGGACCCAGCAGATACGAAGCGTTAAGGGGTTAATCCTATTTTGAAGGACCATTTATATACTTAAATAAGTGGATCTTATCCCCCCTTTAACATCTCTTCTCAAGATTAAATAAACTTACTTAAAACTGGTGTTAAAATGGTAATAAATGACAAAAGAAGGCATTCCAATTCAGAAGGGTTAGCTTTAAAGGGGTATTCCAGGAAAAAGCTTTTTTTCTTTTCTTTTTTTTTTTTTTTTTTAGATCAACTGGCTCCAGAAAGTTAAACATATTTGTAAATTATTACTTTCTCGATCGGGTCCATTGGGGGAAACAGAGACCGTGGGTATATGCTGCTGCCACTAGGAGGCTGACACTAGGCAACAAAAAGAAAGTCTGCCCCACCTGGCAGGATATACCCCGCCTACAGACTCTGAGCTAATCAGTTTTCGCCTGGTGTCTGTAGGAGGCAGACACAGGTCTCGCGTTCTCCAGACCTGGTCTTTTTATTTTCATATTTTTTAGTTTAGGGACGTGTATGTAGATTTTTTCCTCCCTTTTATTTCTCTTTTTAGGGGGGTGTTCAGGAGGATGGCGCAACCTGTTCCCCCATATGCTAAGAAGGGGTACAGACATAGTTATGTACGGTCATCCCCTTCTCGCCACTGGCCAGGCTCCTGGGGTTGAACCTTGGGTCCAGGTTAGGGATCGACCGATTATCGGTTTGGCTGATATTATCGGCCGATAATCACGATTTTGGGCATTATCGGTATCTGCAATTACCTTGCCGATAATCCGATAATGCACCGTGACCGCCGTCCCACCGCATCGTGTCGCACCCCCTACCGCCCCGGCCCCATTGCCTCCCCCATCCCCGGTTTTATAATTACCTGTTCCCGGGGTCAACGCTACTTCTGGCTCGTCCTGCGTTACGCAGTGACAGCTCAGGAGGACGCCACCGGAGCCAGATGTAGAGTGGGCCCCGGGAAGAGGTAATTATAAAATCGGGGATGGGGGAGGAAATGGGACCGGTGCGGTAGGGGGCGCGGTGCGGCGGTGGCGGTGATAGGACTCAGGACCCCCGGACAGGCAGGGGGAGAGAAGCGGGCGGCGGTCTATGGCACCGCAAAAGCCGCTGCAGTTCATTGATTTAAAGCGCCCGCTTTAAATCAATGATCTGCAGCGGTGTCGTGGGGGGATAAATAGCCGATAACTTATACCGGAATATCGGTATAAGTTATCGGCTATCGGCCCTAACCTCCACAGATTATCGGTATCAGCCCTAAAAAAACTATATCAGTCGATCCCTAGTCCAGGTCTCCCTGCTTACCCTGCTCGTCCCGCTGTCTCAGCTCAGCATGATACAGGTGTTTAATAGCTGGCTGAAGACTTCAGTAGGTAAGTTTTCCCAGGACAGGGTGAGTATTTTCAACCTCTGGAGTCCCCCTGTTTTTGGCCCACTCCTCTTTATTAATTTCTAGGGACAGTTCCTTCTCGGCCATCCTGAAGTCAGGGCCAGTCTCTGGAGCCAGTTTATTTCATATGGGGCATTTTGAGGACCTTATTGCGAAATTGACGTCACTGCCTGCTGTGGATACTCCGGTTTCCTGTCTGTTGAAATCGACTACTCTACCATTGGCAGATGCGGCATCCTTTAAGGACCCGGCGGACAAGAGGATTGAGAATCTGGCCAAGTTCGCCTTTGAAGCGGCCGGTTCATCCTTGCTTCCTGCTTTCGCTTCTGCTTGCGTGTCCAAAGCCCTTTCTGTCTGGGTTTCCTTGCTCCTTAACTCTCCAATTCTGGAGACTACTTGTGCTCTGCTTCCTGTCTGTAGGCGGGGTATATTCTGTCAGGAGGGGCCGACTTTCTTTTTGTTGTCTAGTGTCAGCCTCCTAGTGGCAGCAGCATATACCCACGGTCTGTGTCCTCCAATGGATCCTACGAGAAAGAGATTTTATGGTAAGCATAAAAATCTACTTAATTATCAGCTGCTAAAGTTGAGTTGTTCTTTTCTGTCTGGCAATAGTGCTCTCTGCTGACATCCCTACATGTCTCGGGAACTGCACAGAGTAGAAGTGGTTTGCTATGGTGATTTTTTTTTTTTCCCAGGATATTCCCTTTAACTTTTATAAATTAAAAAGTACTTAATGGGGTGGCGTGGCTTGCCACCGCTGAAGATGGCCGCCTAGAGGACTAGCTCCACAGCCTGTAATTTGCTTTGAATTAGTGGTGCCAGTTCACCTCTGATGAGGAAGAGTGCCTGACGCTGCAATCGGCCACCTGTCAGCCCGGCTCTCTCCAGCCCTACTTGGAGTATCTTGTGCCGCCTCCTCAGCCTCGTTGGGACCAGCATGGGTCCGTGGGGTCGGTGCGGCCCGGTTCTCCTCTCCTGTCTGCCGTCCTGGGGTACTCTTCGGAGGACCAGCGGACCGTTCGACTGCATCTGCCGCCTGCCACTCTCTCCTTGGAGCCTCTTAAAGGCTCTCTTCACCGGAAGCCTGGAAGTGCCGCCTTCTACCGCCGGAGCCTCAAACTCTCCACCTGCTGCTACCTGCTGACCCGGCTGTGCCCTCAGGCTTCCACCTCCCCTTGGTGTGGGCAGCCATCTTAGGCCGCATTGGTGAGGGGCCTCCATCACTCCCCCTGCTCCTCTCCTCCACTCTGCCTGGTGGAGGCCCTCAGCTCTACCTCTGCACCATCTGTGCTCTCTCCTGGGCCCACAGAGGACTGGACTGTGCCTCCCACCTCATCCTCAGGCCTACAGGATGAAGGTGTCCTAGGGTGGCCTGCTCCCCCTATAACCCGGCTCCTAAACCGCAAAGGGCCATGTCGGTCGCTAAAGACCAGGCGGGTCCCTCCCGGGGGGCCTCTCCTCAGGGTCCCTCCACAGACTCTAGGGCTCCTGCAACATGTCACTCGGGCTCGGCTGCCCCTCCTTGATACCCTTGCCTGGATACAGACCTTGACTGCTCCGAGGTGCCAGCCTCCTTCCCTCTATCACCGAATCTAAGCCAGCTCTTATCCCAGATTCCTACTAAGGAGGATTTTAAGGCCCTCATCTCTGAGGTGAAGGATACCTGCCATGCTGAAATCTCCACTCTTTGCCAGGATCTGCAGTGTTTCTGACCGGGTAGAGGGCTTGAAGGAGGCCCATGATTCTACTAGGTCCTATTTGGCCCAACTTCAGTCCACTATTGCGGCCCAGTCGGACTTTCTTAATGACCTGCACAGCCATGTGAAGGAACTGGACAATAGGGGCAGGTGTAACAACATTAGAGTCCATGGGCTCCTTGAGGCTATCCAGGCTGAGGATCTTCACCTCACATTGGAAGCCATCGTTAATATTATCCTGGGCGAACCATCTTCCTATAGCATAAAATTGGATCGTGCCCACTAGGCCCTGCGGCCTCAACCTACTAATGGTCCTCCTAGACACGTTATATACTGCGTGGCTGAGTTCCAATTCAAAGAACAGATTATGGCTAAAGTACGTTCACTTAAACACTTGGATTTTGATGGCGCCCCTATCCAGCTGTATCAAGATCTTTCCTAGATCACCTTACGCAAGAGACGGATGTTGCAGCCTTTACTATTTGTTCTACGCTCAGCTCAAATTCCTTACCGATGGTCCTTCCCATTTGCTCTCCAGGCCCGCCATGAGGGACACTCTGCAGTTCTACGCTGCTAAACTCGGCTTGTAGGTGCCCCAACTGGCAGACTGGGGTCTGACCCCCCCCCCCTTCTCCTCCCCTCCCCCCCCCCTGTGTGGCAGCCTGCGAAGGGAAAGCGTGCCCGCTCGAGACAGCAGTCCTCCCCGAGTCACCGGGTTGCTCAGTCTGACCCTCCTTGAGGGCTTATTTGGGACCGTAGTTGTATTCTTCACCAGTTTTTTGTGGGCCACTTTGGTTATTCACCTACCTCATTATAATTGGCTACTTCTTTTACTAAGTTAATGTGTTCACTTTTACTATTTTATGTTATTACTTGGTATAACTATGTATTAGGGCACCATTCTAGCCTTTGCTCTGAATTCTTGAATTTGTGTCGCTGAATGCTGACATTGTTCATCTTTAGGAGACTCACTTCGACAAGACGATCTCTTTTTAATTTCTTCACCATATGTATCCTTAGACTTTTCTGACTTCTTCAGATAGGAAGGTTTTGGGTTTGGCTATCTTGATCTCCAGGTCCTGTCCTCTCCAGGTTACTTCCTCCTATGCTGACCCCATGGGCCAGTTTCTTATAGTAGGTAGTTGGTAGACAGCTACTTCTTTGTAATGTATATGCCCGTAACTCCTCTCAGATACCTTACTACGTCGGGTAAGGTCTAAATATCCCCCCCCCCCTCTGCTTTCCTCTTTGGGGGGGATTTTAACCTTGTTTCTTACCCTCCATGGATCGCCACTCTGTAGTTGGTGCGTTGCCCTCACCCTCACAGTTGCGCCTGTCCTTGATTTTTCAATGCTTGCTGCGTTCCGCCTCATTGTATGACCCCTGGCACATCAATCACCCTACGGACCACTCTTTCAATTTTTATTCTCCCCCTCATAGACTCCACACTCGTATATTTTTTTTGTAACCTCCCCATGGTTCGAATGCTATCTGTCTTGCTGTCCTTTTCCACTTGTCCTCATCGCTGTCATTGGTGCCTCAATGAATTTTTGCTCAAATCTCCTTCTTCCTGGGAGTCAATTCAGGCGTGTATACTCAGTGTCCTCCCAGGCTATTCTCTGGAAAGCCCATAAATCTGTAGTCAGAGGCCATTGCATAGCCTTTGGTTCGTGTTTAGAATGTGATGCCCTGGCTCGCTCATGGGGACTGTGTTCTGCAATAGCTCGCTTAGAAGCCCTTTTACTGTCCTCTCCTTTTTTGGTGTTGAAGTGCTTGGTGGCTGCATGGTCTCAATTGGGGGGATCTAGCCCTACATAAGGTGGAATGCCAATTGCTGTATGCCAAGCAGCGCTTTTATGAAAGGGGTAATAAGGCCCACACTATGTTGGCGAGGTGCCTACAAGACTGTGTTGCTTCTCAGGCACCTACAGCTCTGAAGGACCCTTCTGGCACTCTCCATTACCACCCTGACACTATCTCTCGTTTGTTTTTTGACTACTACTCTAAACTATATTCCCTTCCTTCTCAACTCCCCTCAGACCCGGTGGAGCAGGATTAGACCCTTAACACTTTCCTTTCCCGCTTCAGCCTTCCGTCTCTCTCGGCATCTGACCGCGAGACTCTTAATGCTCCCATTACCCTTGAGGAGCTCTCGGAGGTCCTTAAGTCCCTCCCTACTGGACACTTCCCGGGTCCGGACCGTTTTACCTATCTGTACTATAAAACCTTTTCCTCTCTCCTTCTTCCTAGACTGGTCCCTCTCTTCAATTTCTTCATTGGGGGTGAGGGCATCCCGGAATCCTTTTTATACTCCTTAATTACTTTACTTCCCAAACCTGGGAAGGATCCCCACGATTGTTCCAGCTATAGTTCCATTGCCCTCCTCAACTCTGACCTGAAGCTGTTCTCCAAGGTCTTGGCGGAACCGCCTTTGCCTTTTTCTCCCCACTCTGGTTTATAAGGATCAGTGGAATTTATACCCCGCCGACAAGGTGGGGACAACGCGAGGAGGGTGGTGGGTCTTGTGGACTTGATCAATCGTCGCTCGGAGCAGGCCTTAATCCTTAGTCTGGATGCAGAAAAGGCCTTTGACAGGTTGGGTTGGCCGATCCTTTTCGCTACCCTTCAAAAATGGGGTATCTGGTAATTTACTGCATTTACTCCTCTCAAACTTCCTCATGCTTCTTCGCCCACTTTTCCTTTGTTTAATGGCTCTAGACAGGGATGTCCGCTTTCCCCCCTGATTTTTGCTTTATGCATTGAACCTCTGGCCGCGCTGATTTGGGGGGATCCAGACATCTCTCGGGTCTCTCTACATTATAGGGAATTTAAGATTTGTTTATTTGCTGATGATGTTCCACTCACTCTCACTAACCCTTTGCGCTCTCTACCTACCCTATATAGGATTCTTAATTCCTATGGTCTCGTGTCGGGCTATAAAGTGAATCTCTCTAAATCCGAGGCTTTACCTTTGAACCTTTTTTCCCCCTTTATCTTCTCTCCTGAGGGCTGACTATTCCTTTAAAAGGTCCACTTCTGCTATCAAATACTTGGGTGTGCTTCTTATATTATTCCTACCTTATATTCTCCCAACTTTCCTGTCCCCTTCTGTGACCTACGAGCCCTGATGGAGAAATGGAGGTCTCAATACATTCCCTTTTTCGGCCTTATTGCGGTTTTGGCGATGATTATCCTCCCTAAATTGCTCTATTTTTTTTTTAGACCCTGCCGGTTCGTGTCCTACTAGCTGCCCTTCGGTCATTCCAATCTGCTATTTTCCATTTTATATGGGATGCTAAATGCCACCGCCTTCCCATGTTGGTCATGCCGGCCAGCAGATACATGGAGGGTCTGGGAGTTCCTGATGTCACCAAATATTACTGGGCTGCTGATCTACTGCACCTAGTGGCCTGGTCCTCCTATCATGCATACAGTAAGTGGATGGAACTGGAGAAATGATGGTTGGCTCCGGTTCACCCCAGTATTCTTCTTTGGTCTTTGCCCCACCGCACCTCCCCACGTCCTCTCCTGGGCCCGATGTCATTTTCTCGCTTTGTGTGGGATTATTGTTCTAGATGGTTTAGGCTTTTTTCTTCCTTCTCTCCTCTACAGTCCTTTCTCTACCGTCCTGACTTTCTAGGGGGCTATTTTGCTGGGCAGATGTTGTAGACCCTCGTTCGCTTCTGTCCTTTCCTCAACTGACCTCCCGATGGGACCTCCCTTCCTCTGAGGAGACCCACTACAACCAGCTTTACCATGATTTCTCCTCTAAACAGAGGTCTCTGGTTGTTTCCTTCCCAAAAATGTTGAGCGGTTATGTAGGGGTGGGCCTCAGACAAATGGACTCCTCTCCAGTATTTATTCTGTTTTGCTTTCTCCCCCGGACGCCCCCCCCCCCCCCCCTCTGTTCTCACTGAGGAAGTGTTATAGTTACATTAAGGGCTTCCTCCCAATGGCTCATTGGGAGGAAGCTCTTAATGTAACTATAACACTTCCTCAGTGGCGGATAATTTGGGACCGGGCTTCCAAGCAATCTATATGCACAGCATACAGGGAGAACCCTATTCAAAATGGTGGAGTGGGTTTAGGCACTATCTTTCATATATTTTTATATCATTATATCATGCCCGGGTATCACTGCCTATTGGGGGATGGTACAGAGGCTCCTTCATTTTGGGTGTCCTGATTCCCCTAGATCCTTTGGTCTACCTTTTTGTTTCTGTCGAGCAGGGTCTTTCCAAAGAAGCCATTTAAGCTCTTTCTACATGTGGCCTTAGCCGCCAATACTCTTATTGCTAAACATTGGAAGCAGTCCCTTCCGCTGTTGGAAGATGCTCTGATGGCTAGGATCCGTCAGATTCGTTCAATGGAGTCTCTAATGGCCTCTCTCAATAATTATATTCCTGAGGTTGTATATGTTTGGGAACCTTGGGACAGATCTGTAGACAGTCAGCGCCCGTACTCCATTCCCGGTCGGTCATTCCTCTTACCTTCTCTCTGCTATTCTCTCTCTCTCTCTCCTTTTATTTTTCTCAGATTCCTTTTTTTTTTTTTTCAGATTTTCTATCTTTACCCTTCTTTTTCTCCCTCCTCCCCCTATCCCATATAAATCGGTTGCATTACTGTTCCTTTCCTTTATGGATTGGGTTTCCTAGACTTTTTGTCATTATTTCCCTGTGTGGGATTGCTTCCTTTTATTTGTATTTTTGCTGATTGTTTATGCCTTTGATTGTAGCTGCCCACAATATGTGTTGATTCATGTGATTCTTTTCCTTTATACTGTTATTGTATTCCCTGGTTTATCAAAAATTCCTTTTACAGTTGAAAAAAAAGAAAATACTTAATGAAATCTTCAAAAAGTTAATAAAAGATTGGTAAATCTAGGCCGGTGTGTCCAAGTCATCTTGTAACTTATGCACGTCCTCTATAGACTGTACCGTCCTACAAAGCTTGGTGTCATCTGCAAAGATAAAATGCAGTCTTCTGCACCTCCTCATAAAATAGCAAAAGGGTGTCACAAATTTATGTGCAGTCGCTTATTAACACAGAACATTGCAACTTTCAATGTGCTTTGCGCAAAAAATTTTAATCCAACGTGCAACTTTTTTACGCAAGTTGTCTGGTTTAAAGCATAGATAAATTACCTCATTATCTTTGACATTGAGGCCTCTAATTGTACAGTTAGATGATGTTATAGTTCCAGCTTGTTTATATTAAATAGATAGTATAGTTACTAAAATAAATAATCTTATATGGGTTGTGAAGTTAACTACAGACTAAGTCAATATTGGCGACCACTGTTGGCGGATTGTTTCCTATTGCCCCAAAATCAAAGCCAAAAGGACCCAGTAAGGTCATAATCTACCTTAAAATCAACTTCTATCCAGCTGTCTACAAAAGGGTCTTTCCAGGCATTTCCTTGCTGCTGGATAACACTAGGAAACCCCCCTTTAGTGCATTCTTAGAACATCTTCATAATCATCAGAATGGAGGGCATGACTTAGGGCTGGGCGGTATACCGGTTCATACCGAATACCGTTTTTTTTCCCCTCACGATATGAATTTTGCCCATACCGCAATACCGGTTGGGCCCCTCCCCCCCTCGAATGAGTGAATTATCCGCCGCAGTGCGCTGTCCCCACATCGGGGAACCAATCATATTTGACCCGCTAGCGCTATTCTGCTTCCCCCCATATGAATTATCAGCTGCGCTGTCCCAACATCATGTCGCCCGCGTGCGCTCCTCTGCTCATCCTCATACGATTTGCGGACCGCTAGTGCTAGAAATCTGTACTACAAATAACGCTGCAAAAATAAACAAAACAAACTTTAACTTCCCTTCCGAAGTGGTCCCTCCGCTGCGGTCCTGGGGATGGGAATGTCACAGAGCTGTCAGCCTATCACCGGCCGCAGCGATGTCCCGCCTCGGCTGCTGATAGGCTGAGCCCACTGTCATGTAATGAGCATACATGACAGCGTGCTCAGCCTATCACCGGCCGCAGCGATGTCCCGCCCTGGCCGATGATAGGCTGGCGGCTCTGTGACTTTCCCGTCCCAAGGAAACTGCAAGAGGACCACAGCGCAGGACAGTGAAGACGGTAGCAGAGCAACGGGGGAACGTAGGCAGGTTAGTTAAAGTTTATTTTGTTTATTTTTGCAGCTTGGGAAACGTTATTTGCAGTACAGATTTCTAGCGCTGCGGCCTGCAACTCATAGGAGGATGAGCACGCGGGTGACATGATGTGGGGACTGTGCAGCTGATAATTAATTGTGAGGGGGGGGTGTTGGGAGAGAAGCGGCGCCCAGGTCACATGGGGGGGGGGGAAATACTGTTAAATACTGTGAAACCGCCATCACTTAAAAAAAAATACTGCGATACACGTTTTTGCTCATACCGCCCAGCCCTAGCATGACTGTTTTGGTGTATCCTCATCAGAGACAAACATTGCTTTACTTGGACCCAATGACTACTTTCTTCGGACTCCCCAAAGATGCAGACTTGTTTTTTTTCTAAATAGTTTTGTTTTTTTTAATTTTTACTCTCTTCCCCCTCCTCTTGTCTGTCTCGCCTTTGTCATATCCTTAGACCACTTCAACCTATACTTATGTATGTTGTCTGTGTACATGGGCACAATGTGAAAGAACCCATCTTCTATGCCCTGGTTGAATGCTTGTAATATATTAAAGGAGTGCTCCGGGGAAGTTAAGAAAAATAAAAATACCCTAAAGCCTGTTCTGTGTCCCCTGTAGTTATCCATGTGATTTTTGCCAGCTCCTGTGGCCCCTGTGTCTCCTAAATATTATTTTTCCTTGCTTGCAGCCCAGACTACAACTCCCAGCAGTCAGTGCGGCTCTGTGTAATGGCTGCCAGTCAATTGCTTTTACTATCTGTGTGCATGCTGTGTTGTTGTAAACACATTGTACATGTCTTTTCTTTCAAGCTATCCTCCCCCCCCTCCCAAAGCAATAAATCATGCTATGCTCTGAATGGCAGCAGTCAGGGATAGGATCTACAGCAGGAGAAGAGAAGTGTTATGTGCGGAGTTGTGACTGAGAATCTTCACAGGAGACTCCGTCAAGATCCTCACACAGGGAAGGGAGGGGGAGGGAAGGTGTGCCTGTGAAGCAAGACAGAAATCACTTGGTGTTTGTCTTCCAGTAGGGTGGGGGCCAATCTCATTGAGGGGTTTGCAAAGAGACAAGCAGGATCAGATTATGACGTCTTTCTCACACTCCCTACATGTAAGTGACAGCTGAAAGAGGGAAAAACTGCTCTATATAGCTAATGAATGCTATTTAGCCAAAAAGGTTGGTGGGAGGGAAAGGATAAGCTACGGGTTTAGTTCCCTGGCCTACCCATTTAAGGATAAGATTATTTAACGCATATCTTTTCTCAATTTTGCCCATAGGAAACAACAGTAAAACAGCTTCAGTCTCCACTTCCTCTGCCTACAACACTTCCCTTACTGTCAGCAAGCATTGCCGTGACAAAGACTGTGATTGCCAACCCTGTGCTTTACCTTAATAACCACATTCATGACATCCTCTATACAATAAATCAGATGAAAAATCCTCCAATTCCGGAAAACCAAGATCCAAAGGTAAACAACCCCCCCAAAAAAAAAAATAATTATTGATATTTGTTATTTACAATAGGCTGCAGAGTCACAAGATCCTTTTGTAACAGACTAAAATCTGTTTCAATTTAAGTATAGTAAGCGACAATAATATTAACACTTGTAGCTTGCATGTTTGCTGGACAAGTGATGCTGTTAGTTGGTATGGGTTTCTGTTCTGCATTCTATCAGCAGGTACCACTGTAGAGGTAGTCGGAGGGCTTACCTCTGCTTCCCTAGGCCATCATACAGTCTGGTATAGGAAAAAATAAAAACATTACAGGGGTCAGAAAAGATTTTGTGCTGGCCCTCTCTTCACTAAACAGGCTGCTGGGGGCACGTAGGATGGACAAGCAGGGAATGTACTGCCCCTCCTATCTGGCCACAGGTAAGAAACCTGGGAGAGGGGTATAGCCCTTACAAGGAAAAAAAAAAAGAAAATGTATATTTAAAAGAATTATTGCACATATTTAAATAACATAAAAAAAAGCTACTGCTTTCAGTCTCCACAAAGCTCAGCATCTAGCCAACCCTAAAAACCTAAAACACACAGAAGACCTTCAGTCCAATCCCCTCCCCCATTAACTCCCTCCCTAATCTAACTCGCAAATTATCTTCTTTTCCTCTATAGTTATTTTTATCCGATTAGTTGATTAATCGGAACAATAATCAACCAACTTATAGATTATGAAAATAATCGTTAGTCACAGCCCTACACGTTCCTTTTAAGGATTTCCCTCTGATTTCTGCAAAATAGAGCTATTTTACTGTTATTGCGCAAATGACAGTAAAAATGCAAAATTTTTACCAATTTTTAGAAAATGCTATAAAAATGTGGTGAAAATGACTTCAAGTCTTCTTAAAATAAACTCACTTTTGATTGTAGCACAAATTACTTTATCCTCATGGAATGTTAAAAAATAAATAAAAATAAAATAAAGCATTAATACCGTTGGGACTGACCCTGTCCTATGAATATGTCTAATTAGTTCACCTGGGTGAACTTTAGCAGCCTAATTAGATGAACTGCAGTGATGAGACTCCTCCCCTCACTTTGCAAAGTGTGCTTTCATACTAAACAGTGTTCACTATAGTCTTCTTTTTATTTTTTCCCCTCTAGGTATACACGCTTCATTTGTTGGCAGCTTCGCTTTCTGCATCAATTTACCAAGCACTTTGTGACAGTCACAGCTACAGGTGACTCAAGTTCTATGTGTTTTATATTGTTTACATTACCCTGCAGACTGGTTTTATTGGATATTTATTCATTTTTAAAGGGACTATGTCAGCAAGTTTTCAGGGAGAGGAGTGGAATAATGCCTTAGACCTCAGTCATGCAGCTTATCTTACCAAGAATAATGCTGTTCTATTCCCTGGCCACTGCTGCAAGAGTCAGAGGCAGACCCGTCTTCCGTGCAGGCAGCCCTCGGCATTGATACCTTCCCAGCCCCTCCACTGTTACAACGGACAGTCATGCATTAGAGGAGGGGCTAGGGACGCCTTCAGTGCAGAAAGGCCCATGCAAAGAAGAAGAGGCTTCAAACAGATATTCTCAGCAGTACAAGTTTGTTCAGCTCCCTTCAAGCTCCTTTATTCCTTCTTCACCACAGACAGGGCTCAATCCCAGCCCAGACACAGCTTTGCAATGGAAATCTGTCAGCAGTTGTAAACTGCTGACAGCTGTATAAAGACCTCTAGAAAGCAGGTCTCAGTCAAGCAGATTGCATGAGCAAGTAGAAAATTGTTTGTGTCCCAGCCGCAAGTGTCTTCTGTTTTGCATAAGAGAAGGATGTCCATCCAGGTATGAAAATGAAAATCATGAAAGGTAGCTTTACTTCTTGTTCTTATACCCTACATGTCTCTGATGCAAACACAATGTCCTTACAGCATATATTACAGAGGATCTGACAGTGCATAAAAATGAAAAGAGGATTTCACAGACCTTATCAGTCGTAACTTATTTTCAAGTTGCATGTATTTCACCGACATTACAGCATGTTAGTTCATTCAAAGTGCGGAGCCATTGCACACACATCCATAGCTGGACCTGATGCTATGTTTCGGGAAGGTCCCCTTAATCATGCGAATGATTAAGATGACCTACCCGAAACGTATCGTCAGGTCCAGCTATGGACATGGGTGCAATGGCTCCGCACTTTGGCTGACTTATCTGTTGGGTTCTTTTCCATGTCTGACCCCAGATCTGAAACCCCACCCCCATCCCCAGACAGGCAGTTGCCGCTTTATTCACTTACTATTCTTGCACGGGCTGTAAAACTAAAATGCCAGGTGGTTCGGCTGAGTCCACCTGTTCTGCCTACGCCGCTTCACGTCCCAGCCCTCCTGTGCCTTCTGCCCAGGATGGCTCTCTGGAGCGTGTGGTCACTGACCCTCCCCTGTTTTGGGTGTCCTCAGACGATCTTTGATCTGGCACAAGTATCCAGGGAGGTGGCTACTGCTTTGAAGCAATCCTCCTTGAGCCCTCACTCCCGGGAGGCTCGTTCAGCCGGCTGCTGACGCTCTCACAAGCTCCCCAAGGTCCTTTACTCTGACTCCTCACCCGATGGGACGTCTCCTGCCACTCGCGCTCCCTATCCCCATCTAACAGGCAGCGTCCTCGCTCCTGTGGTCGTTCCCCTGGGGGCCTCTCCCAGTCCCTGGCCCACCATTCCAGATCTACGTCAACTAGATCTAGAGCCTCCACTGCCCGTTCCCGGTTTCCTGGGGAACTGGTGGACGCAGACTCTTATCCACACTCAGTCCGTAGAGCTGTCATCCATGTCTGACATGGTGGAGAGTTTGGTGTCAGCTGTCAGGGACACCTTTCACCTACAGGACCCTGGAACTCCGGACCCAGCTCCCAAAGTTTCCTTTCGCCACTCTCCCAAGGTCTTCAATACTCATGCAGAGTTTGATGACTTGCTGGAGACTGCCTGGAAGCACCCTGAAAAACACTTCCAAGGGTCTAAGCTGCTGAAGGCTATGTATTCATTTTCCCAGGACCTGGTCTCCAAATGGACCGCCCCACCTACAGTGGACCCTCCAGTCACTCGCTTATCCAAATCCACTACTCTTTCTCTGGCTGATTCGGCTTCTTTCAAGGACCCCGTGGACAAGATAGTTGAAAATTTAGCAAAATTCGAATTTGAAGCAGTCGGCTTGTCCTTGCTTCCAGCGTTCGCTGCAACTTGGGTATCCAAGGCCTTGTCAGTCTGGGCCTCACAACTTTGCCAAGGCGTTTTATCCAGGCCTCCTCCAGATGATCTGACTGACCTAGCCCTCCAGATCTCCATCATTTGTGATTATCTATGCTCAGTATCTTTGGAGTCCGCACTCTGTGCGGCCGCCTTTTTTTTTGCAAACGCCTGGATGACATCATCTTCTAGGCTACAGACGGTAAGAGCTCTCTGCTCCCTCATAATAAGGTGCGTCACACCGATTCTCAACGAAAGTCCTCTTCGTTTCGGTCCTTTGCCTTAGGCCGCCAGGACAAACCAGCGTCTTTGCAGTCTTTGAAGGCTTCTACCTTCAAAGCGCACCCCTCCTGGAAGCAGGACGGCCATTCTGGATGCTTCTCCACCAAGCCAGGTACTCGCAAGCCTACCTCCGCCTGAAAGGGCGCCCCCACCCGAGCCTTCCTCTTGGGTAGGTGGTCGCCTGTCCCTCTCTCGGGATTCGGGATGTCATTTCAGATGGCTACCAAATCGAGTTTGGTTCTTTTCCCAGAGATCGTTTTTTTTTTCCGGCCTCCCCGCTCTCCGGCCCTGGCTGCAGCCTTTCAGTCTTCACTCCACACCCTCCTTTTGCAAGGGGTCATTGTGCCCCAGGAAAAATTTTTGGGCTTCTATTCGGATCTGTTTGTCGTTCCCAAATAAGGGGGAACAGTCCGATTCTCAATCTGAAGCTCCTCAATCAGCACTTGCGCCTGCGTCACTTCCGAATGGAATCTCTCCGTTCTGTTGTTGCGTCCATGAACCAGGGCGAATTCCTGTCTTTGGTGCACATCCGGGATGCCTACCTCCACATCCCTATTTTCTGGCACACGAACGGTTTCTGTGGTTTGCCGTTCTGGCAGGTCATTTCCAGTTTGTGGCCCTGCCCTTTGGGCTGGCCATGGCCCCCAGGGTCTTTACCAAAGTTTTGGTGGTGATCGCCATCCTCCGCTCTCTGGGTGTGTCGATGCTCCCTTATCTGGACGACCTGTTGATCGAAGCTCCATCCTAAGCACAAAATCAGGAGAGTCTCCACATCACTCTTCAGACCCTGACCAGTTTCGGGTGGGTAATCAACCTGGGAGAAATCCAACCTCTCTCCCTCCCAGTCTCTGGTCTATCTGGGGCTTCGCTTCAACACCAAAAAGGCTCAGGTTCTGCTTCCACTGGACAGGCGGAGTGCTGTTCTGTCTGGGACCCGCCTATTGCACCGCCCAGAAATGGTGATCGTCCGTTCGTGCATGGAAGTGTTGGGCAGGATGGTGGCGGCCATGGAAGCTGTTCCTTTTGCTCAGTTCCGGTGCCGCCCTCTTCAGTGGGCCATCCTGTCTCTGTGGGAAAATCTCCTCAGTCCCTCCACCACTGGATCCATCTGCCCCCCACGGCTTGCCAGTCTCTCCTTTGGTGGCTCTGCTCTCCACTCCTCTGAGAGGGACGCTTGTTTCTCTTGCTGCGTTGACAGGTCTTAATGACCAATGCGAGTCTCCTTGGCTGGGGGGGTGTTTTTCAGGACTGGACGGTTCAGGGCCGTTGGTCCCCCCAGGCAGCTTGTCTCCCCATCAACATCCTGGAACTTTGGGCCATCTTTCTTTGTCTCCTCCACTGGGAGTTGCTACTCCGGGGTCGTCTGGTTCGGGTCCAAACGGACGACGCCAAGGCTGTGGCTTATATCAATCGCGCCAGGGGGGCACTCGCATCCTCGCGGCAATGACGGAGATGACAAGGATTCTTTTTGGGGCAGAATGCAAGGTTCCCTCCATATCGGCGATCCACATTCGGGGGGTGGACAATTGGGAGGTGGACTTTCTGAGTCACTTCTTGCCCAACCCCGGGGAGTGGTCTCCACCCAGAGTTGTTCGCAGCAATTTGCGAACGTTGGGGGGACCCCGGACGTGGACCTCTTTGCGTCTCGCCTTAACCGGCAGGTTCCCGCCTTCGTGGCAAAATCCTGCGATGCTCTGGCTGTGGACACGTTGGTTGTTCCCTGGTCACCCTCCCTCACCTCTTCCCTCCGCTTCCCCTCCGGCTCAGGATAGTGAGGAAGCTCAAGGCAGAAGGCGTCTCAGCAATTCTGTTGGCGCCGGATTGGGCCCGTGGTTTGCTGACGTGGTCCGCCTCGTGGCGGACGTTCCTATGCGGCACCCGGATCGGCCTGACCTTCTCTTTCAAGGTCCTTTCTGCCAGTTCACTGCCGCTGAGTTTGACGGCATGGCGGTTGAAACCGCGGTGCTGAGGGCTCACGGTTTTTCTCTCTCTGGGTCATTCGCACCATGCTTCGGGCACGTTAACCGTCCTCTGCCAGGATTTATCACAGGACCTGGCATGCCTATTTTCGGTGGTGTGAGGCCCGCTCCCTGTCTCCCATTGTTGTTTCCTTGCCAAACCTGCTTTCCTTTCTGCAGTCGGGGCTGGGAACACGCTTGGTACTGAGTTCTCTCAAGGAGCAGGTGTTGGCGCTTTCCATTCTTTTTCAGTGCCCCCTGGCATCTGATCCTCATGTTCCCACCTTCCTTCAGGGTGTGGCACACAGGGCTCCTCCTTACAGGTCTCCCACTCTGCCCTGTGATCTGAGTTTGGTTCTCATCACTTTGCAAGGTGCCCCACTTGAACCCCTTCGGGAGATATCTCTCCGCTTCCTTTCTTGGAAGGTGTCTTTTCTCATTGCTGTGACCTCCATCCGTTGGGTGACGGAATTGGCGGCTCTCTCCTGCCGTCCCCCCCTTTCTTGTCCTTCACCAGGACAAGGCTGTGCTTTGGCCGGTGCCATCTTTTCTACCGAAGGTGGTCTCCTCTTTTTTCATTTGAGCGAGGATATTGTCCTTCCCTCCTTCTGCTCGGTTCCATCTCACCCTAAGGAGCGTTCTCGACACAACTTGGACTTGGTCAGAGCTCTGCGTGTTTATCTCTCGGCCACCTCTTCTTTTCGGTGCTCTGAATCGCTGTTCTTCATTCCAGCCTGTGCAAGGGGCTTCCAGCTTCTAAGGCGTCCATATCCCGGTGGATCTGGTCTGCCATATCAGAGGCCTATCGTTCTAAGGTCATGGCACACTCCACCCACTCTGTTGGGGCCTCCTGAGCGGTCTTCAACAGGGCTTCGGCCCTGCAGTTGTGTAAGGTGGCCACTTGGTCATCCGTGCACACGTTCACCAAGTTCTACCCGGTGTACACTTCTGGGTCTGCTGATGCCGGTTTTGGGTCGTAAAGTGTTGCAGGTGCCGGTGGTGTTCCCATCCACCTGATTCTCTGGCTGGTTTCTGCTTTTCCACCCCGGGGACTGCTTTGGTACGTCCCACGGTTCCTGTGTCCCCCAATGGAGCCGAAGGAAAAAAGTACATTTTTTTTATACTTACTGTAAAATCTCTTTCTTGGAGGATCCATTGGGGGACACCCCACCCACCCGTTAGTTATTAGTTTGTTGACCTTAGAGTCGATTTCCTGTCTGTGGGTTTGTTCGGTTGATTTTTTTTGTCTGGGTCTTCTTCGGACTCTCTGTAGTGATTTGTCGGTTTCCTCCTACTGCTTTGGGACTAAACTGATTGATTAGCTCAGAATCAGTGGGCGGGGTATATCCTGCCAGGAGGGGCTGACTTCTTTTTTGTTAATGCCTAATGTCAGCCTCCTAGTGTCCCCCAACGCATCCTCCGAGAAAGAGATTTTACAGTAAGTATAAAAAATTAACTTATTATTATGGATGGCATTATTGGTAACTATAGCCTGTCCATTAATATATTAATGGCAAGAGCCTCATATTATTAGTTGATATCTATATGATAATAAGGTAATATCACAGTGTTGCTGCTCAGATCATTTAACAATTGGAGAGATGATACTAAACACGTTATACCTCTGTTGTAATCCTTACATGACCAAAAATAAAGATTAATTGCTCAATTAAACTGTCTCCTAGGACTAAATAATATATTTTAAGAATAATGTAAGTTACGGTATATCTATACTGCATAGTTGCTTGAGCAGCTGTCTACTTCAATGATAACTTATGACATTAGGATCAATTCCCTATGATCATATCATGATCATACGTATTAAATAAAATGAAGCTAATGATGGTAAGTATAAGTCTAATTAAATCCACAAGTCATATGGTGACTAACAAACTACGTGTATATTCCATATTAAACAAGGTTAGAGGAGACCAATAGATCTCATTATATAATATACCTATAGTTGATGAACCCCCTATCAAGGTTGACAATTGGGAGATATCTCCATCACAATCCCCCATGTAAAATTATGTCATCCGATACTCTAAACAGTCATTATCATAATGAAATGCCTAAATTGTCTAACACCCTGATTATTAGGGACTAAACTATTCCTTAATACAAAAAGACAGTCAAAGAAATGCAGCAAACAAAAAGCCCTCATTGAGGCCCTTTGGAGCCTGACTCTGTAGTCTGAAGATCCATTTGACCTTCTCTCAATAGAGAGGCATCCAGATCACCCTTTCTCGGTCCAAGCTTCAATTGGCAGAAGCCAACAAACCATAAATCCTTCATACGTCCACTATGTACTGCATGAATATGCCTTGCTACTGGTGTGTCAGCACATCTGTTTGTACTCAAATGCTGGGACATTCTCCGACGGAATTCCCCACGTATATTTTGGGGCATGAACAAATTATAATGTTAATGATATTCCGAATACCACAGTTGATAAACTGTCATATTTGATATTTCCGATTATCCACTGGGTTAGTAACCTCTTTAGTTTTCAATACAAATTGGCAAAAGCTGCAATGACCGCAGGGATGTGATCCTGTATTGCCGTTATTTAACCAGGTGGCTTCTCTCCCCTGTGTCTGGAAATGCGAATGAACTAATTGATCCCTCAGGCTGGGTCCTTTCCGGTATGTCACACTAGGTCTCGCTCCAACAACTGGCAATAAATCCTGATCTCTCGCAAGTAAATGCCAATGCCTATGCAAGATTGACATAACCTGATCACAGTGACTGTCATAGGTGCCAATGCACCTCACCTGTTTAGGGGCAGTAGGCTTATTGGTTCCCATTAGGAGTGTACTCCTGTCAGAATGACAGGCTCTGTGGAAGGCGTGTTTTAGATGTTGCCGGGGAGAACCCCTCTGATGATGGTCACTGTGATCAGGTTATGTCAATCCTGCATAGGCATTGGCATTTACTTGCGAGAGATCAGGATTTATTGCCAGTTGTTGGAGCGAGACCCAGCGTGACATACCGGAAAGGACACAGCCTGAGGGACCAATCAGTTCATTCGCATTTCCATACACAGGAGAGAGAAGCCACCTGGTTAAATAACCGCAATACAGGATCACATCCCTGCAGTCATTGCAACTTTTACCAATTTGTATTGAAAACTAAAGAGGTTACTAACCCAATGGATAATCAGAAATATCAAATACGACAGTTTATCAACTGTGGCACTTGGAATATCATTTACATTATAATTTGTTTATGCCCCAAAATATACGTGGAGAAAACTACTCAGGAATTCCAACGGAGAATGTCACAGCATTTGAGTACGATCAGGAGATGTGCTGACACACCAGTAGCAAGGCATATTCATGCAGTACATAGTGGATGTATGCAGTATTTATGGTTCGTTCGCTTTTGCCAATTGAAGCTTGTACGGAGAAAGGGTGATCTGGATGCCTCTCTATTGAGAGAAGAGGCCAAATGGATCTTCAGACTACAGAGTCAGGCTCCAAAGGGTCTCAATAAGGGCTTTTTGTTCGCTGTGTTTCTTTGACTGTCTTTTTGTATCAAGGAATAGTTTAGTCCCTAATATTCAGTGTGTTAGACAATTTAGGCGTTTCATTATGATAATGACTGTTTAGAGTACCGGCTGACATTATTTTACATGATGGATATATCTCCCAGTTGTCAACCTTGATAGGGGGTTCATCAGCTATAGGTATATTAAATAATGAGATCTATTGGTCTCCTCTAACCTAGTTTAATATGGACCATACATGTAGATTGTTAGTCACCATATGACTGGTGGAATTAGACTTATACTTACCATCATTAGCTTAATTTTATTTAATATGTAGGAACATGATATGATCATAGGGAATTGATCCTAATGTCAGGTTATCATTGAAGTAGACAGCTGCTGGAGGATCTAGGCAGTATATATATATATAACTTACATTATTCTTAAAAGGTATTAATTTACTTGAGAAATTAATCTTTATTTATGGTCATGTAAGGATTACAACAGAGGTATAACATGTTTAGTATCATCTCCCCAATTGTTAAATGATCTGTGGCAGCAACACTCTGACATCACCTTATTATCATATAGATATCTACTAATAATATGAGGCTATTGCCATTAATATTAATGGACAGGCTATAGTTACCAATAATGCCATCCATAATAATAAGTAGGTTTTAGATACAGACACATAAAGATAGATTCTGTCAGTGTCTGCCAATTCAGAGACTAAGTGCAATGACGTGTACTTTCATTTAGCATAGTAATTTGGTCTAAGTGTTAACGCATGCGCAGAGGAATAGACTGTATCGCAATACCCTAAGGGTCGCACGGGACTCAGAGCATGCACGTCGCAGGCATGTGAGGCAGTAAATCATAGCCGCGCATCCTGATGATCGGCGTATACATGCGCCGCTGCGATGACACGTCAGAATCCACAGTCCTTGTGATAGGTCCATGGAATAGGACATGTGATAGGTCCATGGAAGATCTGCACCTGGAAGTAATAGCCAGGTGAGTAATGTGTATGGCTAGGTGATTTTTGGACATGTGAGGAGTTTTTTTGATTGGTTGAACTATTGGGTCCATTACTGATGATGTCAGAGGGCATCATTATAAATACCCCCCTCAGCCATTTTGTGTCTGACCTTGCTACAGTATACCTCTTGAGAATGCTGTTGTAATGGCGAAACATGTAGAGGTTGGCATGTTGTGCAATTTTAAAGACATATAAACAGGTGTTAGTTGCGGTAGACTGCAGCACCGCAAATTATTTATCATCAAGAGAGGTGTTCTCTGAATTTACAGATTTTTTAATAGAAGTCATTTACTAATAAGTTTTACACCGGAGTACCCCTTTAAAGTGGTTTTGGCCCCTTACTAACCTTGGGTCAATTTTCTTTTTGGAGCCTAGTCTTGAACACCTGTGGTGACACTTATCAAATGCCACCCAAAAATTCCTGCAGTCAGCATATTTCCTTTATCTATGCAGCCGAGCTGGAATAAAGCAAACATCTGTGCAGTAGTGATCTGTTCCTGTTCTGTAAATATAAATGACATTTATCACATTCTCTGCTAATATAAGATGTGCCAACATCTCCCAGCTGGCAGCCTCTACTACCAGTGCAGGAACATCAAATATATTTCTTTATTTATTCTCAAGATAATTTGTTTTCCTGCATGTAGCAAATCTATAAGATTAAAAATCAAAGGGCAGAAGTCAAAATGAAAGGAATGTTTTTTTTAGGCCTATGAAAGGTTGACCTTGATAAAATGATTCACATGGGACACTCTGGCTTTCATCTTTTTCATGTGCATTTGTATTTCTGAAAATGTGATTGAAATTCTTTGTAAGCCGCTTATTTTGCTATATAAAACACTTTCTGTGTACATCTATATTTTGTAATACGGTGGTCATGGTAAGACAACAGAGAGCTGGCACTTCTGGAATACCTATCGCCTTGAGGCTCATTCTGCGCATGCATTGTGTACATAGCTGTGCATAGGGGATAAGAAGTTAAAGGGGTACTCCACTGGAAAACATATTTTTTTAAATCAACTGGTGCCAGAAAGTTAAACAGATTTGTAAATTACTTCTAGTACTTATCAGCTGCTGTATGATCCACAGGAAGTTCTTTTCTTTTTTAATTTCCTTTCTGTCTGACCACATTGCTCTGTCTGACCACACCTCTGTCCATGTCAGAAACTGTCCAGAGTCGGATAGGTTTTCTATGGGGATTTGCTCCTACTCTGGACAGTTCCTAAAATGGACAGAGGTGTCAGCAGAGAGCACTGTGGTCAGACAGAAAGGAAATTCTTGTGAATCATATAGCAGCTGATAATTACTGGAAGGATTAAGATTCTTTAATAGAAGTAATTTACAAATCGGTTTAACTTACTGGCACCAATAATAAAAAAAAATGTTTTATCTAGTCCTATCTTTGCCGGCTGTTGACACGCCCCTTTAGCGTGATTGACAGCCCAGGCATGGCCCATATTATTGCTCTGCTCAGTCCTTTTAGGGCTGCCAGTCACACTGAGAAGGCATGATTACAGCCGGAACAGCAGGACTAGGTTAGGAAAGCTGGCAGGTGGGGAAGACTTTCTAACTGCATATCCTCACTATCGCTGTGGGCAGGATTGTCTCCCGAGGATGGTGAGGATGAAGATTTTACCATATATAACATGTTGCTATGTGTTATATAACACATAGCAACATGTTATATATGGTAAAATCTCATGACAGGTTCCCTTTAAATACCAGAGTTCCCTTAAAATTTCCATAAACTGGTGCACACATCAGCTAAAAATTGTACTTTTACCGTATAACAAAGTCCCAAAGGAACACTTTTTCTTTCAGACTTTTTCAACTTAAAGATTACATTTGGAAATTAAGCAGATAGCTAACACAGGTGAAGCAAATTCATACTTATAAAAGACCGAAAAAGCTGCCGGAAGCTGTAAATCATTTTCTCTATAGAGGATGAGAATCTCTCCAGGGCCCTGTATAGTATACATTGTACAATAAAAATAAAATGAAGCTTCACTTGGTGCCCAAAGGAGCTCATCCTGGCACTTCAACTCAGAACTGTAGGACTGTACTATACTCATGCTCTACTAAACAGTCAGTCAGTGCATCACTTAATTCTTGTGTTTTACCAGTGAAGCATCCATGCTAATTGGTTGGATCTTCTAGCCATTCACATATGTTTTAACACTGTGTGGCATTGTATGTTTTTAAGTTACAGTGGCCCAAGAAAGACCAGTGTTAAAAATATTGTAACTTAAGGGGTTACTGTTACTACTATTGTTACTCTGTTTCTATCCACATGGCAACTTGCAGGGCATACTTTAAAATTTTCACCTATTTATTGATAGGTTATTTATTTTATCCATATAAACAGCTGCAACATATTTTTCAGCACTGTTCATAGATGGTCATACTTTGTATCTAGGACCACAGCACTCCAAGGCAAGAAAGCTTACCACTGAGCCACCATGGTGCCCCCTCATAATGAAATATGTTCCCATATTTGGCAAATTAGATATTAAACATTAGAAAATGAACCAGAGGGAACCTGGTTGTAGAACTATTCCCATTAATTTGAATAAAACAGTCCATATTTATCCAGCTTCTCAAGTTGGAAAACGGACTGTGAAACACGCCGCTGAACGCCGGACAGGGAACACATATACCTGCATTCCCCTGTCCGGTATGCACAAATAGCGTGTGTTCATTCTTAGGAATTCATGAGAAATAATTTTGGTCAGGACTTCTGTCATTTTATCCATCGTGCAGAATTTGCCCGGAATTTGCATGGAATTCATGCAGAATTCCCACAGAATTTCCATGCAGAAATGAAGAAGACTAAAGGAGGAGGCTATTCAATTCAATCTTGTGAATTCAGCACAAAATGGACTTAGTCAGGAAAAAAAAAATCCCATTGACATCAATGAGCTTTTACTTGAGGATTCTGCCTTAAGAATGAACATGTTCTATCTTCAGGTGCAACAGAATTCAGCATCAGAATTCCGCTAGCAAAATTCCTCAGTGTGAACAGGACAACAGAAAGTCCTTTAAAGTCAATTGAAAATGGCAATGAATAAATTGGTGCAGAAAAAGCAAGCGGAATTACTCGTGTAAATTCTTCTTGAATTCCTCAGTGTGAACATAATCTTAAGAACAACGGATCATAAACTGATGCCCACTGATGTTATCTTTGTGCCGGAGATATGTGAACCCAGCTTTAGAGGTTCAGATATCATTGCATAACTCTTAGGATAGAGTTACACGTGTCATATTTTGCTGTTGCATATTTTTCTACCCATTAAAATCATTCGGTGAGAAAAATCAGCAGTTTGTTTTGATACCCATTAACTTCAGTGGGTAGGAAAATACACAGAAGCAAAATATGGCATGTGTGACCCTACCCAGGGTGTAAAATCATATATACAGTAGATGATGGTAGTTGCTAGACTAAGTAGTAGAGGTCGATTTTATAAGAGCCAAGGAGGCAGGGCCAAGCTGCTCAAGTGCCACTGCTTGGCACATCTGTTTACCTGTCCTCACCTTCAGCATCTTCTTTATTTATGTGCCGAGCCCTTGGTTGCTAATAGTGTATTAATAGAACATTGTGAGGCAGATCTGAACCAAAGGCTGGAAATGTTTTTATGGGCAATATTTTCTTTGTTTGTGTTTTGTCTGCACTCTTCAAATGCCACTGTGGATTACTGCTTTCCTGTCAACATTTACATTAAAAAACTCTCTGTTGACTGACCGGGCAAAAAATTTAGTCCATAATGAAATGGCCCTTTCAGACCTAAAAACAGACTGCATAGCTCCAGACATACATGTTGAGGGGGAATTCTGCTTTGTTATCGGTCTTGTCCTTCTGTCAATTCTTTTATGCAGCAGTCAGACAGATGCAAATCAGTTCACAGGAATGGTTTACCAAGGCCTCCTCCTAAGTGACCGAAGGAGACTGCGGACAGAGAGTATTGAAGAACATGCTACCCCAAATTCACCACCTGCCTCATGGCCAGGTAAGAACTTTGTTGAGAAAATTTTGTGGACTAGAAAATGTTTTTATAAGGTAGCCTGTTCCTGCTTCATGCTGCTTGTGAATCTCAATATAGGTTTCCTTTAATGCTGTTTTTCGTATTGTTTAAAATATTTTTTTTTTTTTTTTCAGGTGTTAGTTCTCTAATAAATCTACTAAATACAGCGCAAGATGAGGACCAGCCTAAACTTAATGTGTTGCTATGTGAAGCTGTTGTAGCTGTCTACGTTAGCCTGCTGATTCACGCCCTTGCTACTGACTCTAGCACTGAAATGTTTCGTCTGGCTGCTCATCCTCTGAACAATCGGATGTGGGCGGCGGTTTTTGGAGGTGGAGTAAAGCTTGTAGTGAAACCAAGAAAACCACCAGAGAGTATTCCAGGTACAGTTAATGCTTGCATGCCTTGGATTCATTAGTTTACCATTTATGCCTAAAGCTCCTTCTGTGTGTGACTGAGTTTTACTAATGCTATGATGCATGGGAGACCCGCAACTGGACGGTTTGTTGATGTGTCCAAAACTGATATATCTCATCTAGGTAGAACCAACAGCTTTGATGGGCAAAAACCACAATGTGCTCTGCCATTGCCAAATGAGGAGCAACCTGAAACAGAAAGTGCACTTTTTAACACTAAAAACTATGCTTCTGTTATTGATAAAGGGTCCCAAGTGTGTGGTAAGAAACCGGTGTGACTGTTGCCGTGCTGTGAACACTTTCCTTACACCTTGTAATTACTGCATGTAACTAAATGAGACCAGTGACACATTGCTGTTAAATTGTCACCGCTATAATCTCTAGTGTATATCACTATTGCAGTGGTTGCCTAATTCTACATGCTCGGTAGTAAGTAGTACCTGGATGCTGTGTACCGCATCTTAGGAAAGATTTAATTTGATTTTCTCTTTCAGCAATCCCTGCCCTGTCTGAAGAAATAGACAAGCATCGCCGTCGCTTCAATATGAGAATGCTGGTGCCTGGAAGACCTGTGAAGGATGTTGCTACTCCACCACCAGTCCCTGCTGAGAGACCCACCTACAAAGAGAAATTTATTCCTCCAGAACTAAGCATGTGGGACTATTTTGTGGCCAAAGTATGTTGATTTGTAAATCTACTGTTTGCTGTGTTGTTGTTTTAAGTAGTTGTAATACAGTAACAACAATAGATAAGGGTAAAGGATACCTATCATGCATGTGGTGTGTGGATTTATATGAAGTTTCAGAGACTTTCTGTAAATCACTTGCAGTGCTGTGCAGAAATGATTGGGCACAGCGTTTAGTTTAGTGTCGCTATGTTTTTGTGGGCGGTGAAGTCTCAGCAGTCCAGATACCCACCAATCAAAAAAATATATATATGACCTTAGAAGTTTTATTTTATATTTTTTTAATTATAGGTTTCTCTTTAAAGGTGTACTCCACTGCTCAACATTTGGAACAAACTGTTCCGAATGCTGGGGCCGGTGCCGGGAGTGTGTGATGTCATAGCCCCGCCCCCTCATATCACGCCTCACCCCCTCAATGCAAGTCTATGGGATGGGGTTGTGACAGCTGTCATGCCCCCTCCCATAGACTTGCATTTAGGGGGTGGGGTGTGAGGCCATGAGGGGGCGGCGTAATGATGTCACAAGCTCCCGGCTTCAGTGTTCGAAACAGTGTGCTCCAAACGCTGAGCAGCGGAGTACCCCTTTAAGAGCTGTGGATCATAAAAAATAGCGTGAGTGAAATAAGACTAGATTTTCAGCAAGTTTTGGAAGCAAACCTTTGAGGACAGCTGACATATTCTTCTACGGTTCTGAGAGCTGAGAAGTTTTGTAACTTGTGCATCAGTATCCTTATTAGACCTTTTTTAGTATGTAGGTAATTGAACAGACATGCCAGCTCATTGTTCTCAATGACGGAGCCGCATTATGCATCATCTGCCTCTATTTAGAAGACACAATATTTGAAGGTTATGAATCTCCTTTGTTCCCTTTTTACCAGACACAATATTGATGTCTTAGAGTGTTCTTACATCAGAGCGGTTTTCCTTCTTGCTGAGTGCCTTTAACTGATTTCGGAAATATTTGAGTTTACTATAATGAAAAGTGCAATGCATATAGACATTTCAATTGTACTTAAATGGCTTCTTCAAGTTTCAAAAAAAAAAAAAAAATTGTGTAGCAAATTTAATTGGAAAAAAACTGTACCCTTCTCACAGTGATCCAGCATAAAAGATCCAGTGTGCCTATGGGGTTACTTATGTGTTTAATATTGCAACATGGGCCCTGATTTACTAAGAGTGAAATGTAGTTTTCTTGATGAGATGTGGTTCCTGACAGGTATTTTTTCATGATATTTACTAATGTTTCCCTATGTTTTGCTTTTTCCCTACATTTTTTTTCAACTGCTCTGAGCTGTGAGGTTTTCTAGAGCTCAAATCACATTTTCTGTGGAAGCATTAGTAAATATGTTGGTATTTTTTGTTTTTTAAATGTCGGGAACAGGCCCGCTTTTTGGTGGCCACTCCCCTTTTTCGAGTTGTCTAAGTAAAATGGAGAGTTAGTTGGTTTTTTTGTATTTTTGGTGCACACTCTGGCACAGACACAATTTGTGGCGCAATGCAACACACTTTGGCGCACAACCCGAAAAAACATGTCGGGCTTACAATAGTAAATCACGGCCACTGCCTAGTATCAGTATGTGGTAAATTATCATCAAGGACAGAGAATCTGTTACTGAGTTTACTAGTATTTTGGTGTGTTTTATATGCATTACCGCCCCAAGAACCCTTCCTTTGGTGAAATCCTGTGTAAGCCCCTGTCCACTTATACCTAGTTGTGAACCTTTTATGTGTGACCTCCATTTTTGCTATGGCCTCTTCATCCTGACTTTTTTATATGTTTTGTTCTTGATCTTTTCTCTGATCTCTCCTCTCCCCTGCTTTTCTCCTTGGTTTTCATAGACTCAAATGATTATTAAGGCTAGGTTTACATAGTTTCATACAAATATGCAAATCTGGTCGTAACACTTGTTTTCAAACTTAGCTTTCTTTTTAGGTTTTCTGTCCGTTACTGTCACATTTGTTTGTTTATCAATATCTACAAATTAGTTTCTGTGCTATCACAATATTGAATCTACAGTATGAAAGAAAAAAATTGGCACTCACCAATTCTTATTTTTAGAGATGAGCGAACTTACAGTAAATTCGATTCGTCACGAACTTCTCGGCTCGGCAGTTGATGACTTTTCCTGCATAAATTAGTTCAGATTTCCGGTGCTCCGGTGGGCTGGAAAAGGTGGATACAGTCCTAGGAGACTCTTTCCTAGGAATGTATCCACCTTTTCCAGCCCACCGGAGCACCTGAAGGCTGAACTAATTTACGCAGGAAAAGCCATCAACCACCAAGCCGAGAAGTTCGTGACGAATCGAATTTACTGTAAGTTTGCTCATCTCTACTTATTTTATTTGATCAAAGTGAAACATACAGCACTGTTCTGGGCATGGACATCAGTGTGTAATTATTTGAACAGCTGTTTTATGTTTCCATTGACTGTGATTGTGTGAAACAGCTGTCAATATTATTACAATATTAAAGAAATAATTACAATTGAAATAATTTTGAGTTATAAACCACTTTATGACCTTACAGAACATTAATTCATATCAGAGTTAAGTAATTCATATCAGAGTTACCTGTCTCCATTGTATTGCAGCCCTTTCTTCCTCTATCAGACAGTGGTGTAATTTATGACTCGGATGAAAGTATTCCAAGTGAAGATGATGAGGATGATGATGATGCATTCCTTTCTGATACACAAATTCAAGAGCATATAAATTCTAGCTCTTACAGGTATAAAAAAAAAAATTTGGATCCTTGGAACAGATTGTTACCTGACCTGATAAAGTGAATGGATAGATATGGATACATTCATAGAAATTAAGTGATCATATGTGTTTATTTTCACAAACTTTCTAATCCATACATAGAATAGATTGCCAGTATCCATAACATGTTGGGCGCTTTGGGTACCTTTTGAGCTTTTTCATGATCTATCTTTTAGATAGTTGCCTTTTATGTGTTCCTTACTGTGTTTTATTGTTTTCTTTTTTGCTGTATACAATAGGCTAGTAGCATGCACTATTGTTTCCAGCAAAGAAATTATATATTATCAGTTTTTTTTTTTTATGTGAGTTAGGGATAAACTGTATATACTTTTTTATCTCTTTCAATTTTCACATTAAATGGACACTGTCAGATTCAAACACTTCTTATATGTTGTACATCTTGGCAAAACATTAACCTTTCTAATATACTTCATAAAAAAAAATCCTTTTTATAGAAGTTATGGCTTATAAAATCATGGCTTTGTTCTATCTGAAGCACAGGCACAGATAAAGTCCACTTAGTGAGTTTGGGCTAGCACTCCTCTGTGCTGTCTCCTGTCTGATAGCGCTCCCCTGTGCTCTCCACTGTCTGATAGTACTCCTCTGTGCTCTCTCCTGTCTGATAGTACTCTTCTGTGCTCTCTCCTGTCTGATAGGACTCCTCTGTGCTCTCTCCTGATATCAGACAGGAGAGAGCCCAGAGGAGTCCTATCAGACAGGAGAGAGCACAGAGGAGTGCTATCAGACAGAAGAGAGCACAGAGGAGTGCTGTCTGATAGTACTCCTCTGTGCTCTCTCTTGTGTCCTATCAGACAGAGCAGTGCTAGCCCACCCTCCCTTACTGGACTTTGTCCCCATCTGTGCTTCAGCTTGGACAAAGCCATGATTTCTATAAAATAGGAAATACAATTTCCTTATGAAGTATATTAGAAAGGTTAATGTTTTGCCAAGATGTACAACATCTAAAAATGTTTTTGTTTCTGACAGTGCCCATTTAAATGTAAACGCAGTGTCGACTCACCATAGAGCTATAATCATTTTTTGTTGGTCTATTTTTCAGCTGGACACTTATCCGTTTGGCAATGGTAAAACATACAATCCATAATCTTAAGAATTTCTTCCCAATCGCTGGACTAGAACTTACAGGTTTGTTGCAGTCCAGATAAATAAAGAGTATTTAATTATGTCAATTAATAATATTAACAGTTCATCGACTGGGAATGTTCATTTCTTTTATGTTTACTAGATCTTCCTGTAACATCTCCGCTTGGTATTGGGGTAGTCAAAAACCTAGAAAACTGGGAACAAATTCTCCATGAAACATTGGACCAGTTTGAAGGCCCACCACCAAATTATATTAACACCATTCCTAGTGAACTGACCGTAGGGACAGGGCCTGCAATTCTACGTCACAAGGCAATGCTGGATCCTGAAAATACACCATTCAAGTATGACCGAAGTTCTTCTACTAGGTTTACCTTTTTAATGATGTGTTACTAATAATTTACTGTAACTGGATAATGTTCTAAAGCTCAACTTTCTTGGCTCAGAGTATTGGACCATAAAGAGAACATGTTCAACTCTCTAGGCAAATCTGTTTTTAATATATCATTGTATTCCCCTAATATAGCAATTCTGGAGTGCTTTTTTCCTTTATCTGCATGTTGGTCTGTTCCTCTGTTATTCCTATTGTAAATGTATTACTTATTCAACAACTGCAGTGTGTACAGACAGCCTAACATAAGTATCTACAGTGTCACTTAGCAGAGACACAGCCTTTTGACATTGCGAATGGTAATTGGTAATACTTAGTTCCTAGGGAAAATGACAGAGAGAGTTATAAAAGAAGATAACTTAGAATTATTTCCTGGAGGATGCAAGAGTTTACTGAACCTACTGTATTTTTTTAAATCGTTTTTGTTAAGAATATTAGTGATATTGCCTTCCCCCTCCCCCCCCCCCCATTTTTATTTTATTATGCTAGATGTATGTGCACTGTATTCTAATATTTCCACACAGATAGGCTTAAAAGCCATTTATGACACTTTCCGTAGTGATCCCTCATTAGATCCTATTCAGAGTTCTTTTTTAATTGAAGCCATTTTAATTTCTTTTAGAGCACAACGCATTTCAGTTTAATAACACTATTTACAGGCAGAAGAGGGGCTGCGCTATGGGGACTCGTTTCGCCCCTAGTTACACCAATTGGTGATGGGGCGATTCGAATCCCTGTGCTTTTCGCAGTCCTCTCAATTTAGTCTTTATATATCCATCTATAGGCGTTTTATGGACGATCTCATCTTTATTTGGTCAGGCACCCCCCTACAAGCTGAACAATTTGTTACCCATCTCAATTCTAATAATTGGGGTCTTTCTTTCACATTACACCATTCGGCGAGTGAGATTGAATTTTTGAACCTACTTATAAAAAAAGATAATTCTGGAAAGATTATTATTGAGACTTTTTTTTTTTAAAGGTCAGCATAAATAGTCTCAGGATTTCAAAAGTTCTCATTATCCCAAGTGGATAAAAAATGTTCCCTACGGGCAATATTTGCTTGTTCGCGAAATTTTTCACAAGCGACCATGATTTTGCCAGGCAATAGAGCATCCTCCATGACCGTTTCCTTAACAAAGGTTATCTCGAATCCATTTTGACACATGCTTACAATAGTTAAAAATATATATCGCAGGAAAAATTAGTAAAGAAAAAAAGCCACCACTGTATCTGTAACCCCAGTTTTTGATAACACTTATAAATATAATTTCATAACTAATTGAGCTGCAGGTGATGTCAGAAAAAGTCTGAATAAATATTGGCCATTTCTGGTAGACGACCCTATTATGAAAAATATAATACCTCAGCAACCTAGGATCACTTTTCAGATCCCCTAATCTGAGAAATATGATAGCTCTAAGCAGGTTCAAACCCGATGTCCCCAATATTATCTGTGGTGGATCGGAAGGTACGCCTGGTACGTTCACTTGTGGATGTGCCCGGTGTATGTGTTGTTCCATGATAGGAGATCCTATTTATTTATTTTTTTGGTCCATGTCACTAAAAAAATCCTTCATAATCAAAAACCATAGCTCCTTAGCTATATACCTTTTTGACCTGTGCTTGTGGATTCCAGTATGGGGCCGTACTATTCAGACAGTGCGGTCAGGTATGAACAAGCACAGGTCAAGTATAAAAAACGGGTTTATGCTTCATAACATTTCCTGTCATCTATCCATGAAGCATGATATCAATGACCTAAAACTTACAATTCTTGAAACCATTCTACATCATATTCATAGCCATATGCACAAATTAAACAATAGAGAGGCTTTTTGGATATTTTCCTTGGTTACGTTATTCCTGGACTGAGTAAATGAGACATTAGAAAATGCCCTCTATATTATTATAGCAGTTTTTATTAATTTAAAAAATATATTTTTTCTTTTTTACTGTTGTATACGCATTTATTTATTTTTTTTATATGTGAATATCCTTTAGTGTTGTATGTTTTTTCTTTTTGTGTAGTTGTTACTCTTTATATGATTGACCCGCAATCAGCTTTTATTATGTGTAAAATATATTGTGAAATTGTTGGTAAAGGGTTAATTTTTCATCCCACTTAGGGGTTAAAGATTCTCCCTGTATAACCCTTGTATCTAGTCCAATCCTACATGGCTGAGGAAGCGGATTTTCCGCAAAGCACATTGTGGGTAATAAAATTCCCTCATCCTACCTTGGTCTCAGCGCCTGAATTATCCAGCCGTTTATGGAGGAGTTATCATGGTTTTATGCTGTTTATTGGCGTGGAGTGGCTGCAGAGACCTACCACTATATACACCCTACCCCATTGTTGTACTTGGTCGGAGTACAACTAGCCTTGGTAAGCGCAGTCCACATTTAGCGTTACCATTTATCCTAAAGTATTATACTATGGAGTGCATCCTGTTGTTTTTTATTTCTCTACATCTATTTATTACATAATTTTTTTTTTATTTATTTTTTTTTCAAGAAAAACATATTCATAGATAAAGGTGGAAATAATTTAACTAGTTATCGAAACTTTCCAGTGTACACGTCACAATTTTTATTGTCCACAATCTCTAACTGCTTTATTTCAATTCAGATCCAAAGATTACGCTGCACTTCCTGTTAAACGTCTATGGCACTACCTAGTCAAGCAAGAACTTCTCCAGGAAACATTTATTAGATACATCTTTACCAAGAAAAGGAAACAGAGTGAGGTATTCTTATACTCCTTGTGCTCCATTATGTGTTGTACAGCTTCTGCCCTTGGTATTGTTGTGTAGTCCTGCATTGTCCTATGCATATATCACATTGCTAAATATTAACAGTTTGTATTAAATAGCTATTACACAGACCCTAAAATACTGATATCAGTAAAAAGCACCTTTTGACATCACTAAGTATGTCACAGAAGGAAACCGGTTATAGAGAAACACAGTTATAAAATATTGCAACCACAGGAGTGGAACAGAACTAAAGTGGAAGTGCATGTCCACTAAACAAATGTAAATGGTAAATATTGCTGGCGGAACATAGATTAGTGGGAATGTCTGTGTAAGTATAACATTTCCATCCTGTTGTTTCCCAGATTGTTTACCATTCCTGCCTCTTTAGTTTGCGGTTTGTTTTTTATTTTTTTATTTTATTATTTGTTCCATGTGTTGTAGGATCACTGTGTGGTTGCTATAGACATGCATTTACTGTGCATGACAAAGCATCACACAACTACTGTATTTGTCATTCTGTTGAAATTGTTCCTTAATAGTGATCTGGAATGTCTCATACATTTTCTTTTTTTTTTGTGTGTGTGTTTCTTTGTGCATGTGTTTTCGTGTTTGTGACTGTGTGATGTCATGTAGTCTGTAGAAGACAGTGCAGCGCATTTCAGAGTAGACGCCATAGCAGATCTTCAGAAAAACAAGGTAGTATGTCCTACCACGGCTCCTACTCTCGCACTTATCTACACTTTCACTGGTACCAGCATTTTATGCTCATTTTCTTCTGGCTTCTCCTAGCTTTTGTTCACTTTATTGCTTATGGTATGCAGAGCTGTAAGTGACATGTACCTGAAGATTTGCACAAATAACGTTGCATTATTCATACATTGATATATGTTTGCAGTTTGGGATTAAGTATGTGGTCATGGTAAAAAAAAAAAAAAAAAAAAAAACAGCAAAGTGCCTACCCTCAGCAAAATTCCACAGCACCTGACTGACAATAATCTTGTATGGTCCTCTTTTTAACTTTCTATGTTTCATACTAGTAATTATTTTGGTGACTTCTTTCAAAATGGTTTCGGGAGTATATCTATGTTGGGCTTGCAAGTAGACTTGACAAAAATTTTATATCCTTAAAATGCTGGAACAAGTGAACTTCAGCTGCACTAAACTAATCTTATGTATATACCTGTAACAAACTTTGTTCCAAGAGTCGCTGTGGTGATGCACAGGTTTTTCATTTTGTTTTTGTTTTTTTCTGCAGGTTGAAGCTGATCTTGGTTATCCAGGGGGAAAAGCAAAAATAATTCACAAGGAGTCTGATATAATAATGGCTTTTTCAATTAATAAGGCAAGGACATTAAATGATTGTGTATATTAATGACTATAAACTTGTTGATTGTTAAGAAAAAAAAAATTATTAAAAAACTGAGTGACTTAAAATAAAGTTGGCTTAGAGACATGTCCATATAATACATGTACATAATTGGTGTCTTCACATGAAATGGATATGCAGCTCATTATATGTGGGAAGTCTCCTGCAGAAAAATGGCAGATATCAAATAGTTCTATACATTTATTATGCTAGGGAAAAATAAACATCTACATTCTTTGTTTTGCAGGCTAACAACAATGAAATTGTGCTGGCTTCTACACATGATGTGCAAGAACTGGATGTATCAAGTCTTTTAGCTGCTCAACCCTATATATGGATTGGAGAGGAATACGATAAAGAATCTAAAAGGTAAGCATGTCTCTCTTTTTAGGGCTCATTCACACTACGAAATTTCCTCAAAGGGATTTTCAGAGCAGTGATTCCATTTGTACCAGGCACCGGCAAAAAAAAGTTGGCGCTAGGAGCACCTGGAAATGTGCCATTTCAGTAGATGGCTATGCATTTCAGAGCAGGATCGACCAAAAGAATAAACATATTCATTCTTTCGCTGCAGTCTGGGATCCAGAATTTCCATAGTGTAAACGGTGCAGCAGAATCACATTGAAAACAATGGAAAGCTGCTGCACCATGATTTATGAGCGTAATTGAAAAATTTGTAGTGTAATTGACTCTTACTGGTTTACAGTTAATATCCTAAGAATCCTAATCCTTAATGTTTACACTATGTTTTGTTCCTTAGTTCTGATGACCTCGATTTCAAAGGGTCCACTACAGCCATTCATCAATCGGGTGTGGCTCCCTTTCACCTTGCACAGATGCAGTCCTCTTCATCCATGCCCTGGCTTGGAAGTGGGCAGACAAGCACTGGAGCTGGCATTGTATGTACATTTTGCATTATAAAATATTGTATAATAGTGCATTCATTCACCAATATGTGCATTCACTTGTTACACTACTTTTATTTAACCCTTGATGTGATAGATTGCTTTTTCTAAAGGCTTCAAATTGTACATGTTCGCCTTATAGCCCTGAGATTGCATGAGCACAGAAGCTGTGCTTATGCAAGTAATAGCAGTAATGAAACAGTAATACAGAATTATTTGAAGCATTACACCCAAGTAAAACTACCAAAAAAGTTACATTAGGTTAAGTAATAATGGATAAAAGTGGATTTACTGTATACAACTTAAAAAAAAAAATAGTATACTTTGGGGGAAAAATAAAATAAAACATTTTTTTTTTTCTTTTTATTAATAGTTCTAAGTGACAATAAAATAATGTAGTGGGCTAGGAGCATAGTTTGAACCAATTTTTATTTATTTTTATTATGTTTTATTTTATTATATGTAACTTTAGTATATACATACATATTTACATATTATGTTTTTAATGTGTAAATGGATGAAGAGGTGGTGTAGCTCACTAAAGCATAAGAACGTTCCTAAGGTTAACTGGTGTAATCTAAACCCTAAATAGACATATCATTTAATAAAAAATAGTAAGCCAGTCCTCAGAGGATCGTGAAGAGTGAAAAATGGATAGATAAATGGAGAGAGAAGGATGTCACAGTAAAACATTGTAAATCAGTATTCTGGACCTGAGATATGGCTAATTAAGTGCACAATATTTATTATACATAAAATAAAATGGTAATCCGGTACTATCCAAGCAGGGCCCTTGCTGTGGAAGTAGTAAGATAATAAAAATGACAAATAAATAGGATGACAAGTGTTAAATGGAATAAAACAGAAATGGATTATATAATAAAACCAACTATAAGGAATCAAATGTCCATAATCAAATGCCTCAGTCTCTTATGAAATTCACTCAAGATAAGTGTGGAACAAGTCCCTTTAAAAGCAATTAGAAGGTTGATGCACAGCAACAATCCCCACCTTGTAAATCGCTCTGCACTTGCAGGTTGGCACGGAGCTGCGTCCGGCCTCCGGTTAGTGGATTTGATGCCGTGGGAGTGCTGGAAATCCCAGAATGTTCTGATACAGTTGGCCTATGAGCGTACGTCAGGATCGTCAGTCTCTGCGCTCGCTGTGCATAGATGGATGGGCTGGCTGCTGTTGGCACAGAGCGATGTCCCACCTGGATGTATACAGTTGTAGCAGGTACAGCAGGTAAAAGGCATGCTGGCAGATGGTATAAGCTGGCAGATGCTGTACAGGCTGGCACGGACCTGTGTCCGACCTATGGGAACAGGGATGATGGTAGTAGATAACAGAACGATAGTCTGTAGTAGCGTCCTCGTGCCGGCAGTATGGTGCGTGGTTGAGTGGTACCAAATTAAGAGGTTTACAGTGCTTCCAAATAATGGTGGAAGCAAGAGTCATAAGAGTTGGTGGTTATGGAAAGGTAAAACAGGCTAGACGTGTTTCAAGGCCGCAGGCCTTTCCTCAGTAGCTTAATAGAGATGACCAGATAGCTCCAAAGTCCAGTTTATATAACCACAAAATGGTGATGCCATGAGGATAAACGGGGAGGGGGAGGGAAAGGTAAAGGGTAGCATGTAAAACATATAAATGGCAGCAGTAGGAGGGAAGAGTAAAGGGTAGCATGTAAGACGTGGAAATGGCATCAATAGGGGAAAAAAAAAAAACTGTAGGAATTGTAAATATCAGACATAGGAAATGCTAACCCTTCTGGATACCAAAATGAAAATGGATAGATAATGATAAGAAAAAAAAAAGAAGAAATAGAAAAAATAGGAGAAAAGATGCATTAAGATTTAAAAAAAATAAACGAATGAATGAATTTGCATGTAAGGTAAAAAAAGAGAGTAAAAATATATTACTAATGACCTGAATAACTCAAAAAGGAAGACCGATGAAATACGAGAGCGGGATCAACCCCAGGGTCCGTCATTGCATCGGTAAAACGACCTGCCGATGAAGGGCCGTGAGAGAGAGCCTGACTCCAGTAGTTTACAGGAAACCGAAGATTTCCATTTCAGCGTTGAGTCCTCTTGGTATCAGTGTGTCAAACATTTTCTTGGCTTCGGCTCTTGACACTCGTGAAATATATCCAACATTTCTTCACACTAAGAATGGCTGTGAAAGTAAGATCAGACGGGTCTTGGCTATGGAATTCATTAAAGTGTAAAGATAAGGGATGTGTGTTTTGATGTCCTTCTTAATATTATATATATATGCTCTTCTATAGGAATTTTTTGTTGTCTCTTTGTGTGACTGATATATTGTTTGCCACACTTGCATTGGATTAGATAGATTACCATTTTATTGTGGCATGTAAGGCATTCCGAAATCTTATGTGTGAATTCATTAGATGTAGATGAAATGTCCACCATGTTTTTTAGGAAAATTTGTAGTTTTACAGCCAGAACAGGATCCACATCTGTGGAAACCTTTTGTTTGAAGCCAAGTGGAAGGTTCATTGACACCCAACACACTTTAATGAATTCCATAGCCAAGAGCCGTCTGATCTTACTTTCACAGCCATTCTTAGTGTAAAGAAATGTTGAAGAGGCAGTTACTATATTTCACGTGTGTCACGAGCCGAAGCCAAGAAAATATTCAAGTTTGACAGACTGATAACGAGAGGACTCAACGCTGAAATGGAAATCTTCGGTTTCCTGTAAACTACTGGAGTCGGGCTCTCTCTCAAGGCCCTTCATCGGCAGGCCGTTTTACTCACTCGATGACGGCCCCTGGGGTTGATCCCGCTCTCGTATTTCATCGGTCTTCCTTCAAGGTTTTACATTTGAGTTATTCAGGTCATTAGTAATATATTTTTACTCTTTCTTTACCTTACATGCAAATTCATTCATTCATTTTTTTTCTTTATGCATCCGTTCTCCTATTTTTTTCTATTTCTTATTTTTTTTCTTATCATTATCTATCACTTTTCATTTTGATATCCAGAAGTGTTACCATACCCTATGTCTGATATTTACAATTACTACTGTTTTGTCCTATTGATGCCATTTCTATGTCTTACATGCTACCCTTTACTCTTCCCTCCTTCTGATGCCATTTATATGTTTTACATGCTACCTTTCCCTCCCCCTCCCCTTTTACCCTCATGGCATCACCATTTTGTGGTTATATAAACTGGACTTTGGAGCTATCTGGTCATCTCTATTAAGCTACTGAGGAAAAGGCTGTGGCCTTGAATCACGTCTAGCCTGTTTTACCTTTCCATAACCACCACCTCTTATGACTCTTGCTTCAACCTTAATTTGGAAGCGCTGTAACCCCCCTAATTTGGTACCACTAAACCACGGACCTTACTGCCGACACGAGGACGCTACTACTTTCTGTTATCTACTACCATCATCCCGGTTCCCATAGGCCAGACGCAGGTCCGTGCCAGCCTGTACAGCATCTGCCAGCTTGCCTTTTACCTGCTGTACCTGCTACAACTGTGTACATCCAGGTCAGACATCGCTCTGTGCCAACAGCAGCCAGCCCGTCCATCTATGCACAGCGAGTGCAAAGACTGACCATCCTGACGTACGCAGAGTGGATCTACAAGGTAGCTAGTGGTGCTGTGCATCAATAATTGCTTTTAAGGCACTTGTTCCACACTTATCTTGAGTGAATTTCATAAGAAACGGAGGCATTTGATTATGGACATTTGATTCCTTATAGATGGTTTTATTATATTCCATTTCTGTTTTATTCCATTTAACACTTGTCATCATATTTATTTGTAATTTTTTTTTATCTTACTACTTCCATAGCAAGGTCCCTGCTTGGATAGTAGAGGATTACCATTTTATTTTATGTATAAAAAATATTGTACACTTAATTAGCCATATCTCAGGTCCAGAATACTGATTAAAAACATTTTACTGTGACATTCACACTGGATATCATCCTTTTCTCTCCATTTATCTTTTTATCTATCCATTTTTCACTCTTCACGATCCTTTGAGGACTGGTTTACTATTTTTTGTATTTAATGTGTACCTTTTCTTTTGTTACTCTTCTCAAAGCTGATAAAAAGGAATCTAAACAATGTTAAAAGAATGGCATCACACCCAGTCCACCAGTACTGTAAGTACCCATAGTGAAAATCTAGTGTGACAAATACACATTATTTATTTCACAAGTGTAAATTTTTTTTAAATGAATTTCCACTAGATCTTACTGGTGCCCAAGACGGTAGTGTCCGCATGTTTGAGTGGAGTCGACCCCAGCAGCTTATTTGCTTCCGCCAAGCTGGAAATGCTCGAGTTACAAGATTGTACTTTAATTCCCAAGGCAATAAGGTTTGTCATTGTTTTTGTTTAGTTATTGATGCTCTTGAATTAGTGGGACCACAATTAAGAAGATTAGATATGAATGTTTTATATAATGTCACTTTTTAACTTGCAGTGTGGTGTTGCTGACGGAGAAGGATTCTTGAGCATTTGGCAAGTTAATCAGACAGTTTCCAATCCAAAACCATACTTGGTAAGTCTCTAAGATAACAAATGTTAGTCTAACCCATTGGCGCACCAGGATGTAAATGTCCCATCCAAACAATAAAGCAAGTGCTGGACCCGCCACTAATGGTGGACATCTGCCACTACACTGATGTCTACCATTAACCCCTTTAGATGCTATAATCAACACTGATCATGCCATCTGAAGTAAAACAGAGTATTTGAGAGACTCATTGGACCACCCATGGCACAATCGCGGGGGTCCAGTGACTCAAGTTGGAAGCAGAGAGTGATTACAAAGTCACATATATGCAAAAGTGGTACCAATAAAAACTACAGATCACGGTGCAAAAATGAGCTCTATACAGCACGTATACGGATAAATGAAAGTTATGGGGTCAAAACAGGGCAATTTTAAACATACTCCTTTTGTTAAGAAAAAATGTTTGTCGTATTTTAACCCCTTAAATGGGCACTGTCAGATTAAAAAAACAGCGTTGTACATCTTGACAAAATATTAACCTTTCTAATATACTTTATAAGAAAATTTTATTTCCTATTTATAGAAATAATGGCTTATAAAATCATGGCTTTGTCCAAGCTGAAGTACAGGCATGGTCAAAGTCCAGTAAGTGAGGGTGGACTAGCACTCTTCTGTCTGATAGGACAGGAGAGAGAACAGAGGATTGCTATCAGACAGGAGAGAGAACAGAGGATTGCTATCAGACAGGAGAGAGCACAGAGGAGTGCTATCAGACAGGAGAGCGCACAGAGGAGTACTATCAGACAGGAGAGAGCACAGAGGAGTGCTATCAGACAGGAGAGAGCACAGAGGAGTACTATCAGACAGGAGAGAGTACAGAGGAGTGCTATCAGACAGGAGAGAGCACAGAGGAGTGCTATGAGACAGGAGAGAGCACAGAGGAGTGCTAGCCCACCCTCACTTACTGGACATTGCCCCACCTATGCTTTAGCTTTGACAAAGCCATGATTTCTATAAAAAGGAAATACATTTTCTTTTGAAATATATTAGAAAGGTTAATGTTTTGCCAAGATGCAAGGAAGCCGCCTGTTATGTCCTTAAAGGGGTACTCCGCCTATAGACATCTTATCCTCTATGCAAGGGGTAGGGGATAAGATGTCTGATTGCGCCACCGCAGTCATCCCGTGCACGGAGCAAACTTGCCAGATGACTAGCAATGCGGCGCCAGAGGCTCGTGATGTCACGGCCTTGCCCCCCTCGTGACGGCCACCACGTCCCCTCCCATATACTTTCATTGAATCAGTGTGCCAAGATGTCACAAGGGGGCATGGCCGTGACGTCACGAGTCTCCGGTGCCGCAGCTGGTATCCTTTGGATAGGGGATAAAATGTCTAGGAGCGGAGTACCCCTTTTAAGGAGTAATCAAGCTTATAGAAATGTATCCCCTATGCAAAGAATAGAGGTTAAGGGGCAGATCTTTGGGGGGGGGGGGGTGGCCTCTGGCACCCCCTGCAATATCGTGCCCGGCAACTCTGATCTCCTCCAGCGATGGTCGTCACGCCCCCTCCATGCATCTCTATGGGAGAGCCGGAGGTACAAGGCCTTGGCTCACCCATTGAGATGAATGTAGGGTGCATGCCAACCTCTACGACAACAGGAAATCACTGGGGTCCCAGAAGTAAGACCCCCACTATCTCACACTTATTACCTAGCCTTTGGATGGGGGTATATTTTTTGAAGCTCAAATCTGACATGTCTCTCTTTAACCTCTTAAGGACACAGGGCGTACCTGTACATCCTACACCCACACCCGAGATATAATGCTGGGTCACGGGTCGGTCCTGGCGGCTAACGGTAGCAGGGACCCGTGGCTAATACCGGACATCACTGCTCACAGGAATTAACCCTTCATACGCGGCAATCAAAGTTGATCGCCGTGTCAAAAGTTTACAAAAAAAGCATTCCCGGCAGCTCAGTCAGGCTGATCGGGACCATCGCGGTGAAAGCACGGTGTCCCGCTCAGCTGTTAGGACATGAGGAGGGTCCCTACCTGCTTCCTCTCTGATCGCTGATTCACTGCTTCATGCCGGAGATCCAGGCAGGAGCAGTGGAGCGCCGATAACACTGACCATTGCAATGCTATGGCAAAGTGTTAACAAAATAATTAACAAATGTGATTTAACCCCTTCCCTAATAAAAGTTTGAATTACCCCCCTTTTCCCATAAAAAAAAGCTATGTAAATAAAAATAAATATAAACATTTGTGATATCGCCGCGTGCGTTAATGTCCGAACTATAAAAATATATCATTAATTAAACCGCACCGTCAATGGTTTACACGTAAAAAAAATTCTAGAATCCAAAATAGCATATTTTTGGTCACTTTTTGTACCATAAAAAAATGAATAAAAAGCCGATCGAAACAAAAATGGTAACGATAAAAACTTTATATTGGTCAGAAGAGGACATTTTTAAACATATTAATTTTCGGGCATGTATTTATGATGACAAAAGTAACATAAAATCAATCGTAAATAAGTAGGGTATCATTTTAACTGTATGGTCCTACAGAATAAAGATAAAGTGTAATTTTTACCGAAAAATGCACTGCATAGAAACGGAAGCCCCCCTTAAGGGGTTAAGTTGTAAAAACTTTTAAATGCTTTTACTGAGCAAAGCGATCCTGAACGATCCTTGTAATTTATATTAGTATTACATTTTTGTTGATACATGCAACATTTTTTGTTAAAATCTCCAAAATAATGTGAAAAATTGGAAACTTTCAATTTTTTTTTTTTTTTTTGTTATGGCATTCTAAATGTTATCTATTTAATGGGAGCCCTAACAAAGCTTAAATGGGCACTGTCATGAAAAATAATTTTTGATATGTTGTAGTACTTAAGTACTACAACATATCTCTAATATACTTTTATTTAAAAAAAAATGCTTTTAAAACATTTTAAAAGAAATTTGAAATTCGGCCACTAGGGGGCGCCCTCCTAGTGGCCGAATGCAGTGCGGAGTGAAGTCACTGCAAAATTCCGACTGATTCCGGCAGGGCATCAGTCGAAATTTTGCGCAGGCGCAGTAACATCCAGGGCTGCGCATCGGCTTCCCGCACTCGCCGACGGCCCTGCTGCAAGGTGCGGGCGGTGCGGGGGGTTGGCTGCTCCAGCATGGTGCGTGGAGTGCTGCTCCAAGGTATGGGGGGGGATGGGGGGGAACTGCTGCAAGGTGCGGGGGGATGGGGGGCGCTGCTGCAAGGTACGGGGGGGATGGGGGGCACTGCTGCAAGGTACGGGGGGGGGGGGGATGTTGTTTGGGTTTACTTACCGAGCGGCAGGAAGAGTCTCCCCCGCACCCGTCCCTCCCGCATCGGCTCCTGGCTCACTCCTTCCCCCATGAAACTCCTGTCCTGGGTGCCTCCAGTTGTTTTACCACTACAACTCCCAGCATGCCCTGACAGCCAATAGATGTCAGGGCATGCTGGGAGTTGTAGTGGTGAAACAGCTGGAGGCACCCTGTTAGGAGAACTAAGGGCGGAAGTGCCGGCCCCAGCAGGCATCAGTGACGTGGTGCCTGCTGGGGAAGTCTGCCTGGTAGTGAGCACACTGCCAGGCAGACTAAATGCCATTTTAAAAATAGTAAAAAAAAATAAAATAAAGGCAGGGAGGGTGTTAGGGATAGAAGTGCAATAGGCAGGGACAGAAAAAAAAATCATGATGGTGGGAGCTACCCTTTAAAGCGTACCTGTCATAGTGGAAACAAAAAAGTGATATGTTACTCAGTACCTAATCCTGATCGTGTGCATATATTTTTATGTGTCTAGAACCTATATAGCCAGAGAAAAAAACATTTATCTGCTGCTGAGTTTCTTTTTCATCTTGCTGGCTGGAGGGGGTGTGTCTAGTCATCACTGTGAAAGTGACTGATAATCTGCTGGGAGTGAGCCTGGGCAGTCAGCTGATGACTCCTCTCTACCCTTTCCTTTCTGGGTGTATGTACATTCCGATATAGGTATGGGTATGTGCAGAGAATTGCACCCTTGTCAGTAGTACAGACTAGGGTGCAATGCTCTGCACATACCCCCACCTGTATAGGAATGTACATACACACACACTACTATACACATGGGGGGGGGTGTATGTGCAGACTGCAGAGCATTACACCCCAGTGTCTGTAGAAGACCCTAGGATGTACAATGCTCTGCAGTCTGCACAAATCCCCCCCCCCCCCCCCCCCCATGTGTGTGTATGTAAATTTTTATACAGGTGGGAGTATGAGCAGACTGCAAAACATTGCACCCTAGGGTCTGGGAGGATTGCTGAGATGCAGACACTTACAGACCCAGCCGGGCCGCAGTACTGGTACAGTCATGATCCTCCAGGGCAGGCTACCCAGGCTCCACAAAATGGCAAGTGGGGTGGCAATGGCAGGGTGATGAGACATAAGAGGGACACAATCCCAATGCAGCCCTCTAGTACAGAGCTCTATGCTGCTGCAGCACAAAGGACAGGTAGCACAGAGCTCAGCAGCAGACTCCTCCGTGCCTAATAGCATGAAAGCTAAGGCCTCGCTCACTGCTCTACATGGGCTGAATTACTATGAAACTAACCTTGGTGCGTGTCCCGGAGGCAGCGGGGGAGGGGGGGAGGTTTAGAAAAAAGCTCCAGTAGGGCCCGTGAGTGTTTTCCACACTGCCTATGTGTGCCCGTGCATGCACACTACATGCCTTTTGTATTCACTTCCAGGCAGTGGAAGAGAGAGGTGGTAACTATAAAAGCAAGTAGTGATTGTTTGAGCTAGTGATTGTGGGTCTGAATACAAGAGTGTGAAGTATACATGTGAGTGTAAGTATAAAAGTGAGAGGAATTTAAAATTAATGGACTTTAAATTCAGGGAGTTTAATTGAAATATTTGATTGTTTTTTATACTGTTAACTTTTTTCAATCCCCAAATCTAGTATGGTCTCCATGTTGAAAAGGCAGTCCAGTGTGCATCTTGCATAATGTATTCAATCCTTGAACAGCAGTTTGAGGGTGCATATTGTTGTGTGAGATGTGTGCGAGTTGTTCATTTGGAAGCCCAGATCCTGGATCTAGAGGAGCAACTGGCAACACTGAGACGCATTGACAACTTGGAGAGGAGTCTCCTGCTCACTGAGCAAGTACTCTCTGGGGTAGAGGTGGCGGAGGATAGTGGAACAGAAGTGCAGGACAGTCAGGCAGCTAGCTTGGTTACAGTTAGAAAACGGAGTAGAGGGAAAAGTTTGTAGAGTGAAGAGGCTAGTCCTGATCTGGCACATCCCAACAAGTTTGCCCGGTAGGCAGATGAGGGGGATGCCATTTCAGAGCTAGCAGTACTGCAGCAGTTCTCTGCCTCTGACCACCGGGGGGGGGGGATGGGAGGAGTGCAGGGCAAGCCAGACAGGTATTATTATTAGGGGGACAGACAGGGCGATCTGTCACAAAGACCGTGATCGCCGAACAGTGTGTTGTCTTCCTGGAGCTCAAGTTCAGCACATCGTGGATCGGGTTGACAAGTTGCTGGGTGGGGCTGGAGAGGACCCAGCAGTCATGGTACATATTGGCACCGATGACAAAGTATGAGGTAGGTGAAGTGTCCTTAAAAATTATTTCAGGGTCTTAAGCCGCAAGCTTAACCTCTTCAGGACGCTGGGCTTATGCACACGCCCTGCATCCCGAGTCCTTAAGCACGTTGGGCGTATGCATACGCCCGTGGGAATTCCAGTCCCCGCCGCTAGCCGGTTGGGGACCGGACCGGGATGCCTGCTGAAATCATTCAGCAGGCATCCCGGCACATCGCCGAGGGGGGTCCATGTCGGCGATCGCAGAAAATCGCATGGAGACCGGTACCTTACCTGAAGATGGCCTGGGGACCACAGAGCGAATGAAAATGAAAGTAAAGCAATCTTTACTGTGACAACCACTAGGAAGGCAGAACTGCAACTCCCAGCATGCCCAGACAGCCAAAGGCTGTCTAGGCATGCTGGGAGTTGTAGTTTTGCAACATCTGGAGGGTCACAGTTTAAAGACCACTGTTACAGTGGTGCCCAAACGGTAGCCCTTCAGGTGTTGCCAAACTACAACTCTCAGCATGCCTAGACTGCCCAGACTGTAACATCTGTCCCTTCAGATTTAGCAATTTTCATGAAATGTTTGAAAATTGCTGCTCTACTTTGAAGCCCTCTAATTTTTTCAAAAAGTAAAAATATGTCCATTTTATGATGCCAACATAAAGTGGACATATTGTATTTGTGAATAAAAATAAAATTTATTTGGAATATCTATTTTCCTTACAAGCAGAGAGATTCAAAGTTAGAAAAATACAACATTTTCAAAAATTTCATGAAATTTGGGGATTTTTCACCAAAAAAAGGATGCAAGTAACAACGAAAATTTACCACCAAAATAAAGTAGAATATGTCCCGGAAAAACAATCTCAGAATCAGAATATTCGGTAAAAGCATTTTAGAGTTACTAATGCGTAAAGCGACAGTGGTCAGAATTGCGAAAAAGGGCTCAGTCCTGAAGGTGATAAAGGGCTGCGTCCTTAAGGGGTTAAGGCGAGGACCTCCACGAGCCACACCAGAGAGGCAGCGGGAGATTAGGGAGGTAAACAAGTGGCTCAGAAGCTGCTGTAGGAAGGAGGGGTTTGGGTTCATGGAGAACTGGGCCGATTTCGCTGTCTGATACCGGCTCTATCGTAGGGACAGCCCTCAATGGGGAGGGGGCACTGTGCTTGGGGAGAAGATGGCTAGAAGGGTGGAGGAGTGTTTAAACTAGGGACTGGGGGGGAACCTACAACATAAAGGGGGAAGATAGGGTAGATAGAGAGGGGGGACTTATTAATATACCTTGGGGTGGAGTGGAGGGAGGGTTTAGAATAGTTAATAGGGATAGGCTTCATAGGAAGAAAAAACACAGACCTTTGAATTGCATGATGACTAATGCCAGAAGTCTGATCAATAAAACAGAGTAACTGGAGTGGTTGATGTCTGAGGAGGATTTTGACATAGTGGGTATAACAGAGACTTGGTTGGATGATAGCTGTGACTGGGCGGTCAACATACAGGGTTATTTTCTATTCAGGAAGGATCGGACAAAACGGAAAGGGGGAGGAGTTGGTCTTTATGTGAAATCAAGCCTGAAGGCCGCACTGCGGGAGGATATATGGGAGGGAAATGATAATGTGGAGTCATTATGGGTAGAAATATATGGAGATGAAAATAAAAAAATTCTGATAGGGGTTTGCTAGAAGCCACCAAACAAAATGGGAGAGCCAGAAGATCAATTACTGAGGCAAATAAACAAGGCTGCAAATCAGAATGAGGTGATATTAATGGGGGACTTCAACTACCCTGATATAAACTGGGAGACTGAGACCTGTGAATCTCATAAAGGAAACAGGTTTCTGACTATAGCTAAAGACAATTAACTGTCCCAAATGGTGCGGGGCGTGACCAGAGGGGGCGCCCTACTGGACTTAATATTAACCAAGAGATCTGACAGAATAACTAATGTGCAAGTAGAAGGACACCTAGGAAATAGTGATCATAATATAATACATTATAGCTTGTTTTCAATAAGGGAATCTCTCGAGGGGCCACAAAAACATTGAACTTTAGGAAGGCAAAGTTTGATCAACTCAGAGGCCCTTAACAATATAAATTTGGTATAATGTCCTCAAAAACAAGAATACTGACATTAAATGGGAGTTTTTTTAAGAATATTTAAACTTTTCACTGTAAGACGTATATACCTTATGGGAATAAAAGGATCAGGAATAAAAGAAAACCAATATGGATGAATAAAAATGTTAAAGGGGTACTCCGGTGAAAACCTTTTTTCTTTTAAATCAACTGGCTCTGGAAAGTTAAACAGATTTGTAAATGACTTCTATTAAAAAATTCTAATCCTTCCTGTACTTATTAGCTGCTGAATACTACAGAGGAAATTCTTTTCTTTTTGGAATGCTCTCTGATGACATCATGAGCACAGTGCTCTCTGCTGACGTTATTATAATAATAACAAGTCTTTATTTATTTATTGTTGTCCTTTATTTATTGTTGTCCTTAGTGGGAGCAGTGCTAACCACTAAGCCACCATGCTGCCCTTGGCATACATCTGCTATGCACGGTTGCTAAAATGGACAGAGATGTCAGCAGAGAGCACTGTGCTCGTGATGTCATCAGTGTTCCAAAAAGAAAGGAATTTCCTCTGTAGCATTCAGCAGCTAATAAGTATTGGAAGGATTAAGATTTTTTAATAGAAGTAATTTACAAATATGTTTAACTTTCTGGCACCAATTGATTTAAAAGAAAAAAGGTTTTCACCTGGGTACCCCTTTAAGGGAGAAATAAATGACAAAAATAAAGCATTTAAACTACTAAAAGAGGATGGCAGTGAAGAAGCATTAAAAAGCTATAGAGAAAAAATTTAAATATGTAAACAAAAAACAGATAAAAGCCGCAAAAATAGAGACAGAAAGACACTTTGACAAAGAGAGTAAAACTAACCCCAAAATGTTTAACTATATAAATAGCTAAAAGGTTAAAAATTAAAGTGTTGGCCCTTTATAAAATGATGAGGAGGAAATTATAGACGGCGAACAGGAAAAAGCAAATATATTAAACAGATTCTTCTCCACTGTATTCACCGAGGAAAATGAAATGCCAGGTGAAATACAGCGAGATAAGGTAAACTCCCCAGTACAGGTCACCTGTCTAACCCAGGAAGAAGTACAGTGCCACCTACAAATAATCAAAATAGAGGTCCAGGTCCACATGGCATTTACCCCCGTGTTCTAAAGGAATTAAAGGAGTATTCCAGAATAGGAAAATTGTACTCCATACTTCCAGCAGTAAAAAAGATAAAGAGGTACATACCTTCCTTCGCTCCCCCGGTGCCTCCAGTAACCCACTCCGGTCTCCGCCGCAATCCTCTTCCTGGTTGCCGGTGGTCATCAGGTGCCGGGGAGGAAAATGTCACACTGCCGCTCAGCCTATCACCGGCCGAGTCGGGACTTCGCTGCGGCCGGTGATTGGCTGAGTGCGTTATAACTCGCCGAGGATCGCGGCGGAGACCGGGGTGGGTTACTGGAGGCACCGGGGGAGCCAAGGAAGGTATGTACCTCTTTATTTTTTTTACTGCTGGCAGTATGGAGTACAATTTTCCTATTCTGGAGTACTCCTTTAAGTAATGTAACAGACAGACCCCTATTTTTAATATTCAGGGACTCTATAGTGACAGGGACTGTTCCCCAGGACTGGCGCATGGCAAATGTGGTGCCAATATTTTAAAAGGGGTCAAAAGGTGACCCCGAGAATTATAGGCCTATTAGTTTAACCTCCGTTGTATGTAAATTGTTTGAGGGTTTTCTAATAGATGTTATTTTGGAGTATCTTGATAAAAATAAATGTATGAACCCATATCAGCATGGCTGTATGAGGAATCGGTCCTGTCAAACTAACCTGATCAGCTTTTATGAGGAGGTGAGCTCCAGACTGGAGCGGGGGAATTGCTGGATGTCATATATCTGGATTTTTCCAAAGCATTTGATGCGGTGTCACATAAAAGGTTGGTGCATAAAATGAGAATGCTTGGACTGGGAAAATGTGTTCAAGTGGGTAGATAACTGGCTCAGTTATAGGAAACAGAGGGTGGTTATTAATGGTACTTATTCTGATTGGGTGACTTTTACTATTGGGGTACCACAGGGGTCCGTCTTAGGTCCTGTTCTATTTAATATATTTATTAATGACCTTGTAGAGGGGTTGAATAGTAAAGTAGCAATCTTTGCAGATAATACTAAACTTTGTAAAGCGGTAAACACTATAGAGGACAGGGCACTGTTACAAATGGATCTGGATAGGTTGGAGGTTTGGGCTGGGAAGTGGTAGAGGAGTTTCAACACTGATAAATGTATTGCACATGGAGAGGAAAAATCCGGGCTGGGATTATGTATTAAATGGGAGAACTTTTGTGACAACTGATGGGGAAAAGGACTTGGGAGTCTTAGTTAATAGTAAATTTAGCTGTAGTGACCAGTGTCGGGCAGCTGCTGCCAAGGCAGATAAAATCATGGGGTGCATCAATAGGGGCATAGATGCCCATGACAAGGAAATAATTCTACCGCTGTACAAATCACTAGTCCATGTGCAATTCAGAAAGGTAGAAGTAAGGGTTGCACTCATAGGATAGGTGCAAAAACTGTGTGAATTATTTTATTCCATCGGTGCAATTAAAACAAGCAGCATGACAGGATCCAGCCGGTGGATCGATTCATGACTGGGTGACAGCCGTTGCGCGTGCGCATGCACGCTTCATCAGACCCTCCCCTCTCTCAGGTAGGCCACCTTTTTATAGCATACCTGCTTGATGACGTAACCGAGGGAGGGATGAACGGGTTTACACGTTCATCAATGTATCATGTTCACACCGTAACAGTAATGTACAACAGCATACAAATAGACAAATTCGTCATTATTTAAAAATCCTTTAAAACTCATGCAGGCAACGTTTAAGGTTGTTTAATTCCTTCAAAGAATAAGACTCATTGCAGGTAACCTATAAGAACACACTGAAGTCTAACCTCTCATTAAGGCCCAAGTTACTTTGGGCATTTGTTCTGAGGATCCATTTTGCTTCAACCTGAAGTTTTTCTTCAGGTCACTACCTTCCCTGTTGTGGATGCATTGCAGCCCTTGAAATATCAGGTTCTTACAATCTCCTCCATGCACATCAACCATATGTGCAATAAACCGCGGTGACCCTTTACCTGAGCGCACAGAATAGACATGCTCCCGAAACCGGGTGTGAACAGGTCTCTTCGTGCTGCCCAGGAAAAATCTACCGCAACTGCAAGTGATCACCCAACCACCCAAGGGGTCCTACATGTGATCAAGCTATTCACAATTGCTTCTACGCCTCCAACTTTTACCAGTTTACCTGGTTTAAAAAATGGGCACCAGTTGCAAGACCCGCACCGGTGGTTCCCTTTCGGACAGGCATTACTGAGCCAGTTACTTTCACGCTGTGAACTTGCATTATGTAGATCTCATGTAAAATGTAGATCTCATGATCTGGTCTTTCAGATTTTTACATCTGCGGAAGGCCACCATCGGCCGATCGGGTACCAATTTACCAAGCTCTGGGTCGCTCTTTACCACATGCCAGTTGTTTAAGACTGCTTTTCTTATACAATCTGCCATTGGGCTATACTGAAATGAAAAGGAGAAGTGTCTGGCTGCATCACATGCCGCTCCCTTTGGGTTTCTTCTCCTACCATTTACTAACCCCTCTCTATCCTGAGCCAGGGCTCTCTTATATGCTCGGTCCAGAATCGAGAGGGGATAGCCCCTCGCATGCAACCTCTCCCTCAGTTGCACCAGCCTGCACCCTAAACTTCTCAACTGTACTGTTTATGCGGCGTAGGCGCAAAAACTGCCCATATGGCACCGCACGTTTTACATGGGGAGGGTAATAGCTAGTGAAATGAAGGAGGGAGTTGCATGCTGTAGGCTTTCTAAAGCCAGTGGTCGTAATCTCGCCATCCAGGAATTCTAGTTGTTTTTTGTCAGTTTTAAACATAAACCTCAAGTTCATATTATTGGTTTCATTTAAATGTTTCACGAAAGCCTCAAAGTCTGTCTCGGTGCCATCCCAGGCCATGAACACATCGTCCACGAACCTGAGATAGCACCGGACGGACCTGAGGTAAGGGTTGTTGTCAGTAAACACATATCTGTTTTCAAACATTGCCACGTAGAGATTGGCAAAGGTACACACGACCGGGGTGCCCATGGCCACACCTCCAGTCTGCGCGTACCACTGCCCATCGAACTGGAAGGAGTTATTGAGAACAAAACGTAAGGCATCACAAATAAACTGAATAGTATCCGATTGTCTATCGGTGCGTTCTAGCAGTTCTTTGATACATTCTACACCCAGCTCTTGAGGTATGCTAGTATATAGCGATTCAATATCTATGGATGCTAAGATGTAATTTTCTGACCAGGGAATGTTTTGTATATAGTGGAGAAATTGATTAGTATCCTTTACTAGTGCTGGCACTTCCTGCAGAAGGGGTCGCAGAACCCAATCCAGATATTTGGACAAGGGCTCTGTGACAGATCCCACCCCCGAGACGATCGGTCGCCCAGGGGGTGAGATCAAGGTCTTATGAACCTTCGGCAGGAAGTACCAGCGCGGAAAGGTAGGACATGGAGGGATCAATTTTTCGGCTCTATTCTTAGATAAAATACCTCTCTCCACGGTCTTTCTTTAGAACATTTGTAAATCTGCCTTGGTCTTTTCGACAGGATTCCCCCGCAATCTCCTATAGCTTCTTATACCTCTTTTCGATAATCATCTTTCGACATTATTACATTATTACAAGATTCCCGCACTTGTCGGACTTTTTACAAATCACTAGTCAAACCACACATGAAATACTGTGTACAGTACTGGGCACCAGTGTACAAGAAATATATAGTGGATCTGGAGAGGGTTCAAAGACGGGCAACCAGGGTAATACGGGGAATGGGAGGACTACAGTACCCAGAAAGATTATCAGAATTAGGGTTATTTAGTTAAGAAAAAAAGAAGGCTTAGGGGAGACCTAATAACTATGTATATTTATATCAGGGGACCGTACAGCGATCTATCCCTTGACCTATTTATACCCAGGACTGTATCTATAACAAGAGGGCATCCTCTAAGTCTTGAAGAAAGAAGGTTTCTACACCAGCACAGACAGGGGTTCTTTACTGTAAGAGCAGGGAGACTGTGGAATTCTCTGCCAGAGGAGGTGGTCATGGGGAACTCTGTAAAATAATTTAAAAGGGGTCTGGATGCATTTTTGGAGAATAACAACATTACAGGTTATGGATTCTAGATCTATAAGGACAGAAGGTTGATCCAGGGATCTATTCTGATTGCCATATTTGGAGTCGGGAAGGAATTTTTACCTCTAGTATGATTTTTTTTTTTTTTTGCATTCCTCTGTATCAACTCAGTAGGGACTCATTAGGGTTATAGGTTGAACTTGATGGACTCTCGTCTTTTTTCAACCTTACGAACTATGTTACTATATATGTTATATGATAATGCAGGGATTGCTTATACTGGATACCAGCACGCTTTATGGCCGGTATCTAGGATGTTGCAAAATCTAGACTAGTCTGTCTGACTAAAAGACAGGCGACCCCTAGTGGCGGCTATTTTGAACTTTTAATTTTGGGTGAAATTTTTATTTATTTTTAACAGTTGTATATTATGAAATGGCATATTATGAGTCAATCTATACAATCTATACAATCAGAAACTATTTGTGTTTTGAGGTCTATAATACATTTTAGGTAATTACATTTACAGCAAAGTTATATCTTGTCCGCTAGTTTATGGTTGTGAGTCTGTGTAGTCTACAAATGTATGACAAATGAGACAAACTTGTATTTTATAATATTCATTTTAATTTTATTAATCTGTCTGTCATAAAGACAACGTCAAGGTTACACTTGACGATAAAAACGCTGCTTGCCAAATCTGCTATAATAAATATCAGGAAGACATATCTTTTTTTATTCTCTTCATGGCTTTAATAACCGTTGTGAACTGAGTGGACTTTCATCCAGAATCTAATGCAGTTTACATCAGTGGCCTTGTATTTAAAAATGGCTTAGGTACAGTCAGAAAAGGAAGGTTTTTCCCTTGTAGGTAATTTTCGTGTTTACATCTGCAGGCGGGATGATAACTGGATTACATTTTTTCATTATAATCTGTTGGAATATGTATTCACATGGAAGATGTTGAATTCAGTCATAATCATGTGCTTTCAGCAAACCTTTAAATTGCAACTCCATCTCTATATTCTATGGAATTAGGTTTTCATAAAACTCTTAGTAATCAGACATTTCTGATGTTTTTTTCTAAAGCTTCTTGATTGCGGAAAATTATGTCTTGGTAGAGTGTGCCTGGAGACTTCTGGAAGGAAATGAATCGCATGTCTTTTTACATTGTGGATTAGGTTGCGTGTATAGACAATACTGTACATTTTATATGCAATATACTGTTTTTTGGTACCTTATTAACATATGCAATAATGATCTATTCTATCAATTAGAAAAAAATGAACCTGAACAGGGTAACTCAACTACTTTATTTTCAGCTATTTTTATTGAAGTTTTACAACTTTTTTTTAAAAAGAAAAAAAAAAACACATCTCCCCACCCACACCCCCTTAAAACCCTCCCAACAGACCTACCAATAGAAAAGTCCCATGTCCACCATAAGGCCGAGTCCATCCGAGTTGATCCTTCATGTGAGCTAATATAGAACAAACAATAACAGCATTCCAGGTAATACATAGAAAAGGAAAACAAAACCATCAAAGCAGCTCCATAGCTCCACATGCTGTACAGGCATGGCAGACATAACCCCACCACCACCAAATCCTGCACATACTGGAGATGGGCACCCCTCAAGAATCATCCGATTCAAGAATCATCCAAACTCAACTGCTTTTAGTTAAAGCGCAACTGTCATGGATATTGTACCCCCAGTCTAATAACATGATAGGATAGATGATGATACTTGTAATGCAGCTATACTTTTGGCTGCTCTTTATCACACTTCATCAGCAGGAAAATAGTTTTATCGTGCGGTCAGCAACAGTCGGATAGGTGTGGCTGGGGATCGTAATGCCCCACCTCCACCACGCCTATCCCCTGTAAGTGAGCGCTTGGATCACTGTGTGATTTACACACAGGTCCCCATCCTCGATGTTCATGATGCGCGGTCTGGAGTGACTCCACTGAGCCTATACATATTATGTGCACCTCTATGATTTACAGTGCCCGTACTCCTCTTCTTTCTTCTCCTGGTGCCGGAGACGCGCTGCTTCTGCTTCCATTAGAGGCAGCGAGCTCGCTCCCTGCCTCCAGCACTGCACAGGAGCACTGAGCTAGTGGCAGACAACGTGAGTGAGCGTTTTCTCTCTGCCTCTAGTGAAAGCAGAAGCAGCGCGTCTCCAGCACCAGAAGAAGAAAGAAGAGGAGTACGGGCACTGTATATCATATATCATAGAGGTGCACATAATATGTATAGGCTCAGTGGAGTCACGCCGGCCCGCACATCATGGATATCGGGGGTGGGGACCTGTATGTCAATCACACAGTGGTCCCAGCGCTCACTTTACAGGGGATAGCCATGCCGGAGGTGGGGCATTACGATATTACGATCCCCAGCCACACCTATCCGACTATTGCTAACCGCACGATAAAACTTTTTTCTTGCTGATAAAGTGTGATATAGCTGCATTGCAAATATCATAATCTATACTATCATGTTATTAGTCTGGGGGGCGGGACAATATCCATGACAGTTGCGCTTTAAGATCCGCTTATCCAGGTCTGAGGTCAGGTGAAGGTTTAAGCTGTGCTATTTCATCACACCTTTCATCACCTCCTGGACCATATAATTCCCCCTACCCCCTTAACCTGCTTGATCACCCCGTGCCATTTCATTCCCCCCTTGATCACCCACTGGGCCACTTCAATTAAGGGGGCGAGTCCAAATGAGCTTATTTATGTATTTTTTAAACTTTTTATTTATTACATTTTTTAAATTTATAGCAGTATTTTTATTGCTATTACTGTTACGTGGTATGCATTTGTATTGCACTGATCAGTACAATCGATGATCTACTTATATAGTCTGCTAGAAGCCTGGACATGCCGTGCATGAAGCGAGCACAGCTCCCCATGACATAAATGTACCTCATGGTCCCAGGGCACCATGACGTACTTTTAACCCCTTAAGGACTCAGCCCATTTTGGCCTTAAGGACTCAGACAATTTAATTTTTACGTTTTCATTTTTTCCTCCTCGCCTTCTAAAAATCATAACTCTTTTATATTTTCATCCACAGACTAGTATGAGGGCTTGTTTTTTGCGCGACCAGTTGTCCTTTGTAATGACATCACTCATTATATCATAAAATGTATGGCGCAACCAAAAAACACTATTTTTGTGGGGAAATTAAAACGAAAAACGCAATTTTGCTAATTTTGAAAGGTTTCGTTTTCACGCCGTACAATTTATGGTAAAAATGACGTGTGTTCTTTATTCTGAGGGTCAATACGATTAAAATGATACCCATTATTACATACTTTTGTATTATTGTTGCGCTTAAAAAAAATCACAAACTTTTTAACCAAATTAGTACGTTTATAATCCCTTTATTTTGATGACCTCTAACTTTTTTATTTTTCCGTATAAGCGGCGGTATGGGGGCTCATTTTTTGCGCCATGATCTGTACTTTTTTTTGATACCACATTTGCATATGAAAAACTTTTAATTAATTTTTTCTAATTTTTTTTTAATAAAATGTATTAAAAAAGTAGGAATTTTGGACTTTTTTTTTTTTTTTTTCGTTCACGCCGTTCACCGTATGGGATCATTAACATTTTATTTTAATAGTTCGGACATTTACGCAAGCGGCGATGCCAAATATGTCTATAAAAAAATGTTTTTTACGCTTTTTTGGGGTAAAATAGGAAAAAACTGACGTTTTACTTTTTTATTGGGGGAGGGGATTTTTCACTTTTTTTTTACTTTTACATTTTTTTACATTTTTTTTTACACTTGAATAGTCCCCATAGGGGACTATTCATAGCAATACCATGATTGCTAATACTGATCTGTTCTATGTATAGGACATAGAACAAATCAGTATTATCGGTCATCTTCTGCTCTGGTCTGCTCGATCACAGACCAGAGCAGGAGATGCCGGGAGCCGCACGGAGGAAGGAGAGGGGACCTCCGTGCGGCGTTATGAATGATCGGATCCCCGCAGCAGCGCTGCGGGCGATCCGATCATTCATTCAAATCGCGAACTGCCGCAGATGCCGGGATCTGTATTGATCCCGGCACCTGAGGGGTTAATGGCGGACGCCCGCGAGATCGCGGGCGTCGGCCATTGCCGGCGGGTCCCTGGCTGCGATCAGCCGCGCATGACACGGGCATCGCTCCGATGCCCGCGGTTATGCATAGGACGTAAATGTACGTCCTGGTGCGTTAAGTACCACCTCACCAGGACGTACATTTACGTCCTTAAGGGGTTAAAGGGGTTATCCAGGAAAAAACTTTTTTTTATATATATCAACTGGCTCCAGAAAGTTAAACAGATTTGTAAATTACTTCTATGAAAAAATCTTAATCCTTTCAGTACTTATGAGCTTCTGAAGTTAAGGTTGTTCTTTTCTGTCTAAGTGCTCTCTGATGACACGTGTCTCGGGAAACGCCCAGTTTAGAAGAGGATTGCTATGGGTATTTGCTTCTAAACTGGGTGTTTCCCGAGACAGGTGTCATCAGAGAGCACTTAGACAGAAAAGAACAACCTTAACTTCAGAAGCTCATAAGTACTGAAAGGATTAAGATTTTTTAATAGAAGTAATTTACAAATCTGTTTAACTTTCTGGAGCCAGTTGATATATAAAAAAAAGTTTTTTCCTGGAATACCCCTTTAAGTCATGGTCCTCTAGTTGTTAAAGACACTGATGAAGTAGAATGCAGAGAGCAAATGTTGCCTCTTTCAGTAGTTGGAGGTCATGAAGGCTGCAGATGCCCTCACTATAATTTGTCAATGCTTGCCATTCCGGACAATAGGCGGGCATGTTCCCGGTTTGGACAGTGCTCCGCTAGTCAAGGACGCCGGCCTAAAAAAATATTGTTTTTAGTAATTCTTTACATTAGAGTTATTATACAGTGTTATGAAAAGTTTTTGACAAATTGAAGAGGAAGGAATCTGTTTTATGTAAAATATTTGCAATCACTCAGGCTAATGTATGTTCAAAGCTTTACCAGGGTAACTAAACTGGGGTACTGTGGCAGAACTGAATGCCAGAACCGTGCTGGGCCAGGTGGGTATGCTGCAGCTTATTTTACAGCCCTAGCATGCTGTAATTTAGTTACTTGTAGACTTTCATGTTCATCATTTTACACATGGCTCTATTAGGTAATGAACTTTAAGGTAAGTGAAAATTGATGCGTTTGACACCATTTTTGAATCAGTTTTGTTAACTCGAAACAGATGGTCCTTTATTGGCAGTAATCTTCAGATGTACTGTAGTTTTGTCCTACCTTCAGTGTTAGTTATATATTAATGCATTAAATGCTTTCACAACGGGGCATCACTATCCTTACATCATTATTTGGCAAAGGTTTTTAGATAACATAACTTTTGATCCTTATTTTATTTATGAAAACATTAAAACTCTTAAAATTTTTTATTTATTTCACTTTATTTTCTCAGAGTTGGCAGTGTCATACTAAAACCACAAGTGACTTTGCATTTATTACCTCATCAAGCTTGGTTGCTACATCGGGACAATCCAATGATAATAGGTATGGTGTATGCATGTTACAAACATATAGAATGTGAAGGGAGATGAGAACCATTTGGCCCTTCTATCCTGAATCCTATCAATAGTCCCTGGCCCTATCTTATATGAAGGATAGCCTTATGCCTATCCCATGCATGCTTAAACTCCTTCACTGTTTTTGCAGCGACCACTTACTTACTCTCTCAGTAAAGTAATACTTCCTGATATTACCGCATAAACCTTTGCCCTTCTAATATAAAACTAAGTCCTTTTGTGAAATTTTGCTTTTATGTCCTTACCAATCACAGTTAAGGAGATGAGTGAACATTTTACTTTCACCCAGTATTTGAATAAGTTAGAAAAATTGACTGTAAACTACCCAATATAGGGTATTTACCCTATAGGGATATAAATACCCTATATTACTTTCAATCCAGTACATGGAAATGGTCTTTGTTGGTCTTTGTTGTACAACTATCAAATTCTAATGAATTTACACTATGTTATATGTTCTTAAGAAGATAACCTATTTCCCTTATGTATTGGGGGAATGTTCTTAACATTATTGAAAAAAGTAACATTTCATGTCAACCTTTAAATTGACTTACATGTAAATTCGAAGAACACAACATTTTCAAATTCTAATTTTTGTAGATATATATATATATATATATATATATATATATATATATATATATATATATATATATATATATATATATAATATATATTAGTTAGTTAGTTAGTTAGAGTATTTGGTGAGAATTTTGAATTTGTTCTACTTAAGAAAACCTTTAAACAATCCCCATATTACCAGGCTGTTATTCCTATCTTGTCTCTTTGCTATTTAAATCATGAATACTCAGATTTAACTCTTTATTTTTTTATTTTAGAAATGTTTGTATGTGGGACACATTAATATCACCAAGTAACAGTCTTGTTCATGGTAAGCAATAACTATACTGCTTGCCTTTGCAGTGTCTAAAAAAAAATTATGAATATATAACAGATTTGTCAGCTGTAAAACCTAAAAAGGAAGAAATGTAAAAATGTAATGTTTAATTAGCTTTGGGTTGTTAGCTAGTTGCTTATTCAAAGTAGACTACTATAATTACATAGATTAGAGGTGCTGTAATGTGGTCAGACTTGGCTTTCTTTAAAGGGGTACTCCAGTGGAAAAGGTTTTTGTTTTATTTTTATTTTTTTAAATCAACTGGTGCCAGAAAGTTAAACAGATTTGTAAATTACTTCTATTAGAAAATCTAAATCCTTCCAGTACTTATTAGTGGCTGTATACTACAGAGGAAATTATTTTCTTTTTGGATTTCTTTTCTGTCACGAACACAGTGCTCTCTGCTGACACCTGCTGCCCATGTCAGGAACTGTTCAGAGCAGGAGAAAATCCCCATAGCAAACATATGCTGCTCTGGACAGTTCCTAAAATGGCCAGAGGTGTCAGCAGAGAGCACTGTGTTTGTGACAGAAAAGAAATCTAAAAAGAAAAGAATTTCCTTTGTAGTATACGGACTCTAATAACTACTGTAAGGATTAAGATTTTTTAATAGAAGTAATTTACAAATCTGTTTAACTTTCTGGCACAAGTTGATTTAAAAAAAAAAAAGTTTTCCACTTTAGTACCCCTTTAAAGGGGAACTCCGATACATAAGTACTTATCCCCTGTCCACAAGATAGGTGGTAAATGTCTGATACCACTGGGAGCACCCTGGCTGTCTTCATGCTTTTGACCTCGGCACAAGGAGCTGGCCGACACGCCCCTTCATGTATTTCTATGGGAGAGCCGAAGATACAGCTCTCGTGTTTCTTTAGCCCTCCCATTTTTTTTTATTTTTTTTTTTAGCTTGGAATTTTAGAATGTCACTGGAAGAAAGAGAGACAGTGATATCATAGGTCAGGTGCCATGCTAGCAAAACTTGGAAGGGGTGCATTTTCTTTTAGTAATGTTCTGTTATGTTAGTAAACTACTTATTTCATGTGTCCTTCTAGGGAAGATTGATTATTAAAATAAGAATTTGGAAAACCCCTTTAACTTAAAACTCCCTGTTGGGTGGGTCCACACTGCGTTTTTGTCTCCATTTCACATTTATATTCCATTTAATTTTGCTGTATATAAAAATGTCTTAAACTATGTTATTGCGTACAGCAAAAAAAAAAAAGTATAGGTTGCAATCTACTTCTTTCTATAATGTATGTTAACGGGAAACTGATTCTGATCCATTTTTATCATCCATTTACCAACCAACCTACCAAACTGGACCTTAGCTATATATTCTGTACTGAGTCATATACTGTAGAAACAAAAATAAAAAAATAAATATCTAATATAAAGTTAACTTTGTCTTTACCATTATTTTTTACTTTTTTTTTTCAGCTTTCAACTGCCATGATAATGGTGCCACCGTTCTTCAGTATGCACCAAAACAGCAGCTCTTGATCTCGGGGGGCAGGAAAGGATACATCTGTATCTTTGACATTAGACAAAGGCAACTTCTCCATACCTTTCAGGCTCATGACTCGGCAGTGAAAGCTCTTGCCCTGGATACTTCTGAAGAATGCTTTGTCACTGGCTCAGCCGAGGGAAATATGAAGGTATAGTACAGAGCTGTCCTCATATGTGTCTGAATTATGTGATAATATTTCAGAAGTGAAAAATGTCTATTTTTGTCTTTTTTAATGCAGGTATGGAAGTTAACAGGCCATGGTCTACTTCATTCTTTTAAGAACGAGCATGCAAAGCAGTCCATATTTCGAAATATTGGTGCAGGTGTGATGCAGATCGAAGTAGGAGAGAAAAAGCGAATCTTCTCCTGTGGAGCAGATGGCACTCTGAAGATGAGGATGTTGCCTACTGCCTTGAGGACCCAGTCTTGCATTTTTGATATTCTCTAGACCCTTAAACTTTTAGGCCTGTCTCAACCTCCAGATGTTCCACTGATGCAAAACATGTAGGAAGATTTAGAATCTGAGGTGTTAGATGCTGCTTAAGGAGGAGATATACAAGGTTATTCATATTATAGCCTGGTTTTTTGCTGCTGAACAAAATGGATATGCATGTCTGCCATATAGATCTGTAAAACTGAGTACTTGAAGGTTTTCCTGGTGAGCCTAGGGCACGTGTGCAAGTATCACTGAACTTTTTAGCATCATTTACACTTCTCGTTGAGATGCTATCATTTAATTTTGAGAGAGAACACCATAAATTGCTGTAATATTTATGGTTTGCAGATAAGCTATATGAGGGATGGACAAAGGACCATAAAGGGATGCAGTGATCGTTAGAGTTTACATGGTTTTAGTCATAAATGCCTGCAAGCATAAAGCCACTCCACACCGCAGGAGACATACTGGAGCCGAGTACACATACACAACCAGTAGATGGAACAAAGTCCACCAAAAAAGAAGTCATTCACTTTGTCTATTCGGTCACAGTTTTTAAATTCTTTTCTTTTTTTAACTTTTTAAACTGTTTACACATATTCCAGAAATTTGCTTCCAGACACTTGTACATTTCAGAAAGCATGTCTGTTTTCCTCAGATTTCCATTTAAAATGAAGGTAATGTATGTGTTTACAGTCACTTTAAGATACAACAACCAAGACAACTAGTAATGACATTTACCTAAATTCATTTGTAGCTGTCTAGGGCCGGAAGATCTTTATTGTCCCTGCTTGGGTATCTTTTATTATTTTGTATTGTTTTATTTATTTTTTGTTATGAAACAATGTAATTTGCACATAACTTAACTGCTGTATTTACCATGTATGTTACTTTTATCATTACCACTTGTCTGTATGAAAAATTGGCTTTAAGTCATTCTCATTCATGGAAACCTATATGTAGGTCGTAGTGAACGTGACCATAGTTCTCTGCATTCATGCTTAGTCTTTATTTTTTTACGCACATAAATGATTCCACTCTGCTGGATGCCCATCTATCTGACAGCCAGCAGGACCCAACAGGATCTTGTGAGCGCTGCCCTGATAGATTTCACAGCACCACATTTTATAATGAATGTCAGGCTTCCTGTGGCCAGATGAATAGTGAATAGTGGAAAGCGATAGAAACTAAATTATTACACAGCATATGTATAACTATGCAGAGTTGAATATTGTTGGCTTGTAAAATACTCAGCAGTGTTGTCTTATTTTGATGTACTTTCTCTGTTGTAAACACATTGTTAATAAGCTACCCATGACTACTTACCTGTCACTCTCCAAGGTGTCCTATTATTTTAATGCAGAGTTTTGTGTGTGTTGTACTGTATAATATAATTGCATTTCATGCACCTTTCTCTTATAACTTTGCCTTCCTTGAAGAAAATGTAAAGGTATAAAAGTATGTATAGAAAGGAAAGTCATTGTTAGAGTTTACCTTTGTAACTTAAATAAACCCCTTTTATTTCATGGAAATGTAGTTGGTAATTTATTGCTTTCAATAAAGATAAAATAAATAATAATGCATTTGAACTGGGGATAATAAACATATGAACAGTTTTAAACAATCCATAATATAGATGATTTTTGCAGTCTTTTCAACATCCATCTGGCTAGGTCCCTAATAACATTTGCCTTTTACACTATTTCAGACCAAAACTTACAACCATAGAGGCAATTCTGCTTATGTATGCTTGTTGAACAGGGGCACATTTAACATATGTGTAATAACTTCTCCTCCTCCTAGAAAAACTAGCATATATGATAATAGTAACTGATTTAGGGTCGGTGTATTCTGTAGCAGTGAAGAATAGAAGTCTTCAGAGTGTCGGTTTAATGGTTAAAACTTGACAAATAAGCAGACGTGTGTCCCATGTTTTATGACCTTTAGGGCTTTCATATAAATTGTTTAGGCTTAGAAAATAAAACCTTTTTATAAAAAAATTACTTTTTTTTTTATTTTTTTTACTTCATAATGCAATTCTTAATTTTCATATAGAACAATTGATCTTCAGCCAAAAATGTTGGGCAAAGTTTTAAAGGGTGATGCAATGTATACTTCGATCTTATAAACTGATCGCATATCTGTAGGATACACTTTATGGTCTGTGGAAGCAGCAAAGAAGTGACCCGCCTTCAATTACACACTATTCATCTATGGCTACAGTACTGTGCACTGCCACATGCTATAAGCACCACTGTGCACAGTATTATAGATGGCAAGAAGAATGCAGTCGTGCTTAGTGTAATTAAAGCCTTTGGTAAGTTGCAGATAAAGCCATAGTACAATTGCAATACATTTACTCAGTATGATGTTCGCTTGTAGTACTATCAGACAGGAGAGAGCACAGAGGAGTACTATCTGACAGGAGAGCGCACAGAGGAGTACTATCAGACAGGAGAGAGCACAGAGGAGTGCTATCAGACAGGAGAGAGCACAGAGGAGTGCTATCAGACAGGAGAGAGCACAGAGGAGTCCTATCAGACAGGAGAGAGCACAGAGGAGTCCTATCATACAGGAGAGAGCAAAGAGGAGTGCTGTCAGGCAGGAGAGAGCACAGAGCAGTACTATCAGACAGGAGTACTATCAGGCAGGAGAGCACAGAGGAGTCCTGTCAGGCAGGAGAGAGCACAGAGGAGTACTGTCATATAGGAGAGCGCACAGAGTAGTACTATCAGATAGGAGAGCGCACAGAGGAGTACTATCAGACAGGAGAGAGCACAGATGATTACTATCGGACAGGAGAGAGCACAGAGAAGTACTATCTGATAGTATTCCTCTGTGCTCTCTCCTGTCTGATAGTACCCCTATGTGTGCTCTTCTGTCTGATAGCACTCCTCTGTCCTCTCTCTCCTGTCTGATAGTACTCCTCTGCGCTCTTCTATCTGATAGCACTCCTCTGTGCGCTCTCCCATATGATAGTACTCCTCTGTGCGCTCTCCCATATGATAGTACTCCTCTGTGCGCTCTCCTGTCTGATAGTACTCCTCTGTGCTCTCTCCTGCCTGACAGCACTCCTCTGTGCACTCTCCTGTCTGATAGGACTCCTCTGTGCTCTCTTCTGTCTGATAGCTCTCCTCTGTGTTCTCTTCTGTCTGATAGGACTCCTCTGTGCTCTCTCCTGTCTGATAGCATTCCTCTGTGCTCTCTCCTGTCTGATGGCACACCTCTGTGCTCTCTCCTGTCCTATCAGACAGAGGAGTGCTAGCCCACCCTCACTTACTGGACATTGTCCATGCTTGTGCTTCAGCATGACAAAGCCATGATTTTATATGCCGCGATTTCTATTAAACAGAAATAAAATTTTCTTATGAAGTATATTAGAAAGGTTAATGTTTTGCCAAGATGTATAACATATAAAAAGTTTTTGTATCAGACAGTGCCCATTTTAGCTAGTCGCTCTTAGAATAAATGGGTCAGGCAGCAAAAACCCGGCATGCCTGACCCTTCTCTCCACCAACATCATTGTCAGTAGAGAGTTGGGAGGCTACCATGTACCCTATACAGTCTTCCGAACCTGTCAGAGACTGGTTTGCCTGAGTTTAGTGTATGGGGCACATTTTAGCGTGGAAGGGTGATGAACTCTACAAGCAGACATCATAGTGAGTAAATGTATTGCAATTGTACTAAAGGACAACCAAAGTTGAAAGGAAGCAAGGTAGAGCCTCTTGCCATCAATATCACGAATAGAACGAGATTGCCAAATAAGATACTAATAAGTTCCCCGTCACACCTGGTTTAAAAATTAAATACCCAAAGCACCTTATAGAAAGACCAGGATAATCCTACCATCTATTTTATCCTTCAACTTTTTACAGCACTCCATAGTTCTATTTTAAAATGTACCCTTTCCTCAGGTAAAATAGGGCAGAAACTTCAAATGAAGGAAAAGCTGTAAGGCTGGGTTCACAAATGTCCGGCATAGTTTCCTTACGGCATGCACTGGAGGGAAACTGACTCTAGAACTGATCCCATTTATTTGAATGTGATAGTTCATAATCATCCAGCGTCTCAATTTTTGACACCGGATGGTTGGACACGCCGGACGGCATCTGACAGGGGAACGCAGCTTGTCCAGCATCCAGAAACAATGGAAGCCGGATGCTACACAACTGATGCACGTTGTCATCAATTGCGTTGAGATTTAGGCAGAGTTCACCTATGCCGGACATATGTTAACCCAGCCTTACTCTGTAATTTAAGCTCATATGTCAAGAGTAGGAAATAAGAAATCACCATTTATGTCATTGTAAAATGATAGTATGGCCAAATTTGAATGGTGAGAAATCATATTTTTCATGTTTTAATATCACATTCACTTTGATGTGTTGAGCTCAGTTGGCAACCTTTTTAATCTATAGAGGCAATGAGATATCCATTACTCTTAAAAAAAGTATGCATGTACGTCAGCCACAAATTATTTGATTTCTGGGGATAAAGAAGAACTTTGTTGAATTACTAAGCTGCTACTTGGGCGTTAAACATTTTTCAGATAACATTTTTCAAGTGACCAACAATGACAACTATTGTGGTTTTCTTATATAAAGTTCCAAAAAATTCTTTGCATAAAGAGACTGGAATACAACAGCTCAGGCGTCTTCTGACCGTATTCGATTTGCAGAGATTTCCCACACATCAAGCTTTTGGCTCAAGCCTAATGTTATTAAAGCAAGGGCGTTCTCAATAATGAACCCCTTACTTGCTGGCACCCAGGGCACAAATGAAAGGAGGTCTTGTCCAGCGCCTTGATGATTAGAATAATGTATTTCAGATGAGCAAGTAAATTCAGTAGACAATAACACCAACATTATTCTGTTCAGTCACAGACAATTTTATATTTGTGTTGAGGGCAATGCTAGCCTGGGAAAAGGTTGACATTTTGCACTTTGAATATTTAGAGGGAACAGTCGAGAAAACAGTTTTCATTCTTCACAAATTGAATGCTTCCATTTCTGATAAGATGGAGGTGGAATTTCATCTACTCCAGACTGACACACTCCCCTGTCACAAACACTTTACATTATGCATTCTTGGGTGCCAAACTCCTACTTATGTTGGCCCTTTTCATAAAAACAACTGTAGGGTAGAAACTTAATCCATTACACTTATAGATTATGCATTAAAACTGATATCCACCCTCTAATATGCAAATCTAGATATACTATGCTACTAAAAGTATGTGAACCAAATTGTGGATTTGGACATTTTAATAATGCCCATTGCTAATATGCATAAGGGGAATCATCCAATGAAAGAGAAGTGGCCAATTAAAGAGTGAGCACCACTGAAAAAATACATACGCATCAACAAAGGACAATTAAATAAAGTAGATTATCAGAAAAAGGAAATGTACAGTTCTGTAAAGTAATAGCTGTAAAGTAAGGCTTCTTTCACACTATAAACATACTTCCGTTATGAACGCCTTTAGGAAATCGGTAGTTATATGGCTGGTACAAAATCACTAACGTCCGTTATTAATAATGGGCGATAACGGGTTAAAACGGCTATTAGAAAAATCACATAGACTATAATGGGATTTTCTAACGGCAGGTTGGTAATTTTGTACCGGACATATAACTGCCGATTTCCTAACGGGTGTTCATAATGGAAGTATTTTTATAGTGTGAAAGAAGCCTAAGAATGCTTTCAGAAATAAAAGTATCAATTTCTTTCTTCCTTTCGGTTGACAATGCAAAGTGAGTAAACAGAAAATAAATCTTAATCAAGTCAGTATTTGGTGCAATCACCCTTCAAATTAGCATCAATGACTTGACTTGCACAAAGTCAGGGATTTTGTAGGATTATAGTCAGGATAATGATTGACTAGTTATACCGATCTATAATGATCTTTTTCATATGTAGGTTAAAAAACAGTCATTATTAGAAACAACTGTGTGGTTGGCTGGGGGAGGAACAGCCAAACTCTGCTGCAACGGTGTGGTTGTGGAAGATAGTGTCAAGTCAAAGGTGTGATACACTGTAACAAGACAAACAGTAGTTATGTAAGTGGTTATAAAGCATCAGTAAGATCTCTCCCAGGCAAATATTTCAAAGCATACGAGATTCAAGATGTGCTGTTCATGCTCTTTTAAATAAGCACAAAGTAATGGGCAACATTGAAGTCTGTGGATGCAGTGGTCAGCCAGGAAAACTTGCAGTGCAGCAGATGAAAGATTCATTCTACATTTGACCATTGGCAGCAGTGAGAGAAACCTGTGGGATCTTGGTACAGTCATCTACTGTTTAGTCTTCATAGAAGAACTGCCACCAGAAAAAAATGTCAGCAGGTACTCTGGACTGATGAGTGAAAATGTTAAAATTTTTGCTGTAACAAAAGGCAGATTGTTTGCTGGAGAGCTGACCAATAATAAGTGTCTGCAGTCAACAGCATGGTGGAAGATACTTATCCATCATATTAGTTCAATAGCTCCAGCAGTCGGTGCAACCAGAATGCTTCTTTTTGCATACGTTCACTTAATGGCTTCCAAGGATACTATCGGTAGGTTCCAACGGCACATGTGGGGTGCTCAATCTTTAGTAAGACATGTAAACTCATTGTAGGAAAAATATGAAAGCAGGAGACATTTTCTTTCTGCAGTAAAACGTAAAATGATTTTCTTTCTGCAGTAAAACGCAGTGGGACCGGTCCGCTAGTGGCATCCCTCACTGGTCCCACTGCATTTTACTGCACAAAGAAAATCATTCTACATTTGAGCACATGATGTGGTGAGTGCCTCCTGCTTTTATATTTTTTACTACAATAAATGTACTTATCCATCATGCAATGCCATCAGGGAGGTGCCTGATTGGCTCCAAATCTATTCCGCTGCAGGACAACAACCCCAAGCACAATCTCAATATGTATCTGGTATTACTATCTGGGATTACATGAAGAAACAGAAGAATTTGAGTGAGCCTACATCCGCAGAAAATCTTTGGTTAGTTCCCCAAGATGTTTCTTTTTTCAAATACTATGGGCAATTGTACCTAAAATAATTGATGATGGTTTGAAGGCCAATTCACTTTGCAATTTATTAACTGATAAAAAAAAAAATACACCATTAACACTTCTATTTTTGAAAACTCTTACTTTTTCAGCATTTTTTCACAACTGCATAACATTTTTGCACAGTGCTGTAGGTCATGTGCTTGTAATTTGGAAGCACATTATTCATGGCAGCTCCATAATATGGACACAACCACCACTTATACAATATGATGTAAAGAACCCAAAAGATTGGCACAAGTTATTTGCTATACGGTTTGGGATGCATTATGCCACAATCATTTTTCTGTTAAATCCAAAAGACCAAATCTTCATATGACTCTGTAAAATAAGGAAATATGGAGGTACAAGAGGGCTCAAGAAGTTGATGGATAAAAATATTACTGCATGAGGTCTTAAATGTACTATGAAAGTGATCATTACGTTCACCATAAGACACTATCAGTACTTGCGATGATCAGGATTTTCACTCCACTGTAAAAGTTTATACCTTATGCACTAAGAACCATGACATTTACTGTAAACTACTGTGCCAGGGATGGCCTTTTAAAACATTTAAATTTTTCATATTTAATGTACAATTTGTCAGATTTTATAAAAGCATATTTAATAAAAATAACCTCTAGGGAGGTCATTGTCCAACTCCGTAGAGTCTTTTATGTGACACCTACAAGGCCACAACATTCCTCAGAAATGGTATTCACAACAAAACTGCTTAGTACTCATATCAGATGTTATTATTATAAATGCTCAGTCACAGCTTCCCCGAATCCCATGATACATATCCAATTGTCGTCACAATGACAGAGACAAGTATACCTCTCTTTTAGAATGACAGTGCCAGTTATTGTTTCACAACTCAAGTATTTTGACATTTTTACTGTCTACCCCTACACCATCCTCTACAGCAGAAAGACGCCCTAAAGAGTGATCCAGAGAACAATCCACCATTATTTCATTTCTCGTAGAGACTAACAAAGCATCATCCCAGCTGCTGGTGAAATAACACACTGACATTACACATCTGTGTACACATCTGTCTGGTCATGTATAACTGCGATAATCTACCATCTGTAAGACTTATTATCCTTTGCACTACACATTGAATACACTGGTAAAAACCCATTTGAGAACTGAGAATTGCCCTCCATCCTTAAAATTTTGACGTGTGTGGTACCTTGACTGTTATCCTATATTTGTTTTATAACACGTCTTAGGTTTGTTTATTGTATGTGAATGTTGGGCTAGAAAAACTGAAAGTTCAAAAGCTTTAATATTATGCAAAATACCAATAGAACTAAATTTGGAGGAATGTACACCAGTCATAATATTGAAACCACCTACCTAATATTGTTTAGATCCTCCTCGTGCTACCCAAACAGCTCTGACCCATTTTGGCATGGACTTTATAAGACATCTAAAGGTGTCCTACGGTATCTAACCAAAAGATTTTAGCAGTACATCCTTTAAGTCCTATAAATTGCAAAGTGGGCTGCCATGGTTTAGACTTGTTTTTGTAGCACAAACCCAAAGATGCTCAGATTGAAATTTGAAAAATTGGAGACCAAGTTAACACCTTTACTTTTTATGTTCCTCAAAGGATTATCCTGCTCTATGAAAGAAGCTACTGGCCCTTATTTACTAAGAGTGGAGTGTAGGTTTCTTTGTGGGTTTTAATTCCCTACAATTTATTTTCCATGGTATTTACTAAGCTTTCCCTACATTTTCCACTTTCCCTACACTTTGCTTTTTTTACACATGCTCTGATCTGTCTGGTTTTCCTCAGCTAAAATCCACCACATTTTCTGTGGAAACTTTAGTAAATATGTTGGGATTTTGTGAAAATGTCGGGAACACGCCCCTTTTCTGTGACCATGCCCCCTTTCCAGATGACCACGCCCCTTTTTCGGGTTTTCTTAGCAAAAGGGAGAGTTAGTTGGTTTTTTTTCAATTCAGGCGCAATTTCAGGTGCAAATTCAGGCGCAGACAGAATTTCAGGCCGAAACTGGAGCACAACCCGACAAAACATGTCGGGTTTGCAATAGTAAATGAAGGCCACTGTCTTTAAGGAATAGCGCTGCCATGAGGGTGTGTACTTGGTTCGCAGCAATGTTAAAGAGCATAGTGCGTGTCAAAGTAGCATCAACATGAATTCCACGGAGCGGTGCACCTCCACAAACTCCCCACGCTTATAATGTGCGATCACAGCGGTCTCAGGACTGAGACTCAATGTGATCAAAGCTTTTGACATGTCAAGTCATTTTTTTAAATTGGCACTGTCAGATTCAAAAACGTTTTATATGTTGTACATCTTGGTAAAACATTTACCTTTTGTAATATACTTCATTAGAAAAATGTATTTACTTTTTATAGAAATTATGGCTTATTAAAAAATACACAATACCAGCCAGATCACAATCCTGTCTGGCTGCAGCATTATCTTTGTCCAAGCTGAAGCATGATTTCTGGACAAAGTCCAGTAAGTAAGGGAGGGACTAGTACTCCTCTGTGCTCACTCCTGTCCTATCAGACTGCAGCTTGAAAACAGAGAGGAGGGGGTTGCAGAGCAGCCTGCAGTATGAAGAGTTGGATGAAGAGACCCAGCACAACACAGCAGACAAAGGGAGGAAGAGGAGTCATGCAGAGTGAGAACACACCACCTCCAGAGCACAGGATGACAAACAAAATGAGCAAGAGGTAGGTATTTGTGAGAGAAATATATGTGCTAGACACATAAAAATTATATGTACAGGATAAGGTACTGAGTAACAAAACATTTGTATCTGGCATATGAGCGTGACATTTTAAAGTGGATGATATGTTAACAAGAGGATAGGTGATCAGGGGTGTGGAAATTTAAAAAGTAACTACTTGTTCAAGGGGCTAAAGCGGAGCACAATCTACTTGTCCCTCAAGAAAATTCACTTGTCCTGGTAGATCAAATCATTTCAACCAAAATAGTCTATAAATAAGGTCTTTATTAGTTTCTGCACTTTCGTTTTTTCCTCCTTGCCCTGTAACAGCCATAACTCTTATTTTTCCATCTACAGACCCATATGAGGCTTGTTTTTGCGGGGCCAAGAATACTTTTTAATGACAACTTTCATTTTTCCATAGCTTATGTTCTGAAACAAAAAAAAATTATTTGTGAGGTGAAATTGAAAAAAATGCAAATTTGGGGTTTTTCTTTTTTTCGCCATTCACCTTGTTTCTGCTATCACGCCCCCTCCCGTAGGCTTGCATTGAGGGGCGGAGCGTGACGTCACACGCCGGCGCAGGTGTGACATCACACGCCGCCCGCCCTGTAGTCGCTGGTAATCAGTCCCGGAGCGAACACGCTCCGGGGACTGATTACAAATGGGGTGCCGCGTACATGATCCTGGGTCCCCAGCGGCGGGACTCCCGCGATCAGGCATCTTATCCCCTATCCTTTGGATAGGGGATAAGATGTTTAAGCACCGGAGAACCCCTTTAAGTTTATATGTTCAAGTTGGTAGGTACAAATGTAATCTGAATTATAAGGTCTCTTTTAGAGTTACCTACAGTGTGTTGTGTTTTATTGATGTAACCTTCTAAGGCGTACTTTTCCAACCAATGTGTCTCATGAGTGACATGTGTTGACCCCTGCACAAAGCTGAGGCTGACACGCCCCCTCCATACATCTCTATGAGAGAGATGGAGATAGCCGAACGCTGTATTTCCGGCTCTCCCATTGAGTTACATGTAGGGGGCGTGTGGCCCATATCTTCGTGCCATGGTCGACACTCCTCCATTCATGAGGAAAGTCATAAAAAAATGTTACCGATAAAAACTTCAGATCACAGTGCAAAAAATGAGCCCTCATCCCTGTTTACGGAAAAATAAAAAAGTTATAGGGGTCAGAATAATACAATTTTAAACATACAAATTTTGGTGCATGTAATTAGAATTTTTTTTAAGTAGTAAAATAAAACAAAACCTATATGAATTGGGTATCCTTGTTACGGTATGGGCATATATGATGAAGATATGGTGTCATTTTTACTAAAACTTGCACTGTGTAGAATCAGAAGCCCCCAAAAGCTACAAAATGGCGGGGTTTTTTCAGATATATTTTTTTCTGGTTTCGTCATAGATCATGTGGTGAAATGATTGATGGTATTACAAAGCAAAATTGGTGGCACAAAAAACAAGCCCTCATATAGGTCTGTAGGGGGAAAATGTAAAGTGTTTTTAGAAAGTGAGGAGGAAAAAATGAAAGTGCAAAAAAAGAAAAGTCATCCTACATATGAACAGTTTCACCTTTTCATGTTGTTGTTGGTTTACTTCTATTTGACATTGTGGTAGCTTTCCCTGTGTTTGTTCTGACACTAAAGAAGCAGAATTCAATAGATCTTGTTGCTAGGTGAATGATGACCTGGATTTTAGTTGGCCTGGAATACAAGAATTAGAGAGAAAACGAGGAGACGGACATGTTTGCTGCTGTTTCTCATCAATAAAGATATTATGCTATTGAAGCTATCGGTGTACCAAGCTACCACAATTAACAGAAGCAGTCAGTCAATAGAACGTAGAGAGAAGTTATCCAAATGGTGCTGAAATATATTTATTTCTCAGCGGTCACATTCAAATTGTGAAAATTGTGACTATTTTCTTTAAATAACTGAAAATTCTAATTAAGAAATTATATAATTATGAAATTAGAAAGACTTGCTTAGTTCCAGAAACAGTCCTACTCATGACAGTGGGCTGTGTCTGGTTTTGCAGCTTAGATCTATTCACTGGGCAATAAAAGAAGGAAGCACATTTTTCTAATTTTATTCAACTTCTTTAGGCTAGGTTTTCACTTTTTTATGTTTTTGCAAAAACACCCAAATTTAGAAAAGCATGGTCAACAGATGTTAGTTGAAAGTCAATAGGGAATTGCAAAACGCAATACCCACTTGGCGTTTTTCTGTTTGGAGTTTTTTCACTCCTTTTTGGTGTTTTCGGCATTATTGGCCTCAGTGGCAGTTAAAAAAAAAACAGCTGTTTTTAAAAACTACAGCATTTTTTCACTGATGATTTCAATCTTGGCTCTTTTTCTCCCATAGAAGTCCATGGAAGAGAAAAAAACACCATAAAAAAAAAATATATATATATATATGGGTTCTGCATTTGTGTTTTTTCTGGCATTTTTCACTGGGTTTCTGAGATGGAGACATGAAGTCATGGCACACCCCTTTGTGACGTCACTTCTCTGTCTCAGAAACCAAGTGTTTCCAAGACTGGAGCAGCATCCAGCACAAAATGCCGAGTGTTGCATAGAGATCCCAGCGATGGGCCCTCCGCGATCAGACATCTTGTCACCTATCCTTTGAATAGGTGGGGAAAAAAAAATAGTGTTAAAAGAAAAAGTGAATTAACCCCTTACTAATAAGTTTGAACCCCCCATTTTCCCATTAAATAATGTAATCAAAAATAATCATATGTGGTAACGCCGCCTATGTAAATGTCTGAACTATTAAAATATAAGGTTAAATAAACAGCACGGTCGATGGGGTAAACATAAAAAAATACCAAAGTCCAAAATTGTGCTATTTTGGTCACTTCATATACCATAAAAATTAATAAAAAGCTATCAAAAAATTCCATCAAAACAAAAATGGTACCAATAAAAACTACAGACCATGGCACAAAAAAATGAGTCCTGATTTACCCCCATATGCGGAAAAATAAAATAAAAAGTTATAGGGGTTAGAAGATGAAATTTTTTAACATAATTTTGGTGCATGTTGTTATTAAATATAATCATAGTTAAATATAATAAAACCTACATCAATTGGGTATCCTTGTAACTATATGGACCTACAGAATAAAGTAAAAGTGTCATATTTACCGAAAAGATCACTGCGTAGAAGCCCCCAAAAGTTACAAATGGTGGTGTTTTTTTCTACCCCCACAAGTATTTTTTTTTCTAATTTCACTGTACATTTTGTGGGGAAATGATTGATGTCATTACAAAGTAAAATTTGTGGCGCAAAAAACAAGCCCTTATATGGGTCTGTAGGTACAAAATTGAAAGGGGAGGAGGAAAAAACGAAAGTGGAAAAACGAAAATTGAATGAGTCATCAAGGTCAAAATGAGTCCTTAAGGGGTTAAACAGGAAAGGGTGGACACAGGAATAAGAAAAACAGCCAAAAGAGGAAAAAAGAAAATCTTCCCCACACAGGTAGAGTAAGTGCCAGAAAAAAACACAAAAAAATGCAGGAAAATGCAATGGCAGGTTTTCAGTTTTTTTTTTTCCCTCTTTGGGTTTATTTTGTCCAAACAAATTGCAGGCAAAAAAAAAAAGTGGAAACCTAGCCTTAAGATACAAGTGTGTAATCGCCTATCTCATTCAGATAATATTCATTAGTTTTGTGGTTTTCTTCATAGACAACGATATCCAAGTGAAACCAAGTACACAACTGGTAAGTCCATTATAACAGTCAGATGTATAGAATGCAGATACATTCTTCTTTCATTAAACAGTGTTTTTGGTCACCTTACTGTAATTTTATATGGAATGCAACTCCAAAACATGTTCTTAATTATTGTATTCATTTTATCTAAAATAATTCACGTAACTTGGCACTTTGTAGGTGTTGGTCTGTGAAATTGTACTGCAGGCTAAGGTTATAATTTAACATTTGTATAATACACCCAACATTTTTGTTTATTTCCTATAAAAACGCTGGAAAATTGTTATTGCATTATTTTTTCATTAATCTACTTTCTGCTAAAATAAAGATAATTGAAATAATTATTTTGTCCTTATATAAAATCTTTTTGCAAAGCCTTAAAAATGTCCTATTATCTGCTGGTTCAAGTGTCTGCTGTGCGTCTGTTTTTTTGGTTTGTTTATTTCACTAGAGAACAGCATGTTCCCTTGGCTGACTGGATCACACGTGTCACAGACAAAGGAAGTCAGTAAGTTCATAATGAAAAGACACTGTATGAAACATCAGTCATCAGACAAGACTTTATTGACATAGATCAGGCTGAGCTGCCCCGGTACAGGAAACCTTACAAACTTCTATTAGTTTTAATATTCCAAAGAGCAGGCATAGTAGAAAGGCATATAATGAAAGGAAATGCTATTAAAAGAAATGTGCTTTTTTTATGATGCCCTAGGGCAAAAAAGTTAATAATAATGGATTGTTGCTTTCCATAACGCTGATATGATTTAACTTTCTGCCACCAGTTGATTTAAAAGAAAAAATGTTTTCACCGGAGTACCCCTTTAACCCATAGTGGCCATAGGAATTGTACTATGTAATGAAACATAGTACAATTTATTAAAGTATGCTGCAAAACTGAAGAAAAAGGGAGGGCTTGTGGTTATCAAACTGAGATGTTATCTTGATTCTTCAGGTTGGTATGATTACAAGGATACCCAATTTGTATCATTATGTAGTTTTTACTGGTACCATTTATTGGTATCATTGATTGTACTTACTGAGCACTTTATATTCTATTTTATACTGGGTTGTGATGCCATCTAAAAACACAATTCTAGCGTTTGTTTTTTTTTGTTTTGTTTTTGATGCTATCCACCATGCGGGATAAAGTTTGGAAAATTCCGTATGCAAAGCGACAATCTGCACCACTGATCCACCAATGATAATTTTAACAGTAGCATCTGAATATAGTATTCATTAGTGCTACATTCCAGTTATTATCCACAGCCCATAACTACTAAAACCAGATGGGGGCCACTGTATATGGCACAGGCTTGATTCAGGAGCCCATGCCTTATGTCCTTAATGGCCCCATGACATATTAAAAACTAATTTATAATTTTACCTAAAGATACAATAAGTTATTGAAAACACTGCTCAAAAAAATAAAGGGAACACTTAAACAACACAATGTGACTCCAAGTCAATCACACTTCTGTGAAATCACACTGTCCACTCAGGAAGCAACACTGATTGACAATCAATTTCACATGCTGTTGTGCAAAAGGGACAGACAACAGGTGTAAATTATAGGCAATTAGCAAGACACCCCCAATAAACGAGTGGTTCTGCAGCTGGTGACGACAGACCACTTCTCAGTTCCTATGCTTCCTGGCTGATTTTTTGGTCACTTTTTAATGCTGGCGGTGTTTTCACTCTAGTGGTAGCATGAGACGGAGTCTACAACCCACAAAAGTGGGTCAGATAGTGCAGCTCATCCAGTATGGCACATCAATGCGAGCTGTGGCAAGAAGGTTTGCTGTGTCTGTCAGTGTAGTGTCCAGAGCATGGAGGCGCTACCAGGAGACAGGCCAGTACATCAGGAGACATGGAGGAGGCTGTAGGAGGGCAACAACCCAGCAGCAGGACCGCTACCTCCACCTTTGTGCAAGGAGGAGCAGGAGGAACACTGCCAGAGCCCTGCCAAATGACCTTCAGCAGCCCACAAATGTGCATATATCCACTCAAATGAGTCAGAAACAGACTCCATGAGGGTGGTATGAGAGCCCAACATCCACAGGTGGGGGTTGTGCTTACAGCCCATCACCGTGCAGGACATTTGGCATTTGCCAGAGAACACTAATGTCAGGATCCGGACTGGTATGCAGCGAGGACACTGGTGGTGGATCCTCTGTGTCAGTGAGGGATTGGCGTGGACCGTATCGGTGGACCGGTTCTAAGTTGCTACTGGTTTTCACCAGAGCCCGCCGCAAAGCGGGATGGTCTTGCTGCGGCGGTAGCAACCAGGTCGTGTCCAGCGGTTACGGCTCAACCTCACTGACTGCTGAGACAGGCGTGGTACAGGAGGACTAGACAGAGGCGAGGTCAAACGTAGCAGAAGGTCAGGGCAGGGGGCAAGGTTCGTAGTCAAGGGCAACGGCAGAAGGTCTGGAAACACTGGTAATGGACACACACAATAACGCTTTCACTAGGCACAAGGCAACAAGATCCGGCCAGGACAGGAAGGGGAAGGGGGTTATTATACTCATGGATCAGGGAAGCTAATTGACACTGATTGGGCCAGGCACCAATTAGTGGTGCACTGGCCCTTAAAATCTTAGAGAGCGGAGCCGCGCGCCAGGATGTGACAGCCAGGGAACGGGACAGATGAGTAGATTGGGATGTGACCCGCGGGTGGGCGCGTCCCGCACCGCGTATCGCATCCCCGCCGGCAGTGACAGTGCAGCGCTCCCAGTCAGCGGGTCTGACCGGGGCGCTGCAGAGAGGAGAACGCCGCGAGCGCTCTGGGGAGGAGCAGGGACCCGCAGCGCTCGGCGTAACAACCAAGATTGGCATATTTGCCACTGGTGCCCTGTGCTCTTCAGAGATGAAAGCAGGTTCACACTGAGCACATGTGACAGATGTGATAGAGTCTGGAGACACCGTGGAGAATGTTCTGCTGCCTGCAACATCCTCCAGCGTGCCTGGTTTGGCGGTGGGTCAGTAATGATGTGGGGTTGCATTTCTTTGGGGGGCCGTACAGCCCTCCATGTGCTTGCCAGAGGTAGCCTGACTGCCATTAGGTGCTGAGACGAGATCCTCAGACCCATTGTGAAAGTTGGCGGATGCTTTAGTCCAGGTCTGGGAGGACATCTCTCAGGAGACCATCTGCCACTTCATCAGCATGCCAAGGTGTTGTAGGGTGGTCATATGGGCATGTGGAGGCCACACACACCACTGAGCCTCATTTTGACTTGTTTTAAGGACATTGGATCAGTCTGTAGTGTGGTTCTCCACTTTGATTTTGAGTGTGACTCCATATCCAGACCTCCATGGGTTGATAAATTTGATTTCCATTGATAATTTTTGTGAGATTTTGTTGTCAGCACATTCAACTATGTAAGGACAAAAGTATTTAATACGATTAGTTCATTCATTCAGATCTAGGATGTGTTATCTTAGTGTTCCCTTTATGTTTTTGAGCAGTGTATAAATTGCCTTGGGGTGCTGTAAAAATACAAAAAGACTGCATACTCACCTGCTTCATTTACCTGCCACTGCCATTCTGATGGTGCCAGGTACCTGCTGCTCTCTTCCTGCTTCCAATTACATTTCATTCTAGCAGAAAATTGACACCTAGTGCGGCCCGCACCTCCCTAGCAACTCCAATGTGACTGGGGCATACTTACGAGTGTCCTGGTGGGAAAAAAGGTGCTGTGGAGCTGTATCCAGTGCAGAGTGAGGCTACGAAGACACGGGCAGCACAGAGCTCACACGTGTTGCGCGCATGCACTAATTTTGTGACTTTTTTGTCTGAAAAATTCTATAAACCCCTTAAATGTATACATTAGAAACATTTCCAGATATGAATGCTGACAATATGGCTCAAAGATTGTGAGAAACTAACCTTATCGTGCTTAAAATCAAGTGATATTACATTTATTTTTATAACCAAAAGGCCATTCAATAATTCTTTGTTTCTATATTGACCAATAAAACATGTTAAGCGTTTTAATGAAATAACAACAAATTATAATAAACATCTTCGAAAATGGAATACAGACTGTTTAATCTCATTTTTATGACGTGGTCTATGTAAACATGTAATAATATACTATAGTCCACACAAAGTTACATAAGAAATATAAATATTTAGGCATATGGCCACTGCTGTTCCAAAACACTTCTTGGTTTCTGCTTTGCGGATGTCACGGTTAAATCATCTAGTATAAGAGTATTGTTCAGGCTTTCTGCTCCAGATTTATTTTGGGGTTTGTAAAACACATGGCCTGTTATTGTTAATTTACAATATAAAACTGGGTCAGTTGTATGGATAGTGAGATCCCTAAGGCAGAGAGGTCCTCCGCAGTAATCCAATAATTGCTCACTCCTCTTAGACATCTGTCAAATGGAATCATTTAAGATGTCTATTATTAAACCTTTATTGTCAGCGTCATAGAAATACAAGCTCCACATAGGGGCATGTAATAACAAATGAAATATATGGTAATTATTAACTTTATTGGCTTATAAAACCATAGCATTTTATTAGGCATACACACAAGGACAAGCAGGGCTAGACAATTAAACAAATAGAATAGGTTTAGGAAGAGGAGTATTTACAGCTCGTACTGCCCCAGGCACTTGCACTGCATACCCCCATTTGGGTGATTCCATAAGCGTTAGATGTTTGTCATGCAGAGATGTTCAAATAAGTGTCCAAAACTGTATGCGGTACATGTGGATTTTGTTGCAGATTCAGTCTGGACTGTTCTGACCAATGTGAATTCAACCAAGGGGGGAAATATTTTTTGGTACAATATTACATTAAAACTATTCATCTCCTACTTCTGAAGCACACTTGAAGAAAATAAGGTGGCCAAATTGGGGGCTCTTCTTGTGGAAAAGTTAAACCCCTCTTTAAGAACCTCATTCAAATAAGGAAGATGGGTAGATATTTGCTAACAATGTTACAAATTATGCTCCGCACTGAACATAGTGACAAAAGAAATGCTACCACTCTGATTCTGTTTGTTATTCTGGTCCATTCTCCCTGTGGTCCTAATGGTCCTGGCAGGGAACACGATTTTAAGGGCTGACTCATGTCACCCCCGACACACTATTGTAGGGGTGCCAGTTGGTGAGTTAGTGTGCGCCAAAAGAAATTTTCTCAGAGGAGCAGGGGTGGACTGACAACTCATGGGGCCCCCGGGCAATTGAGGATCATAGGGCCCCCATACGTGTCGGCATCAGGCAGCTCAGCATTATCAACCAATGAGAAGGCTGATACTGGGGGATGTCCAGCATTAACCCTTTAAATGCTGCAAGTAAGAGTTGATTGTGACATCTAAAATGGGAAAAACCAAATCTAAAATGGCTAGATAGGTGGGTTGATTGTGACCACCGCCACAAAATCACAGGGTCCCGATCAGCTGAGAGGAAGGCAGGAGTACCTTTACCTGCCTCCTCGCCGTCCAATCCATGCTTCAATAATGCAGGCAGCAAAAATGGCAAAAGTCCAGAATTGCTGATTTTTGGTCACTTCATATAGCAGAAATAAAAAAAAAAGTGATCAAAACAAAAATGGTACCAATAAAAATTACGGTTAGCGACGCATAAAATTAGCCCTCATACATGGAAAAATAAGTGCTATAGGGGGTCAGAAGAATATGATTTTAAGCATACTCATTTTCGTACAAAAAGTTTTTTTTTTTAAGTAGTAAAATAAAATAAAACCTATATTAATTGGGTATCAATGTAATTGTATGGACCTACAGAATAAAGATAATGTGTCATTTATATTGCAAAGTGCACTGCGTAGAAACAGAAGCCCCCAAAATTTGCAAAATGGCGTTATACACACACACACACACACACACACACACACACACACACTTAAACATAACCCCCCTCCAATGCAGAGTTAAAGGGGTTAGCCAACTGTTAATGTCTTTATTTAACCCTTTCCCCTATCCACTCCTAAGGTGCTCAACAGGGTACTAGAGCAGTGTTTTCCAAAAGGTGTGCCACCAGCTGTTTCAAAACTACAACTCCCAGCGTGCTGTCCAGACATGCTAGGAGGTGTAGTTTTGCAACAGTTGGAAGCACACTGTTTGGAAAACACTGTAAAAGAGCCTTCATGTATCCCTCACATGTGTTGTGTATAAATCGCCCCCTGATGAAGCCCATACACGAAACGTACGTTCGGGTGTAGGTGCACTGGTCTCCATCCATTTTGGGTACTTGCATTGTGAATTTCACATTTCCCTTCATTTCAAGTGCTCATTTAGCCTTATTTCTATATGCTGCTTGCTTTGGGAATGTGCAATATGATTTACTATAAAGTATATCTGTATAATTCCGCACTTTAATAGTACCTCATTTTGGATGCCTGCACCTTCCTCTCTGTATTGTGTCATCTCTGTATGCCTATATCCTCAGTTTTTAAGAGTCTACAGTGTACAGAGCCCTGCTTGTCCCCAGTGTACAGAGCCCTGCTTGTCCTCAGTGTACAGAGCCCTGCTTGTCCTCAGTGTACCGAGCCCTGCTTGTCCCTAGTGTACAGAGCCCTGCTTGTCCCTAGTGTACAGAGCCCCGCTTGTCCTCAGTGCACAGAGCCCTGCTTGTCCTCAGTGCACAGAGCCCTGCTTGTCCTCAGTGTACAGAGCCCTGCTTGTCCTCAGTGCTCAGAGCCCTGCTTGTCCTCAGTGTAAAGAGCCCTGCTTGTCCTCACTGCACAGAGCACTGCTTGTCCTCAGTGTACAGAGTCCTGCTTGTCCTCAGTGTACAGAGCCCTGCTTGTCCTCAGTGTACAGAGCCCTGCTTGTCCTCGGTGTACAGAGCCCTGCTTGTCCTCAGTGTACAGAACCCTGCTTGTCCTCACTGTACAGAGCCCTGCTTGTCCTCAGTGTACAGAGCCCTGCCCTCACTTTCTGTATTTGGCCTCCTCACACACAGGCAGCAGCTGAAGGGCAGGCATTTTTTCAATATACACATGTTATTAAGCAATGTATGTTACAAATATACATATAATGGTATTTTCTACATTATATAAAAAGTTTTTGCTAATGAAAGGTACACTTTAAATAAATTATTCCAGAGGTGTCCATTTACCTTGTCTCATCTGGTACATAAACAATGGACTCTCGTTAACAAACAGATTTTTGCAAGGCTCTGTTTGTTACAAGTACTTAGGCTGTATTTCCACTTGGCAGTTTTTAAGCCAATGCCAGAAGTGTATTCAGAAGGAATTGTAAATATAAAGCAAGGATTTATATTTATTCTTCCTCATGGATCAACTTCTTGCATTGGTTCCAAAACTGCAGTGACAGTATAAAAAAAAAAAAAAAAACTGCCAACTAGAAACACAGTGTCATGCACCTGAATGTGGGGGCGGTCTGGAACAGGATGTGGATCCTCTACCTGTGTGGCTGATGACTCGGACCGTATCAGGGAGCGAAGTCTAAGGTGCCGCTGGTCTTCACCAGAGCCCGCTGCAAGGGCGAATGGGCTTGCTGCGGCAAGCGACACCCAGGTCACTACCCCCGACACGGCTCGACCACACAGGTAACTGGGCAAGGCGAGGTACAGAAGGATGAGGCTGTAGCTGAAGGTCAAGACAGGCGGCAAAGGTTCGTAGTCAAAAAACGTAGCAGGAAGGTCTGGGTACACGGGTATGGCAACAGGCAATAGGGAATGCTTTCTCTCAGGCAAAAGGCACTGAAGATCCGGCAGGGGGATGTGGGAGGTGCAGGATCTTATAATGTGGTGACAGGTGCAAGACTAATGATGGGCACACTGGCCCTTTAAATTTCAGAGCTCCGCCGTGCACGCCCTTGGAGACAGGGACAAGCGCAGCGGAGCTGAGTTACAGAGGCAGCAGTGCGGGGTAAGTGACAGGCTGGGATTCACATGCGGGCGCGTCCCGCGATGCGAATCCCAGCCCCGCCGACAGACGGGAACCCCACGACACTGCACTCACGGCCGGAGAGCAGCGGCCGGAGCACAGCGTGTGACAGTACCCCCCCCCCCCCCTTTTGTCTCCCCCTCTTCTTACGGCTCAGAAACCTTTTAAGAAGATCTCGGTCCAGAATATTGTCCTGAGGCTCCTAAGACCTCTCTTCAGGACCGGGCCTGTCGAGGGTTAAGACGACGAGCAGTTTGTAGATATAGCAAGTTCTTGTGGTCAGTATAAATGGTAAGTGGATGTACAGAGCCCTCCAAGAGATGGCGCCATTCTTCCAAGGCCAACTTAATAGCCAAGAGTTCACAATCTCCAACTGTCTAGTTTCTCTCCGCAGGTGAGAAGGTTTTAGAGAAGAAACTGCAGGTTACAGTTTTTCCTTTGGATGATTTTTGTGTCAAAATAGCACCTGCACTGACAGAAGATGCATCCACTTCCAAAATAAATGGCTTGACTGGATCTGGTCTCGACAACACAGGAGCAGAAGCAAAGGCAGATTTTAACTGTTTAAAGGCTTCCTCGGCCTCTGGAGTCCTGATCTTTGGATTAGCAGTCTTTTTTGTAAGAGAGACGATGGGGGCAACCAAGGTGGAATAATGCGGAATAAATTGCCGATAGTAATTGGTAAAGCCGAGGAAGCACTGAATCGCTTTCGAGCCAGAAGGTCGCGGCCAATCCAGTACTGACAATATACCCCCGAAACAGAATGCTGGTCTTCTCAAAATTACACTTTTAAAGTTTTGCATAGCCATGATTGTCTCGGAGGCGCTGTAAGACTTGGCGGAGGTGAGAGCGATGAGTATGGAGGTCAGGCGAGTAGATGAGAATGTCATCTAGGTAGACAACTACACAGGAGTACAGGAGATCACGAAAAATGTCATTGACAAACTCCTGGAAGACCGCCAGGGTATTACAGAGTCCAAAAGGCATCACCAGATATTCAAAATGTCCGTCACGAGTATTAAATGCAGTCTTCCATTCGTCCCCTTCTCGTATATGGATCAAATTAAAGGCCCCGCGAAGATCTAACTTAGAAAAGATTTTGGCCCCTCACAGATGATCAAACAACTCAGTGATCAAAAGAAGTGGGTATCGGTTCTTTACAGGGATTTTATTCAGGCCATTGTAGTTGATGCAAGGTTGTAGAGACCTGTCTTTCTTTTCTACGAAGAAGAAATCAGCACCGGCAGGGGAGGAGGACTTAGTGGTGAATCCCTTCTGTAGGTTTTCCTGGATATATTTAGACATGGCCTGAGTTTCAGGAACAGATATATAGTAGATTCTGCCCCTCAGAGGTGTGGTGCTGGGTAGTAGGTCTATGGGACAATCGTAGGGGCGATGTGGAGGTAACACTTCGGCTTGCTTTTCACTGAAGACATCAGCATAATCCTGAAGAAAGGAAGGCAAACCGTGCAGTCGACGAGATGATGGTTCCAACTTTGTCACCCATACGTGAATGCAATGATTGTTGCAGTGCGGACCCCAGCGAAGGACTTCTCTGGTTTTCCAATCCAGCTGTGGGGCATGGAGCTGCAACCAAGGCAGACCTAGCAAGAAAGGAGAAGTACAGTGTGGAAGCAAGTAGAAGGACAAGTTCTCTCTATGTGAGACTCAGACCTGAATCAACAGGGGGTTCTGTGTGGTAAAGCACGGTACAGTCCAGTTTTTCTCCATTGACCTTGGAGAAAACGTAGAACTGGCAGAAGATACTTGTGCACTAGAGAGGCATCATTGAAGTTACCAGCGGAGCCAGAGTCCAGGAAGACCAAAATTGAGAGGTTCACTTTAGAAGGAAGAAGAAGCTGAACCGTCATATTTAAGGGTGGAGAAGAGGAATTCACACCTAGGGAGGCCTCTCCAACAAACCCTAGGTGCGAGCGTTTCCCTGTGGCTGTGAACATACAGGACAATCTTTGAGGAAATGATGAGCACTGGCGCAGTAGAGACACAGATTCTCAGCTTGTCGGCGAGTTCTTTCCTGCAGAGTCAGGCGAGACCGATCCCCCTGCATAGCCTCCACTGCGGGAGGCAAAGTAGAAGGTTGCAGTGGTTGCTGGAAGACTGGTGCCAAGCGAGGAAAGCGCCGAGGTCGTGTTGATTCTCTTTCTTGACGTTGCTCCTCATGTCTCTCAGAGAAACGGATATCAATCCGGGATGCCAATTATATCAGTTCATTCAGATTAGATGGCAATTGCCGGGAAGCGAGGACAACCTTTATTTGGCTTGATAATCCTCTCTGGAAAGTAGCACAGAGAGCTTCATTATTCCAAGACATGGTTACTCACCTACACCTTAGGTGTTGAGTAAAATTGTAGTAAAAGAAAAAAAAAAAACATAAACCTCTATTTTTTACATGGCCTATATTTGACTGTCTGTGCAAATCTTACCTTTTCCGCATGATAATCTGAATTAGGACCTAAGATATAGGAGTTTGGTCCAACAAATCTGTTCCTGGTATTGTCTCTAATGATGTGACCGTATGTTTCCACCTGTTCAACTGTGACCACACATGTATAAAATGAACCATTTTTCCATTGCTACACACTTCTACGGAGGAAAAGGTCATATATATCTAAAAGTACCCTGAAACGCGTCTAGTTTTTCATATTAACGCACCACTGCCGCATAAGATACTCACCTATGCGATCCAGCAGTCCGGAATTCACCGATAACAACAGCAGCACCAGCCTCCACCTATCCAGCCCACTGTCTCTGACGTCAGACGCCAAGAAACTCCACGAGGTCTGGACATCGGGGATCCGTAAGCTGTCTTTCTAAAACATCTTGCGGCATCCTTCGGATCTGTGGCAGACAGACCAGCCGTATCAGCGCACGCCATCGCTCACTTTACAGCTCACACAGACCTCGGCTTGGACAAGTGCTTCCCAGCACCTGCACTCCATTGGAGCAAGTAAATACTACAACTACAGTGTGGCTGGTAAATATAAATCCATTCTTCTAGGTGATTCATTAATGGACTCGGCACTAAATGCCCAGGCTGCTATATTGCGGACTATTAAACTGTAACTGCTATTCCGAAGTATTGAATGCCGGATTAATGAACTAAGCAGAATTCTTTGCAGTGATGTGGTTTTTAATATTGTATTATTTTGTTATATTTGTTACATATTCTTCACCTAGCCACAAGGACCCTATGAGAGGAGGTGCAACATAATCTTAATATATGTTACTATGTTACTATGACATGTCTGCACTGATCACGTCAAAGCTGAATTGGCAATGTGCTTTGCCAAAAATCACCAAAAAAACGAAAACAGCTTGGTAATAAAATCATATAACTGTCTGAAGGCTAGCATGCAGTACAGAGCCCTGTGTGTTTCCTTATGTGTAGCATGCAGTATAGAGTCCTGTGTGTTTCCTTATGTGTAGCATGCAGTACAGAGCCCTGTGTGTTTCCTTATGTGTAGCATGCAGTACAGAGCCCTGTGTGTTTCCTTATGTGTAGCATGCAGTACAGAGCCCTGTGTGTTTCCTTATGTGTAGCATGCAGTACAGAGCCCTGTGTGTTTCCTTATGTGTAGCATGCAGTACAGAGCCCTGTGTGTTTCCTTATGTGTAGCATGCAGTACAGAGCCCTGTGTGTTTCCTTATGTGTAGCATGCAGTACAGAGCCCTGTGTGTTTCCTTATGTGTAGCATGCAGTACAGAGCCCTGTGTGTTTCCTTATGTGCAGCATGCAGTACAGAGCCCTGTGTGTTTCCTTATGTGTAGCATGCAGTACAGAGTCCTGTGTGTTTCCTTATGTGTAGCATGCAGTACAGAGACCTGTGTGTTTCCTTATGTGTAGCATGCAGTACAGAGCCCTGTGTGTTTCCTTATGTGTAGCATGCAGTAAAGAGCCCTGTGTGTTTCCTTATGTGTAGCATGCAGTACAGAGCCCTGTGTGTTTCCTTATGTGTAGCATGCAGTACAGAGCCCTGTGTGCTTCCTTATGTGTAGCATGCAGTACAGAGCCCTGTGTGTTTCCTTATATGTAGCATGCAGTACAGAGCCCTGTGTGTGTTTCCTTATGTGTAGCATGCAGTACAGAGTCCTGTGTGTTTCCTTATGTGTAGCATGCAGTACAGAGCCCTGTGCGTTTCCTTATGTGTAGCATGCAGTACAGAGCCCTGTGTGTTTCCTTATGTGTAGCATGCAGTACAGAGCCCTGTGTGTTTCCTTATGTGTAGCACGCACTACAGAGTCCTGTGCGTTTCCTTATGTGTAGCATGCAGTACAGAGCCCTGTGCGTTTTCTTATGTGTAGCATGCAGTACAGAGCCCTGTGTGTTTCCTTATGTGTAGCATGCAGTACAGAGCCCTGTGTGTTTCCTTATGTGTAGCATGCAGTACAGAGCCCCGTGTGTTTCCTTATGTGTAGCATGCACTACTGAGTCGTGTGTTTCCCTATGTGTAGCATGCAGTACAGAGCCCTGTGCGTTTACTTATGTGTAGCATGCAGTACAGAGCCCTGTGTGTTTCCTTATGTGTAGCATGCACTACAAAGTGCTGTGTGTTTCCTTATGTGTAGCATGCAGTACAGAGCCCTGTGTGTTTCCTTATGTGTAGCATGCAGAACAGAGCCCTGTGTGTTTCCTTATGTGTAGCATGCAGTACAGAGCCCTGTGTGTTTCCTTATGTGTAACATGCAGTACAGAGCCCTGTGTGTTTCCTTATGTGCAGCATGCAGTACAGAGCCCTGTGTGTTTCCTTATGTGTAGCATGCAGTACAGAGCCCTGTGTGTTTCCTTATGTGTAGCATGCAGTACAGAGCCCTGTGTGTTTCCTTATGTGTAGCATGCAGTACAGAGCCCTGTGCGTTTCCTTATGTGTAGCATGCAGTACAGAGCCCTGTGTGTTTCCTTATATGTAGCATGCAGTACAGAGCCCCGTGTGTTTCCTTATGTGTAGCATGCAGTACAGAGTCCTGTGTGTTTCCTTATGTGTAGCATGCAGTACAGAGCCCTGTGTGTTTCCTTATGTGTAGCATGCAGTACAGAGACCTGTGTGTTTCCTTATGTGTAGCATGCAGTACAGAGCCCTGTGTGTTTCCTTATGTGTAGCATGCAGTACAGAGCCCTGTGTGTTTCCTTATGTGTAGCATGCAGTACAGAGCCCTGTGTGTTTCCTTATGTGTAGCATGCAGTACAGAGCCCTGTGTGTTTCCTCGTGTGTAGCATGCAGTACAGAGCCCTGTGTGTTTCTTTATGTATAGCATGCAGTACAGAGCCCTGTGTGTTTCCTTATGTGTAGCATGCAGTACAGAGCCCTGTGTGTTTCCTTATGTGTAGCATGCAGTACAGAGCCCTGTGTATTTCCTTATGTGTAGCATGCAGTAGAGTCCTGTGTGTTTCCTTATGTGTAGCATGCAGTACAGAGCCCTGTGTGTTTCCTTATGTGTAGCATGCAGTACAGAGCCCTGTGTGTTTCCTTATGTGTAGCATGCAGTACCGAGCCCTGTGTGTTTCCTTATGTGTAGCATGTAGTACAGAGCCCTGTGTGTTTCCTTATGTGTAGCATGCAGTACGGAGCCCTGTTTGTTTCCTTATGTGTAGCATGCAGTACAGAGCCATGTGTGCAGATGTCTAGCATACAGTGCATGTGACTAGCCATATGGTGGTGACATCTTCAAGGTCCTTCAGCAATAAAATCTGAATTGCCGAATGGAGAGTCAATGCATACGGTTTTCAATACAGTTCCATACAGTTTTTACATTGAAAACATATACGAGAACTGTATTGCAAAAACGTGGTGTGAAAGCACCCTGACACAGCTTTCCCTGATTTCTCCTCTCTCTGCCTCCTGTGTGCCATCGGGGCTTGAGAGCAATGGCCACACATGAAGAGAAGCATGGGGATAAGGAGTTAAGAGAGGCAGACTCCACTGTGTCAGACAGCAGTTGTCAACTTTAGTGTGGTATTGAGGGCACTGGTCACAACTGCAACCCCGGGGTTTTGAGTACAAGAGAGCTGGGACCCTTGAGAGCAAGGTCTGTGGTAGAAGGAATAGAGCTCTGAGTGTAAAGCCTGAGTTAAAAAGCACAAAGAATCTGAAGAATATGGCCTACGTTGAGATATTTCTCCAGTATTTGGGGGAAGGGTAATTAGCAGTTGAAGCCTGTGTGAAGTAATACAGTCCTAAGCAGTGGCTTCTGTGAACTAAGCAGAAGCCTAAGGGTTATAGAAGTGATAGGGTTTTTTTTTGTTTTTTTAATCAAGTGTTGCCATTAGGGATGAGCGAATCGAATCTGATGAATCTGAATTCGTTACGAATTTCAGGAAAAGTTTGATTTGCAATGAATGCGAATATGGCCACCATTCGATCAAGTGAATTTGCTTAATTAAATGCCATTAAGTGCGGTCCAAGCTCCAGGGCATCTAAAATGGAGGATTCACATGTGAGGACATGGGGCAAGGAATCCTGGGAAGACGGGAAGAAGGGTCGGAGGGATGACCCTGAATCACATGCAGCATGCAGCCTATCAGCAGCCAGCCACCCCTGTGATGCCACAGCCCTATATAATCGGCAGCCATCTTGCAGCCAGTCACTTCAGCCGATGGACAGCAGTGTGTGTTTCACAGAAAAGCATTTTACAGCAGCGATTCACCTCCCAGTCACATCAGCGTTCTATTGCAGAGAGAGAGGGAAATACAGCAGTGTGTGTTGCACAGAAAAGCATTTTTACAGCAGCGATTCACCTCCCAGTCACATCAGCATTCTATTGCAGAGAGGGAGAGAGCAGTGTGTTGCACAGAAAAGCTTTTTTACAGCAGTGATTCACCTCAAACCCAATCCAGCCTTGAAGCCCTGATAGTGAAGGGAGTGAGATTAACAGAGCGAATGCAATTTTCAGTGTAGTACACAGCGACTGTGTGTTGCAGCACTGGTGTGTACAACAACTGAAAAGCTAATAGTAACCAGTTAGGGTGAGCAGAGCAAATGTGTACATCTAAGTGGTGTACCATTTTGTTCCTGTTAAAGTCTTAAGGACCTAGATACTGTGAAAGGCCAGGCAAAAGTACACACCTGCTGGTGTTGTAGACAAATACTGTTTTGAAGGGATTCTCCGCTGCCCTGCCTTCTGGAGCTCTGATCACAGCGTCCAGAAGTTTATTGCTCCAAACGCTGTGTGCGGGCTTCCGTGTTCGAGGCCGCCCCCTCGTGACGTCACGCCCGCCCCCTCGTGACGTCACGCCCACCCCCTCAACGGAAGTCTACGGGAAGGGGACACGACTGCTGTCACGCCCCCTTCCCATAGACTTTCGTTGAGGGGGCGGGCGTGACATCACGGGGGGGCGGCCTCGAACACGGAAGGCCGCACACATCGTTCGGAGTAATAAACTTCTGGACGCTGCAAGCGGAGCTCCGGTAGGCAGGGCAGCAGAGAACCCCTTTAAGCGTATTGGAGCGCATACCACATACGTACATCTAAGTGGTGTACTATTTTGTTAAAGTCTTAAGGGCCTATATACTGTGAAAGGCAAGGCAAAAGTACATACCTGCTGGTGTTGTAGACAAATACTGTTTTAAGCGTACTGGAGCACATTGTCCTCCCCTCATAAGTGCATTTCACATATGTACATCTAAGTGGTTTACCATTTTGTTCCTGTTAAAATCTAAAGGGCCTAGATACTGTGAAAGGCCAGGCAAAAGTACACACCTGCTGGTGTTGTAGATAAATACTGTTCTAAGCATACTGGAGCGTATTTTACTCCCTTCATATACGCACTAAATGTGTCAGGCAGAGAGGTGCCAGAATGTGCACAGAGGAGTGACAGTGGCCAAACGTGCCTGGGGTAGACCACCTGCTTCACGGCAGCCTACCTTCCCGGGAGGTAGTGGAACAGGGGTTCCTGGAGTCGGCAGCAGTAGAAGTCAATCATTGCGGACTGTTGGTCGGAAAATCAGCTGCTCGGCGGTGTGGCAGTTTTTCATCAAGCATCTGGAGGATGTTAACCTGGCCACATGCAAGATGTGTCAGCAGAAGGTGAAGCGTGGCCAGGGTCCCGATGTTGGCACCACGGCCCTGAGTCAACATATGCAGCATCACCATAAAGCAGACTGGGAGTACCGTGGCTGCGATGTGGTGGTCCAGCCTGCTGCATCACCCAGTGGCACGCCTGTCACTCCAGATGCTCCTGCTCCTCCTTCTTCGAGTCAGTCATTCCGCCAGCAATCCATCAGCGAAGCCATGTCCAAGAGACAATGGTATGCGTGCTCTCATCCAACGACGCAGAAGCTGAATGTGCTTCTGTCCTGTGCTTCTGTCCAAGTTGCTGGTGCCTTTTCAAATGGTGAACTTTGCACCTTTCAGAGAACAGATGACTTGTGCCGAGCCAAGGTGGATAGTCCCAAGCTGTCATTTCTTTGCAAAGAAGGCAGTTACAGCACTGCACAATTTTGTGGAACAGAAGGTGGGCCAGTCCTTGATCCTGTCGGTATGTACCAAAGTGCACAACAGCGCCAACGTGTAGAGCTGTAACTATGGTCAAGGACAATAAATGTCCTTTACGGCCCACTGGGTAATTGTGGTTCCTATAGCCACAACAGCAACTTGGACAGGTCACGTAGCTTCCACCTCCACGCTCTCAGGCCGTTGGTCCTGTGAGAGTATGCAACTTCGCCTCCTCATCCTCCACCGTGTCCTCAACCTCCACTGCACGGACAAGTTTCAATGCCCCTTCAGTATACCATTTGTGCAGGGCAGGTGGTGTCACGCTGTTCTTCACATGGTTTGCCTTAGCAAACGGAGTCACAAAGGGGAAGAATTGCTAAAAGTCATTCATCAAGAAATCGAATCATGGCTTACTTCATGGAAACTAGAAATGGGAACCACGGTGACTGACAATGGGAAGAACATCTTGTCTGCGCTGCGACAAGGAAGGCTGAGCCATGCGCCCTGCATGGCACACGTGTTCGATCTGATTGTCAAGTGGTTCCTGAAGTGTTCCCCCCCATCTGCAAGACATCCTAACAATGGGAAGGAAATTTTGCATGCACTTCAGCCACTTGTACACCGCAAAGCACACCCTCCTTGAGCTGCAGCGCCGGAAAGGCATCCCCAACATAGTCTGATTTGCAACGTTTCTACACGTTGGAATTCCACCCTCCATATGTTGGACCGACTATTCGAACAGAGAAAAGCCATCACTGATTTTTTGATGATCCAAGTGAATAGGGAGACTCCCCTGTGTAACTTCAATGTCAACCAGTGGCAGCTCATACGTTTGCTCAGGCCCTTTGAGGAAGCCACATTATTAGTCAGTCGCCAGGATTACGGGATGAACAATCTACTACTGTTTGAAACAATGGCTGGTCAGGGCACTGGAGACGTGGCACCTACATCTAACGTCCACATGAGCCCTGTGGGGGCTGAACTGGAGGAGGAGGAGGGGAAGGGGCACAGTAGAGCACAGTTTAGGTTTCGTGAGATGTGTGGTTTTTCTAGTCATCTGACAGGAGAGGAGGAGCAGGAGCAGCTAGAGGATTATGAGGAAGGCGATACAGAGGACCCAGACACACAGTGGCAGAATGCAGTGGAGATGGAGGCAGGAAATCCCTCCGAGTCACTTGTACAAATGGAACGATGCATGCTCACTTGCTTGCGTAGTGACCGCAGAATTGTCACCATTCGGCAGCGGGATGACTTCTTGCTCTCCACCTTATTGGACCCTCACTACTGGCACAAAATGGGGGCCTTCTTTACACCTACTTAGAGGGAGGACAAACTGACCTACTCCAGAGACATCCTACGTAGTCAGTTGGCTGATGCCTATCTGCGCCATCGTCCATCCCCTTGCAGGTCTGACTCAGGGGGCCCACTGCGCTCACCTTCCACTGCCACTGCTGCTGGGGAGGGGAGGGATGGCAGGAGCAGGACCAGCTCCATCAGCAGCAGCCTGAGCCTACAGTTGCTAATGAGTAGCTTTCTTCACCCGCATAGTGAAGCAACTCATCAGAAGCAGGTAGACCTGGAGCAGTACCTGAACAGGTGGTGGCATACCTTGACATGACCATGCCAACACACCTTGAAGAACCGCTGGACTTCTGGGCAGCCAAACTTGATTTGTGGCCACAACTAGCAGAGTTTGTCCTGGAAAAGCTGTCCTGCCCGGCCAGTAGTGTGCCATCAGAGTGCCTGTTTAGTGCGGCGGGGGCCATAGTAACCCCAAGGAGTCTGTCCACGAAAAATGTGGAGAGACTGACCTTTGTGAAGATGAATCAGGCATGGATCATCCAGGATTTCCACCCACCAATGCCTGATGCATCAGAGTAGATTGACCATGGTGCCACACCAACACTTCACAAATATGGATAGTGCTAAACATATTTAAGGCGCTATTACAGACATTCCTCCACATCAGACCACAAGTAAGTTTTGACGATATGCATTAGCTAAACCGTTACTTTTCTTAGGATAAAATATATGTACCCAAATTTTTTTGAAATGAAACAAAAGGAAAGGTGTGCTAAAAACACCATGTGCCACCTACACCACCAAGTATAGATGTGATACAAAGACCTCTACAAGGTGGAAGGGAACAACGTATGGTCCATTGTAACCGGTGGGGGTAAACACTTCCCCTGTAAGGCCCTATTCTCGCATTATTAATTCCCTTCTTGGCAAGTGTTACTCACCCTAAAAAGGGAGGCCCCACACAGGAACCTCTCCCTATTTCCACCTACAAACACTGCCATTTCCCAGCCTTTTTAGGTGGAAATAGAGAGAGTTTCCTGTGCGGGGCCACCCTTTTTAGGGCAAGTTTTTACCCCCACTGGTTACAACAGACCATATGTTGTTCTCTTCCACCTTTTAGAGGTCTTTCCATCACATCAATACTTGGTGCTGTAGGTGGCACATGGTGTTTTTTGCACACCTTTCTTTTAGTTTGAATTAAGCATATTATTAAAAGGTAAGTTTTACTTTATGCATATCCTCAATACTTACTTGTTCACACTAACACTTTTACAAAAGAGACCGCTTTCTTCTGCCTACCTGCCTCAGCTACTATTCTAATCCTGCCACACATCTGATGCCAAGTTCTCCTTTTTCACCCACCTTCTTCACGGGTACTGGTATTGCCACCCACTGCACCACTCTGTCACCGGGTCACTGTTAGCACTCCTGATGCTGCTTCTGCCACCTCCAGACTGTCTCATTCTGCCACCATATGTTCTCCTCGTGCTGATGCCACCTCCAGGCTGTCTCCTTCTGCCACCATATGGGCTCCTCATGCTGATGCCAGCTCCAGGCTGTCTCATTCTGCCACCATATGTTCTCCTTATACTGATATCAGCTCCAAGCTGTCTCAAACTGCCACCATATGTTCTCCTCATGCTGCCGCCACCTCCAGGCTGTGTCATTCAGCCACTATATGGTCTCCTCATGCTTCCGCCACATCCAGGCTGTGTCATTCAGCCACTATATGTTCTCTTCATGCTGCCGCAAACTCCAGGCTGTCTCATTAAGCTACGATATGTTCTCCTCATGCTGCTGCCTACTCCAGGCTGTGTCATTCAGCCACTATATGGTCTCCTCATGCTTTCAACACCTCCAGGCTTTGTCATTCAGCCACTATATGCTCTCCTCATGCTGCCGCAAACTCCTGGCTGTGTAATTCAACCACTATGTGGTCTCCTCATGCTGCCGCCAACTCCAGGCTGTGTCATTCAGCCACTATATTTTCTCCTCATGCTGCCGCCACCTCCATGCTGTGTCATTCAGCCACTATATGGTGTTATCATGCTGCTGCCACCTCCACGCTGTGTCATTCAGGCACTATATGGTCTCCACATACTGATGCCACCTCCAGGCTCTGTCATTGTGCCACTCTGCGACAGTGATTCTATGTGAGTTCCAGCGAGGCAAAGTGTTCTACACCCCTACTGAGGCTCTCTGTAGGCCAGAAATAGCTGTTTTTAATAGTGATTCGGCACGAATAAATTCGGGCCGAAACAAATTTTTGGGGAAAATTCGGCGAATCGGCCAAATCAAATTCTAGTTGCCATGTTTAAGCAACAGAACATGCATTGTGCCTCTTATGGTGTTTGAAAATATTAAGGTTTCTGTGTACTGTATGTGAAGAAAGATAAAGTTAAACACTTGGGGTGAGATTTATTTGTAACGCAGGTGGTAGTATCCGCTGGCATACTGTGTGTCCTGGCCATCACCAGTGGTGAGCCGCATTCTTTGCTCCATGTCTCCACTCCTCTAGGGGGTACATGCAAGCACTGGTTGCAAACTTAATAGGTCAGTGTGTGCTTTTCTAATGTTTCCCTCACCAATCCCTGTCAGTCACCACATTAATAAGGTTGCTCCACCCATCTCTTTTTGCCTGAGCAATTTTTTGTAGTTTACTACTAGCAAAAGGTGTCTGAATTCTGTCCTGCTGATCCATGTTCATGACCTGTGCCTGTTTTCTGACATTGCCTCTATCTTATCCCTTCGTACCTTGCTGATTCTCCAGTATATAATCCGGACTGTCAACCATGCATGGCTGTGCTACAGTCTCATGGCTGTGCTACAGTGGGATTTGAACCCAAGGCCCCAGCGCTGCAAGGCAGCAGTGCTAACCTCTTAGCCACCATGCTACCCTTAGTATACATCTAATATCCACGGTTGTAAAAATGGACAGAGATGTCAGCAGAGAGTACCAGAAAAATTAGGCATCTACACATGGATGAAAAATTGGGTATTGTCGCAGCCGCATCTGTAGCAGCAGCCAGAAAAATTGCAGCACCAGAAAAAGTGCAGTAGCAGAGGCCAGAAAAATTAGGCATGTACACCTGGCAGGAAAATTTGGTATTGTCGCAGCTGTAGCAGCGGCCATAAAAATTGCAGCACCATAACAAGTGCAGCAGCAGAGGCCAGAAAAATTAGGCATGTACACATGGATGAAAAATTGGGTATTGTCGCAGCCGCAGCTGTAGCAGCGGCCATAAAAATTGCAGCACCATAACAAGTGCAGCAGCAGAGGCCAGAAAAATTAGGTATGTACACCTGGCTGGAAAATTTGGTATTGTCGCAGCGGCCTGAACAATTTCTGTTTGTTTTGCCAGGCAAAAAGTGCCCTAAAACATTGCGGCTTGAACCCTAGTTGGTGGCGGATAAGTCACGCAAGTCATCCGGCATTCAGAGTTTAAATACAGCAGCGTGTGGACCATTTTTAGGCCAAGGCAGCTCATCTGATCAGGCCTTGTTCAGTCAAATGTATCACCCAGTGTCTGTCCCTTCGGGATCCATCCCTCATTCATCTTAAGAAAGGTGAGGTAATCCAGACTTTTTTGACCAAGGCGACTCCTCTTCTCAGTGACAATACCTCCTGCTGCACTGAAGGTCCTTTCTGACAGGACACTTGAAGCAGGACAGGCCAGAAGTTCGAGCTCAAATTGGGATAGCTCAGGCCACAGGTCAAGCCGGCACACTCAGTAGTCAAGGGGTTCATCGCTCCTCAGAGTGTTGATATCTGCGGTTAAGGCCAGGTAGTCTGCTACCTGTCGGTCAAGTCGTTCTCTGATGGTGGACCCCGAAGGGCTGTGGCGATGCGTAGGACTTAAAAAGCTCTGCATGTCCTCCATCAACAGCATATCTGTACAGCTTCCTGTCCTTGCCGACGTGTTCGTGGGAGGAGGATTACTTTCACCTCTTCCCCTGTTAGATCCCTGTTGTGCTGTGACATGACCCTTATACACTGTGTACAGCATACTTCTAAATTTATTTTGGACCTGCTGAATCCTTTCTGCCTTGCTGTAATGCGGTAACATGTCAGGCACTTTATGTTTATACCGGGGTCTAGTAGCGTGGACACCCAGTACAGGTCGTTCTCCTTCATCCTTTTTATACGAGGGTCCTTCACCAGGCACGACAGCATGAAAGACCCCATTTGCACAAGGATGGATGCCGAGCTACTCATGTCCCGTTCCTCGTCCTCAGTGATGTCAGGGAAGGTATAATCTTCTTCCCCCCAGCCACGTACAACACCACGGGAACCAGATAGGTGACAAGGAGCAGCCTGGGATGCCTGCTGTGGTTGGTCTTCCTTCTCCTCTTCAAAGCCACATTCCTCCTCTGACTCCTCTTCCTCACAATCCTCTTCCAGGGTTGCCGCAGGTACAGCAAGCGATGCGGATAAGGCTGTTTCTGGTGGTGATGGTGTCCACAACTCTTCCTCTTCACCCTCATCTACTGCCTGATCCAGCACTCTTCGCAGGGCATGCTCCAGGAAGAAAACAAACAGTATAATGTCGCTGATGGTGCCTTTGGTGTGACTGACCAGGTTTGTCACCTCCTCAAAAGGACGCATGAGCCTACAGGCATTTCGCATGAGCCTCCAGTAACGTGGCAAAAACATTCCCAGCTCCGCAGATGATGTCCTAGCACCCCGGTCATACAAATATTCGTTGATGGCTTTTTCTTGTTGGAGCAGGCGGTCGAACATTAGGAGTGTTGAATTCCAACGTGTCGGGCTGTCGCAAATCAAGCGCCTCACTGGCATGTTGTTTCGCCACTGGATATCTGACAAGTGAGCCATGGCCATGTAGGAACGCCTGAAATGGCCACACACCTTCCTGGACTGCTTCAGGACATCCTGTAAGCCTGGGTACTTGAGCACAAAGCGTTGTACAATCAGATTACACACATGTGCCATGCATGGCACATGTGTCAACTTGCCCAACCTCAAGGCCGCCAACAAATTTGTTCCGTTGTCACAAACCACCTTTCCGATCTCCAGTTGGTGCGGAGTCAGCCACTGGTCCACCTGTGCTTTCAGGGCCGACAAGAGCGCTGGTGCGGTGTGACCCTCCGCTTTGAGGCAAGTCAACCCCAAGATGGCGTGACACTGCCGTATCCGGGATGTGGAATAGCACCTGGGGAGCTGGGGGGTGCCGGTGATGTGGAGCAAGACGCAGCAGTGGAAGAGGACTCGGCCGAGGATGTTATGGAAGAGGATGGAGTAGGAGGAGTAGAGGAGGTGGAAGCAGGCCTGCCTGCAAGTCGTGGCGGTGTCACCAACTCCTCTGCAGAGCCACACATTCCATGCTTGGCAGCCGTCACCAGGTTTTCCTAATGCGCAGTGTAGGTGATATACCTGCCCTGACCATGCTTTGCAGACCAGGTATCAGTGGTCAGATGGACCCTTGCCCCTACACTGTGTGCCAGACATGCCATAATTTCCTTTTGCACAATGGAGTAAAGATTGGGGATTGCCTTTTGTGCAAAAAAATTTCTTCCGGGTACCTTCCACTGCAGTGTCCCAATGGCTACACATTTTTTAAAGGCCTCAGACTCCACCAGCTTGTATGGTAAAAGCTGGCGGGCTAGCAGTTCCGACAAGCCAGCTGTCAGACGCCGGGCTAGGGGGTGACTTTGAGACATTGTCTTCTTGCGCTCAAACCTCTCCTTGACAGACACCTGACTGTGGGCAGATGAGCAGGAACTGCTCAAGGCGAGAGACGGAGAGGCGGATGGTTGAGAGGGGGCAAGGAGGGCAGCAGTGGTTGACCTGGCTGAAGATGCTGGACCAGGAGGAGGATGGCGGCTTTGACTTTGTGTGCTGCTTGTACTGACGTGTTGATCCCATATGCGTTTGTGATGTGACATGATGTGCCTTCGCAAAGCAGTTGTGCCTAGGTGGGTGTTGGACTTCCCACGACTCAGTTTCTTCTGGCACAGGTTGAAAATGGCCTTGCTGTTGTCAGAGGCAGACACACAAAAAAAATTCCACACTGCTGAGCTCTGCGATGACGGCATTCTGGTTGTGGCAACAGCATGCGTTGATTGGTGTCCTGTCTGGCTGACCCCGGGTGCCATTGCATGCTGCCTGACTGTGCCACTAGCTCTTTGCGACAACCTCCCCCTGCTTCCAACTCGTCTCCTCCTCCTCTCTGTCTCCCCATCTGAACTTTCCCCCTCTTCCTCTATTCTAGTGGGCACCCACGTGGCATCCACGGACACATCGTCATCATCAACACATTCACCGCTATCTGACACCTCAAGAAAGGAAGCAGCAGCGGGTACAACATCATCATCACACCGTACGTCCATGTGTGTAATGCTGCCTGACTGAGACATATCCCTGTTAACTACATCCTCTGGCAATAATGGTTGTGCATCACTCAGGTCTTCAAACTGATGTGTAAATAACTCCTCTGACGGATCAAGTAAAGCTGCTGTGGTGCTAGTGTTGGTGGTGGCGGCAGTTGGGCAAGTGGTAGCATGAGAGGTGCCCGAAGCTAAGCTAGAGGAGGAGAAGGACGGTGCGTCAAGGTTCCGAGCGGAAGCTTTAGTAGTAGATTGGGTGTCTTGTGATAGCCAGTCAACTAAGTCCTCGGAACTTTGGGGGTTAAGGGTACGTGGCCTCTGAACACTGGCCATTCTAGGGCCAAAGGGAATCCCAGCACCACGACGGCCCCTGTGGGGTGGCCTTCCTGTCACAGCTAATGTGATTTGCACTAGGGTGACACAATTTGCCCTGCAGTCAAGAAAAATGGCAACTGTGACGTGAACTAACAGTGATGACTGATTTTATTTAACAGCCAAAAAAGGTATATTTTTTTTAATTTGCACAACTGTCACACCTAATGTGATTTGCACTAGGGTGACACAATTTGCCCTGCAGGCAAGAAAAATGTCAACTGTGGCGTGAACTGACAGTGACGACTTATTTTACTTAACAGCCAAAAAAGGTATTTTTTTTAAATTTGCACAACTGTCACACCTAATGTGATTTGCACTAGTGTGACAATGAGCAAAAAAACTTGCCAGCGGAGTTCCCCTTTTATGCAGTGGTCCCCAACCAGGGTGCCTCCAGCTGTTGCAAAACACCCGGACTGATATATTTCAGCCCTTTGAATACTGTAGTAGTTAGTTGCTTTAAAGAAAAAAAGCTTGCCAGCGGAGTTCCCCTTTTATGCAGTGGTCCCACACCAGGGTGCCTCCAGCTGTTGCAAAACACACGGACTGATATATTTCAGCCCTTTAAATACTGTACTTTGAATACTGTAGTAGTTAGTTGCTTTAAAGAAAAAAAACTTGCCAGCGGAGTTCCCCTTTTATGCAGTGGTCCCCAACCAGGGTGCCTCCAGCTGTTGCAAAACACATGGACTGATATATTTCAGCCCTTTGAATACTGTAGTAGTTAGTTGCTTGAAGGAACTTAAGTTTGATTCTGGAGTACCCCTTTTAACCAGCGGTTCCCTCCCAACCAGGACTGATATCTTTCAGCCCTAAAAAGGGCTTTTTTGGGTGCTGTCCTTAAAGCAGATGTTACTCTAGAGCTTTAGGAGTAAACTGGACCCTGAATACACCACCTAGCAGCAACCTAGCTATCGCTTTCCCTATACAGCAGGAGCAGCTTCTCTGACCCTCCACTTCCTAAGCCTGCAGCATGCTGAATGAGGGTAAAATGGAGTCCGTGCAAGAGGTAGGAGGGTCTGGAAGGGAGGGACTGCTGCTGATTGGCTGTAATGTGTCTGCTGACTCTGACTCACAGGGTCAAAGTTTACTGCAATGTTAAAATATAGGGGGCGGATCAAACTTCACATATGTTCTCCCGGCGATGCGAACGCGAACATGCAAAATTCACCGGGAACTGTTCGCTGGCGAACATTTCGCGACATCTCTAATGACAAGCTTTCTACAAAATAGTATTAAAGGGGTACTCCACTGCTCAGCGTTTGGAACAAACTGTTCCGAATGCTGGAGCTGGCGCCGGGAGCTTCTGATGTCATAGCCCCCCCTCATGATGTCACACCCCGCCCCCTCAATGCAGGTCTATGAGAGGGGGCGTGATGGCGGTCACACCCCTTCCCATAGACTTGTATTGAGGGGGCAGAGCGTGACATCATGAGGTGGGTGGGGCTATGACGTCACAAGCTCCCGACACCGGCTCCAGCGTTTGGAAAAGTTTGTTCCAAATGCTGAGCAGCGGAGTACCCCTTTAAATATATTACAGATTCATCAGTATCAGTATTAAAAAAGTGTTATTAAAACATAACCCCAATTCTGCTAAAAGCTGTACTTTTAATGTGCTAAAGCAACAATGGAAAATGTCATTTAGCCCTAGAAGAATTAAATCATCTGGTTTGTAACTATAGGTCATCCTTTCAGATCTGAAAAAAGCCATTCAAGTGATGTTACCAAAGTGTCACTCTATGATCCTTCCTCCAGCTGCGTGTTTAATGGGATTATGTAAGACTTTCCATTATCATGGTTACTGTCCTAACACACGCATTAGAGACACGCATTAGAGACATGCATTAGAGAAGAAGGATCTTGAAAAGTAAAACGTCTGACTTTGTGCGCCACAAAAGCTGATATTCTGAAAGCCATAAAAATGCATGCACATCATTATAAGTATGTATTATTATGTCTACATATATCTTAAGGCTCCTATATTTTCATAATCCTTATTCCTTATTTCAAGAAATTCTGGTTATGGGGTAGGACAGGACTCCTATGTGTTGTCAATGTTGGCACATTATGCAGCTCCACCGATGACTCCATTGAAATGAGGACAGCTTTTAGGGGATTAGTTTTCTATATTACCTAAATCATGCAGTGTATAGAGAAGAAAGGATGCCCTGTAGCAAAAAGCAAACTTGGTGCCTCGATATGGCAAATTGTCACCTAGTACAATAGGATCCGGTGGTGTTTGGGTTGCTGCCATGTAGCACTGGGGTCCAGGGTTCAAGTCCTACTGTGCGTAACATCTGTCTGAGTTTGTATGTTCTAACCGTGTTTATGTCAGGTTTCTCCCAAATTTGAAAGAATATACTGGTCAATTTGAAATTTAGCTTGTGTGCCCCATTGGGGACTGGGGCTGATATGTGTGATGGCAAGTGCTGTACAGTGTTGTGGAATATGTCAGCTCTATATATAAAAATGTTTTTCAGATCGATATGTGGTAGCAGGGTGTGATGAGGGCAGATGTTGTTACCCTAGGGGTAGATGGCATTAACCCCTTGTAAACGTGACGCCAGAGTGTGTTTTATCCTCGATACCACCCGAAGGTATACCGCTAAATCCTGGGCTAGGCACGAGGGCAATAATGACTCTGATGCCAAGTTACGGATCACGGTAGCTTTACTGAGGGTGACAGGTGGCAAAGTCTATACAGTTCAGCCAGGCCCATAGAAGTGACTCAGAGACCTTAAGGGCTTGCTGGGATTTGTAGTAGGACTGTAGAATTTTGATGCAAGCCACACTGACTTGACAGTTGCTGACAGGGACTGACTTGACTGACGACTGACAAACCTATGACTGTAGCTTACTTGCAATTGACTGTGGCTGCAGACTTGACTTGAGGCCTCCAATGACTCTGGACACTCTCTAGGACTCAACCTCAGCAAAGACTTGTAAGGAAAGAGAGAGAGCTAGCTCCACCCAGGACTTCTATGGGGGAGACTAGCAGGGAGCCCATAGGTTACCCCTGGGATCACCTGGTCACTGGTACCTCCTGGGTAACAATCACATGACAAGTCACATGGTAAACAGTCTTAAAGTGACAATGCTTTCTGAACACATTACATGGTATAATACATTAGGAACATATTTACATGGGGGACAGATGCAAGGGGGGCCCAGGGGACACTGTATAGAGGCTGCCTGACAGGACAGCAAGGGTACGGGGTAACACCGCCCGTACTGGGCTATCACAGATATAAATTAAGAATTTAATATTATTCATTGTTTATCTCTCCCACCATATTTCATGACCATTGAGATTATTTTCCAGAACCTTGCAGTTGGACTCTGGATGGGAGTCCTGCACATATTCTCACCACCTACAAGCGAAGTATTGGTACCAACCAGCTCTGGTCCCTTGTCTCCAAACACACCATAGCAGCTGCATGTGTTTCCTCTGTGCTACATACCCCTTTGCCTAATCATTTCTACTTGCAAAGAGAGGAATTCTGGTATTAGAATGGCAATATAAGGAGACATTATTGACAATGCTACTGCTTATAGGATTTTGTCCAGTTAGTGAATGCAGAAAGTAACTAAAAAGAGTAATCTATTGCAGACCTTTATATATCAGGATTGGTCCACCAAAGCCATATATTGAAGTATTTACCATTATAAGGATATGGTCACACAATAGAATTTCTGTGCAGAGTTCCGCATTAGAATTCAGCACTGACATTCTGCTGCAGCAGAGCCCCATTGATTCCATTGGGATTCTGCTACGCTGTGCAAATGGCGAAATTTCCGTGGAAATGTTCCTGCCGCTGAAATCCCGATTGTGGAGTCTTCAGAAACAACAGACTGCCTATTCTTATTGTGGAGTCTGCATGGAAATACATTGCCGTCTATGAGATGGCGTATTTCCAAACGGTCCTAGCGCTGGCATGTTCTGCCGGCGCTCCGCTGTTGGGGGGAAATTATCTGTGTGGACATTTTCCCGCGTGAACATAGTATTAGTTGGCTTTTCCTTTAGATGCATATATATTATACAGTATATATCCAAATGGGGAAATGCAGAAAAATGGAGCACTCACTAGGTCCTTAATAGAAAAAACGTCTTTATTTCATCCAGACATAGTTGGCGTTCTCGTGGAGTGCGGGAGAGCGGACAGGAACAAGGGGGGCCCATTGGGCAGGAACAAGGGGGTGCTCCATTTTTCTGCATTTCTCCATTTGGATATATATCTTACCTTTGTATGTGAACACCGGAACGGTCTGTCAGCTGCAGGAGTTATAAGTACGGTCCCTTGTTATAGTCACAGTGACGGGTAGCCTCTGTGTTGGACTTGTTATATTATACAGTATTTGTTTTACTTGTTTAAAGTATATGTTTTATCACTGAACCATCACAGATTTCTTATTCGTTGAATATAATAAGTGCTGTTCTTTAAGATGCGCTGTTCAAATTTCATGCCTATTACAGAGATCTGATCTTTACCTCAGGGCTGATGTTTGTGCCTAATAGACTTGTTGACTATGATATATCTACACAATGTCCATGTCTGTCAAGATTTCTGGCATCTTCTGGAAATTGCCTACTTCTCTATATAAGAAAAGCTGAGACTGTGACTGCTGTTTCCAAGACACCCTCCATTCCTTTATAGGGCCCCTCCTTGCCTTTCAGGACACACGCCTCTGCCATCACTTCCACATCATTAATTTGGATCTGTAAGTATAATCTTTGTTAAGCAGCCCACGGCAAGTCAAGGCATTTAGGCAGACTCCAGCCCATAAGAAGTACTTTGTTATCCAGAAGAAGACACTACCCTTCTTGTGGAGACTCTTTAGGGAAGAAGACTGAGTAGAGTGTGCATGCTGATCAACACCACTGGAATGGGGACACAAAGGGTTGTGAGTTTGTTGGCTTGTTCTGAAAGTGGAAGATGTAGTGCAGTCCTCAGAGGTGTGATAGCTGTGCTGGCTATTATCACAGTACTCAACATAGGTGGAACCTTATTCATCCTTCTGCAATGGAAAGACCTTGCTTCTAGAGTCAAGGAGCTGGAATCGTTTCAAAGGCCATCCCAGGAGGACTTACTGACCTCTCACCTGAACCAGCTAGTGGCAGAGATAAAGGAGAAAGATTTAGAAGAAGCAAGGACACAGGTCTCCAGAAACAAAAGGAGCCATCACCACAGGCAGCAAGAATCCTACATCCGAGCGGAGAATGAAGACATGTTTATGATGATGACATATTCAATGATCCCGGTAATCTGGCACATTTATCCGTACATCTATCACCATATCATTATGCTGATCTTATCTTAGTGAACATTGTTTAGATATAGATAATTGTTTGTCTATGACTCAATCATATTATCCATTTAGTGATGTATTAAATATGGCTATTAAATGTCTGCCAAAAATTAACGATTTTTATAAACTGCACATTTACCAAAAATGCCCCTTAATTCTATTACTAATCTTTTATGACAATTGAATATTTAGCTTGGGTTATTTAGTTTTTTTTTATGTCTCTCACAACACAAGTTTGTCACATATAGTGACCTATATAGCATAAGATATTATAACGGTCATTAAACATCATAGAAGATGTTATGGTGAATGACATCACAGCTGATAATGGCACTTATAAAGGCAGTATTCATTTACAATGACATGTGACACGTTCCTAGCTCATTAACAGAATGAGGACCAGTGTTACATATATTAGATCCAGGGATATGACACGTCACCATTGCAGCCTGTTTTCACTGTGTGTGTGTGCTAGGCTAGGTACACATTAGTGTATTTTTGCTATATGTTATTTATGAAGAGAAAAAACATGCCACACAATATGTGACAGCCTTGGATTTCTGTCATGTATTTTATCAGCTATCATAGAAGCAAATTAGTCCCATTAAATGGCCAGTGGTTTCCTGAACAACACACTCAAAGATAAGTGAAGTGCCGCTTATTCCGGCAAATTTGAACTGCGCAAAAAATTTGCAGTGAGAGCTGTGATGCATTTTCCTATTAAAAACAATAACACATGCAGCGTGGATTGACTGCATTGTTTGCTGCTCATTTTATTGTGCAATTTACCCCAAAATGAGCACCATAAAAAGTGTGAAGCCAGCCACTGTCTTACTAAACCAGTGTTTCTCCAGTGGGGTCCTGAAGTCCCCCCAACAGGTCATGTTTTCCGGATTTCCTTAGTCTTTAGCAGGTGATATAATTATGGCCAGTGAATCAGATGTCACCACAGTTATATCATCTGTGAAAGACTAAGGAAATTCTAAAACATGACCTGTTGGGAAACACTTTACTAAACATAGGACTGGAACATATTCCACTGTGTTACCTATACAGTTACATATGTTAACAACCACTATAAAACTGTATAGCATGTTATGTGTTGGTAGTAAAAAACATTAACTATGCTTGCTAATGCACTTATGGGTAGTGTTGAGCGGCATAGGCCATATTCGAATTTGCGAATATTCGCGAATATATGGACGAATATTCGCATATATTCGTAATATTCTCGTTTTATTTTCGCATATGCGAAAATTTTCATATGCGAAAATTTGTATATACGAAAATTAGCATACCAGTCTCATACAGTAGTATTAGAGCCTTCTTTACACCACACAAGCTGGAAGCAGAGAGGGGTGATCACTGTAATGTGTACTGTGAAAAAAAAAAAAACAAACAAAAAAAAAATACGAATATTCGTAATTACGAATATATAGCGCTATATTCGCGAATATTCGCGAATTCGCGAATATGCGATATTCGCAAATAAAATTCGTATTGCGAATATTCGCGAGCAACACTACTTATGGGGTATCTGTCACATGGGTTAAAGGGGTACTCCGCTGCTCAGCTTTTGGAACAAACTGTTCCGAAATGCTGGAGCTGGCGCCGGGAGCTCGTGACGTTGTGGCCCCGCCCCCTCATGATGTCATGCCCCCTCCCATAGACTTGCATTGAGGGGGCGGGGCTATGATGTCATGAGCTCCCAGCGCCAGCTCCAGCGTTCGGAACGGTTTGTTCCAAACGCTGAGCAGTGGAGTACCCCTTTAAGCTAATAAATTTATTGACACAGTAAAATACCCATTAGAGTAAGGATGCATGCCATATCTTTCTATATGTTCTAGGTGTTTTTATTGTGCTGAAAAAACTCCACACAATTTATGGGGGCCCAGAGTATCATGGGCGTGGCCTGTGGTCCATCATACTCTTGGGCCACAATACCCCCTCCCCCTTCCATGTGACATCATACCTGCTTCCTGTTTGGTTGGCACACATAGCTCACCTGTCAGTGGTGGGCCGTGGGGAGATCCCATGCATATGCCATGAATGGGAATTGTAGCGCATGCATGGGGGGTCTATGAGCCTGATTCCTTACCTGACAAACTTCCCCCACGTGCACAAACACACATGCCGCAGGTGAGCTGTGTGTCAATCAAACAAGAAGTGGGAGTCATGTGACAAGTGAGAGGTGTTGCAGCCAGAGGGCACAGAAAAACCCTTGGACCATGTCTCTTCGACACCCTGGGCCCCATAATTTTTTTTTTTGTGTGTGTGTGTGTGTGTGTGTGCAATAAATGCATCAGTGTAGAGTGCCAGAACTGTGCAAAATGTTTGCTCACATTCTGTTTGCACACAGACTGGGCATAAGCAAACAATTTGCGCAAATTTGCTACTCTGCAACTGTAATGTGGCTTCATTCTTCTATTGAACTGCAATGTTTAATACTTAATACTTAATCCGAGCGTTTTTCCGTTTTTTGCACTTTCGTTTTTTCCTCCTTACCTTTTTTAAATCCTAACCCTTTCAATTTTGCACCTAAAAATCCATATGATGGCTTATTTTTTGCGCCACCAATTCTACTTTGTAATGACATCAGTCTTTTTACCCAAAAATCTACGGCAAAACCCCCAAAAAATCATTGTGCGACATAATTGAAGAAAAAACTAAATGTTTTAACTTTTGGGGCTTCCCTTTCTACGCAGTACATTTTTTGGTAAAAATGACACCTTCTTTTTATTCTGTAGGTCCATACAATTAAAATGATACCCTACTTATGTAGGTTTGATTTAGTTTTACTTCTGGAAAAAATCATAACTACATGCGCGAAAATTAATATGTTTAAAATTGTCATCTTCTGACCCCTATAACTTTTTTTATTTTTCCGCGTACGGGGTGGTATGAGGGCTAATTTTTTGCACTGTGACCTGAAGTTTTTAGCAGTAGCATTTTTGTATTGATCTTACATTTTGATCACTTTTTATAAATTTTTTCATGATTTAAAAAGTGACCAAAAATACGCTATTTTGGACTTTGGAATTTTTATGCGCATACTCCATTGACCTTGCGGTTTAATTGACTATATATTTTTATAGTTCAGACATTTACACATGCAGTGATACCACATATGTTTATTTTTATTATGGTCACATGTTTTTTATATGTAATTTGGGAAAAGGGGGGTGATTTAAGGAAGGGGTTAATGGGTGTTTTTTTAAAACTTTTATTCAACTTTTTTTTTTTTTATACTTTTAGTCCGCTTAGATTCCTCATACAGATCAATGTGGTTTTATAGAACCACATTGATCTGTGTGTTCTGTGCTTGATTGATAAAGCCTGGTCCTGGAAAGTTAAGCCCTCCGGCTACCTCAGCAGTGGATCGCCCCCCCCCCCCCCCCCCCACGATTGCGCTGTGGGGGGGCAATCCATCCCACTGGACCACCCAGGGATGGTTTAAATGTCCATTTAGATGCTGCTGTCAACTTTGACAGTGGCAATCTAAAGGGTTTATAGCCGGCCGCGGCAATTGCCGCATGTCGGCTATTAATGCCGGCCCCCAGCTACAGGAATCAGCTGGGGGCCGGCTGGTATGACGCGGGCTCGAGTCGGGAGCCCGCGCCATACAACGGTTGCCGGCTCAGGACGAGCCGGCTCGTCCTTAGACGGCAACCGATTAACCCCTTAAGGACACATGACGTACTGGAACGTCATGTGTCCACTCCCGATCTATAACGCGGGGCCACGGCGTGGCCCCGCGTCATAGCGGTTCGGGCCCGGCCTCTAACAACGGCCGGGACCCGTGGCTAATAGCGCGCGGCATTGATCGCTGTGCCGCGCGCTATTAACCCTTTAGACGCGGCGTTCAAAGTTGAACGCCGCGTCTAAAGTGAAACCGAAAGCATGCCGGCTAGCTCAGTGGGCTGTTCGGGATAGCCGCGGTGAAATCGCGGCATCCCGAACAGCTGACAGGACAGCGGGAGGGCCCCTACCTGCCTCCTCGCTGTCCGATCGCCGAATGACAGCTCAGTGCCTGAGATCCAGGCATGAGCAGTCATGCGGCAGAATCATCGATCACTGGTTTCTTATGAGAAACCAGTGATCAATGTAAAAGATCAGTGTGTGCAGTGTTATAGGTCCCTATGGGACCTATAACACTGCAAAAAAAAAGTGCAAAAAAAAAGTGAATAAACATCATTTAACCCCTTCCCTATTAAAAGTTTGAATCACCCCCCTTTTCCCATAAAAGAAAAAACACAGTGTAAATAAAAATAAAAATAAACATAAATGGTATCGCCGCGTGCGGAAATGTCCGAATTATAAAAATATATCGTTAATTAAACCGCACGGTCAATGGCGTGCGCGCAAAAAAATTCCAAAGTCCAAAATAGTGCATTTTTGGTCACTTTTTATATCATGAAAAAATGAATAAAAACGATCAATAAGTCCTATCAATGCAAAAATGGTACCGTTAAAAACTTCAGATCACGGCGCAAAAAATGAGCCCTCATATCGCCCCATACACGGAAAAATAAAAAAGTTATAGGGGTCAGAAGATGACAATTTTAAACGTATTAATTTTCCTGCATGTAGTTATGATTTTTTCCAGAAGTCCGACAAAATCAAACCTATATAAGTAGGGTATCATTTTAATCGTATGGACCTACAGAATACATATCAGGTGTCATTTTTACCGAAAAATGTACTACGTAGAAACGGAAGCCCCCAAAAGTTACAAAACAGCGTTTTTTTTTAAATTTTGTCGCACAATGATTTTTTTTCCCGCTTCACCATAGATTTTTGGGCAAAATGACTGACGTCATTACAAAGTAGAATTGGTGGCGCAAAAAATAAGCCATCATATGGATTTTTAGGTGTAAATTTGAAAGAGTTATGATTTTTTAAAGGCAAGGAGCAAAAAACGAAAATGCAAAAACGGAAAAACCTCCGGTCCTTAAGGGGTTAAATATACCTGAAAATACCATATGCTGTAGTGTTTTGCTCACTATGAGGGCCCTATGGGGGAGAATTATCAAAACCTGTTCCATAGCAACCAATTAGATCTCTTCTTTCATTTTTAACATGGCCTCTGCAAACTGAAAGAAGCAATCTGATTGGTTGCTATGGGCAACTGAGCAACCTTTCATCTGGACAGGTTTTAATAAATCTCCCCCTATATGTGCAAATCAAAATACAATTTTGTCAGCATTAAAATATTTTCAAAATAATTGTTACATTTCTGTGTGGGAATTATTTCAGGCTAACGGGTACTCTGGTACAGGACATCTTATCCCCTATCCACAGGATAATGGATGAGTGTCTGATCGCGGGGTGTTTGACCACTGGAACCCCCGAGATTTCCTGCTCAGCACCCCAGCTCTCTCCATGCATGGAGCGACCTCTGCTTACTACACGCTCCATGTAGCTCTATGGGAGAGCCAAAGATACAGCGTTTATGATCTCCAGCTCTCCCCTAGAGATAAATAGAGGGGAGTGATGGCCACAGCTTTGTGCCGTGGTCAACAGTATATCATGCATGGAGCAGAGGTCGCTCCATGCATTGAAAGAGCTGGGGTGCCAGACAGAAAATCTTGTGCAACAAAAAACATCGGTAGATTTATTGATTACAATCAACTTAATTTCTGTACCTAAACTGAAAAGTAATTTTTACAATTGCTTTGGACGATCTGCTAGAAGTCTCCATTAAAGATCGAAAATACAGGACAAAATAATTCAGCTGCTATACAGGGGCAAGCAACTCACCTGTCCTCTGAGCACTCCGGCCACCACCATCGGAGGCAAGTGGGAGTGATGGCATGCTCAGCCAATCACTGGCTGTGACAGGAACCTGGTGACTGGCTAAACAGGCCGTCACTCCTACTCATCTATGAAGGTTGAGGCTGGAGCGTGATTTGCATAGCCCTGTACAGGTGAGATCGCTGGGGATCCCAGCGGCCGGATCCTCTGCAATCAGACTCTTATCTATCCTGTGGATAGGGGATAAGTTGACTTCCCTGAAGTACCCCCCTAAGATTAAAGGAGTACTTTGGTGCATGACATTTTATTCATTAGCTCTTTTCATGCATGGAGCGACCTTTGCTCCGTACAAGGATTACTGTTGACCACGACACAAAGCTCTAGTTGACATGCCCCTGCATGTCTCTCTATGGGAGAGCCGAAGATGCAGTAATCCATGCACAGAGCAGAGGTCGCTCTGTGCATGGAGAGAGCTGGGGTGCCGGACAGTAGATCGTGCACCAGCATTCGGACACACCCGTGATCAGACACTTATTCTCTATCTTGTGGATGTCATGCACCGAAGTACTCCTTAAACCTTAAAGGGGTACTCCAGGGAAGTCAACTTATCCCCTATCTTCAGGATAGATAATGGTCTGATTGAGGAGGATCCGACCGTTGGGATCCCCAGCGATCTCACCTCTCCAGGGCTGTGCAAATCACCTGTCCTCAGAGTGCTCCAGCCCCACATTCCTAGATGAGCAGGATTGATGGCCTGCTTAGTCAGTCATCAAGTTCCTGACACAGCCAGTGATTGGCTGAGCATGCCATCACTCCAACTTGTCTCTGAGGGTGGTGGTTAGAGTGCTAGGAGGACAGGTGAGTTGCCTGGCTCAGTACAGTAGTCGGATGATTTCAACCTGTATTTTTGATCTTTAACTAAGACTTCTAGCAGATCGTTCAAAGCAGATATAAAAATTACTGTTCGTTATAAGTTCAGAAATTAAAGGGGTACTCCAGTGGAAAAAAAAGTTAAACAGATTTGTAAATTACTTATAATAATCTTAATCCTTTTAGTACTTATCAGCTGCAGAAGAAGTTGAGTTGTTCTTTTCAGTCTGACCACAGTGCTCTCTACTGACACCTCTGTCTGTCTCAGGAACTGTCCAGAGCAGGATAGCTTTGCTATGGGGATTTGCTTCTGCTCTTGACAGTTCCTGACATGGACAGAGGTGTCAGCAGAGAGCACTGTGGTCAGGCTGGAAAGAAATTCAAAAAGAAAATAACTTTCTCTGTTGCATACAGCAGCTGATAAGTAGTGGAAGGGTTGCGATTTTTAAATAGAAGTAATTTACAAATCTGTATAACTTTTTGGCACCGGTTGATTTAAAAAAAAAAAAATTGTTTTCCACCGGAGTACCACTTTAACCCCTTAAGGACAATGGACGTACTCCTACGCCCCCGTTTCCGAGTCCTTAAGGACCGAGGACGTAGGAGTACGTCCTGTCCATTCCCGGCCCCCTGCCGCTAGCCGGAGGGGAGCCGGTGCCCGATGCCTGCTGAAATCGTTCAGCAGGCATCGCGGCATATCGCCCAGGGGGGTCATTATGCCCCCCCATGTCGGCGATGGCCGCAGATCGCTGGACAATTCAGTCCAGCGATCTGTGGCGATTCCGGGTCAATCGGGTCTCCAGTGACCCGGTGACCCGGAATTACTGGCTGATCGGGGCCGTCAGAGACGGCCCCGAACAGACAGAGCCTGCAGGGGTGAGGTGGCACTGGTGCCACCTAACGATCGCCCTGATTCGTCGGCCGGATTCCCGGCCGACCAATCAGGGCGCCTGCTGCGGGTGTCACTCCCGCACCCGCTCTGCCCCTCTTCCGGAGGACGTGAGCGGGTGCGGGACGTGCACCCCGGGTGCTGGGGACCCCGATCCCCGGCGTTAATGTTGGGATCGGGGCCCCAGGAGCGACGACGGCGGCGGCAGGACTGACCTGCAGCGTCGATCAGCAGCAGCAGGAGGTGAGTGACAGCCTCCTGCTGTTGCTTAGCAACAGCTCCCAGCATGCAAAAAGGGCATGCTGGGAGCTGTAGTTATGCAACAGGAGGAGGCAGACCACCACAACTCCCAGCATTCCCTTATGGGCATGCTGGGACTTATGGTTTTGCAACAGCTGGAGGCACATTCTTTCTATGGAAAAGTGTACCTTCAGCTGTTGTGTAACTACAACTCCCAGCTTGCACAAACAGCTAAAGTGCATGCTGGGAGTTGTAGTGGTGCATCTGCTGGTTGCATAACTACAACTCCCAGCATGCCCGTTGGCTGACGGTGACTGCTGAGAGTTGTAGTTTTGCAACAGCTGAAGGCACACTGAGTTAAGTAGCAAACCAGTGTGTCTCCAGCTGTTGCATAACTACAATCCCCAGCATCCCCAGCCAAAGTAGTATGCCTCCCGCTGTTGCATAACTACAACACCCAGCATGCCCTTCCGCTGTCCGTACATGCTGGGGGTTGTAGCTTTTGCAACAGCTGAAGGCACACTGGTTGCTAAACTCGGTGTTTCACAACCAGTGTGCCTCCAGCTGTTGCAAAACTACAACTCCCAGCATGCACTGATAGACCGTACATGCTGGGAGTTGTAGTTTTGCAACAGCTGGATGTTCCCCCCCCACCCCCCACCCCCAATGTGAATGTACAGGGTACACTCACATGGGCGGAGGATTACAGTAAGTATCCGGCTGCAAGTTTGAGCTGCGGCAAATTTTCTGCTTCAGCTCAAACTGCCAGCGAGAAACTACTGTGAACCCCCCGTCCGTGTGACTGTACCCTAAAAACACTACACTACACTAAAACAAAATAAAATAAAAAGTAAAAAACACTACATATACACATTCCCCTACACAGCCCCCCTCCCCAATAAAAATGAAAAACGTCTGGTACGCCACTGTTTTCAAAACAGAGCCTCCAGCTGTTGCAAAACTACAACTCCCAGCATGCACTGATAGACCCTACATGCTGGGAGTTGTAGTTTTGCAAAAGCTGGATGTCCCCCCCCCCCCCCCCCAATGTGAACGTACAGGGTACACTCACATGGTCGGAGGATTACAGTAAGTATCCGGCTGCAAGTTTGAGCTGCGTCAAATTTTCTGCCGCTGCTCAAACTGCCAGCGAGAAACTACTGTGAACCCCCCCCCGTGCGACTGTACCCTAAAAACACTACACTACCACAAAATAAAATAAAAAGTAAAAAACATTACATAAACACATTCCCCTACACAGCCCCCCTCCCCAATAAAAATTAAAAACGTCTGGTACGCCACTGTTTCCAAAATGGAGCCTCCAGCTGTTGCAAAACAACTACTCCCAGTATTACCAGACAGCCACTGACTGTCCAGGCATGCTGGGACTTTTACAACAGCTGGAGGCACCCTGTTTGGGAATCACTGGCGTAGAATACCCCTATGTCCACCCCTATGCAAGTCCCTAATTTAGGCCTCAAATGCGCATGGCGCTCTCACTTTGGAGCCCTGTCGTATTTCAAGGCAACAGTTTAGGGCCACATATGGGGTATCGCCGTACTCGGGAGAAATTGTGTTACAAATTTTGGGGGGTATTTTCTGCTATTACCCTTTTTAAAAATGTAAAATTTTTGGGAAACCAAGCATTTTAGGTAAAAAATTTTTTTTTTTTTACATATGCAAAAGTTGTGAAACACCTGTAGGGTATTAAGGTTCACTTTACCCCTTTTTACGTTCCTCGAGGGGTCTAGTTTCCAAAATGGTTTGCCATGTGTTTTTTTTTGCGGTTCTGACACCATAGGGGCTTCCTAAATGCGGCATGCCCCCAGAGCAAAATTTGCTTTCAAAAAGCCAAATGTGACTCCTTCTCTTCTGAGACCTGTAGTGCGCCAGCAGAGCACTTTTCACCCCCATATGGGGTGTTTTCTGAATCGGGAGAAATTGGGCTTCAAATTTTGGGGGGTATTTTCTGCTATTATCCTTTTTAAAAATGTAAAATTTTTGGGAAACATTTTAGGTAAAACATTTTTTTTTTTTTTTTACATATGCAAAAGTCGTGAATCACCTGTGGGGTATTAAGGTTCACTTTACCCCTTGTTACGTTCCCCGAGGGGTCTAGTTTCCAAAATGGTTGCCATGTGGGTTTTTTTTTTGCTGTCCTGGCACCATAGGGGCTTCCTAAAGGTGACATGCCCCCCAAAAACCATTTGTCGCTCCTTCCCTTCTGAGCCCTCTACTGCGCCCACTGAACAATTAACATAGACTTATGAGGTATGTGCTTACTCGACAGAAATTGGGTTTCAAATAAAAGTAAAAATTTTCTCCTTTCTACCAATTGCAAAAATTCAAAAATTGGGTCTACAAGAACATGCGAGTGTAAAAAATGAAGATTGTGAATTTTCTCCTTCACTTTTCTGCTATTCCTGTGAAACACCTAAAGGGTTAATACACTTATTGAATGTCATTTTGAATACTTTGGGGGTTGTAGTTTTTATAATGGGGTCATTTATGGGGTATTTCTAATATGAAGACCCTTCAAATCCACTTCAAACCTGAACTGGTCCATGAAAAATAGCGAGTTTGAAAATTTTGTGAAAAATTTCCAAATTGCTGCTGAACTTTGAAGCCCTCTGGTGTCTTCCAAAAGTAAAAACACATACATTTTATGATGCAAACATAAAGTAGACATATTGTATATGTGAACCCAAAAATGTTTTATTTTGAATATCCATTTTCCTTACAAGCAGAGAGCTTCAAAGTTAGAAAAATGCAAAATTTTTATTTTTTTCATCAAATTTGGGGATTTTTCACCAAGAAAGGATGCAAGTTATCATAAAATTTTACCACTAAGTTAAAGTAGAATATGTCACGAAAAAACAATCTCAGAATCAGAATGATAACTAAAAGCATTACAGAGTTATTAATGTTTAAAGTGACAGTGGTCAGAATTGCAAGAAACGCTCTGGTCCTTAAGGTGTAAAATGGCCTGGTCCTTAAGGGGTTAAGTTGATTGTAATAAATAAATCTACCAATGTTTTTTTTTTTTGCACAAGGGCCGTCGTTTTCCTGCCTTTCACAATTCCCAATTAAATAAATATCTGCAAATTGTTCATGCCTCATAATTTCAAAGAGCAAATACTATTGAAGTTACCTGTTGCAACAAAGGCCTATTAAAATCAGTTATGTAAGCTCAAAGTCTAGAGAAACACTGCACTACCATATGCTTGAAGTTTCATCAAATACTACGTGATGTGCCATTTGTCGATATGAAAAGAAGGTTGCATCAGCACTTTTGGTAAAAAAAAAATTGAGGCTGTTAGCGCACTTTTTGATTGAAATGTGTCCCACATCCACCACGTGGAGGTGGTCTCACATGCTCACTCTACTCACCTCTGCTGGGCATATAGCCTCTGACTAAGTGACATGCAGGATCCACTAGCAGAGGTGAGTAGAATGAGCATGTTAGGGTCCTATCCAAAGTCAGGCCACCTCCGCATGGTGGATGGAGGACACATTTTGATCAAAAAGTCTGCTAGTAGCCTCCATTTTTAGACCAAGAGTGCTGCTGCAAGCTTCTTTTTTGTATACTTTATATTTGCCACACTACCGTGCACCCGTGTATTAGGTAGTTGTGCTGGCTATTTTTCTGTGTTTACCTATATAGTTCATAGTATGTACACACTGTTCGGCATCCAATGACTAAACCTATGAGCATAAAACTGCAGGCACAATATGGTAGTAGCCTATTGGCTTTGTAACCCCAGCAGTTTAGTTACATCCCTCATGGGCCCCCATAGTAAATATATTATTCAGCTTCCACTAGGTTCTGTTAACTGCATCCAAATACTGTAAGTGATCATTTAACATACAATATTTAGAGTTTGCTTCTCTATCACTGTTATAATCTTTTGCTCTGTTCGCTCTTTCCTGGGGGCTTTATGTAGATTTGTTCTATTAATAACATACTTCAATTGTTATATAGGTTCGTGTCATGCTTGGTTTATGCAACAGTACAAAAGGAATCTGTCTAACAGGTATGTAGATATTTTCGTTTGAGCCTTTTAAGGAACCATCTGTTTTGGATTTAGAGGGGACAGTGTTTTTGTCTGCTCTCAAAACCATGCCTTTTTATATTTTCAATGAAACTGTAAGTTTGCTTTTATCTCTGTTAATTAATAAAAGAAAAAACAGACAGTGCTGGGGATCTTCCCCACATCTATTTTTCTCATTGCTAGAGCTGTTTGGGGGCTTATATTTTGCTGGAATTTCTGTATTTTTGGTACAATTTATTTTTAACTTTTTAAAGCAGTAATTCGTGCATTGTTTTTTTTTCTTTTTTTTTTTTTAACAATAGTTTTTTAGTTAGGTATTCAATAATGGCAATTTCTTTTCTTCTCCTTCCTGAAAGGAGGACAAAGGTGGCAGACTTGTGGGCCTCCATTAGGCTGTCAAGCAAATCCATCAGCACCCGACAGTCGTGTCACAGGGCTACCAGTGGTGTGATGGGGAGGGGGTTAAATTGCTGGGATCAGAGTTAACTCTTGTTCCAGCCAATACAGCTCCTGCATCTATTCCTTACTGGTACATTTATAAATGTTTGTGCTACATATATGCGCCATAAATAGATGAAGTCATAAAGTCAAATTTTTCTTGCAGTCTCCCAGTCTTTGACTGGGAGCACATGGTAAGTGAGCTTTGTCACCTGTTCACACTGGTCCTGCACTGTGTGGCATCCACTGCTGACACAGCACCGTGTCTGTGGAGAGGCACAGCCCAGGGTCTGGTCGGGTGCCACTGGGGCTGCTCTGCCAGGGGCTCATTCCCCCTATCGGCACTGGTGTTGAAGTGGTGGTCGCCGCTCAGTGCAGCACCATTTTATGCTAGGGATGTTAGGGACCCACTATGTACAGGTGGCTGTGATGTGACTAGTGGGCTTGAACTTCATGATCATCAAGTACACTAACAACCTGTTAGTTTAATACATTTTGCTGTGAAGCCTAGGATCACTGTGCATGTTGTAAATGTGCGACCATGTCTGTTTTTCTCTATTTGAATTCACATAAAGTATAGTAAAGCTGTAAACCATATCTGTCACCAGACTGTAAATTAGAAGGTAGCATTATAGTCCAGATATCTGTATAATAATGTAATTGTAATGTACATTTAATGTCAGTTTTTGTGTCTTTGTGTTATTCTGTCTTGGGGTCTGTTCAGACTCTAGTTTTTGTCTGAGCAGTTTGCTATTCTCCCTGGCTGGGGAATAGTTAATGCTCTGAACCAATTGCAACTCGAGTGGGGCTGTTTATACCCAGGCTCTGCTGCACTCTGGTTGCTGGTGATTGATCGACTCTGACTAAGTTTTATTATGCAGCTTAGCTATTGTGCTATGCTGTCCATGTCTGCTTAATCATGCACCCTGTATTTATATTGTGATAATTCTGAGTTTCAAACCATGGTTAATAGTCCTGCTTATTATAGATTTTGGTCTGTGGTACATTTGTCGTTTTTTTAGGATTATTGTATGTACGTTCTGCTTTTGCCTTGTATCTTAGTCTGTGTTCACACTGTTAGTATCCTGTTCAGACTCAGTCTAGTGTTCTGTGTTTTATATTTCTTTTTCTTTTAGGCCAGTATCCTGATCAAATGGTGGAGTGTGCCAGCTGACTAGAAGTCTATCTGGAGTTAGTGGGGGAGATCTATCAAAACCCGTGCAAAGGAAAAGTTGCCCAGTTGCCCATAGCAACCAGTCAGATCGCTTTAATTTTGCTTGGTTGCTATGGGCAACTGAACAACTTTTCCTCTGGACAGGTTTTGATAAGTCTCCCCCAGTATCTTTATCCCTCCAAGTTTGGAGTGGGGAGTCTAGTTCGTTCTTTGTCTGTGTCCAGAGTTGTTTGCTGATCTTTAGCGTTTATAGTACATACAATGATCATAGAGTACATGATTACTGATCTAGTGTTTCCTCTGTACTTTACCATTGGTCTATAGTGTCCTCTGTGCTTACTTACTGATCTGTGTCCTCTAAATTTAATTTGTTTGTTAGTTATCTGGTCCAGTGTGAACAGTGTCCTATGTTCACGATCAGTTTAGTGGTTGACATTCAGTTCTGTTCATCTCCTGCATTTCCTGGTTTTTGCTGTTTGCTCATTCTATACATTGTCTAGTTTATTTATTCATATTTCCCATTTATCTGGATTCCGGTTTCTGAACTGTTTGTTAGTACACTATATTCTGCCCTGTTTGCCTGTATATATTCTGTCTTGCATATCTGCTTGTTTGGCACTTTTCCCGTTGTGTTTCTGGCCTGCGACCGAGGGTTTCCACCTGGATTTCCACTTTCTTTTGGTAAAAAAAATAAAAATAAAAAACACCACAAAAAAATGGCACAAATGTTGCACTGTGTTTTTTTTTTTTGTAGAAAAAAAATGCTGTGGCTAGAATGTTACTTGTTAATCAATAGGGATTTATTAAACATCAAACCCACTTGCCATTTTTTCAATCCCCAGGTTTTGGGCTTTTTGAAATTCGCAGCATTTTGAGACCATGGCTTTTTTTCTATGAAATATTTAGACTTCTATAGAAGAGAAAAGAAAATCCATTAAATGTGAGTTTTGCATTGGCTGGAGATTGCGGGTGTCCCATCAGCCAGACCCCCGTGATCATATATCTTATCCCCTATCCTTTGGATAGGGGATAAGATGTATAGGGGCGGACTTTAAGGACATCTGTTTGCCTACTCTCAAAAAAAATTAAAGAGTTAATCCGGTGGGAAAACTTTTTTTTTTTTTTAATCAACTGGTGCTGGAAAGTTAAACAGATTTGTACATTACTTCTATTTAAAATTCTTAACTATTCCAATACTTAGAAAAAAATATGCCTATGATAATAGTACGGCCTGCATATGACCAATATATTCCCGGATAATTAAAGTCAAAAAAGTCAACAAAAAGTAGTAATAATTCTTGTGCTGATCGGAGGGGAAACTCCATAAAATCTAGCTTTTAATGTTTATAGTTAAAAGCCACCAGAGTAATCAGAAAGGAGTGCTCAAAACTATATCCAACACCAAATAATAAATCAAAGGATTACTACATGTCAATGTGGATTTATCAAGAATGATCCCAATCTAATGCTAGTAGTGTAGACCCAACGCGTTTCTACCACATTTGTGTGGTGTCATCAGGGGACTAAAGAAGATACTGGTATGAGGCTATTTGTTCTAAGCCTACCATGCACTAGAAGTAATACAATTAGAAAAATGTTTAGGAACTGAGAACCACGATTACTCATGGAAGGGGTACACCCGATACATAGTGTGCCCCATGCAAACTTTCAGGACACGGACTCCTAAGCAACAGGGTTAGTTGTCATCAGTGGATCTGTAAAGAAAACGTACACAGAATGGATGGTTTCAATAAACATTCCTCAAAAGTGCTAATAGATTCCACCTATAAAATCACTCACATAGCCCTGAAGAGTCCAAAGGTACCTAGAGGGAAATAGAATATAGCTTCCATAAGTGTACTGCTTATATGTACCTGAAAGGAAAAGGGTGCAAAACGCACCAGCAGATGTACTCACTGTTAGGATGTACTTGCTTCCGGCAGATAAGGTCTCAGTGCTGCGCTCCTACCCGCAGTGGCGGGGAGTTGTCTAGTAATCACGGCTGCTGAGCGCACACTGAGACCATGCCGGCGTCTGACGTAATATCCGCTGCCAACCGGAAGCCGCGTCTTAGCGCCCAGCCCTCTAGACGCGAACAGAGGGCGGCGCTGGATGTGACAGAACAGCGTCCTTAGTAACCGCAGCTATATACTAGTAATCTGACAATATGCCTGATACACACAGAGGGAACCCCAATGTGTCACTATATATGTATATACTCGGAGCGAGGTAAGTTAGTTCCTACCAGAGGACAAAACATTAAAGACCAAAGCGTATAAGAATAATGTCACAGACAAAATTAGGGGGGGGGGGGTTGCCTAGCTATGAGAGGAAGGAGAGATCTGCAACGCATCCATGACCTTTAAAAGGATGCAAGGTCCCGCGAGCTAACTAAGCAGTAAAAACCCATGAATTATGACTCTCCTAGCAAAGAAACCCCCATTTAAGTGGAAGGAATTAGTGGACTATGATCTGGAGCACCCAAATGCCTCTATACTATTCTAGAGTATATATATAAATATAGATGAATACAAACCCCCACACACATATAACATATCATGCGTATAAAATGATAATCGCTAGTGTGAATAAGTATAATAGGGGATACAGACTCTTGGTCCATATCTCTAGAAAAATAATCAGTCATAGTAATACCAGATGGAATGGTGGTTATTTATAGCTAGGTCAGGGATAGATTAGGCACCCTAGGCCCCTGTCTATTCCCTGTCACTCTCCCCTAGTTTTTGCCCTGGTGTATGTTGCAGGTCACAGAGGGCCCCCGCATGTTATCTCCTCTTGGGATTTTTCAAGTGTTCCAGCTTTTCAGTTTCTAACCATCTGGTTTTTGAATTTCCTAATTTACCTATTTAGGATATATAATTAGGGTCCACATAGATGGACTATTCTCCATATTTACTATTTACCCTGACCTCTTATTCCTCATATATTGGTTGGGTTGATCCTTGCAGGTCATGCGCTTTCTCTAGTCATCATCATTTTTCAATTTTAATCCTTCACTATATAAATAACCACCATTCCATCTGGTATTACTATGACTGATTATTTTTCTAGAGATATGGACCAAGAGTCTGTATCCCCTATTATACTTATTCACACTAGCGATTATCATTTTATACGCATGATATGTTATATGTGTGTGGGGGTTTGTATTCATCTATATTTATATATATACTCTAGAATAGTATAGAGGCATTTGGGTGCTCCAGATCATAGTCCACTAATTCCTTTCACTTAAATGGGGGTTTCTTTGCTAGGAGAGTCATAATTCATGGGTTTTTACTGCTTAGTTAGCTCGCGGGTCCTTTTAAAGGTCATGGATGCGTTGCAGATCTCTCCTTCCTCTCCTAGCTAGGCAACCCCCCCCCCCTAATTTTGTCTGTGACATTATTCTTATACGCTTTGGTTTTTAATGTTTTGTCCTCTGGTAGGAACTAACTTACCTCGCTCCGAGTATATACATATATAGTGACACATTGGGGTTCCCTCTGTCTGTATCAGGCATATTGTCAGATTACTAGTATATAGGTGCGGTTACTAAGGACGCTGTTCTGTCACATCCAGCGCCGCCCTCTGTTCGCGTCTAGAGGGCTGGGCGCTAAGACGCGGCTTCCGGTTGGCAGCGGATATTACGTCAGACGCCGGCATGGTCTCAGTGTGCGCTCAGCAGCCGTGATTACTAGACGGCTCCCCGCCACTGCGGGTAGGAGCGCAGCACTGAGACCTTATCTGCCGGAAGCAAGTACATCCTAACAGTGAGTACATCTGCTGGTGCGTTTTGCACCCTTTTCCTTTCAGGTACATATAAGCAGTACACTTATGGAAGCTATATTCTATTTCCCTCTAGGTACCTTTGGACTCTTCAGGGCTATGTGAGTGATTTTATAGGTGGAATCTATTAGCACTTTTGAGGAATGTTTATTGAAACCATCCATTCTGTGTACGTTTTCTTTACAGATCCACTGATGACAACTAACCCTGTTGCTTAGGAGTCCGTGTCCTGAAAGTTTGCATGGGGCACACTATGTATCGGGTGTACCCCTTCCATGAGTAATCGTGGTTCTCAGTTCCTAAACATTTTTCTAATTGTATTACTTCTAGTGCATGGTAGGCTTAGAACAAATAGCCTCATACCAGTATCTTCTTTAGTCCCCTGATGACACCACACAAATGTGGTAGAAACGCGTTGGGTCTACACTACTAGCATTAGATTGGGATCATTCTTGATAAATCCACATTGACATGTGGTAATCCTTTGATTTATTATTTGGTGTTGGATATAGTTTTGAGCACTCCTTTCTGATTACTCTGGTGGCTTTTAACTATAAACATTAAAAGCTAGATTTTATGGAGTTTCCCCTCCGATCAGCACAAGAATTATTACTACTTTTTGTTGACTTTTTTGACTATTCCAATACTTATCAGCTGCTGTATGTTCTAGAGGAAGTTGAGTTGTTCTTTTCAGTCTGACCACAGTGCTCTCTGCTGACACCTCTGTCCATGTCAAGGACTGTCCGGGGCAGGAGTAAATCCCCATAGCAAACCATTCCTGCTCTGGACAGTTCCTGACAAGGACAGATGTGTCAGCAGAGAGCACTGTGGTCGGACAGAAAAGAAATTCAAAAAGAAAATAACTTCGTCTGGAGCATACAGCAACTGATAAGTACTGGAAGGATTAAGATTTTTAAGTAGAAGTAATTTACAAATTTGTGAATTCGGGTAGAAAACAGACATGGTGCACATCTACAATCTTGTATAAGGATCTGATTGCTTCTCAGCATAATATCAAAAACTAACAGGTGGTTAGTATACATAGTATAGTATAAAAAGTACAAGCCCACTCGCTACGTCAAGGCCACCTATTTAGAGTGGGTCCCTAACGTCCCTAGCATGAAAGGGCGTAGCACTGGGCGGCGACCGCCACCGCCGCAACACCAGTGCCCACGGGGGGGGGGGGGAAACAACCCACTGGCAGAGCAGCCCCAGTGCCACTCAAACCAGTCTATTGGCCGCACCTCCCCGCAGACGCGGCGCCACGGCAGCAACGGACGCCGCACAGCACCACACCAGTGTGAACAAGGTGTAATAGCTCACTTACCATGCTCTCCCAGTCAGACTGGGAGGCTGCTATGAAAGAAATGGCCCTTGTGTAGCTAACTACTACTTAAATAGGGTTGGGCTGAGGGGGTGGGGAAGCATGGTAAGAGCATGGTAAGTGAGCTGTAGCACCCTGTTCTCACTGGTGTGGTGCTGTGCGGCGTCTGTTGCTGCCGTGGCGCCGTGTCTGTGGGGAGGTGCGACCCATGGACTGGTTTGAGTGGCATTGAGGCTGCTCTGCCAGTGGGTCGTTCCCCCTTTGGGCACTGGTGTCCAAAGTGCTACACCATTTTATGTTAGGGACGTTAGGGACCCACTCTAAATAGGTGGCCTTGAAGTGGCGAGTGGGCTTTGTACTTTTTGATCAAAACGTATATACTAACAACCTGTTAGTTTTTGAAATTATGCTGAGAAGCAATTAGATCATTGTGCAAGATTGTAGATGTGCGACCATGTCTGTCTTCTAACTGAATTCACATTGTGTTTTCTATCCCCTCTTTTTTTTTTAACATGTGTCTGCACTCTTCCCCACCCCCTCAGCCCAACCCTATATAAGTAGTAGTTAGCTACACATGGGCCATTCCTTTCCTAGCAGCCTCCCAGTTTGACTGGGAGAGCATGGTAAGTGAGCTTTAATACCCTGTTCACACTGGTGTGGTGCTGTGCGGCGTCTGTTGCTGCCGTGGCGCCGTGTCTGCGGGGAGGTGCGACCCATGGACTGGTTTGAGTGGCATTGGGGCCGCTCTGCCAGTGGGTCGTTCCCCCTGTGGGCACTGGTGTCGCGGCGGTGGTGGTCGCCGCCCAGTGCTACGCCATTTTATGCTAGGAACGTTAGGGACCCACTCTAAATAGGTGGCCTTGACGTGGCGAGTGGGCTTTGTACTTTTTGATCAAAACGTGTATACTAACAACCTGTTAGTTTTTGAAATTATGCTGAGAAGCAATTAGATCATTGTGCAAGATTGTAGATGTGCGACCATGTCTGTCTTCTACCTGAATTCCAATTTACATATTTGTTTAATATTCTGGCACCAGTTTGTTAAAAAAATAAAAAATAGTTTTCCACCGCTTTAACCACAGAGCTCCTGAAATCTGAAATCTCAGGATTTCATGACCTGATACATGGGTGAAATTCAAAAAGCTTTGTTGATGACACTTCTATAGCATGCCAGTATATAACAATAAGCATATTCCGGAGTCAAAGATGCATTCTTGTACGTTGCATTGCTGGATTTCCTTTTGTATGGTCTGTCTTGCCCTGCATGGACAGGGCTTGCGCTCCTGGTGTGTGACTATAGGGGTTATCCAGCATTAGAAAAACAGCTGGGGTTTTGCAGCTCAGTTCCACTGAAGTGAATATAGCCAAGTGGTTAAGCCACAAACAGCCTGCAGACAGGTGTGGTGATGTTTTTGGAAGAAATTAGCTCTGTTTTTATATTGCTGGATAATCCCTATAACTTTTCATAATGCAGTTACTTGAGGCGTTAGTATTGGGACATTTGTCTATAGTTATTAATGAAGTAACCAAGTACTAAAAGGACTAGAACAAAAGCCAGCCAAATACTCTGTGGTTTCCCACAGATGGAGATAATTGTTTTCTTTCCTTATCTCTCGCTCTCAGTATTACACAAATCTGCACTATTTAACCCTATAATTGCCCAAAGTCTTTGGGGTTCATTTGAACAAATTAGTGTAAAGGTCTATGGAAGGGGCTTTCCAACGAAATGCTTTAATATGTAGTTCAGTTTAAAGGGGTTCTCCAGTGATTAGACATCTTATCCCCTATCTAAATGATAGGGGATAAGATGCCTGATCGCGGGAGTCCCGCCGCTGGGGACTCCCGTGATCTTGCACGTGGCACCCCGTTTGTAATCAGTCCCCGGAGCGTGTTCGCTCCGGGTCTGATTACCGGCGACCACAGGGCCGGCTGCATGTGACGTCACGCCTCCGCCCCAGTGTGACCTCACGCTCTGCTCCTCAATGCAAGTCTATGGGAGGGGGTGTGAAAGCTATCACGCCCCCTTCCGTAGGCTTGCATTGAGGGGCGGAGCTAGACGTCACACAGGGGCGGAGGCGTGACGTCACACGCCGCTGGCCCTGTGGTCGCCGGTAATCAGACCCGGAGCGAACACGCTCCGGGGACTGATTGCAAATGGGGTGCCGCGTGCCAGATCATGGGGGTCCCCAGCGGCAGGACACCCGTGATCTGGCATCTTATCTCCTATCCTTTGGATAGGGGATAAGATGTCTAAGCACCGGAGTACCCCTTTAATTGGTTAGTGAAGAGTCTGTAAATAAAATAATATCAGCACTTTCCTGGTTCTAATTTTAGCCCATGTATCTTTTTTGTAAGATATACTGTGCTTTGACCTGAGACTCCTACCTTGGCATCTCTTAGATTATATTCACACATATTAATAAAGTGCACATTTTTTTTTTTTTAACCATAAGGGTACGAACATACCTCATTTCTGCTGCGGTTAATCGTTTCATCAGGAAGCAGGATGCAGACATATACTGTTAACGAGAGCACCCCATTCATTTCTATGGCTGAAAGGAGTCACCTAATGACTCCTTTTGGCACATAAACGCTATTTCAAAGGCGCAACAGGCCCTGTCATGAGTCTGTTTAACATAACGTATACTTCCCAAATAGAGTCATTAGGGGGTAACTCTAGTAGACCATAGAAGTGAAAGTGTCAATGGCTCCCGATAACAGTATACGTTGGCATCCCACTTTTAGTGGTATGTAGACACATACGATTAACGGGGGCCAGAAAGTTGTGTGATCTTACTCTGAAATGCTGTTTTACTGTAAAAAAATCTGGCACACGTAAAAAAAAAAAAAAAAAAACTGTTGTAATTACAAACATCTTTAACCCTTTAAGGACTGAGGGTTTTTCCATTTTTGCACTTTCATTTTTTCCTCCTAACCTTTAAAAAATATAACCCTTTCAATTTTGCACCTACAGACCCATATGAGGGATTGTTTTGTGCGCCACCAATTGTACTTTGTAATGACATCCATCATTTCACCACAAAACCAAAATATATATATATATATATATATATATATATATATATATATCTTTGTGGGACAAAATTGAAGAAAAAAAAACCCCCATCCAGTAATTTTTGGGGGCTTTCATTTCTACGCAATGACTTTTTTTATTTTTCCGAATACAGTATGAGGGCTCATTTTTTGCACCGTGATCTGAGGTTTTTATCGGTACAATTTTTGTTTTGATTGATCTTTATAAAAAAAAAATGTTATGGTATACAAAGTGAACAAAAATACGCAATTTTGGACTTTTTTTTTTTACCAGTAGGCCATTCACCGTGCAGTTTAATTGACATTATATTTTTATAGAACAGACATTTATGCATGCAGCGATATCATATATGTTTATTTTTGTTTACATATTTTTTTATGGAAAAGGGGGTGATTCAAACTTTTATTAGGGAAGGGGTTATATCGCATTTATTAACTTTTATTTCATTTTTTTACACTTGTATAGCCCCCATAGGGGACAATAACATGCAATCTTCTGATTGCATACACTGATCAATGCTATGCCATATGCATAGATCAGTTTTATCGACGCTTTGCTGCTCCAGCCTGGATCTCAGGCATGGAGCAGCAGATCGCCGATCGGACAACGAAGAGTAAGGTAGGGACCCTCTTTGTGTCCTCTCAGCTGATTGGGACATCGCGGTTTTACCGCGGTGGTCCCAATCAGCTCCACTGAGCTGCCGGGAAGTCTATTTTTTTTCAGACGCGGTGATCAGCTTTGATCGCCGTGTCTAAGGGGTTAATACTGGATATCACCGTGATCGGTGATGTCTGGTATTAGCCACGGGTCCAAGCCATTCCTAATTGCCGGGACTGACCCACAAAGACGTGGGGTCAGCACGTGACCCCGCGTTATATCAGTGGAGAGGGCGCAGGGCATACATGTACACCATGCGTCCTTAACAGGTTAAAGGGGTACTCCAGTGTAAAAAAAAAATTCAAAACAACTGGTGCCAGAAAGTTAAACAGATTTGTAAATTACTTCTATTTAAAAATCTTAATCCTTCCAGTACTTATCAGCTGCTGTCCACTGCAGAGGAAGTTGAGTTGCTCTTTTCTGTCTGACACAGTGCTCTCTGTTGACACCTCTGTCCATGTCAGGAACTGTCCAGAGCAGGCTAGGTTTGCTATGGGGATTTGCTCCTACTCTGGAGACAGGTGACACAAAAAGAGGTGTCAGCAGAGAGCACTGGGGTCAGACAGAAAAGAACTACTCTGAACTTGTGAATTTGTGAACCCATGGACTGGTGTCTCTTTGGCATGCTTATGTTTTTCACTGTTATAGCTGAACCCTCTCCTGCCCCTTCCCTCTATCACCCCCCCCCCCCCCCACTCCCCCCCCCAACCCTTCCCTTCTCTCAATGCGTTATTATGTTACTTGGAATAATGGTCAATAAAAGCATTCTTTAAAAAAAAAACTACTCATCTACTCAAAAGGTGCCCTTTTTGTATAGCTTCAAAAAAATTATAATTATCAACATTAAGTTACATAACATTTTCAGAATTGGAATAATTATAATTGTTTTATTTGCAGGTCCGCCTGGGCCTCCGGGTAAGTAATATCCTATCTTCCTAACTACTTTTATTTCATAATACTAACACAACAACACTCCATGAATCACAGAAAGTTATAATGCTGGGAATAGTATTTGGAATCTGGCCCATATGTAGATAAGTAGTTTTTTCACACTTTGAGCAATAAAAGGTTTGCCTGTAGCTTTGTTCTTTTGGGATATTAACATAAATGGATTTCGGAAAGTTAGACATTGAAACAAGCAGTAAAAGCAGCAAAAGAGCAATGGTGGGAACTGGTGGTGGCTGATCACATACGTTCCAGTTGTCATGGATGCACTTATATTATACGGAAAAAAAAATGACACTACTGGGCTATTGCCGTTTTGCTTACCAGTTCTGCTTTCTCTTCCTATGTTAAAGGGGTTATCCAGCATAAGGTGATTTTAGTAGGTACCTGGCAGACAGTAATGGACATGCTTAGGAAGGATCTGCACTTGTTTTGGGCTAAATGGTTATGTTGTGAGATTACCATAACACTGTGGCTAGCTTTTTGTGAACTGGTATTTCCTGTTTGACTTTTCTTTTTTTGACTACAAATTCCATAATTCCATTTCCTTCCTCCCACACATCAGCCACCCCACCCATTGAAACATAAATGAGCTGCATCCATTCAAAATACCTGTGGTTTTCAATCAGGGTGCCTACAGCTGTTGCATTAGTTGCAGATTGATCTCTCTCCCACCAAGCGATCGCTCCACCCACGGAAGCAGACAGGCTCCCTATCATCAGCTGACAGGTTTCGGCCGCATTGCAACCTGGGAAAAAGTCATTTTGCATGCTGTTTAAAATAAATATTGGGGTAAAAATCACAGAAGAATTGTGAGAAAACCGTCGCACACAGGTACAGACACTATATTATGAACAACACTAACTTTACAGCCCCTGTAGCATAGTCAAAATTCCTGGAGTACCTCTTTAATGCCAAAACCTACATACCAATAAGAAAAGCATTTGATCAACTCTTACCAGTGTCAGATTAGTCCATCTAAAACCTATTCACATAATGCAGTCATATTGCAGTGTTTGCCAGAAAAAAATCACAGTGTAGGGGCTCTCAATAACTGTGTTACTATTGCTGATGCTATGGAATGGAAGCGCTGTGGCTGATGATACTATGGATATAAACAGAGCATGGAAAGGCAGCGGTGGATAAAAGGGAGCACAGGTTTGGACCACAGACTAGGGCCTGTAGTCTACACTGCCAATGCTGTCAATCACTGAGTCGGAACAACCCCCAGGCTCCTCAGCCCAGAGTCGGGATTACGAATTACCCTGAATCGACTCCCAAAAACTAGGCATCAATCTTTCCTGCTGCCCCTGCTCTGTAACATGCTGCACACACACCAGACAGAAGTCTGCACATGAATACACACACAAACATATATACCTATATCTATGTGGATAAAACAGTTTTTTGAACATCACAGCCATGTTTACATTCTGAATATCTCATTCCAAAACCAAAATCTCATAAATATAATGAAAGATATAATAGTATTGAGGCCAAATGCCATGTTTAAAAAAAAATAAATCCCTGCTCTATTTTTATTACATATTTATTGTGTCAGAAAAAGAAGGACCTTCAGGGTCCCACGGAGAAAAATGTGATATCATGATTTGAAACTTTGCTGTATATTACAGATATTACATGGTTAGTTGTTTTATATCTGATTTTGCATCTCTATTGTAGGACTCCCTGGACTTGATGGAATGGATGGGATGCCAGGGTATAATGGTTCTGAGGGGACTCCTGGTCTTCCAGGACAAAAGGGAGAACCAGGTGCTCCTGGAAAAAGAGGAAAAATTGGTAACATTTCAATAAAAATGATGGCTGTAGCAACATATGTTTATTTATTTATTTTTACCAAGTAATAATGCAAATATGTAATGTGATACTCAAAGTGAATGTATCGTCTCATTTTTTTTAACAATTGCAACCAGTTTTCCTAATTTGTTTTAGGCTTCTCTCACACTGCTGTTAGGACACGGTAGTGTGACGGCCACCGAGGGAGCCCAGGGGAATAGCGGGAGAAAAAATACTGCTTGCACCGTCTTTTTCTCCAGCTACTTCCCCTGAAAAACAGTGGCGCCCGACAGACCCCATTGACTATAATGGGGTCCCACGGGATCTGCTGTTGCCTGTTGCGCCCCATCAAAATCATGGCCGTTAAAATTTGGAAAAAAAAGAGTTTGATGCCCGTTCTTGACGGGGTGCCATGGCAGTGTGAAAGAAGCCTTACTTTCTGTCTTGTTTTCTGTACATAATTATGGGCACAGCCATCTTTCCTGAGCTGCTTACTTAGTTATGTTAACAGTAGTACAGATATACAGTTTATGCTTTACCGCAGCTTTTTGGAAGGGGGTATGTTCTTTCCTGTGTTATCTGCCTCCAGCTTTGCAATAGAGGTGTTATCTGTCACTGTTATCCTGTCTGTGATGATATAAATGATGAAAAGTGATCTTCACTAGCTCTCTGCTTGCTCCTGAATCATCAGGTTATGCTGGTAAAACAACTCAATCTCTTCTTGTTCTTTAGAGTAGGGCAGTATTTGCCATTTGGCACCTGTAGGCCTTTGCCTAGGGTAGCAGTGTTGAGGGTCAGTAGTTCAGTGAGTAAAAAAAAAATGATAAATACTGAGCTATAAAGATGACTCTGTGTTTGAGACCCCCCCCCCTTTTTTTTTTAAACTAAAAAGCAGAATACTCTTGTACAGCTTTATATGGGCTCGTGCCATTTCTCTCAAACTCCATTCCAACAGCTTCTCTATAGCTTCCAGCACCTCTGCCACTCCAGCAGGCCATAGCAGTGCCCTGATGCCAAGTCCTATCCTAATTCTCCCTACACAGCTCTCCTGTCCCTTAAAGGGGTGCTCCACTGCCACAGCATTCGGAGGATTTAGTTCCGAACGCTGGGTGTGGGCTGCGTTGTCGTGACGTCATGGCCATGCCCCCTCAATGCAAGTCTATGGGAGGGGGCGTACGCCCCCTCCCATAGACTTGCACTGAGGGGGCGTGGGCGTGACTTCACGACCCCGCAGCCAACATTCAGTGTTCGGAAATAAATGTTCTGAACGCTGGGGCAGTGGAGTACCCCTTTAACCACTCAGTGTGATGGCACAGCACATCAGTGCACCCCACCCTCTCACACACACATTTCCATTAGTCAGTACAAGGCTTTTCCAGAGCTAAGCAGGTACGGACTATTGTTACCAACCAAAGCAAAGCAATCCAACATGGAATTTCAACATGCCTCATCCTTTTGTTCTCAGAAAGATAAGAAGTGTCTGGAGGCAGCCTTCTCCCTATTAAAACATATGTATACTAGGCTCTTGAGTTAATTGGTAGAGTAGATGTCGGCTTAATGAAGGTGTACCAGCCCCCTATGTTAGATATGGGCTTTGTGTACAGGATATTTTAAAAAGCAATGTTTAAGGGAAAGGGTAATATGTTTCGAGCACATTCTCGGAAGACCTTATTGGTCATTGGCAGTCACTTATATTTTCCAAGATCCAGGACAATCAATATCTCAGTATCCATAGAAACTCCCACAGTCCATCGACTGACACCAAATACGTAATTTGTTTTACATTCAGCTGCAAACACATTCTATACGACATGTACTGAAGAAGAAAATGAGGGCAAGGTCAATAAGTGCTATCGCTATTATTGAATGAGATAATGATTTTTTATTTCACTCAACAGGCAGCTATAGGTATCCTGCAAACTATAGACCGTATATGAGAAGTTACATAGACTAATATAACAGATACTTAGTGGGTTTTATGTCTGTTTATGTTTAAAGGTGAATCGGGAATGAAAGGTGAACACGGTGAAAAAGGAGAGAAAGGAGATCCCGGTGAAATTGGTTCCCCAGGAAAGGAAGGCATGCCAGGAAAAAGGGGTGAAAAGGGAGAGAAGGGAGACATAGGTGACACATCTAATGACGTCCTTATTGAAGGTAAAGTGTAACATACCTTTATTATTATTATTAATGTTTTCAGAAGAGTTGCACTCTATTTGCCATCCCATAAAGTATCTGCCCTTGCAACGCTTAGGTAATGCGTTCACTTTCACATAGTCACACAAGGATTTGCCCTTTATGGATTCTATCTATAAAATCTATGAGTAAATAAAAGGAAGCCAATTCACTATTCTGATCATATTTAAACAATACTTTAGGTCTGAAGGGAGAAATGGGACCTCCAGGACCACCTGGCCCGCCTGGTCCTCCTGGCCCCATGGGTCCTCCTGGGAGAAGGAAAGTGAAAGCTCAGGAGGCCGCACAGGAGTTCAGCACTAAATGCACAGGCAAGTGTACACATTATAGCTGTGACATTACACATATTACTGTTTTTATTAATTATACATATTCTTAGAGGTTTGTGGGTCAAACAAGATGCTTTAAAGTGAACCTGTCACATTGAAAATACTGTCCAATCCTCAAGCACCGAGATGATGCATTAGAGATAAGTAGATCTATTGTAATTTACACACTTAAATCTGCCCATTTTGGGCTCAGCTTTTTAGTACTGTACTGTACCTAGGTACTGTAGGTGGTCATACTTAATGACCCAGTCTTCCCTGTATAAGTATTCTTATAGAGCGCTGTCAATCATTGTGTAGGGCTTCCCGATGGACTCCTGAGCCCAAAATGAGTATAGATTTAAATTTATATTATACTGGAACTTTTTTAACAAAACTTTAGATCCATCTGTTTACTATAGGCACTGCTGCTCTATATGCTGCTTATACATCAGACAGCATTTTCAATCTGACAGGTTTCCTTTAAACTGTTCTTAAAGCCACAACTAAATGTTTTTATGTAATTTTATTCTGCATCTTTTTTTTCTGCTTGATTTCATTAACCATGGTATTGTAGATATCTTCCTTATAATTACGAATGGGGACAGATAGTGTAAATGGAGATAGTTCCCCCAGGGCACATCCTAGTCTCTGGTTGACAGGTATGTAAGGGAGCACTAGATGTGGAGGGTCACTGATCAAGCCACAAACAGTCTTTACTTAAAATATGCAACTCTTTCACAATAAGGAAAGCGCAGTCTCTGTATAACAATGTGGCTAGAGCAGGGCGTCTCCCTTCATGAAGTGCAATAGAATAATGGGGTGTGAGGTCATACTATTATGGTAGTCTTGAATTCTCTTAAAGAGTAGCTCCCACCATCCTTTTTTTTTCTATCCCTGCCTATTACCCATCATCTTTCCCTAACCCCCTCCCTGCTTTTAAATTATTATTTTTTTACTATGTTAAAAATCATTTTTTGTCTGCCTGGTAGCTACGCCCTTAGTTAATCTATATAGGGTGCATCCAGCTGTTTCACCACTACAACTCCCAGCTTTCCCTGACATCTATTGGCTGTCAGAGCAAGCTGGGAGTTGTAGTGTTGAAACAGCTGGAGGCACCCTGTGCAGAAAACAATTAGATAGGGCCATGGGCGCGGCGCGGCGCTACCCCGTTCCCTCCATCTGTTCCCCGATCGTCATGTGCAGGAGAAGTGGTTGGCCGGCCAGGGAGCCAATGCGCTCGCTCCCTGCCTAACTGATTGACAGGCAGGGAGCGATCGCAGGCTAAATGAATTAGGACCGATGCCCTGCCGCATCAGTCCGAATTCAGGCGTGACATCACGCCAGCCTGCAGCCGGCCAATTGGAGGGAGACCCCTAGTGGACGGTTTTCAAACGTTAATTAAAGCATTTTAATAAAAAAAAAAAAAAATAATGAAAATGTATTACATATGTACTACAACATATAAAAAAAAAGTTCATGACAGTGCCCATTTAAGTGAGAGGGGTTTACTACAACTGGTTGGCTCCTTGTGAATTCCTAAAATGTGTTTACATACTTTGGTGCTGCAGTGGCTATTGCAGTAGCAGTTTTATGAAAAAGTGTAGATTGGTTAGCCACTTAGGAGGGAATTTACTAAGAGTGGTGTTTGACATGCTAGTCTTAAGGAAACCCCGTAGTGTACAATCACACTAGATTGCCCATGCGACAGCCCCAGAAATCTACGCTGCCTGGCAGGGGTAATTGTAGTAAATTTGCGCTCTGGGGGGCCATGCCCACATTTGTGACGTTTTACCTATCTATGCCAGGCACATACTTTTACACCGAACCCCCTTAGCCTCTAGACTTGAAGCCCTAAAGGGTCTGAGAATACCTATGGGGGAAGACATCTATCTTTTACCCACACTCTCACTCTTTTGAGTATGTTCCTCTTTACTTATCCTCACTCTCATTGTAAAACATTACAAAATAGTACAAAAAGGCACCACACACATGAATGTACCGCAGTGTAAACCACCACCCTGGCAAACAGTGGTAAGTTACACTTCACCCTATGTCCTGTATAAACCATTAGCATCCATGAAGAAGATGCTAAGATGCAATTCTTACTAATAGTTATGTGTTCCATTCTCTAGTTCTCTCTTTACATAATATATAAATAGGAACAATTCCCTGGATCTACAGTTACAACCATTTATTTGCTTACTCTACATTGAAGGAGCCCACAGGTGACAAATAGGCACAACATGTTCTGCATATGCATTCTAGATAAGCACAGGAGTAGAACTAGTTCTATTAAAACCATTTCATAGTATTCTCATATCTATTATATTTGTTGTTCCCTGAGAACACATGAATATACTGTATATTATACATCTCTGCAGATGTGGTTTTCTCATAAACATTTACTGAGATAATGAAAATCATCCTTATTTATGTGGCTTTTTGTTACATACACAATGTCCACCAGACACATGGAGTTAACATAACTACTACAGTGTTTTATTTTGACAACTTGCAATTTATTCCCTGAAACCCAAATACATACTGATGACTTTAGATGTGCTGTTGAAATAGTCCTTGACACTTTTGCTGGGAGAGATAATGTCTTGAGAGAGCGATTCTTGATTATTTCAAATGTTAATGTGTACGTTAGTTGTTAAGAAGATGGCATTCATGTAACCGGATGCTAGATGCTATCATTTCTGATTTACAGATGTGTGTGTGTGTGTGTGTATATATATATATATATATATATATATATATATATATATATATATATGTCCAATAGGAAGCAAACAGCGGCACTCCAGCATTTTCAAGGAGAAGAAAAAATCCTTTATTCACCCATATGGTGCTACGTTTCGACTCACTCAATGGAGTCTTTATCAAGCATAAAGACTCCATTGAGTGAGTCGAAACGTAGCACCATATGGGTGAATAAAGGATTTTTTCTTCTCCTTGAAACTGCTGGAGTGCCGCTGTTTGCTTCCTATTGGACTTCTGTTGTTCTCATACCTGTGGTCGAGGTTGGAGCTGGCTGAGCACCCGCATTGACACTTTATAGGCTTGAAGCCCTGTTACGGTGCTCCTTCATCATATTGTTTATTATATATATATATATATATATATATATATATATATATATATGTACAAAGGGGGAGATTCATCAAAACCTGTGCAGAGGAAGAGTGGCGCAGTTGCCCATAGCAACCAATCAGATTGCTTCTTTCATTTTCCACAGGCCTCTTTAGAGGCCTGTGGAAAATGAAAGAAGCAATCTGATTGGTTGCTATGGGCAACTGCACCACTCTTCCTCTGCACAGGATTTGATAAATCTCCCCCATAAAGCTTTAGTACTTTATTTTGGAATAAGAAAACATCAAGTGAATGTTTCCACAGGCTTTCACTAAGCCACAGAATTATGTGTTGCCATATGGCTCTATGCACTGCCATGTTGGCGTTCCATGTCAGCTACTGCTCCCATGTCCTCCGACATCCAAGGACCAATCAACAGAAGTCTCCTCAAGCAATTTGTGTTCTAGTGTTTGTCCTCAATCACAACCTTCATTATTTCTACTTTCTACCATTTTTTTTACCATACTCCGGCAGCACTTGTCCCGTCACACATGAGCCTGCATTATTAGGTTTTCCTAATACTCTGTATGACTCTTACCACACGCTTCCTGCCAGCTGTGCCTTTTCTATGCTGCAGCAGAACCATCTAGTGGCCCCAGCAAAACATGGTAACACAACACAATAAGAACTATGGAGCAAGCAACCAAAATCATAAACAGGATAACCTCACAAAAAAGAACACGTATTAACATAGGTAGGCTCTGAGCACACATCACAGGCCAATGTTTCAAGCAACTCAAGTCTTTGTGTACCAAAAGATTTAAATTGGTTTTGTCAATTAAAGGGGTATTCTGGGCCTATTCCTTTGTTTAGGGGATAAGATGTCTGATCGCAGGGGTACCACCGCTGGGCCCCCGCGATCTCCGTGCAGCCCCCAGCATTCTGTGCTAGGCGCTATTCCCGAGACTGAGACGTGATGTCAAGGCCACGCCCCCTTGTGACGTCATGCCATACCCCCTCCATTCATGTTCCTGGGCTTATCCAGGAATAGAAAAACAGAGCTAAATTCTTTCAAAAACAGCTCCACATCTCTCCCCAGGTTGTGTGTGGTGTTACAACTTGGTTCCATTTACTTCAGTGGAACTGAGCTGCAGAACCTCACCCAACCCGGAGATGGGGAGATGTTTTTGTAAAAAAATTAGCTCTGTTTTTCTATTCGTGGATAACCCTTTTAATACCCATAATTTAGCACAATGCAAAAACTAGTAATTCCAATAATGCAAGAATGTTCTGCATTTATTGTTATACAATAATGGAATGGAAAGTTTCTGATTTTATTTGAAGACAAGTAACTAACTCAAGGAAGATTCATCATTTCTATAAATTTATATAAGCTGTGCAAAGAAGTGTTCAGCTCTCCTCCCACGTCCTGCTGCGTACGGACCATACCCAAAAAAGTGCAATGAGAAAAGAACTGATGTCCAGCGCTGCTCCCGTATAAAAGTAGAATTCTTTATTTAAGCATATACACCAACAGGTACAGTAGACACAGTAGTCACAGGTGACGCGTTTCAGCCAGGTGATGTGTCTCAGCCCACCAAGGGGCCTTAGTCATACTGTGTCTACTGTACCTGTTGGTGTATATGCTTGGATAAAGAATTCTACTTTTATACGGGAGCAGCGCTGGAATCAGTTCTTTTCTCATTATAAATTTGTAGAGTAACATTATACTTGTATTAGTTATTACTATGCTGTGTATGTAAATTGATTTGCATATACTGGGAAAACCTATACTATGTTCAGTACTAATACGTAAGTAACCTAAAATCAACCAGAAAGTTATGCCAGAAAGTTAAGCAGATTTGTAAATGGCTTCAATTTAAAAATCTTAATCTTTCCAGTACTTATCAGCAGCTGTATACTACAGAGGAAGTTCTTTTCTTTTTTAATTTCTTTTCTGTCTGATTACAGTGCTCTCTACTGACATCTCTGTCCATATCAGGAACTGTCAAGAGCAGGAGAGGTTTGCCTTTGGGGATTTTCTTGTACTCTGGACAGTTCCTGACATGGACAGAGGTGTCAGCTGAGAGCACTGTGGTCAGACAGAAAAGAAATTCAAAAAGAAAAGAACATCCTCTGAAGTATACAGCAGCTGATAAGTACTGGAAGGATTAAGATTTTTAAATAGAAGTAATTTACAAATCTGTTTAACTTTCTGACACCAGTTGATTTAAAAAAAGGGGGTTTCCACTGGAGTACCTATTTAATATTGTGATATGTGCTAACTTTATATGTTGAATTGTAAGGTGAGAACTGTGCTGTTCCTAATGATGACACCATGGCTGGTAAATCTGCTGAGAAGAACAATGGCATTCCTTCAAAGAAAGATGGTAAATACTATTATGTTATTTATAGACCTTAAAATCCGACCCTTCTCTAATAACACATTTTTCCTAACCAGACTGCACCATAAAGGCTATAGAGAATCCAACTCAAATTGCAAAAGTAAAAGAAACCTTTGGAGCCTGGATGACGGATTTCTCAAACCAAACCAGCGATGATAGAATTTGGATTGTGTCACATTTTTCAGGTACCTAAAAATAAAAAGAATCCAGAGCTGCCAACTGCTAAATAAAATGTTGGGGAGGAGTCAAAATTAAAAATCTAAGATAATATTCACCAATACTATGGAACTGTGAACTATATCATTAATTTTCCTTTTTTTACATTTAGTAGAAGATAGAAATGTATTTTTATATATATATATATATATATATATATATATATATATGTATATATGCAAATCAAAAAATGTTGCAGTCTCTTGTAATACCTTTTTTATTGGACTAACAGAATTTTGTAGAGACAAGCTTTCGGGATTCTTCCCTTTATCAAGTCCAAAGCAAATCTAAGCTCACAAGTAGAAGACACAGGTTACATCTCACAAATATGCAGGGGTTAAGACAATAGATGTGGAGAATTCACACTAAGATAGGCAAGAAATTGTCCGGCTATAGGAACATAGACTACATAGATAAGGATGAGAAAAAGGGGGAGGGAGGGGGGAGCAGGGGAGAGACTGGTAATTAAGCAGAACATAGTGAGATTTGAGTGGACTAAAACGGCTACTAAAATTAACTATATACTGTATATATACACTGCTCAAAAAAATAAAGGGAACACTTAAACAACACAATGTAACTCCAAGTGTATCACACTTCTGTGAAATCACACTGTCCACTCAGGAAGCAACATTGATTGTACACATTGGAGGACAACAATCCAGCAGAAGGACCGCTACCTCCGTCTTTTTGCAAGGAGGAGCAGGAGGAGCACTGCCAGAGCCCTGCAAAATGGCCTCCAGCAGGCCACAAACGTGCATGTGTCCACTCAAATGGTCAGAAACAGACTCCATGAGGGTGATATGAGGGACTGACGTCCACAGGTGGGGGTTGTGCTTACAGCCCAATACCATGCAGGACATTTGGCATTTGCCAGAGAACACCTAGATCGGCAAATTCGCCACTGGCATCCTGTGCTCTTCACAGATGAAAGCAGGTTCACACTGAGCACATGTGACAAACCTGACAGAGTCTGGAGATGCCATGGAGAACATTCTGCTGTCTGCAACATCCTTCAGCATGACCGGTTTGGCGGTGGGTCAGTAATGGTGTGGGGTGGCATTTCTTTGCAAGGCCGCACAGCCCTCCATGTGCTTGCCAGAGGCAGCCTGACTGCCATTAGGTACAGAGATGAGATCCTTAGACCCCTTGTGAGACCATATATTGGCCCTGGGTTCCTCCTAATGCTAGACCTCATGTGGCAGCAGTTCCTGCAAGAGGAAGGCATTGATGCTATGGACTGGCCTGCCCGTTCCCCAGACCTGAATCCGATTGAGCACATCTGGGCCACCAATGCCACGTTGCACCACAGACTGTCCAGGAGTTGGCAGATGCTTTAGTCCAGGTCTGGGAGGACATCCCTCAGGAGACCATCTGCCACCTCATCAGGAGCATGCCCAGGCATTGTAGGGAGGTCATACGGGCACGTGGAGGCCACACACACTACTGAGCCTCATTTTGACTTGTTTTAAGGACATTACATCAAAGTTGGATCAGCCTGTAGTGTGGTTTTCCACTTTGATTTTGAGTGTGACTCCATATCCAGACCTCCATGGGTTGATAAATTTGATTTCCATTGATAACATTTGTGTGATTTTCTTGTCAGCACATTCAACTATGTAAAGACGAAAGTATTTGTCACGATTCGGCTGGAAGGAGGTGGATCCTCTGTGCCAGAGAGGGATTGGCGTGGACCGTGCTAGTGGACCGGTTCTAAGTTGCTACTGGTATTCACCAGAGCCCGCCGCAAAGCGGGATGGTCTTGCAGCGGCGGTAGCAACCAGGTCGTATCCACTAGCAACGGCTCAACCTCTCTGACTGCTGAAGATAGTACAAGGGAGTAGACAAGAGCAAGGTCGGACGTAGCAGAAGGTCGGGGCAGGCAGCAAGGATCGTAGTCAGGGGCAACGGCAGGAGGTCTGGAACACAGGCTAGGAACACACAAGGAAACGCTTTCACTGGCACAATGGCAACAAGATCCGGCGAGGGAGTGCAGGGGAAGTGAGGTATAAATAGGGAGTGCACAGGTGAACACACTAATTAAGCCAACTGCGCCAATCAGTGGTGCAGTGGCCCTTTAAATCGCAGAGACCCGGCGCGCGCGCGCCCTAAGGAGCGGGGCCGCGCGCGCCGGGACAGGACCGACGGAGAGCGAGTCAGGTACGGGAGCCGGGGTGCGCATCGCGAGCGGGCGCCACTCGCATCGCGAATCGCATCCCGGCTGGGAGAGGTATCGCAGCGCACCCGGTCAGCAGATCTGACCGGGGCGCTGCAATTGCGAGGATGTTGCGAGCGCTCCGGGGAGGAGCGGGGACCCGGAGCGCTCGGCGTAACAGTACCCCCCCCCCTTGGGTCTCCCCCTCTTCTTGGAGCCTGAGAACCTGAGGACCAGACTTTTGTCTAGGATGTTGTCCTCAGGTTCCCAGGATCTCTCTTCTGGACCACAGCCCTCCCAATCTACCAAGAAAAATCTTTTTCCTTTGACCGTCTTAGAGGCCAATATCTCCTTCACGGAGAAGATGTCAGAAGAACCGGAAACAGGAGTGGGAGAAACAAGTTTGGGAGAGAAACGGTTGATGATGAGTGGTTTAAGGAGAGAGACATGGAAGGCATTGGGAATACGAAGAGAAGGAGGAAGAAGAAGTTTGTAAGAGACAGGATTAATCTGGCACAAGACTTTGAAAGGACCAAGATAGCGTGGTCCCAGTTTGTAACTGGGGACACGAAAGCGGACATATTTAGCGGAGAGCCATACCTTGTGTCCGGGAGCAAAAATGGGGGGAGTTCTTCTTTTCTTATCGGCAAACCTTTTCATGCGAGATGAAGCCTGTAAAAGAGAATTTTGGGTCTCTTTCCATATGGTGGAAAGATCACGAGTCACTTCATCCACAGCGGGCAAACCAGAGGGCAAGGGAGTAGGGAGGGGGGAAGAGGGTGACGGCCGTACACCACGAAAAATGGGGATTTAGCAGAAGATTCGGAGACTCTGAAGTTGTATGAGAATTCGGCCCAAGGTAGAAGATCTGCCCAGTCATCCTGGCGGGAGGAAACAAAATGCCGTAAATAGTCACCCAGGACCTGGTTAATTCTTTCTACTTGCCCATTGGATTGAGGATGATAAGCAGAAGAGAAGTTTAATTTAATCTTGAGTTGTTTGCAGAGAGCCCTCCAGAATTTAGACACGAATTGGACGCCTCTATCCGAGACGATCTGCGTGGGCAAACCGTGAAGACGAAAAATGTGTACAAAAAATTGTTTTGCCAACTGAGGCGCTGAAGGAAGACCAGGAAGAGGAATAAAATGTGCCATCTTGGAAAATCGATCAACGACCACCCAAACAACAGTGTTGCCACGGGATGGGGGTAGGTCTGTAATAAAGTCCATACCAATCAGAGACCAAGGCTGTTCGGGGACAGGCAGAGGATGAAGGAGACCAGCAGGCTTCTGGCGAGGAGTCTTATCCCAGGCACAGACAGTACAGGCCCGCACAAAATCAACAACATCCGTCTCCAGAGTCAGCCACCAATAGAAACGAGAGATGAGTTGCAAGGACTTTTTGATGCCCGCATGGCCTGCGAGGTGGGAGGAGTGACCCCATTTGAGAATCCCGAGACGTTGGCGTGGAGAAACGAAGGTCTTCCCTGGAGGAGTTTGCCTGATGGAGGCTGGAGAAGTGGAGATCAGACAGTCAGGAGGAATGATGTGTTGCGGAGAGACCTCTACTTCCGAGGCATCCGAGGAACGAGAGAGAGCATCGGCCCTAATGTTCTTGTCGGCAGGGCGAAAATGAATTTCAAAGTTAAAACGGGCAAAGAACAACGACCACCTGGCCTGGCGAGGGTTCAGCCGTTGGGCAGACTGGAGATAGGAGAGATTCTTGTGATCGGTGTAAATGATAACTGGAAATTTTGATCCCTCCAGCAGATGCCTCCATTCCTCAAGTGCCAATTTAATGGCCAGTAGTTCTCGATCCTCGATGGAGTAGTTTCTCTCCGCCGGAGAGAAGGTCCTAGAAAAAAACCCACAAGTAACAGCATGCCCGGAAGAATTTTTTTGTAGAAGGACCGCTCCAGCTCCCACTGAGGAGGCATCTACCTCCAATAGGAAGGGTTTAGATGGGTCAGGTCTGGAGAGCACGGGAGCAGAAGAAAAGGCAGACTTGAGCCGTTTAAATGCGTCTTCCGCTTGGGGAGACCAGGACTTGGGATTGGCATTCTTCTTGGTTAAAGCCACGATAGGAGCCACAATAGTGGAAAAGTGTGGAATAAATTGTCTGTAATAATTGGCGGACCCCAAAAAACGTTGGATAGCACGGAGTCCGGAGGGGCGTGGCCAATCTAAGACGGCAGAGAGTTTATCCGGGTCCATTTGTAATTCCTGACCAGAGACCAAGTATCCTAGGAAAGGAAGAGATTGACATTCAAACAGACATTTCTCCATTTTGGCATAAAGTTGATTGTCTCGAAGTCTCTGAAGAACCATGCGGACATGCTGGCGGTGTTCTTCTAAGTTGGCAGAAAAAATCAGAATATCGTCCAGATACACAACAACACAGAAATACAAGAGATCACGAAAAATTTCATTAACAAAGTCTTGGAAGACGGCAGGGGCGTTGCACAGGCCAAAGGGCATGACCAGATACTCAAAGTGTCCATCTCTGGTGTTAAATGCAGTTTTCCATTCGTCCCCCTCCCTGATGCGGATGAGATTATAAGCACCTCTTAAGTCCAGTTTGGTAAAGATGTGGGCACCTTGAAGGCGATCAAAGAGTTCTGAGATAAGAGGTAGGGGGTAGCGTTTTTTTACCGTGATTTTATTAAGTCCGCGGTAATCAATGCAAGGACGTAAGGAGCCATCTTTTTTGGACACAAAAAAAAATCCAGCTCCGGCAGGAGAGGAGGATTTGCGGATAAACCCCTTTTTTTAATTTTCCTGGATGTATTCAGACATAGCAAGAGTCTCTGGGGCGGACAGAGGATAAATTCTGCCCCGGGGTGGAGTAGTGCCCGGGAGGAGGTCAATAGGACAGTCATAAGGCCTGTGAGGAGGTAAAGTCTCAGCTTGCTTTTTGCAAAACACGTCAGCATAGTCCATATAAGCCTTAGGGAGACCGGTTACAGGGGGAACCACAGGGTCACGGCAGGGAGTGCTGGGAACCGGTTTAAGACAGTCCTTGAAACAAGAAGTACCCCAGCTCTTGATCTCTCCTGTGGACCAATCAAGGGTTGGGGAATGGCGTTGAAGCCACGGTAATCCAAGGAGAATTTCGGAAGTGCAATTGGAGAGGACCAAAAACTAAATTTTTTCGTGATGAGGTCCGATGCACATTAGGAGGGGTTCCGTGCGGTAACGCACGGTACAGTCCAATCTTTCATTGTTAACACAATTGATGTAGAGGGGTCTGGCGAGACTGGTCACCGGGATGTTGAACCTGTTGATGAGAGAGGCCAAAATAAAATTTCCTGCAGATCCGGAATCCAAGAAGGCCATAGTAGAGAAGGAGAAGGTAGAGGCAGATATCCGCACAGGCACAGTAAGGCGTGGAGAAGCAGAGTTGACATCAAGAACTGTCTCACCTTTGTGCGGAGACAGCGTACGTCTTTCCAGGCGGGGAGGATGGATAGGACAATCCTTCAGGAAGTGTTCGGTACAGGCAAAGATTCTCCATGCGGCGTCGTGTCCTCTCTTGAGGTGTCAAGCGAGACCGGTCAACTTGCATAGCCTCCACGGCGGGAGGCACAGGAACGGATTGCAGAGGACCAGAGGAGAGAGGAGCCGGGGAGAAAAAACGCCTCGTGCGAACAAAGTCCATATCCTGGCGGAGCTCCTGACGCCTTTCGGAAAAACGCATGTCAATGCGAGTGGCTAGATGAATAAGTTCATGCAGGTTAGCAGGAATTTCTCGTGCGGCCAGAACATCTTTAATGTTGCTGGATAGGCCTTTTTTAAAGGTCGCGCAGAGGGCCTCATTATTCCAGGATAATTCGGAAGCAAGAGTACGGAATTGGATGGCGTACTCGCCAACGGAAGAATTACCCTGGACCAGGTTCAGCAGGGCAGTCTCAGCAGAAGAGGCTCGGGCAGGTTCCTCAAAGACACTTCGAATTTCCGAGAAGAAGGAGTGTACAGAGGCAGTGACGGGGTCATTGCGGTCCCAGAGCGGTGTGGCCCATGACAGAGCTTTCCCAGACAGAAGGCTGACTACGAAAGCCACCTTAGACCTTTCAGTAGGAAACTGGTCCGACATCATCTCCAAGTGCAGGGAACATTGTGAAAGAAAGCCACGGCAAAACTTAGAGTCCCCATCAAATTTATCCGGCAAGGATAGTCGTAGGCCGGAAGCGGCCACTCGCTGCGGAGGAGGTGCAGGAGCTGGCGGAGGAGATGATTGCTGAAGCTGTGGTAGTAGCTGCTGTAGCATCACGGTCAGTTGAGACAGCTGGTGGCCTTGTTGCGCTATCTGTTGCGACTGCTGAGCGACCACCGTGGTGAGGTCGGCGACAACTGGCAGTGGAACTTCAACGGGATCCATGGCCGGATCTACTGTCACGATTCGGCTGGCAGGAGGTGGATCCTCTGTGCCAGAGAGGGATTGGCGTGGACCGTGCTAGTGGACCGGTTCTAAGTTGCTACTGGTATTCACCAGAGCCCGCCGCAAAGCGGGATGGTCTTGCAGCGGCGGTAGCAACCAGGTCGTATCCACTAGCAACGGCTCACCCTCTCTGACTGCTGAAGATAGGCGCGGTACAAGGGAGTAGACAAGAGCAAGGTCGGACGTAGCAGAAGGTCGGGGCAGGCAGCAAGGATCGTAGTCAGGGGCAACGGCAGGAGGTCTGGAACACAGGCTAGGAACACACAAGGAAACGCTTTCACTGGCACAATGGCAACAAGATCCGGCGAGGGAGTGCAGGGGAAGTGAGGTATAAATAGGGAGTGCACAGGTGAACACACTAATTAAGCCAACTGCGCCAATCAGTGGCGCAGTGGCCCTTTAAATCGCAGAGACCCGGCGCGCGCGCGCCCTAAGGAGCGGGGCCGCGCGCGCCGGGACAGGACCGACGGAGAGCGAGTCAGGTACGGGAGCCGGGGTGCGCATCGCGAGCGGGCGCCACTCGCATCGCGAATCGCATCCCGGCTGGGAGAGGTATCGCAGCGCACCCGGTCAGCAGATCTGACCGGGGCGCTGCAATTGCGAGGATGTTGCGAGCGCTCCGGGGAGGAGCGGGGACCCGGAGCGCTCGGCGTAACAGTATTTCATACGATTAGTTCATTCATTCAGATCTAGGATGTGTTATCTTAGTGTTCCCTTTATTTTTTTTAAGCGCTATATATATATATATATATATATTTTTTTTATGGACAAAAGTGTTGGGGCACCTACACATTACATCTACAGGACCTTACAGAACATCCCATACTACATCAAACTACAGTAATAAGAGGTTGCAGTTATAACAGCTTCCACACTTAATTTCTACAAGATATTGGATGTGTGTCGTAAATTGTACCACTCATCCAAAAGAGTATATGTGAGGTCAGGCGCTAATATTGGATGAGAGGGCCTGGCACACAATCTTTATTCTAGTTAATTCCAAAGGTGTTGAGTTGGGTTGAGGTCAGGAATCTGTGCAGGCCACCGTTCTTCCACACCAACCTCACCCAACCAAGCCTTTATGGACCTTGCTTTGGGCTCTGGGGCACAGTCACACTGGAACAGTAAAGGGCTAAACCCAAACTGTTCCCACCAAGTTGAATGCATTCCGGTGTCCAAAATATCCCGGTATGCTGAACCACAAAGATTTCCATTCACTGAAACTGCAGGCCTATGCCAACCCCTGAATAACAACCCCATAGCATTATCCCTCCTCCACCAAACTTTACAGTTGGCACAATTCAGTCAGGCAGGTAAAAAATTTTCTGGCATTAGCCAAACCTAGATTTGACCATCAGACTGCCAGATCGAGAAGTGTATGATGTCATGCCACAGAGCACAGTTCCTTTGCTCCAGAGTCCAGTGGCGGTGTGTTTAAAACCAGTCTGACACTTGGCATTGTGCTTGGTGATGTAAGGCTTATATGCAGCTGCATAGCCATGAAATCAAATGCCATGAAGCTCCCAGCGGGGCAGAGTCTTTGTGCTGATTTTAATGCCAGCTGAGGTTAGAACCCTTAGTGTTGGCGACATTTATGCATTTGGCAGCCCCACTCTGTATTTTTATCTGGTCTGACACTTCATGGTTGTGGTCCCTTAACACTTCAACTTTTTAGTAATATCACTCACAGATGATTATTAAAAATCTAGGAGGGAAGACATTTCACTTACTGACATGTTGTAGTGGTAGACCCTACTGTAGTACTTTACTGGAATTCACTCAGAATGGCCCATTGTGTCACAAATGTTTGTAAAGGCGACTGCATTGGTAGGTGCTAGATTTTATATACCTGTGGCAATGGGACTGAAAGAAACACCTGAATTCAGTGATTAAAAGGTGGGTCCCAATGCCCATGTAGTTTTTGTCACCATATGCCTATAGAGTGACATATTTTTTTTAAGCTCTGTTAAAAGCTATAGTTGTCAGGAAATGTCTGAAAATCTCAAAATAAAAAATGCATGTTCAGTATGGGTAAATGGGAAATGGTTTATTTGAATAATGCATTTTGCAGTGCGTGGGCTAACTTTTTGTTATTCGGCTTTTTTCCCTGCAGGAATAATAGTAAAGGAATATGAAAACATAACTGCCTTGCTGAGTGATAACTATAAGACCACAAAACTGCGCTGGTTCTACCATGGATGTGGCCATCTTGTGTATGACAATTCACTGTATTACCACAAGGGAGGATCTAATAAGATTGTAAGGTATGGATTTATTCACTTATGTTTACAATGTAAAAAATTACAATATTTCTTTTTTTTGCAACCGCTTATTATTGTAACCCTCGCCCTTCTGGCCTGGTATTGTTTTACCTATTTAGTTTTAAATCAACAATAAACATTAAATATTTAATATCAATATTATTATTATGAAAAATGGGGCATCAAATAGAGCTTTAGAGTTGGAATAGATATAAAGTATACAAAACAGCATTGTTTGTGGGCCAATGTGCTATAGGTGTACACATGGGGAGTTTATTAAAGACTGGTTTCTAGTTACTTGAAAATACATTAGAGTAAAATGCCCCAAATTTATGTTGAGGCTTACACATAATTGTGCCCCAATCTATTCCAGCTAGGAGTTAAAGGGGTACTCCATTTTTTTTAGTTCTTTATAAGTCAACTGGTGCCAGAAAGTTAAACAGATTTGTAAATTACTTCTATTAAAAAATCTTTACCCTTCCAGTACTTTTTAGCAGCTGTAGGCTACAGAGAAAATTCTGTTCTTTTTTAATTTCTTTTTTGTCTTGTCCACAGTGCTCTCTGTTGACACCTCTGGTCCGTGTCAGGAACTGTCCAGAGCAGCATGGGTTTGCAATGGGGATTTTCTCCTGCTCTTTACAGTTCCTGATACGGACATCAGGTGTCAGCAGAGAGCACTGTGGAAAAGACAAAAAAGAAATAAAAGAGAACAGAATTTCCTCTGTAGCATACGGCTGCAAAAAGTACAGGAAGGGTAAAGAGCAGTTTATAAAAAAAAAAAAAAATGTTTTCCACTGGAGAACCCCTTTAAGTTTTTGCTATAATTTATGCCAATTTTTTTGGCATGAATTATACTATGCGTGCCAGCCGCTGGAGGCCACACCTCCTATTGTTAAGCCATGCCCACAAAAAATTCTAACTATTGAGACCAAAACATGTCAGGCAGATAAACACAGTCAGACCTGGCAAACATAAAACCACTGGTTTCTAACCTGTAGCTTTTCAGCATTTGGAAAATAAATCTGGTATTTACTAGGAACAATGTATTAATTTCCTGTAGTTAATATAGCATCATCGTAATGGGAAACACCATGCAGAGATTATCATTAGTCACATCAGTTCAGTCTCCGGTGGAGATCAAAATCCAATTTCCCTATCTTAGCCACAATCCTAGGGAAGGGTCTTTGGGACAGGGACAACGGCTACATCTATTCACCTATTGCTATACCCATGAACAAGGACCATTTTTTAAAGGAAGTACATTACCCGATCATAATGGTTTATGCAGTATAGAAGAAAATCTATATAAACATTAAGATAACATACAAGCTCTATGCAGATGCTGTCCTTGTTGTAAATATTGTAGTGATAACTATTAAACTGCATTGACACTGGAAATAAACATGAGTTTTTCGTTTTTTAATCTTTCAGGTATGAACTTGACTCTGAAAACTTCCAGACTCTCAGCATCGACAGTGCATCCTATCACAATCGCAGCTACCTCTTCTCAAATTCCAAATCTTACTTTAAACTGGCAGCTGATGAGAAAGACCTCTGGATCATTTACTCCTCTGACACTGATAAAAGTATCATGGTTGCTCACTTGGATGACAAGACCTTCTCAGTCATCCAACATATCAACACGACATACCCAAAATCCAAAGCAGGCAATGCATTTATTGCATATGGAATCCTTTACGTTACAGACACTAAGGATTTGAGGGTGACCTTTGCATTTGATCTCTTGAAACAGAAGCAGGTTGATGCTAGCTTCGACCTTAGGTCATCAACATCAGTTCTCTCTATGCTCTCTTACAACCCTAAAGATCAGAAATTATATGCATGGGAAGATGGATATCTGATGTTGTATCCCGTGCGCTTTGTATCTAGCGTTTAGTAGAGACATAAAAGCAGCCGTAGTACCTCCAAAATTAACAAAATGTGATCACATGTCATGTTTAAAGGGACATTGCATGGGCAATAAAACCTGGTTTATAATTCTGAAAGTCAAATTATAAGTGTGCGTTTCAAATAAATATTTTTTAATAAAAAGATACAATTGATGAAAAATACAGTTTACTTTTTTTTTTCTGCCTAGTTGCAAGCATTTGGTTTGGCACGCAGAGTCTTTGTAGACAGAATAAAGTATATAGGTATTTTGCTGTCAGCATCAATCAATAGAGTAAGAATGAAAGTTCAGGATTATGTTACCTGGAGCATGAAGAAAGTAAACAGGTTTGTAAAGGTATCAACCGATATACATGGGCTCATATCCCACTCAGAACACAAAGTTCAGTGCATGAGTCCCAGCAAAAAGCACCAAACACACAAAATACTTTTCAAATTCAAATCTTTATTAGAAAGAATACAATAACAATATAAAATCACTTAAAAGAGCAGAAGCAGTCAGAAAAAAATGGCACACAACTATGGTAAGAAAAGTATGTAGTCACAATCGTGAATATACCCCAGTGTTGGTGATAAAAAAAAAAAGACCTATCTATAGCACTGCACTGTATCACAAACAAGTAAGTGGCTGCAACTGAAAATCATACAAGCGCAGCCTATATAACAAAAAATATTCAGTAAATAGCAGTGCCATTGAAAAAGTACAAGTAACAAACTGGGTGGGATTTTAGAATAACAGATGTATATACATATAGTAGGGGTGAATACTGTCTGAGTGTAAAGAAACAGACTGTAAAAAAGTGAGGTGACCTAGAAAGGAGAAATGGTATGACCAGCTAATCCAAAAACTCTCAAAGGGAGGAAGTGACACTCCCTGAAGAAGCTTGTACAGCGAAACAGTGTAGGGGTTGGCCTGCATTCTATGGTAGGTGTTGGATATAGTTTGTGTGGTGCTTCTTGGCTGTCTAGACATGACTTTTTTTTTTACTTCCTCCCTTTGAGAGTTCCTGTTGCTAAAATTTTCTACATGGTGGATAGCAGTCACAATGTAAAGCATTATATTTAAATGTGTCTTTGCTAGCTGTTTAAGCATGTGTTATGATATAATCCAAATCAAAAGGTTACTGCATTGCCAGTAAAAATGGCCACTTTATTAATCCAATAAATGCAACATGTAGCAAGGTGAGGTGCAACAGACATAACAATGGTGAATAATTCCTCCTCCTCTCTAACACATTTCCTTAGTCATAGATACCAAGAGTACTTCCATGTATGTTTACATAGACCCAGTTAATAGGCCCACCCAGGGATGTGCACTGACATTTTGGAGGGCAGGGGCTCAAGTAAAAAAAGGGTACGTTACTGTGTTTATTATCAGGGCTGTGGAGTAGGAGTCAGACAAAATTTTGGGTACCTGGAGTCAGAGTCGGCAAACAATGCACCGACTCCGACTCCTTAGATTGAAATAAAAATTTTAAAAAAATGCAAGTTTAAATGTCCCAATTCACAAAAAGTTATAATGAATGGATTCTCTACTATAAGAATAAAGATCAATGCATGCAGTGCCTCATGTAACCGCAAAACGAACATGTTAAGTGACTGTGAAGAAGCTTTTCATGTGCTTTACTATTTGGCACACAACGCACAATTAGGAGTGGCAATACTTATACTTTCCATAGTGTTGTGTCCTGCTGTTACAGGGAACCCATGAGTAACCTAGCCTCTCACTGATAAGGGATTAAGGAAATATGTTTTTTTCAGGACTAGAGACACTTGTATAAGTGAAGGGAATGGAGGGTCAATAGTTCAAGACTGAAGCTGTAAACCATTGGAAAAACTGCTGCCATTCAGCTAAGGCTATAAAAACTTGTAAACTCGATTGTTAACTTAAAGGGGTACTCTGCCCCTAGACATCCCGAGAGGCGGAGCCGTGATGTAGTGATGCAGTGATGCTCCGGCCCCTGTACCGCCCGTCATTACGCACAGAGCGAACTCACTCTGTGCAGTTGCGCGGTGCCACATCGGCGATCCCGGCGGGTCCCCAGCAGTGGTACCCCGGCGATCTGACATCTTATCCCCTATCCTTTGGAAAGGGGATAAGATGTCAGATCACCGGGGTCCCGCTGCTGGGGACCCCCGTGATCGCCGCTGCGGCACCACAAGCTCATTACTGCACAGAGCGAGCGAGTAATGACGGGCGATACAGGGGCCGGAGCATCGTTACATCATGGCTCCGCCCCTCGTGATGTCACGGACCGCCCCCTCAATGCAAGTCTATGGGAAGGGGCGTGGGGGTCGTCACGCCCCCTACCATAGATTTGCATTAAGGGGGCGGGCCGTGATGTCACAAGGGGCGGAGCCATGATCTCACGCTGCTCCATCCCCTGTATAGCCCATCATTACGCACAGAGCGGACTCTCTCTGTGTAGTAATGAAAGTGCGGTGCCGCAGTGGCGATCCCGGGGGTCCCCAGCAGCAGGACCCCGGTGATCAGACATCTTATCCCCTATCCTTTGGATAGGGGATAAGATGGCTAGGCGCGGAGTACCCCTTTAAACTTGACTATGGGATTCTACTAGGGAAATCATGTTTTATAATAAATGCCCCTTCCTGGATCCTCCCACTGCCCTATCTTCAGCAGCAGATCAGCACACAAACTGTTCAATACAGTAGACTGTTGGCTTCCCAGCCAGTAGTCATGTGGTAATGACATGTATGTTGCCTTTCTTTCCTTCAAGGAATGTATAAAATACATTCACATATTAATACAGAGGAGTCGGAGTCGGGGAGTCGGAGTTGGGGTTGGAAGCACAGAAAACTCCGGAGTCGGAGTTGGAGTCGGAACATTTATCTACCGACTCCACAGCCCTGTTTATTATCCTGTACTGTAATATCACTGTGCGCATTATCCATGTATTGTGACTTCACTGTGTGTTTTAAAGCAGAAATCCATTCACAATTATCTTCTACAGGATATGGCAAAAAATTATGATAAATACAGGTACCACCTCTGGGACTCATACTCATCCTGAGAACAAGGGCCTCTTGGCTTCCTGCAGCCGACTTGCAGTAGCCCAAGATGGTCTGTTTTACGCATTTTGTATAACTCTCATTCACTTTAATGAGAGTTGTGCATACAGCAGAGCACTGCAAGCTACACTCTTTCTTTAACCTTCTAGTTATGTTAAAGGGGTGCTTCAGGGAAGTTAATAAAAATGAGAAAGACAAGGAGGATCTGATAATAACATCTTTCTCTCACTCCCTGCATGTAAGTGACAGCTGAAAGAGGGAAACTGCTCTATATAGCTAATGAATGATATTTAGACAAATAAGTTAGTGAGACAGAAAGGAGGGGCTATGGATTAATTCCCCGGAGTACCCCTTTAACAAACTGGGAGTTACACAAAATGCATAAAACATTGCATGGAGGGGCGTGGCCTGGCTGCCAACACTGATGGCCACTTACTGGTTGCTGGGTTCAGTCGCTAACTCAGGTTATCGAGATGGAGCGCACACACTACCATCTTTTTTTTTTTTTTTTCCAGCTCTGCCGGTGTTTAACATCTCCCTGACCATGGCGGGATGGAGGTGGAAAACATCTAAACAGGGAATACTCGCTAAATTTAACTTCCCTCGCATGCTACCTGCTGCACAACATTGCAAGCTTCTCAGCCGGGGATACGCTCCTCACCACCTACTCTTGGTCCTCCAAGAGTCCGCCGCTCCCCTTCGGACCCCCCTCTGCATTGCTTTAATGATGCGGTCAGTAACGGAGGTGCTTTTAAGCTTCTCTCATCCTCTCCATGTAAAGGGGTCAGTAATCAAAATGGCGGCGACTGGTTAAGCCAGCCGGAGGATGGCCAGGGGTCTCCGGATGCTACCCCTTCCTCAAGACCTGCTAAACAGCATCCTTGCTTGTCTCACTCAACAACTCTCCTCCTGTCACACGATCGAGCTCTGACAGATGAGTCAGATGCAGGAGATTTTCTGGGGACATTTCCAGTGTCAGATCAAGCTCTCACTGACACAGCTATAAAGACCATGCTAATGCCCTTGTACCAAACCTTTCTTAAGGACATTGCTGGTGTCACTACTCCTATACAATCCACAGTGGGAGAGTTAGGTGAAAAAGTGGACCACATCAAAAACAAACTAGAGGAATTTGTGGTCCTCCACGATTCCCTGGTCAAATCTCATACTGACCTAGATGATGATGTTGCGGCTCTCAGATCTAAGGTAGTGGACATGGAGGATAGGAGCCGCTGCAATAATTTGGAACTGCGGGAATACCAGGGTCAGTTTGTATTGCTAATATTATGGACTATGTCTGCTCCTTGATAAAAGCTGTCCTCCCTTCTGTATCATCTGAAGATCTTGAAATAGACCGGGCGCATAGGATCCCTCGCCCACAACATCTGCATGACTCCATACCCCTAGATATCCTGGCTCGGGTAAATTTTTTCAACATCAAAGAGAAAATCCTGGAGTATTCCAGAAAAAAATGGTGGTCTGTGTCAGAACTTATAGGGTTAAAAGGTTCTGACAGGTTCTTTGTTGTTTCTTGTTGCTGGGTTACGCCCGGCTGTCTGGACTGGTCAGCTGACCTTGATTGGATCACCTGTCCTGGCTCCATATAAGCTGGCAGTCTACTCCCAATCCTTGTCTGCTATAGAGCTCTGTGTACTCCTAGCTAGCATTTATATTGTATCTGTTATTTCTGGCATTTTGACCCTTTGGCTCAGCTATCTGACTCTTCTCCTGGCTTTGCGAATTGGCTTACCTGTAACCTCTTGGTATCGACTCGGACTGTGAACAGCGACTTATTGTGTGTATGTTTTGTTGTTATTCTGTTAGTCTGAGTGATTCAATTCTGTGTCCTGACCTCAGTCTGCATTATAGTTTATTATTTTGACTGGACTGCCCTCACTTATTGTAAGTAGGGACCATCACCGTGGTTAAGGACCCGCTACCTAGGACGGGTACGTAAGTAGGCAGGGATAGGGGAAGTGGGCGAGAACAGTGTCCAATCCTTCCCTGCCCCGACATGACAGTCTGCCTGCACCTTATCATCAAATCTCCGTTTATGCGGATCTCTTTGTGGCTACCTTGCAGGCTAGGCGCACACTTCAACCTGTCATGCAGGCTCTCCATTAGGCTAATGCAGCCTACCAGTGGGGCTTCCCGGTACGTCTCCTTATCCGCAAAGGAGATACCACTCATTTTATATGCTTTCTCTTTTAGAGAGTAAAGAGCTATTGGCTAAATGGAACATTCAAGTCACCTCTAATGCGGGCTTGCCCCAACATTCCCATCCAAGATGCCTGAAGACGGACTGGTCTACAGCCTGATCCTGCTGGCCTTATTCTTCTTCTATTGATCTCAGGTTACTCAAGTGTTGGGAGGAATATTCCCACTGGCTTCAGGGTGAACTTTGCCCTCATCCATGTTATGGGTTCACTATTTGTGATCCTCAGTTTTCTTACTTTATCTTTCATTTTATCTTTTTTTTGTTTGTTTTGTACGTGCAGCTTTTTTGCCAATGCTCCTCCATGTTCTTCTCGTTTGTCCTACTGATGTATACAGGGAGTGTGTGTGCTGGCTGGGGGGCCATGCGCTTCTAATGTTTTAATGATTCATTTAGCATTCCTCATTTGCTTTTATGGTTATAAAGATTACTAGTCTTAATGTTAATGGGCTTAATGCTCAGCACAAGTGGGCCCACTTATGGAAAGAAGCACTGTCCTCAAATAGTAACATTATGGGGGGAATTTATCATTGGTTTTACCCTGGTTTTGTGGTGTACATTTGTCTCACAGTTTGTCTCAGTTGCTGTTTTGAGACTTTCCATTGCGACTTTTGCTTTAGAAGGTTTTTCAAAAAGAACATACCAAGTCATGATTTCAATTGATATCATGCAGTGGTAAGGAATTCATCATATGCGACTTTTCAGTTTGTAGCATCTTTTGTCGCAACAGTGCTAAGTTCTACAAATCTACACCAGCCCTGACTTGGCTTACAGAACTTACTGTGGACAGCATTTTTAAAAAGTCACAAATTTTGTCGCACGGAATAAAAAGTTGCACAAAAAGTCACAAAGGAATCACTATACAAAGTGATGTATGGAAGTAAGAAATGTGATCAGCACCAGATTTATCACTTGCTCTGTACCATGTAATAAATCTGTGCAGGTACACAGTTTCCACCACATGAATTAATGGGTAAAAAGACGTTCACCTACACCACTCTCGATGAATTTCCCCTTATATGTATACAGGAAATGCACCTTTTATCTAAAACACCCCTTGTTTCCTCATTTATTGCACTAAAACTAAAGAGGTTTTGATAGCAAAAATTCTACATCCTTTATATCAAAAGAACTTATCTCAGATGTTAACGGTAGATTTATAATTATGTATTGTACGGTTAATGCTTTACCCCTCACGCTGAAATCACTGTATGCACCTAACTCAGGGCAACTCTGTTTTATTAATGAGCACTATCAGAAAGGCAAATAAGGTATCTAGGGGCCCCCTGATACTATGTGAGGATTTTAATTCTGTAATGGACCACGCTTTAGATTCCACTACTAGTTCTTGTTTGTCATCTCCTCCCCTTTCCTCTTGGTCGTGGGGTATGGAGCTTTATGATATCTGGAGACTGCATCATTTAACTGAAAGAGATTATACTTTTCATTCAGGGGTACATAATTCATATTCAAGATTGGATATGTTTTTAGTTAGTAATCCTTTTCTTTCCTATATTCAAGATTCCTCTATTGATGTTATTAAATGGTCGGACCATGCTGCAGGCTCTTTAACCCTAACGGACAAAGTCTCCTCTAACACCGCCTATAAGTGGCTTGTCAGTCCATTTCTACTTTCCTACTCTGTCTGTCTCAGATCTGATATTATTGATTATTTTAAATTTAATGCTAGCTCAGTAAATAGTTCTACATCCCTCTGGAACTGTCATAAAGCAGTAATTAGAGGCATATGTATACAATATGGCTCAATTCTTTAAAAAAAGAATGTGACCAAAAACTCACTGACCTCTTATCCAAACTTAAAGCAGTAGAGATAGCTAATAAGGCGGCTGCCTCTGAGTCCTTAGCCTCCCAAACTATCTCATTGCGCAGAGATCTGAGATGTATGATGCTGGCCTCTTATGAAAAATCCCACAGGAAATTACAAGCCCAATATTACTCTCAAGACAATAAAACGGGTAAACTTATGGCTGGGCGTTTAAAGGCTAGACAGCAGAAATCCTGGATCCTCTATCTTATACATCCTATCTATAAAGATAAACTTTATATACCCCCAAAGACTTAGCCGATGGTTTCCAAGCATTTTATGCACATATATATAACTTGAAAGACACCATACCTGATAGACCTAACCATAAGTCTGCTATTCACCACTACCTTAATAAATTGCACTTACCCAAACTATCAGACATACAGTTCCAGGAATTAAATAGAGAAATCTTAGATGTTCAAGTGCTCAAGGAAATCCACTCTCTTTCTTTAAATAAGGCCCCCGGTACAGATGGCTTTGCCAGTGCTTACTATAAAACATTTATAGAATTATTGACTCCATAAACATTGCGTAAATTCTGCATGGAAGCGATAACGTCTTGTTCTTTGCCTAAGGAGAATCTCCAGGCTGTGATCACTACTTTACCCAAGCCTGGCAAATCCACCGACCTGCCTCAAAATTATAGGCCTATCTCTTTACTTAACCAAGGTGCTCCCATCTCTGGTTTCCCTGATCAGGCAGGTTTTTTCGCAGGTAGACAGACTTCAGACAACACCAGAAGATTACTCATTGTCTTCTACAACATAGAGAGATCTGCCACCCCAGCTGTGCTTTTAGATGAGAATGCTGAGAAAGGGTTTGACCGCATGAGATGGTCGTAGTATTAACCCCTTATGGACCGAGGTTTTTTCCGTTTTTGCATTTTCGTTTTTTGCTCCTTGCCTTTAAAAAATCATAACTCTTTCAATTTTGCACCTAAAAATCCATATGATGGCTTATTTTTTGCGCCACCAATTCTACTTTGTAATGACATCAGTCATTTTGCCCAAAAATCTACGGTGAAACAGAAAAAAAAATCATTGTGCGACAAAATTGAAAAAAAAAACGCCGTTTTGTAACTTTTGGGGGCTTCCGTTTCTACATAGTACATTTTTCGGTAAAAATGACACCTTATCTTTATTCTGTAGGTCCATACGATTAAAATGATACCCTACTTATATAGGTTTGATTTTGTCGGACTTCTGGAAAAAATCATAACTACATGCAGGAAAATTTATATGTTTAAAATTGTCATCTTCTGACCCCTATAACTTTTTTATTTTTCCGTGTATGGGGCGGTATGAGGGATAATTTTTTGCGCCGTGATCTGATGTTTTTAACGGTATCATTTTTGCATTGATAGGACTTATTGATCGCTTTTTATTCATTTTTAAATGATATAAAAAGTGACCAAAAATTCACTATTTTGGACTTTGGAATTTTTTTGCGCGCACACCATTGACCGAGCGGTTTAATTAATGATATATTTTTATAATTCGGACATTTCCGCACGCGGTGATACCATGTTTATTTTTATTTTTATTTACACTGTGTTTTTTTTTGATTGGAAAAGGGGGGTGATTCAAACTTTTAATAGGGGAGGAGTTAAATGATCTTTATTCACTTTTTTTTCACTTTTTTTTTGCAGTGTTATAGGTTATATAACACTGCACACACTGATCTTCATCATTGATCACTGGTTTCTCATAAGAAACCAGTGATCAACGATTCTGCCACATGACTGCTCATGCCTGGATCTCAGGCACTGAGCAGTCATTCGGCGATCGGACAGCGAGGAGGCAGGTAGGGGCCCTTCGGCTGTCCTGTCAGCTGTTTGGGATGCCGCGATTAGCCACGGCTATCCCGAACAGCCCGACTGAGCTAGCTGGCAACTTTCACTTTTACTTTTAGCCGCGCGGCTCAGCTCTGAGCGCGCGGCTAAAGGGTTAATAGTGCGCGGCGGCGCGATCGGCGCTGCGCGCTATTAGAGGCGGGTCCCGGCTTCACTATGAGGTAACTCACAGTTTTGTAAAATGGCCGTTGCCACAAGGCTTGGGCCTAGTCACTACTGATGACAGCTGCGCAGATCCTCCTCCATCAGCAGCCCACGAGGAAAGAGATGCTGCTTGCTTCACAGCACAGGAACAAGAGCGCGATTAATGGCCGCCAGTCCCTTATATAGGCAGGGCCGTTTTGGATTGGTCCGAGTCAGCTGTCACTCACCGTTACAATGCATGGTGGGCGATCACCTGACTTCCTCTAAAGGTCCTTGAACCATATAACTATAGAGTTTTGGAATGCATCACGTGACTCGCAGGTCCTGCGACACTACAACAAGGCAAGTACACTTTATATACATATATACACTTAGAATTTGAATAAATTTAACTATTAAAGGGGTGACTAGGGGCTAACTATAGATGAGGACCCCACCGGTACCTAGGGACTCTGACTTTGGGGACTTCACCACAAGGTAACGGATGCAATCCGGTACCGGGACACCACACATGCACAGGCCATACAGTTGGATGACAGAATTTCAGGTATCCGTTTATGCAGACGATGTTATATGTCTGTCTGATCCAACTAGTTATCTGCCAGCAGCTATGGAAAATATTACAGACTATAGCTTGCTTTCATATTATCATTTAAACAATTCCAAGACTCCACCCCTATCTATTAACATGCCCCTTTATATGATAACATCCTTTCATGAGTCATACCAATTTGATTGGAGACAGTCCAATATCTAATATTTAGGTATAAATCTTTCCTACCCCCCTCTCTTCAATATATACAGACAACTATGCCCCTTTACTGACCTCTCTAACTACAGAAGCTGACACTTTATCTAAATCCATAATGGGCGGGCAGAGTGGCAGCATCTAAAATGTTTCTTTTACCCAAACTCCTATGCATGTTTAGAGCTCTCCCATTGTCCTACCCTCTTCATTCTTCGTAACCGCACAAGAATTATCACTAAGTTTGTCTGGGTAGGTAGACAACCCAGGCTATCTCCTACTATATTAATTAAGTCAAAATTAGCAGGGGGTTTGAACTCCCCAGATATTAAGGGTTATTATATATCCATGTTGGTAACCACCATGAGAGTGGGGTGAAGGGACAATACCTCTCCCCCTTGGGTTAAAAGCAGAATTTCACTCAATAGCTCCATTCTCCGCTAGAGATCTTTTTTTTGTTTTGTTCCTATTGAGTCCTCCCCCTCCCACCCATCTCTAATCCCACAGTTAGATCATTGTATTTGGCCTGGAAACATTATATATCAACTGCACCTTCCTCCAGTTTTGTAAACTTAGGGAAGATTCCTATGTCTTTGGTTCAGGCATTCATTCCTGTCCTGGATCTGAAACAGTAGATCGTGGTGGGGATTCTTTCTTTACATAACATTTTGAGGATAATGATATACTTACGTTTGAGTCCCTTTCTGCTAAATACCCTATTCCCCCTAAGGATTTTTTTTAAATACCTCCAGATTAGACACTTTACACAGTCTCTAGGCACATCTTCTAAGGGTATTAATGTAACCATATTACTATTCCTCTCTACTGATGCAAAGTGCTTACTACCTATCTATACTTCACTGACTGGATCTGATTTATGTGTTAAGAGTTACCCGTTACGTTTATGGGAGAGGGAGCTAGGACGTACTTTTTCCACTAAAGCCTGCGGCCAAGCCTTTAAATGTATACATAAAGCTTTCCAATGCTCCTCCCGTATAGAAAGTGCTTCCAAAACTATACTCAGGTGGTACATTACTCCTGAAAAAATAGCTAGAGCTTATCCTGGTGCTATAAATCTGTGCTGACAAAACTATGGCCACAGAGGCTCCTTGTACCATTTCCTCTGGAATTGTTCCATTATACAACCTTTCTGGGTCGCTTGCAAACTTCTAGTTCAGCACCTATTTCCCTGTACGATTAATTGGTCCCCTCAACTAGTATTGCTCTTTCTAGATATGGATCATATCCCACCTCCTTAGGGATTTGTTTCGTATTGTATGAATTTTTGCTAAAATTGTACTGACGAGTAACTGGAAGACTCCTGTGATACCGTTCATACATACACTTATACATAAAATCAACACGACTAAGGCTGGGTTCACACTACGTTTTGTCCCATACGGGAGCGCATACGGCAGGGGGGAGCTAAAAGCTCGCGCTCCCGTATGTGACCGTATGCGCTCCCGTATGTCATTCATTTCAATGAGCCGGCCGGAGTGAAACGTTCGGTCCGGTCGGCTCATTTTTGCGCCGTATGCGCTTTTACAACCGGACCTAAAACTGTGGTCAACCACGGTTTTAGGTCCGGTTGTAAAAGCGCATACGGCGCAAAAATGAGCCGACCGGACCGAACGTTTCACTCCGGTCGGCTCATTGAAATGAATGACATACGGGAGCGCATACAGTCACATACGGGAGCGCGAGCTTTTAGCTCCCCCCTGCCGTATGCGCTCCCGTATGGGACAAAACGTAGTGTGAACCCACCCTTACTCTTTTGAAAAGATATTAGCTCTTGGCTCAGGGAGGCATTCTCATTTCTCTGCTCATGGGCAGGGATGGATCTCCTCTAGTCATTGTATAGACATTTAAAGGGTTACTCAGGTGGAAAACATTTTTTGTTTTCCAGAAAGGTGCCAGAAAGTTAAACAGATTTGTAAATGACTTCTATCAAAAAAATCTTTATCCTTCCAGTACTTATTAGCAGATGTATGCTACAGAAGAAATTCTATTCTTTTTGAATTTCTTTTTTTGTCTTGTCCACAGTGCTCTCTGCTGACACCTGATGCCCATATCAGGAACTGTCCAGAGCAGGAGAAAATCCACATAGCAAACCTATGCGGACAGTTCCTGACACGGACAGAGGTGTTAGCAGAGAGCACTGTGGACAAGACAAAAAAGAAATTCAAAAAGAATAGAATTTCCTCTGTAGCATACAGCTGTTAATAAGTACTGGAAGGGTAAAGATTTTTTAATAGAAGTCATTTACAAATGTGTTTAACTTTCTGGAATCTTTCTGGAAAACAAAAAATGTTTTCCAACAGAGTAACCCTTTAAATGTCTATACAATGACTAGCCCCGCCCCCTCATGACATCACGAGCTCCCGGTGCCGGCTCCAGTGTTCGGAACAGTTTGTTCCAAACGCTGAGCAGCGGAGTACCCCTTTAAATTCTGCCCTACATGTGAAGTCTTAGATATTGAATAAGTATGAAATTCAAGTCAAGTTCTCCTAAGGATTTTTATTTTGGTCCTTAATTAAATGAAAACAGCTTTGGATGGAAGGTCAAGTTACAAATGTCTCCTGTTTTGTTGTAATGACACTTACGAAATAAATCACCTGTATCTAAGCAACTGATATCATGGCAACTTGAAGCACCTTTCCTACAAACAGGGCTGGTCATATTTTTTTTTCCACATTCAGTATATTAAAGGGGTACAGAAGCTCAGAGACTCCTCAGAGAATGCTGACTTGCCCACTGCACACAGGTAGAGTTCTTTTTCTTTTTTTCCTGCCTATTTTGCTGCTTCTCATTGGAAATGGCATTGATGTGTATATTACTTTACACAAGTATTTTATTTTAGAAAATTTTAAATAGCTGAGTAAACATTTTGTGACAGGCATTGACCATAATGAACTTATGGTCTTATTATAGAATGTCTAGATACATCGACAATATTGTTATTCCTATTAGTTGTTTAGAATTCTGCCTTCTATAGTCTATAATCTGTCAAATTATAATGATATCTAAACTATAGCACAATTATGGCTAAATGGGTATGGTGCTTTTTCTCATTCGTATGATTTCTATGTTAATAATGTATCAATGGGAGTGACGGTGTGATATGATCATATTATGCCTTGTAACAGCACACGGACCTCAGAGATGGATACATTAAATATTGTCTACCTGTCAGAAAAAGAGAAAATATCATTTCATATTTTGTGTAGATATTCTAATGCAAAATGCAGCCTAGCTGAACTAGTTGTTTATTACTGTAGAGCTATTGATGGGTAACTAATGACATACTATAGTATATAAAAATTAAAGATATTTAATATGAAATGCACAAGTATTATATTGGACAGAGGATGGATCCACCATTAGATTTGGATGAAGCAAGCAGGTTATTGCAAACTATAAATACATATATAAATATATCACAAAATAAACTTTTCTCATGTTTTTAGACATAACTGATAAGACTTTTAGACATAACTGATATGACTTTTTTCCATTAGTTGTAATATAGTCACATTTTGATCTTGTCAGTGTCAGGGCAGCTCATACATGAATGATAATTTACAACAAAGGTTTCCTGTATTTACTGCAAGAGAAGTAACATTTTTAAATAGAAACACAACAGTTTACCTAAATTCTCGTATTGCCCTTTAAGCTTCTTAATACAATGTTTAGTTTTCATCAATCCATCTAATACTAAGTGTTCTACTTCTGAGGGTCCAGAAAGTTGAAGCATGGCCACCAGTTTACAGCATCCTTATATTTTAGAGATGCTTTAGTTGACCCAGTGTGTAATGGCTACATAAAGAGACTACATATCCTTCACTTAGGGTTGGACGAAGACGATTAATGGTCACATGTCAGCTGTATTTTGACATTGTCAGACATTGCAGGACTCGAAACTGGTAACACCTAATTGGTTATTTACTCCCACATTTCAAGCAAGAACAAGCAAATGAGAAAACGTGTCAATTAGGTCGAGGTCACATGACTCGATCAGCCATTAAGAGAAACCTTTGGGTTGCATTTGAGGTTCAGTATGTTTTGAGTCTATATTGTGAAGCCCTGTCTTATCATTTTTGCTGCATTAGTGAGCATTCATATGTGTTATACAGCAGTCATTAAGGGGCCCTAGGCCAGGCATGGGTCTATAGTGTTAGGATTGTTGGGCCCGTACTAACTGCCAGGACCAGAGAAACCTCTCATCATGGCTGTTTTACCCCTAACATGCTGCAGTTGAATCATAACTGTGGCATGTAACATATTTGTGGCATGTAACATATTTACCCCAATGGCAGCCTGGCTACATGACTGTAGGGTACTGATAGGTTTCCATATACAGCCATGCTGACAGGTGTAACCGACTGTGTTATTTATCTGTCATGGTAAATTATTAAAAAAGAAATCATAATAATTTGAAAAATTTTTTTTAAATAATGGCAGCACTTTGTTAAACTGCCATGTATACTTGAAAATTATTTTTAAAAAAAGTTTTAAAAAAAATGGGGGGGGGGGGGAAGTAATCATTATCTGTGTAGGTGAACATTTTATGTTTACTTTTATTTTGTGTGGTTGATGATGTGCAGCGTCTTTTTCTCCCGCTACTCCCGTCAAAAAACAAGGGCTCCCAACAGACCCCATAATAATAAATTGAATCTGTCGGGACCCGTGATTGCTGTTATGCCTCGTCCGGATAACAGACATTAAAGGCACAAAAAAAAATTGTCTAACGGACCTTTTCTGGCTGTGTGAAAGGGGCCTAACAGGTGGCACTCAACCTTGAAACTACCAATTACTTGTGAAAATGGATGAATAGTATAAAAAAATTACTGCTATTGCTTAATAGTTAAAGCACAATTGTTGTAAAACAGATAGGGAAATACGTGTCACTCAGCGTTAGCAGGGCGTAGAGCAGCCACTGGGGCCCACAGAAATGACTACCTACTCGAGTGCCAGGAGGATATATTTAGTGTATATATATATATATATATATATATATATATATATATATATATATTAATAAAATATGGTCAGATAGTTATCTAAGTAAAAAATATTGTCAATCACAATTTAATGTCTTTTACTGAGCACATTAAGTAAACATGTAGGTTTAACCCAACAAGTAAGTGAAACCATATGTCTCAAGATATTTAGTGTTTTTCTTAAAGTTTTAGGTGTAATTTGGCGCTTAATAATGCAACTACTAACTTTAAATTAGCACAGGTTAGCATAAATTGACCTATAATGATGCAACTTATCACAGAAGAGTGAATATAAAAAAACAACCAAATACACTACTACCCTTAGTAAATCTGACACAATGTGAATGCCTATTAATGTTAGTAAATCTGTGCCATGGTAGGACCCATAAATGACATGCTTACAGATTGTAGATGACCACAACCTCAAAGCGGTGTGTGAAGGAAAAGGAACACTTTCAGGGCACTTGTTTGATGTTGGTCAGTAGTAAGGATTCCAAACTTCAAGGTGGTTGTAGTAAAACAGCGCTCTTATTGTACAAGCTGGGGTGACAACGCATTTCGAGGGGAACTGCATCCCTCTTCCTCAGGTAAGGGGGGGGGGGAAGGGAGAACACATAAACATGCCTTCCTTAAATACATACAAGCTGGAGAAAAGCCTGCAAAAGCCATCCTGGCCTGGGAGCAGGTCGGGGGACGTCATTACTGGCTCACATGGAGGATCGTGTGAATGTAAACAAACAGGCAACACACACGTGTTATTAAAAACTATACATACTTACAGATTGGACTCAAACATCAATGTAATAAGTTCCCCTTAAATGTTGGCAATTTGATTAATCTTTTTATCCCTTATAAAGTTATGAAAGAGAAAGTTTAGCATGTAGATAGTAAGGCTATGTTCAGACGGGACATTCTCTGGACAGTAGAGCACCGGCAGTACATTCCAGCGCCAGGACCACTTGGAAATGCATAGATGTCTCATAGATGGCAATGTATTTCTGTGCAGAGTCCATAGAAAGAATGGAAATGTCTATTTTTACTGCAGACACCAAATTTCCCTGCCAAATGTTTCTGGCGCCAAAAACTCTGCTAAAAGAACAGCACAGCAGGATCCCTGTGTGGAATTCTGCATGGAAATTCTATTGTGTGATCATAGCCTAAGATTGCCATAGAAGTTCTTTCTTAAAGGGGTACTCCGGTGGAAAACTTTTTTTTTTTTTTTTAAATCAACAGGTGCCAGAAAGTTAAACAGATTTGTAAATTACTTCTATTAAAAAATTGTAATCCTTCCAGTACTTATTAGCTGCTGATTACTGCAGAGGAAATTTTTTTCTTTTTGGAACACAGAGCTCTCTCCTGAATCACGAGCACAGAGCTCTCTGCTGACATCACGAGCACAGTGCTCTCTGCTGACACCTCTGTCCATTTTAAGAACTGTCCAGAGTAGGAGAAAATCCCCATAGCAAACATATGCTGCTCTGGACAGTTCCTAAAATGGACAGAGATGTCAGCAGAGAGCACTGTGCTCGTGATGTCAGCAGAGAGCACTGTGTTCCAAAAAGAAAATAATTTCCTCTGTAGTATTCAGCAGCTAATAAGTACTGGAAGGATTAAGATTTTTTAATAGAAGTAATTTACAAATCTGTTTAACTTTCTGGCACCAGTTGATTTAAAAAAAAGTTTTCTACCGGAGTACTCCTTTAAGAAGTTTGAACCTGTAATAACCCGCGTGTGCAGAATTTCTTAGGTCATCCTGATGGAAATGACTTGTCAAGGGCATTGCTTTCCTTCACAGATGGCATACGTACAACCAAAGAAAAATGCATGTGTAGTGCAAAGTTGATGAAGAAACTTTATCTTTCTATTTTGACTAAATGTTTCTGCTATCAAGCAGATTCCCAAAACATGAAAAGGGTAAATGACAACATAATAGGCCTTAGATCTGATGCCCTATCGCCTGTCGACTGTCAGTTGGGGTTTTTAAAAGTCCAAGGTGATGAAGTTACTGCTCTCTACACCTATACTTAGGAGAGAAGACATGATTCCAGAAGTCCTGAACCCAATGCAGTACAACATCACCGAAGTGATGCCCAGTGTGGCCCCAGCAACAGCTGCTTCTGTGGTGGTTTTCATATTCTTGCTTATACTTATTTGGAATTATGAGGAGACATCATCCATACCAGGTAAAGGAACTAAGTTTACCTCACCTGACTTTTTATGGTGATCTGTTAAACTGCGTTACTGTCAGAACTGGAATAACTAAACTGTGTTCTGCAACACCTCACCTACAAAAATACTGCAAAATATGGGTATAAAAAAAAATAAACTACATTTATTAAAAATACAAAAATATACAAACGTGAATCATCTCCTACCCAAAACAATACATAAAAATATAATTGAAAAATAATAAATTTAATGCATTGTTTTGGTACAGGGAAGATTCATCTTTGCATATAGTTGTATTTCTAATACATTTAGGTTGTTGATATATGTGTGTGGTATCTTTGTAGGTAAGGTATTGCAGAAATAGCTGACGCTAGAGGATTTCATATGTTCTGTAACAATTGTTATAGATGACATATTCCATCTTATGCTAATAAATCCATAAATGAAGTGCTTATGTTCATATTAATATTTAGGTTGTGTTCACACATTAAGGTTTTTTATTGCAATTACTGAATACATAGCGGGGAACAGAGGCATCTCATTTTCAAATCCATACCGGGCTTTGTAGTCAAAAGATGCAATTACAAACCTGAACTTGTAAACAGTAAACACAGCCTTTTTATCATGTCCAAATCTATCTATCGATTTGCCTATCTATCTATCTATCTATCTATCTATCTATCTATCTATCTATCTATCTAAAGAATCTATAGAAACTGATGGAGCAGCAGTACCACACAGTGCAAGTCAGTGGGTGCCAGCAGTGGAACATCCCAGGCAAGGGGATGTACAGATATCCACACTGTGTGGATATCTATCTATCTATCTATCTATCTATCTATCTATCTATCTATCTATGTCTCTCTCTCTCTCTCTCTCTCTCTCTCTTTCTCTCTCTCTCTCTCTCTCTCTCTCTCTCTCTCTCTCTCTCTCTCTCTCTCTCCCTCTCTCTCTCTCGTAGCAAACAACTTGAAATTTTATTGTTTTAAAGTGTCTTTACAATAAGCAATAAGATGCTTATTGTAAAGACACTTTTTATTAAATAAATGTCAAGTTTTTTGCTACATTGGGTGCTGTAGAGAGATCCTTTTTCCTGTCTGAAGCAAGTGTGCCTCTGACCCAGGCTCCAGATTCTGCGTGCACCAACCTATAGATTTTATCTATCTATCTATCTATCTATCTATCTATTGTAGAAAAGCGGGCAGCAATGCTAGGTGTGGTCTGGTGCTGGCTGGTAAACCCAGTCACAGGTCTAGTAAATCCATTGAAGAAACAGCAGCACTCAAATTCCGTGGAAATAATGTATGGCTTTATTCAACCAAACATCTGATATGCAACGTTTCAGCCGTCTCGCACGGCTTGACAAACGTCGCATTGTATCTATCTACCTATCATCTATCTATCTCATGTCTATTTATCTATCATCTATCTATCTCATATCTATCTATCTATACATCTATTGATCTATCTATTATCTATCTATCTATCTCATATGTATTTATCTATCTATCATCTATCTATCATCTATCTATCCATCTATCGATCTATCTATCTATCTATCTATCTATCTATCTCATATCTATTTATCTATCTATCTATCTATCTATCTATCATCTATCTATCATCTATCCATCTATCCATCTATCTATCTATTATCTATCTATCTATCTCATATCTATTTATCTATCTATCTATCTATCTATCTATCATCTATCTATCTATCACCACCATTATCAATCCATCCATTTCTGTATCTCATATAAATGTGCAGGGCTATATGTGAAACAATGTTGCAGTGTTAACCTAGCCGGATGTAGCTTAGGCTAGGTTCACACGGCCGTTGTCCCCGTCCCGATTTTCTACCGATAATGATTCCTGAATGGAATGGATCATACTACTAACGGATGCAAACTGATGCAAGAGATGCCATTCAATGGAATCCTTTTGCATCAGTTTTTCATCCATTAGTAAGAAAAGTCAGCCACCTACAGACTCCCATAGCTGGGACTACTACTCAGGCCTGCCATCGAGAATTTTGAGGCCCCATACAGCTGAAGTTTCTGCACTGTTATTTCATATTTCCCGCCTGAGCCATGATCAGGGCTCGGGGCGGGATATAAAAAATTACATTGCTGTACTTTCATATTTCTGTGAGTGAGCCAACTCTGCTACCTGGCCGGCCACCCACATCTACCACCTACCCACTAGCTGTTGGAGGACTACAACTCACAGCATGCCTTTGAAATTAGGACATGCTGGGAGTTGTAGTTGCACCAGCTAGTGGGAGGGAGTTAGATGCAGACCGGGAAGCAGGGCTGTGCAAAAAGGTGCACAAAAGTCGCAGTTGCGACTTTTTATGCAACTTTTAAAAAATGCTCATAAAAGTAAGCTTTGTAAGCCAGGCCTGACCTGGTTTACACTTTTTGATGGGGATTGCTATTTTTTTTTTTCGTGCGGCTTTAACCCCTTAAGGACCACGGGTTTTTCTGTTTTTGCACTTTCGTTTTTTCCACCTCACCTTTTTAAAAATCATAACCCTTTCAAAATGATGGCTTATTTTTTGCACCACCAATTCTACTTTGCAGTGACATCAGTCATTTTACCCAAAAATCTACGGCGAAACAGGAAAAAAAAATCATTGTGCAACGAAATTGAAGAAAAAACACCATGTTGTTACTTTTGGGGGCTTCCGTTTCTACGCAGTACATTTTTCGGTAAAAATGACACCTTATCTTTATTCTGGAGGTCCATACGATTAAAATGATGCCCTACTTATATAGGTTTGATTTTGTCACACTTCTGGAAAAAATCATAACTACATGCAGGAAAATTAATACGTTTAAAATTGTCATCTTCTGACCCTTATAACTTTTTTATTTTTCCGTGTATGGGGCGGTATGAGGGCTAATTTTTTGCGCTGTGATCTGAAGTTGCTAACGATGCCATTTTTGCATTGATAGGACTTATTGATCAAAAATGAACTATTTTTGACTTTGGAATTTTTTTGCGTGTACGCCATTGGCCGTGCGGTTTAATTAACGATATATTTTTATAATTCGGACATTTCCGCACGCAGCGATACCACATATGTTTATTTTTATTTACACTGTGTTTTTTTTTTGTTAAATGTGTTAAATGATCTTTATTCACTTTTTTTTTGCAGTGTTATAGCTCCCATAGGGACCTATAACACTGCACACACTGATCTTTTACATTGTTCAATGGTTTCTCATAAGAAACCAGTGATCGATGATTCTGCCGCTTGACTGCTCATGCCTGGATCTCAGGCACTGAGCAGTCATTCGGCGATCGGACAGTGAGGAGGCAGGTAGGGACCCTCCTGCTGTCCTGTAAGCTGTTCGGGATGCCGCGATTTTGCCGCGGCTAACCCGAACAGCTCCCTGAGCAAACCGGCATGCTTTCACTTTCACTTTAGACACGGCGTTCAACTTTGAATGCCGCGTCTAAAGGGTTAATAGCGTGCGGCACCGCGATCAATGCCGCGCGCTATTAGCCACGGGTCCCGGCCGTTGTTAGAGGCCAGGCCCGACCCACGTTATAGATCGGGAGCGGACTCATGAAGTAACGTTATGTCATGGGTCCTTAACAGGTTAAGTCTACAGGTTAAAGTTGTGCTCTGTTGAAAACATCTTATCTCCTATCCAAAGCCCTCCCAATATCCGGGCAGGCAGCGGAGGCATCCAGAACATGGAAGCTTTCAGCTTCCCTGTTTGTGACTCCTCGCCACGCCCCCTCCATTTATGTCTATGGGAAGGGGGTGTGGTGGCAAGTACATAGCCATCACGCCTCCTCCCATAGATGTGAATTTAGGGGGCGTGGTGGCCAGAATAGCCAGTCATCCGGCATGGGGTGGAGCCGCAGCGGAGATCACGGGTGGGGACCAGGCGGTAGGACCCCCGCAATCTAACATCTTATACCCTATCCTTTGGATAGGGGATAAGATGTTTTCAGTGGAGAACCCCTTTAAGCTATGGCCATTACTATAATAGTTCAATATAAATAATGATTATTAGGGCACAAGGATGTCATAAAGGTCCCCCTATATGAGCTAGAGCTGAGGGCTATTCACAAAGAGCAGCTCTTGCAGGCCTAACCCATCCATTTATTACATAATCTGCCTTGTAAAAATGTTGAATATACGTGCATTACCCTGTTAGATCACACAAGATGTACCATGTTTTCCAACTGCAGTAAAATAGGTATAAAAAAGTGGCAGTACTTTTTGTCTAATAATGTGTTCTATTAAAATCTTATACGCTTAAACAAAAACCTTATACGCCGTAGTGTAAAACAGTGGGACCCTATTAAACCACCAAGATATATATATATATATATATATATATATATATATAAATATATATATATAAACAAAAATACTACACTGGTGCCTTTCAAGACTTACAGTATAATGACAAACTATATACCCTATAATTAATTATGTACATTAATATTAGCCAAAGAATGCAAAAGTAATTAATTCAGATTGCAAACGGTTAAACAAAGGAATATGCACATTGGGGGAGATTTATCAAATCCTGTCCAGATGAAATGTTGCCGAGTTGCCATAGCAACCAGATCGCTTCTTTCATTTTTGAAAAGGCCTGTAATAATGAAAGAAGCGATCTGATTGGTATCAATGGACAATTCAGCAGCTTTTCCTCTTCACCAGTTTTGATTAATCTCCCCTAGTGTCTGGTATACCGCTGGAGTAAATTGCACTATACCTCATGTTGGAAGTTCTCCTGTTTCCGTCTTGTGGTAGTGGCAAAAGGATAACACTTCATAGGGATCTGGATTTCCAATATTCCTTAAAGGGGTACTCCGGTGGAAAACAAATGTTTTTAAATCAACCGGTGCCAGAAATGTAAACAGATTTGTAAATTACTTATATTTAAAAAATCTTAATCCTTCCAATACTTACCAGCTGCTATATGCTCCACATGAAGTTGTATTTCTCTCCGGCATTCTTTTCAGTCTGACCACAGTGCTCTCTTCTGACACCTCTGTCCATGTCAGGAACTGTCCAAAGCAGGAACAAATCCCCATAGAAAACCTCTCCTGCTCTGGACAGTTCCTGACGTGGACAGAGATGTCAGCAGAGAGCACTGTGGTTCGACTGAAAAGAACTCCAGAAAGAAATACAACTTCCTGTGAAGCATACAGCAGCTGATAAGTACTGAAAGGATTAAGATTTTTAAATACGAATCTGTTTAACTTTCTGACACCAGTTGATTTAAAAAATGTGTTTTCCATCGGAGTACCCCTCGTTATATTCCATATTGGTGACTGGTAGTTACAACCAGATGTCTGTACTCCTAAAACACAGTGCTGGGAGATCTGCCCCGGATGGTGGCACCTCAACCAGCATGATACCAGCGGGTTGCGGGATGAGCGAAAAGAATAGTGAGGTCACTACTGGTGCTCAGCTAGTCCAAAAAGATTGCCGACGTGTTTCAAATGGTATTCCTTTGTATTAAAATCTATGGGAAAAGTGCTCATCAGTGCACATATTCTATCAAAAATGTCAGAAAAGGTGGGTTCACCCTTCACTTTTGGCTCTGTTTCTATGAGTATGTTCAATTTTGCTGTATACAAAACAAAGTCAACAATACTATTGTGTATGTCAAAAAAAATGTATATGTAACTATGTTTATTTTTTATTTTTACTGCAGTTGTTATTTCTTTTTTTTATTTTATTTCATTTGACACTGTGTTAACCCAGCCTGAAAATAAATAATTATTAATAAGTATTCTATTTATTGCTGTATCTTTCTATCTGCTTCTCTATCAATATAGCGGCAGTAACTTTATTTTATGTTTTCAGGTCCTTCCTACTACCTGGGTCTGGGGCCACTGATTTCATATGGAAGATTTTTGTTAACAGGAATTGGGACAGCATCAAACTATTACAATAACATATATGGAGAATTTGTTCGGGTGTGGATAAATGGTGAAGAAACCATCATTATCAGCCGGTAAATGTACATTTATTACCATGTTGTATCCATGCTTGTATAGATTGATGCTAACCATAGATATGTATATCCTGGATGTCACCTGTGTCAGCTATCAAATAACAGCACATATCTAGGGGGATTCGTTTTCGTCCGTATGCGGTTTCCCGACCGTAGGCCAAAACGCGGTCGACCGCGTTTTTGCCTGCGGTAGGTAAACCGCATACGGACGAAAACGAAGCCGACCGGAGGCTGTGGTTCACTTCGGTCGGCTCATAGACATACATTAAATACGGTTCCCGAATATGGTTGAGTGCGGGCGGCGTGATTAAGCCCCGCCCCCCCTCCTCCCAGCTGTATACAGGAACCGTATTTAACAAAACGTGATGTGAACCCAGCCTTAGGCTGGGTTCACATGTTCAAGTTTTTAATTGCAAATATTGAATACAAGCCAGGAATGGATCTGAAAACAGGTGAAGTCTTAGGAGAGATTTATCAAAACATGTTGCCAAGAGCAACCAATCAGCTTGCGTCTTTCCTTTTTCAGTGGACTTTTTAAAAATTAAAGAAGTGATCTGATTGGTTGCTATGGAGAACCGGTCAATGTTTCCTCTGCACAGGTTTTGATAAGTCTTCCCCTTAGGCTTTACTTTATACATGTCTCATTTCTGATCTGTTTCTGGCTTTCTATTCAACAATTGCAATTAAAAACCTGAAAGTGTGAACACACTCTTATAGCAAGATTTTCTTTGTTGTCCATAGCAACCTGAGCTGAGTTTTTATTTTACTAGAGCAATATGAGAATTGTAAGATGAGCTCTTATTTGGTTGCTATGGGCAACACAGAATCTTACTATAAGACAGCTTGATGCACCTCCCCCTAGTAGAGGTTTAGAAGATAGGGCGTGGCTACCATAAAGTGGGCATGGCTACCGTAAATGGGGGGGGGGTCATTCCGTCATTTTCACAAAAACCCAACATATTTACTAAGGTTTCCACAGGAAATGTGGTGGATTTGAGCCGAGGAAAACCCAACAGATCAGAACATGTGTAAAAAAAAAAGCAAAGTCTAGGGAAAAGTGCAAAATGTAGGGAAAGCTTAGTGAAAAAATAATAGTAGGGAAGTAAAACCCACAAAGAAACCTACACAACACTCTTAGTAAATATGGGCCAGTGTGTACAGAACCCTACACAAGCACATTTACCCCCTACATTATTTTTTGTTATGAAATCTGTATGAGTCTGCCTGTTCAATATTAAAGTTGAAGAGAGCCCCGTTCTTTCTCCATTCCCAAGTGGCATTGGAGCACCCAGCTTGCCACTGACCATGATCGCTGTTTCAACAACTGTTAATATACCATAGAGCAGGCGTGCCTCAGATTCTGCAGCACAATATATATATATATATATATATATATATATATATATATATATTTTTTATATATATATATATATATATATATATATATATATATATATATATATATATATCTTAATGGGGGACATTTATCAAAACCTGAACAAAGGAAAAGTTGACCAGTTGCCCATAGCAACCAATCAGATTGCTTCTTTAATTTCTAAGAGTCCCTTTTCAAAATGAAAGAAGTGATCTGATTGGTTGCTATGGGCAACTGGTCAACTTTTACACTACACAGGTTTTGATTAATCTCCCCCAATGTGTGTGTGTGTGTATGTTCCAGCATCACTTCCAAACGGCTAAAGATATGAACATGAAACTGGGCACACATGTTACTTATATGTCAGCAACAAACATAGGATAGGTGATTTAACCCTTACTCACCCCCATTTGCGAGAGTCTGCATGTTAATTTAAAGTCCCATACAAGTCTATGGGAAATATATGTTACTGCATAACTTCCGTACAGCTGGAGATATTTCGATAATACTTGGTCACATGTTACTTCTATGTCAAATAAAAATATATAATAGTTAAATTAACCCATAAACTTCCCCCATATGTGAAGGATGGGGTTTTTGTTTCAAGTCTCATGCAAGTATATAGGACTTCTGGTGCCTCTCCTGGTGAATGCGTCAGTCTGGCTGGTAAGCCACACCCTCCCCGCATCCCATGTCTCATCTCACAAAGACACGCCCACCTTTTAAGCCACACGCCTTTTATTTTCAGCTTACAATATCTTTACCACAACGCAGCCCCACCTGAGCACAGGATATGAGGATTAGATATGGGGATGGGATATGAGGACAGGATATGAGGAAGGGATATGAGGACCGAATATGAGGTCGGGATATGAGGACAGGATATGGAGACGGGATATGAGGACGGGATATGAGGTTGGGATATGAAGACGGGATATGAGTTGGGATATACGGACGGGATATGGGGATGGGATATGGTGTCAAGATATGAGAACAAAATATGAGGACAGGATATGAGGTCAGAATATGAGCAGGGGATTTGGGGTCGGGATATGAGGAAGGGATTTCAGGATTTGAGGACAGCATATGACAGCATTTGCTTTTTTTCCCCAACAAGGATTAGGTAGGTAAAACCGGGCAGCGCCGGGTACTAGTTTTCTGATAAAAAATCGGCAGTCTGAACAGTCTTAATGTTCTCAGTTAAATTACAATATAGACAGAAGTATACAGTACCAGAGACACATTAAATACTTGAACCCTAAGGTCCTTGATAAATACTGTACATTTTGAGTAGTCATATATAAATCTCTAACTTACGGTAAGTGCTTTGTGCTTCTACTACTGTACATTTGTTATTAAGTGCTGAATCTAGCCATTGTTTCCCTGTAGATCTTCAGCAATGTGCCATGTGATGAAGCATAGTCACTATGTATCAAGGTTTGGCAGTAAATTGGGCTTACAGTGTATTGGCATGAATGAAAATGGAATTATTTTCAACAGTAACCCAACTCTCTGGAAAGTCATACGGCCTTTCTTTAGTAAAGGTAAATATTTGGAAGCAACTGTGTAATAATAGTAATAATAATACATTTATAATCCATTTTGTTTGGATCTGATGTGGAAAAAATAAGAGAACCTATTATGTGAAGTGTGAATCCAGCACTAGATCAAAGTGACAGTCAAAACCTGACTGTGCAAAAATAAAACATTCATAAGTATCTTCAAAACATTAAGCTTAAAATATGTGCTCTAATCTAATAATATATGGTTTTACCAATGACATTCTTCTTTGAATCAAGTAAAAGTGTATTACACTGCCATCTGCTGGCATTAGTCAGCACAGAAGCACATTTCTATCAAATGTTTATCATACACTATACTCCACACTTTGGTTGTCTGGTTTAGAGAAAAAAATCTTTTCATATGCACTTTTTGGGGAATATTGAGTTTATAGAAGGGGTCCAGATTGGAGAGGATATTTATAATAAAAAAAAAAAAATTTTTAACCTGTCAAAAGTTTTGACCTTTGGGGGTCTGAGTGCTGAGGTTCCCACCCATAACAAAAAAGAGGGGCAGAAGCACTCTAAGCATTGCTAAGTGCCGAGCCCTTCATTTCTATTCAGCTTTGTTCAGAATGTCAAATGTGTATTGTACAAATTCATATAAAGTTGATGAGACTTAATGAATCTGACATGTTAAAAAATAATAGGTATTCTTTAATTTCTCCTATGTCGTACGACTAAGGCTACATACTGTGGCCGAAACGCGTCATCAGTCATCCATGTTGGCTAATTGCTGAATAAACGTCCAAGTATTGCTTGAATTACCATGCTGGATTTCTCTTTAATCGTTACTATACTGTGTCATGGTGAGGGCGAGAGGGTGACCTGTGTCTACTACTTCTGGCAAACACTTAAACTGTGCTGAATTCTGTGGAAGAATTCCACTGGAAATTATGCCGAAATTTAAAGGGGTACTCCAGTGGAAAACTGATGCCAGAAAGTTAACCCCTTTAGGACGGAGGGTTTTTCAGCTTTTGCATTTTTGTTTTTTCCTCATCACCTTTTAAAAATAATAACGCTTTCAATTTTGTACCTAAAATTCCATATGATGGCTTATTTTTTGCGCCACCAATTCTACTTTGTAATGAAATCAGTCATTTTACCCCAAAATCTATGGAGAAACTGAAAACATAATCATTGGGTGACAAAATGGAAGAAAAAACGCAATTTTGTAAATTTTGGGGGCTTCCGTTTCCACGCGGTACATTTTTCGGTAAAAATGACACATTATCTTTATTCTGTAGGTCCATAAGGTTAAAATGATACCCTACTTATATACCGCATATACCCGAGTATAAGCTGAGTTTTTCAGCACGATTTTTCGTGCTGAAAACGCCCCCCTCGGCTTATACTCGAGTGAACTCTCCGCCTGTCAATCCCTTCTCAGTGGTCTTCAACCTGCGGACCTCCAGATGGCTGTCCGGGCATGCTGGGAGTTGTAGTTTTGAAACATCTGGAGGTCCGCAGGATGAAGACCACTGCAGCCTTCGTCATCATCCAGACTCCCCTTTAGTTTTCTACTCACCTCCCCTCAGTGGGAAGGAAGGGTGAGCTGGTTCGGGCCATCTATGCTGCAGGTCCGGTGGGGAGGGTTAGTCGTTCCAGCCTGTCCATTTTCACCAGGAGGCCCTCTTCTCTGCTCCGGGCTGGCCCCGGCCTAGTGACGTTGCCTTGATGACGATGCACAGGGACATCCGTGCTCAGCAGATGTCCCTGCGCACGAATGTCCCTGTGCGTCATCGTCAAGGCACGTCACTAGATCGTGGCCAGCCCAGAGCGGAGAAGAGGGCCTCCTGGTGAAAAAGGACAGGCCGGAACAACTAACTCTCCCACTGGACGGTACCTGCGGCATAGATGGCCCGGACCAGCTCACCCTTCCTTCCCACCGAGGGGAGGGGATTAGAAAACGAAAAGGGGGGTCTGGATGATGACGAAGGTCCAACAGACGGTGATGATGAAAGGGGGGGGGGATGATGACGGGTGAAAATGACAGGGTGATGATGAGGGGGGTGATGATGACAGGGGGGCCTTGGCTTATATTCGGATTGGCTTATACTCGAGTATATACGGTAGGTTTGATTTTGTATTATAACTAATGCAGGAATCCTAACTACATGCAGGAAAATTTATACGTTTAAAATTGTCCTGTTCTGACCCCTATAACTTTTTTATTTCTCCATGTATGGGGTAGCTTTTTGATCTGAAGTTTCCATCGGTACCATTTTTGTTTTGATCTGATCGCTTTTTATTCATTTTTTATGGTATAAAAAGCGACCAAAAATACGCTATTTTGGACTTTGGAATTTTTTTGCGCGTACGCCATTGACCGTGCAGTTTAATTAACAATGTATCAGATATGTTTATTTTTATTTACGCAGTTTTTTATGGGAAAACGGGGGTGATTCAAACTTTTATTAGGGAAGGGGTTAAATGACCTTTATTAACTTTTTTTTTTTCACTTTTTTTTTGCAGTGTTATAGCTCCCATAGGGGGCTATAAGAAATGCTGTAGAATACAGCAACTGATAAGTACTGGAAGGATTAAGATTTTTTACTAGAATTAACAATTCTGTTTAACTTTTTGGCTACAGTTGATTTAATTTTTTCCCACTGAAGAACCCCTTTAAAGGCCAGTGGGGGAAATTCCTCAACATTTGTGCAGAGGAAAAGTCAACCAGTTGCCCATAGCAACCAATCAGATTGCTTCTTTAATTTTTTAAAAGGCCTCTGAAGAAAAAAAAAAACAACAATAACATCAATCTGATTGGTTGCTATGGGCAACTGGTCAACTTTTGCTCAGTACATGTCTTGATGAATCAATGTTAAAAATTGGATTCTGCTGTTCTATTCACACAGTGTAATTTTCACAGCAGACATTCCACCACAGAATTTCCACATTCCACAAGATATAAAGACTTGTCTAGGAGTTGGATATGAGCTTCCTATAGCTTCCTATCATGCCTGGTGAAGAACAGTGTAAAGCCGCAAGATCTCTCTAGTTCTGGCACTGACTTAAATAAAAGCTGCATATATTATTTACATAACAGCTATCAATTTTTTATTTATTTATTTATATAGCGCCTACAGATTCCACAGCGCTTACAATTATGGGGTACAAACAAAGACAAGTATCAGAAATAAAATTACACAATAACTATTCAAACAAGAGGTGTGGGGATATATTGAGGATATGTTGGGAATATGTTTGGGATATGTTGGGGATATGTTGAGGATATGTTGAGGATATGTTGGGGATATGTTGGGGATATGTTGGGGATATGTTGAGGATATGTTGGGGATATGTTGAGGATATGTTGAGGATATGTTGGGGATATGTTGGGGATATGTTGAGGATATGTTGGGGATATGTTGGGGATATGTTGGGGATATGTTGAGGATATGTTGGGGATATGTTGAGGATATGTTGAGGCCAATTAGAGACTGTTGTAGGCCTGTCTGAAGAGATGTGTTTTTAGGCCACGTTTGAAACTATGGATGTTGTTGTTGAGTCTGAGGGATTGAGGGATAGCATTCCAGAGAACTGGTGCAGCACAAGTGAAGTCTTGGAGACGGGAGTGAGAAGTTCGGATTATAGAAGATGTTAGTGTGAGATCATTAGCAGATCGGAGAGAACGTGTAGGATGGTAGACAGAGCTTTGTGTGTGAGACTGAGGATTTTGTACTGTATTCTGGACTGAATTGGTAACCAGTGTAGTGACTGGCACAGGGAGGAGGCGTTGGTGTAGCGGCTGGAGAGGAAGATGAGTCTGGCTGCGGCATTAAGGAGGGACTGGAGAGGAGAGAGTTTGGAGAAAGGAAGGCCTATTAGTAAAGAGTTACAGTAGTCGAGGCGGGAGTGAATCAAAGCAATAATAAGAGTTTTAGCAGTTTCAGTAGTGAGAAACGGGCGGATTCTTGAAATGTTTTTGAGATGCAGGTGACAAGAACGTGAAAGAGACTGAATATGGGGAGTGAAAGACAGATCAGAGTCAAGTATAACTCCAAGACAGCGAGCCTGCTGCCCGGGAGTTATGGTAGTGCCACATACCGAGATGGAAATGTCAGGGTTAGGTACAGTATCAGTTGATGGAGAAAAGACAAGAAGTTCTGTTTTAGAAAGATTTAGTTTCAGATATAAAGAGGACATGATATCTGAAACGGCAGAGAGACAGTCACTGGTATTCTGTAGGAGTGCAGGGGTGATGTTGGCGGAGGAGGTATAGAGTTGGGTGTCATCAGCGTAGAGGTGGTACTGGAAACCAAATCTACTGATTGTTTTTCCAATGGGGGATGTGTAGAGTGAAAAGAGTAGAGGACCCAGGACCGATCAATGGGGAACACCGACAGCAAGGGGAAGAGGAGAAGAAGTAGAGCCAGAAAACGAGACGCTAAAGAAGCGGCCAGAGAGATAGGAGGAAAACCAGGCGAGAGCAGAGTCCTTGAGACCGATGGAGCGGAGACTAGTGAGGAGGAGTTGGTGATCCACAGTGTCAAAAGCCGCAGAAAGAGAATCAGTAAAGAGAAATTGCCATTTGATTTGGCCGTCAGAAGATCGTTAGTGACTTTGGTTAAGGCCGTTTCTGTGGAGTGAAGGGAGCGGAAACCAGACTGTAAGGGGTCAAGGAGAGAGTTCTCAGAGAGATAGCGGATAAGGCAGGAGTAGACCAAGCGTTCCAGGAGTTTGGAGATAAAGGGGAGATTTGAGACGGGTCGATAGTTGGCTGCACAGGACGGGTCCAGAGATGGTTTTTTCAATAGTGGGGTTATGATAGAGTGTTTGAAGGAGGAGGGAAAGACCCCAGAAGAGAGGGAGAGGTTACAGATTTTAGTTAGGTGACAGCTGATAGCAGGAGAGAGGGACTGGATGAGGTGTGAAGGCATGGGGTCACTAGAGCAGGTAGTGGGGCGGGTGGAGGAGAGGAGCCTGGAAACCTCATCCTCCATTACAGGCTCAAAAACTGAGAGTGATGAAGAGGAGGCGTGGCTGGGAATTGGATCAGAACTTTTAGGGGACTGGGAGAGGATTTCAATGCTTAGTACATATTAACCAACCTGCACTGTGTAAACCCCCCCCCCCCCCCCCATTATAAAGTGCAATTGGTTTAGTTAAAAACAAGCCTTATATAGGTCTTTGGATGAAAAAATAAAAGAGCTATGCCTCCTAGAAGGCAAGAAGGAAAAAATAAAACCACAAAAATGTTAATTTCCTGTGTCCTTAAGGATTTTCTTACTGTCTAAATAAAAACAGGGATGGGAGACATCTATAGTATGTCTTGTGCAGGTGACTTCAGACTCTGCTATATAGTTTTAGTTTTTGCTTTATCCTGCACTAGAATTAAATTTGTATCACGCTTGCAGCGTTTTGTCAGGCCCTAATTATGTAGCTGTCTAAGCAGTTAGGTAGCCAGGTATAAAAGTAGATAGATAGCTAGTCAGGTTTATGTAGGCTATGTAGGTAGGTAGGTAGCTAAGTAGTTAGGTAGCCAGGTATATAGATAGGTAGCTAGGTAGTTAGGTAGCCAGGTAGCTACAAAGGTACTTAGGTAGCCAGATATGTAGCTAGATATGTAGCAAGGTAGCCAGGTATGTAGGTAGGTAGCAAGCTTGGAAGTTATGTAGCCAGGTATGTAGGCAGGTAGTTAGGTAGCAAGGTAGGTAGGTAGTTGGGTAGCCTCTAGGGGCACAACCTTCTTCCTACAGTGTCCCTGAAGTCAGGAAGCACTGCACATATAAAACACAGTGTGAGAGCTGACTGAGAATTGATTCTCATCAATGCATTCTCCCACAGGGAATTTGTTGTACTTTATGAATATATGTATATGTTTCGAAGGCCACATAAATAGATTTTAGAACTCAGTTGTTGGCTTATTCAGACATTCAGCAGATTTTCACTCTTCTTTTCAGCCCTCCATTGACAATGAAAGACTGAACAGAAATCACTAAAGAAAGCAACATAATGCAATCAGCATAGCAGTTGTTGTATAAAGCATAAGACTCACACAAGCTGTGCTGTGCTTTGTTATATGCATTCATATAGAGGAAAAAAAGTATTTATTGGTGACAGGTACATTTTGATCTATTGAAAAGTTTAAAGGGAATTTATCACCTAGATTTTATTTTTCCAGATTAGAGACAGATAATAAAACATGTTTTATTTTTCTTATCTGTTTTAACTTTTGATTGTATTTTATTTATTTTTTTACATTATTATTGGACAGCCATCTTGCCTGAGCTGTTTTTAACAGTATTTAGGGATATGCTCAACAGCAGGTACTATGGACTTAAGCAAAAATAGACTAAAGCTGTTCCATTTAGATGAATGGGAAAGGTGTCTTGAGTGTGCAAGGTCATTCTATAGGGAGGGGAGGCTGATTTGTGAGCAGCAGCTAATGTGAGCACCTCTTTTATCTATACACTGTAATCCTTTCTGGGAATGATCTGTGCAGAACTGGAAGTCTCAACTATAATCTTAGTGGCTGGGATGGAAAATGCAAGTTTTCAGTATTTTTTTTAAGATATAGGTAGTAAAATGTATAATTAGAAAAAAACCACCAAAAAGTCTTTAAAAAAAAATAAATAAATAAACAAAATAAAAAAACTAGGATGTTTTCCTTACCCTGTATGCACCTTTTGACAACCTGTAACATTGCTCCCATCCATCCTAAGCAATATATGACGAGACAACACAAAGGTCTCATCTATGATCTATTCATACCCAGGACTGTATCTATAACATGGTGGCATTTTCTACAGCTAGAGGAAAAAAGTTTCCATGTGAACATAGGGAAGTGAGAGCAGTGAGACTGTGGAGCCCTCTGCTGTAGAAATTTGTTATGGAGAATTCATGAAAAGGGTAGGGTCACAAGTGCTGTATTTTGCTGCCTATTTTCTGCTGTATATTTTCCTACCCACTGAAGTCAATAGGTGGGAAAACCAGCTGCAGAAAATACTCAACAAAATATGCAGCAAAATACAACACGTGTGTACAGATATACATTTCTGGAGGTCTAGATACATTTCTGTAGAGTTTTAGTACAAGTTATAGGGGGAGATTTATCAAAACCTGGGTAGAGGAAAAGTGATGCAGTTATACATAGCATCCGATTCGATGAAAAATAAAAATGAACGAAGCCATGTAATTGGTTGCTATGGGCAATTTCAGCTTTCTTCCTCTGCACAGGTTTTGATAAATCTCCCCAATAGTCACTAGATTCTGGAGAAGGGTTGTTGATCCAGGGGTTTATTGCCAGATTTGGAGTCAGGAAGGGATTTTTTTCTACCTCCTGGGGTTTTCCCCCTTCCTCTGATAAGTCTGAACTGGAGGGACGCATGTCTTTTTTCAGCCTTACAAACAATGTTTCTCTAGTCCTTATTCCTAGTAGACACAAAAGATTGGTTAAAAAGCAAAAAAAAATGTTTCTTAATGTATATTTGTACCTGTATGTATGTGTCAAAGTGTCTCTATGTATGTGTGTATATTACCTATGTACTGTATGTGCCTTTATGTTATTGCTTGTATTTATTATATGAAGCACATTATTAGGGAATTATTGGAGGAATGTAAGCACAGTATATAGGGAATTTATGGAAGCACAGTATATATTTCATTATATTGGAACATTATATTTTTAATGTATGCTGGCACTGTGTATAGATCCTTAGGGTGCGTTCACACTTGCCTATTTTTGCTTCCCATTGACAATGGGAAGAGAAATCTGCTAAAGCCAATCTGCAACAGATCTGCAGCAGAAAATATGCACGTGTGAACGCACACTTAGTGGTAGCACAGTATAGTTAAATAATGGTGGCACAGTATATAGTTCATTAATGGTGGCACAGTATATAGTTCATTAATGGTGGCACAGTATATAGTTCATTAATGGTGGCACAGTATATAGTTCATTAATGGTGGTACAGTATATAGTTCATTAATGGTGGCACAGTATATAGTTCATTAATGGTGGCACAGTATATAGGGAATTAATAGATGAATGGTGGCACAGTATATAGGTAATTAATAGATGAATGGTGGCACAGTATATAGTTCATTAATGGTGGCACAGTATATAGGGAATTAATAGATGAATGGTGGCACAGTATATAGGTAATTAATAGATGAATGGTGGCAGAGTATATAGGTAATTAATAGATGAATGGTGGCACAGTATATAGTTCATTAATGGTGGCACAGTATATAGGGAATTAAGGGGGGGTATGGTATATAATTAAAGGGAAACTGACAGGCTGTTTACTTGCACTAAACCCAATACACTAGGTTACAGTGCATGTATACAAAAATTGGTCTTTCCATTTTCTAGGTATTGCCCCATCATTGCTAGTATGCGAAGTCAGTCTTGTGCGCAATGGAGGCGGAGCTTCCCTGCCTCCATCCTGTATGCTGTGCTATGCCTGGCCGTCTTTGTATATTTATAATTCTTTTTTTTTGTCAACTCTAGTATATTGTAGCATGTAAGCATATATTAGTGTGGTGCCCATTTCTTCAGTGTAAGAACCAGAGCTGTGTGGAGACTCCTGCATAAGGTGGGTGATGGGTGCTGGGTGATTGGTGCTGGGTGATTGGGGATGGGTGATTGGGGATGGGTGCTGGGTGATTGGGGATGGGTGATTGGTGATGGGTTCTGTCATATAGAGCTCAGGTGGGGGCATATATTGGTTGCTATGGACAACTGCACCGCTCTTTCTCTGCACAGGTTTTGATGAATCTCCTCTATAATACAGTATATTATAGGGCAGCTGTCACATTTTTTCTGTAAATAAGACTGACAGCACAGCCAAAGTGTATATACACATGGCAGACCTTCATAGAAAATGTTCTTAACTCGATTTTACAAAAACACCAACTTTTATGGGGGATAGGAATGTCGAGGAGGCCCGGCGGGAGTCCACTGTGTCCCTGGGCAGCAGCACATCTGCCCATTAAGTCTGGCAGACGTTTTTTAAATTATGAAAAGTGCCCTCTTTTTTTACTTGAGCCTCTGCCCTTCAAAATGTTTGTGCACGTCCCTGCCAACAAAACACCCTATGTAATAGAAAAAACATGAATTGACCTAAACTGTCCATACACACACACATGGATGCTTGGCAGCTTAGTGAGAATAGAAGAGAAAGAGGGAAGGGCTCAGCCTTTGAGTGGAAATCTAGGTAGGGTTCCCACACTTTCTTCCATGGACTTGACCTATGGATAAACCCCTGCCAAGAACTACTGGATTGTTCAGATTTAAATCCAGTTGTACAATCTGTCTTTCCTCTGACATCTGCTTTTGAGTCTGGAGAACCCGTCTACATTAAATGGTCAACTAGTCCTGCTGGATACAGACAGACTGTATCTAATGTGGGTTCGGCCAGCCATATGTGTTACACAGTCTACACAATGCTAAGGAACAATACCAAGGCACCAAAATGTTGCATGTATACCTTTTTCTTTTAAATGAACTGATGCCAGAAAGTTAAACAAATTAGTAAATTACTTCTATTAACCCCTTAAGGACTCAGTGTTTTTCCGTTTTTGCACTTTCGTTTTTTCCTCCTTACCTTTTAAAAATCATAACCCTTTAAATTTTCCACCTAAAAACCCATATTATGGCTTATTTTTTGCGTAGCCAATTCTACTTTGCAGTGACATTAGTCATTTTACCCAAAAATGCACGGCGAAACGGAAAAAAAAATCATTGTGCGACAAAATCGAAAAAAAACCCGCCATTTTGTAACTTTTGGGGGCTTCCGTTTCTACGCAGTGCATATTTCGGTAAAAATTACACCTTATCATTATTCTGTAGGTCCATACGGTTAAAATGATACCCTACTTATATAGGTTTGATTTTGTCGCACTTCTGAAAAAAATGCAGGAAAATGTATACGTTTAAAAATGTCATCTTCTGACCCCTATAACTTATTTATTCTTCCATGTACAGGGCGGTATGAGGACTCATTTTTTGCGCCGTGATCTGAAGTTTTTATCGGTATGATTTTTGTTTTGATCTGACTTTTTGATCACTTTTTATTCATTTTTTTTTTTTTTTTCAAATTCAAAAAAGGGTTTTATTGAAAGTGATAAAAGAAGCATTACAAGTAATAGGTGAGTCACAGGATAAACAAACTTATAAAAGAGAAAGGAGTCCGGTGGCCAGGGTAGGCCCAATGGACAGCAGCTAAACAATGCATAAACACATGACATGTCATATATCGAATAAGAACAGCAAGTGGTAAATTCCACAATAAGTAGTGCAACAAACAGTCAATCAGGAGCAGCATATAACATCCCAGGCACAAGGGCCAGGGTTATCTAGATAGGTCGGGTATGAGTCCAAATGAGGAACCTGAAATCAACAATAGGTGCGCCAGTGGAAGTACCAAAGAGAAAGAAAGCGAACAGATATAAACGGTGTTGCGTGGGAAACAACAAGAGACAACAGAAAAGGGAAAAGGGCCATGGAAGGAGGAAAAGGTAAGGAGTCAGGTTCTGAGCAGTAAAAGAGGGACATACAGACAAGGGTTGGCAAGAAAAGGAGAGGGACTGAGAAGAGGAAAAAAGAGGGAGGGGGGGAGGGGGGGGGGAGAAAAGGAGCCAGGAACCAGCGGGTGTCACATCAGCGTGGGTGCATGGAGTAGGATTGATACGGGAGCCCAATGAGAGGGAAATCACAGGGATCTGCATCTCTGGGAGGAACAAAACTGTACCCATGGGAGCCAAGTGGTCTCAACACGCATAGCGCCATCAGGATGAACCGACATCAATTCCTCCATCTGACGTGAGTTGGCAACTTCCGCCATCCATTCGTCCAACGTAGGGGGGTCAACAGACCGCCACTTTCGGGGTATCACTGCTTTCGCGGCCTGAAGGAGGTGCCTCGCCAGAGACTTCTTGTATTTAGCCTGCGCCATGGGGAACATAAACAGTAGGGCAGCAGCAGGAGTGGGGGGGACACAGATCCCAGTGACTTCTTGAACAACCCGGAGGACCGATTGCCAGAAGGGGACGAGTTTGGAGCAGCTCCACCAGATGTGCGTCATGGTACCCTCTTCCACACCGCATCTCCAACACACACTGGGGACCGAGGGATACCAGCGGTGAAGCATCGCTGGGACACGGTACCAGCGAGTGAGAATTTTGTAGCAAGTCTCCTGGGCTTTTATTCATTTTTTTAATGGTATAAAAAGTGACCAAAATACGCTTTTTTGGACTTTGGAATTTTTTTGCGCGTACGCCATTGACCGTGCGGTTTAATTAATGATATATTTTTATAGTTCGGACATTTATGCACGCGGCGAAACCACATTTGTTTTTTTTTTGTTTTTTTGTACACTGTTTTTTTTTTTATGGGAAAAGGGGGGTGATTCAAACTTTTATTAGGGAAGGGGTTAAATGACCTTTATTAACACTTTTTTTTACATTTTTTTTGCAGTGTTATAGGTCCCATAGGGACCTATAACACTGCAAACACTGATCTCCTATGCTGATCACTGGCGTGTATTAACACACCTGTGATCAGCATTATCGGCGCTTGACTGCTCCTGCCTGGATCTCAGGCACGGAGCAGTCATTCGTCGATCGGACACCGAGGAGGCAGGTAAGGGCCCTCCCGGTGTTCGGTCAGCTGTTCGGGATGCCGCGATTTCACTGCGGCGGTCCCGAACAGCCCGACTGAGCAGCCGGGTCACTTTCAGTTTCACTTTAGAAGCGGCGGTCAGCTTTGACCGCCGCTTCTAAAGGGTTAATACCGCACATCGCTGCGATCGGCGATGTGTGGTATTAGCCGCGGGTCCCGGCCGTTGATGAGCGCTGGGACTGACGCGATATGATGCAGGATCGCGGCGCGATCCCGCTTTATATCGCGGGAGCCGGCGCAGGACGTAAATATACGTCCTGCGTCGTTAAGGGGTTAAAAAATCTCTACCCTTCCAGTATTTTTTAGCAGCTGTATGCTACAGATGAAATTCATATCTTTTTTGTCTTATCCACAGTGCTCTCTGCTGACACCTCTGTCCGTGTCAGGAACTGTCCAGAGCAGCATAGGTTTGCAATGGGGATTTTCTCCTGCTTTGGACAATTCCTGATACAGGCATCAGTGTCAGCAGAGAGCACTGTGGACAATACAAAAAAGAAATGAAAAAAGAAAAGAACTTCCTGTGGAGCATACAGCAGCTGATAGGTACTGGAAAGATTAAGATGTTTTAATAGAAGTAATTTACAAATATGTTTAACTTTCTGGCACCAGTTGATTTAAAAAACAAAACAAAAAAAAAAAACATGTTTTCCACCAGAGTACTCCTTTTAAAGGGTATTCCAGGCAACACCTTTATATATATATATTTGTATATCAACTGGCTCTGGAAAGTTAAACAGGTTTGTAAATTACTTCTATTAAAAAATCTTAATCCTTACAATAGTTATTAGCTTCTGAAGTTTTCTGTCTAACTGCTCAATGATGATGTCACGTCCCGGGAGCTGTGCATGATGGGAGAATATCCCCATAGGAACTGCACAGCTCCCGGGACGTGAGTAATCAGAGAGCAGTTAGACAGAAAACAACAACTCAACTTCAGAAGCAAATAACTATTGGAAGGATTAAGATTTTTTAATAGAAGTAATTTACAAATCTGTTTAACTTTCCGGAGCCAGTTGATATATAAAAAAAGTTTTGGCCTGGAATACCCCTTTAAGTACTGAGGCCATTCCTCGTGCCAGACTCCATTGCTGAGATGCACTCTACCACTGTGATAGATCTGACACTAGACCCACTAGATATATAAACATTGTTTGTCATATAAAATATTTACCCGTGAAATAAAATATGTATGTGTCTGATGGCATTGTAAAGAATGTTAATGGGTACCAGAATTAGATTTAAAAAAAATAAATAGAAAAAAAAAACTATTCCATTTAAATTAAACTTTATGTAATCAAGCACATAAATTGTGGCTTCTCTGGAAGAATCTAACTGCAGGGCATATGCTTGTTTTTTAGCGTTGTCTGGACCTGGACTACAACAGACCACAGAGCACTGCATTAACTCTGCCAAGCGTTTCCTGGCAAAGCTGAGTGATGTCACTGATGACCTGGGCAAAGTAAACGTTCTCAAGCTTATGAGGCTGATGATGTTAGATGTCTCCAACAACCTCTTCCTCAGAATTCCATTAGATGGTAAGTACATCAGAACACCTGCACATTGTCAATGGGGTCATTTATGGGAACTGATGCAGAAGAAAAGTAGGGGGCTTCTTAAAAGAAACCAATCATGTCTCACTCTCCTTCAGTCACTAAAAATACTGAAACCTCAGTAAAATACATTTACTGTCAATTTGGCAGTAGATATATATCTGACCAATCAGACTGTATATACTTACTCTTTAGGAAGTATACTTTTACTATCCTTTTACATGATTGCCAGGTTGGGGAACTGTCTGGAACTGGTGGTGTCTGTTTTAACCCAGTTTTTTCGTCTTTGCATTTTCATTTTTTCTTCATCACCTTCTAAAAATCATAACACTTTCAATTTTGCACATAAAATTCCATATTATGGCTTATTTATTGCGCCACCAATTCTACTTTGCAGTGACATTAGTAATTTTACCCAAAAATCCACGGCGAAATGGAAAAAAAAATTCATTGTGCGACAAAATTGAAGAAAAAATGTAATTTTGTAAATTTTGGGGGCTACCGTTTCTACGCAGTACATTTTTCAGTAAAAATAACACCTTATCTTTATTCTGTAGGTTCATATGGTTAAAATGATACCCTACTTATATAGGTTGGATATTGTCGTACTTCGGAAAAAAAATCATAACTACATGCAGGAAAATTCATACATTAAAAATTCTCATCTTCTAACCCCTATAACTTTTTATTTTTCTGCGTACGGGCCGGTATGAGGACTCATTTTTTGCGCCATGTTCTGAAGTTTTTATCAATACTATTTTTGTATTGATTGGACTTTTTGATCGCTTGTTGTTCATTTTTTCATGATATAAAAAGTGACCAAAAATACGCTATTTTGGAATTTGGAATTTTTTTTGCGCGTACGCCATTGACCGTGCGATTTAATTAACTATATATTTTTATAGTTCGGACATTTCCGCACGCAGCGATGCCCCATATGTTTGTTTTTTATTTACACAGTTTTTTTTTTTTTTATGGGAAAAGGGGGTGATTCAAACTTTTATTAGGGAAGGGGTTAAATGACCTTTAACTTTTTTTTAACTTTTTTTATTTTATTTGCAGTGCTATAGCTCCCATAGGGACCTATAACACTGAACACACTGATCTCTTATGCTGATCCCTGCAAAGCCATAGCTTTGCATGGATCAGCGAGATAGGGGCTCGATTGCTCAAGCCTGTAGCTCAGGCTTGGAGCAATCAAACCCAGATCGGACGTGATGGAGCAAGGTAAGGGGTCTCCGCTCGCGTCCTAGCTGATCGGGTTATCGCGATGTCCCGATTAGCCCGACTGAGCTGCCGGGAAGCGTTCACTTTCACTTTTAGATGCGGCGGTTAACTTTAATCGCCGCGTCTGAAGGGTTAATAGCGCGTGGCACAACGATCGGTGCCGCACGCTGTTAGCCCAGGGTCCCGGCTATGAAAAGCAGCCGGGACCAACCCGATGTGATGCGGGGTCACGGCGTGACCCCGTTTTAAACACCGGGATCGGGCTCAGGGCGTACAGGTACGCCCTGAGTCCTTAAGAGGTTATTTGTATTTATTAATGAATTGAATAGGATATCATACAGTTCTTTATAATAGCTTAAAGAAGCAATTGTTTCTTTTTTTCCATATATGAATCACACAGTATTACTAGTCGTACAGAGCAATTTATTTTGCTCTAGCACAGCTGCATTCATGTGATTTATTACCATAACATTACCAATTATTACCATACCTTGGTCATGTGATCACCATTCTGACTCTCCAAACCTTCCAGTGCTTAATATATCAGAGCAGGATGTCAGCTCTGACTTCCTGTAAACTAAAAACTTACATTATCATCTACCAGATCCCCTCCCAGCTCCATATGTACTCTATATGGGATCTGAATATACAGTATCTCACATACATGAGTACACCCCTCACATGTTTGTAAATATTTTATTATATCTTTTCAACACATAGCCATCAAAGCAAAAAACGTATCCCATATCCAAAATGGGTAGAGCCCCAGCGTTCGGACCCCCCCGCGATCTCCTGTTTAAAGCCCCAACTCTCCTTCACAGCGGCGCGTCACGACCCCCGCCCGAAGTGGGGGCCACCATGACCCTTTATATAGCTCTAAGGGAGAGCTGGAGATTGCAAAACGGCTTTCGCACAGAGTTATATGGAGGGGGCATGGCGGCCCCGCTACGGGCGAGAGTCGTGACGCGCTGCTGTGAAGGAGAGCTTGGGCTCCAAACAGCAGAACCTTGGGGGGGGGGGGGGGGGGGGAGGGGGTGGATGGGGATAAGTTTTGTTCCATGATACTTCTCCTTTAATGTCTAAACATTGGCAACAAAAGCGAGTGAAAGTGTCCAAATTGGACTCAAAGTGTCAATATTTGTGTGGCCACCACTATTCTCCAGCACTGCCTTAAGCCTCTTGGGCATAGAGATCACCAGAGCTTCGAAGGTTGTTCTGTTCTTTTACACTTCCCCATGACAACACTCCAGAGCTGGTAGATGTTAGAGATCTTGCTCTCCTCCAACATTTCATTGAGGATACTCCACAGATGCTGAATAGGGTTTAGGTCTGGAGACATGCTTGGCCAGTCCATCACCTTTACCCTCGGCTTCTTTAGCAAGGCAGTGGTCATCTTGGAGGTGTGTTTGGAGTTGTTATCATGTTGGAATACTTCCCAACAACCCAGTCTCTGAAGGGAGGGTATCATGCTCTGCTTTAGCATGTCACAGTACACGTTGGCATTCATGGTTCCCTCAATGAACTGCAGCTTTCGAGTACCAGAAGCACTTATGCAGCCCCAGACCATGAAACTATCCTCAATGCTTGACTGTAGGCAAGACACGCTTGTCTTTGTACTCCTCACCTGGTTGCCTCTAGACATTCTTGACACCATCTGAACCAAATAAGTTTATCTTGGTCTCATCGGACCAAAGAACATGGTTCCAGTAATCCATGTCCTTAGTCTCCCTCCACCCCTTCAACTGCTGCAGCAATGCTGGCAGCACTTATACATCTATTTACCAAAGACAATCTCTAAATATGACTATGAGCACGTGCACTCAACTTCTTTGGTCAACCATGGTGAGGCCTGTTCTGAGTAGAACCTGTCCTCTGAAACCGCTGTGTGGTCTTGCCCACCATACGGCAACTCAGTTTCAAGGTCTTGGCAAACTTTTTATAGTTAACACCAAAAAAGTGAAAAACCAACCTACTGTAAAAAGTAAGTGGGAGTGCACTAACTAAATAGGAACGCCGAAAACGTGTACCAAACAGTGCACACAAAAACATGAAATCATTATTAATCCATATACTTTATTAAATTCACAAAGTTAAAAATATACATAGAAAAGTGCAGAATGCATAAAAAAGGCACTGAATCACTATGGAAAGGCAGGTATAAGTCATAAAGCAGAGTAATCACATAAATAAATGGCAATAAGGGTTATGAATGCAAGGGAACCTCAGTATAAGACTATGACGAACATAAGTCAATTGGAAGAAAACAGAGCCCAATGCCTAATCAAGAATGCCAGACCATACCTACCAACTCCAACGATCGTTTCGCTTCTAAAGTGCTTCCTCAGGGGGGTGTGTGGGAGGAAGACCGGAGGACGCGGCGGGAACGAGGGAGTGCTGGGGCCCGGCCCCGGTACTTACCTCGTCCCTGAAGACCCGGATCCCGGCGGCAGAGACGGCGGCAGCGGCGACAGGTGATTGGATCTTCGGAGGCGTCGCGGGACCTTTGCAGCAGTTCAGACCGCCGTAAAGCGATCTGGACTGCTCCATCTGGTCCCCTTACACAACAACTCCCAGCATGCCCAGACAGCCCTTGGCGTCTGGGCATGCTGGGAGTTGCAGTTTTGCAACATCTGGAGGTCCAGAGTTTGGAGACCACTGTGCCCTTCCAGATGTTGCAAAACTACACATCCTTACTGTCCAGGCATGCTGGGAGTTGTAGTTCTGTAACATTTGGCCCTTCAGATGTTGATGAACTACAACTCCCAGCATGCCTGGACAGTTTTGGCATACTGGGAGTTGTAGTTTTGCAACATCTGGAAGGGCACAGATTGGGAACCACTGTATTAGTGGTCTGCAAACTGTAGTCCTCCAGATGTTGCAAAACTACAACTCCAAGCATGCTGGGAGTTGTAGTTCGGCAACATCTGGCTCTAAAGATGTTGCCGAACTACTACTTCCAGCATGCCTTAGAATGCTGGGAGTTGTGGTTTTGCAACAACTGGAGGCACACTGGTTGGGAAACATTGTCTGTTTCCTAACTCAGTGTTTCCCAACCCATCTGCCTCCAGCTGTTGCAAAACTATAACTGCCAGCATGCACTGATAGACCGTGCATGCTGGGAGTTGTAGTTTTGCAACAGCTGGAGGTCCCCCCCCCCCCCCCAGTGAATGTACAGGGTACATTTACATGGGCAGGGGGCTTACAGTGAGTATCAGGCTGCAAGTTTGCGATGCAGCAAATTTTGCGCGGCAGCTCAAACTAGCAGCGGGAAACTCGCTGTAATCCCCCCCCCCCCCCCGTCCGTGTGACTGTACCCTAAAAACACTACACTACACTAACACAAAATAAAAAGTAAAAAACACTACATATACACATACCCCTACACAGCCCCCCTCCTCAATAAAAATGAAAAATGTCTGGTACGTCACTGTTTCCAAAACGTGGCCTCCAGCTGTTGCAAAACAACAACTCCCAGTATTGCCGGACAGCCGTTGACTGTCCAAGCATGCTGGGAGTTTTGCAACAGCTGGAGGCACCCTGTTTGGGAATCACTGGCGTAGAATACCCCTATGTCCACCCCTATGCAAATCCCTAATTCAGGCCTCAAATGCACATGGCGCTCTCACTTTGGAGCCCTGTCGTACTTCAAGGCAACAGTATAGGGTCACATATGGGGTATCGCCGTACTCGGGAGAAATTGCCTAACAAATGTTGTGGGGCTTTTTCTCCTTTAACCCCTTATGAAAAGGTGAAGTTGGGGTCTACACCAGCATGTTACTGTAAAAAATAAATTTTTTACACTAACCCGCTGGTGTTGCCCAATACTGTTCATTTTGACAAGAGGTAAAAGGGAAAAAAGCCCCCCAAAATGTGTAATGCAATTTCTCCCGACTACGGAGATACCCCATATGTGGGCGCAAAGTGCTCTGGGGGTGCACAACAAGGCCCAGAAGGGAGAGTGCACCATGTACATTTGAGGTGATTTGCACAGGGGTGGCTGATTGTTACAGCGGTTTTGACAAACGCAAAAAAAAAAAAAAACATGTGACCCCTCACGGAATGTAATGAGGGGTACAGTGAGAATTTACACCCCACTGGTGTCTGACAGATCTTTGGAACAGTGGGCTGTGCAAATTAAAAATTTTGTACAGCCCACTGTTCCAAAGATCTGACAGACACCAGTTGGGGGTAAATGCTCACTGTACCCCTTGTTACGTTCCTCAAGGGGTCTAGTTTCCAAAATGGTATGCCATGTGGGGGTTATTTTGCTGTCCTGGCACCATAGGGGCTTCCTAAATGTGACATGCCCCCCGAGCAAAATTTGCTCTCAAAAAGCCAAATATGACTCCTTCTCTTCTGAGCATTGTAGTTCGCCCGTAGTGCATTTCAGGTCCACTTATGGGGTACCTTCATACTCAGAAGAGATGGGGTTACAAATTTTGGGGGTCTTTTCTGCTATTAACCCTTGCAAAAATGTGAAATTTGTGGGGAAACATACATTTTAGTGAAATTTTTATTTTTTTTTACATATGCAAAAGTTGTGAAACCCCTGTGGGGTATTAAGGCTCACTTTATTCCTTGTTACATTCCTCAAGGGGTCTTGTTTCCAAAATGGTATGCCATGTGGGGGGGGGGGGTTTGCTGTTCTGGCACCATAGGGGCTTCCTAAATGCGCCATGCCCCCCGACCAAAATTTGCTCTCAAAAAGCCAAATATGACTCCTTCTCTTCTGAGCATTGTAGTTCGCCCGTAGTGCACTTCAGGTCAACTTATGGGGTACCTCCATACTCAGAAGAGATGGGGTTACACATTTTGGGGGGTATTTTCTGCTATTAACTCTTGCAAAAATGTGAAATTTGGGGGGAAACACACATTTTAGTGAAAAAAAAAATATTTTTTTTACACATGCAAAAGTCGTGAAACCCCTGTGGGGTATTAAGGCTCACTTTATTCCTTGTTACGTTCCTCAAGGGGTCTAGTTTCCAAAATGGTATGCCATGCGTTTTTTTTTTTTTTGCTGTTCAGGCACCATAGGGACTTCCTGAACTTTGAAGCCCTCTGATGTCTTCCAAAAGTAAAAACATGTCAATTTTATGATGCAGTCATAAAGTAGACATATTGTATATGTTAATCAAAAACATTTTTTATTTTGAATATCCATTTTCCTTACAAGCAGAGAGCTTCAAAGTTAGAAAAATGCAAAATTTTCAATTTTTTCATCAAATTTGGGAATTTTTCACTAAGAAACGATGCAAGTATCGACAAAATTTTACCAATAACATAAAGTCAAATATATTACGAAAAAACAATCTCGGAATCAGAATGATAGGTAAAAGCATCCCAGAGTTATTAATGTTTAAAGTGACAGTGGTCAGATGTTCAAAAAACGCTCTTGTCCTAAGGTGTAAAATGGCCTGGTCCTTAACCCTTAAGGACGCAGGACGTAAATGTACATCCTGGTGCGGTGGTACTTAACGCACCAGGACGTACATTTACGTCCTGTGCATAACCGCGGGCATCGGAGCGATGCCCGTGTCATGCGCAGCTGATCCCAGGTGCTGATCGCAGCCAGGGACCCGTCGGCAATGGCTGACGCCCGCGATCTCGCGGGCGTCCGCCATTAACCCCTCAGGTGCCGGGATCAATACAGATCCCGGCAGCTGCGGCAGTGCGCGATTTAAATGAACGATCGGATCGCCCGCAGCGCTACTGCAGGGATCTGATCATTCAGAACGCCGCACGGAGGTCCCCTCACCTTCCTCCGTCCGGCTCCCGGCGTCTTCTGCTCTGGTCTGAGATCGAGCAGACCAGAACAGAAGATAGCTGATAACACTGATCTGTTCTATGTCCTATACACAGAACAGATCAGTATTAGCAATCATGGTATTGCTATGAATAGTCCCCTATGGGGACTATTCAAGTGTAAAAAAAAATTTTTTTTAAATGTAAAAGTAAAAGTAAAAAAAAAGTGAAAAATCCCCTCCCCCGATAAAAAAGTAAAACGTCAGTTTTTTCCTATTTTACCCCCAAAAAGCGTAAAAAATAAATTTTATAGACATATTTGGTATCGCCGCGTGCGTAAATGTCCAAACTATTAAAATAAAATGTTAATGATCCCGTACGGTGAACGGCGTGAACGTAAAAAGTTTGTGATTTTTTTTAAGCACAACAATAATATAAAAGTATGTAATAATGGGTATCATTTTAATCGTATTGACCCTTAGAATAAAGAACACACATCATTTTTACCGTAAATTGTACGGCATGAAAACGAAACCTTCCAAAATTAGCAAAATTGCGTTTTTCTTTTTAATTTCCCCACAAAAATAGTGTTTTTTGGTTGCGCCATACATTTTATGATATAATGAGTTATGTCATTACAAAGGACAACTGGTCACGCAAAAAACAAGCCCTCATACTAGTCTGTGGATGAAAATATAAAAGAGTTATGATTTTTAGAAGGTGAGGAGGAAAAAATGAAAACGTAAAAATTAGTCCTTAAGGCCAAAATGGGCTGAGTCCTTAAGGGGTTAAGGTGTTAAAGTTGGATGTGTAAATTATTTATTTTTTTCACTAAAATGCTGTTTTTTCCCCAAATTTTACATTTTTACAAGGAGTAATAGGAGAAAATGTCCCCCACAATTTGTAACCCCATCTCTTCTGAGTATGAAAATACCCCATGTGTGGACGTCAAGTGCACTGTGGGTGTACTACAATGCTCAGAAGAGAAGGAGTCACATTTGGCTTTTGGAAATCAAATTTTGCTGAAATGTTTTTTGCAGAGCATGTCACATTTAGGAAGCCCCAATGGTGCCAGAACAGCAAAAAAAAAAAGCACATGGCATACTATTTTGGAAACTGTACCCCTCAAGGAATTTAACAAGGGGTACAGTGAGCCTTAACACCCCACAGGTGTTTAACAACTTTTTTTTAAACTAAATGCATTTTTTTCCCCAAATTTAACATTTTTTACAAGGGGTAATAGGAGAAAATGAAATCACTGTGTGCAGACAGCTCACTACCTTGCTAGCATCAAGCACCTGTGCACGGACAAGCCGGCAGCGCCCCGGACAGGATCAATTGGCAAAGAAGGAGAAGTCCAGCACTAGGTGCAGCAAATTCAGGTATTTATTGTAGGATCAAGGATACATGCAATGCATCAAGACAGGTAGCTGACGCGTTTCGGACCTCTAGGGTCCTTAGTCATAGCATGACTTATGACTAAGGACCCTAGAGGTCCGAAACGTATCAGCTACCTTTCTTGATGCATTGCATGTATCCTTGATCCTACAATAAATACCTGAATTTGCTGCACCTAGTGCTGGACTTCTCCTTCTTTGCCAATAGGAGAAAATGCCCCACAAAATTTGTAACCCCATTTCTTATGAGTATGGAAATACCCCATGTGAGGATGTCAAGTGCTCTGCTGGTGCACTACAATGCTAAGAAGGGAAGAGAGAATTTAGTTGGAATAGGGGGCCTTGTGCATTTACAAAGCCCCCCCGTGGTGCCAAAACAGTGGACCCCCCACATGTGACCCCATTTTGGAAACTACACCCCTCACGGAATGTAATAAGGGGTGCAGTGAGCATTTACACCCCACTGGCGTTTGACAGGTCTTTGGAACAGTGGGCTGAGCAAATGAAAAATTACATTTTTCATTTTCACGGACCACTGTTTCAAAAATGTGTCAGACACCTGTGTGGCGTAAATGCTCACTGTACCCCTTATTACTTTACGTGAGGGGGGTCGTTTCCAAAATGGGGTCACGTGTGGGGGTGTCCATTGTTCTGGCACTATGGGTGCTTTGTAAACACACATGGCCTTCAATTCCGGACACATTTTCTTGTCAACCCAATGGCGCTCCCTCTCTTCTGAGCATTGTAGTTCGCCAGCAGAGCACTTTACATCCACATATGGGGTATGTTCTCACTCAGAAGAGATCAGGTTACAAATTTTGGGGGGGCTTTTATTTTCCAATTTTCGCTTGTGAAAATGAAAAATTTAGGGTATCACCAGCATTTTTGTTAAAATATTTTTTTTTTTCATTTTCCCATCCAACTTTAACGGAAATTCATCAAACACCTGTGGGGTGTTAAGGCTCACTATACCCTTTGTTAATTTCCGTGAGGGGTGTAGTTTCCAAAATGGGGTCACATGTGGGTATTCATTTTTTTGCGTTTATGTCAGAACCGCTGTAATATCAGCCACCCCTGTGCAAATCACCAATTTAGGCCTCAAATGTACATGGTGCGCTCCCACTTCTGAGCCTTGTTGTGCGCCCGCAGAGAATTTTTCACGCCCACATATGGGGTATTTCCGTACTCAGGAGAAATTGTGTTACAAATTTTGGGGGTCTTTTTCTTTCCTTTTACATCATTTCTTCCGAGTACGGAAATACCTCATATATGGCCCTAAACTGTTTCCTTGAAATATGACAGGACTCCGAAGATAGAGAGCACCATGCGCATTTGAGGATGAAATTAGGTGTTGCATAGGGGTGGACATAGGGGTATTCTACGGCAGTGATTCCCAAACAGGGTGCCTCCAGCTGTTGCTAAACTCCCAGCATGCCTGGACAGTCACTGGCTGTCTGGAAATGCTGGGAGTTGTTGTTTTGCAACAGCTGGACGCTCCGTTTTGGAAACACTGCCGTACGGTACGTTTGCCGCAGCTCAAACTTGAAGCAGGAAACTCACTGTAAACCCGCCGTGTGAATGTACCCTGTACATTCACATGGGGAGGGGGTACCTCCAGCTGTTGCAAAACTACAACTTTCAACATGCACTGAAAGACCGTGCATGCTGGGAGCTGTACTTTTGCAACAGCTGGAGGCACACTGTTTGGAAAACCTTCAGTTAAGTTCTGTTATCTAACTCAGTATTTTCCAACCAGTGTGCCCCCAGCTTTTGCAAAACTACAACTCCCAGCATGTACTGATCACCAAAGGGCATGTTGGGAGATGTAGTTATGCAACAGCTGGAGGTACGCAACTACAACTCCCAGCATGGCAAGAAAGCTGTTTGCTGTTCGTGCATACTTGTGTCGTTAATAGGGTGTTGCGCAAGCTCCTGACTCAAGCCAATGCCATACCTGCTGGCCCTCAGTTTATTCTTGAAGCTGAGGGCCAGTGTTAATAGCCGTCATGCGGCCGCGGCCAGCTATTAACTCTTTAGATCGCCGCTGTAAAAGTTGACAGTGGCATCTAAAGGGACATTTTAACACTCCCTGGTGGTCCGGTGGGGTAGATTGTCCCCCCGCAGCGCAATCCGCGGGGGGAGATCCACTGCTGAGTAGCCAGAGGGCTTACCTCTCCAGGACCAGGCTTTATCAATCTTTAATGGAACCACGTTGATCTGTATGAGGAGCCTAATGATTCCTCCTAAAAGTCCCCTAGGGAGACCAAAAAATTAAAAAAAAATAAGTTTAATAAAAGTTTTTAAAAAAAACACACATTAACCCATTCCTTATTAAATGTTTTAACCCCTTAAGGACCAAGGACGTACCGCTACGTCCTTGGTCCTGCTCTCCTGATATAACGCAGGGTTACACAGTAACCTCGCGTCATATCACGGTGGGCCCGGCATAATAGTGAAGCCGGGACCCGCCTCTAACAGCGCGCGGTGCAGATCGCGCCACCGCGCGTTATTAACCCTTTAGCCCCGCGCTCAGAGCTGAGCCGCGCGGCTAAAAGTGAAAGAGAAAGTTGCCGGCTAGCTCAGTCGGGCTGTTCGGGATAGCCGCGGCTAATCGCGGCATCCCGAACAGCTGACAGGACAGCGGGAGGGCCCCTACCTGCCTCCTCGCTGTCCGATCGCCGAATGACTGCTCAGTGCCTGAGATCCAGGCATGAGCAGTCATGCGGCAGAATCGTTGATCACTGGTTTCTTATGAGAAACCAGTGATCAATGATGAAGATCAATGTGTGCAGTGTTATAGGTCCCTATGGGACCTATAACACTGCAAAAAAAAAAGTGAAAAAAAAAGTGAATAAAGATCATTTAACTCCTCCCCTATTAAAAGTTTGAATCACCCCCCTTTTCCAATAAAAAAAAAACACAGTGTAAATAAAAATAAACATATATGGTATCACCGCGTGCGGAAATGTCTGAATTATAAAAATATATCATTAATTAAACCGCTCGAATTGGTGGTGCAAAAAATAAGCCATCATATGGATTTTTAGGTGCAAAATTGAAAGAGTTATGATTTTTTAAAGGCAAAGAGCAAAAAACGAAAATGCAAAAACGGAAAAAACCCCGGTCCTTAAGGGGTTAAACTTTTCACAAATTCCATATAGAAAATATAAAAACATAATAAAAATAAACATATGTGGTATCTAGAGATGAGTGAACTTACAGTAAATTCGATTTGTCACGAACTTCTCAGCTCGGCAGTTGATGACTTATCCTGCGTAAATTAGTTCAGCCTTCAGGTGCTCCGGTGGGCTGGAAAAGGTCTCCTCGGACTGTATACACCTTTTCCAGCCCACCGGAGCACCGGAAAGCTGAACTAATTTATGCAGGAAAAGTCATCAACTGCCGAGCCGAGAAGTTTGTGACGAATCGAATTTACTGTAAGTTCGCTCATCTCTAGTGGTATCGTCTTGTGCACAAATGTTTGAACTATAAAAATATAACATTAATTAACCCCTTAAGGACCGAGGGTTTTTCCATTTTTGCATTTTCGTTTTTTTCCTCCTTGCCTTTAAAAATCCATATGATGGCTTATTTTTTGCCCCACCAATTCTACTTTGTAATGACGTCATTCATTGCGCCCAAAAATCTACGGCGAAACGGGAAAAAAAATCATTGTGAGACAAAATTGAAAAAAAGAACGCTGCTTTGTAACTTTTGGGGGCTTCCATTTCAACATAGAAAATTTTTTCGGTAAAATTGACACCTTCTCTTTATTCTGTAGGTCCATACGATTAAAATGATACCCTACTTATATAGGTTTGATTTTGTCGTACTTCTGGAAAAAAACATAACTACTTGCAGGAAAATTAATACGTTTAAAATTGTCATCTTCTGACCCCTATAACTTTTTTATTTTTGTGCATATGGGGCGGTATGAGGGCTAATTTTTTGCGCCCTGATCTGAAGTTTTTAGCAGTACCATTTTTGCATTGATAGGACTTATTGATTTTTCATGATATATAAAGTGACCAAAAATGCACTATTTTGGACTTTGGAATTTTTTTGCGCGTACGCCATTGACTGTGCGGTTTAATTAACAATATATTTTTATAATTCGGACATTTCCGCACGCGGCGATACCACATATGTTTATTTTTATTTACACTGTGTTTTTTTTTTATGGGAAAAAGGGGGGTGATTCAAACTTTTAATAGGGAAGGGGTTAAATGATCTTTATTCACTTTTCTTTTTCACTTTTTTTTTGCAGTGTTATAGCTCCCATAGGGACCTATAACACTGCACACACTGATCTTCATCATTGATCACTGCTTTCTTATAGGAAACCAGTGATCGATGATTGGCATAATTATTGATGTCATTACAAAGTAAAATTGGTGTCGCAAAAAACAAGCCCTCATATGGGTCTGTAGGTGGAAAATGAAAGCGTTATGATTTTTAGAAGGTGAGGAGGAAAAACTAAAGTGCAAAAATGAAAAAAACGGTGATCCTTAAGGGGTTAAAGGAGAACTGTAGTGCAATATAACTTATCCCCTATTTGAAGGATAGGGGATAAGTTATCGATCGCTGGGAGTCTGACCCCCGCGATCTTCTGTACGGGGCCGCGCAGTATGTTGGTATGTCAGAAGGGGGCGTTCGGTCAAAGAGATACATGGAGGGAGCATGTCAGCTGTGGCTTTCTCCTGGGGAAGACACGGTGCCTCCTGCAGACTGCTGCGGCCCCGTACATAACCCGTGTGTCTTTTGTTCATTTGCTTGATCCCCCAAACCCCCCCCCCCCCAATGATTCTTATTTATTTTTCCATTCTGGCTGCTGGGCCTACATCCCTATATAAAAAGACTGAAAACACATGTGATATCACAATTTTTGCTAGATGGCAGACTCATCTTTGTTAATTCAGGCCTCAATTCCATCTATGCTTCTGTACTGTACTATACTTTTTACATGGAATCAGCTTTATAAAATAGACAATGGGGGAATTTATTGTTTGCACCGTCCACATTTTTGTCCCCTCAAAGGTAAAAGTTTTGGGGGCAGCAGTTCCATCGCATTTTTTATCATTCTATAATACATGTAAAAAATCTTTATATGCAGATGTAGGAACTCCTTAGGGTTCCAGTCAACAAATGTCGCAGAATTTATACTAATGGATCTATATAAACCATTTTTTTATGATAGGATTATGGGAAAGGTTAGGGCTATGCCCTTCCTCAAAAAGTAACTTTGTTAAAGCGTACCTGTTACTTTAAGAAACTTTTGAACAAAGTTTTACTCAGACCCCGACCATTTACAAAAATGAGTTTATGACTGTGTCTATAAGACCTAGGCCAGTGGTTCTCAACCTTTTTTATACCCCCATATTAGAGACATTTTGTAATGATTAAAGTCTAATTCATATGCTTTACTTTCCCTATCTCCCCAGTCCCCCAGGTCTTATATAAATTTTTGTCACAAAAAACACACTAGGGCTTATTTTCAGGGTAGGGCTTATTTATTTACGGTATGTACCTTGAACAACATGGGGGGCTGTAGCAGTGTGGAGGATGGGGGGCTGTAGCAGTGTGGAGGATGCCGCACCGCCCCCCCATCTTCCACACTGCTACAGCCCCCCATCCTCCCACAGCCCCTCATCCTCCACACTCCTGCAGCCCCCCATCCTCCACACTGCCACAGCCCCCATCCTCCACACTGCTACAGCCCCCCATCCTCCACACTCCTGCAGCCCCCCCATCCTCCACACTCCTGCAGCCCCCCATACTCCACACTCCTGCAGCCCCCCCATCCTCCACACTGCTACAGCCCCCCATCCTCCCCTCCCCCCATCGTCCTCCACACTCCTACAGTGCCCCCCAACCCTCTGTCATAATAAACTACGGTACACATTTCATCCCCAGCGGAGACCAGCACTTCCCCACCTTCATACGGTAGTGTCCGCAACTTGTACTGTACGGAAGCTGCAGCTCTCGGGGGCGGCGGGATCTCCTTCTGTTGCTTAGCAGCCGGGGGCAGGGACACGTCCGTGACATCGGCCGTGTATACGCGCAGACGTTTTAAGGCGACAGCGACCCTGCCCCAGCTCAATTACGGTAACTTGCCGCGGGACCAGCCAAAGGAGGGGGGGGGGGGGGTCTGCAGGCATTAATGGGAAACACAGTTTTACAAACCCCCCTTGTTTATTGTCACATACAGTAATAGTACCTGCTTTGAGTCCCCATAAAGTTGTTATGCCCCCTCTGTTCCCCCAAATATAGCTGCAGGCCCCCAAACTGCCCCCCATATATATAGTTGTAGGCTTCCATACTGTCCCGCTTCAGTGCTCCACTGCTCCTCAGGTCATGGCTCATAGCAGTAGGACCCCGGTCTGCAGGGGTAGTGGAGCAACAAAGCTGATGGTAGTTACTGCCCATAGCAGCCCAGAGGCCGCGCTTCCCCTTTGCTGACCTCTTGCTCCGCTCCTCGATGCAGTGACGTCAGCCTGACATTTATTTCAAAGTGGTCCAGATCAGTAACCAGTGGCTGTCGCTGACATTACTGATTTTTTATCAAGTACCCCCTGGAGAACTGCTAAGTACCCCTGGGGGTACTTGTACCCCATCTTGAGAACCACTGACCTAGACGGCCCCATAGACACTGTAATTCCAAATATTGTAAATGACCCATAGCCATTGTTTCTATTGTGGATAATAGCTGCTGAAGTAACTAAATCTGATATGCCAAAATTCTTGTTTATTTAGAGATGTTCTGTATGTGATGATATTCCTGTGTACACAAAAGGCTTTTACCTTGTCATCAGAGGAATCACTGGCTTTATGTCAGCATGCATTGTGGCTAATATATATGAATCTTTCTAACCTAGATAAATAAGGAGCATGTAAAGACTCTTTGTAAGATTATACAAAGTAATTATTAAATTGTAAAATGGATCTTTCCAAAATTGTGGCATGTAAACCAAACTAATGGATAGTATGTTTCTCTAGAGCAGTGTGCCTCCAGCTGTTGCAAAAGTACAATTCCAAGCATGCCCAGACAGCCAATGGCTGTTTGGGCATGCTGGGAGTTGTAGTTTTGCAACAGCCAGAGGTACCCTGTTTTAAATCAGGGAATTCTTAATAAGGCTATGTTCACACTGCAGAATTTCCATGCAGAGTCCGGAGGAAAATTTCAACTCGTAAATTCATCATGAAGTTAACATTGTGGTTAAAGGAATTTCTGCTGTCCCATTCCGCTATGGAAATTCAGCATTCAGGATTCTGCCAAAACATTGAACCTGTCAATAGTTTTTGCAGAATTCTTTGGCAGAGTCAATTGAAGTCAATGGGACGCTGAATTCCGTCTGCAATCTGTGTGTTATGCGCAAGAAATTCTGCCAAAATTCAGCACAAATTCCACGCACACTTCGCAGGGAATCTTCTAAACTGGAAAAATTCTGCTGCCAGCCTGGCAGAAAGAAATCTGTGCAGAAGAGCAGAAATCCCACAGTGGGAATATTGCTTAAGAATGAAAGAGTCAAAAGGGGTTCTTTTGATGAGTCTATTGGGTGCAGAATATGGAGACATTTAACCTCTTAAGGACCCAGCCATTTTACACCTTAGGACCCGGCCATTTTTTGCACATCTGACCACTGTCACTTTAAACATTAATAACTCTGGAATGCTTTTAGTTATCATTTTGATTCCGAGATTGTTTTTTCGTGACATATTCGAATTTAACTTAGTGGTAAAATTTTTTGGTAACTTGCATCCTTTCTTGGTGAAAAATCCCAAAATTTGATGAAAAATTTGAACATTTTGCATTTTTCTAACTTTGAAGCTCTCTGCTTGTAATGAAAATGGATATTCCAAATATTATTTTATTTTATTCACATATACAATATGTCTACTTTATATTTGCATCATAAAATTGACGAGTTTTTACTTTTGGAAGACACCAGAGGGCTTCAAAGTTCAGCAGCAATTTTCCAATTTTTCACAAAATTTCCAAAATCACAATTTTTCAGGGACCAGTTCAGGTTTGAAGTGGATTTGAAGGGTCTTCATCTTAGAAATACCCCACAAATGACCCCATTATAAAAACTGCACCCCCCAAAGTATTCAAAATGACATTCAGTCAGCATTTTAACCCTTTAGGTGTTTCACAGGAATAGCAGCAAAGTGAAGGAGAAAATTCACAATCTTCATTTTTTACACTCGCATGTTCTTGTAGACCCAATTTTTTTATTTTTACAAGGGGTAAAAGGAGAAAATGTATACTTATATTTGTAGCCCAATTTCTCTCGAGTAAGCATATACCTCATATGTCTACGTAAAGTGTTCGGCGGGCGCAGTAGAGGGCTCAGAAGGGAAGGAGCGACAAGGGGATTTTGGAGCGTACGTTTTTCTGAAATGGTTTTTGGGGGGCATGTTGCATTTAGGAAGCCCCTATGGTGCCAGGACAGGAAAAAAAAAACACATGGCATACTATTTTGGAAACTGTACCCCTTGAGGAACGTAACAAGGAATAAAGTGAGCCTTAATACCCTACAGGTGTTTCACAACTTTGCATATGTAAAAAAAATTTCAATAAAATGTGTTTCCCCCCAAATTTCACATTTTTGCAAGGGTTAATAGCAAAAAATACCCCCCAAAATATGTAACCCCATCTCTTCTGAGTATGGAGGTACCCCATAAGTTGACCTGAAGCGCACTACGGGCGAACTACAATGCTCAGAAGAGAAGGAGTCATATTTGGCTTTTTGAGAGCAAATTTTGCTCGGGGGGCTTGTCGCATTTAGGAAGCCCCAATGGTGCCAGAACAGCAAAATAACCCCCACATGGCATACCATTTTGGAAACTAGACCCCTTGAGGAACGTAACAAGGGGTACAGTGAGCATTTACCCCCCACTGGTGTCTGTCAGATCTTTGGAACAGTGGGCTGTACAACATTTTTAATTTGCGCAGCTCACTGTTCCAAAGATCTGTCAGACACCAGTGTGGTGTAAATTCTCACTGCACCCCTCATTACATTCCATGAGGGGTGTAGTTTCCAAAATGGGGTCACATGTGTTTTTTTTTTTTTTTTTGCGTTTGTCAAAACCGCTGTAACAATCAGCCACCCCTGTGCAAATCACCTCAAATGTACATGGTGCACTCTCCCTTCTGGGCCTTGTTGTGCGCCCCCAGAGCACATTGCGCCCGCATATGGGGTATCTCCGTAGTCGGAAGAAGTTGCATTACAAATTTTGGGGGGCTTTTTTCCCTTTTACCTCTTGTCAAAATGAAAAGTATAGGGCAACACCAGCATGTTAGTGTAAAAAATTTATTTTTTTACACTAACATGCTGGTGTAGACCCCAACTTCACCTTTTCATAAGGGGTGAAAGGAGAAAAAGCCCCCCAAAATTTGTAAGGCAATTTCTCCCGAGTACGGCGATACCCCATATGTGACCCTAAACTGTAGCCTTGAAATACGACAGGGCTCCGAAGTGAGAGCGCCATGCGCATTTGAGGCCTGAATTAGGGATTTGCATAGGGGTGGATATAGGGGTATTCTATGCCAGTGATTCCCAAACAGGGTGCCTCCAGCTGTTGCAAAACTCCCAGCATGCTTGGACAGTCAACGGCTGCCGGCAATACTGGGAGTTGTTGTTTTGCAACAGCTGGAGGCTCCATTTTTAAAACAGTGGCGTACCAGACGTTTTTCATTTTTATTGGGGAGGGGAGGGGGGCTGTAAAAAGTAAAAAACACTACATATACACATGTATACGTAGTGTTTTTTACTTTTTATTTTATTTTTTGTTAATGTAGTGTAGTGTAGTGTTTTTAGGGTACAGTCACACGGGTGGGGGGGTTACAGCGATTTTCCCGCTACGAGTTTGAGCTGCCGCGCAAAATTTGCTGCATCGCAAACTTGCAGCCGGATACTCACTGTAAGCCCCCTACCCATGTGAATGTACCCTGTACATTCACAAGGCGGGGACCTCCAGCTGTTGCAAAACTACAACTCCCAGAATGCACAGTCTATCAGTGCATGCTGGTAGTTATAGTTTTCACAACAGCTGGAGGCATACGGGTTGGGAAACACTGGGTTAGGAAACAATGTTTCCCAACCAGTGTGCCTCCTGTTGTTGCAAAACCACAACTCCCAAACATTCTCAGGCATGCTGGGAGTAGTAGTTCGGCAACATCTTTAGAGCCAGATGTTGCCGAACTACAACTCCCAGCATGCTTGGAGTTGTAGTTTGCAACATCTGAAGGACTACAGTTTGCAGACCCCTAATACAGTGGTTCCCAATCTGTGCCCTTCCAGATGTTGCAAAACTACAACTCCCAGTATGTCAAAACTGTCCAGGCATGCTGGGAGTTGTAGTTCTGCAACATCTGAAGGGCCAGATGTTACAGAACTACAACTCCCAGCATGCCTGGACAGTAAGGGCATGCTGAGAATGTGTAGTTTTGCAACATCTGGAAGGGCACAGTGGTCTCCAAACTGTGGACCTCCAGATGTTGCAAAACTGCAACTCCCAGCATGCCCAGATGCCAAGGGCTGTCTGGGCATGCTGGGAGTTGTAGTATATAGGGTCCCAATACAGCAATGCATGTCGCTTTACGGCGACGTGCATTGCTGTAAAGGGCCCGACCGCGGCTGAAGATCAACTCACCTGTCGCCGCCGCCGCCATCTTCCTCGCCGGGATCCGGGTCTTCAGGGATGAGGTAAGTACTGGGGCCGGTCCCCAGCACTCCCCCGTCCCCCGCCGCGTCCTCCGGTCTTCCTCCCGTCCTCTCCGGAATTTCAGGGGCCGGGCAGGACGGGAGGAAGTAATCGCCCCCCCCCCCCCCTCCTGCGATTGGTCGGTTAACTAACTGACAGATCGCAGGGTATAGGAGGAGGTGGCCGGCTTGCCACCTCGCTCCTATACGTTAGCATGGTCCTGGCTGTCTGTGACAGCCAGGATCATGCGAAATTACCGGGCGGTCGGGTTCCAGAGACCCGATCAGCCCAGTATCGCCGCAGATCGCAAGGGCGATTTCCCTTGCGATTTGCGGCGATCGCCGACATGGGGGGCCTACATGGCCCCCCTTGGCGTTTGCCCTGGATCCCTGCTGAAGGATTTCAGCAGGGATCCGCTTCCGATCTCCGCCGGGTGAGCGGCGGAGACCAGGAAAAGACATGACGTATGCATACGTCATGGGTCCTTAAGACCCAGGGTGTTATGACGTATGCATACGTCATGGGTCCTGAAGAGGTTAAAGGGGTATTCCAGGAAAAAACGTTTTTTATATATATCAACTGGCTCCAGAAAGTTAAACAGATTTGTAAATTACTTATATTAAAAAATCTTAATGCTTTCAGTACTTATAAGCTTCTGAAGTTAAGGTTGTTCTTTTCTGTCTAAATCCTCCGTGATGACACCTGTCTCGGGAAACGCCCAGTTTAGAAGAGGTTTGCTATGGCGATTTGCTTCTAAACTGGGCGTTTCCCGAGACAGGTGTCATCAGAGAGGATTTGGACAGAAAAGAACAACCTTAACTTCAAAAGCTCATAAGTACTGAAAGGATTAAGATTTTTTAATAGAAGAAATTTACAAATCTGTTTAACTTTCTGGAGCCAGTTGATATATAAAAAAAAGTTTTTCCTGGAATACCCCTTTAAGGGAAGGGTCAGATGGTGCGCATCCGCAGCACAGGGCTGCCAGCCACAGCCAGGAGCTCACTCTCCAGTCCTTCTGTGACTGCCGTCGGTGCATCTGCAGTGTGAAATATGCTGCGGATGCACCCTCGGTGACCCTGTTCTAATCCCTTAAGAATGCAGAGCATACAGATACGCCCCCGTTCCCGAGTCCTCAAGGACTCAGGGCGCACCTGTACTGCTTACGGGGTTTAAACCGTTCTCACAAGCAGAGGACCGGTTAAACCAGGTTGGTCCCAGGCTGCTATGGGCAGCCAGGACCCATGGCAAACGCTGCGCACCACTGATCGGGCCGATGCCCGGCATTAACCCTTTAGATGCTGCAATCAACTTTGATTGTCTAGAGGGTTAATGCCGGGCATCGGCCCGATCAGCGGTGCCCAGCATTAGCCGTGGGTCCTGGCTGACCGTAGCAACTGGGCCCCATGGGGTTTAACCGATCCTCTGCTCGTGAGAACGGTCAAAAGTGAAAGTAAAACTATTCTGGCAGCTCAGTGGAGCTGATCGGGACTATCGCAACAGAATCACGATGTCCCAATTAGCTTACTGGACGATGGAGGGTCCTCACCTGCCTCCTCATTGGACGATCGGCGATCTACTGCTCAGCAGGCTGGAGCAGCAGAGCGCCGGTAATACTGATCAATGCTATGCTATGGCATAGCATTGATCAGTGTATGCAATCAAAAGATTGCATAGTATAGCCCTCTAAGGGGGCAAAAAAAAGGAAAAGAGTGGTAAAAAAATAAGAGAGTAAATGTGAATAAGCCCCCCATAATAAAATAATATAATAATAAAAGTTTGAATCACCCCCTTTTCCTTTTTAAATAAAATAAACTAATAAAAAAAAATCATATGTGGTACAGCCACATGCGTCAATGTCCGAACTATTAAACTATAAGGTTAGCTAAACTGCACGGTCAATGGCGTACACATAAAAAAAATACCAAAGTCCAAAATTGTGAATTTTTGGTCACTTCATATACCATAAAAATATTAATAAAAAACTATCAAAAAGTCCCATCAAAACCAATACCAATAAAAACTACAGACCACAGTGCAAAAAATAAGCCCTCATATAGCCCTGTATGCGAGAAATAAAAAAGTTATAGGGGTCAGAAAATGACAATTTTAAACATACTAATTTTAGTGCATGTAGTTATACGGTAATTTTTTTAAAGTAGTAAAATAAATGAAACCTACATAAATTGGGTATCCATGAAACCGTATGGACCTACAAAATAAAGATAATGTGTCATTTTTACCGAAAAGTGCACTGCGTAGAAACAGAAGCCCTAAAAATTTGCAAAATGGCATTATTTTTTCATTTCACCCAACAAATACTTTTTTTTGTTTCGCCGCCAATTATGTTATAAAATAAGCAATGTCATTACAAAGTACAATTGGTGACGCAAAAAAGAAGCCCTTATATGGCTCTGAAGATGCAAAATTTAACGCGTTATGATTTTTAGAAGATGAGGAGGAAAAAATGAAATTGCAAAAACGAAGATTGTTTTGAGTCCTTAAAGGGGTAGTCCAGTGGTGAAAAACTTATCCCCTATCCTAAGGATAGGGGATAAGTTTGAGATCGCGGGGGGTCCGACCGCTGGGGCCCCCTGCGATCTCTCTGTACGGGGCCCCGGCTCTCCGCCGAGATAGCGGGTGTCGACCCCCGCACGAGGCGGCGGCCGACACGCCCCCTCAATACATCTCTATGGCAGAGCCGGAGATTGCCGAAGGCAGCGCTTCGGCTCTGCCATAGAGTTGTATTGAGGGGGCGTGTCGGCCGCCGCCTCGCGCGGAGGTCGACACGCCCCCTTCCAGCTGGCTGTCGGGGCTCCGTACAGGAGATCGCGGGGGGCCCCAGGGGTCGGACCCCCCCCCCCCCCCCCCCCGCGATCTGCAACTTATCCCCTATCCTTAGGAAAGGGGATAAGTTGCTCACCACTGAATCACCACTGGACTACTCCTTTAAGGTGAAAATGGGCTGAGTCCTTAAGGGGCTAAAGAGGACTTTGACCCATCCCATTTACTGATACCCTGCTCGTTGAGATCACATGGCTATCAGACTAGATAGGAGGGAGAAAGGACTTGGAGGTGGGAAATCCTTAAATATTTATTAGCAGTCATTTGAATACATAAAACACAGTGTTAGTTATTTAAAAACTATGGGGGAGATTTATCAAAACCTGTGCTGAGGAAAAGTAATGCAGATTTTCATAGCACCCAATTCATTTTTGAAAAGGTCTTGGAAAATGAAAGAAGCATCTGATTGGTTACTATGAGAAACTGCTCTACTTTTCCTCTGCACATGTTTTGATAAATCTCCAATAAACATTACATAGTAAAAAATATTATTCATAATGCTTAGCCTAGAAACAAAGCAAAAATAGTGTTTTAGTGACATTGTAGGATTTTTCTTAGTTTGCAGATCTTGGCACTACAAGAGTAAGAGTGTCTTTCTACAGACCTGTGCTCCTAAGTGGTGTGTCATGTTCTCATCATTTTCTCTTTGTTGTTCCAGAGAATGACATTGTTGTAAAGATACAGAAATACTTTGATGCGTGGCAGGCACTTCTGCTGAAACCAGACATATTCTTTAAAATTTCCTGGCTTTACAAGAAGTATGAGAAATCAGCGTGAGTTCCCACTGTCTAAACAATGCTCTCCCCACTGTGAATGTAAATGTGGCTGAATCCACAAGTGATTTTCCTGATACTAAAAGTAACCATCCTCTCTTTGTGCTTCAGCAATGATTTGAAAGAGACTGTCGAAATTCTCATCGAGCAAAAGCGACGGGAGCTTTCCACTTCAGACAAGCTGGATGAGAATATCGATTTTGCAACGGAGCTTATTTTTGCACAGGTGTGTAGTAAGAGCGCCGGCTTAAATAAATACATGTATAAATAAGTGTGTGGAGCATAGCAGATGGCACCTTACTTGCAAATATAAGAACTGATTGCTAAAAAGGATCGGATGTAATCTGGAGCCTCATCTCATGCACACAGTTAATACAGTATGTTCTATTCCATATCAAAAGAGCACACTACAGGTCTGCAGTACAGACACATATTTCATTATATGAGCTGCAGTATAATATCTCCATGAAGCTATAGTTCTCTAAAAGCAACACTTCTGGAGGTAGGAGAATACCCTATAAGGATAGGGTCACACAGATTTCACGCTGCGGATGCGCTGATGTCAGTCACAAGAGCGGACTCCCTGCTGTGGCCAAGTAGCTCTGTGTGTCCACTTGTAGCTGCGGATTTTCTTCTGTGCATCTGCCACGAGCACTAGAGGCGGCTCTAGACTCTGTGAGGCCTTAGGCAAAACTTGATTATTAGGCTCCCTACCCTTTGAACTTAAGAGAATAGTAGTAAAAGTAGCACCCTTTAGGTAGTAAAAACAGCAGTAGCCCCCTTTAGTTAGTGAAAACAGCAGCAGCCCCCTCTAGGTAGTGAAAACGGCAGCAGCCCCATTTACCCAGGGAAAACAGCAGCAGTCCCCTCTATGTGGTTAAAAAAAAATAAAAATAAAACAATGATACTCGCCTGGCTCCTTAGCATGGCCTCTTCCCTCTTCTTCCTCCTGTCTGAACTCCTGATGACGTCACTCAAGTACCAAAGCGCAGAGCAAGGATGCTCGGCCTCTTGCGGCCATCTGCATATCGCAGGCAACCACAAGAGAGATTGACAGGGCGGGGAGCCAATGGCTCTTTGCTCGGTCAATCAGCAGAATGCCACATTTAACTATAGTCTGGCCGGTTAAGTATGACCAGCCGGCTCGGCAGAGTGATGATGCGTACACTGTACGCATTGGAGGCAAGTTAGGCAGTTGCGAGGCCCCTCAAGCGCAAGGCCTTAGGCAGCCGCCTAACTTGCTTAATGGGTGAGCCGCCTCTAACATGCAGGCACTGTCTCTACAGCAGGAAATCAGCGGACACCCAGAGTTAACCAGCCGCAGCAGAAAATGCTGTGGATGCGCTATGCATGACCCTTCCCTAAAGCAGAATTTACAATAAAAACCCAGTGGATCAAGATCCATGTGTGTATGAGTCTGAGCAATAAAAAGTTCAGAAATAGAGGACTGGTGTATTAACCCTGTTTAAAGTGAAGTTGCTGACCACTACCTACTACTGTCCATCCTATGGGAAGTGATGTCCAAAATCCACCTGGATCTCAGAAAGACCTTTTTAGATATTTCATTCAAAGTGATGGTGTTGTCAGGGGCGGACTGACCGGCCGGTCCGATCGAACGCAGTCTGTGGGCCCAGCCGGGTTAAGGGCTTGCTGCCGCCACTACTGAGGATCCAGGACACTTGTCCCAGATCCCCAGCAGACAGCGCTGCTTTCTCCGGTATGTGCGATACACGCTCATACAGGAGAAGGCATCCCCTCTGTCTGAGCCACATCTGCAGCTTACACAGTGGAGAAAAGACCTCTGCCCCCACGCAGCATGTAGTAAAGGCGCCGATGACGTCACTCATCGGCACCTGTACTGTGAAGGGGAGAAGACTCGGGTCCCTGTGCTGAGGAGATCGCTGCATTGGGACACATACAGGTGAGCATAATTTTTTTATTTTTTAACTTCCTGGGGAAGATGCTTCCTATACCTTCAGCTAAGGTTATTTTATACTCTGCTGCCTATACCTATGGGGAAGGGGGAGGGGCTACCTAACTTTATACTTGGATGCCTAACTACTTACCTACACACCAGGCTATCTAACTACCTACATACCCACTACACTCTTTCACCTGTTGAATGCAGTAGTGATGATAGTTTCTATTGTCAGATTTTAGTTTAAATGTACCGAGTAACTTTACAACGACTGTTGAATCTAATGCATTAGAGACCTTTTGTGAGTTGGTGAGACAGGAGACCACGCATGTCAAAAATACCTTTCAGCCTCATTATCAATCCAACTTAACACACAAAGAAAGAATAGCATTGAATTCCCTGATCCATTACCACAATTTGGTGGTGAAACCCGCTGACAAGGGTGGAGCCACCGTGGTCATGGATCGGGGTAAATATATTCTAGAAGCTGAGCGTCAACTTATTGATACTGACACATACTGTAGACTAAATATGGACCCTACACAAGAGATTGGTTTAAAAATCAAAAGGGTATTGGACATGGCGTTGGACTCTTGTCTCATCGACAAACCTTTGTATGATTTACTGTTAATATTACATCCTACTATTCCCATGATTTATCTGCTCCCGAAGATTCACAAATCACTGGTGGATCCCCCAGGTCGGCCCATAGTATCGGCAGGGGATCCATTACCAGTGGTTTGTCAGTCTTCGTGGAGCAGGTCCTTCGCCCTTATGCCATCCGGGCGAAGTCATACCTTCGTGACACCTCAGACTTCTTAAACAAGATTAAGGATCTATCAATACCAAAGGGGGCCATTGTAGCTACCCTGGACATCATCAGCCTATACACCTCCATCCCACATGATGGGGTGTACAGGCTGTGAGGTCCAATATTGCTTCAGATTTCTCTTCAAACCAAACAGAATGTATTATCACTTTATTAGAATTGATTCTCAAAAACAACTACTTTTTATTTAATGATGTTTTTTATTTGCAGACCTCCGGTGCTGGAGGAATCGTTTGTCTATGTGTCCCACCACTCCAGCTCATTTCTGGGGTGGTGGAGATACATAGATGACGTTTTTTTGGTTTGGTCAGGCACTATGAACACTTTGTTGGTTTTTGTTGATTATCTAAATTCTGTTGATACACACATTAAGTTTACTTTGCACGCATCTAGTTCTCAGGTCAATTTTCTAGATACTCAGGTGATCATAAAAAATAATAGATTAACAACAGAACTATTTGTGAAGGAAACTGATTGTAATTCAGTACTACATTTCAACAGCTGTCACCCCCGCCCAATGGTGCGCTCATTGCCATACAGCCAAATGCTGATGGCAAGGCGCATCATTGAGGCGAAAGAAAAAACTGAACCTACTCTGGAGAAAATGATTTCCAATTTCTCCAGACGTGGCTATCCCAAACAGCTATTACTAGAGGGGAAATGTAGGGCACTTGCGACTGACCTAAATCAACTCTTAGGTACCTCTAAGGTAAAAAAAACACGGAATCAAGAGTTGCCTTTGTGTCCACATATGGTGAACATTCTAAAAAAATTGCCCAAATACTTAATAAAAACTGGAACATATTACAAAGGAGTTTCCCGAACATACCAGAGTTCTCCAATAGACCACTTATTTCTTATAGAAGACTTCCCAATCTAAAATACAAGTTAGTCATAACAGACATCTCCAATAAAATGCCTACTCAGAGATACCTGACAGTCAGGAGTAGGGGATCCTACCCCTGCTGTCAGTGTGTAAATTGCACCCATATGGACAAAGGTTCGGTATTTACACATCCAACAACAGGTCAACAATTTAAGATACATCATTACCTAACATGCACATCATCTTATGTGGTTTATGTCTTGAGGTGCCCGTGTGGTCTCCTCTATGTGGGGGAGACAATATGGGACTTCAAGACAAGGTTTAACCAGCATCAGTATTGCATTAGGAAGCAGAGACTTGATCTCCCAGTCTCAAAACACTTTGTAGAAGCGAAACATTCTGAAAGGGACTTGAGATTTATGTTAGTGGATTGTATACCACCTTCCAAGAGAGAAGGTGACCGCATAAGCCAATTGAAAAGACGCGAGTTAAAATGGATTCACGATTTACAGATTCTTCGACCGAAGGGTCAGTAACACACAGGATATATAATGCCAGATAGAGGTTATGTGATAGAGAAGTTGCCCGCCAGTTTGACCCGATGGTCCAGAGGGATGCCCAAAACAGAATAGTGTAATAGTAGTGATCTAAAATTTGAATATAATCTATATATGTATTTCATTTAAATACTTATTGTTTTTTTCTTATTTTTTTAGGGATACAGATGGGCCGCTGGTGATATATAAGAGTCGGGGAGAGAATGGTTTTCCATGCCTTAAATCTGTATAGAACACATTTATAACACTGTATTATGTATGATGTATTATTTATGTTTATTACATTTTTATGGGAGAATTTACAGTGCACTGGACCAATCATATAAATAAAACAGGATGTGGTAACACTATATTTATTTTTATGTAATTTTATTTATTTTATTTTATTTAAATTTCTTTCTTTTATTTTAAATTTATTCTAAATCTTTCTTTATATACTTTTATTTAAAAAAAATTTATATATATTTTTTTCGCTTTACTTCGTTTTATTTTCATTTTTTATTTTAGTTTTATGTTTTATTTTTTTAGTTCTTTGGCTTAGAGACGGGGATTGTGTGTTGGATAGCATAAGGTGTTAATATATTGTAAAAAGACTATCCGGACCCCAGCGTGGATGTACCATGTGTGTGATGGGCACCCCCATCCACTTCAGTGGAAATCCAAAAGACTGGGGATTTTCCTCGCCTATTGGTGCCGGAGACCTTCAATGGCCCCGTGACCCATGGACGAGTAGCCCATTTTTGGCCCATCATTGGGTCCAAGATATGGGCAAGGGATACCCCCAATGGGTGGGGTTAATGTGCCAAGTACGCCTGAATCTTGTGCAAGTAGGGGTTAACTTCTGTACTAGAACACCGAAGCAATATGCATCCACACACAACACCTGAAATAGCATAACAATTCTACATTTATTTTATTTTCATTTTTATTATTATTTTTATGATTTCCTTTCTATCTCTTCATTTTTTTAGTTGTTTATTTTGTGATTCTTTTTTCTATATAGTGGAGACCGAAGGTCGCGGTTGATACTCGCCGCCGATTCGGGTTGAGTTATGCTATGCATCCTTTACCCAACTGGGCGGCGTTTGTCACCACGACAACCGGGATCGTAATACACAGATTACTACTTACCTTAATAAAGATGGCCGCCGGAACAACTCTGAACGCTAGAGCGCATGCGCGAAGCAACGGAGCCGGCCGGCGAAACAATCGATGATGTCAGAGACCACATGATTATTCTCTGATACCGTTGATTGGTCCACAGCACTGTGAATGCATAGACACTTCTGGCGTTCGGCGCCATTACCTTTTATGCATGGAGGACGTTTTCTCCCCCCAGTGAGTTACACCATAGACCCACCCACTTGTTATGTATTGTAATGATAGATCATTTAACTGTATGAAATTGTATCACAATACCAGTTCTCTGTATGATCCATGTATCATGTATATGTGGATTTGATTTTAATCATGCACTAGCACTTGGTTGTTATGTATACATCCCTTACTTTGTATTGATATGCACGATTGGCACTTTAATATTTTGTATACACTTTTAATTGTTTGTAATTGATTTTGACATGTTTCACCCTATATATACTTTGTAAAGATCACTATTGTTAGCTTGAGAAGGGTGTTGTGAGGACACCGAAACATCGCACCAAGTTTTGTTCATGGAATAAAGACACTTTTTCCTTTTTTACTAACTGGAGTGCTGCGGTCATCCCTTATTCTATGCTGTGAATTGGATCCAGGACCAGGGTCCCAGAGACCGACACGCACCCCTACCGGTTTACTTTATCGTAGTGCTGCTCTACCCCCCATTTTGTCTACCTACATACCCAGCTACCTAACTATGTACATACCTGGCCTTTATACATGGCTGCCTAACTACCTAGCTAGCCCTCTACTTACCTTGCTTGTCACCTACTTACATATCTGGCTTCTTGATCTACCTACCTAGTTACCAATTTACCTGGCTACCTACCTACCTGCCCTTTTACTGTGCAGGATGCAAAGGAGGGCATTATTATAGCTTGTGGGCCTATAGATGGAAAAATTGTGTAGAGGAGGGGAGGGCACTGGAAAAATGCAGAGTCTGACATATTTGTCCTGCAGATGTTAAGAGATCCACATGGCGGTCTGATCCGGACGGAGAAGAAAAGGAAAGAGGATGCCGCCGATCAGAAAAGACGCAATTGTGAGTCCCAAAATGTAACAGTAATCGCTTATATGGTTTACACATCCTGTGCACAGCTGATATCTACCGCCATATGGTCCTTTATATAATCACTTATACAGATCCTTTATAGTATACTGGTCTGTGTACAGTGACCCCCTGACCTACCATGGCCCCGACATATGATCAAATCGACATACGATGGCCTCTCAGAGGCCATCGCATGTCGATGTCAGCATCGACATACGATGCTTTTTTATGTCTGGGCCATCGCATTAACTGCTATCTGGCAGCGCAAAATGCTTAAGCTGCTGCCGGATAGCAGCTTAATGTTCCCCGTGTGGTGCGGTAAGTATTACTTACCTCTCCACGATGCTCCGGGGTGCCCTCCGGGTCCAGCGCTGGTCTTTCGGTGTCTTCTCGGCCCTCTCCGATGACGTCAATACGCTGCTGCGCACGTCATCCAATAGGAATGGCGTACGCAGCGGCGTAATGATGTCGCTACGCAGGCCCAGTAAGGCCTTGCGGAAGACAGCGGAGGACCGGAGAAGACCAGGAGAGGACCGGAGAAGACAGCAGAGGACCGGAGAAGACCAGGAGAGCCCAGCGGAGGCCCGGGGTCACCATCGCGAGCGGCGGGGACAGGTGAGTACAGCTTCCTATACTTTACATTGCACAAATCCCTCAACATACAATGGATTCGACAAACGATGGCTCGTTTGGAACACATTACCATCGTATGTTGAGGGACCACTGTATAGTGGTTCTACTCAGTACAGTATGGCGGTATTATCCAGTTATTGTGTGGTGGTATATATTTACTCCTTGTATATAAGTATTATTGGTCATGGAAATTTACCTACGTTAAAGAATTTCTTACATATATAAATTTTAGTTTATTGTGTGTGGGATTTGGGTGGAATAGGGGCGTGGCAGAAGATTGACAAGCTGCAGAGCCTAGCAGGGGCCCTTGGCTTTTTTTTGTCCGGGGCCCCGAGTGTTGTCAGTCCGCCCCTGGTGTACTACTACCACTTTATGATAGCTAGTGAACCAACCACTGTGTTCCCTACCAATCCTAAGAATGAAAGATTTAGTGCTACTTTAGTGCTACCTCCTTTTCTAAGTTTTCCCTATACTGTTGTCCTCCTGAGTACTCGCTGTGCACAGCTTCTTCAAGTGAATGGGAATAGAAGAACATTGTGAACAATAAATGAAAAAAATAAAATGGCTCAGAAATACAAATATTATTCTATTTTCTCTATTTCAAGAACCATGGAGATCTTACTGCTGAAAATGTGAACCAGAGCATTTTGGAAATGCTGATAGCGGCTCCTGACACCATGTCTGTCTCATTGTACTTCATGCTGATCCTCATAGCTCAACATCTGAAAACCGAAGAGAGGATAATGAATGAGATCAACACTGTAGTTGGTAAATATTACATGATCTTTTTTGTTGCAGCAATTTCTTTTTACCTTTGATGTGCTGTGTAACGCCATGAGTTGTGCTGGGATGCGTTAATTGTCTTATTATAGACAACAGTGGCATATTGCTAGGATATTATTGCTATCCTATTTTATGCCTATCACTTCTTTCAATTTTACCTTTGGACAAAAAAAGGCTGTATACCCCTGATCTATAATCTATTATTGAGAAGCAAGGTAAGTAGTGTATAACACATACAGTACGTGTAAACACACACAGAATTTTCTGTAGTGTGAACATATTTTATTTTGCATTGCGAGTTATATTTACATATTTTAATGTACAGCATGAACCTACTAAATGACTTTGTCCTGTCTGATGACTACAAACTGCCTAGAGATAGCTAATGTCACATTACATTCTTCTAATGTTTATACAATAGGCAAGGCAGGAGTCGCACTACAACTACACAATGTCAAAAGTCCACCGTGATTCCAGTTGTGCAGAGCTTGTGGCAAAATGTCACATAAATCATAGTGATTAGTTTGTAATGTGAACGCATTTTAAATGACATTGTAAAGCTCATGTCATATATAGTATTGTAAGAATAGAAGGTTAACATTAGCTGCAAAGTATTTTTATACAGTACTAGCTGAGTACCCGGCGTTGCCTGGTTTTTCCTTCCTAATCCTTGATGGGGAGGAAAATCAACAAAGCTTTTGACTTCATGTCCCGTCCTCATATATTGTTGTCATATCCCAACCCCATATCCTGTCCTCATATCTCAATCCCATATCCCGTCCTCATATCCCAACCTCATATCCTGTCCTCATATCCCGTCATCATATCTCGACCTCATATCCTGACCTCCTATCCTGTCCTCATATCTCGACCTCCTATCCCGTCCTCCTCTCCCGTACATATATCCTGACCTCCTATCTCAACCTCATATCCTGTCCTCCTATTCCATCCTCCTATCTCGACCTCATATCCCTTCCTCATATCCCGACCTCATATCTCGACCTCCTATCCCGAAGTCCTATGCCGACCTCATATCCAGTCCCCATATCCTGACCTCCTATTCTGTCCTCCTATCTCGTCCTCCTATCCCGACCTCCTATCCTGACCTCATATCCCGACCTCATATCTAGACCTCATATCCTGTCCTCATATCCCGACCTCATATCCCGACCTCATATCCAGACCTCATATCCCGACCTCCTATCCCGACCTGTAATATGTGTACCAGGTATTATCGAAATATCTTGATTTGCATGGGACTTTAAACAAAAACCCAGACCCTCACAAATGGGGGTCTAACTATCCTATATTTTTATGTGACATATAAGTAACAAGTGACCAAGTATTATCAAAATATCTCCAGCCGTTTGGAAGTTATGCAGTAACATATTTCCCATAGACTTGTATGGGACTTAAAACAAAAACCCCGACCCTGGCAAATGGGGGTGAGTAAGGGTTAAATCACCAATCCTATGTTTGTTGTTCACATATAAGTAACGTGTGCCAAGTTTCATGTTAATATCTTTAGCCGTTTGGACATGATGCTGGAACATACACACATACACACACACACGCACACATACATACATACACACATTGAGTTTTATATATATATATATATATATATATATATATATAGATGTATATAAAATATACTCTTAATATCGAGCAGTTAGGCTACATGCACAGACTGGGAAATGAGGTGGTGCTTTTTTACATACACATTTTCTTCCATAATCAGAAAAATGTGGCCTCATTTTTCCGGATTACAGCTATAGAGTAAACTTAAAGGACATCTGCAGTGCTGGGCAAAAAAACTTTTTTTTACCTAATTTAATAGGTCTTTGAAAGACCTTTCCAACGATGTCTCCCCCATCAAAATTGTCCCAGTCTTTCTCCCGTTATCAGCACACGAATTACGGAGGAGAAGTGAAAATAAAACTACATCTCCCATCATGCCTTGTGCTTACTTCCTGTAAGCTGCTGCCCTCCCCCTGTTCTATCCCCCCGAGCAAATTATTATATTGTAACGCCCACATCTCCCTTCCCTATGCATACACCCTCCCCTTCTGCTCATCTCCCCCTCCCCATGCTGCTCCTGTCCAGTGATGAAGCAGCTGCCTCCGTGCTCACTGTAGTGTGGGCTCTGGAGAGTGGAGAGTGAACGTAAAAATGGTAAAAAAACATAATTGTTTGTCTATAAAACTGTCCTGATAGGGGTCCCTCCATCTTTTTCACAACTACAACTCCAAGCATGCCCAGTTATTTTATATGCTGTTCGGGCATGCTGGGAATTCCAGTGGTGCCTCCAGCTGTTGCAAGACTACAAATCCCAGCATGCCCTGTCAGCTTTCTGCTGTATGTGCATGCTTGGAGTAGCAGAGGTGACTCCAGCTGTTGTAAGACTATGTTTGAGTGTATAGAGGAGTTGTAGTTCACCAACACCTCTACTGTATCAGGAGACTCCTGGGAGTTGTAGTTCACCAACACCTCTATTGTATCTCTGTAGTCTCCTGGGAGTTGTAGTTCACCAACACCTGTATTGTATCTCTGTAGTCTCCTGGGTGTTGTAGTTCACCAACACCTCTATTGTATCTCTGTAGTCTCCTGGCTGGGAGTTGTAGTTCACCAACACCTCTATTGTATCTCTGTAGTCTCCTGGGGGTTGTAGTTCATCAACACCTATATTGTATCTCTATAGTCTCCTGGGAGTTGTAGTTCATCAACACCTCTATTGTATCTCTGTAGTCTCCTGTGAGTTGTAGTTCACCAACACCTATATTGTATCTCTGTAATCTCCTGGGAGTTGTAGTTCATACACCAGTGTTTCCCAACCAGGGTGCCTCCAGATGTTGCAAAACTACTACTCCCAGCATTCCCTGGTTGGGAAACACTGGCATACACACACACATAACAGGGACTACAACTCCCAGCATGTGTCATTCAGTAGTCCCCCTCCCCCCTCTCACACACAGAATCAGTATGATATTTATTCCCTGTAGTCTATACACCACCAGCCCGTGCAGTGTAATATGTCTCCTTCACACACACGTCCCCCCCCCTCCCTGCTCTGTGGTTTGCTCTGTGTTTCCCCCATGATAACTTGAATCCTCCCCGTGATAAGTGAGGTCCTATGTAGACAGAGCAGGGGAGGGGGGAGGAGCTGTGGACGTCCTCATTCTCCCCCTGATTGAATCTTACAGATAGGGGCGTTTCTGAGGATGAGCCTATGGCTGCCTCAGAAAGCACCCGTTCATGCATATGCATAAGCAGGGAGGACCCGACAGAGGCTAGGGGGAGCACAAACACTGCTGGGAGGAAGAGATCTCCGTCCCCAAGATGGCGGCTGCAATGTAATGAATAGGGGACGGACGCAGGACTACTGGGCTATGCTGGCAACTCTAATATCTCAGAAACGGCTGCATATAGGTAAATAGAAATAATTGACTGAATTGTATAACTTTTGTTTGGGGAACATTTGGGCAGGGATTTTTGACCACTACAGTTGTCCTTTAATAGGTTGGTACAAATGTAGGCAGGCAGGATAAAAACAAGTGTCATTGGCTACACTTACAACTTCTGGCCTGAATCCTGAGGAGACCTTTACAGTGTTAGGGTAGGGTCACACATGCTGTATGCTGCCGCATATTTTCCTACCCAATAAAGTCAATTGGTAGCCAAATCAGCCACATAGCAAATACGTCACTTGTGACCCTATCCTTAGCCTGGTTCCTGAAGACAAATAACACTTTATGGAGTTAGGCTATAAATCCGATTAGTACTTACCTCTCACAGAAGAAATAAAAAGTACCAGGTACGTTTTTGTAAATATATCTTCCTTCTAACTTAGGTGATCGGGAAGTACAGGGTAGTGACTTGCACAATCTTAAGGTTCTGGAGAATTTCATCTTTGAGAGCATGAGGTACCAGCCCGTGGTAGACCTGGTCATGCGCAAGGCTCTGGAGGATGATACCATAGATGGCTATTATGTAAAGAAGGGCACCAACATCATCTTGAACCTTGGACGTATGCACAGAGTTGAGTTTTTTCCAAAGCCAAATGAATTCAGCCTGGAAAACTTCGAGAAAACGGTATGTACATATTCCTGTTCAGTTGTAACAATTGTCAGCACTTCAAAATGATGAAGAACTGACCTTATTTACCCAAATATTCACATGCAACCTTTAAGCCCATCGCTTTGGGCCTTCCTTGTGATATTTTATTATATCATTATTCTTTGTGAGACTTCTACCTAGCTGTTTGTGGAAACCATTTTAGCCTGTTTTTATTTTTCCCATTCATTTGTAAACACCAGGTATAGCATAGAACAAGCTGTCTTGTTTTGGCCGTGGGAGTTTAACCTTTTACGAATAGATGCACTTGTAAAATTGTATCTTTATCATAAAAGCGGCACTTTAAGAAGTGAATATTCAACAAGATACATATGCTATGGCTAGATTCCATTGTTACAGTATCCTCTTTATTAATCAGAGTGATAATTGCGTGTTGTTATTAGAATCGAGTATGGTGAGTAATACAGAACGTGGGCACATTAATAGGACAATGCAGTAGAAAATTAAAGCACAGAGCGCTCTTCAAAAATACATTTCCAGAGCTTCAGTAGTGATGCATTTGTTATTGTTATTTATTCCTAGGATCTATCCTGATAATTTAAATAAGGGCTTTGACATTATCAAATGCAGCACTTTAAAGGAACACTTCGTTGGGAGTTTTTTTTTTCTAATTATGGTCATTGTTTGGGATTAAAAGAAACAAAAAATTGTACTTACCTCCATCGCTACCATGGCGCCTCTGGTGTACATCTTCAATCCCTTGCAGCAATCAGTTTCCTGAATCTGCAGCATGACTGACGTCTTCTAAAGCAGCCGAGCCCAGTGTGTCATACTGCATAGTGATGTCCCACCTCGGTCAGCGATTCACTGAGCTGCAGTATGACACGTTGGGCTTGGGTGCTCCCATAGACCACAATCACACAGCAGCTTCAGGAAGATGATCACTGCAGGGGAATGGAGCAGGACACAAGAGGCAGGAGCGCTGGATGCAAGTACAGGTTTATTTTTTTTAAATGCCGCACAAAGGCTATAATTAGGAAAAAAGAAACTCCTGTCAGAATTATTCTTTAAAAATATTTAATGTCTGCTTATAGTGTTACAATGAATAAGAACAAAATGCACAGACCTCATCTCCTGTGGGCTGTTCATACACACACACATATTTATAAAAGACACACAAACCCAGGTATCTGGGAAAATCCAACATATAGAAAAGGACTTTTAGCTGCAATCCATTGCTAGAAAATGTTGTTTGTCATACAAAAATGTGTTTGTCATGGCCGCCACAGAACACCACACCAGTGTGAACAGTGTGAACAGCTACCATGTGCTTCCTGCCAGAGGGCTGGAAGAATGCTTGGAGGAAACCCATATGCAGTCTTTTCTGTGGTGGCCATTGTTGCTGTGGTACTTTGCCTGTGGGGTGGGGTGGTATGGCTCAGAGCCAGGGACTTGGTCGGGCAGTAGTGGGGTTGCCTGGCCACTGGGTCATTCCCCTTGTGGGCCTGATGTCGCGGCAGCAGTGGTCGTCGCCTGACGTTACACCAGTGTTAGTTTAGGGACCCACTCTTATCAGGTGGCCTTGATGTGGCAAGTAGGCTTGCATGTTTTGATCAAAAGGTCCACTAGCAACCTGTTAGTTTTCTATGGGATATGTTATCACCTCTTACAGTGGAAGTGCCAGTTTTCATGTGCTGTGCTGCTGATACATGACTGTATTATAAGTTATGGCATTTCATTTCAGTAAAAAAGTTGTTTAATAAAAAGCATCTAGTCCAAAAAGATATCATGCACAGAACCATATTACACTACTATACTGGGTGGTTTGGATCTATCATATGGCAGTAATATTATTATGTAGTTTTTTTCTTACCATACTCTGTGTGTTGCCATACAATGCTGTATGGATTACTATCTTTCCCTATAGATGTCAATAGAAACTTGGCTTATAGAAACATATACAGTAAGTTTTATGTGTGTACCATTCACCCCCCCCCCCCTTCCCTCCCTCATAACTGCTGACACAAGGAAGCAAAAAAAAAAAAAAATTGTACACAAACAATACTGGAATGTAACACTACAGTGATCCCTCAACTTACAATGGCCTCAACATACAATGGTCTTTTCTGGACCATTGTTACTTGAAACCAGACTCAACATACAGTACAATGCTACGGACAGTCCAGATCTGCAAAACGTGTCAATGGCTGGAAGAACTGACCAATCGGAATGGGCATTTTACCGATAAAACCCCTGTATTACTGAAGCATATGCACTGACTGGATGTCTGGTAACGCCTCCCTACAGTATAGGGAGGTATTATATGTTCTGTACTACACTTTACCTGTGCCAGGGTTACCTGCTCCTTTGGACACCAGGTGAGGTTGGCACCATTTTACTTATTCAGGACATTGTGTGTACCCTGAAGAAGCTCCTGTCCTCTACATAGATAGTGATTTACAGCTTCCAGCAGCTTTAAGGACGTTCATGGACTTGCTTTATCTGTATTAGTTATCTACTTATTTTTCTTTAATCCTCACTTTTTCCTATATTTGGGGCTTCAGAACCAATTACCACGTTTCCATAGAGTTATGGTTTCAACATACAATGGTCGCCCCGGAACCAATTAATATTGTAACTTGAGCTACCACTATATATGGAACTTCTATGGAATTACACAGGGGATTGGTATGGTACCAGTACAGAGCACTGTGGAGACATCCAGTAAATAATATGATACCATATAGACATTAACAAATGCAGTTTGCACATTTATTACATATGCTGCTGGTACCAATGTTTCATACAATTGTGCATATGAATCCTTAAAGGGATATTTTTCACCTATCCCCTAGATAAGTAATAAATGTTAGATAGCGCCAGGCACAAGACCATGGTTAGAATACCATGTTAGAATGGAGCAGATGCTGAGGCTATGTTCTCTAACTTTATTCAAAGTCTATGGCATAAATATAGCCGAGCAATGTGCCTGACTACCAGAATTGTAAAGTACTGGTGTAAAAACAACTCAATCTTCTTTATGTTGGTACTAATACTTATAGAACTAAGGTAGAGCATTAAAGAAAAAGCTACCGTACTCATATTATAGTGTTCTGATGTGTTTCCCTTATGATTCCAGGTCCCACACCGCTACTTTCAGCCATTTGGATTTGGTCCCCGGGCATGTGCAGGAAAATACATAGCTATGGTGATGATGAAAGTGATCCTGGTCACCCTGCTGAAGAGATACAAGGTGCAGAACCTGCAGGGACGGTCCTTGGAGAACATTCACAACAATAATGATTTGTCCATGCATCCTGATGAATCCCAGTCCTCACTAGAGATGATCTTCATTCCCCGTCATACAGATCCACTCACACACTAGCACACAGCATATTCATTCATGCCAAGTCTGGAATTTGGAATTGTGATTCATCTAGTCACTGTGTTGGTCTGTGTTTAATCTCTGTTCAACTCTTGCCATTGTGTGACAGCTGTAATTGTCAGTGACATGTTCCTAGTTTAACAGAGTGATCTATTTTATGTATATTTAACAGTATTATTATTATAATTATTATTATTATTAATAAAATATCTTGTTTATTTTCACATATTAGACACTCTTACTTGTATCAGGCAGTGTTCCCTAAGTTTAGTAGAATGAAATGGTGACATTTGTCTGCAAGAGTGGCCACTAGTATTGCAGTCTGTAGGTAGCAGTGTCTGCATGATTCAATACATGGAAGTCTCAGGACCCTTGTGGTCCTGGTTGGAATTGCCGAAGTGGCACCTATCACCCATATACTGTTGGGATGCCATAAATGTACATGATAGAAACACTTCTTAGGCTAAGTTTCCACTTTAAAAAAAAAAAAAATTTAACCTAAAGAAACGCCAGAAAAACTGCGACAGCTGTTTTGGCACTTTTTCTGGTGTTTTTTTCTGGTGTTTTTTTCAGGTGTGTGGAAACAGCCAATTTTGTACCCTGCAGTCTTCAAGGTACCACTCTGTGGGTCTGATGCTGAGCGCCCGGTCCATAGAGTGTAAGGAGGTGAGGAGTGATGTAGAGCATCACTACTCACCTCCCCCGGCCATATAGTATACAGGGGTGCATAGTGTACCTGTGTATACTAGGGATGAGCAAATCAAATCTGACAAATCTGAATTCATTATGAATTTCAGGAAAAATTTATTTGCAACAAATGTGAATATCACCGCGATTCGATTGCGCCAATCACTTCATTAAACTCCATTTAGTGCAGTTCATGCTCCAGGTCATCTAAAATGGTGTTTCCACATGTGAGGACATGGGGCAAGGAATCCTGGGAAGGCGGGTAGGCAGGATGACCCTTAATCACATGCAGCATGCAGCCTATCAGCAGCCAGCCACTCCTGTGATGTCACAGCCCTATATAATTGGCAACCATCTTGCAGCCAGTCATTTTAGCCTTTTATTGCAGAGAGAGAGAGAGGGGGGGACAGACAGTAGTGTGTGTTGCACAGAAAATAATTTTTACAGCAGCGATTCAACTACCAGTCACATCCGCGTTCTGTTGCAGAGAGAGAGGGACAGAGAGCAGTGTGTGTTGCACAGAAAAGCATTTTTACAGCAGCGATTCACCTACCAGTCACTACATCGTTCTATTACAGAGAGGGACAGACAGCAGTGTGTGTTGCACAGAAAGGCATTTTTACAGCAGCGATTCACCTCCCAGTCACATCAGCGTTCTATTACAGAGAAGGACAGAGAGCAGTATGTTGCACAGAAAAGCTTTTTTACAGTTGCGATTCACATGAAGCCCAAATCCAGCCTAGAAACACTGATAGGGAAAGGAGTAAGATTGAGAGAGAGAGTGCAATTTTGGGTGTAGTACACAGCGACTGTGTGCTACAGCGCTGGTGTGTACAACAACTGAAAAGCAAATAGTAGCCAGCCAGTTAGGGTGAGCAAAGCACTAAAAGCATACTGTCCTCTATTAAGTGTAACCTGTGCATACATCTAAGCGGGGTACCATTTTGTTTCTGTTAAAGTCTTAAGGACCTAGATACTGTGAAAGGCCAGCCAAAAGTACACACCTGCTGGTGTTATAGACAACTACTGTTTTACACGTAGTGGAGCGCATTGTCCTCCCCTCACAAGTGCATACCTCATACGTACATCTAAGTGGTGTACTATTTTGTTCCTGTTAAAGTCTTAAGGGCCTAGATACTGTGAAAGGCCAGCCAAAAGTGCACACCTGCTGGTGTTGTAGACAAATACTGTTTTAAGCGTACTGGAGCGCATTGTCCATCATAAGTGCATACCACATATGTCCATCTAAGTGGTGTACTATTTTATTCCTGTTAAAGTCTTAAGGGCCTAGATACTGCTTAAGGCCAGCCAAACATACATACCTGCTGGTGTTGTAGACAAATACTGTTTTAAGCATAGTGGAGCGTATTGTACTCCCCTTATATGCGCACTAAGTATGTCAGGCAGAGGAGTGCCAGGACGTGTACAGAGGAGTGACAGAGGCCTAAATTCATCATGCAGAAGTTGCAGCAGACTAGGGGCAGCAGGAGTCGCAGCGAGAGGCCAGAGCTCCCGGTATCAGCTAGCGGTCGTGCCTCGACCAGCAACCCATCTGCCATCAATCGATTGGTTAACACTGTCATCCACTTCATCACAATTGACATTTTACACCCTCAGTCAACAGTCGGTGGGTTCCTCAGGCACAACCCTCAGTTGACATGGCCCGGGAGCAGTCCCTGTCCTCCCATTGACTCTGTCCTATGCTGTTCCCTCCCCCACAGAAGTATCTTATGCTGTGGGTTCAGCTCCACTATTAAGTTAGGACGATCTACTAGAGGACAGTCAGCAGCTACTGCCCAGCCAAGAAGTGGAGAAGACCTCCACCGCTTCCTCTGCTAGGCGGGAAAGTAGTGATGAGGAGAGTGGCGTGGGAGGTGGAGTTGCGAGCATTCAGGCTCCTGAAGTAGACACTTTTGAGGAACCTGAGGAGGACATCAGTGACGTGCAGACACAACTCGATGGTGATGAAGCCGATCGCACTTGGGAGCCACATGCAGAAGAGGCTTCATTATCATCAGGAGAAGAGGGTTGCAGGTTGCCCGTGAGGCAGCAGCTGAGCCAGCAAGGTGGTAGCATGGTTGGCAGTCAGCATGATGGCAGAAGTGGAAAGTCTGGAGCCAAACGTGCCCGGGGTAGACCACTTGCTTCGCGGCAGTCTACCTTCCCGGGAGGTAGTGGAACAGGGGTTCCTGGAGTCGGCAGCAGTAGCAGTTAATCAGTGCGGACTGTTGGTGGGAAAATCAGCTACATCGGCGGTATGGCAGTTTTTCCATCAAGCATCCAGAGGATGTTAACCTGGCCACATGCAAGATGTGTCGGCAGAAGGTGAAGCGTGGCCAGGGTCCCAATGTTGGCACCACGGCCCTGCATCAACATATGCAGCGTCACCATAAAGCGGCCTGGGAGAAGCATGGCTCTGATGTGGTGGTCCAACCTGCTGCACCACCCAGTGGCACACCGCTCCCTGTTTCAGCCAGCCAAAGCTCCACCACCTCAGCTGAAGGGATCTGTGTGTCATACCCATCTTCTGTCGCTCCAGATGCTCCTGCTCCTCCTACTTCGAGTCAGTCATTCCGCCAGCAATCCATCGGACAACAGTATGCGCCCACTCATCCAACGGCGCAGAAGCTGAAAGTGCTCCTGTCCAAGTTGCTGGTGCTGCAGTCCCTCCCTTTTCGAAGGGTGGACTCTCCACCTCGGCTCGGCACAAGCTATCAGTTCTCTGAAAGGGGCAGAGTCCCAAGCCGTCATTTCTTTGCAAAGAAGGAAGTACCAGCCCTGCACAATTTTGTGGAACAGAAGGTGGGCCACTCCTTGAGCCTGTCGGTGTATACCAAAGTGCAGGGCAGCACCGACTTGTGGAGCTGTAGCTATGATCAGGGTCAATACATGTCCTTTACGGCCCACTGGGTGAATGTGGTTCCTGCACAGCCACAACAGCAACTTGGATAGGTCACACCGCTTCCGCCTCCACGCTCTCTGGCCGTTGGACCTGCCACAGTGTGCGACTCCGCCTCCTCATTCTTCACCATGTCCTCAGCCTCCACTGCATGGACTATTCTCAGTGTTCCTCCAGCATACCATGTGTGCAGGGCACGGCGATGTCATGCTGTTCTTCACATGGTTTGTCTAGGCAAACGGAGTCATACAAGGGAGAAACTGCTAAAAGTAATTCATCAATAAATCAGAGCATGGCTTACTCCACGAAAACTGGAAATGAGCACCCGACAATGGGAAGAACATCTTGTCTGCGTTGCGACAAGGAAGCCTGAGACATCGCTCTGCATGGCACACGTGTTCAATCAGTATGAAAAGCGGTTCCTGAAGAGTTCCCCCCATCTGCAAGATATCATAACAATGGGAAGGAAACTTTGCATGCACTTCAGCCACTCGTAAACCGCAAAGAACACCCTCCTTGAGCTGCAGCATCAGAACGGCATCCCCCAACATGGTCTGATTTGCTACATTTCCACACACTGGATTTCCACCCTCCATATGTTGGACCGACTATACGAACAGAGAAAAGCCATCACCGCTTTCTTGATGATCCAAGCAGATAGGGGGACTCCCCTATGTAACTTCAATGTCAATCACTGGCAGCTCATACGTGACACCTGCCATTTGCTCCGGCCCTTTGAGGAAGCCACATTATTAGTCAGTTGCCAGGATTATGGGATGAACAACGTCATTCCACTGCTTCATCTACTACAACACGTGTTGGAAACATTGGCTGGTCAGGGCACTGGAGACATGGCGCCTACATCTCATGGCCACATGAGGCCTGTGGGGGCTGAACTGGAGGAGGAGTGGGAGGGGCACAGTGGAGCATAGTTTAGGTTTCGTGAGATGGGCAGTTTTTCTAGTCATCTGACCGGAGAGGAGGAGCAGTAGCAGCTAGAGGAGCTAGAGGGTTATGAGGAAGGCGAGACAGAGGACCCAGACACACCGTGGCAGTATGCAGTGGAGATGGAGGCAGGGAGTCCCTCCAAGTCACTTGCACAAATGGCACAATGCATTCTCACTTGCTTGCGTAGTGACCGCAGAATTGCCAGCATTCGGCAGCGGGATGACTTCTGGCTCTCCACCTTATTGGACCCTCGCTTCTGGCACAAAATGGGGGCCTTTTTTTATACCCACTGAGAGGGAGGACAAACTGACCTAACACAGAGACATCTTATGTAGTCAGTTGGCCGATGCCTATCTGCGCTATCGTCCATCCTCTCACAGGTCTGACTCGGGGGCCCTCTGCACTCACCTTCCACTGCCATGGCTGCTGGGAGGGGTGGGGTGGCAGGAGCAGTACCAGCTCCATCAGCAGCAACCTGAGTCTAAAGTCGGTGATAAGAAGCTAACCCGCATAGTGAAGCTACTCATCAGCAGCAGGTAGACCTGGAGCATGACCTAAACCAGCAGGTGGTGGCATACCTTGAAATGACCATGCCAACACACCTTGAATATCCGCTGCACTTCTGGGCAGCCAAACTTGATTTGTGGCCGTAACTAGCAGAGTTTGCCCTGGAAAAGCTGTCCTGCCCAGCCAGTAGTGTGTCATCAGAAGCGGGTGTTTAGTGAAGCTGGGGCCATAGTCACCCCACGGAGAACTCGTCTGTCCACAAAAAATATGGAGAGACTGACCTTTGTGAAGATAAATCAGGCATGGATCAGCCAGGATTTCCACCCACCAATGCCTGATGCATCAGAGTAGATTGACCATGGTGCCATACCAGCACTTCACAAATATGGATAGTGCTAAACATAGATAGTGCTAAACATATTTAAGGAGCTACTCCCCAGTTACAGTTATTCCTCCGCATCAGACCACAAGTAAGTATTGAGGATATGCATTACGTAAAACAACTTTTAATAATATTCTTAGGATAAAATATAAGTACCCCATTTTTTTTTTTTAAACAAAAGGAAAGGTGTGCAAAAAACACCAAGTGCCACCTACACCACCAAGTATTGATGTGATGCAAAGACCTCTACAAGGTGGAAAGGAACAACGTATGGTCCATTGTAATCTGTGAGGGTAAAAACTTCCCCTGTAAGGCCCTTCTCTCGTATTATTAATCCCCTTCTTGGCAAGTGTTACTCGCCCTAAAAAGGGCAGCCCCACACAGGAACCTCTCCCTATTTCCACCTAAAAACACTGCCATTTCCCAGGGTTTTTAGGTGGAAATAGAGTTTCCTGTGTGGGGCTTTAAGGGAATTAATATTGCAACATTAAGACCTTACAGCGGAAGTTTTTTTTTACCCCCACTGGTTACAATGGACCATACATTGCTCCCTTCCACCTTTTAGATGTCTTTGCATCACATCAATACTTGGTGGTGAAGGTGGTACTTGGTGTTTTTTGCACATCTTTCCTTTTGTTTGATTTAAAAAAAAAAATTGAGTCCATATATTTTATCCTAAGCATTTTATGAAAAATTATGTTTTACATAATACATATCCTCAATACTTACTTGTGCACACTAACACTTTTATAAAAAGACCGTTTTCTTCTGCCTACCTGCCTCACCTATTATTCTGATGCTGCCACCTGCCTGATGCCACACATCTGATGCCAAGTTTTCCTTTTTTCACCCTCCTTCGTCAACGGCTACTGGTATTGCCACACACTGCACCACTCTGTCACCGGGTCACTTTCAGGACTCCTGATGCTGCTGTTTTCTCTTCCAGGATGTCTCATTCTACCACCATATGTTCTCTTTGTGCTGATTCCACCTCCAGGTGGTCTCATTCTGCCACCATATGTTCTCCTCATGCTGATGCCAGCTCCAAGCTGTCTCCTACTGCCACCATATTTTCTCCTCATGCAGATGGCAGCTCCAAGCTGTCTCATACTGCCACCATATGTTCTCCTCATGCTACTGCCACCTCCAGGCTGTGTCATTCAGCCACTATATGTTCTCCTCATGCTGCTGCAAATTCTAGGCTGTGTCATTCAGCCACTATATGTCTCCTCATGCTTCCGCCACCTCAACACTGTGTCGTTCAGACACTATATGGCCTCCTCATGTTGCCGCTACCTCAACGCTGTGTCTTTCAGCCTCTATATTGTGGTAACCACCGGTGTATGGTGGGACCACAGGTATTGCGGTGTGAGTTGTGAGATTTGATCTTATTAACCCCGGGGGTCGGATGGTATTAACCCCTATGTGTTATGACGCCAGTGTGGTTTTCGGGTTCTGGAACACCACACGCCCGGATTCTCCACTATCCCACGGGCTAGTAGTGAATAAAGAGTCCACAACCAGTTATGGGTAAATGGAGGTTTTACTGAGTAGAAGACAGGTGTAATTATCTTCACAGCTAAGGCCAGAATTCCCAGAGAGGTGGCCAATACCCAGAGGACCTCGCAGTTTGCTGGACCAATACATGTAATAAACTTGACTTTGACTTGTAATCAAACTTGACTTGACTATGTGCAGGACTTGACTAGTTGTAGTGACAGCAGACATAGACTTGTAGATTTACTGAAGAGACTTGTTGCTTTTGGGGCACTTCAGATGCTGATCAATTGACTCTAAGGCCTCTGGTGCTTGCTGCCTCAGCAAAGACTTGTTCTCAGCAGAAGGTGGTAAAGCTAAGACAGCTAATTAAAGATGGTCACCCCTTTATATAGTGGGGGCTGGACTAAAGCCCATTGGTCAAGCTGTGGGTCATAGGTTAAAACTGAAGGTCTCTCGGGAATACCTGTTACAACAAATCATGTAACTGCATAACATAAAATGTGACAGGCTTACTTACAGGTCCTTGAGACCTCTACAGGTCCTTTAGATTATCTAGACATAGGATTCTGTCTAAGCATAAAGGAACATACACATATTTATTAAACCAACAGGGAGACAACACGGGGAGACCCTGCAGGGGGAACCCCCAGGTCACTGAGGGACTTAACCTGACAGGGCCTACAGGTAGTATAGGATCATGTACCTGTACTGGGACATTACAATATGGTCTCCTCATGCTTCCGCCACCTCCAGGCTGTGTAATTCAGCCACTATATGTTCTCTTCATGCTTCCGCAAACTCCAGGCTGTGTCATTCAGCCACTATATGCTGCTGCCAACTCCATGCTGTGTTATTCAGCTTCTATATGGTCTCCTCATGCTTCCGCCAACTCCAGGCAGTGTCATTCAGCCACTATGTGGTCTCCTCATGCTGCCGCCAACTCCAAGCTGTGTCATTCAGCCATTTCATATTCTCCTCATGCTGCCGCCACCTCCACGCTGTGTCATTCAGCGACTATATGGTCTACTCATGCTGCCGCCACCTCCACGCTGCGTCATTCAGCCACTATTTGGTCTCCTCATGCTTTCGCCACCTCCAGGCTGTGTCATTCAGCCACTATATGTTCTCCTCATGCTGCTGCAAACTCCAGGCTGTGTCATTCAGCCACTATATGCTGCCGCCAACTCCAAGCTGTGTCATGCAGCCACTATGTGGTCTCCTCATGCTGCCGCCAACTCCAGGCTTTGTCATTCAGCCCCTATATGTTCTCCTCATGCTGCCGCCACCTCCACACTGTGTCATTCAGCCACTATATGGTCTCCTCATGCCTCCGCCACCTCCAGGCTGTGTCATTTAGCCACTATATGTTCTTATCATGCTGCAATGCTGCCGCAAACTCCAGGCTGTGTCATTCAGCTGCTTTGTGGTCTCCTCATGCTGCCGCCTACTCCAGGATGTGTCATTCAGCCACTATATGGTCACCTCATGCTGCTGCCACCTCCACGCTGTGTCATTCAGCCACTATATGGTCTCCTTATACTGATGCCACCTTCAGGCTCTGTCATTGTGCCGCTCTGCGACAGTGATTCTAATAGCGACGCCTCTGCATGTCATACTGAATAACAGTGTTATTTCCCTATTTAAGCACACATCCTATGTGTGTTACAGCAAAGCAAAGTGTTGTACACCCCTATTGAAGCTCTCTGTAGGCCAGAAATAGCCATTTATAATAGCGATTTGCCGCAAATAAATTTGTTCCAAAACACATTTTTGGGGAAAATTTGTCGAATCGGCCAAATTGAATTTTTCAAAAGTGCGCTCACCTGTAGTGTATACTATACAGGAGCCATGAATCCCATCACCAGACTGACAAGACTCCCTGCTCCTATAGCCCCTTTGGGTGGTATACAGGCTATACAGCTCCCTGTGCCTGCCGAGTCTGTGTAGATCCACCCCTAGTGGTGATGTCATTAGGGGAGGAGCTACAGCCGGAGGCCAGGCTTGTAAGGGTGTGAGGCTGTGTTCACATTGTACATTTTGTATAATGTGAACAGACCCTTCTGCCAGTGTCTTCTGTATACACTACAGCTATCTATAGATAGCTGTATATAGTGTATAACGCCCAAAGGGTTTACCTACACTGTCCATCAGTATAAGTTAACTATTTCCTTGCTGGGCTAGTGCATAGCGTACAGCTCAGCATGGGATTAAGAGAGCCAGCAATGTGTATACTGTATACACATTGCAGGCTCACTGTAAGTTCTTGCAGGGCAGTATATATATGATGTATATCTACTGCTCAGCATCAGCTGTTCTCCCAGCTCTGTAGCTGTGAGCACAGCTGAAGTCACAATCTATGCAGGGACATTTTCCAGAGCAGCATGCTGCACTGGAAAATGCTGTATGGCTGTGGAGGGAAGTAGGGATGCTAAGCATCACTCCTTCTCTCCGAGGATGTTGAAACTATAGCATTTTTTCTTAAGAATGCCAGAGTCTTAGCATTGCTGCGATTTGGAAAAACTGCCTGATCGCAGCCCAACTCCGGGGTCAGAGGAAAAAAAATGCCAAACCCAAAAAAGCAAAGTGGGTTTGGAGTTTTGAGATTCCCAATTGAATCCCTGCTAACACCTTGTTGCCCTGCTTGGGAGTTATGCTATCTAATTTTTGGACTATCTCTAGGGCATTCTGTAGGGCTACAGCATATGCTCTCAAGGTCTCACCTGGCTTTTGTCGCTTTTCATAAAGCCGGAGATGTACCTCTGATGGAGAATGTGACTCAAATACCTGGTACAGTCCTTCTCAGAGGCTGGCCAGGTGCAGACTTCCTCTAATGCTGGTCCCTGTAGTTGTCCTGTGAGCAATTGCACCTGTTGGTTAGGAGGGAAAGAGCTCTGGATCCTCTCTTTGAAATCCATCAGGGTTAAGGGGTCTCCATTGTAGGTTGGAAGGATGGGGTTCCCCATGAATACTGATGCAGACAGTGAAACACCAGGACTCTTCATGCTTGTTGGAGGCAGGGGGGCAGGACCCTGGCTTTTCGAGCAGGTGATGACCTCGCCACTGGAGATGGAGGGGCGCTGGCACCCCGGTTGAACTGTGGTGCTGTGTTCAGACATCCCGTTGCTTTTTGAGTGTGCTGTCACTTTAAGAAGAATGGGGTGCTTTCCCCTTTAAGATGACTGCTGAAGTGCTGCAGTGGCTCTAGCTTGACTAATGGGGGTAATGTAATGGATGCTCACCCTCTATTTTGCAGGCCTCCGGTTGTGAATAGTCTTGCGACCAGACTTGCTGGTACTAATGGGTTAATACTGACAGCTGCTGGCACCGGAGACTTAATACTGACAATCGTTGGTGTTTGCAGAGTCTGTGCTGCAGCGGGTGCAGGGAACTACCGGTTTTGGTCCGGTCGGCAAAATCTTCCCCTGTGCACCACAGGGCGGCTCTTTGGTTCCTCCTCGCTATACTGAAGAGGCGTCACCGCTGGGGAATGATGGGGCGGAGCTGTGGGAAACACTTTCCACTGACACTGAGTCCCATACACTTTCTGGCGCAAATTTTATTCACATCAGCATGCAATTTTCTGACAATACTGGACACAGTTCAGACACAGTACTGGATACAGTTCAGGCGCACGCCCGTATCCTGTTTGTAGGACACCAAAAGTTGTGGTATGGGGTGTGATGCAGGGCAGATGGAATTACCCTAGGGGTAGGTGGCATTAACCTCTTGTATTCATGACGCCAGGGCGTGGTTTATTCTCAATACCACCCGAAGGTATACCGCTGGATCCTGGGCTAGTCCACTTATGGACAACGGTAGCTTTACTCAGGTTAGACAGGTGGAAAAGTCTATACAGTTCAGCCAGGCCCACGGAGGTGACCAACAACTTCAGAGACCTTAAGGGCTCGCTGGGACTTGTGGTAGAACGGGACAATTTAGTGCAGGCCACGCTGACTTTACAGATGACTTTGACTTGACTGACTTGTGACTGACAATGCTGTGACTGTGGCTTACTTGTAGCTGCAGATTTGACCTGAGGCCTCCTATGATTCCAGACACACTCCTAGACTCGACTGCACTGGACCTCAGCTTAGCAGAAAGAGAGAGAGCAGAGGCTCCACCCAGGGCTTTAATGGGGGAGACTCTGGTTGGATCACATTGGTCACCCTAAGGTCACCTTGTCACTCATACCTCCTGGGTAACAATCACATGACAACTCACATGTTAAACAGTCTTAAAGTGACAATGCTTTTTTCACACATTACACAGTATAATACATTGTAAACATATCCACAAGTGCAAGGGGGGCCCAGGGGACACTGAAGGGAGGCTGCCTGACAGGGCAGCAAGGGTACGGGGTAACAACTCCCGTAATGGGCTACCACAAATGCTATACTTATTTGTCTATTAAATGAACAGTATCTTGATTAGTATTGGGCTTGAATACTAAAAAAAATATTTTGTCACACTTAACTTAATTAGGATGTTAACAGTACAGGTAGCATATTTATAGATAACAATGTTCTATTATAAACTAATGACCAAGACTGATCCAACAATGGTCCCAATGGAGAAATTCTGTCAAATGCCATTTTTTTTAAATAGAAGCTGTGACACTGTGGCAATGGAAGGGTGTATTTCTCTAGATACCCCTGGAGAAACCTCCACCTGTGAGGTAGCAGAAAGGGAAAGTGTGTTTAAAAGGAAGTCAAACAGAATAATCTGGGCTCTCCCTAGAAGACAGATAGGAGGCTGTAGGGAGAGGCAGGGGTCCTACTGACGAACACACAGCCCGAGCTGTGAGTGGCCCCAAAGAGTGGTGTGGACGAGATACACAGCAAGAGACATGTTATGGAGGTGTGTGCCATGCTTGAGATGGCAACTTGATATAAAAATAGAAAGGGGACATGCAACAGTGCACCCTGTGCCTTTACCTCGTGGTGGCAGGTGTAAAAAGGTGTGTATAATATAACTGCTCACCTTGATGTGTTGCGCACTGAGCACAACACCATTGTCACCTTTAAGCAAGGAGGAAGCAGCAGCAGCCTGTGTCTGTCCGTGCCCAGCGTCCTGGGGCGGTCTTGCAATGTAGAGGTCCACACACTCGGCGAGGTTGTCGAAAAATAACACTTTTCTGGTGCTTGCTGGATCAGGAGACAGAGTTTAAAGGATTCAAAAACTCCAGGTAGTTAGGAACAGCGTTCTTTTATTGTAGCAAACAAACAGTTGACAATGCGTTTCAAGGGGGTATGCACCCCTCTTCCTCTGAGACCTGAGGAAGAGGGGGTGCCGACCCCCTCGAAACGCGTTGTCAACTGTTCGTTTGCTACAATAAAAGAACGCTGTTTCTAACTTCCTGGAGTTTTGGCATCCTTTAAACCCCGTCTCCTGATCCACCACGCGCCAGAAAAGTGTCATTTTTCGACAACCTCACCGAGTGTGTGGACCTCTACAAGCTTGAGATAGAGATCATACTGGGCAGAGACTTCCCATATTTTTGGAAGTTGTTGAACGAGGAGAGTGTGCCAGAGAAACCGCACACAAAGGTTTCTGAGCTTATGATGGTTGGTGTGTCACTACTTGACTGTGTGAACTGTCCTTTAAATGTTAAACATGTGCAGTGTGATAATCTTTTTTGTCAAAAATTCATGCCTATGTGTTCTGAAGTAATGTGTACTGCTGCCAACTCTGACAGGACAAAAGAAAACCTGTGTGAGCTGGTAGTAGGTGGTAAAAACATGATTACTTTGCTAGAGCCTAGAGGTATAATAAGTCTGGTGAAGCCGGACCCTGTCATAGTGTCTATACAGGCAGTTATATGGGGTTGTAAAACTGTTAATGTCTGTTTTTCTACCCCATATGGTACTGTGAGTCACAAGATATCAATAGAGCCCTCCTTGGAGTATGATGTAGTACTGGGGATGGATTTTCAATTTTTCAGCAATTATGGGAAGACTGTCAGGTAACTAGAGCGGGTACATCTGATAGGCTCACAACACTTGACTTGCACCACACACTAGTTGAGAGTTTGTCATCAGAGGCTGAGGACAGGGAGTGTCAGCAGTCACTAGATATATGTCAGATAGGGGTCTGCCAGACTGCTGGGAGAGCTGAAGCACAGACCGTGAGTCAAGTCCAAGAGGATCTAGAGACTCAAGTGACAAGTGTGCCTCTGACTGAAACAGAATCTTCAGTAAAACCAGATCTGGTACAGGAACATGGGTTCCATCTGCCAGCTGAAGATGAGCCCAAGGTGGGGCTAGAATTTTGTGGTCATCTGGAAGAGATGACCGGAAAAGAAGCTACAGAGATGTCTGTGGATAATGCAGAAGTACTGAAGAGAGTACATGTGGAGCTGGGTGGTGTGCTTACTGTCATAGACCTGAGTGAAGGAGATGTGATGTCTGGACCAGAGATGGATCATGACCAGGAAGATCGAACCACTGGACCAGATGTTGGTGCAGACCCAGGAGCTCTTGACGTTTCTGCGAGTGATCGGACAGACGGTGGTGAAGTGAAAGAGAAGTCTGCCGGACGGCAGAGAAAAAATCCAGAGAGACTGTCCGGGGACTACCCTGAGGCCCAAGGGGCCAAGATCCCCTAAAGGAGGAGAAGGGATGGAACGAGTTGGCTTGAATGAAGAGACAGGCCAAGGAGAGGTGACTGTCAGAATCCTTGCAAAGGGGACGACAACCCTTATAGGAGGAGAAGAGTTGGAACAATTTGGCTTGAAAGAGCAGGAAGCAAAGCTTCAGCTGCAGAAAAATGAGTTTGCGGCTCTGCAGGATGAACTGCCCCGCTCCCATGATCTTGTGACCAGCAAAGAGAGAGAATTGGAGAGTCTGGCCATGCAGGTCTCATTCAAGGATGAAGAAGTTATTGTCCTGTGTGAGGCATATCTGGCTCTACAAAGTGATCTCAAGGCTAGGTTGGTAGCCATGTAAGAGCTGGAGAAGGCGAAAGTAGTAATGGTTCATAAGGTGCAGAGCCTGTAGGCGCAGAATGAAACGCACCTTAAGTCTCACGCAGCTACCTTGGATTCACTGGGAATGCAAATCTCTGAACAAGAGGCTCAGCTAAAAGTCTATGAGCAGAAAGTGTCCAAGATGGCACAGCTGAATAAAGAGAATGAGCAGATGAGAGAACAACTGCTGTCCCTGGAGGATACTGTCAAAAACTTGACAAAATTGTTGGAAAGGGAGAAGGCGAACTCTGCTAAGCTCAAGAATGAGCAGCAGAAACATTTAAAGCTACTGGAGACTGAGATGCTTTCTCTAAAAGTGGCAGAGTCTGAGCAATGGACTCAAGAAACGGTAGAGTCTGAAGACCATGAGAGGAAGCCATAGGAGAAGTCCTCTGAAGCTGAGACTGAGTTGAAATCCGATGAAAGGTCCTCTGAAGCTGCAGAGATATGGACAACGGATGGTGAAAATTCTGAGGCAGAGAAGTTCTCTGAGGCAGAAGCTAAACCAGAGGTAACTGCATTAGTCCTGCAAGTGGGTGATACGGGCTTTGTTGGCCACCAGCAAAGTTCAGGCGATGGCCGTACCGGTGACAGAAGAAGACAAAGGTCTGAGCATCTGCTTTGTCTGCACCTAGTGTCCAGAGAACTGCACAGACCAAAGTGAAGAACCTGGTGTTGGAAAGGTGTGACATGAATAGAGCCTTTTACAAGGAATTTGTCAAACGGGACCAAAAGTTTTGTGCTTGGTGGCTGATGAAAGTGTGAATGAAAGAAGGGTGCGCCATTGAAGTGGTGCATATAAAATCTGCTGAACTGTCCAGAGCAGCATATGTTTGCTATGGGGATTTTCTCCTGCTCTGCACAGTTCCTAAACTGGACAACAGAGGTCAGCAGAGAGCACTGTGGTCATGACATCAGATAAATCTAAAAAGTAAAGCATTTCTTCTGTAGTATACAGCCCCTAAAAAGTACTGGAAGGATTAAGATGTTTTAATAGAAGTAATTTACAAATATGTTTAACTTTCTGGCACCAGTTGATTTAAAAAATAAAAGTTTTCCACGGGAGTACCCCTTTAAGTATTCATTTTCAGCAATAACAGAAAATAATACAGATTACTATTGCCTTTGAATAACTGAAGGAGGTTATGCAGCAACAGGGTACTGATTATAAATAGGTAATACAGCATCAAGAACACTGGAAAAGCATTTATGGATTATAAGTATGGCGGCTAGAGTAATGAAACTCAGAAACAATCCATAACAAACTAAGCATTTTTTGCCACTCTCAGCTGCACTTGATGTGTACAGATGGAGAAGTACTATAGTTTATACAACAAACATCAGCATTTTCCAAATAACAGGATACCCAGATAAAAAGAGCTGATTCTGTGGTGTCTGGTATTGTTCACTGTAATGATGATTTATGAATGTGGATGTATGCATCCTGATTACTATGAAGCACCGCTACCAAATGCAACATAGAAAATAGATAAAATACTTTGATTAGGACACTGGAGAACTGTAATTTACTTACGTCTTTGAGAACACTGCTTGTGCTCAATTCAATGACTTCTACTGAAAATAGCAAAAATAGACTATATATGTGGAAAAAGCAGGGCAATGTAGCGGTATCCTTATCAGTCCTCATAAAGCCATGACTTCAAAAAGAAATGTATGGCTGGGTTCACATACAGCGTAAAATTACACTGCATAACCAACCTAAAAATCTTAAACTAAAATCTGCAATGAAAAACAATGATTGCGTACAAAGTAATCTCAAATGTTTTGTCTTTAACATTTTTTAAGTAATTTGTTGTTTGCTGCCTCGTGTTAAGTCCATCTCCAGTAACAGAGATACCAATAGGAAACACAGAAAATAAGGGGGCGGGGGGTGTCTTTGCTTGTGCTGTGTGCGGGAGTGAACCTAAATTGTGTGAAAGCAAGATGAGCCTGTCTACCTCCTACAGAGAGTCCACACTGTGTCCTAAAGGTAAATCAAGGCTTCCCTCTTATCTTTGACTACCCTTAAAGCTCTTGGCAGCTGTCCCTTGTGTAGCCTGTCATGATACCCAGCAGTTCACTGCTTAGACCAGGGCTGCATGTGTGATGCAATCTTTGCTGTAATCCCTTCCCTTTAGGTTGTTATCCTCATCATCATCATTATCAGCAGCAGTTAACTGCTTAGACTAGGACTCCTTATATTATATAACCCCTGCCTTTCTGTGATGTCGTGGCTGATTTTCTTTTTGCTCACTCTGCTCCTTGCAAAGCCAATGCATCAAAAATCCCCTTCTACCACCACCATGTCACACATAGTACTGTAAATCATCCCCTGGCACAGCGCCAGCCTCTTTAGTCTTCATTCATCAGCACTATTTCATGGCATAGCAGAAATGAGTAGATGCTGTTTTTGAGATTTGACGTGAAGGAAAAGGAAGCCCAGGTGTAAGTACTACTGGCAAAAAAACTCAGCTCTGGTTCTTGACAACAATTACCTTTTACCTCTCCAAATAGATAAAGCATAACTATAAACTGTTACGCCGAGCGCTCCGGGTCCCCGCTCCTCCCCGGAGCGCTCGCTACACTCTCGTTACTGCAGCGCTCCGGTCAGATCCACTGACCCGGGGCGCTGCGATACCGCCTCCAGCCGGGATGCGATTCGCGGTGCGGGTGGCGCCCGCTCGCGATGCGCACCCCGGCTCCCGTACCTGACTCGCTCTCCGTCGGTCCTGTCCCGGCGCGCGCGGCCCCGCTCCCTAGGGCGCGCGCGCGCCGGGTCTTTGCGATTTAAAGGGCCACTGCGCCGCTGATTGGCGCAGTGGTTCTAATTAGTGTGTTCACCTGTGCACTCCTTATTTATACCTCACTTCCCCTGCACTCCCTCGCCGGATCTTGTTGCCATTGTGCCAGTGAAAGCGTTTCCTTGTGTGTTCCTAGCCTGTGTTCCAGACCTCCTGCCGTTGCCCCTGACTACGATCCTTGCTGCCTGCCCCGACCTTCTGCTACGTCCGACCTTGCTTCTGTCTACTCCCTTGTACCGCGCCTATCTTCAGCAGTCAGAGAGGTTGAGCCATTGCTAGTGGATACGACCTGGTCACTACCGCCGCAGCAAGACCATCCCGCTTTGCGGCGGGCTCTGGTGAAAACCAGTAGTGACTTAGAACCGATCCACTAGCACGGTCCACGCCAATCCCTCTCTGGCACAGAGGATCCACTACCTGCCAGCCGGCATCGTGACAGTAGATCCGGCCATGGATCCCGCTGAAGTTCCTCTGCCAGTTGTCGCCGACCTCACCACGGTGGTCGCCCAGCAGTCACAACAGATAGCGCAACAAGGCCAACAGCTGTCTCAACTGACCGTGATGCTACAGCAGCTACTACCACAGCTTCAGCAATCATCTCCTCCGCCAGCTCCTGCACCTCCTCCGCAGCGAGTGGCCGCTTCTGGTCTACGACTATCCTTGCCGGATAAATTTGATGGGGACTCTAAATTCTGCCGTGGCTTTCTTTCCCAATGTTCCCTGCACTTGGAGATGATGTCGGACCAGTTTCCTACTGAAAGGTCTAAGGTGGCTTTCGTAGTCAGCCTTCTGTCTGGAAAAGCTCTGTCATGGGCCACACCGCTCTGGGACTGCAATGACCCCGTCACTGCCTCTATACACTCCTTCTCGGAAATTCGAAGTGTCTTTGAGGAACCTGCCCGAGCCTCTTCTGCTGAGACTGCCCTGTTGAACCTGGTCCAGGGTAATTCTTCCGTTGGCGAGTACGCCGTACAATTCCGTACTCTTGCTTCAGAACTATCCTGGAATAATGAGGCCCTCTGCGCGACCTTTAAAAAAGGCCTATCCAGCAACATTAAAGATGTTCTGGCCGCACGAGAAATCCCTGCTAACCTACATGAACTCATTCATCTAGCCACTCGCATTGACATGCGTTTTTCCGAAAGGCGTCAGGAGCTCCGCCAGGATATGGACTTTGTTCGCACGAGGCGTTTTTTCTCCCCGGCTCCTCTCTCCTCTGGTCCCCTGCAATCCGTTCCTGTGCCTCCCGCCGTGGAGGCTATGCAGGTCGACCGGTCTCGCCTGACACCTCAAGAGAGGACACGACGCCGCATGGAGAATCTCTGCCTGTACTGTGCCAGTACCGAACACTTCCTGAAGGATTGTCCTATCCGTCCTCCCCGCCTGGAAAGACGTACGCTGACTCCGCACAAAGGTGAGACAGTCCTTGATGTCAACTCTGCTTCTCCACGTCTTACTGTGCCTGTGCGGATATCTGCCTCTGCCTTCTCCTTCTCTACTATGGCCTTCTTGGATTCCGGATCTGCAGGAAATTTTATTTTGGCCTCTCTCGTCAACAGGTTCAACATCCCGGTGACCAGTCTCGCCAGACCCCTCTACATCAATTGTGTAAACAATGAAAGATTGGACTGTACCATACGTTTCCGCACGGAGCCCCTTCTAATGTGCATCGGACCTCATCACGAGAAAATTGAATTTTTGGTCCTCCCCAATTGCACTTCCGAAATTCTCCTTGGACTACCCTGGCTTCAACTCCATTCCCCAACCCTGGATTGGTCCACTGGGGAGATCAAGAGTTGGGGGCCCTCTTGTTTCAAGGACTGCCTAAAACCGGTTCCCAGTACCCCTTGCCGTGACTCTGTGGTTTCCCCTGTAACCGGTCTCCCTAAGGCCTATATGGACTTTGCGGATGTTTTTTGCAAAAAACAAGCTGAGACTCTACCTCCTCACAGGCCTTATGATTGTCCTATTGACCTCCTCCCGGGCACTACTCCACCCCGGGGCAGAATTTATCCTCTGTCCGCCCCAGAGACTCTTGCTATGTCTGAGTACATCCAGGAAAATTTAAAAAAGGGCTTTATCCGTAAATCCTCCTCTCCTGCCGGAGCCGGATTTTTCTTTGTGTCCAAAAAAGATGGCTCTCTACGTCCTTGCATTGACTACCGCGGTCTTAATAAAATCACGGTAAAGAACCGCTACCCCCTACCTCTCATCTCTGAACTCTTTGATCGCCTCCAAGGTGCCCACATCTTTACCAAACTGGACTTAAGAGGTGCTTATAATCTCATCCGCATCAGAGAGGGGGATGAATGGAAAACGGCATTTAACACTAGAGATGGACACTTTGAGTATCTGGTCATGCCCTTTGGCCTGTGCAACGCCCCTGCCGTCTTCCAAGACTTTGTTAATGAAATTTTTCGTGATCTCTTATACTCCTGTGTTGTTGTATATCTGGACGATATCCTGATTTTTTCTGCCAATCTAGAAGAACACCGCCAGCATGTCCGTATGGTTCTTCAGAGACTTCGTGACAATCAACTTTATGCCAAGATAGAGAAATGTCTGTTTGAATGCCAATCTCTTCCTTTCCTAGGATACTTGGTCTCTGGCCAGGGACTACAAATGGATCCAGACAAACTCTCTGCCGTCTTAGATTGGCCACGCCCCTCCGGACTCCGTGCTATCCAACGTTTTTTGGGGTTCGCCAATTATTACAGGCAATTTATTCCACATTTTTCTACCGTTGTGGCTCCTATCGTGGCTTTAACCAAAAAGAATGCCAATCCCAAGTCATGGCCTCCTCAAGCCATTAAATTAGCACTTGAGGAATGGAGGCATCTGCTGGAGGGATCAAGATTTCCAATTATTATTTACACCGATCACAAGAACCTCTCCTATCTCCAATCTGCCCAACGGCTGAATCCTCGCCAGGCCAGGTGGTCTCTGTTCTTTGCCCGATTTAATTTTGAAATTCACTTTCGGCCTGCCGATAAGAACATTAGGGCCGATGATCTCTCTCGTTCCTCGGATGCCTCGGAGGTTGAACTCTCTCCGCAACACATCATTCCTCCTGACTGCCTGATTTCCACTTCTCCAGCCTCCATCAGACAAACTCCTCCAGGAAAGACCTTCGTCTCTCCACGCCAACGCCTCGGAATCCTCAAATGGGGTCACTCCTCCCATCTCGCAGGTCATGCAGGCATCAAGAAATCTGTGCAACTCATCTCTCGCTTCTATTGGTGGCCGACTCTGGAGACGGATGTCGTGGACTTTGTGCGAGCCTGCACTGTCTGTGCCCGGGATAAGACTCCTCGCCAGAAGCCCGCTGGTTTTCTTCATCCTCTGCCTGGCCCCGAACAGCCTTGGTCTCTGATTGGTATGGATTTTATTACAGACTTACCCCCATCCTGTGGCAACACTGTTGTTTGGGTGGTCGTTGATCGATTCTCCAAAATGGCACATTTCATCCCTCTTCCTGGTCTTCCTTCAGCGCCTCAGTTGGCTAAACAATTTTTTGTACACATTTTTCGTCTTCACGGGTTGCCCACGCAGATCGTCTCGGATAGAGGCGTCCAATTCGTGTCAAAATTCTGGAGGGCTCTCTGTAAACAACTCAAGATTAAATTAAACTTTTCTTCTGCATATCATCCTCAATCCAATGGACAAGTAGAAAGAATTAACCAGGTCTTGGGTGATTATTTACGACATTTTGTTTCCTCCCGCCAGGATGATTGGGCAGATCTTCTACCATGGGCCGAATTCTCGTATAACTTCAGAGTCTCTGAATCTTCCTCCAAATCCCCATTTTTCGTGGTGTACGGCCGTCACCCTCTTCCTCCCCTCCCTACCCCCTTGCCCTCTGGTCTGCCCGCTGTGGATGAAATTTCTCGTGATCTTTCCACCATATGGAGAGAGACCCAAAATTCTCTCTTACAGGCTTCATCACGCATGAAGAAGTTTGCTGATAAGAAAAGAAGAGCTCCTCCCATTTTTTCTCCTGGATACAAGGTATGGCTCTCCGCTAAATATGTCCGCTTCCGTGTCCCTAGCTACAAGTTGGGACCACGCTATCTTGGTCCTTTCAAAATTTTGTGCCAGATTAATCCTGTCTCTTACAAACTTCTTCTTCCTCCTTCTCTTCGTATTCCTAATGCCTTTCACGTTTCTCTTCTTAAACCACTTATCATCAACCGTTTCTCTCCCAAACTTGTTTCCCCCACTCCTGTTTCCGGCTCCTCGGACATCTTCTCCGTCAAAGAGATTCTGGCATCCAAGAAGGTCAGAGGGAAAACTTTTTTTTAAGTTGATTGGGAGGGTTGTGGTCCAGAAGAGAGATCCTGGGAACCTGAGGACAATATTCTAGACAAAAGTCTGCTCCTCAGGTTCTCAGGCTCTAAGAAGAGGGGGAGACCCAAGGGGGGGGGGTACTGTTACGCCGAGCGCTCCGGGTCCCCCCTCCTCCCCGGAGCGCTCGCTACACTCTCGTTACTGCAGCGCTCCGGTCAGATCCACTGACCCGGGGCGCTGCGATACCGCCTCCAGCCGGGATGCGATTCGCGGTGCGGGTGGCGCCCGCTCGCGATGCGCACCCCGGCTCCCGTACCTGACTCGCTCTCCGTCGGTCCTGTCCCGGCGCGCGCGGCCCCGCTCCCTAGGGCGCGCGCGCGCCGGGTCTTTGCGATTTAAAGGGCCACTGCGCCGCTGATTGGCGCAGTGGTTCTAATTAGTGTGTTCACCTGTGCACTCCTTATTTATACCTCACTTCCTCTGCACTCCCTCGCCGGATCTTGTTGCCATTGTGCCAGTGAAAGCGTTTCCTTGTGTGTTCCTAGCCTGTGTTCCAGACCTCCTGCCGTTGCCCCTGACTACGATCCTTGCTGCCTGCCCCGACCTTCTGCTACGTCCGACCTTGCTTCTGTCTACTCCCTTGTACCGCGCCTATCTTCAGCAGTCAGAGAGGTTGAGCCATTGCTAGTGGATACGACCTGGTCACTACCGCCGCAGCAAGACCATCCCGCTTTGCGGCGGGCTCTGGTGAAAACCAGTAGTGACTTAGAACCGATCCACTAGCACGGTCCACGCCAATCCCTCTCTGGCACAGATGATCCACTACCTGCCAGCCGGCATCGTGACATAAACATTGGATAGGATATTCTTTTTATAATAGATTCATCTCATATTGGTTGACTTTATGTAAGCAACAACATTTTTCCAATAGCCACTAACTTAACTGTGATAAGAAACCCATTAATATTTCAGGGAAAAACAGTACCTTGAACCACATTAGTCTTAACTGATTGTAAGTCTACAAGGCATCTCCTGACACACTTCTTTTTGAAGTACACAAGTGTAATTTTCATATATGTATCAACAAAGCCATAGACCTGAAACTACAGGAGGTACATACTCTACTGTGACCTGACCTTAGACCTAAAACTACAGGAGGTACATACTTTACTATTAGCTTCAAGTAGATAGACTGCCCACTGAGGTAGACTGCTGTTAGGAAAGGGTTCTTAAGAAGATATAAAAGTTCATAGAACTGATGATCACCCTGTTGGTTATTGACTATTTGCTTTCAACTAGGAACAAATAACAGTTAATGAGGCTCCTTACAGCCAAAAAGGGGGCCCCCTGCATCTTTCTCCTAAACAACAAAACTAGGGATGAGCGAATCAAATCTGACGAATCCGAATTAGTTACGAATTTCAGGAAAAATTTGATTCGCAATGAATGCGAATCTTGCCATGATTCAATCGCGTGAATATCTTCATTAAACTCCATTTAGTGCGGTCCAGGCTCCAGGGCATCTAAAATGGCAGATCCACATGTGAGGACATGGGGCAAGGAATCCTGGGAAGTGAGGGAACAAGGGTCGGTGGGATGACCCTGAATCACATGCAGCATGCAGCCTATAAGCAGCCACCCAGCCCTGTCATGTCACAGCCCTATATAATCGGCAGCCATCTTGCGGCCAGTCACTTCAGCCTTCTATTGCAGAGAGAGAGAGAGGAACAGACAGCCCTATGTGTTACACAGAAAAGCATTTTTACAGCAGTGATTCACCTCCCAGTCACATCAGCGTTCTGTTGCAGAGAGGGACAGAGAGCAGTGTGTGTTGCACAGAAAAGCATTTTTACAGCAGCGATTCACCTCAAGCCCAAATCCAGCCTAGAAGCACTGATAGGGAAGGGAATGAGATTGAGAGAGAAAGTGCAAAGCTGGGTGTAGTACACAGCGACTGTGTGCTGCAGCACTGGTGTATACAACAACTGAAAAGCTAATAGTAGCCAGCCAGTTAGGGTGAGAACTAAAATCATATTGTCCTCTATTAAGTGTAACCTGTGCGTAAGTGGTGTACCATTTTGTTCCTGTTAAGTCTGAAGGGCCTAGATACTGTGAAAGGCCAGGCAAAAATTACACACCTGCTGATGTTGTATACAAATACTGTTTTAAGCGTCTCTCGAGTAAGGAAATACCTCATATGTGTATGTAAAGTGTTCGGCGGGCACAGTAGAGGGCTCAGAAGGGAAGGAGCGACAATGGGATTTTGGAGAGTGAGTTTTTTATAACAAGTGTGTGAGGTAAGTTCCTCATCAATTATACACACTCCAATAGATATCGCTGGGTGTGCCAAAAATAAAGCCCAGCTACTATGAGAACAGAGCCAAAAAAAGGGGGCAACACATTTAAAACAAGATAAAATCCAAAAATAAAGCAACTGCCCAACACATTTTTTCGGTTTTCTTTGCAGTACTGGTAAAATCATGTAGTATTTTGTATTGGGATATCACTATACTTAAGGGTGTGTTCACACATTGTGGAGAAAGGATAGAAGGCGGCACTCAAGGAGTATCACTGTGCTCGTGGATGTAAGTAGTATAGAGTGAAAGAAAATCCCGTCACCAGCTTCTTCAATGCTTATTCGTGTTTATTTAGTGATATAGCATATTACAGGCAACATAAACGGGTTTCGGCTAGTTGCCTTCATCAATTGATGAAGGCAACTAGCCGAAACGCCTCTGTGTGACCTGTAAGCATTGAAGAAGCTGGTGTCAGGATTCTCTTCCATTCTGCTCACACATAGTGGCTACCACTTGTGGCTTTTGTCTGGCACAATTGTGACTATTGCCTGCACTACTGTGGTGACTAATGCAGCCACTGGTCACCACATTTGGTAGCCACATACAATAGCAATTATTTATGATGACTATCTTCAGCTAAATCCCATTGTAGCAAGTTGCTACAAATTTATGAAAAGGCACCGGCCTCTCAAAAATGTGTCTTATCTGTGGCTGTCTTTGTGTTACAGAATGAAGTCTACACCAGCTGTGACATAGAATTCAGCTAGGGCGTACAGGTACATCCTCCATCCGGTTCCGCACTTAGAAGAGTGCTTACAAGCTGAGCTTGCATCATACACGGCGGGTCTCAGTTGTTATCAGCAGCCAGGACCCAGGGTTAATGCTGGACATTGCCAATCTGGCCAATGTCCAGCCTTGACCCCTTAGGGCTTTTTGGGACCGTTGCAACTAAATCGGGTGTTCCAAACAGCCAGTGCCGGCTCAAGACATTGTGCCGCATGGGTCCAAGAAAAAACACAAACGCACATGCGAGTGCACACACACACACACATATATATATGTATATATATATATATATATATATATATATAAATATATATTTATATATATATACATTGTTAACATATGTATGACAGTTATTTTTTACACATGATAACCTACATATACTAGTCATGCAGTTACCAATTGATACCACTAAACAAGGAGAAAATATTACCTTACATTATTGTAACCTTGACCAAATCAGGCATACTGAGACCAACAATACCCCTAAATATTACGACCAAAACACCCATGTAAAGGACACATAATACAGCCACACAAGGACCATTACACCACAAAGCAATTAGTGACTGGATGATTTCACTATACTGATGTTAAATAAAATCCACTATATACAAACCAGGTTTCCCCAACTACCCCCCCCCCCCCCAATACAGTGACCATATAGTGGTATATGCCAGCTGTACCAATGTTCTGTATACCATATAAGTGATTATATACAGGACCATATAGAGATATATACCAGCTGTACAGAGTATTTGTTTAACATATAAGTGAGTGCAGTTACATCTAGGTACTCACAGGTAACATATTTTCTGATCAGCATCGTTCTCTCTCCTTTTCTTCTCCACTCTGCTCAGACCGCCATGATGTCTTCTTCCAGCCAAAACTCTTCTCTTCAGCATCTGCAGGACAAACATGTTAGACTCTGCATGTTTCCATTGCTGATCTCCCCTTCTTCATTTCAATTCCCATTCACAATCCCTCTGTACCATTCCAATTCCCCCCTCTGATCCCCTCTGTGCCATTTGATTAACCCCCTCATCCCCTATGCCATTTGATTAACCCTCCCCCTCAACCCCTGTGCCATTTCATTACCCCCCCTATTCCCTGTGCCATTTCATTAATCCCCCCTTATCCATTGGGCCATGTCATTACCCCCCTCATCCCCTGTGCCAATTCATTAACCCCCCCCCCCCCCCCGCCTCAAACCCCCTGTTTTGTTTGTTGGTTGCAGGCAGCATCCAACCTGCAACCAACAAAAAAAAATCCCCCTGTGCCCTTTTGATTTTCCCAAACACAGCCGCGACTGACGAATTATGTCACATTGCCTACGTCCTCCTGTGCGGGTCTGCGGAGGAGCATCACATGCGAGATGTGTGGTACCCTGTCATTCCCGGCAGGCAGACCTCGGCGCCGGCTGACTATTAAGCAGTTCAGGCTGTGGCGCGGCCGCTTTACAACAGTGAAGCATGGTGCAGTGGCCCTGCCTGGATGGCAGCAAAGTGCTGCCCCTGAAAAAGGCCGTCTGGGACCAATGGTCCCACCGGGGCCCATGGTAGGGCCAGCCCTGCAAACAGCTAAGTGGATGGCTGGAGGGCCCTTCCCTGCCTCCTCACTATCGTTAGCAGACTGGAGCAATGGAGTGCTGATACCACTGATCAATGTTGCTCTATGGAGCAGCATTGAACAGTGTATGCAATCCAAAGATTGCATGTAATAGTCCCCATATGGGGACAAAATAAAAGATGTAAAAAATGTAAAAAATAAAAATACTAAATGTAAATACGCCCCTCCCTAATAAAAGTTTGAATCACCCCTTTTTGCATTTTATAAATAAAATAATGTAAGCACAAATTAACATAATCATCTGTGGTATCGATTCATGCCACACCAGACTATTAAAAGGAGAACTGTAGTGAAAATTGACCGTGTGGTTTAATAAATTTTATATTTTAAAGGAGTACTGTACTGAAAATTATTCCTTTTCCACTGTGCCCAGGCTATTAAAGGAGAACTGTACTGAAAACTGACCATGTGGTTTCATTAATTTTATATTTTAAAGGAGAACTGTACTGAAAATTATTTCTTTTTCTCTGTGCCCAGGCTGCAAAAACAAAAAAAACAAAAAACTTTAACTCCCCTTCTGACGTTCCCTTTGTTGCTCCGATATCGGTGTCCCGGTCCTTCGGTGACGGTCTTCCTGCTTCCTGGGGACGGTGAGCTAAGCATATCACTGGCCGCAGTGATGTCCCACCTCGCCGGTGATAGGCTGGGCGCACTGTCATGTAAGAAGCCTGGGCCCCACCTTTTCCCTGATGCTGGGCTCCTTACATGACAGTGCGCTCACCGCCTGAGGCGGGACATCGCTGTGGCTGGAGAAACGCTGAGCACAGTCTGACTCACTGTCCCCAGGAAGCGGGAAAAAGACCAGCACCGGAGAACCGGGACACCGATATCGGTACAATGGGGGAATGTCGGAAGGTGAGGAAAAGCAATAATTTTCAGTACAGTTCTCTTTAAAAATGTATCATTAATTAAACCACACAGTCAATGGCATACAAGAAAAAAAAAACACAAAAGTCCAAAATTGTTTATTTTTGGTCACTTTATATACCAGAAAAAGATTTCTAACAAGCAATCAAAAAATCCCATCAAAACTAAAATGGTACCAATAAAAATAACAGACCAAAAAATTAGCCCTCATACATATTGGGTATAGAGAAAAATAACAAATTTTTGTATAAAAAGTTATAATTTTAAAAAGAAGTATAATAAAACAAAACCTATATAAATTGGGTATCATTGTAATTGTATGGACCTACAAAATAAAGATAAGGTGTCATTTATTCCGAAAAGTGCACTGCATAGAAACGGAAACCCTCAAAAATTACAAACTGGCTTTTTTTTTCCCCCCAATTTAGTTCCACAAATATTATTTTGGAGGGTCTCACCGCAGATTTTTTTGTGAAATAATTGATGCCATTACAAAGTAAAATTGGTGGTGCAAAAAACAAGCCCTCATATGGGTCTGTAGGTGGAAAATGTAAAGAGTTATGATTTTTAGAAGGTGAGGAGGAAAAAAACAAAAGTGCAAAAAGTTGAAAAAAAAACTGTTAAGGAGTTAATAAAAGTGTTGTGTGTGGCACAAAATGGCCTACTGACTTTAGAAAATTTCATCAAAGTCTGAGCTGCAAGCTGTTTTTAAAAGCTATTGCTATAAAATTCATAGGTTTACAACTGCTTTCTGTTAAGATAATTTCCAATGAAGCCACGGTTATCTAGTCTGATTTTATTTTTATATTAACCGGATCACTTTTCCTAAGACAAATGACATATTTCTAAATATGGTTTACCTAAGGTGAACTGCAGCTTGAATGATGGCGTCTGTGCATCTATTATACAAGGAAATTAAATTTAGACTCTGTTATATGAAACCAACATTTGTCCATGAAACCAATCACGACCTTATAGATTCCAATGTCCCTATTATTCTCTGTTACAATCACAAAGCTTCCTGGAGGGAAGTTATTCCATGACATTGTTCTGATTAAATTAGCAATCAAACACGTAGACACAACAACATCATTTTATACCGTGTGGAAAGATAATACTTATAGCACTTGACACATCTTTGCTTAAAGTTGGTCTTTCTTTCTAGAGAGAGATGATTTCTGTACCCTATTGGACAAAAGAATTTTAGAATTGTCTGAATGAAGAGGTATTCCAGACATAAACATTTGTTCCATATTTGTGAGCTAAGTTATAAATGTTAGTTGTTTGGAAGTTCAACCAATGGCACCTCAACAGTCTGTAGAATGGGGAACCCAAATTATCATCTCCTCTTCTCCATGTGTCTACAATATAAAAAAAAGTTGTATAGAGCATTGGCCAAGCATGCGCGCTGCTGCTGCTCAAAGCTCATTAGGAGCTATAAAAATAACCAAGCTCACTCACTTGGCTATAAAATTGTCTATAGGAAATATAGTTAGATGAATGGATTTCCCTGTGTATTATAAAATAATCATTGTGGGCATAGATACTGTGTACGGCTGAGATATAGAACTATATCCTCTGGGATGCGAAGGAAAGGTCAAGCCAGGATTGTCTGTTCATCCAGGAGCAGGCGGCACACAGTGAGAACTGATTGACCCAGATCCTTTAATCAAGGTACATGTGAGTATTAAGGGGAGGTGTACATATAAGGCAGAGTTTGCAGGTATGAATTCAGAGCCAGCGTGGTTAAGCGTGAAACACATGTCGCTCCTGTATAGCACCCGCATGTAGTGTCCCCCACTGATCATGGAAGAAATAAAGCACTTTATGAAGACGTATGAAGACGGAATAATGTATGACTGTGGACTTTAAAGGGGTACTCTGCTTCTCACCGTTTGAAGCAAACTCATGAAGTCACGCCCCGCCCCCTCAATGCAAGTCTATGTGAGGGGGCCTGACAGCCGTCACGCACCCTCCCATAGACTTGCATTGAGGGAGCCGGGTGTGATGTCATGAGGGGGCGGTGCAATGACATCACAAGCTCCCGGCGCCGGCTCCAGCGTTCAGAACAGTTTGTTCCGAACACTGAGCAGCGGAGTACCCCTTTAAGGCATTGCACCTCCACAAAGTGCATTTTCAGCGCCACAATAGTGTTCATTATATTACTGAGTACAACTAACAGGATATATAGTCAGCAGTGCCAGTCCCTTTCTTTTTTGTGTAATTTGCTACAATAACACATACCTATATAAGTACATAATGGCCCTCATTTACTATTGCAAACCGACATGTTTTGTCGGGATGTGCACCAGATTCTGTCACATTGCACCAGAAATTCTGTCTGAGCCAGATTTTGCGCCAGAATTTGCGCCAGAATTGAAAAAACCCAGACTAACTCTCCATTTTGCTATGAAAAACCGAAAAAGGGGCGTGGCAGCTGGGAAAAGGGGGCGTGGTCTCCGAAAAGGGGCGTGTTCCCGACATTTTCACAAAAATGTGGTGGATTTGAGCTGAGGAAAACCTTACAGATCAAAGCATGTGTAAAAATAGCAAAATATAGAGAAAACTGCAAAATGTCGGGAAGCCTTACTAAATACCGTGGAAAATAAATTGTAGGGGGAAAAAACACAAAGAAACCTACATTCCACTCTTAGTAAATCAGTGCCAATATTCTTCAAGTTAAAGTTACCAAGTTTGTTGCTTGTTTTTATAACAAATATGTTTTGAATTAAGAGACGTATGGGAGAAATGTACTAGTGATGTGTAATTGTGAGACTGGATAAACAGAGACTAGACAGTCTAAGGATGCAAAAAAAATTTCACAGTGGCTAAAGTCTTAAGAGCTTTTAACTTTTTACTATTGCTTTCCTTGACAACATTTTGTTGCATATTGTCTTATTTTAAACCATGTCCTTCCTACAAAGCCACATCCCTTTCCAAAAAATCAATGCCCCCTTGTCATATAAGGTAGGAAAAGTGCCTTAGCCACATATTTTATGTCTTCTTTTGCCAAATTACTATTAAATGTTCCAAATGATGAAGCATTTCAGACAGTCAAGGCACAAACACATTATGAAATTTGCCCCAGTGTTGTACAGATATTTTTCATTTATTCTATATCAGGGGCAGGAACAAAGCCAGTTTGTATGCCAGTAGTACACACAGGGATTTCCTATCATGGCACAGTGTGGCATTTATTTCTAGCTGCTATGGCATGACATAGTGCGGTAGAAGTGTACTAAACTGAAAAGTATGTTAACGTTTTGGAGGATGATTTTCAATACATTACTATAGATGGTATGTGGAGGCACTGGCTTTGCAGGTTTTTATGTGAGCAAAAAGAAACAGCAGCAGCTTAGCAAGAAATTGGTTACTTTAGGCAGGGGAGGGGGATTATATTCAGATGCAGCACTGTGTACACACAGTCATAAAAACACAAGGCAGACAGATGCCTAAAACTTTATGTGGTAACAGCAAAGAAAGAGAAGCCTTGATTTACCTTTCAGATACAGCCTGATTCATCTGGAGGAAGCAGGCAGACTCATAGATTCCAGTTACATAGCCTTTGCTTTCTCTATCTCTCCGGTACATAGTGCCAGATAAGCTCTACCCAACTTCTGTTATGTAGAGAGATGGTATTCCCAATAACATCAGGCAGTGAAAAGCAGATTGCAGGGAAGTGAGATACCAAATGGCCAAGACTTAACCCCTTAACGACGCAAGATGTAAATGTAAGTCCTGGTGAGGTGGTACTTAACGCACCAGGATGTACATTTACGTCCTAAGCATAACTGCGAGCATCGGAGCAATGCCCGGATCGTGCGCGCCATGTCCCGGCTGCTGATCGCAGCCAGGGACCCGCCTGTAATGGTGGACATCCGCGATCCCGCAGATGTTCGCCATTAACCCCTCAGATGCCTTGATCAATACAGATCACGGCATCTGCAGCATCGCGGTCACTAATCCGATCCGATGATCCGGCACGGCAGACGGAGGTCCCCTCACCTGCCTTCCCAGCGTCTTCTGCTCTGATCTGCCTTCCCGCAGACCAGAGCAGAAGATGACCGATAATGCTGATCAGTGCTGTGTCCTATACATAGCACTGAACAGTATTAGCAATCGAGTGATTGCTATAAATAGTCCAGCAATCGAGTGATTGCTATAAATAGTCCCCTATGGGGACTATTAAAGTGTAAAAATAAAAGTAAAAAAAGTAAAAAAATAAAGTAAAAACATTTTTTGAAAAACCCCCTCCCCCAATAAAAACGTAAATTGTCCCATTTTCCCTATTTCACCCCCAAAAAGTGTTAAAAAATATTTTATATACATATTTGGTATCGCCGCGTGCATAAATATCTGAACTATTAAAATAAAATGTTAATGATACCGTACGGTGAACGGCGTGAACGTAAAAATAAAAAAAGTCCAAAATAGATGCAAATTTATAACATTTTATTCCACAAAAAAATATAAAAAATGGATTAAAAGTTCTATATAAGCAAATATGGTATCAATAAAAAGTACAGATCACGGCGCAAAAAATGAGCCCTCATACGGCCGCTTATACGGAAAAATGAAAAAGTTATAGTTCTTCAAAATAGGGGGATTTTAAACGTACTAATTTGTCATTTTTACCATAAATTGCACGGCGTGAAAACAAAACCGTCCAAAATTAGCAAAATTGCGGTTTTCTTTTTAATTTCACCACACAAATAGTATTTTTTGGGTTGCGCCATACATTTTATGGTAAAGTGAGTGATGGCATTACAACGGACAATTGGTCGCGCAAAAAACAAGCCCTCATACTAGTCTGTAGATGAAAATATAACATGATTTTTTGAAGGCGAGGAGGAAAAAACTAAAAATGTAATTGTCTGCGTCCTTAAGGCCCAAATGGGCTGCGTCCTTAAGGGGTTAAAAGCTGTTTTTTGGGGTAAGCAATCATTTTTGGTAAATGAAATGAATAAAAATAAAATGTTAAAGATCCCATAGAGTAGGTTCATTATCACTGCAAATGGAGGAAATTATTTGAAATGACATGGACCATTTAAGATTAAGCACTAAGCACTTCAGTTAATAACCAGTATGTTATAATATGTCTATTTTTTGTTGAGGGGAAAGGATAGATCTCATTGACATTCAAAGATATTAAAGCATTTTAAGCAGAAATTGTACAGTGTTTTACATGGAACATTTGCATAATTTTTGCCTTTTTTGTCTCATTAATTTTTAATATTCATTTAATGACAAGTAGGAAGCCCAAACCGTCAATATGAGTATGTGTAGTAGCAGAGAATGTAACTAGCATTTGATTCATACATGTTAGGCCTATAAATTAATTCCAGTTGTTATTTATAATGAAATAATGTCTTTTTTGTCTGGGCTTTTCTCAGAAGGTAGTGTAATTATTCTGTATTTTCTGATATATTGAGATTCTTTGAGGTGCAGTATGCCTATTAATCCAAAGGTGAGCTATGTTCTCTAATACTTTTATTAAACTAATGTATTGTACAAACATAACAGAAGTTTCGTGAATCTGTTTAACATGCAACTTTCCATTTTGTAGTCTTAAAATTCCACTGTGCAGCATGTAAATGAAAGTAAATTATGCTTGGGAAAAATGATGGCTCCTTGTAAACAAACGCTTAGTTTGACTATTCATGTTTCATTATGTTGAAAAAAGAACTGAAAATTATATCTCATTTACAAGGCTGCAATTTCTTTGATATGAATGTCATTTTCTATTTTCCTTTCTTTTTAATCAGTATGTCAAATTAAGGTACGCATAATTTAAGAAATGAAGTCAAAGAAGAAGGAATCTTTATGTTAACCCTTATCTAGCTACCCTAGATATAAAATGACTATGCTGAAGAAGTGAGAGCTTTAGTTCAGTGTCCAAATGCTGTAGTCGGCTATGATGCTGTACTGATTCCCATGACATAAGGTAGTGAAATTTGTACATTGTAGCAATATATACTGCTAAATATATTATAATTAGAGAACGTTTGAAAAATTTGATTCGGCCGATTCGCCAAATTTTTCTAAAACATTTGGTTTGCGGCAAATCTGTATTAAAAACGGCTATTTCTGGCCTACAGAGAGCCTCATTAGGGGTGTAGAACACTTTGCTGTGCTCTAACATGCATATGGAGTGTGCTGGGATAGTGAATAATAATACTGTTAATCAGTATGACATGCAGATTTCAGGCATCGATTTTAGAATCACTGCCGCAGAGCAGCACAATGACAGAGCCTGGAGGTAGTATCAGTATGAAGAGACCATATAGTGGCTGAATGACACAGCTTGGAGGTGTTGGCAGCATAAGGAGACCATAGAGTGGCTGAATGACACAGCATGGAGGTGTTGGCAGCATGAGGAGACCATATAGTTGCTGAATAACACAGTGTGGAGGTGTTGGCTGCATGAGGAGACCATATAGTGGCTGAATGACACAGCCGGGAGCTGGCAGCAGCATGAGTAGACACTAGGGCTTCACAATCCCTAAGATAAAAAGATAAATTTTGAAATTTAAATTGAAGATTTAGGGTGGCTAGTGCTACCATAAAAAAATATACCATAAAAAATGCTTAGGCTCAGACCCAGGCGCATCAGCCTCAGTAAACCATATATTGGCTGAATGAAACAGCCTGGAGTTGGCTGACGTATGAGGAGACCATATAGAGTCTGAAGCACAGCCTGGAGTTGGCAGCAGCATGAGTAGACACTAGGGCTTTACAATCCCTAAGATTAAAAGATGAATTCTGAAATTTAAACTGAAGAATTTGGGTAGCTAGTGCTACCATAACAACATTTTTATTCCCAGACCCGGGCCCAGCAGCATCAGTAAAACATATAGTGTCTGAATGACACAGCCTGGAGTTGGCTGAAGCATGAGGTTACCATATAATGTCTGAATGGCACAGCCTGGAGTTGCCAGCTGCATGAGTAAACACCAGGGCTTCACAATTCCTAAGAAAAAAAGACAAATTTTGACATTTAAATTGAAGATTTAGGGTAGCTAGTGCTACCATAAAAAATGCTTAGGCTCAGACCCAGGCCCAGCATCATCAGTAAACCATATATTGGCTGGATGACACAGCCTGGAGTTGGCTGAAGCATGAGGTGACCATATAGTGTCTGAATGGCACAGCCTGGAGGTGGCTGACGCATGAGGAGACCATATAGTGTCTGAATGGTACAGTCTGGAGTTGGCAGCAGCATGAGTAGACTCTAGGGTTTTACAATCCCTAAGATTAAAAGATGAATTTTGAAATTTAAATTGAAGATTTAGGGTAGCTAGTGCATAAAAAATGTTTAGGCCCAGACCCAGGCCAAGCAGCATCAGTAAACCATATATTGGCTGAATAACACAGCCTGGAGTTGGCTGAAGCATGAGGAGACAATATAGTGTCTGAATGGCACAGCCTGGAGTTGGCAGCAGCATCAGAAGACACCAGGGATTCACAATCCCTAAGAAAAAAAGACAAATTTTGAAATTTAAATTGAAGATTTTGGGAGGCTAGTGCTACCAGAACAATTTTTTTCTTCCCAGACCCAGGCCCAGCAGCATCAGTAAACCATATATTGCATGTATGACACAGCCTGCAGTTGGCTGAAGCATGAGGAGAACATATAATGCCTGAATGGCACAGCCTGGAGGTGGCTGACGCATGAGGAGACCATATAGTGTCTGAATGGCACAGCCTGGAGTTGGCAGCAGCATGAGTAGATACTAGGGTTTTACAATCCCTAAGATTAAAAGATGAATTCTGAAATTTAAACTGAAGATTTTGGGTAGCTAGTGCTACCATAACAACATTTTTGTTCCCAGACCTGGGCCCAGCAGCATCAGTAAACCTTATATTGCCTGAATGACACAGCCTGGAGTTGGCTGAAGCATGAGGAGAACATATAGGGGGAGATTTATCAAAGGATTTAGACTGGTTTTTCCTGTCTAAATTTGTCGCACAGAAAGTCACAGTCTAAATATGTGCGACTTTTCTGCGACTTTTGCTGTTGAGGATTTTTAGAACATGATGCATGCAAGTCTATTTTAGACGGAAATGCATTGGAAAATGCATTGGTGCTGAATTTATCAAGTGCGACTTTTGTGCGACAAGCCGCATCTGCCCAAAATACGCTGAAATTTCAGACCATGTTGGAGCAGATCTAAATGCAGTTTAACCCCTTAAGGACTCAGGGTTTTTCCGTTTTTGCACTTTCGTTTTTTCCTCCTTACCTTTTAAAAATCATAACCCTTTCAATTTTCCACCTAAAAATCCATATTATGGCTTATTTTTTGCGTCGCCAATTCTACTTTGCAGTGACATTAGTCATTTTACCCAAAAATGCACGGCGAAACGGAAAAAAGTTCATTGTGCGACAAAAGCGAAAAAAAAACGCCATTTTGTAACTTTTGGGGGCTTCCGTTTCTACGCAGTGCATATTTCGGTAAAAATTACACCTTATCATTATTCTGTAGGTCCATACGGTTAAAATGATACCCTACTTATATAGGTTTGATTTTGTCGCACTTCTGGAAAAAATCATAACTACATGCAGGAAAATTTATACGTTTAAAAATGTAATCTTCTGACCCCTATAACTTTTTTATTTTTCCATGTACAGGGCGGTATGAGGACTCATTTTTGCGCCGTGATCTGAAGTTTTTATCGGTATGATTTTTGTTTTGATCGGACTTTTTGATCACTTTTTATTCATTTTTTTAATGGTATAAAAAGTGACCAAAATACGCTTTTTTGGACTTTGGAATTTTTTTGCGCGTACGCCATTGACCGTGCGGTTTAATTAGTGATATATTTTAATAGTTCGGATATTTACACACGCGGCGATACCACATATGTTTATATATATATATTTTTTACACTGTTTTATTTTTTTATGGGAAAAGGGGGGCGATTCAAACTTTTATTAGGGAAGGGGTTAAATGACCTTTATTAACACTTTTTTTTTTACATTTTTTTTGCAGTGTTATAGGTCCCATAGGGACCTATAACACTGCACACACTGATCTCCTATGCTGATCACTGGCGTGTATTAACACACCTGTGATCAGCATTATCGGCGCTTGACTGCTCCTGCCTGGATCTCAGGCACGGAGCAGTCATTCGTCGATCGGACACCGAGGAGGCAGGTAAGGGCCCTCCTGGTGTCCGATCAGCTGTTCGGGACGCCGCGATTTCACCGCGGCGGTCCCGAACAGCCCGACTGAGCAGCCGGGTCACTTTCAGTTTCACTTTAGAAGCGGCGGTCAGCTTTGACCGCCGCTTCTAAAGGGTTAATACCGCACATCGCTGCGATCGGCGATGTGTGGTATTAGCCGCGGGTCCTGGCCGTTGATGAGCGCCGGGACCGCCGCGATATGATGTAGGTATGATTTTTTTCAATTTTGTCTCACAATTATTTTTTTTTCCGTTTCACGGTAGATTTTTGGGCAAAATGACCGATGTCATTACAAAGTAGAATTAGTGGCGCAAAAAATAAGCATTCATATGGATTTTTAGGTGCAAAATTGAAAGAGTTATGATTTTTTAAAGGCAAGGAGCAAAAAACGAAAATGCAAAAACGGAAAAAACCCCGGTCCTTAAGGGGTTAAATTGAAATTGAGGGTTTTGAAATTGAACTTTTAACTCCCAAGTTTTAGTGTCCCGGGCCCCGGCGTGTGGGTACAAAGGACCAAATCTAACAATGAGTCAAATGTCACATGACAGCACAATGACAGAGCCTGGAGGTGGCATTAGCAGTAGGAGGAGACCATATAGTGGCTGAATGGCACAGCCTGGAGTTGGCTGAAGCATGAGAAGAGACCATATAGTAGCTCAATGGCACCGCCTGGAGGTGGCTGAAGCATGAGGAGACCATATAGTGGCTGAATGGCACAGCCTGGAGATGGCTGACGCATGAGGAGACCATGTAGTTTCTGAATGGCACAGCCTGAAGTTGGCAGAAGCATGAGGAGACCATTGAAATGTAAGAATTTTAAATAGAAATTTAAGATTTTAAAATTGAAATTGAGGCTTTTGAAATTGAACTTTTAACTCCCAAGTTTTAGTGTCCTGGGCCCTGGCGTGTGGGTACAAAGGACCAAATCTGACAAGGAGTCACATGGCAGCACAATGACAGAGCCTGGAGGGGGCATTAGCAGGAGGAGATCATATAGTGGCTGAATGGCACAGCCTGAAGTTGGCTGAAGCATGAGAAGAGACCATATAGTGGCTGAATGAGACAGCCTGGAGGTGGCATCAGTATGAGGAGACCATATAGTGGCTGAATGACTGCCTGGAGTTTGTGGCAGCATGGGGAGACCATATAGTGTCTGAATGGCACAGCCTAGAGTTGGCGGCAGATGAGGAGACAATAGGGCCTCACAATCTCTAAGAATAAAAGATGAATTTTGAAATTCCATTGAAGATGTATGGTACCTAGTGCTACCATAAACATATATAGGTAATTGTTCTAGGCCCAACAGCATCACTAAGCCATGTAGTTGCTGAATGACACAGCCTGGAGTTGGCTAAAGCATGAGAAGAGACCATATAGTGGCTGAATTAGACAGCCTGGAGGTGGCAGCAGCATCAGGAGTCCTGAAAGTGACCCGGTGACAGAGTGATGCGGTGGGTGGCAATACCAGTACCTGGTTACGGAGGTGGGTGAATAAAGGTCTGATGTGGAGGAATGTTTGTAACTGGGGAGCAGCGCCTTAAATCTGTTTGGCACTATCCATATTTGTGAAGGTTTGGTGTGGCACCATGGTCAATCTACTATCATGCATCAGGCATTGGTGGTTTGAAATCCTAGCTGATCTATGCCTGATTCATCTTCACAAAGGTCAGTCTCTCCACATTTTTCGTGGACAGACGTATTCTCCTTGAGGTGACTGTGGCCCCCTCCGCACTAAACACCCGCTCTGATGGGACACTACTGGCCGGGCAGGACAGCTTTTCCAGGGAAAACTCTGCTATTTGCGGCCACAAATCAAGTTTGGCTGCCCAGAAGTCCAGCAGATCTTCAAGGTGTGTTGGCATGGGCATGTCAAGGTATGCCACCACCAGCTGGTTCAGTTCCTACTCCAGGTGTACCGGCTGATGATGAGTTGCTTCACTATGTGGGTGAAGAAAGCTACTCATGAGCGACTGTAGACTCAGGCTACTGCTGATGGAGCTGGTACTGTTCCTGCCACCCCACCCCTCCCCAGCAGCCATGGCAGTGGAAGTTGAGTACAGGGGGCCCCCCTGATTCAGACCTGCGAGACAATGGACGATGGTGCCAATAGGCCAACTAACTACATAGGATGCTTCTGTAGTAGGCCATTTTGTCCTCCCACTCATTGGGTGTTAAAAAAGGCCCCTATTTTGTGGCGGTAGCGAGGGTCCAATAAGGTGAAGATCCTGAAGTCATCCCGCTGCCGAATGGTGACAATTCGGCTGTCACTACTCAAGCAGGTGAGTATGCATCGTGCCATTTATGCAAGTTACTCGGAGGGACTCCCTACCTCAATGTCCACTGCATACTGCCACGGTGTCTCTGGGCCCTCGCCTTCCTCATAACCCTCTAGCTCCTCTGGCTGCTCCTGCTCCTCCTCTCCTGTCAGATTACTAGAAAAAAGAAACCATTTGTCGAAACCTAAACTGTGCTCCACTGTGCCCCTCCCCCTCCTCCAGTTCAGCCCCCCACAGGGCTCATGTGGCCGTGAGATGTAGGCGCCATGATTCCAGTGCCCTGACCAGCCATTGTTTCCAACACGTGTTGTAAGAAATGAAGCAGTGGAATGACATTGTCCATCCCGTAATCCTGGGGACTTACTAATAATGTGTCTTCCTCAATGGGCCTGAGCAAACGGCAGGTGTCACCTATGAGCTGCCACTGGTTGACATTGAAGTTACACAGGGGAGCCCCCCTATCCCCTTGGATCATCAAGAAATCAGTGATGGCTTTTCTCTGTTCGCTGAAAGAGGGAGCGGCCTGCCACTGGGTGATGCAGCAGGCTGGACCACTACTTTGGAGCCACGGTTCTCCCAGGCCGCTTTATGGTGGCAAAGCATATGTTGACACAAGGCCGTGGTGGGACCCTGGCCATGCATCACCTTCTGCCGACATATCTTGCATGTGGCTATGTAAATCTTCTCCTGATGCTTGATGAAAAACTGACACACCGCCGAGTAGCTGATTTTCCCACTAACAGTCTGCACTAATTGACTGCTACTGATGCCGTCTCCAGGAACCCCTGTTCCACTACCTCCCGGGAAGGCAGGCTGCCGCAAAGCATGTTGTCTACCCTCGGCACGTTTGGCTCCAGAATTTCCACTTCTGCCACCATGCTGACTGCAAACCATGCTACAGCCTTGCTGGATCAGCTGCTGCCTCACGAGCAACCTACAACTCTCTTCTGATGATGATGAAGCCCCTTCTGCACCCGGCTCCCAATTGTAATCAGCTTCATCATCATCAACAAGTGTCTGCACATCACTGATGTCCTCCTCAGGTTCCTCAACAGTGTCTGCTTCAGGACAACAAACCCTGGCAACACCGCCTCCCACGTCACTCTCCTCATCACTACTTGCCCGCCTAGCTGAGGAAGCGGCGGATGTGTTCTCCACTTCTTGGCTGGTCAGTAGCTGCTGGCTGTCCTCTATTAGATCTTCCTCTGTGAATAGTCGAGCTGAACCCACAGCATAAGATACTTCTGTAGGAGAGGGAACAGCATAGGACAGAGGCAATGGGAGGACAGGGACTGCTCCCAGGCCATGCCAACTGAGGGTTGTTTCTGAGGAACCCACCGACTGTTGACTGGGGGTGTCAGATGTCACTTGTGATGAAGTGGATGACCGTGTTAACCAATCGATGACGGCAGATGGGTTGCTGGTCGAGACACGACCGCTAGCATATAACGGGAGCTCAGGCTTCTCGCTGCGACTCCTGCTGCAACTCGCCCCTTGTCTGCTGCGACCTCTGCCTGAAAGATTCAGGCCTCTGCCACTCCTCTGTGCACGTCCTGGCCCTTCTCTGCCTGACATACTTAGTGCATATATAAGGGGAGTATAATACGCTTCACTACTCTTAAAACAGTATTTGTCTTGAACAGCAGCCGGTGATTACTTTTGCCTGGACTTTCACAGCATGTAGGCCCTTGACAGATTAACAGGTACAAAATAGTACACTACTTAGCTGTACGTATGCGGTATGCACTGATGAGGGCAGAAGAATTCGCTACAGTACACTTAAAAACTCTGTATTTTTGTAAAACACCAGCCGGTGATGACTTTTCTCTGTCCTTTCACAATATGTAGGCCCTTGACAGATTAACAGGTACAAATTAGTACACTACTTAAAGGAGAACTCCAGAATATAAAAATTGTCCCCCATTCTGACGACAGTAAAAAAATAAAGATGTACATACCTTTCTTCGCTCCCCTGAGGCCTCCGGTAACCGGCTCCAGTCTCCGCCACGATTCTTTCCTGGTTGCTGGTGGTCGTTGAGTCATACTACGCTCGCCAATCACCGGCCGCAGTGAAGTCCCGACTTGGCTGGCGATAGGCTAAGTGGCAGTGTGACGTTTTCGGCACCGGCAGCAGGTGCCGGTGTACTGAAGAATTTTGTGTCTTGATGCATTCTCACACTGCCGCTCAGCCTATCGACAGCCGAGTCGGGACTTCACTGCGGCCGGTGATTGGCAGAGCGCAGTATGACTCGCTGACCACCGGCAACCAGGAAGAGGATCGTGGCGGAGACCAGAGCCGGTTACCTGAGGCATCGGGGGAGCGAAGGAAGGTATGTACATCTTTATTTCTTTACTGCCGGCAGTATGGGTGACAATTTTTATATTCTGGAGTTCTCCTTTAAATGTACGTATGCGGTATGCACTGATGAGGGCAGAAGAATTCGCCACAGTACGCTTAAAAACTCAGTATTTTTGTAAAACACCAGCCGGTGATTACTTTTCTCTGTCCTTTCACAGTATGTAGGCCTTTGGCAGATTAACAAGTACAAAATAGTACACTACTTAGATGTACGTATACGGTATGCACTGATGAGGGCAGAAAAATGCACTACAGTACGCCAAAAAACTCTGTATTTTTGTAAAACACCAGATGGTGATTACTTTTCTCTGTCGTTTCATAGTATGTAGGCCCATGATAGATTAACAGGTACAAATTAGTGCACTACTTAGATGTACGTATACGGTATGCACTGATGAGGGCAGAAGAATTTGCTACAGTACGTCTAAAAACTCTGTATTTTTGTAAAACACCAGCCGGTGATTACTTTTCTCTGTCCTTTCACAGTATGTAGGCCCTTGACAGATTAACAGGTACAAAATAGTACACTACGTACTTTTCTCTGTCCTTTCACAGTACAAAACACCAGCAGTCCACAACAGTGCTGCAGCCAAAAAAAGCTGTGTACTAAACACAAAATTGCACACTGTCACAGACTATTAGGAATGGACTGCTAGGTATTATACCACCTACAGACTAGCATAACCACTGAACTGAGCTGAAAAATTATTCCTGCCTCCTCTGCTAAGGTTTATGAAGTTGAGGCAGCTTGTTGAAATGTATGAGGCAACACACAGCTATCTTAAATGCTGAAGAAAGTAACTGGGAGTTTAATGCCTGCAGTCAAAATCATTTTCAGTGAAAAAAACACTGCTCTCTGTCCACCAGAACGCTGATGTGACTAGGATGTGAAATGCTGCTGGAATTAGCTTTTCTGTGTAACACACACACAGCGATGTCCATCCTATCTGTATGCAGAGTAAGGAATAATATGACGAGCCGCAAAATGGCTGCCGAATATATTGGGCTGTGACATAACACGGGTGACTGGCTGCTGATAGGCTGCATCCTGCATGTGATTCAGGGTCATCCCACCTACTTCTCTTCCCGCCTTGCCTTCCCGCCTTCCCAGCGTTCCTTGCCCCATGTACTGACATGTAGATCCAGCATTTTAGATGCCCTGGAGTCTGGACCGCAGTAAATGGAGTTTAACGAATCGATTCACGCGATAGAATCGCTGCGATATTCGCATTCGTTAATTATAATACATATTTCAAACAGTGTTGTAACTGTGATGCACCAAAGCAAAATGGTTCCATTTCTTGGGAATCCGTACTCCCCTTCATACCTCATAGAAGTTTGTACATGGTGTGTGTAGAAATGTCTACAATTTTATAATCAGACCAATGATATTGGGTATTGGGTTCCTGTTTCAAAGAATCATAGGTTTCTGGTTTGGACACATTTTGCACGCTTTTATCGAAGCAAAAGTGTACATAGCCTGTGAACACAAAATAACTTTTTTCATTATTTTATAGAGACTTTCAAACCCAACCATAAACTCTTCTGCTGCATTGAGCTCTGGATTTGACCATTGCAAAACTGACATGATTTTTTTTAAACAATGTATTTGTATTGTGAGTTAAATATGCATAACTTGCTATTTCTTGCATCATGTCTATGATTACATCTGTTTAAGGGCTAACAGTTTGCTGCCATAACTGGTGAGCAATGCGTGTGAAAGAGTGTGGAGAACCTTGGTCACATGACTCCCCTCTGTCAGCTTCTATGTAGAAACTCCTAGAAAGGCTGAGGGAAGAGTTCCTAAGTCCAACCCTCTGTCACCAGAGGACTGGAACCAGTTGAGTCTGGCCCAAGGCAGAGTAGAGTACAGATCTGCCTGCCAGTGCTCCCTGCTAAGCCCTGTCAAAAAGGTAGGATCTAGTCAGCAAATAATGAAAAAGAAAAAAGGTGCTATAAGACTTAACTTTTAATATGTATCACTTAAAATCAAGTGAAAAATCAATCACCGTGCTCAAACTAAATAGAAACAATGCATCCCACTTATCTAGGCTAAATCGTGCCAATATTAGTATAGACACAGTGATGGTTCAAAATGCTTGATCTATAGGACCACAATCACCAAACATCTATGTACAAATACCCTATACATAAAACCAATTGTGTTTCTGTTCCAGCTACATTTATTATCAAAGCTGAACAACAGCATCAGGGACTAGCAAACCGTTATTGGTAATAAATAAATTATGCAACAAACAATAGATCAAGAAAATGAATGCAGCCTAAGGCAACAACAAGAGGTCAAACTAGTGTAGATACACCACGTAATAGCCAGACAATTCACCGAAGAAACCTCCTGGATGTTTCAGATGATTCCCCACTGCATAAATATCGAGTTAGACAGATTGACAGTGGAGGAACATTAGCCTAACCTAGGCTGCATGATAAGTAGTACACAGATAGTATATCCTGCAGCGGCAGGAGATCCGTCTGGTTTTGGGGGCGTACCCCGAGTATAATAATGCCACCCACTGTACCCCCTGAATATAATACTGCCATACACTGTATCCCTGAATATAATACTGCCACACACCGGGCCCCTGAATATAATACTGCCACACACTGTACCCTCTCAATATAATACTAGCCACACACTGAACCCTCTCAATATAATACTGCCACACACTGTACCCCTTGAATATAGTCCTACCAACCACTGTACCCCTAAATATAAAACTGCCACACACTGTACCCCTGAACATAATACTGCCACACACTGTACCCTCTAAATATATTATTGCCACACACTGTACCCCCTTTAATATAATACTGTTACACACTTTACCACCTGAGTAATATACTGCCACACACATGAAACTTGGCAAACATGTTACTTATATGTCAACAACAAACATAGGATAGGTAATTTAACCTTTACGCACCCCCATTTGCCATGGACTGGGTTTTTGTTTAAAGTCCCATACAAGTCTATGGGAAATGTATGTTCCCATATAACTTCCAAACGGATGGAGATATTTCGATAATACTTGGTCACATGTTATTTATATGTCCACTTAAAATATAGGATAGTAAATTTAACCCTTAACTACCCCCATTTGTGAGGGTCTGGGTTTTATTTAAAGTCTCATGCAAATGAATGGGAAGGTCAGGATATGAGGGCGTGATGGGAGGTCGGGATAGGAGGTCGGGATAGGAGGACGGGATAGGAGGACAGGAAAGGAGGTCGAGTTAGGAGGTCGGGATAGGAGGTCGAGATAGGAGGTCGGGATAGGAGGTCGAGATAGGAGGTCAAGATAGGAGGTCGAGATAGGAGGTCTGGATAGGAGGTCAAGATAAGAGGATGGGATATGAGGACAGGATAAGAGGACGGGATATGAGGGCAGAATATGAGGACGGGATAGGAGGTCGGGATAGGAGGTCGAGATAGGAGGTCGATATAGGAGGACGAGATATGAGGATGGGATATTAGGTCGAGATAGGAGGTCGGGACAGCAGGTTGAGATAAGAGGACGGGATAGGGGGACGAGATAGGGGGACGGGATAGGAGGTCTAGATAGGAGGTCGAGATAGGAGGACGGGATAGGAGGTCAGGATAGGAGGTCGGGATAGGAGGACGGGATATGAGGTCGGGATATGAGGACGGGATAGGAGGACGGGATATGGGGTTGGGATATGACAACAATATATGAGGATGGGATATGAAGTCAAAAGCTTCCTCTGTTGATTTTCCTCCACAACAAAGGTACTCAGCTAATATAATATAAATTTTCCTCCCGATTCTTTTGTTCCACCCTTTTTCCCCCTAGACTTGTAAGTCCTCTTTAGTGTTGAGCGGCATAGGCCATATTCGAATTCGCGAATATTCACGAATATATGGACGAATATTCGTCATATTCGCGAATATTCGCATATTCGTAATGTTCTCGTTTTATTTTCGCATATGCGAATATTCGCGTGTGCGAAAATTAACATATGCGAAAATTTGCATATACAAAATTAACGTAAGCTAAAATTCGCATATGCGAACATTATCATATGCAAATCTTCGCATATGCGAAAAATCGCACACCAGTCTCACACAGTAGTATTAGAGCCTTCTTACACCACATAAGCTGGAAGCAGAGAGGGATGATCACTGTGATGTGTACTGTGAAAAAAAAAAAATAATAACGAATATTCGTAATTACGAATATATAGCGCTATATTCGCGAATATTCGCGAATTCGCGAATATTCGCGAATTCGCGAATATGCGATATTCGCGAATAAAATTCAAATTGCGAATATTCGCGAGCAACACTAGTCCTCTTCATGCTCCCCTGAACCCCCCACACCCCTAAGTCCTTTCCCATATACATAACATCACTCCCCTACCACCAACATACAGTCCCATGTAAATAGCATCACTCCCGTACCACCAACATACAGTCCCATGTAAATGACATCACTCCCTTACCACCAACATACAGTCCCATGTAAAGAACATCACTCCCCAACCACCAACATACAGTCCCATGTAAATAACATCACTCCCCTACCACCAACATACAGTCCTATGTAAATAACATCACTCCCCTACCACCAACATACAGTCCCATGTAAATAACATCACTCCCCTACCACCAACCTACAGTCCCATGTAAAGAACATCACTCCCCTACCACCAACCTACAGTCCTATGTAAATAACATCACTCCACTACCACCAACCTACAGTCCCATTTAAAAAACATCACTCGCCTACCACCAACATACAGTTCATGTAAATAACATCACTCCCCTACCACCAACAGACAGTCCCGTGTAAATAACATCACTCCTATACCACCAATTTACAGTCCCATGTAAATAACATCACTCTCCTACCACCAACATACAGTCCCATGTAAAGAACATCACTCCCCTACCACCAACATACAGTCCCATGTAAATAGCATCACTCCCCTACCACCAGCATACAGTCATATGTAAATAACATCACTCTCCTACCACCAACATACAGTCCCATGTAAATAACATCACTCTCCTACCACTAACATAAAGTCCCATGTAAATAACATCACTCCTATACCACCAATATACAGTCCCATGTAAATAACATCACTCCTATACCACCAATATACAGTTCCGTGTAAATAACATCACTCCTCTACCACCAACATACAGTCCTATGTAAATAACATCACTCCCCTACCACCAACATACAGTCCTATGTAAATAACATCACTCCCCTACCACCAACTTACAGTCCCATGTAAATAACATCACTCCCCTACCACCAACCTACAGTCCCATGTAAAGAACATCACTCCCCTACCACCAACCTACAGTCCTATGTAAATAACATCACTCCACTACCACCAACCTACAGTCCCATTTAAAAAACATCACTCGCCTACCACCAACATACAGTTCATGTAAATAACATCACTCCCCTACCACCAACAGACAGTCCCGTGTAAATAACATCACTCCTATACCACCAATTTACAGTCCCATGTAAATAACATCACTCTCCTACCACCAACATACAGTCCCATGTAAAGAACATCACTCCCCTACCACCAACATACAGTCCCATGTAAATAGCATCACTCCCCTACCACCAGCATACAGTCATATGTAAATAACATCACTCTCCTACCACCAACATACAGTCCCATGTAAATAACATCACTCTCCTACCACTAACATAAAGTCCCATGTAAATAACATCACTCCTATACCACCAATATACAGTCCCATGTAAATAACATCACTCGTATACCACCAATATACAGTTCCGTGTAAATAACATCACTCCTCTACCACCAACATACAGTCCAATGTAAATAACATCACTCTCCTACCACCAACATACAGTCCCATGTAAACAACATCACTCTCCTACCACTAACACACAATCCCATGTAAATAACATCACTCCCCTATCACCAACATATAGTCCTATGTAAATAACATCACTCCACTGCCACCAACATACAGTTCCATGTAAATAACATCACTCCCCTACCACCAACATACAGTCCCGTGTAAATAACATCACTCCCCTACCACTAACATACAGTCCCATGTAAATAGCATCACTCCTAAACCAACAACATACAGTCCCGTGTAAATAACATCACTCCCCTACCACTAACATACAGTCCCATGCAAATAACATCACTCATATACCAACAACATACAGTCCAATGTAAATAACATCACTCCTATACCACCAATACACAGTCCCATGTAAATAATATAACTCCTATACCACCAATATACATTACCATGTAAATAACATCACTCCCCTACCACTAACATACAGTCCCATGTAAATAACATCACTCCCCTACCACTAACATACAGTCCCATGTAAATAACATCACTCCCTACCACTAACATACAGTCCCATGCAAATAACATCACTCATATACCAACAAAATACAGTCCCATGTAAATAACATCACTCCTATACCACCAATACACAGTCCCATGTAAATAACATAACTCCTATACCACCAATATACATTACCATGTAAATAACATCACTCCCCTACCACTAACATACAGTCCCATGTAAATAACATCACTCCCCTACCACTAACATACAGTCCCATGTAAATAACATCACTCCCTACCACCAACATACAGTCCTATGTAAATAGCATCACTCCCCTACCACCAACATACAGTCCCATGTAAATAACATCACTCTCCTACCACCAACATACAGTCCCATGTAAATAACATCACTCCCCTACCACTGACATACAGTCCCATGTAAATAACATCACTCCTATACTACCAATATACAGTCCCATGTAAATAACATCACTCTCCTACCACCAACATACAGTCCCATGTAGAGAACATCACTCCCCTACCACCAACATACAGTCCCATATAAATAACATCACTCCCCTACCACCAATATACAGTCCTATGTAAATAATATCCCTCTCCTAACACCAACATACAGCACCATGTAAATAACATCACTCCTCTACCACTAACATACAGTCGCATGTAAATAACATCACTCCTATACCACCAACATACAGTCCCATGTAAATAACATCACTCCTATACCACCATTATACGGTCCCATGTAAACAACATCACTCCCCTACCACTAACATACAGTCCCATCTAAATAACATCGCTCCTATACCACCAATATACAGTCCCATGTAAATAACATCACTCCCATACCACCAAAATACAGTCCCAAGTAAATAACATCACTCCCCTACCACCAACATACAGTCCCATATAAATAACATCACTCCCCTACCACCAATATACAGTCCTATGTAAATAACATCACTCTCCTAACACCAACATACAGCACCATGTAAATAACATATCTCCCCTACCACTGGCATACAGTCTCATGTAAATAACATCACTCCTATACCACCAATATACAGTCAAAGGTAAATAACATCACTCCTGTACCACCAATATACAGTCCCATGTAAATAACATCACTCCCCTACCACCAATATACAGTCCCATGTAAACAACATCACTCCCCTACCACTAACATACAGTCCCATCTAAATAACATCGCTCCTATACCACCAACATACAGTCCCATGTAAATAACATCACTCTCCTACCACTAACATAAAGTCCCATGTAAATAACATCACTTCTATACCACCAATATACAGTCCCATGTAAATAACATCACTCCCATACCACCAAAATACAGTCCCATGTAAATAACATCACTCCCCCACCACAACATACAGTCCCGTGTAAATAACATCACTCCCCTACCACCAACATACAGTCCCATGTAAATAACATCACTTTATACCACCAATATACAGTCCCATGTAAATAACATCACTCCCATACCACCAAAATACAGTCCCATGTAAATAACAGTACTCCCCTACCACTTACAAACAGTCCCATGTAAATAACATCACTCCTATACTACCAATATACAGTCCCATGTAAATAACATCACTCTCCTACCACCAACATACAGTCCCATGTAAAGAACATCTCTCCCCTACCACCAACATACAGTCCCATATAAATAACATCACTCCCCTACCACCAATATACAGTCCTATGTAAATAATATCACTCTCCTAACACCAACATACAGCACCATGTAAATAACATCACTCCCCTACCACTAACATACAGGTCCATGTAAATAACATCAATCCTATACCACCAACATACAGTCCCATGTAAATAACATCACTCCTATACCACCAATATACAGTCCCATGTAAAAAACATCACTCCCCTACCACTAACATACAGTCCCATCTAAATAACATCGCTCCTATACCACCGATATACAGTCCCATGTAAATAACATCACTCCCATACCACCAAAATACAGTCCCATGTAAATAATATCACTCCCCTACCACAACATACAGTCCCATGTAAATAACATCACTCCCCTACCACCAACATACAGTTCCATGTAAATAACATCACTCCCCTACCACCAACATACAGTCCCATGTAAATAACATCACTCCTATACCACCAACATACAGTCCCGTGTAAATAACATCACTCCTATACCACCAATATACAGTCCCATGTAAATGACACCACTCCTATACCACCAATATACAGTCCCATGTAAATAACATCACTCCCCTACCACCAACATACAGTTCCATGTAAATAACATCACTCCCCTACCACCAACATACAGTCCCGTGTAAATAACATCACTCCCCTACCACCAACATACAGTTCCACTTAAATAACATCACTCCCCTACCACCAACATACAGTCCCATGTAAATAACATCACTCCTATACCACCAATATACAGTCCCGTCTAAATAACATCACTCCTATACCACAAACATACAGTCCCATGTAAATAACATCACTCCCCTACCACCAACATACAGTCCTATGTAAATAACATCACTCATCTACCACCAACTTACAGTCCCGTGTAAATAACATCACTCCCCTACCACCAACCTACAGTCCCATGTAAAAAACATCACTTCCCTACCACCAACCTACAGTCCTATGTAAATAACATCACTCCCCTACCACCAACCTACAGTCCCATGTAAAAAACATCACTCGCCTACCACCAACATACAGTCCATGTAAATAACATCACTCCCCTATCACCAACATACAGTCCCATGTAAATAACATCACTCCCCTACCACTAACATACAGTCCCATGTAAATAATATCACCCCTATACCACCAACATACAGTCCCATGTAAATAACATCACTCCTATACCACCAATTTACAGTCCCATGTAAATAACATCACTCTCCTACCACCAACATACAGTCCCATGTAAAGAACATCACTCCCCTACCACCAACATACAGTCCCATGTAAATAGCATCACTCTCCTGCAACCAACATACAGTCCCATGTAAATAACATCACTCTCCTACCACTAACATAAAGTCCCATGTAAATAACATCACTTCTATACCACCAATATACAGTTCCATGTAAATAACATCGCTCCTATACCACCAATATACAGTCCCATGTAAATAACATCACTCCTATACCACCAATATACAGTTCCGTGTAAATAACATCACTCCTCTACCACCAACATACAGTCCTATGTAAATAACATAACTCTCCTACCACTAACACACAGTCCAATGTAAATAACATCACTCCCCTATCACCAACATATAGTCCTATGTAAATAACATCACTCCACTACCACCAACATACAGTCCCGTGTAAATAACATCACTCCCCTACCACTAACATACAGTCCCATGTAAATAGCATCACTCCTAAACCAACAACATACAGTCCCGTGTAAATAACATCACTCCCCTACCACTAACATACAGTCCCATGCAAATAACATCACTCATATACCAACAACATACAGTCCCATGTAAATAACATCACTCCTATACCACCAATACACAGTCCCATGTAAATAACATCACTCCTTTAACACCAATATACATTACCATGTAAATAACATCTATCCCCTACCACTAACATACAGTCCCATGTAAATAACATCACTCCCCTACCACTAACATACAGTCCCATGTAAATAACATCACCCCCCTACCACCAACATACAGTCCTATGTAAATAACATCACTCTCCTACCACCAACATACAGTCCCATGTAAATAACATCACTCCCCTACCACTGACATACAGTCCCATGTAAATAACATCACTCCTATACTACCAATATACAGTCCCATGTAAATAACATCACTCTCCTACCACCAACATACAGTCCCATGTAAAGAACATCACTCCCCTACCAACAACATACAGTCCCATATAAATAACATCACTCTCCTACCACCAATATACAGTCCTATGTAAATAATATCACTCTCCTAACACCAACATACAGCACCATGTAAATAACATCACTCCCCTACCACTAACATACAGTCCCATGTAAATAACATCACTCCTATACCACCAACAAACAGTCCCATGTTACATAGTTACATAGTTACATAGTTAGTACGGTCGAAAAAAGACATATGTCCATCAAGTTCAACCAGGGAATTGAGGGGTAGGGGTGTGGCGCGATATTGGGGAAGGGATGAGATTTTATATTTCTTCATAAGCATTAATCTTATTTTGTTCCAGGAATGTATCTAATCCTGTTTTAAAGCTGTTAATTGTTCCTGCTGTGACCAGTTCCTGAGGTAGACCGTTCCATAAATTCACAGTCCTCACGGTAAAGAAGGTGTGTCGCCCCTTGAGACTAAACTTTTTCTTCTCCAGACGGAGGGAGTGCCCCCTCGTCCTTTGGGGGGGTTTAACCTGGAACAGTTTTTCTCCATATTTTTTGTATGGGCCATTAATATACTTATATACGTTTATCATATCCCCCCTTAAACGTCTCTTCTCAAGACAATTGTAACTCCTTTAATCGCTCCTCATAGCTAAGATGTTCCATGCCCCATATTAGTTTAGTCGCGCGTCTCTGCACCCTTTCCAACTCCGCAGTGTCCCTTTTATGGACAGGTGACCAAAACTGAACAACATATTCCAGGTGAGGCTGTACCAATGCTTTATAAAGGGGGAGTATTATGTCCCTGTCCCTTAAGTCCATGCCTCTTTTGATACATGACAATATCCTGCCGGCTTTGGAAGCAGCAGCCTGACATTGCATGCTATTCTGTAGTCTGTGATCTACAAGTACACCCAGATCCTTCTCTACCAGTGACTCTGCCAGTTTAATCCCCCCTAAGACATACGATGCATGCAGGTTATTAGTACCCAGATGAATAACTTTACATTTATCCACATTGAACCTCATTTGCCAAGTGGATGCCCAGACACTTAGTCTATCCAAGTCATCTTGTAACTTATGCACATCCTCTATAGACTGTACCGTGCTACAAAGCTTGGTGTCATCTGCAAAGATAGAAACAGAGCTGTTAATACCATCCTCTATATCATTGATAAATAAATTAAACATCAGCAGGCCCAGTACTGAACCTTGGGGTACACCACTAATAACCGGGGACCAATCAGAGTACGAATCATTGACCACCACTCTCTGGGTACGATCCATGAGCCAGTGTTCAATCCAGTTACAAACTAAAATTTCCAAACCCAAAGACCTTAACTTACCTGTCAGACATCTATGAGGGACAGTATCAAATGCTTTAGCAAAATCCAGAAACACTATATCCACAGCCATTCCTCTGTCAAGGCTTCTACTCACCTCTTCATAAAAGCAAATTAGATTGGTTTGACAACTTCTATCCTTAGTAAACCCATGCTGGCTATCACTTATAATACAATTATCCCCTATGTATTCCTGTATGTAATCCCTTATAAGTCCTTCAAACAATTTACCCACAATGCACGTTAAACTTACCGGTCTATAGTTTCCTGGGGAAGACCTAGAGCCCTTTTTGAAGATTGGCACCACATTCGCCTTGCGCCAGTCCCTTGGCACAATACCAGACACCAGAGAATCTCTGAATATCATGAACAGGGGTACAGATATTACTGAACTTACCTCTCTAAGAACTCTTGGGTGAAGTCCATCCGGTCCTGGGGATTTGCTTACATTTATATCACTTAACTTACCTTGTACCATCTCTACATTAAGCCAGTTCAGTACATTATATAATGTGTTACCAGCACTGACCTGGCCAATGTCAGCTCCTTCTTCCATAGTGTATACAGAACTAAAGAACCCATTCAGTAGCTCCGCCTTCTCTTGATCGCCCGTGACAACCTCCCCATTATCATTATTAAGGGGTCCTACATGCTCTGTCCTTGGTTTTTTTGTATTTATATATCTAAAAAAATATTTAGGATTAGTTTTGCTTTCTTTGGCCACCTGTCTCTCGTTTTGAATTTTTGCTGTTTTTATTACATTTTTACAGATTTTATTAAGCTCTTTGTACTGTTTAAATGTTATCGCTGACCCATCAGATTTGTATTTTTTGAAGGCTATTTTTTTGTTGTTTATTGCTCTTTTAACATCATGTGTCAGCCATGTAGGATTTAGTTTTAATCGTTTATATTTGTTCCCCTTTGGTATATATTTAGCTGTATAGTTATTTAGAGTTGATTTAAAGATGTCCCATTTACCTTCTGTATCAGTATTTGACAACACCTCCCCCCAGTCTATGTCCTGTAGTGCAGCCCTCAGCCCAGGGAAATTTGCCTTTTTAAAGTTATATGTTTTTGCTTTCCCCGCCTGTCTTTGTTTTCTACATTTTAAGTCAAAAGTAACTATATTGTGGTCGCTATTACCAAGGTTTTCCCGCACAGTTACATTACCAACCAGCTCTGCGTTGTTGGAAATGATCAGATCCAACAAGGCATCACTTCTTGTTGGGTCCTCCACAAACTGGCCCATAAAATTATCCTGCAATAAATTTAGGAATTGTCGCCCCTTTGTAGTTTTAGCCAACCCTGGACCCCAATCTATATCTGGATAGTTAAAATCTCCCATTATTACCACTGTACCTGCCCGGGCAGCCCTCTCTATTTGTTTATGAAGCCGAACTTCTATCTCTTCAGTGATATTAGGGGGTCTGTAGATTACACCAAATACTATTTTTTCAGTATTTCCCTCCTTTTGTAATTCTACCCACAATGATTCCACATCCTCAGAATCATCACACACTATGGCATCGTTCACACTGACTTTCATACCACTTCTTACATACAGACAGACTCCACCACCTTTTCTGTTCATTCTATCCTTGCGAAACAATGTAAACCCCTGCAGATTGACAGCCCAGTCATGCGAGGAGTCCAGCCATGTCTCAGTGACCCCAACGATATCAATATGTTCCTCCAGTATCAAGGCCTCAAGCTCCCCCATTTTATTTGCTAGGCTTCTGGCATTTGTGAACATACACTTTACATTTCCATCCTTTATGTTATTGGGGTTAATGGGATTCAAGGGTGTAAGTTTTATTTTCCTATGAAGCCTATTCCTATTAACTATTCTAACCCCTCCCTCCGCTCCACCCCCAGGTACATTTATAATTCCCACCTCTCTATCTACACTATCTTCCCCCTCTTTGCTGTAGGTTCCCTCCCCCCAAGTCCCTAGTTTAAACACTCCTCCACCCTTCTAGCCATCTTCTCCCCAAGCAAAGCTGCACCCTCCCCATTGAGGTGCAGCCTGTCCCTACGGTAGAGCCGGTAACCGACAGCGAAGTCAGCCCAGTTCTCCATGAACCCAAACCCTTCCTTCCTACACCAGCTTCTGAGCCACTTGTTTACCTCCCTGATCTCCCGCTGCCTCTCTGGTGTGGCTCGTGGTACTGGTAGTATTTCAGAAAAGACTACCTTGGAGGTCCTTGCCTTAAAGGACATCTGCAGTGCTGGGCAAAAAAACTTTTTTTTACCTCATTTAATAGGTCTTTGAAAGACCTTTCCAACGATGTCTCCCCCATCAAAATTGGCCCAGTCGTTCTCCCGTTATCAGCACATGAATTACTGAGGACTAGTGAAAGAAAAACTACATCTCCAATCATGCCTTGTGCTTACTTCCTGTAAGCTGCTGCCCTCCCCCTGTTCTATCCCCCCGAGCAAATTATTATATTGTAACGCCCACATCTCCCTTCCCTATGCATACACCCTCCCCTTCTGCTCATCTCCCCCTCCCCATGCTGCTCCTGTCCAGTGATGAAGCAGCTGCCTCCGTGCTCACTAGTGTGGGCACTGGAGAGTGGAGAGTGAAAGTAAAAATGGTAAAAAAAAAAACATAATTGTTTGTCTATAAAACTGTCCTGATAGGGGTCCCTCCATCTTTTTCACAACTACAACTCCAAGCATGCCCAGTTATTTTATATGCTGTTCGGGCATGCTGGGAATTCCAGTGGTGCCTCCAGCTGTTGCAAAACTACAAATCCCAGCATGCCCTGTCAGCTTTCTGCTGTATGTGCATGCTTGGAGTTGCAGAGGTGACTCCAGCTGTTGTAAGACTATACATCCAAGCATGCCCTGTCAGCTTTCTGCTGTTTGAGTGTATAAAGGAGTTGTAGTTCACCAACACCTCTATTGTATCTCTGTAGTCTCCTGGGAGTTGTAGTTCACCAACACCTATATTGTATCTCTGTAGTCTCCTGGCTGGGAGTTGTAGTTCACCAACACCTCTATTGTATCTCTGTAGTCTCCTGGGAGTTGTAGTTCACAAACACCTCTATTGTATCTCTGTAGTCTCCTGGGAGTTGTAGTTCATACACCAGTGTTTCCCAACCAGGGTGCCTCCAGATGTTGCAAAACTACTACTCCCAGCATTCCCTGGTTGGGAAACACTGGCATACACACACACATAACAGGGACTACAACTCCCAGCATGTGTCATTCAGTAGTCCCCCCCCCCCTCACACACAGAATCATCTCCAGTATGATATTTATTCCCTGTAGTCTATACACCACCAGCCCGTGCAGTGTAATATGTCTCCTTCACACACACGTCCCCCCCTCCCTGCTCTGTGGTTTGCTCTGTGTTTCCCCCGTGATAACTTGAATCCTCCCCGTGATAAGTGAGGTCCTATGTAGACAGAGCAGGGGAGGGGGGAGGAGCTGTGGACGTCCTCATTCTCCCCCTGCTTGAATCTTACAGATAGGGGCGTTTCTGAGGATGAGCCTATGGCTGCCTCAGAAAGCACCCGCTCATGCATATGCATAAGCAGGGAGGAGCTGACAGAGGCTAGGGGGAGCACAAACACTGCTGGGAGGAAGAGATCTCCGTCCCCAAGATGGCGGCTGCAATGTAATGAATAGGGGACGGACGCAGGACTACTGGGCTATGCTGGCAACTCTAATATCTCAGAAACGGCTGCATATAGGTAAATAGGACTAATTGACTGAATTGTATAACTTTTGTTTGGGGAACATTTGGGCAGGGATTTTTGACCACTACAGTTGTCCTTTAAGCTTGCGGCCTAAGTCCCTGAAATCATTTTTAAGGACACTCCACCTACCTCTTACTTTGTCATTGGTGTCAATATGTACCATTACTGCTGGGTCCTCTCCAGCCACGCCCAACAACCTGTCAACCCGATCCGCGATGTGCCGAACTCGTGCGCCAGGCGGACAACACACTGTTCGGCGATCCCGGTCTTTGTGACAGATTGCCCTGTCTGTCCCCCTAATAATTGAGTCCCCCACCACTAGTACCTGTCTGGCCTGCCCTGTACTCCTCCCTCCCTCCTTACTGGAGCAGACACCACCCTGGCGGTCAGAGGCGGTATCCTGCTGCAGTTCTGCTAGCTCTGTAATGGCACCCCCCTCATCAGCCAAGCGGGCAAACTTGTTGGGGTGTGCCAGTTCAGGACTAGCCTCCCTGACACTTTTTCCCCTACCCCTCTTTCTAACTGTAACCCAGCTAACTGCCTGACTGTCCTGCAACTCCGTCCCACTGTCCTCCCCCACCTCTATTCCCGAGAGTGCCTGCTCAGTGAGCAGGAGACTCCTCTCCATGTTGTTAATGCTTCTCATTGTTGCTAGTCGCCCCTCTAGATGCAGGATCTGGGCTTCCAAACGGACAACTAGCACACATCTCACACAACAATATGCACCCTCAAACTGTTGTTCAAGGATTGCATACATTGAACAGGATGTACATTGGACTGCATTTTCCAACATGGAGGCCATCTAGTTATGGGGATTTCACAAATGTATAGGCAAAAACAGTCAAAATTACACTTAAAATTTTTTGTAGACCTTGTGGGTTCACAAATTAAAACTCACAGCGATCTCAAGCTCCTGCTTTCAAACTCCAGTTTTTGAAACTCCTCTTTCACGCCCCCCCTTACACAGCAACACTCAGAAAGAGCAAGCTCTCAATAAGAGTCCCAAGCTAAGATTTATACACCTGTGCCCAATCTACTCCTCCTCCCCCTAGAGGTGGAACAGAGAAAAAAAAATAACATCGCTCCTATACCACCAATATACAGTCCCATGTAAATAACATCACTCCCCTACCACAACATACAGTCCCGTGTAAATAACATCACTCCCCTGCCACCAACATACAGTTCAATGTAAATAACAATTCTCCTATACCACCAATATACAGTCCCATGTAAATAATATCACTCCTATACTACCAATATACAGTCCAATGTAAATAACATCACTCTCCTACCACCAACATACAGTCCCATGTAAAGAACATCACTCCCCTACCACCAACATACAGTCCTATGTAAATAATATCACTCTCCTAACACCAACATACAGCACCATGTAAATAACATCACTCCCCTACCACTAACATACAGGTCCATGTAAATAACATCACTCCTATACCACCAACATACAGTCCCATCTAAATAACATCGCTCCTATTCCACCAAGATACAGTCCCATTGTAAATAACATCACTCCCATACCACCAATATACAGTCCCGTGTAAATAACATCACTCCTATACCACCAATATACAGTCCCATGTAAATAACATCGCTCCCCTACCACCAACATACAGTCCCATGTAAAGAACATCACTCCCCTACCACCAACATACAGTCCTATGTAAATAATATCACTCTCCTAACACCAACATACAGCACCATGTAAATAACATCATTCCCCTACCACTAACATGCAGGTCCATGTAAATAACATCACTCCTATACCATCAACATACAGTCCCAAGTAAATAACATCACTCCTATACCACCAATATACAGTCCCATGTAAATAACATCACTCCCATACCACCAAAATACAGTCCCATGTAAATAACATCACTCCCCTACCACTTACAAACAGTCCCATGTAAATAACATCACTCCCCTACCACTGACATACAGTCCCATGTAAATAACATCACTCCTATACCAACAATATACAGTCCCATGTAAACAACATCACTCCCCTACCACTAACATACAGTCCCATCTAAATAACATCGCTCCTCTTCCCCCAATATACAGTCCCATGTAAATAACATCACTCCCCTACCACCAAAATACAGTCCCATGTAAATAATATCACTCCCCTACCACAACATACAGTCTTGTGTAAATAACATCACTCCCCTACCACCAACATACAGTTCCATGTAAATAACATCACTCCCCTACCACCAACATACAGTCCCATGTAAATAACATCACTCCTATACCACCAACATACAGTCCCGTGTAAATAACATCACTCCTATACCACCAATATACAGTACCATGTAAATGACACCACTCCTATACCACCAATATACAGTCCCATGTAAATAACATCCCTCCCCTACTACCAACATACAGTAACATGTAAAGAACATCACTCCCCTACCTCCAACATACAGTTCCACGTAAATAACATCACTCCCCTACCACCAACATACAGTCCCGTGTAAATAACATCATTCACCTACCACCAACATGCAGTTCCACTTAAAAAACATCACTCCCCTACCACTAACATACAGTCCCGTGTAAATAGCATCACTCCTATACCACCAACATACAGTCCCATGTAAATAACATCACTCCTATACCACCAATATACAGTCCCGTGTAAATAACATCACTCATATACCATCAATATACAGTCCCATGTAAATAACATCACTCCTATACCACCAATATACAGTCCCATGTAAATAACATCATTCCCCTACCACCAACATACAGTTCCATGTAAATAACATCACTCCCCTACCACCAACATACAGTCCCACCATATAAAGAACATCACTCCCCTACCACCAACATACAGTCCTATGTTAATAACATCACTCCCCTACCACCAACATACAGTCCCGTGTAAATAACATCACTCCTGTACCACCAACATACAGTCACGTGTAAATAACATCACTCCCCTACCACTAACATACAGTCCCATGTAAATAACATCACTCCTATACCAACAACATACAGTCCCGTGTAAATAACATCACTCCCCTACCACCAATATACAGTCCCATGTAAATAACATCACTCTCCTACCAGCAACATACAGCCCCATGTAAATAACATCACTCTCCTACCACTAACATACAGTCCCATCTAAATAACCACTCCCCTACCAATAACATGCAGTCCCATCTAAATAACCATTCCCCTACCACCAACATACAGTCCCGTGTAAATAACATCACTCCCCTACCACCAACATACAGTCCCATGTAAATAATATCACTCCCCTACCACCAACATACAGTCCCATGTAAATAATATCACTCCCCTACCACCAACATACAGTCCCATGTAAATAACATCACTCCTGTACCACCAACAAACAGTCCCATGTAAATAACATCACTCCTATACCACCAATATACAGTCCCATGTAAATAACATCGCTCATATACCACCAATATACAGTCCCATGTAAATAACATCACTCCTATACCACCAATATACAGTCCCATGTAAATAACATCATGCTTGTCTCCATTCCTAAGGGTGGTTCCTGTTGCTTTTTCATGGCAAGAATAATGGGGGAGATTTATCCAACCTTGTGCAGAGGAACAATAGAGCAGTCGCCCATAGCAACCAATCACATTTCAGCTTTCATTTTGAAAGCTGGATTCTGATTGGTTGCTATGGGCGTTTGCTACAGTGTTCCTCCAGCATGGCCGGACAGGCATTGGCTGTCTGAGCTTGCTGGGAGTTGTAGTTTTGCAACATCTGGAGACCTGGTGTACTAGGTTGTCTCAGCATTAGAGGAAGGCATTTTGTAACCTTAACCCTCCCCCCATCACCTTAGGCCTCCTCAAAAATGCACACACACACATCCTGTCCCCGGTCTCCTAATCAACATTACACCACATCCCAAGCCCCTGGCCACAGCCTCCTCATCAACATTACACCCCCCACCAATCCACCCCACTCCCACCCCCCGCGCACAACTTTCCTAGCACTACTCACCTTCCTGAAGCTAACGGTGCTGCGGAGGCAGGAGAGTCTGCTGCTCCTGTCACTGCCGCCTGCCGGGGATAGATCTCGCAGGGTCAGAGGCTGTGACAGGTGACGTGCATGCATGCGCTGCTCCCATCAGCCCTCTGCCTGTCCATCTGACCCTGCTGTAGCAACAGGGCCCACAGTGGTTTTAAAAAAAGTCCTGGCAGCGGCAGGCTCGGGAGCTGTTGCTGCAGCATATAGTATAGTGAAGTAGTTATGGGGCCTGGTCGCGAATGCGACCCTTGCGACCTCTATAACAACACACTGGGCGGCGAGGTATAGCGTCACGCCCCCTCCCATAGACTTGCATTGAGGGGACAGGGCGTGATGTGACACGGGGGCAGGGTCGTGACGTCACTAACTTCCGTTCCGGTGGTCGGGACCCAGACCCTCCAGCACTTCCGGAGCAGAAACAGGTGGTGCCGCATGCTATATTGCGGTGGTCCCCAGCGGCGGGACCCCCGCGATCAGACATTTTATCCCCTATCCTTTGGATAGAGTATAAGATGTCTAGGGGTGAAGTACCCCTTTAAACTGTAGTATACAGCAGTACTTATCAGCTGCTGTATACTACAGAGGAAGCTGTATTTCTTTCTGGAGTTCTTTTCTGTCTGACCACAGTGCTCTCTGCTGACAACTCTGTCCATGTCAGAAACTGTCCAGAGTAGGAGCAAAATCCCCATAGCAAACCTCTCCTGCTCTGGACAGTTCCTGATACGGACAGAGGTGTCAGCAGAGAGCACTGTGTTCAGACAGAAAAGAACTCCAGAAAGAAATACAGCTTCCTCTGTAGTATACAGCAGCTGATAAGTACTGGAAGACTTTTAAATAGAAATAATTTACAAATCTGTTTAACTTTCTGGCACCAGTTGATTTAAAGAGATGTTTTCCACTGGAGGACCTCTTTTAATAATTCTGCTTTCTTTACCAAGAAGAAGAATCAACTAGTCAAAAGAGGAAAATAGCTGGGAAAGGACCTTGCTGCTTTCACTGAGGTTTTTATGGACTTCCAGCTAGAGCTATTGCTATGTGGCTATCATGTCACAAACTACATACATTAGTGTACACCTTGCAATAGGTTATCATGCTGCAAACCATGAGTAAAACATGTTCCCGCTTTTGCATAATAATGAACCAACCTTTGTTGACCCTCTACCTTAATTAGCATCCTCATTACAAATTCTAAAGGCATATCGAAAACCCTGATGAAAATCCTATACTTTCAACCTGAAGTCTTGTAACTTGCAAACCAGTACAAGTAAGTGCCTGTATTATCTGGGCTTCAGTAAAGCTGCATTCTATTTAGTGTTACAATTGTGTCTGAAATCTTTTTGATGCACATAATATCACGGACACCTCACCACGTGTACTCCAGGGTCATGGATTCTGTATACCGAGTAAGACCCCTTATTGACAAAGGAGTTTTATTGATTCAAAGGGGGCTCATCAGGTTAGCCCGACAGCCTTGCTCCTTGTGACACTTCCATTTACTTCAACTTCAACGTCTCTGAATTGAGATTGATGATCAATTACCTCCCTGTGAATTTTCACCTCAGCACTGTCAATCATAGAGCAGGGTAGAAATGGCAGCAATTAAAACTTGTGTGAACAAGCTCCTTGTTAGTTCTTTAGCAACCGACAAGAATGGGCAGTCTAACCCAGAAGGTGCCAGAATACAAAACTGCAGTTTTACACAGATCAGCTGTTTTATAAGGTATATAATTATATGTGAGAGTATAAGATAAGGTGTTGGTAAAATATTTGTAACGCATGTTTTTTTAGCCTTTTTCTTTCATAAAATATAGTTCTATCCAGCCACACAACTGTAAAGGCTTGCATAGAATTACTTTTACAGTTACTTCCGACTTTGTACCGAATTTAGCTTGTAGGTGAACTAACGCTCTGTTTATATCACTGACTTAGGTCCACAGGCAGAAAATAGTAAGATATGTATACTGAAACATACCCAAGGTCCGTCCTTTCGGAATACATTTCACTGGTTTGGTCTGGATATTCTTCAGGGTACTGAAAAGCATAAAAATCACAATAAATTACACACTAAATAATTTTATAATTTTATAATTATTTAGTGCGTTTAGATACTACAGTGTATAGTTTATAAAGTTTAGTTTATTTAGTAGTTCTCAGTTGGACATTGTAACAAACCATATTTTTATTTAAGGGGTACTACCGCAATTTTTTTTATCCCTTATCCAAAGGATAGGGAATAAGATGTCTGTTCGCCGGGGTCCTGATGCTGTGGACCCCCCGTGTTCTCCAGCGCGGCACCCCGGTCATCCGTCCACAGAGCGAACTACGTACTAGCTGTCACACCCCCTCCCATAGACATGAATAGAGGGGGCGTAGCGTAACATCAAGAACACAGAAGCTCCAAGCTTCCGTGTTCCAGACGCCGCCTGGATTGTGGGATTCCTTCGGATAGGGGATAACATGTACCCCTTTAAAGGTTAACAAACAAAATTTTGTATGTAACAAACTAATTTTTGAGTTTTAACCTTTATGACAAATCTGGATTCTATAAAAACCTAAAGACTATATAAACATCAGATAGAAAGGAAAGCCGCACTCGGGGAACCGGGGAACAATGTAGCTTTATTTCGGAACTTCACCTCATGAAAGCATATGGCACATGGAAATCCAAAACAGCAGCAGGTCAGGATAGTAGGGAAGTAGAAGGCACAGGGGTGTGAACAGTGGCAATTAATCGTTTCACGTCAATCATTGACGCTTCATCCGGCCTTACTGTGAGAAGCTGTTCCCTGGAGCTTAATATAGGTGAGTATGTAAGGTAACCCTTTGCAACCTATACATAAACCATAGTGAACAGTGCACAATAAAAATAAGTTGCTACGGGTTACCTCACATACTCACCTATATAAAGCTCCAGGGAACAGCCTCTGACAGTGAGGCCCGATGAAGCGTCATTGATTGAGGTGAAATGATTCATTGCCACTGTTCACGTACCTGCACCTTCCTCTTCTTCGCTATCCTGACCTCCTGCTGTTTTGGATTTACATGTGCTTTATGCTTGTATGCTGTGAAGTTCTGAAATAAAGCTATGTTGTTCCCCGGAACCGGTGATCGGCTTTCCTTTCTATCTGATGTTTGTTTGAACACTGCTGCTTACTGCACCCCATATACCGAGGACCATGTCTATTTAGTTGAGTCCCAAGATGTTCTGAATTACTGTCCGCTGTAGTGCCATTGTGATATGGTTTCTTCTTTGCATTTGGTTCTAAAGAATATATAAACCTACAACCGCAAAGTGTGCAAAAAGACCTCCGGAAAAAAAAGCAAAATAGTTCATCTTTATGTCATTACACTAAAACACAAGTAAAAGACCACACAAAGAACAGAAAAGAATGGTACTGGAATGAGGTACCTGCTAATACATATGCATATCTGTATGCCTGAGAAAATACATACACTGGTGGTTGCACAGCAAAAAGACCACAAAAAAGTTCTTAGTTTACAGTTATTCTTCTATCTCTAGAGCATGCAGAGGTGTGTTGGTGCTTATAAATAGCAGCCAATCAGAACAGAGTATAAAAGGGCAATACCCTGAATTGCTGTTGAGACAAGATACAAAAATGCAGTATAAACAGGGCTGTAAGTGGCCACTGCCATTTAAAACTATTTACCTCATTTACCTCCATGTGATAGCCTTTGTAAATATGCCTGTAGTAACAGAGACAGCAAGAAACAGAAAGTAAGAGATATCCTGGGATGTGTATTTGCAAAATGTGAGCTTGTCTACTCAAGAAGCATCAAATCTCTGCCTGATAGGTAAATCAAGGCTTAATTTTCCTATCAGCAGCAGCAGTTCAGTGCTTGATGCAACTTCCTTCCTGTTTCTTTCCTTTCTACTCAACTAGCACCTTGCAAATTAGTGCATCAGTAACCTTTTCTCCTTCCACATGCAACCTACTTTACTGTGTAAATAATCAACACAATGGAAGTGTGGGAGAACATTATGGGTGATGATGAGGATAGCAGTCTCGGAAGTTTAGTGTCACATAGATGAGTGATGTAACCCAAAGTTCCTTGGTGAACCACAAATCTTTTTCTAATGAAGCTTTTCCCTCACACAAATCCCAGGAATGAGACTTCTGAAAGTCAGAGTTTTGTGCAACAATTTTCAACTTTACTTAACTCACCATTACATGTACACAACTTAGGTAGTACAGCTTTATAGAGTGAGGTAAATTACTATTGTCACTGTCTCTTGAAATGGAGTTGCGTTCGCAGATATTCTTCAAAGAAGATAATCTTTTGTACGTGAATATGTCTGATGCAGATCTAAACAGCTACTGTACGACAACTCTCTCTCTAGCTTAATGTCCAAATTACACAATCTAACTGAAAAAGGATCTCATCGGAGGTGACCATGATGAAATACAGATATGCAAACTGTAGAACTCCAATCCACTTACTGGCAAACTGTGATATGATGCTTTGTGAAGTGTATCCAGGTGAAGTTCTCCTTACTCAATTGGTGGGCACTTCCCAACCAGAGGCAAACATAGAAACTAATGAAGAAAAACAGAAAGCCCTAGTGCAGTTATATTCTTGTGAAATCTTTGCTAAAGAGTGTAACTATCCTTGCAACAGGACTATAAGCTATGCTTAGAATGAACTTGCTCTAAGACAGGACTAGTGACAATTTGGGCTATATGTTGGAGGTATGTCGGCTGTTGTTAATAACCCGGTGATAATGGGTTAAAACGGCTATTAGAAAAACCCCATAGACTATAATAAGATTTTCTAACGGCCGTTAGTGATTTTGTACCAGCCGTATAACTGCCGATTTCCTAATGGGCGTTCATAACAGAAGTATTTTTATAGTGTGAAAGCAGCCTTACCAGAAATGTCATGACATAGCAGAGAGGCACAGGTTCTGTGACTGGCCAAACAACTAATGAAGAAAGTAATTGTGTGTGTACTAATGGTTAACAGTCCAGCTCACATCCCACTCCCTGAAATGAAGAGAATAAAAAATTGCACCAAAATCAAGTTGCCATTACTCAAAAAGGTTAAAAATCTTTTTACATGATGGGTACACTTTAAGTCTCTAGTGACTGATATTTGTGCAGTAATGAAGCAGACAAGGAAAAAGTTAATTTAAAAAAGTACCAGAGTAGGTGAAAAACTATGATAATTAGGTATAGTAAAATATAAAGAACAGGTAAATACTGTCACGCCGAGCGCTCCGGGTCCCGCTGCTTCCCCAGAGCGCTCGCAGCGTGCCCCTGTATGCAGCACTCCGGTCGGCACTGCTGCTTCCATGTCTCCGGAGGGGACGCGATCAGAGGTATGGGACGTGCCCGCTCTTGGATCGCTCCCCGTGTCTCTCACCTGCCCCGTCCTCCTGCTCAGTCCCGGCGCACGCAGCCCCGCTCTCTAGGGCGCGCGTGCGCCGGGTCTCTCAGATTTAAAGGGCCAGTGCACCATTAATTGGTGCCTGGCCCAATTAGTCCCAAGCACTCCCTACACTATTTAAACCCACTTCCCCTTCCTGTCCTTGCCGGATCTTGTTGCCTTGTGCCCTGTGAAAGTGTTTCTGTGTGTTCCATTGCCTGTGTACCCAGACCCTTGCCGTTGCCCCTGACTACGAACCGTTGCTGCCTGCCCAGACCTTCTGCTACGTCCGACCTTGCTATTGCCTTGTCGTTGTGTACTGTGCCTGTCTCAGCTGTCAGTGAGGTTGAGTCGCTATTGGGTGGAACGACCTGGGGGTTACCTGCTGCTGCAAGTCCATCCCGCTTTGTGGTGGGCTCTGGTGAAAACCAGTAACCCCTTAGATTCCGTTCCCCTGGTACGGCCCACGCCATCACCTCACTGACACAGAGGATCCAACACCCGTGTCCTCCCTGCATACCAGTCCGGATCCTGACAAATACCTTCCCTCTTATATGCACAATCACTGTGAAGTAACAATGCTGATTTACCACAGCCTAATATTTTACATGTGAAATCCCTTGACTCCTGACCATAATAAGATCACCTAGTTCTAATTCTGTTTAGTGTTGAGCGTGAATATTCACAATACGAATATTTATCGCGAATTTCACATATTCACATATTCACGAATATGGAGAATATAGCGCTATATATTCATAATTCCGAATATTCGTAATTTTTTTTTTTACACAGAACACATCACAGTGATCTCCTCCCTCCCTTCTTCCTGCTTGTGGTCTAAAGATACCATTTACTGTATTAGACTGGAGAGCGAATATTTGCGAGTATGAGAATATGCGAATATGTGAATATCCTCATATTCACGAATATCGTCTTTAAAATTAGATAGATAGATAGTGACTATATTCGCGAATATGACATGACAATATCCAAAATGAAAAATGTCATAGACCCATTATCACTTCTGTATAGACCAAGAATCAACCAAGAATTAGGAGATAGATGGATAGATCAATACTTGAATAGATAGATAATATAGATAGATAATATAGATAGATAGGTAGATAGTTATCCGCGTGCGCATATGAACATGCGCATTTACGCAAAGCGAAAATAACTGTAAATATCTCAAATATGCCAATTTTGCGAATATAGGACGAATATTTGTCCATATATTAGCTAAATAACTTAAGTTCGAATATGGCATATGTCGCTCATCACTAATTCCGTTACATACATACTTTACCATTCTTTGTAAGTTTACATGTACACATGACGAGCGTTCCATAGAGCTCAGGGAATATGTGACATATGTTAGAAGATGGCAAAGGAAAATTGTCGTGTTAGATTAGCCATTAACCTAGCAAGAACAGCCGGAAGAAAATTCAGTAACAATGATTCTCAATTGTTGCCCAGTGACCAATTTCAGTTAAAAAGCAGAATAAATATGTTTTATTCACTGTTAATATTTTGAAAAATTGCAGAGCTCTACATTACTCCCATAGCACTTAGCAGCACAATAAAACATGTTGGAGTATATGGTTTTAAACATAGTTCATCTTAAAATGGAAACTGTGCTCTTTGGGTATGTTTGTACATGGCAAATTTGATGCAGGAATTTCTGTGACTGAAAATCTATCCCATAAATACAAAGAAGCTTGTTTCTGCAGCTTGTAAGGGAATGTGAATTCAGGTAGAAGAAACAGACATGGTCGCACATCTACAATCATGTATAATGATCTAATTGCTTCTCAGCATAATATCAAAAACTAACAGGTTGTTAGTATACATTTTTGATCAAAAAGTACAAGCCCACTCGCCACGTAAAGGCCACCTATTTAGAGTGGGTCCCTAACGTCCCTAGCATAAAATGGCGTAGCACTGGGCGGCGACCACCACCGCCGCAACACCAGTGCCCACGGGGGGGGAACGACCCACTGGCAGAGCGGCCCCAATGCCACTCAAACCAGTCTATGGGCCGCACCTCCCCACAGACACGGCGCCACGTCAGCAACGGACGCCGCACAGCACCACACCAGTGTGAAAAGGATGCTACAGCACACTTACCATGCTCTCCCAGTCAGACTGGGAGGCTGCTAGGAAAGGAATGGCCCTTGTGTAGCTAACTACTACTTATATAGGGTTGGGCTGAGGGGGTGGGGAAGAGTGCAGACACATGTTCAAACAAAAAAAAAGGAGGGGATAGAAAACACAATGTGAATTCAGGTAGAAGAAACAGACATGGTCGCACATCTACAATCTTGTATAATGATCCAATTGCTTCTCAGCATAATATCAAAACTAACAGGTTGTTAGTATACGTTTTTTATCAAAAAGTACAAGCCCACTCGCCACATCAAGGCCACCTATTTAGCTTGTAAGGGAATGTTCCCACTGAGAAATTAGTGCGGAATTCCGTTCGCTGAATTGCGCATCAGAATTCATTGGTGTGAGCTCCTAATATTAGTGTGAATGTGTCATCTGCAGACCCATTCACACTGCGGAATATCAGCAGCGGACAATTCCGATGTTGAAATTGATCCGCGCAAAGAAAGAACATGTTCATTCTTTGCGTGGAAGCCCGCAAGCACGGCACAGCCGTCAATGGTGACAGCGCAGTGCCGTGTGGTCCTATCGCCTAAGGATTTCGGCGGCCACCAGATGGAATCTCTGCTTGCGGATTTCTGTGAGCAGAGATTCTGTTCACATTACATAGTGTGAACATACCGTAACAATCCCAAATCAGATTTTTTGAGAGATTTCTAGTTGCAAAAATGTCTGCTTTAGAAATCTCTTGTATGTAAACATAACCTCAGGAGCCTAGCTATAGGGGATGCAGAGGTAGCAGTCAACTCAGGGGCCCTGGTGCCTGAGGGGGCCTCAAAGCACATCTTCCCCTAATAAGAGACCAGTATTATAATTGGCACATAGGGCCCTGTTGTAAATTTTGCATCAAGGCCCAGAAGGTACAAGTTACGCATCTGCATGCCTTTGTACACTGAGCAATATTTTATTATGTCAGGACCAAATTACTTTACCTAAAAGGAAATCCGTCAGCTACAATTCACATTCCAAACCGCTGACAGTGTAAAATAGCTTTTAGGATAAGGAGACACCTTGTCCCTTTTGGATTTCTGTGTGTGTGCTTTCATGATGTTAAAAATGCTTTCATTCTCTAGTACCAACAGTCAAAGAGGTGTTCCCAAGCCCCTGAAGTGCTGCGGCTGGAACATCTCCTCGCTCCCCCTCCCATCCATATCCCTTGCACCTGCGCAAAATTTTCATGCACAGTGTAAAAATAACATTTAGAAACAGGGCTCGGCTTCCTGCTAACTGTCAATTAAGCAGTTACAGGAATAGGTGGGGGAGCAATTAGATGTTCCAGCCCTCAGCACTTTAGGAGCTTGGAAATGCCTCTGTGACATCTTGCACAAAAGAATAAATGCATTTTCCTATATTATGGAAGCGCAGACAGATATATGAAATGGGCCATGTGTCTTTTTCTTTTACCAGCTAACAGTGTCAGCAGTTTGGAACATGAATTGCAGCTGACAGATTTCATGTAAAAGAACTATAAAAAATAGAAAATGTACAAAACTAAATCCCCGCACTTCACCCCTTGGGGATATGCTCAGCCTGTCGACAACATAGTTGACATGCTGCCTAAAGAAATCTACACTGCAGTTTAAGTTATGTGCTGATTACTTACTCTGTGTTTGCACAAGATTAAAAAAGAAAAAACTCTACATTCCTGCTACTGTAATACACAACAATATTTTCTGCAAACACATCCACTGCAGAAAACATGCCCTTAGGCTAGGATTCCACTTGTTTTTTGTGCTGCGTTTTTTGCGATTAAAAAAACGCCTGAAAAAACGCCAGTGCAAAGTCCTGTGTCTGGCGTTTTTTCTGGCATTTTTTCATTTGTATGGAAATTGCATTTTTGGCACCTTTTGGTGTTGTTTTTTTTAACCCAAAATTGGTTGGGTACCAAAAAAATAAAAGGATGCAGCAATGATGGAAAACATTTTATTAAACAAAATGTATATATTTTATAACAAACTTTTTATTATTTTATAGTAAAGTGTGTGTGTTTCACTTTTTTTTTTCTCTATTTTTCAAATTTTTTTTAGGTAGTACTACTACTCCCAGCATGAAACAGACTGTTCCATGCTGGGAGTAGTAGTACGTGTAGTAATAGACAGATCGCCCCGGGTCTCAGTCCTGACACCCGATGCGATTGTCCATTATATAGCACAGATGCTGCTGTATACATCGCTCACATCTCTGCTCTGTACTCCGGCCAATTATGTAAATAGAACATAATTCATTCATATTTTCCGCCCAAAGCTGTGATTGGCCGGATGGTTGCAGCCAATCACAGCTCTGAGGGAAACATCAATGACTGAGTGACCGGCCCGGAGTATAGTACAAAGCAGGGATGCGAGCGATGTATACAGCCGCTCTGCATCTCTGCTATAGACAGGATGATCACAGCGGGTGTCAGTAGTGACATCCACTGTGATGTGTCCTTAACTCCAGGCACTACTACTCCCAACAAGGAGCACACTCTGTTCCATGTTGGGAGCTGTAGTATCTACATTAATAGACTGATCACAGCGAGTTTAACTTCTGACACCCGCTGCGATCTGTCTATTAATGCAGGTACTACAGCTCCCAGCATGGAGCAGAGTGTGCTCCATGTTGGGAGTAGTAGTACCTGCAGTTATGGAAAGATCACAGTGGGTATCACTCCTGACACCCACTGTGATCCTCCTGTATAATGTATGGATGCAGCGGCCGCTCTCCTATGGTACCCTGCACTGACGTATATACACACATATTCCTATTATACAGGAGAATCGCAATGGGTGATCTGTCTATTAGTACAGGTACTACTACTCCCAACATGGAACAGTGTGTTCCATGCTGGGAGTAGTAGTACTAACTAAAAAGATGTAAAAAATAAAGAAAAAAAGAGAAAAACACAATACATTTTTATAATTGTCGGCTAAATTTTTATTTCCCCCGCCCACATAAATTGATCCCTGTTTAAAAAGTAATATACATTTTTTTATAAAATAAATATACATTTTGTTAGATACAAGTTTTTCCTTCACTTCTGTATCTTTTTTTTTTTTTATTATTTAATGGTACCTTACGAAATTTTATTAAAAAAGGTTAAACCCACATATCGTTTTTCTTGGCATTTTCTCACTCCCATAGACTTCTATTGGACCAAAACGCCACGTTTTTGACTAAAAACGCCGATTTGAGCAACATACAGCGTTTTTTGAAAAACTCCAAGGAGCTGAAAAAACCGCCAAAAAAGTGAAAAAACGCCAAAAGGATTAAAAAAACGCCAAAGTGAAAAAACACCAAGTGGAAAACACCAAGTTAGACTCCGCTCCCTGGTATGGCCCACGCCATCATTCTCACAGGTTCAAATCCACTACACCACAGCATTCAGTGCAGCATAGCACAGGAGACACCACCTCTTCTACCCCTTCCTCTTCCAAATAGATGCCAGTTTTTGTAGTTTGTGGTCTGGTGGGAGGAAATCTAAAAATATATATTTTTTTCTATTAGTGGTTAGTGCCACCCCCATGCTTGGAGAGGCCCTGGGCCCTGTACCCCCAGCACCTAGTGGCAAATCAAATACAACTGTGGAGGCTGTCATAAGGGCACAAAATGCACCTCTTGTTGAGAGGTTGCACCGTTGAAAAATAAAATGCCATAGTGCACTTACTTCAGACAAAGGATGTGAAAACTGTGGAAATTCGCAATAGAATACTGGTTCACTATAGACATAGCTCCATAAATCAATGAAAGGTTTATAAGTGGGTAGAAGGTGATAGTTGTAATTTAAATCTAAAAGTCACAGCAAAAGAAGAGCAATGCTGTTTAAAGGGGTACTTCAGTGGAATTTTTTTTTACAATTCAACTGGTTCCAGAAATTTAAACAGATTGATTAAGTAAAAGTACAGAGGCATTGATAGCAAACCAAACTAGCAGGAGGACCGGTGTAGACATGGTATGGTAGACAGGGCCACACAGGAACCCCACGTATTCCATTGCCAAGTGACTTCCTCAGGGGTGTTGTGCCAGATTAGTCTCATGGACATGGTATGGACATGTGGGTGGATGTAGATGCCGTGGTAAGCTCTGCCCTCTCATGACGTCATGGCCCGCCCCCTCAACACAAGTCTATGGGAGGGGTGTGGTGGCCGCCCCGCCCTCTCCCATAGACTTGCATTAAGGGGGTGGGCCATGACATCACGAAGGGCGGAGCTGTGATGTCACAGTGCTCCGGCCCCTGTATCGCATGTCATTACGCACAGAGCGAGTTTGCTATGTGCAGTAATGAAAGCTGGGTGCTGCAGCCAAAATCCCGGGGGTCCCCAGCGGCGAGACACCCGCGATCTGACATCTTATCCCCTATCCTGTGGATAAGATTTCTAGGAGCAGAGTACCCCTTTAACTTGTATAGATTGTGTGATACTCTAGGACAGGTTTTGTTATTTTGAGGGAACTGATAGACCATAGCATCTTCTTTGCACATATATGTTTTATTTGTGGACGACCTGCCTTTGCCTTGTGTAATAGATTCTTAGTACATATATTTGGTATAGAGGTATATTGTCTATAGTGTTGTTTATAGTCACAATGATCGGATGTATTATTTGGTATAGAGGTATATTGTCCATAGTGTTGTTTATAGTCACAATGATCGGATGTATTATTTGGTATAGAGGTATATTATCTATATTACTGTTTATATTCACACAATGGTCGGATGTATTATTGTGTATACTTTTTTCAGGACAGGGTCGCTTTCCAGGGGAGGGGGGTTCCATGGTTGTGCTGGTGCTCCTAGTGAGCGATTTTAATTGGTTTTAAATGTCTCTTCGTGTATCATGTATGTGATTCTTCTGTAATGATTATGTAAAATAAAGAATTTTTCATATTTGTAAATTATTAGTGGTGTTCACTTATATTCAGCGTTAGCTTTTTGTAGTGGTGAGACTGAAAGAAACAACTCAACTTCTTTTAGAGCATACAGCATCTGATAAGTACTTTAAAGAGTACATGTCATCAAGAAAAACTTTTAATATGTTGTTCATAATCATTAATGAAGAGATATTGTAATATATCTTCATTAAAAAATATTAATATTTATACCAGTTTTTTCATTTTATACTTTTGGCCACTAGGGGTCACTCTTCTATGCCTGGTCTGCAAGCAGCATCCTATGCTTTTCATAGTAAGTATACAGCTTTTAGGACTAATGCTGAAGGGCTCTGGTCCTTCCACCGGAAGTTCAGTACTCTCAGCTCAGGACTCGCTCCCAGCCTATGAGCTACAAGCCTGCACATGCCTCTCATATAACAGCCAGTCACCTCCCCCTCCCCCCTGCACTGTGTTCTCCCTGCCCCTCACCACACGTTATCTTATACATTGTATTCTCTCACTGCACTCCCTGCTCTGTGCCCCCCCCTGACATTCATCTTAATTACTGCCTCTGTAATTGCTCCCTCAGCCCCTGGTTCTCAGCATTGACTTTTTAGTGCAGAGAGACAGAGGATGCCATCCCTCACTTGTACTTAGTCTGTATGCACACTGCAGCGCAGTGTTTCCCAACCAGGGTGCCTCCAGCTGTTGCAAAACTACAACTCCCAGCATGTCTGGACAGCTGTTGGCTGTCTGGGCATGCTGGGAGTTGTAGTTTTGCAACAGCTGGAGGTACGCTGGTTGGGAAGCACTGCTGCAGAGGAAGAGCAGCATACAGGAAGACTGGCAGAAGCAGAGTCCCAGCCAGGCTTCATGTGACATCATGCCTGCCAGGACCCGCCTCCTTCCACCCCTCAGAAAGACAGTGCTCCTGAGCTAATGAAGAGGGATAAAAAAAGGTATTTCCACAGTGTTTTAAACCTCAATAAACACAGGGATAGGCATAGTTAGAGAAGGGGACAGATGGGAAGGGGGATCAGGGAAAGTTTAGATGATGACAGGTGCTCTTTAATGATTAAGAATGTTTAACAGAAGTAATTTACAAATCTTTTAAACTGTCTGGCACCAGTTGATTTGAAAAAAAAAAGAAAAAAAAAGATTTATATATATATATATATATATATATATATATATATATATGTATATATATATATATAGATGTAAAAAGAGCGCAGCACTCCTCAAATACGTGAAAAAAAAATAGTGGTTTATTGGCTCACATAGCAGCAACGTTTCTGTCCTACCATAGGACCATTTTCAAGCTCAGTGACACAACTCAAGTAAGATGTATAAATACCCAAACATATGTGTACAATCAACATCATAATCAGTGTAAACAATTATCAAATAAAGTGCATAAGTGCTAAAAATACATCACATTACAATCGGTGCAAACAATATCCCAAGTGTATGATCATATTACATAAAGTGCATTACATAAAGTGCCAAATGGATTAAAAACATGCTTGAAAATCTCATAATACATATAATTATCTATTAATAACTACAGCTGACAACAATCATAAATACTATTTGGTAGGTGGAGATACCTGTGAGATGCTCCTAAACATAACATGCAGCTATGTTTAGGAGCATCTCACAGGTATCTCCACCTACCAAATATTATTTATGATTGTTGTCAGCTGTAGTTATTAATAGATAATTATATGTATTATGCGATTTTCAAGCATGTTTTTAATCCATTTGGCACTTTATGTAATGCACTTTATGTAATATGATCATACACTTGGGATATTGTTTGCACAGATTGTAATGTGATGTATTTTTAGCACTTATGCACTTTATTTGATAATTGTTTACACTGATTATGATGTTGATTGTACACATATGTTTGGGTATTTATACCCCCTACTTGAGTTGTGTCACTGAGCTTGAAAATGGTCCTATGGTAGGACAGAAACGTTGCTGCTATGTGAGCCAATAAACCCCTATTTTTTTCACGTATTTGAGGAGTGCTGCGCTTTTTCTACATCTATATTACATGGACTTTGATCGGGTCTGAGGCGCTGGCACCCGCTGCTGTATTGGATAAGTAGTGCTGCAGATTTTCTTCATATATATATATATATATATATATATATATATATATATATTGTTTTCAACTAGAGTACCCCTTTAAAGGCTTTAAGGGTGCACCATGTCAATGCACGTCCTCACACTTCATATCTTCCACATCTCCTTACAGCCCAGAAATGATCACTTGTTTGGTGTGTAGCGGTCACCTGGCTTTGGGAGAAGTCAAAAAACTTCTTCTTTTCGAGAATTCAAAAATGCATTGTCTCACATGGAGAAAAAGTTAATTGCTCACAGTTAATTCAATCAAAGCCGTTAAATGGTTTTTGCCTTTAATTTTTGATTATTCTTCTACACATACACACGCACACACATATATATATATATATATATATATATATATATATATATATCATCTCCATGTGTCCCGGGAGATCAGTCATGTTGCCCTCCTCTTCCTCACAATCCTGTATGGCTTGCTATAAAATAGCTAATACACAACTTTGTGGTGCTGTTTGCAGAGAGGTTTCTGGCATTTACACCAAAATTAATCATAGTCCCCCATTCACCTAACAGTGAGTGTAGTTTTGACCTCTGTCAATCCATTATACCTCAGCATAACTTTTTATTACTAGTAATTTGGTAGTTGACCCGGCATCCTACAGATGATATATACCACTGAATGTCTATACATTGGAAGATGTCAAAGGCATTTGTCAGTTCTATATGTTGAAAAGCTTTCCTGATATACACCTAAGAATGCAGTTTACACATAATGTAAATGATCCCTAGGGTGCAATAAAGGAATGTAAGCTGAAAAAAAAAAGGGGGGGGGGGAGGGGTGAAACAAGGATTCTGTATGTTTTCTAAGTCTGATTGTGTCAATGCTTGCATAGATCTAGGCTTTGTTCACACTACTGATACAAGCTTTTATATTAAAATAATAATAATAATAATAATAAACATTAATAATAATTATTATTATTATGTTTCTTTATTATTACTATCATTATTATTACTGAAAATTATCTTTTACCCATGATTAGTTAATTTTAAAATGGATATATTTTGCCTCTGGTAGTGACAGTCAGGCGCTATTACACTAGTGGTAATAGAGTCTGAGCATATATACATATATATATATACATACATATTGACTTGATTAAGTCAATTCAGAAATCTGAGACAAATCAGACAATTCAGATTCCTAATCTATATGCCAGCTTTACCATCACTTGTTAGTTCCACTGTGGACCATCAACCTAGCAGCACTGACAAAATATATAGTTACCAATAGTGGAGCCTTGAATACCAGTATAATGGAATTATTCTTTTAAAGCATACCTGTCATATAACAAAGCTGTTATATGTTACTCAGTACCTTATCCTGATTATGGACATTTAATTTTTATGTCTCTATCATTGATATTGCACAAAAAATTACATTTTACAGCTGCTCAATGTCTTTTCCCTCTTGTCAAATAGATGGGGCGTGTCCCTATCTTGCCTGCACGGTGATGACTCCTCCCCCTCCCTCACTCTCCCTACAGCTTTTGCAAAACATCAACTCCAAGCATGCCCAGACATTCTTTGACTGTCCAGGAGTTGGAGTTGGAGTTTTGCAACAGCTGGAGGCACATGTTTGGTAAAACTCTGTGTTACAGCAGTGTTGTTGCAGGCTGTGTTCCTCCTGCAGCCTTGTCCATCAGCCATCTCTTGTCCATGACCCTTGGACACGCTCAGGCTACTGTGGGAGTCATCAGTGTCCCAGGAGGTATGGGAACCCCTAGTGGTGGGATTTTCAAAGGCAGTTTTCTTTAATAAATTGTGAATTTATTTTAAAGACGTACATCAGAAAACCGATTGTTTTGCCAAGATGCACAACATCTAAAAAGTTTTTATATCTGACAGTGCTCATTTAAGGATTGTTTCAAACTAGTACAGTGCACAAAGGAGTAGGTACAACCTAGCAATAGACACACACCCGTTGCAAGATTGTCCAAATCTACTTTATGCAGCCAATAGGCAAAAATGCAGTATTTACAGGAGATCACTGACTCCACTGACAACTGATATAATGACATGAAAATGCTTTGTACTTTGCTGCTGTTCTTTTACAAGTGAAATCCTCTCATATTATCAGGGGCATTGCTAGGTCTCCAAAAGATCCGGGGCACGGGTCATGAGTGTGGCTGAGGGTGGAGCCACAAAAAGGAGGGGCCAAGGGGCGGGGCCACTTAATGTCGCATGACTATAAAAAAATGTTGTTCCTTGCATTGGGGTTTGAGGTAGGAGTTAGTCTTATTGGCTGTCAGATGATGTTACTTCAGGACAGGGAACACAAGTGCAAATGAGGAGCGTTATAGCCATAGCATGGATTATTAGGTAGGACCACTCTATGTTCTAAGCTGAGGTGGGGTTCAGGTGACAGCAGCAGTAGCAGGGGGTTCAAGTTTTTAACAGGTTCCCTACTTGAAGTGAAGTGATGGATGCTTGTGCTGCAGAGCGCTGCGGAAAATTACTTCAACTATAATAATCAAATATACCAATTTTTACCATTTAAAACTACAGTTCCCAGTATGACCTTAAGTATGTGGTAAGGTTATGCTGGGAGTTGTTTCATAACTGCAGAACTACAGCTCTGATGGGACAGTCAGGCAGCATACACAATGATATCAGTGACTACAGGTGACATCTTCTCTATAGTTTTCCCTTATCTAATTCAGATGTACTTACCACCAAGTCCAGCTAAATCTTCTCTCTGCAGAATTTGACGCCCAGACGGCTCCTCACTATGTCAACGCATTCTGATCCTTTATATGAAAACAATAATTATTATAAACCTGCCAAACACTGTATTCTTTGAATATAATACTGGCACACACCCTCTGAATATAATTTTGACACACTGTACACACTCTGAAAATACTAGAACACACTGTACCCTCTGTATATAACACTGCCACACACCATACCATCTGAATATAATATTACTATATACTGTACCCTCTGAATATAAAACCGCCACACACCGTACCCTCTGAATATATTACTACCACACACTGTGCCCTCTGAATATAAAACTACCACATACTGCACTCTCAGTATTATAGTCAGAGAGTGCAGTATGTGGTAGTATTATATTCAACCACCTACTGCGCTCTATGAATATAATACTGCCACATACTGCACCCTCTGAATATAATACTACCACATATTGCACTCTCTGAATATAACCTTGCCATGCATCCTCTAAATACAATACCGTAATGTATTGTGGCCCATAAAAACCAAACTAGCATTCCAGAGGTATAGTGTATATATATAAAGAATTTCTGGGGTAAACACTCCCCCCCCCCCCACGTAATAATAATAATATAATAATACCCTCTGTCCTGTGCCCCTAACATATAATGCCACCTGTGCTGTGCCCCTAACATATAATGCCACCTGTGCTGTGCCCCTCACATATAATGCCCCCTGTCCTGCCCCCTCACATATAATGCCCCCTGTCCTGCCCCCTCACATATAATTCCCCCTGACCTGCCCCTCAGGGGAAATTATATGTGAGGGGCACAGGACATGGGGCATTTTATGTGAATGGCACAGGACAGGGGGTATTATATATGAGTGGCACATGTCAGGAGGCCTTATATGTGAGGGGAAAATTATAGGGTGGCATTATAGGTGAAGAGCAAATGTCAAGGGGTCATTATATGTGAGGGGCACATGACAAGGGGCCATTATATAGAAGGGGCAGATGACAGGGTGGTATTATATGTGAGGGGTACATGACAGGGGGCATTATAAGTGAGGGGCAAATGTCAAGGGGGCATTATATGTAGGGGGCACATGACAGGGGAGCCACCCTGTCATGTGCCCGCCACATATAATGCCCCCTTGACATTTGCCCCTCACTTAAAATGGCCCCTGTCATGTGCCCCTCACATATAATGGCCCCCTGGCATCTGCCCCTGACTTATACATAAAAAGGCATATTATAAGTCAGGGGCACATAACAATAGATAGATATGAGATAGATAGATAGATAGATAGATAGATAGATAGAGATGATATAGATAGATAGATAGATAGAGGACGGCCACGTGAGGTGGTTGAAACGTCGCTATTGCTTTTTGGTGATAAATAAAAGTCACTATTCTTTACTACGCCGGAGTGCTGCTGCGTTTACTTGGTTGCTGCATTTCATCGGGGCCCGAGGACCAGGGCCCATCCACAGCCTGCACCCACTGCACCTAGTTCAACTTGAGAGTGCTGCTCCACCTGCTTCTATAGATAGATAGATAGATAGATATGAGATAGATAGATAGATAGATAGATACGAGATAGATAGATAGATATGAGATAGATAGATATGAGATAGATAGATATGAGATAGATAGATATAAGATAGATAGATATGAGATAGATAGATATGAGATAGATATAAGATAGATAGATATAAGATAGATAGATATGAGATAGATAGATATCTATGTTGAGGAACATATTGATATAGTTGGGGTCACTGAGACATGGCTGGACTCCTCGCATGACTGGGCTGTCAATCTGCAGGGGTTTACATTGTTTCGCAAGGATAGAATGAACAGAAAAGGTGGTGGAGTCTGTCTGTATGTAAGAAGTGGTATGAAAGTCAGTGTGAACGATGCCATAGTGTGTGATGATTCTGAGGATGTGGAATCATTGTGGGTAGAATTACAAAAGCAGGGAAATACTGAAAAAATAGTATTTGGTGTAATCTACAGACCCCCTAATATCACTGAAGAGATAGAAGTTCGGCTTCATAAACAAATAGAGAGGGCCGCCCGGGCAGGTACAGTGGTAATAATGGGAGATTTTAACTATCCAGATATAGATTGGGGCCGGGGGTTGGCTAAAACTACAAAGGGGCGACAATTCCTAAATTTATTGCAGGATAATTTCATGGGCCAGTTTGTGGAGGACCCAACAAGAAGTGATGCCTTGTTGGATCTGATCATTTCCAACAACGCAGAGCTGGTTGGTAATGTAACTGTGTGGGAAAACCTTGGTAATAGCGACCACAATATAGTTACTTTTGACTTAAAATGTAGAAAACAAAGACAGGCGGGGAAGGCAAAAACATATAACTTTAAAAAGGCAAATTTCCCTGGGCTGAGGGCTGCACTACAGGACATAGACTGGGAGGAGGTGTTCTCAAATGCTGATGCAGAAGGTAAATGGGACATCTTTAAATCAACTCTAAATAACTATACAGCTAAATATATACCAAAGGGGAACAAATATAAACGATTAAAACTAAATCCTACATGGCTGACACATGATGTTAAAAGAGCAATAAACAACAAAAAAATAGCCTTCAAAAAATACAAATCTGATGGGTCAGCTATAACATTTAAACAGTACATGGAGCTTAATAAAATCTGTAAAAATGTAATAAAAACAGCAAAAATTCTAAATGAGAGACAGGTGGCCAAAGAAAGCAAAACTAATCCTAAATATTTTTTTAGATATATAAATGCAAAAAAACCAAGGACAGAGCATGTAGGACCCCTTAATAATGATAATGGGGAGGTTGTCACAGGCGATCAAGAGAAGGCGGAGCTACTGAATGGGTTCTTTAGTTCTGTATACACTATGGAAGAAGGAGCTGACATTGGCCAGGTCAGTGCTGGTAACACATCATGTAATGTACTGAACTGGCTTAATGTAGAGATGGTACATGGTAAGTTAAGTGATATAAATGTAAGCAAATCCCCAGGACCGGATGGACTACACCCAAGAGTTCTTAGAGAGGTAAGTTCAGTAATATCTGTACCCCTGTTCATGATATTTAGAGATTCTCTGGTGTCTGGTATTGTGCCAAGGGACTGGCGCAAGGCGAATGTGGTGCCAATCTTCAAAAAGGGCTCTAGGTCTTCCCCAGGAAACTATAGACCGGTAAGTTTAACGTGTATTGTGGGTAAATTGTTTGAAGGACTTATAAGGGATTACATACAGGAATACATAGGGGATAATTGTATTATAAGTGATAGCCAGCATGGGTTTACTAAGGATAGAAGTTGTCAAACCAATCTAATTTGCTTTTATGAAGATGTGAGTAGACGCCTTGACAGAGGAATGGCTGTGGATATAGTGTTTCTGGATTTTGCTAAAGCATTTGATACTGTCCCTCATAGACGTCTGACAGGTAAGTTAAGGTCTTTGGGTTTGGAAATTTTAGTTTGTAACTGGATTGAACACTGGCTCATGGATCGTACCCAGAGAGTGGTGGTCAATGATTCGTACTCTGATTGGTCCCCGGTTATTAGTGGTGTACCCCAAGGTTCAGTACTGGGCCCGCTGTTGTTTAATTTATTTATCAATGATATAGAGGATGGTATTAACAGCTCTGTTTCTATCTTTGCAGATGACACCAAGCTTTGTAGCACAGTACAGTCTATAGAGGATGTGCATAAGTTACAAGATGACTTGGATAGACTAAGTGTCTGGGCATCCACTTGGCAAATGAGGTTCAATGTGGATAAATGTAAAGTTATGCATCTGGGTACTAATAACCTGCATGCATCGTATGTCTTAGGGGGGATTAAACTGGCAGAGTCACTGGTAGAGAAGGATCTGGGTGTACTTGTAGATCACAGACTACAAAATAGCATGCAATGTCAGGCTGCTGCTTCCAAAGCCGGCAGGATATTGTCATGTATCAAAAGAGGCATGGACTCAAGGGACAGGGACATAATACTCCCCCTTTATAAATCATTGGTACGGCCTTACCTGGAATATGCTGTTCAGTTTTGGGCACCTGTCCATAAAAAGGGACACTGCGGAGTTGGAAAGGGTGCAGAGACGCGCGACTAAACTAATATGGGGCATCTTAGCTATGAGGAGCGATTAAAGGAGTTACAATTGTTTAGTCTTGAGAAGAGACGTTTAAGGGGGGATATGATAAACGTATATAAGTATATTAATGGCCCATACAAAAAATATGAAGAAAAACTGTTCCAGGTTAAACCCCCCCAAAGGACGAGGGGGCACTCCCTCCGTCTGGAGAAGAAAAAGTTTAGTCTCAAGGGGCGACACGCCTTCTTTACCGTGAGGACTGTGAATTTATGGAACGGTCTACCTCAGGAACTGGTCACAGCAGGAACAATTAACAACTTTAAAACAGGATTAGATACATTCCTGGAACAAAATAAGATTAATGCTTATGAAGAAATATAAAATCTCATCCCTTCCCCAATATCGCGCCACACCCCTACCCCTTAATTCCCTGGTTGAACTTGATGGACATATGTCTTTTTTCGACCGTACTAACTATGTAACTATGTAAGATAGATAGATAGATATGAGATAGATAGATAGATAGATATTAGATAGATATGAGATAGATATTAGATAGATAGATATGAGATAGATAGATATGAGATAGATAGATAGATATGAGATAGATAGCTAGATATGAGATACAGACAAAGAATAAGTCGGCCAGCACTTTAGTTGATACCAAACAATTATATGGACCTGGCCTACAGGTGGACGCTACTAGGCTAAATATACAGCAACAAAAGAATGCAGGAGCACACTTCCAGCACAAGGATATAGGTGAAACATGAACATGCAGATAAAACATGGAGAGCTATACAGCTGTGGTGCAATAGATGCAAATGTGAAACTATGAGATAGTGAGGCACTTAGCTCTCAAATTTGTCTCCGCTGGCGGTCAAATAGCTTGGACCGTCCCACCGCAATAAGGTGGCCTCATTGGGACGGACCCTACACTGTGAATATGCCTCTGTGAGAACAGTTCAGTAAGCATGGCAGGATCTGGAACATCCAAGACACCTTATATACACACCTGATAGAGGTAGGTGGGGTGCAAGGCCAACATGGAGGTAGCCACTTCCCTGTATGTGTAATACAGACAAAGAATAAGTCAGCCAGCACTTTAGTTGATACCAAACTATTATATGGACCTGGCCTGCAGGTGCACACTACTAGGCTAGATATACAGCAACAGAAGAATGCAGCAGCACACTGTCAGCACAAGGATATAGGTGAAACATGAACATGAAGATAAAACATGGAGAGCTATACAGCTGTGGTGCAATAGATGCAAATGTGAAACTATGAGATAGTGAGGCACTTAGCTCGCAAATTTGTCTCCGCCGGCGGTCAAATAGCTTGGACCGTCCCACCGCAATAAGGTGGCCTCATTGGGACGGACCCTACACTGTGAATATGCCTCTGTGTGAACAGTTCAGTAAGCATGGCAGGGTCTGGAATATCAAAGACACCTTATATACACACCTGATAGAGGTGGGTGGGGTGCAAGGCCAACATGGAGGTAGCCACTCCCCCGTATGTGTGATACAGACAAAGAATAAGTCGGCCAGCACTTTAGTTGATACCAAACTATTATATGGAGATATGAGATAGCTAGATATGAGCTAGACAGATATGAGATAGATAGATAGCTAGATATGAGATAGATAGATATGAGATAGATAGATAGATAGATAGATAGATAGATAGATATAAGATAGAGATAGATAGATATATAGATAGATAGATAGATAGATATGAGATGGATAGATATGAGATAGATAGATATGAGATAGAAAGATATGAAATAGATAGATAGATATTAGATAAATAGATAGATAGATATGAGATGGATATAGATAGATAGAAAGATAGATAGATATGAGATAGATAGACAGATAGATATGAGATGGATATGAGATAGATAGATAGATATGAGATGGATGGATAGATAGATGTGAGATAGATAGATAGATATGAGAGAGATAGATAGATAGATAGATAGATAGATAGATATGAGATGGATATGAGATAGATAGATAGATAGATAGATGTGAGATAGATAGATAGATAGAAAGATATTAGATGGATAGATAGATGATATATAGATATAAGATAGATACAGTAGATAGATAGATATATGATAGATAGGACATGGATATCTTTTAACCAACCAGGGTGCCTCCAGATGTTGCAAAACTAAAAAACTACAACTCATGGGCCTTTGGCTGTTGAGGTATGCTGGGAGTTGTAGTTTTGCAACAGCTAGAGGCACCCTGTGCGATGGATAGATTGATAGGTAGATAGATAGTGTTTTCCAACTAGGGTGTCTCCAGCTGTTGCAAAACTACAACTCCCAGCATGCCCGGACTCTAGTTTTGCAACAGCTGGAGGCACCATAGTAGGAAAACACTGATCTATGCCCAGTCAATCTATCTATCTCAGTGTTTACGAACCAGTGTGCCTCCAGCTGTTGCAAAACTACAACTCCCAGCATGCCCGGACAGTCTTTAGCTGTCCGGAAGTTATAGTTTTGCAACAGCTGGAGGCTCCCTGGTTGGGAAACACTGCCTTAATGGATTAAAGGGTAGCTCCCACCATCATGTTTTTTTTTCTGTCCCTGCCTATAGCCCTTCTATCCCTAACACCCTCCCTGCCTTTATTCATTTTTTTTACTATTTTAAAAATGGCATTTAGTCTGCCTCTTTAGTGAGCCTCTTCCTGCCGCTCGGTGAGTAACACCCAACCCCCCCCCCCCCAAGTACCTTGCAGCAGGGCCATCGGCGATTGCGGGGAGCCGATGCGCAGCCCTGGATGTTCCTGCACCTGCACAAAATTACGACTGATGCCCTGCCGGAATCAGTCGGAATTTTGCAATGACGTCACTCCGCACTGCATTCGGCCACTAGGAGGGCGAACCCTAGGGGCCGAATTTCAAATTGCTTTTAAAATGTTTTAAAAGCAATTTTTTTTAAATAAAATTATATTAGAGATATGTTGTAGTACTTAAGTACTACAACATATCAAAAATATTTTTTCATGACAGTGCCCATTTAATGATAAATAAACAAGCAGTGTGTCCACATGTTGTGGCCCCAGTGGGGTCACTTTCCCTCCTCCGGGGTCCACAGGTCACCTACAGGTCACATTACAAGAATTTTTTTTCGAAATCACGGTAAAAAACGCGCCATTTTTGCCACAATTTTTCCCAAAAATTGTTCTTGTAATGTGACCTATAGGTGACCTGTGGACACCGGAGCAGGGAAAGTGATCCCACTGGGCTTCTACCCCCCAGCCCCAGGTTATACTGCTAGTGAGAAGAGAGGCAGGACAGGGGACATAACTCACCCTCACAGCCGCTGTGCTCCTGGGAGGCCTGTCAGCTCTCGGCCTCTGTCCTCTTCCTGTTCTGGGGGCGGAGCCATTAATCAGGTGCCTTCATCCCTGCGCTACTGCCTGTCTCCCTAGTGATACTGGAGCAGGAGCAGCGCAGGGATTGTAAAAAAAAAATAGCGCTTGTCTGAGTGGGGAGTGGGACAACTGTCCTGGATCCTCACCAGCTGCACCTCTCTCTCAGGGGCCCTTGGCCAGTGCCTGAGGGCCCATGTGTAGTGGCGGGCCCCTGTGCAGCTGAACATGTTGCACATGTGATTTGTCCGCCCCTGCATTCGGGGCACCAGCGGTTCACATTCGGGGCAGGTGTCCTGAAAGTTTTAACGTAGTGACGCCCCTGCATATTATTATGCTCCCTTCTTCTCTTTTTTTCCATAATTTTTCTTTTTAAGACAATACATATGAACATTTATTCTATCCATAAGTCCATTCAAAAAAGACAAAAACATTTTATCACCACAATAAACCCACACAAATAAAAAAGTATAAGACTAAGTTTCCACTTGTTTTTTTTACTGACAGTTTTTGGATATCTGCCACTGCAGTTTTTGAGCCAAAGTCAGAAGTAGATCCATAAGTGAGGAGGAGTGTAAGTCCTTCCTTTATATGTCCTATTCCTTTTGAATACACTTCTGGCTTTGGCTCAAAAACTACAGTGGCAGATATCCAAAAACTGCCAGAAAAAAACCCAAGTGTAAACTTAGCCTAAAGATTTCTCAGAGTCACAGAAATTCCCATTTTACATCTTTCTCTATGTTCAAACACCAATGTTATATCAAATTTAGATATATTCCATGCACTCCACAGTCTTTGAAATCTTTCAAATCTCCCAATTTTTCCATCCTTCTCCCTAGGTGTCTTCCACGACACCCCTGTGTCATTGACCATGCTGTTTTTATACATAATAGCCAAAGAGGAAACCCTTATCAATTGTAATGTAGGAAGTATTCATCAATATGACAATAAAATTGTCACAAATAACACAGATTTTTAAGGTGTGATATGATAAATGATCAGACAATAGTAAACACTTCCTCATGTTCTTTTTGTGCATAGAGTATCCAGTGTCTAAACTGAATATACTTTCATTGATATTGTATCCCTGATCATCTTATCACAGCACACAACATTGTAAGGGGACATAGAGATAAAGAATTCCTGGCATAATGCCCACGTGTAAGAGTTCATGTGATCTATTTATAGTCATAGCCAGTGTCTGATGCATGGGATAATGTCAGATGCTGACAGAGTAGTCCACCACCATAGTGTTATCATGGATACATGGCGCTCTTTGTCATCAGGAGTTAATTATAGCTTTATGTGGTGCTTTAATTAATTGCAAATTAAACTGCACACATAACAGAACTCCCAGACCACAGATGTTTCCTAATATAGATTCCTTCTTATACATAACCCACAGTGTGAGATAGAGAACAAGTCCCAGCAATTAATAGTATATACTGGTGGATGCAGAGCTGTTGGATAAAGCTTGTTTTTTTATATTTGTAAATCTTAACATATACATAATTAAGTGGTAATATTCTTTGAAATAAAAGTAGAATCAATGTAGATGACAGCTTAAATAAACGCTTAACCCCTTCATGACCCAGCTAGTTTTGGCTTCATGACCCAGTCAGTTTTTTCAAATCTGACATGTGTCTCTTAAGGGTGCATTCACACGGGGTATTACACATATATATTCAAAATGTTATTGTTCCCACCCCCAAAAAAAAATGGGATTTTGAACTTTTGTAGAAAAATTGAAAAATGCTCATAATGATATAAGCCTTCTAATGTCGTAAAAAAGTAAAAGAATGTTTAACAAAGGATGCCAGCATAAAGTAGACATGTTGTGGATTTTAATTAATAACTACATTTATTTGCCATGACTATTTCTCTTACAAGTAGAGAGCTTCAAACAGAGAGATGAACATTTTTTCTAATTTTTCACAATGTTTAAGAGTTTTTCCCAAAAATCGCTTTATGTATCAGCAAACATTTACCAGTAATATAAAGTACAATATGTCTCGAAAAAACAATCTCTGAATCACTTTGCCAGGTAAAAGCAGTTAGTTCAAAGTTATTACCACTTAAGGGTGCATTCATACGGATCCGCTGACAAAGGCCCCTAAAGATCTGCCCTCTTTGTGCCTGCTAATAGCGGCAATCCGCCGCTACCAGCAGACACACTGCGATGTGCGAGTTACCCTGCAGTGTACTCGCACACATCGCGGCCGCTCTCTGTGTAGCTCAGGGAGCCGGGGGAGCGGCCGCGATGTTCGGGATGTGCGGATACACTGTGACTCGCACTTCACAGTGTGTCTGCTGGTAGCGGCGGATTGCCGCTATTAGCAGGCACAAAGAGGGCAGCACTTTAGGGGCCTTTGTCAGCGGATCCGTGTGCATGCACCCTTAAGTGGTAATAACTTTGAACTAACTGCTTTTACCTGGCAAAGTGATTCAGAGATTGTTTTTTCGAGACATATTGTACTTTATATTAGTGGTAAATGTTTGCTGATACATAAAGCGATTTTTGGGAAAAACTCTTAAACATTGTGAAAAATTAGAAAAAATTTTCATCTCTCTGTTTGAAGCTCTCTACTTGTAAGAGAAATAGTCATGGCAAATAAATGTAGTTATTAATTCACATCCACAACATGTCTACTTTATGCTGGCATCATTTGTTAAACATTCTTTTACTTTTTTACGACATTAGAAGGCTTATATTATTATGAGCATTTTTCAATTTTTCTACAAAAGTTCAAAATCCCATTTTTTTGGGGGGTGGGAACGATAACATTTTGAATATTTATGTGTATTATATATATATATATATATATATATATACACACATATATACATATATATACACATATACACACACATATATATATATGTTTTTATTTATATATATATATATATATATATATTTTTTTTTTTTTTTTTTTTTTTTTTTTTTTTACTTCTGTACAACAGCTCCCCCTAGTGTCTAGTGCACAACACATGCAGTAACAGGTTTAGGACACTAGGGGTAGCTGTTGTACAACTAAACAGCTCCTTTACAACAACAAAATTTTTTGAAAGTGAAGCATGTCAGCAGCACAGCGCTGGCAGCTCGGGACGGGTAAGGGAAACCAGGGGAAGGGGGACAGGTAAGGGACACTGGGGTCACCTAGCAGAGCAGTGTGTGTGTCCCGATCCCCATGATCGGGACACACACACCGCGCTGCTTAGGATTTTTATGTGTGAAACGCTGCCATTAGCTAGTCAGATTTGACTAGCTGATAGGAGCGATCACTGTGAGGGGACGAACCCCCCCCCCCCCCCTAGGTCCCGGGGCAAGATGGCTGGCTATTAGTGATAGCCACCATCTTACCGGGCGCGGCGGGATCCCGCGAGCAGAGGCCAGTATCTGCATGACGTACATGTATGTCATAGGTTGGGAAAACCTTCCCTGTCATGACATACATGTATGTCAGGGGTCGGAAAGGGGTTATCAGATCGCTTCTTTTATTTTACAGAGGCTTTGTTAAAAAAGAAAGAAGCAAGTTGATTGGTTGCTATGGGCAACTGGGCAACTTTTCCTCTGCACAGGTTTTGATAAATCTCCCAAATATTGTCCTCATTTTCCTGCAGTTAAGGCTTCTGTCTGATTCTGATCAGTCTCCATATTATACTTTAGATTCCACCCTGCTTTCTGTTCCTCTGTGATCTGCTACTATAATAATTATGCCTCAGGACAGAAACCCATGGGCAGCTAGAGCTACAGATAAAGCTGCTGCCAACTTAATAAGTGTAACACCACTATGTTCGCAAGGTGCACCACACAAAGTGCATGCAGGAGCAGGGACTCCTGTTAGATGGACTCCCTGCTCCTGTACAGTGAGCATACAGCTAAGCATAAACTACTCAATGCCTTGCCCACTCACTTATCATTCAATGGAGCAGATGCAGAGGGTCACCAACCACTCATCTCTGTGTCACCATACACATTCACTGGGATAGGTACAGAGTGCCCAGCAAATGTACAGTAGTGTGAGCAGTGATGTATGGCACGGGCATAATGTCAGCATTATCTAAATCTGTAGTATGCCTCAACATATTTTCCCACCATATTCATTGTCATCTCTCCCATTAAAACTGTAACATAGGAGCTTGTCTAAACTTTGTCCTTAATTATGTCTCCTCCATGAAGATATAAAAGCAATGAGAAAGCACTCCATGGTGTATGTACCACAAAATCCACTGAAGTGGTTGCTAAATTACCTGTTTTCCCAAACACTAACAATTGTAAAACTGTATAATTTATAGAAAATTCCACACACAATAAAATTAAGGGGTGTGCGTCCAATGAATCTCCATCTACAGTAATGTCCTGACTTCTGCTGTTTACATCTATTTGGCTAGCAGCGGCCCCCATTGTTGCTACTAGTGTGATACATTGGACATAGCCCATTGGACAAACACAACTTCATTTTATTCTGTGTGTAATTTTCATAAAAGAATACAGTTTTACAATTTTATAATTATATAATTATATATAATTTTACAATTAAATGTCCCCTTTATCTATTTTTAATATTGTTGGCTACATTTTTATGTCCCTGCCGGCTCACATAAATTGGTCCATGTTTGAAAATTACTAAAAACTTTGTTCTAAAAAATATTAATTTTGTTAACTACAATTTTTTCCATCCCTACTGTATTTATTAATTTTTTTAATGGTAACCTACAAAATTGTATACGAAAAAGCTATTTCTATCCCTTTTTTGGATCGCCAAAAAGAATAAAAACTGCCCGCAAAAACGCCAAAGTTAAAACCCACATGGCGTTTTTCTTGGCGTTTTTTCACTCCCACAGACTACTATGGGAGAAAAACGCCATGATTTCATTGAAAAAAATGCCATAGTCTCAACATGCTGCTGTATTGAAAAACTGTCAAAGAGCAGGAAAACGCCAAAGAGGAGTGAAAAAAATGAAGGATTTAAAAAAAAGGCGAAACGGAAAAATGCCAAGTGGAAAATACATTTTGTGTTTTTCAATTGACTTGCAGCTAACATCTGGCTGCAGTATTTTTTTGCAAAAAAAATGCTGTGCAGCAGAATAGGCGTTATTTTATTGGCTTTTTTGCATAAAAGACCAAGTGGAAACAGCCATTGTGGAAGTCTGCACAGCTCCAGGACTTTGAGTCCTCTCCCCACTTGGAGGAAAAATTGCTTTTGTTCCTTCATGAAGAGTCTCATGTCTGTATGAGTGGCACATAGATCCCCACAGATTCCAATGGGAAAAAGTGTGGCCAAAGCGTGATTCATACAGTTGCTACATAGTGACCCCAGTGTGATATTTAGTGATTTAGTGAGATTTAGTTACGGAAAAGCAGCCATCAGTGCGCACACTGTTTAAAAAAAAAAAAACATGCTAAATTCCAATGTTGGAATTATGGCCGTTTTTTATATGTTTGAACATAGTTCGAAGGAAGATGTTCAACCTGTAAATTAGATGACTGCCTGAAAGAACGTTTATAATACAATAGTTTTATTAAAATGGTATTCCATCTTAAAATCCTTTAATCTGAAGGATGGGAGGTATCCATCCCGATAGCATTTAGTTTCAGTGACATAAGACTGGAGTTTGCGTCCAGGTTTTTGGAGTGTCTTGGGTTCTAAAGATAAGGTCCCTTCCAAGCTCCAGCTTTGTGTGTGTGTTAGGGTCTATTCACATGGTGGAATTTCCGCTTGCGGTATTCCACCTATAATTAAAGTCTATAGATTTCTATGGGATTCTGCACTCCCATTCAACCTTCTGAAATTCCCACTCACTCACTCCCATCAGTGATCTGGACACACAAGTCTGTGATCACTGCTAGAGAGCGAGAGAAGGAATTTCTCTGGAGCAAAATCAGTCATGGGAAGTTTTGGGTGAGAACTTCAGAAGTTTATGTTGATGTAAAGTCCCTGATGTAAAGGGCATTTCAGTTTCTGTTTTACTGCATGCTGCAAGCTTAACTTATTGCTGTATCTGAACTGCTACAACAAACCCAAAACTATTAAACTGTGAACCTGCCTGTTTGGTTCTGTTTGCTTGGGAGAAAGACTGTTTGAAGGGTCCCATTGTACAATACATATACCCTATCTACAGGATAGGGCAGGGGTAGGCAAGCTTTTTGCAGCGGCGTGCCAACATTTTTTTTACACCACTTGGTATGTCGGCAATATGGGTGTGGCTTATTATGGATGGGGTTTATTGTGGGCGGGGTTTGTGAGGGTGTGGCTTGTCCCAGGGTAGAGGTTTTTTTTCAGAATTTTCCCTGTATATTGTATTCGCTGTAAAGACTTTATATATAGTTTTTTTTTACACAGCCCCCATACACACTTACACATCCCCCCCACATGCACATACACAGCTGACACTTACACAGTCCCCAAATACGTGTATTTTCCATGCAAAGCCCCAATGCACACATGCACAGCTCCAATACACACATGCATAGCCTCCATACACAGCTCCCGTACATACATGCACGGCCCCCCATACACAGCCCCCAATACACACATGCACACCCCCAAAACACACATGCATAGCCTCCCCATACACACATGCATAGCCCCCCATGCACAGCCCCCAATGCACACATGCACAGCCCCAATGCACACATGCACACACCCCAGTACACACATGCATAGCCCCACCATACACAGCCCCCAATACACACATGCACAGCCCCCCAATACACACATACACAGCCCCCACACACACATGCATAGCCCCCGATACACAGCCCCCAATACACACATTCACAGCCCCCAATACACACATGCACAACCCCCAATACACACATGCACAGCCCCCCCCCATAAACAACCCCCAATACACATGCACAGCATCCAATATTTCTCATTCCATGACTGCTGGTTGCTCTGTTTCTCTATTGCAGACACCGGGCGGGGAGAGGGAGGGGAACAGCAGCTGGCATCACTGGCCTGCCGACATCTTCTTTCAGTGGCTCCTAACTGTTGTGCTGCGCGGAGGCACTCAGAGAAGACACCGAGGCAGTCTTAAAGTGACAGTGTCTCGGTTTAAGTTTTATACTGAATCCCCTGTTCGGCTCTCCCACGTGCCACCCAAATGCACTCTGCGAGCCATGAGTGACACGTGTGCCAGGGGTTGCCGACCCCTGAGATAGGGGATAAGTTTCAGAGGCTCACTGCTCTATTATGAAGTATTACTTGGGCCCCTGTTCTCGAAATCCTGGGGAATCCCATGGTTTGCCAACCCATGATCTGACACTTATTCTGTCTATAGGAGATAAGTGTTTTAAGTCAAAATACCCTTAAATAAATTGTATCGTAAGCGTTCATTCAGGCAGTCATCTAATTTTGTTGAATGTCTTCCTTCGACTTCTGTTCCAATGTATAAAAAATGGCCATAATTCCAACATTGAACCATTTTTTCATAAACAGTGCGTGCACTGTTTCATAGACTTTCATAGTAAACAATATTAGATGAAAAAAAATATGTCTGTTTTATACAGATTTTACAGACATATTTTGCTTTAACTTTATGGTGTGTGAATCCAAGTAGAAAATTGGAAAAGTACTCAGAATAATGTGATGGTTACCCTCTGCTATTTACCAGTGATGGTGGGTCTTCAGTACTTCCAGTAATCTTGATGGCTCAATAGAAATTTGCAAAAATATTGTCTACGGTGAATTGAAAAATATCACATTATGGTGGACTTGTTCCTCAATTGCTCCTTTCTGGGACTCGGTATTCACATATATCTCCAAGCTTATACCGCACACTCCCACGAAGGATCCAGGCATGGCACTACTTGCGCTCAATCTGATGGACTTACCTGCGGACTCTCGAACCATCATCTTCCATGTTCTCTCAGCCGCTCGTACCTCCATAGCGGCTCTCTGGAAATCTCGGGAGGTCCCTGATATTTCTGTCGTGAAAGCAAGGGTGGAATACTCTTGCTCCATGGAACGTCTTATAGCTAACCGTACGGGTCGTGAACTACGTTTTCTTATAAGCTGGGACTACTGGTTGAGAGCTAATGAGCCTAATGGTTTGACATCTACTTGAAATTGGTATATGTATGCATTAAGATTTGATGCTGTACCTTGGTTATTTGTCCAGCGTAGCTTTTGATGTATGATTAAGACCTTCTGCTATGTTATCATATGGCACATTGTACTGTGCATTTTGGTGTACCTTATTTCTTTATCTGTTCCTCCTTATTTTTGCTTTTTGTTTTCCCCCTACCCCTTTTCCCCCCATTTATGTTGTACCTTGTTGTTTTCACTTTCATTGTTTTATTTGAATTCTAATAAACAAATTTATGGATAAAAAAAATATCACATTAGATAAAATAAAAGATTGGTGTAATATACAGCCAGATTTAAGAACAATAATTAATCTTTATTTAACCCCTTTGGAACCAGGGGAATTTCAGTTTGGCACTTTTGCTTTTTTTCCTCAGGGTTTTTTAATAGCCAAAACTATTTTTTATTTACACAACTATATTAGGGCCTGTTTTTTTACAGGACCAATTGTATTTTGTAATGATTTTCTTAATTTTCCCATAAGATAAATTCTGGAACTGAAAAAAAAAATTCTGAAGTAAAATTGGATAAAAATGCAATTTTGCTAACTTGGTTGTTTTTCACTGAGCGGTTAAAATGACATGTTAACTTGATTTTTTATGTAGGATTATAACAATACAAGATTTGTATACAGGGTGGGCCATTTATATGGATACACCTTAATAAAATGGGAATGGTTGGTGATATTAACTTCCTGTTTGTGGCACATTAGTATATGTGAGGGGGAAAACTTTTCAAGATGGGTGGTGACCATGGCGGCCATTTTGAAGTTGGCCATTTTGAATCCAACTTTTGTTTTTTCAATAGGAAGAGGGTCATGTGACACATCAAACTTATTGGGAATTTTTTTTTACACTTTATTGGTCCCTATAGGGGACTTGTCTGAGCCATCATTAGATGGCTCATACAGATCAATACAATACATATGTACTGCATTGATCCATGAAATGTGTGCTCCTAACAAAGATAAGGCTCTATAGGTTCAGCATTCTTCTGGTCTGCGTATGACTGTTGTCTGTTCGGCTAAAGACAATAGCTGATCACAGGGGTCTTCTTTGACAAGCCAGCCAACTGATGATGTGCTATAGAGCTGTACGTGCAGCCGCACTGATGTTCAATGTGTCGTGTACCCCCCCCCCCCCCGGTTTCTACAGACTGCTGAGATCACGTGACAATGGGGGACGCATTGAATGGCAGCGCGGTGGCACGTACAGCTAGATAGCACAGGTCATCAGGGGGCTGGCTTGTAAGTGAAGACAAGAAGAAACCAAACCCATTGTGATCAGCTGTTGTCTTCAGCCAAGCAGGATCCTGGTAAAGGCTTGAGACAACAGTCATACACAGACTGGAGGAATGCTGAACCTGAGGGGACCATGAATTCACAAAAAAGACAGGTAAAGACAGGTAAAGCACTTAAGACATAACTTGGGATCACAGGCACAATAGTTAAGATTACCTGGATAACCCTTTAAGAACAGGCAGATTATTTCTGGAAAGACTGTGTATATAAACAGTTATGTTTCTAAGCAGTTAAACTACAGTCAATTATAATATAGTAAATGGAAGAGCAATCACGATATGCCAGATGGATCTGCATAATCAAATGCTTGGGCTTACAGAGGAACATTGAACTCATTTTTAAATGTTGCCAATGTATTTCAAATGCCGCAGAATTCCAGATAGTAACCAGACTTGCCAACCTGATGATTTCTTTTTTCTGGACAACTTATCAAATAATCATGAAAGGTGTTATCGGTTGTAGAACAGTTTTTTAAACATTATCCCCAGGCTGAACATTCCTGCCGCCACTCCCTCAGTGCTTCAGTATAGCTACTCCCGTCCTCTGCTGCATTTTTTTTCCTGGTTGTCGGTCATACTGTAGCTCAGCTAATCGCTAGCCACAGTGATGTCCCACCTTGGCCTGTGATAGACTGAGCTACAGTGTGATGTATTAAGCCCCGACACCAGGAAGAAGACCAGTGCTAGGGCTCAATACGTAACACTGTCACTCAGCCTACTTTGGCACATCACTCAAGCCAGGGGGTAGCAATGTGAAGCATTGACCACCGGCAACCAGTAAGAGGAGCGCTTCGGAGAATGGGAGCAGCAATACAGGCATGACAGGTAATTCCAGGTTTTTGTTTTAACAGTCAAACCATGAAGCTTTTATTGAAGCAGAAGATAGCAGTACACAGTAACAGCTTCAAAAATATGAACAGTACGGTCCATAGACAGTGTGTATTGTATATTATAATGCCTCTTTATGTTTTATGCTTTTCTCTACTGATTATTGAATGGCCTTTAAGGAGCGTCTTCAGATTACTTTACTTTATATGTGTACCACTGTCATGTTTATTTTATTTTTTTTTTTTTTTTGGGGGGGGGGGGGGTGACATGACCGTGGTACACATATAAAGTAAAGTAATCTGAAGATGCTCCTTAAAGGCCATTCAATAATCAGTAGAGAAGAGCATAAAACATAAAGAGGCATTATAATATACAATACACACTGGTTGACCCCTACATAAAGAGGAAAGGCTCCCCCTCGGTATAGGGACATGCAATGACTCATATCTGGGCAATGAGGGGATGACAACCATGGTTCCCATATTAAAACGATCTATCACATCCTCAGTAATAGCAGTTAACTTTTCATATAACATAATAAGATTAATCCTGGAGAGAACACAACATAAAACAGCTTGCTTCCATTGGGAAGCTATATGAATTCTGGCTGCCAAAAGAATATATTGAGAAAGACAAAACACTTTGTAACACATCCTAGCAAGACAGTAGGCAGGCATCCTCTGGACACGATTAGGTAAAACAGAATCGAGGAGGTCTAATACCTGAGCCCAAAAGGCTGTAACTACCGGACAAGACCACTATATGTGGAAAAGTCCCATACAATCACAATCACGGAATCACGGAAACAAAGAGGAGAAACTGTAGAGTAAATGGCATGTAATCTAACAGATACTAAATAAGTTCTATGAAGTATTTTAAGTGCTCTTTCCATCATGACACCTGCCAGCTGCCACGGCCTATCACTTCACAACAGTTTCACCATTGAGAAAGCGAGTGGTGCGAAGGTCGCTCTCCTAATCAGACATAAATTTCAGTTTCACATCTGATGGTGGTGCATTAAGATGGGAGTATAATTCAGACAATCTTGGGAGATGGGGAGTATAGATAGAGCGGGCTTCAAATGAGGTGGGTTTAAATTCATGTAGACGGGTAACCTGAGATTGGAGCTAAGAAAAAACCTGAGGGGCCCTAAACATCTCAGACAATGGGACAGAACGTGCCAACCTGAAAGATTCAAGTGTCGGCAAATGTCGCTCAATCAAAAAGTCATGAAGTCTGACAGATTTTCAGAACAGTGGTCCTGGAAAATGAAAAATTGTATTTTTCATTTGCACAGCCCACTGTTCCAAAGATCTGTCAAACGCCAGTGGGGTGTAAATGCTCACTGCACCCCTTATTAAATTCTGTGATGGGTGAAGTTTCCAAAATGGGGTCAGATGTGGGGGCTGGGGGTCCACTGTTCTGGCACCACAGGGGGCTTTGTAAACGCACATGGCCCCCCGGCTTCTATTCCAATCAAATTCTCTCTCCAAAAGTTCAATGGCGCTCCTTCTCTTCTGAGCATTGCAGTTCGCCTGCAGAGCACTTTACACCCACATATGGGGTATTTCCATACTCAGAAGAAATGGGGTTAAACATTTTGGGAGTCTTTTTACCTATTACCCCTTGTGAAATAAAAAAAATTTGGGGTAACACCAGCAATTTAGTGAAAAAAAATCTAATCTTTCATTTTCACGTCCAACTTTAGCGGAAATTGTCAAACACCTGTGGGGTGTTAAGGCTCACTGTACCCCTTGTTACGTTCCTTGAGGGGTGTAGTTTCCAAAATAGTATGCCATGTGGGTTTTTGTTTGCTGTTCTGGCACCATAGGGGCTTCCTAAATGCAACATTCCCCCCAAAAACCATTTCAGCAAAATTTGCTTTACAAAAGCCAAATGTGACTCCTTCTCTTCTGAGCATTGTAGTGTGCCAGCAGACCACTTGACATCCACACATGGGGTATTTCCATACTCAGAAGAGATGGGGTTACATATTCTGGGGGGCATTTTCTTCTATTACCACTTGTAAATATATAAAATTTGGGGGAAAACTAGCCTTTTAGTGAAAAAAAATAATAATTTACACATCCAACTTTAATGAAAAGTTGTAAAACACCTGTGGGGTGTTAAGGCTCACTGTACCCCTTGTTACATTCCTTGAGGGGTGTAGTTTCCAAAATAGTATGCCATGTGGGGGGGGGGTTGCTGTTCTGGCACAATAGGGGCATCCTAAATGGGACATGCCACCCAAAAACCATTTCAGAAAAACTCACTTTCCAAAATCCCACTGTCGCTCCTTCCCTTCTGAGCCCTCTAGTGCACCCACAGAGCACTTGACATACACATATGAGGTATTTCCTTACTCAAGAGAAATTGGGTTACAAATTTTATGAAGGTTTCTCTCCTTTTACCCCTTGTAAAAATTCAAAAACTGGGTCTACAAGAACAGTGTAAAAAATGAAGATTTTTAATTTTCTCCTTCAATTTGCTGCTATTCCTGTGAAACACCTAAAGGGTTAACAAACTTTTTGAATGTCATTTTGAATACTATGAGGGGTGCAGTTTTTATAATGGGGTCATTTATTGGGTATTTCTTATAAGTAGGCCCTTCAAATCCACTTCAAAACTGAACTGGTCCCTGAAAAAAATTGATTTTGAATATTTTGTGAAAAATGTGAAAATTGCTGCTGAACTTTGAAGCCCTCTGATGTCTTCCAAAAGGAAAAACATGTCAACTTTATGATGCCAACATAAAGTAGACATATTGTATATGTGAATAAATATATAATTTTTTTTTTGGAATATCCATTTTCCTTATAAGCAGAGAGCGTCAAAGTAAAAAAATGCTAAATTTTGAATTTTTCATCAAATTTTGGAATTTTTTCACAAGAAAAGATGCAAGTATCGATGACATTTTACCAATAACATAAAGTAGAATATGTCACAAAAAAACAATCTCGGAATCAGAATGAAAGGTAAAAGCATCCCAGAGTTATTAATGCTTAAAGTGACAGTGGTCAGATGTACAAAAAATGGCTGGGTCCTTAAGGTGAAAATGGGTTGGGTCCTTAAGGGGTTAAATCATTATGGTCATTTAAATGAATCTTTTGACATTGTTAGTTACAGCAGTAGATCTTCACTCTGCACCTTGAAATGCAGTCCAACTGATTACAAGATTGTGCTCTATCCGTCTGACTACTTGCTCAGCTGAGGTGTGAAGACTGCTGCTGTGTGGTGCACCCAACTTTAACAGATGATCAGAGGGGGTCTCAGGACTCCAACCAATTTAAACTTTTGTCATGGTTGTGTGATATGCCAAAAGTTAACTTAAATAACAGTAAAACTGTTAATAAATGCATAAGGCTATGTTTACACATATCAAAAATAGGGAGAATTTTTCATGTGGATTTGCAGAATGAAAATCTGCAGCTGATCACAGTACCATGCATGTGGATGAGAATTTGGCATGGATTTATCTTGTGAGTTTTAATATAGGACAGCCGCTCTGTGACAACTAACAATGTGACTAATGGGGAATCAATGTTATAGTTGCATATTGTAGGATTATATTTGCTCAGTGCAGAGTATGGTTTGTTGTGGATTAAAGTTTCCCAGTTTGATTTATTTTTTTATTTTTTATTTTTTTTACAAATTACAACTGTCAATTGGGGTTCATGATTGCCCAACATGTCAAATATTCATGCTCCATGCCAATGTTATATATGCTACTCCATTTGTAGTGGATCACAATTCTACTATCTCAGATATATCATTTATGCTGTGAATTTGCAAACAAGATGAATAAGAAAATATGCAACAGAAGTAGCATGCCAACTGTACAGTTAGTGCTGACTACATCTGTACATGTCCAATACATTTGTCCATCTTCTACTTATACAAATCTTCTATCTGCAGAAGTACAAATGACTGATATGATACATATCTCAAGTTAAAAAAAAGTACATGCAGTTTACTCAACTATTTATTAAGACTAGCACTTAATAAATAACAGACAAAGGGAAGATCTTCAAAATCTAGCTAATTTTGAGAAAACTTAGACAGGCAATCTAAGATTTTTCCAGATTTTTTTAACAATGGCTAAGGCAATTTTAAAATATGGCACATTTTACATGTCTATTTTAAGTCTGCACAATCTAATAGCTGGCTAAGGCTGGGTTAACATATATCAGATATCCGACACAGTTTCCCTCTGGCACGCACTGATGCTAGAACTGATCCCATTCATTTGAATGGGACAGTTCACAATCATCCAGTGTCTCAGTTTTGACAGTGGATGGTTGAACATGCTGGAGAGCACCGGACAGACGCTGTCTGCCGTGCAGAAACAATGGATGCCGGATGCCATACAACTAATGACAACTTTTCATCAGTTGTGGCATCAGTTAAGTCGAGATTTAGGCTTAGTTCACCTATGCCAGATGCCGAACATATGTGAACCCAGCCTAAGTTAACACATCAAGAATTTTTGGGCGCACAAACTCACTTTGTTGGCACAATTTAATCCCTGCCCCTTTAACCGAGGCCATTTTCCTTTTTTTTTTTTTAAGTAGTGTGTATGGTGCAAGCTAAAAATCCTGTAAACTATCTAGAAATGCTCCCAATTTCAGCCAAATGTGGCACAGAATATGTGCTAAATCCTTTGAAAATCCCCCAAAGTTTCCATTTACTTGTATGCATTTGGCATTTTCCAAGTAAGAATAATGCAAGCCTTTTGTTTTATAATAACAAAAACTTGTTGAGTAAACATGGAATGTGTTATTATAATTATTTATTAAATTCTAGACAGGATATTCAGTCCATGCCGATTTATTTCTGGCACACAGATGTCTTGTGAGATCTATCAGCTACTTCAGATGATTTAGAATATTTCCTGCACCTGTTTACCTCCCACTCTTCAGCAAAAAACAAATGAGAATTTATCATTTATTCGCTATCACTCAAATGGATTTATTGAAAAGTATGAAAAATCTATCATGAGTTGTACACCCAGGAAATACAATGCAAACACCATACAAATGCTTTCAATTAACGCTGACCTATATTGTAAAGCATCTTACCTGAGGCGATGTAAAAATGCCCCTTTGTCAATGTTCAGTTCAACTAGCGCTATTATCAATGGTCACAGTATCGATAGTTGTCAGTTTATCTCCCAGATTTCCTATTATTTTATGAATTTCTATAGCTGTTTTTAATGCTGGTTCACATGGTAGGATGCAAATAGAAAGCAAAGCATTCTCTGGAGCCACAGGCAAAATGGTAAGCTGTTTGGGCTTCCAATATTCCAAGCAATGTTTAACCTTCAACTGTGCTAGCTGTACCATACACCACATATACCTGATGTCATTTTTACATTCAGAATTGTTTTAATAAAATCAGCAAAACAAATACAAAATCGTATTGTACTGCATCTCACTGAGCCTCCATAAAATAGCCTTAGATTAAGAATTGACTGTTGAGGTCCTATGGTAAAAATGTATAGAAGACTTTGTTCCAATTTTATTATTATAAATATTATATTACAGGTGGGGCATTCTAGCATTTAGTAAGGTCCCAAAGAAGAAGGAACCACAACTGTTACATATATGTGTTGCCCACGAGGAGGAGGAGAGCAGTGGTTCAGGCTAGCTAGGGGTAGTAGTAGTCTCTCAGGTGAAGCAAGCAGCAATATCACGTAGGGGGCTATAACACTGCACACACTGATCTTTACACTGATCACTGGCATGTATTAACATGCCAATGATCAGTATTACCAGCACTTGACTGCTCCTGCTGGGATCTCAGGCACGGAGCAGTAATTCACCAATCGGACACCGAGGAGGCAGGCACAGGCAGGGATCCTCCCGGTGTCCTGTAAGCTGCTCGGGATGCCGCGATTTCATCCTGAACAGCCCGACTGAGCTGCCGGGATACTTTCAGTTTCACTTCAGACGTGGCGGTCAACTTTGATTGCTGCATCTGAAGGGTTAATACAGGGCATCAGCGAGATCGGTGATGTCCTGTATTAGCCACGGTTCCCGGCCATTGATGGTCGCAGGGACCGACCCGATATGACGTGGGGTGACTCCACGTTATATCGCGGGAGCCGGTGCAGGACATAAATGTACGTCCTGCGTCGTTAAGGAGTTAACCATAAAACGAAACAACAAATTATCCAAGTTTGATATCATTGGAATGGTACTGACCACAGTTTCCGTCACAACAGCAGTCTTTACTCAATAATTCTAGGAGAAACAACCCATAGGTATGCATGAATGCCATGAATACACCATATAGACGATAATAGATGGGAATGAATGCCTCATAGAGGGAACAGAAGTATAGGCAGACCAGAGCTAGTTTAATAAGGTCTTCTTACTTCTTATTAATCCAGGGGACTAGATGAATACACAAAGTTAAGAAGTTATTTACTGCTACCTGAGCCTCAGACCCATAGCCAAAAGATTATTTACAACAGACTACTGTTGTGAGAGAAACTATTTATAATGAATTAATTAAATGTTATGTTTAAAGGACAATTTTTCATTAATGTGTCTGACAATTAAATTGTATTGTCCTCAGTCACCTGACATCTTTACCCCTTAGCAGCTGGGAGACGATACCGGGACATTGCACATACATACTTTTGTGGTGCCACAGGGGTGGATTACGTGAAATCAACCTTTTAGTGATGCCAGGGCACCGTTAGCCTATACATGGTCCGAGGTTTGAGACAGCTTCTCCTGGGCCAGGGACGGGTCAATAAATACTCCGAAACAAGGTTACGGATAACTGTCTTTACTGAGGCAGGATAGATGGTAATTCCTTTACAGCATAGATTGATGCAAAGGGAGGTACAGAGTAAACCTTGGAAGCCTATCACCTTGCTGGGACTTGTAGTTGCTTGTGCTGTGCTGTATGGTGACTGACTGGTGATAAATGGTAACCCACGCTCACTTTGGTGCTGCAGACTGACTGAAGACTATTGAATTTCTTCCCCAGAGTTTAGTGATTACCAGTAGGCTTTGACGTTCACCTGAGCATAGGGGGTTGCAGGACTAGACTTCTGATTAGCTTGAGGCCTCCTCAGATCACCTCACACTTCTCTATGACTTCTCCACACTGTACCATAGGAGTTGAGCTCACAACTAGCACTGGAGCTAGACTGGAACTAGTCTGGGCCGCTCCTCCTCCCTACACTATATGCCGGGCAATTTGGAGGATTCCCATTGGGGCTGACAGCTCACCTTATCCACTCTGCACCTTCTCTGCTAACAGGCTTAAAGAAACAGTAACACTTTTTTAATGGAAGATACTGAGACTGCTCTTCCAGTACAGTGGCAGTGTTCTCTTTAAATTGTGTGCTCTAAAACAGAAAAAGTTAAAATAAAATTCTAAATGTATTTATATACAAGGCAGTGCACAGTACAGATTACTGAAAGAAGTGCCTCAGAAACAACCAACTGATCTAATATTTTGAACCAAAAGTTGTTTTACTTCCTCCTATGCCAGTTATGATGTTGCATTTTCCAAGTGTAACAGTTGGAAGAAAATGCATTTACTGGCAAGGGGCATAATGTTAAAATCAGCTGCTGCTACTATTCTGCATAATTATTAAAATAGTTTAACTCTATTGTCTACATTTTTCTATATTAAATATTAAAGGTGTACTTTGCTCCTAGACATCTTATCCCATATCCACATTTTTGTTAAGAACGCCAGGTTCGGGGGGGCCATGGTTGTGATTTCACGCCATGCCCCTTACAATCATGTAGGGGGCGTGATGACTTTGATATGAATGGAGGGGGCATGGCGTGACATTCCGACAACGGCCGCCTGAACCCTGCATTCTGAACATAAATGTTCAGAACGCTGGGGTGCTGCTCAGAGATCGCGAGGGGTCCCAATGCTTTCGATAGGGGATAAGATGTCTAGGGGCAGAGTACAACTTTGAGACTTGTTTAGGCCTTGATATTCCAAGAAAACACATAGAAAAATGTGAAGCAATGTGCAGAGTCATTATAAAATATAGAAGGGCACTTTCCTCAAGACTGGTCTTAAAGGGGTACTCCGGCCCTAAGACAGTTTGTGAGCTGGCAGCACGACGTGCAGCTCAAAGAGGTGGGATAAGATGTCTTAGGGCCAGAGTACCCCCTTTAAATGTGCAACCTTAAAGTTATTGTTTATTGCATGTGATTGTTATACGGTATATCAGTAAAAATGACAGTCAGATAGTGAAAGACAGTTATTTAATTATATCTCATAAAGTACAATATTAAGCTTATAGTGAGTATCAGCTGCCAGGGCCCTTACAGGTGATCTCAGCATATGTTAAAAATATATTGTCAATAAAAATAGTTAGAAAAATATATATATATCAAGGGTAAAAAAATAAGATATAAATATCTCTATTCATGTAAAAGTAAAAAATAATGCAGTTCAAATAGGTAATGTCCGTCCTCTGTGAAGACTCCCTTATTGTGGATACTATGTATCTGCATAGAGTAGATGCGTAGAACTGGATACACTTATCGCAAAGTGTGATCTCAGCAGTTTAGACGATGTCCCGTGGCGTTATCACACTCTGTGGTCGCACAAATGCTTGGTCCCTCCGAGTTACAGGTTAGGCTGCGTCAGCAGACCTGGGGGGGGGGGGGGGAGTCTGTTGCTGGCCTGATGCTTGTGATGAGTTGCCAGTAACGGCGATCTCCTTGTGCGCGGTGCGCATCAAAGTGTGGTGAGGATTGCGGACGCACTGGGGATAGTAGTTGTATTTCAGAAGCGTTTGCTGGCTGCATACATGTATCATTTGGTGTATATCAAGGCTAGACACGTTTCTAAATCCTGCTCAGTCTTTTTTTCAATAGCGATATTTGACAGAGATAGAGGGAAAAGATTTATACCTATGGCTTGTTGCTGATTGGTCTAATTTTGTGTTACATATAAAACATGAATTGGATCAGTTTGAGTATATGGAACCCGCTGTACTGGACCACTTGGACTGGATCTTGATTCTCATAGATAGTATTTAGGGTGATGTATATATTACAGATATAAACCATATAGATGGAGTTAAATATTTATATTTGAAAGCTTAGATACATATAGCAATATATAACATGGATGGAATACATATAATAATAGAAAATGAATATACAAATAGATAAGAATAGATATAAAAATAGAAATATGAATAGAGATAAAATGAAAATGTGATGGACTACAATGAAAATACATGAAATAATATGAACATTTATAAAGACTATACAGTATATTAGGTAAAAGCAAGTGATTTTACTGTGTGATAGATAGTGAAAATGAATAGATACTGTGGACCGGGTCCAACAGCGTTTCCATATAGGAGCTTCGAGTCTCGTGTATCTAGCGGTGAATGCGGATGTCTTATTTTGTCTATTCTACTGCATATTTATCAAGGCCGTCCTTTGCCTTACATCCTAGCACCATCATAGACTCTATTTTGGATTGTCTGTATTTGCTGCTATTCTGTTCATTCATAGGAATTAATCCCCCCCCCCCCCCCCACCCCGGTATAAAAAAGAATAGATATAACATAAAAAAAGATATAAAAATAATAAATAAAAAATAATAAAAGTTAATAAATAAATAATAAAATATAAATAATAAAAAATAAAAATAGAAGTAGAATACACGCAGGTAAATATTGCACAGATTGTCATATATAATTTTCTAGGGGAGGGTAGATTGCGGCGTGGGGGAAGTCGATGTGCTGATTACAGTCTGGCTTTCCACTCGCCATTGCACCGGAATCAGCCTCCAGCTAGATAAAACCGAAAATTTCTAAATTAGCATTAGGGCTGAGCGGTATGGCCAAATATGTGTATCGCTGTATTTTTGTAACCTATGGCGGTTCCACGGTATATAACGGTATTCCCCCCTTAAATTTTTTAAAATTATTAGCCCAGCATTGCGCTGTCCCCATCGGGGTAATACTCACGTCACCCGCAAGCGCTGCCTCTTCGTCCTCCTGTTCGTTGCGGCCGCCGGCGCTGACACTCTATAGTGTATCCCAATGCCCGGGCTGCAAAAGGTAAACAAAAATAAACTAACGCATGTTCTGACGTCGGCCTTACGCTGGGGACGTAAACGCCGGAGAGCCGTCAGCCTATCACCGTCCGCAGCGATGTTCCGCCTCGGCCGGTGATAGGCTAAGCCCACTGTCATGTAAGAAGCCGGCTTCTTACAGTGCGCTCAACCTATCACCAACCGAGGCCGAACATTCCCTTCCCTAGGAAGCAAGTCCGGACCAACGGGGAAGGTGAGTTAAAGTTTGTTTTGTTTATTTTGCAGCCCGCGCATAGGGATACAGTATAGAGCAGTGGTCTTCAACCTGCGTACCTTCAGATGGTGCAAAACTACAACTCCCAGCATGCCCGGACAGCCAACGCTGTCCGGGCATGCTGGGAGTTGTAGTTTTGCAACATCTGGAGGTTGAAGACCACTGGTATAGAGTGTCAGCGCCGGCGGCTGCAACAAACAGGAGGACGAGGAGGGCAGCGCTTGCAGGTGACATATGTGAGTAGTACCCCGATGGGGACAGCGCAGTGCTGGGCTAATAATTAATTGGGGGGGGCAGAACAGTGCTTGTGGGTCACATATGATTAGTTCCCCGATGTGGGGACAGCACGCTGCGGCTGATAATTCATTCCCGAGGGGGAGGGGCGAAACCGGTATTGCGGTATGGGTTAAAATTCATATTGTGCAGCACAAAAATTTCGGTATTCGGTATGAACCGGTATACTGCCCAGCTCTAATCAGCAATAGCCCTCCTGGGGCTAAAGTTTCCATTTCGAAGATGAATTTGGATCCAACCCTAGACATTTTGAAAATGAAATCCCCCCCCCCCCCCCCCCCTTCAGTCTGGTTGTACAAACTAGATAGCTGCAAATTGTGTAACCCTGATATGGCAGCTGTGGACTTCTTTGTAGTGTGGAGAAAGTGTATGTTTGTCAAATCCTCTTTTAATATTGTAAAAATGCTATTCTTTTCTTGAGTGTTTGTGATGTGCGGCCAATACATTGGTTTATTGCAAGGGCAGTGGATAATGTATATGATGTTTTTGCTGTTACAGGTGAGGGGTCCTTTAATAGAGTGCATTTTAGTGGTTGATATTATTTTGTCTGCTTTTTGGGGGGGAAGTGTGTGACTTTGCAATTGTTGCAGCCGTTGCATCTATAAAAACTGGTCATGCCGGAAATGGTGGTTTGTTTGATGTTGTGGGGTAGCATTTTTATTTGTTTGGTGGTGGGTGCAATCTTTAATCCTAAATTTGGTGCTTTTTTGTATTTAACTGGAGCTTGTTGAGGTAGTGTTGGGCCAAGGATTTTTTTCAACTGTAATAAATACCAATGTTTATTAATGATTTTTTTGATCTGTTGGTGTAATGTGTTAAAAGGAATTATTAATTTAGCCTGTTGTGTCTAGTCTTCTTGTTTACTTGGGGTGTCACTAAAAAAGGATTCTCTGTTTTGTATTCTGGCTTTCTGTAGTGAATCCTGTAAAAGTGTATTGGGGTAGTGTTTTTTTTTTTGGAACTGTTTGGTTAAAGTTTGGGCTTTTTCCTCGAATCTGTGTAACTCTGTACAATTGTGTCTGATACATCAATATTGGCCGTATGGGATGTTGATAAGCCATTGGGGCAGGTGACAGCTGTCAAACCTAATATAACTGTTTTTGGACGTGGGTTTGTGATATGTACTTCATGTGACATGATTGTCTTGAACCGTGATCTGAAGGTCTAAAAATTCTATTGAGTGTAAACTGATGTTGGGTGTGAATTTGAGTTTTAATGTGATGTTGTTGAGTTGCTCAGTAAAAATTTGTAATTGTTGGGGGGAGCCTTGCCATACTATTAAAATGTTGTCTATATAGCATTTCCAGAGGACCAGGTTTGCATCGAGTTCTGGGGTGAGTGTGAGCTCTTCCCAGTTGGCCATAAAAAGGTTGGCGAAACTCGGTGCGAACCTGGTCCCCATTGCGGTCCGAACTAACTGTAGATTAAATTGATCGTTAAAAGAGAAATAATCATGTGAAAGTATATATTTAATGCCCTCCAATATGAATTCAACTTGATTGTGAGGTACATAACTGTTTTGTAAAAAATGGTGGTGATACCTTGTTGGTGGTCTATATAGGTGTGAAGTGAACTAATATCTAAAGTGGTTAGGCACCAATCTGATTGCCATTCCAACAATTCTATAATTTTAATAACTTTTGTAGTGTCTTTGATGTATGTTTTGGTCTGTTTAACAAAGGGTTGTAGAAGAATGTTAATATATTCTGACAGATGGGACGTGATGGATTGTATACCGGAAATGATTGGTCCGCCTGGCAGTTGGATAAGATTTTTATGAATTAAATGTATCCAGTTCTATGCATCTACTCTATACAGATACATAGTATCCACAATAAGGGAGTCTTCACAGAAGACAGCCATTACCTATTTGATCTGCATTATTTTGAGGGTGCCGTGCAAAAGACTATAAATTACACTTTGTCATATAATGGCTGCATTTGGATAGAATTAAAAAACCTTATACATGAATCGAGATATTTAAATATATTTTTTTTTACCATTGATACATATATTTTTATTGCTATTTTTATTGACAATATATATTTTAACATATGTTGACATTACCTGCAAGGGCCCTGCAGCTGATACTCACTATAAGCTTAATATTGTATTTGATGACATATAATTTAATAACTGTTTTTCACTATCTGACTGCCATTTCTACTGATAGAGACCAATTACATGCAATAAACCAAAACTTTTAGGTTGCACATTTAAGACCAGTCTTGAGGAAAGTGCCCTTCTATATTTTATATTTATTTGTAAGTTGTATGGGATACACAACTTTTTTACATCAGTACTTGTCTGGCAAAATATTAAATCTATCTCTGTAATTTTGGTTGAGCTACCCATCCTCCTCTTTTTTACAAAGTCCTCATTCACTGATCACAGCCAGGGACCCGCCCGTAATGGCAGACATCAGCGGTCCCGCGCCATTAACCCCTCAGTTGCCGTGATCAATACAGATCACGGCATCTGCAGCATCACGGTCACTAAAATGGATGATCGGATTGCCCGCATCGCTGCCGCGGCGATCCGATCATCCAGAACGGCAGACGGAGGTCCCCTCACCTGGCTCCGCTGCCTTCCCGGCGTCTTCTGCTCTGATCTGCCTTCCCGCAGACCAGAGCAGCAGATGACCGATAACCCTGATCAGTGCTATGTCCCATACATAGCACTGAACAGTATTAGCAATCGAATGATTGCTATAAATAGTCCCCTATGGGGACTATTAAAGTGTAAAAATAAAAGTAAAAAAATAAAGTAAAAAAATTAAGTTAAAAAAATTTGAAAAACCCCCTCCCCCAATAAAAACGTAAATTGTCCCATTTTCCCTATTTCACCCCCAAGAAGTGTTAAAAAAATATTTTATATACATATTTGGTATCACCGCGTGTGTAAATATCTGAACTATTAAAATAAAATGTTAATGATACTGTATGGTGAATGGCGTGAACGTAAAAAAAGTCCAAAATAGCTGCTTTTTTTTTTATAACATTTTATTTAAAAAAATGAATAAAAAATGGATTAAAAGTTTTATATAAGCAAATATGGTATCAATAAAAAGTACAGATCTCGGCGCAAAAAATGAGCCCTCATACTGCCACTTATACGGAAAAAGGGAAAAGTTATAGGTCTTCAAAATAGGAAGATTTTAAACGTACTAATTTGGTTAAAAAGTTTGCGATTTTTTTTAAGCGCAACAGTAATAGAAAAGTATGTTATCATGGGTATCATTTTAATCATATTGACCCAAAAAACTAAGAACACATGCCATTTTTACCGTAAATTGTGCGGCGTGAAAACAAAACCTTCTAAAATTAGCAAAATTGGGGTTTTCTTTTTAATTTCACCACACAATTAGTATTGTTTTTGGTTGCGCCATACATTTTATGGTAAGGTGAGTGATGGCATTACAATCAACAACTGGTCACGGAAAAAACAAGCCTCATACTAGTCTGTGGATGAAAATATAAAAGAGTTATGATTTTTTGAAGGCGAGGAGGAAAAAACAAAAACGTAAAAATAAAATTGTCTGCGTCCTTAAGGCCCAAATGGGCTGAGTCCTTAAGGGGTTAAGACTGTGATGCTAAGTTATAGGAGGGATAAAATTTACGATTTAGGTGAAAATATTTCTATTTAAAAATCTTAATCCTTCCAATACTTATCAGCTGTTGTATGCTCCAGAGGAAGTTCTTTTCTTTTTTAATTTCCTTTCTGTCTGACCACTGTGCTCTCTGCTGATACCTCTGTCCATGGCAGGAACTGTCCAGAGCAGGAGCACATCCCCATAGCAAACCTCTCCTGCTCTGGACAGTTCCTGACACGGACAGAGGTGTCAGCAGAGAGCAATTCCTGTGAACACAGCAAGTCCAGAGTATTTCAGTGTGAGCAGTGAGCGGGTGTGTCCCATTGTGAGCTCCACAGACTTCCAGCAGACCAGAGCAGGTGTTCATCAGTCTCCCCAGGAGTGTGGCAGCCTCTTGGGGAGTGCCTCCCTGCATGGTGTCCCTGGCCTCCACCTCCTGTTCTTCAAGACTGGCGGGGGGTGGAGAGCATGCAGCAACAGCCATTCCGGCCGGGGGGAGAAGATCTGGCAGAGTCTGCAGCAATGCCGGCTCTGCACCCCCGGCAATGGGTGCCAGCCAGAGGACTGGTGAAAGAAAAGCAAGGATGAGAAGTGTGGAGTTGTGGGCAGAGAGAGGGCCCAAGGAGTCCAGCTCCACCTACTGCTCCCGTATGGCCACGTGGTTTGCTGAATATGATCGCTGCGGCAAGGAGCTGAAGTTGGCCAGACAAGATCTGCAAGGGGTTCAGAATCTGGTGAACGCTGCGCCCAAAAAGAACAGGCCAGAGCTAAGAAAAAAGATCTCAGCACTGAAAGCTGAGATTGTGCAGCTGGAGGAGAGCAGAGATCTTGGAGGGGAGCGGTCTCTTTAAGGAGAAGCTTCAGAACAACAACCGGTTTGCCGCCATGAAATCCCCAGGTAAGGTGGAGGTGAATGATGTGGAGAGTAGTGGCGGTGAAGAAAGTGTGGATGGTGATGAAGGTATAAAGGAGGAGGAGAAGGTGGAAGAAAGAGCAAAAGTGGTGGGAATGGATGCTTTGCCTGTAGCTACTCCCTTTAACACCCAGGACAGCTACATAGAGCCAGCCCAGGTGGCGCTTCCATTAAGTGAGAGTGAGGAGGATGAACTGGAGAGTGAGGCTGGGAGATTGCTGAGAGCGATTGTTCTGCAGGAGTCCCCAGCCCACCTCCAGAACTTTACCTTTGGTGATGACCAGTGCGATGATGTGGCAGTAAAGCGTAAGAAGCAGAAGACTCAGGAGACAGTGAAGTACATGTTTGTCCCTTTCCAGCAGTCAGGGCCACCTGCAGAGCTGGTTCAGGCTGCTGGGCCCCCCAGACTGCCAGACTCCGTTTCTGTAGTGGAACGGAGACAGAATGGGGAGTGCAGCATGGCATCAGAAAAGGCTGCGGACGCAATAGCTGTAAAGCCCACCCATCCTGCCGGTAGGGAAGGGAAGGATGGGCTCATGGTGGGCAGCTCTGGCACTGCAGGACCGCCCCAGGGTGGCGGGGGGCGTGTCCCAGTGCTAGAGGCGAGTTTTGCTGCCGTGTGCTCTGGGGGCGGTTCCCCGAGTACTGTGGGCATTACTGGCACTGCGGGGCAGTGGGGGGGAGTGTCCGGGCATCGATATCCCCTGCAGAGCCTGTGCGGTTAGGCAAACCAATCGATGGCGCTGTGGGAGGAGCTGGGGTGCGTTTGGAAGGGGAGCCCCAGACTCAGGAGGTGTCATCGCCCATGGAGGAGGAATCATTAGTGGCGACCCCGGCAGTGGCAGCATCGACCCCAGCACAGAAAATCATAATAAGACCAGCAGTACTACAGGTCTCAGCCAGCCCAGAATCCATAAGGCAGGAAAAGAGTGGAGGATGTGAGAATGCCGAGTGTAGTAGAGCTGTGGATGTGAGGAGTGTATGTGGGAGTGTAAGTGGAGTGAATGATGGTGGGAGTAGTAGTGGTAAGAATGGGAAGTCTGGTATGGATGGGAATAATGATGGGAGTAGTGGTGTGAGTGGCTGTACTGGTGGGCCTGGACCGGCTGCCCCCGGTAGTGACTGCTCCTAGGAGCTATGCTAATGTTGCTGCCGGGGGTTCAGGGGGGTCATCCATGGGGATGGGACGGACATGCCCAAGAAAAACTTTGATGAGCACGGGATTTGGTCTGGGGCCTGGACGTTTTCCGTCAAACTCAAGCGTTCAGGGAGTACGGTTGCCCACATTCCGTCAGCCGCCTTCCTTGGACATGATAGGATCCAGGTCATTTACCAGGGTCAACCTAAGGTCTGTCACAGGTGTGGCAGCCTTACCCACTTTAGCGCAGCCTGTACTGTGCAGGTCTGCGCTTTGTGTGGTGGGTCATCTGGCCGCATCCTGTCAGCAGATCTGGTGCCACCTGTGTGGTGTCCTCGGACACCCTTTCAGCCGCTGTCCTAGCGCCCTCGCCCATGCAGTGGCAGCTCCAGCTGAGGAGAGCTGTGAAGTTGCCTCGGCTGGGGAGGGTACGGGCAGGGATGGGGGCACAACAGGGCTAGTGAGAAGGAAAAAGGGCCCTGCCAAACTAAGGTGGGAGGAAAATTGTAGAAGGAGTAGGGAGCTGGAGAGTGCCCAAGTGGCGGGGGTAGCTTCAGTCCCTGCTCCTGAAGCTGGCTCTGTAACTGCTGAAGCCCTGGTGGAGAATGTGCTGGATGAGGAGATCAGGAGACTTCACAGAGAGGATGGCAATATGGCCGACCCTTCCGATTCCTCCCACTATGAAAGTATGGATGAGGAGAGTGGGGTCAGGCCCAAAAAGAAAGAAACAGGCAAAAGAAAAGGGAGAAAGAAGAGGTCAGAGCCCTCTGAAGCTCCTGGTACTACAGGCCAGGTCTAAAGCGGAAGCCTGGCTGCCCCCCCTCTGATTGACCTGTCAAACCCGGACCTCATCCTCGATACCATCTCCTCCCCCTCCTTGGAGGGGGAAGGTAAGGGCGGGGTGGCTCAGGAGAAAGAGCCTCTGGGGGGAACTGGGCCCTGTCCTGTTGAGGCACCTTCCTCGGAGGGCAGGGCTAGACTGGGGCCGGACGGAGACGGGGACCTTATGGACCAATTGGAGTCGAAAAAAAGATGTGAGAGTGGTCCTGCCCTCTCGTCGTCTTCGGGGGTGAGGGGGCTAAAAAGAAGGGGAAAAAGAAATAAAGGGTGAGGCTATCTAATTCAATCACCCTCTATGACGGCACTCACCCCATTGACGCTGGCATCTATTAATTGTGCCAGCATAAAGTCTGATACGGCTAGATTTGCAGCCTTTGATTTTCTTGGCCGAGTTGAAGCCGACATTTTCTTTTTACAAGAGACCAGGTTGTCAGATCTAGCCTCTCTGGTAAAAGCCAGAAGAGAGTGGAGGCGTGGTCCCTCCCACTGGTCTCTTGCGACTGAGCCGTATAGTGGGGTGGCGGTCCTTTTTACCGCTCCTGTTGAATGCCGACGGGTTATTGAATTAGAAATGGGGAGGTGCCTGATCTTAGATGTCTTCATGAAGGGACAAGAGCTCTGGCTCATTAACATCTACGCCCCGCAAACTAAGTGGGGCCGTAAAGATCTCTTTATGAGGATTAAGCCCTTTCTTTTTACGAGTTGGCAGGTGATCTTTTGAGGGGACTTCAATAATGTTACGAGGTCCCAAGATAGGAGAGGCTCCAATGGTCCGCTGACTTGTGATAGTGTGGCACTAATTAGCATAGCTAGAGAAGCTCGCCTATGGGATGCCCACATCCGGAGCCCCTCGGGCCACGCAGGTTTCACCTATCATCAAGTTAGTCGCAGGTCTAGGATAGATAGGTTATATTTAAAGGAGGAAGCCGTCTCTTCCGCAGTGTCCGTGGTTGAGGTGGAGTTCTCTGATCACTGTATGATTTTGTTTTCCCTGAATGTTTCAGAGACCCCCCGGATGGGTAAAGGTTATTGGAAGCTGAATTCGTCCCTCCTGGAGGAAGCGGAGGTAAGACAGTCCTTTGAGGATTTTCTTCAGGGTCAGGTACCTTTACTGGACCTATGTAGTAGTAAGTCAGATGTCAGTAAGATGTCAGTGAGTAGTAAAATCATTTCAGGACTGATTGATAGTACAGGATCTCTGAATCTGTCCAGATCAGGGATCTTGGAGGTCGTCAGATCCTTCTACTCGCACCTCTTGGGGAGGAAGGATCTAGATCGAGACAAGATGTCGGTTTTCCTGGCTGAAATCATTCCTGAGCCAGGGGTAGACCCCTCTCTTGGCGTTTTGGCAAAAGAGATCAGGGAAGAGGAAGTGAGACTGGCGATCGAGGGGTTTGCCCCCAAGAAGTCGCCAGGTCCAGATGGCTTAACATCTGAGTGGTACAGGACTTTTAAGGAGTCTTTAGCTCCCCTCTTGACTGAGGTATTAAATGAGTGTCTCTCCTCGGGCACTCTGCCGAAGTCAATGAGGAGGTCCACCCTGATTCTTCTCTCAAAGGGTAAAAATCCCAGCCGTATTGAGAATTGGAGGCCCATAGCTCTTCTCAATACGGACAGGAAGCTTCTGGCTAAGATACTGTTTAATCGGTTGGTGAAGTTTGCACCCCGGCTCCTTTTGGAGGCCCAGCACTGCACTGTTCCAGGCCAAAGCAACTTAAGTGCTGTTCTTAGTGTCAGGGAGGCAGTGGAGCGGAGTAATGCGTGTTTCTGGAAGGGATACTTGCTGTCCTTGGATCAGGCCAAAGCATTTGATCGGGTGAACCACGAGTACCTCTGGTCCGTCCTCCTGAGATATGGCTTACCAAGTACTTTTGTTAATTGGCTTAAGATCTTGTATGCAGGGGCAGCGAGTTTACCTCTGGTCAACGGGTGGTCTGGCCGCTCTTTTGAGGTGGGGTCCGGAGTCCGTCAGGGTTGTCCTTTGGGCCGCTCCTATGTGTGTTTGCGATCGATCCCTTCCATAGGAGGGTGAGTCGGAGACCATTGGCGGGAGTCGGGATGAGTCTGGCAGAGCCGTCTGTCACCCAGAGAGTCGTGGCGTACACTGACGATGTCTCCGAGAGAGAGGAGGTCGATGTGTGATCTCCCGGACACCCTTCCAGGGCCCCAAGAATCAGCAAAAGTCTTAGGCATCACATTCGGCCAGGATGATTATTCCACCAAAAACTGGGATGGTAAGCTCCAGGATGCCGCTCAGAAGGTGGACCAGTGGAAGGGTTGGTCTATGACCCTCAGGGAAAGGGTACACCTGATCAAATCGTACCTGCTCCCCTTGTTTATCTATCTCGGCAGCGTATGTATCTTGCCAGAGGCTTACTATACTAGGATCTACAGCCTGTTTTTCCAACTGTTATGGGGGAACAGGATGAACCTAGTCAAGAGGGAGGTTACGTACCGCACAAGGAGACTAGGGGGTTTATTTATGGTAAATTTGGTGGTGTTCTTTACGAACACCTTCTTGAAAGCTAACATCGCTAACCTCTGGAAAGAGACGGCTACTCCGTGGGTACTCTCCTGCAGGGAATGGTTTTGGCCTTTCTTCCAGGAATGGGAGAGAGAAGGGCGAGTGAAGGACTTCCGTACGCCCCATGGATATCTTCCGGCTTACGCTACCCCGACTCTGAAGGCGATACGTCGGTGGGGTCTGGGAGTGTGGGAGATGAGGACCCAGTCAAGGCAGTTCCTTGACAAACGGGTTCTGTTGACCCACTTCCAGAAGCCTCTGGCACTGAGGGACTGCCCAGGTCGGGATCTGAGGGAGGGGTTGTATCTTTTGAACATGAAAAGGATCCCTCAAAAGTTTTGGGACTTGGCCTGGTGCTGCTTTCAGGGGAAGCTATATGTGAGGGACAATTTGAAGTGTAGGAACTCTGATGATCTGGGACACGCTGGAAAGCATGGACCACTTCCTGCTTCATTGTCCCTTTAATATAGGGGTCCACAACCGGGTGGGCGCTTCCATCGGGTGGAGTCAACTTGCCGGCCTTACCTACCCGGAGTGGGCTTATGGGGCACTTAGGAATCTGGGTGGCCGAGACCGGGGCACTTTATTCTTAGTTAGCTTAGTGGTTAGGTACTACACGTGGAACGTACGGTGTTTAGTGTCGACCCAACAGAAAATCCTCTCCGAGGTGGAGGTCTGTAGGAATATCACCGGTGACCTCGGGAAGATCAGGTCTTTGGAGTATGGCAGTCTTGGTACCAGTAGGGCTTCTCTCCTGTGGAGAGGTTTTTCTTTTGATGTGCCCTAGGTACTAGACCTTTTAGGTAGAGTACCTTTATTTTGGGTTAGGGGCAGTGTTATAGGGATAGTGATAGGGTGAGAGCAGGGTCAGTTTTAATGGAGGGATATAATTAGGGAAAATTGTAGGGGGGAGTTAGGGAAAGAGTTTAAAATAATTTTCATGTATCAAGTCTCCCATCCTTCTTCCTGGTGGTGGGCTAATGCATGTGCACGCTAGCTTTTTGTTTTGTTTTAAGCTGATATGGTAAGAAGGGCTTACAGGCGACCAAACTTGGGCCTAAGGTGGTTTTGATTCAGTGTGTATATGTTAGTATGTATAAGTTTGTGTGTAAATTGGTTGGGAGGAGTGCTAGGTGGGGAGGGTGTATTTGTGGGTGGTGGTGTTTTGCTTTTCTTTTGGAGACCTGACATGGGTCAGTTAGGGACAGGATTTTGTGTATGAACGGTGTGGACTCTGACCCATGTGCAGGAGGGGTGGTTTGGGAGAGGGTACAGTTTTAGTGTAGGGATTTTGGTAGGGTTTTCTATTGTTTTTGTAGGTTTTCTGTAGTGTATATATTTATTTTTAGTTAAATACTATATTATTATGTTCATGTGATTTTGTATGTATGTTGTTTATATATTGTTTTTTTTTTATATTATAGCATTACAGTAGTTTTGGCAGTCGGACCAGTTATTATGTTGTTACGTGGTTTATTTGGTTTATTTCAGTTTGTTTGGTATAGTGTATGTTTTTTTTTTTTTTTTTTGTAGCCAGGTAGTGCTAAATTTTATGTTTATATTTTGCTAAGCCAAGTTGTGCTTTTATACTTTTATTTTCATTTATTTATTTTTTGTAGCGGTGTGCTTGTTATATTTTCTGTTCTGTTTTCTCGTTGTGTTTCCCGAGTATGGATGGTTTTGAGTTGTAGCCAGGTAGTGCAAAATTTTATTTTCATATTTTGATAAGCCAAGTTGTGCTATTTTTATGTTCATTTTTGGTATGTGTGTGAGTGTGTTGTTTGGTTCAGTTAGGTGGGTTGGCATATTTTAGGTTTTTGTAAAGCTGGGCTGGCCGGTCAGGCAGGGTTTTGTTTTTGTGTTTTGGTACCAGTGTATTTCTTATTTATGTTATAGCTGGTTAAGCTTGTTTTGTGTTTTTGTATAAGTTTTGTACTTTTATAATAAAAAAAAAATGTCAGCAGAGAGCACTCTGGTCAGACAGAAAGAAAATTAAAAAGAAAAGAACTTCCTGTGGAGCATACAGCAGATGATAAGTACTGGAAGGATTAAGATTTTTAAACAGAATAATTTACAAATCTGTTTAACTTTCTGGCACCAGTTGATTAAAAAAAAAAAATTCCAAGGCAGTAGCCCTTTAATGCTTTGCAGGAAGAATGAAATATTATAGTGAAACAAGTGTGGCTTATGGACATGTTAAGTAGTAAATTCATTCATGTATTGGAAACCATTTGAACAGTTAAAAGTGCATTGGGAGCATAAATGTGATTCTCAGTGACTGCTCTGTTAAACCGCAGTGATTTTAAGACAAGGATCTGCATGAAAATGCATAAGACTGATTGACTGAACTCATTAGAATGTCCCACTGTGCACGTTTTTGATCACTAGGAAAGACTTTGTACTGCACAAAAACAGCACAGATGTCTGAGAGGCTTGGGATTATAGATATATTAATGCAATTATTTATAGATTGCTTTTATTAAAACATTCAGCATTGTTTAAGTCTTAAGTGTCTTATAAGTCAAACAGAAAATACATGACTTAGTTGGAGCACCATTACACTTGACTGTATAATCGTTGTTATCAACATATCACTAGGTAGTAATTTATAGGCTGCGCCAAGAACCTTTTCTATACCTAATTTTTTCTTTTTAGACTACAGTATAATAAATAGCAAGCTCGCATGTAAGTTTATTTTATACCAGTGCCATCTGTTACATCTGCTTAAAATATTGTTTCTGCAATATTTATTAGGCATATGGTTCGGATAAAGGAAGAATGGTAGCACACGTTGCTACCATGTTTTATAGCATGGGTAGTGAATGCTCAATCACATGAATGGGCAAAAGATGTGCTGGAAAAATTGTAGTAAAATGTCACACAACAATGGGGTATATGTACTCACAGGGCTGGCCTAAGTACTAGGCTACCTACCAACCTGGTTACCTAGCAACCTACCTTCCAACCTGGTTACATAGCAACCAATCTAGATAGTTACCTACCTACCAACCTGGCTGCCTACCTAGCTACTTACCTACCTTGCTGCTTACCTACATAGCTACTAGAGTTGAGTGAGCCGAGCCATCCCTGAACCCTGATTTGATCTGAAATTCAGGGGGTTCGTGGCTCGCTGAACTTTCAAACACTGTCAGGAGCCTACAGATGAGGAGATTTTGTAGATATTAAATTAATGGAAGATTTTATTATGAATCTAGCCACATGCCTACTGTGCAGTAAGCCAGTACAGACATTTAGTAGAAAAGGTTAAATGGGCACAGTAAATTTAAAAAAAGATCGATCTTTTGAGCAGTGGAAGGTTCTGCGTGTATAGACCCCGACCAATTGCTAGAACAAGCCAGGAGAAGTGTGTGTTCAGTGCATTTTCTCCTAGCTTTGTGTCCTGTGACCGGGAGAAAGTTCTAATGCAAGTCTGTAAGTCTGCAAGTCACCTAAGTCACATGCACAGAGAGTGGGGAGAGTGCTCATTCCCCTGAGAGAAGTGATCATTCCCCTGCTTCTCTCCCTGCTTATTCTAGTGATCAGTCTGGGTCTAAACACTCAGACCCTAACTAATCAAAACTTTTCACAAGTTTCTGCATGCCAAAAGTTTTGTAGTAGTTAACTTATGTTGTTATTTATTTACACTTTCCGAGAGGTGTCTCACTTCCTTCTATGTTCTTATTATATGTTTTTTTTTACTTTTTGTATCTGAAAATCTATTCAATAAAAAGTATTGTTATAAAAAAAAAAAGTTTTTTATTTTTAAAGTGACATGAACACTTTAAATAAGCAGAATCGCGAGAATCGCATCATTAACCCCTTAAGGACACATGACGTTCTCATACGTCTCCATTTCCGAGTCCTTAAGGACACATGACGTATGAGAACGTCATGTGTTTTACCGGCCGCCTGCAGCCATCTGGAGCGGAGCCGGTGCCCGATGCCTGCTGAAATTGTTCAGCAGGCATCGGGGCATATCGCTCAGGGGGGTCATGACAATTCAGTCCAGCGATCTGCGGCGGATTCCGGGTCAATCGGGTCTCCAGTCAGAGACGGCCCCGAACAGCCATAGCCAGCAGGGGTGAGGTGGCACTGGTGCCACCTCACGATCGCCCTGATTCGTCGGCCGGTTTCCCGGCCGACCAATCAGGGCGCCTGCTGCGGGTGTCACTCCCGCAACCCGCCCCTCTTCCGGAGGACGTGAGCGGGTGCGGGACGTGCACCCCGGGTGCTGGGGACCCCGATCCCCGGCGTCCCTGTTGGGATCGGGGCCCCAGGAGCGACGGCGGCGGGGAGGGACTGACCTGATGCGCGTGGAGCAGCAGTTGGAGGTGAGTGACAGCCTCCTGCTGTTGCTTAGACACAGCTCCCAGCATGCAAAAAGGGCATGCTGGGAGCTGTAGTTATGCAACAGCAGGAGGCAGACCACCACAACTCCCAGCATTCCCTTATGGGCATGCTGGGACTTATAGTTTTGCAACAGCTGGAGGCACATTTTTTCTATGGAAAAGTGTACCTACAGCTGTTGCATAACTAAAACTCCCAGCTTGCACAATCAGCTAAAGTGCATGCTGGGAGTTGTAGTGGTGCATCTGGTGGTTGCATAACTACAACTCCCAGCATGCCCGTTGGCTGTCGGTGACTGCTGAGAGTTGTAGTTTTGCAACAGCTGAAGGCACACTGAGTTAAGTAGCAAACCAGTGTGTCTCCAGCTGTTGCATAACTACAATCCCCAGCATCCCCAGCCAAAGTAGTATGCCTCCAGCTGTTGCATAACTACAGGACCCAGCATTCCCTTCCGCTGTCCGTACATGCTGGGGGTTGTAGCTTTTGCAACAGCTGAAGGCACACTGGTTGCAAAACACTGAGTTTGTTACCAAACTCTGTGTTTCACAACCAGTGTGCCTCCAGCTGTTGCAAAACTACAACTCCCAGCATGCACTGATAGGCCGTACATGCTGGGAGTTGTAGTTTTGCAACAGCTGGATGTTTCTCCCCCCCCCCCCCTTCAATGTGAACGTACAGGGTACACTCACATGGGCGGAGGTTACAGTAAGTATCCGGCTGCAAGTTTGAGCTGCGGCAAATTTTCTGCCGCAGCTCAAACTGCCAGCGAGAAACTACTGTGAACCCCCGCCCATGTGACTGTACCCTAAAAACACTACACTACACTAACACAAAATAAAATAAAAAGTAAAAAACACTACACATACCCCTACACAGCCCCCCTCCCCTCCCCAATAAAAATAAAAAACGTCTGGTATGCCACTTTTTCCAAAACGGAGCCTCCAGCGGTTGCAAAACTACAACTCCCAGCATGCACTGATAGATCGTACATGCTGGGAGTTGTAGTTTTGCAAAAGCTGGATGTTCCCCCCCCAATGTGAACGTACAGGGTACACTCACATGGGCGGAGGATTACAGTAAGTATCCGGCTGCAAGTTTGAGCTGCGGCAAATTTTCTGCCGCAGCTCAAACTGCCAGCGAGAAACTACTGTGAACCCCCACCCGTGCGACTGTACCCTAAAAACACTACACTACACTAACACAAAATAAAATAAAAAGTAAAAAACACTACACATACACATACCCCTACACAGCCCCCCTCCCCTCCCCAATAAAAATAAAAAACGTCTGGTATGCCACTTTTTCCAAAACGGAGCCTCCAGCGGTTGCAAAACTACAACTCCCAGCATGCACTGATAGACCGTACATGCTGGGAGTTGTAGTTTTGCAAAAGCTGGATGTTCCCCCCCCCCCCCAATGTGAAGGTACAGGGTACACTCACATGGGCGGAGGATTACAGTAAGTATCCGGCTGCAAGTTTGAGCTGCGGCAAATTTTCTGCCGCAGCTCAAACTGCCAGCGAGAAACTACTGTGAACCCCCACCCGTGCGACTGTACCCTAAAAACACTACACTACACTAACACAAAATAAAATAAAAAGTAAAAAACACTACACATACACATACCCCTACACAGCCCCCCTCCCCTCCCCAATAAAAATGAAAAACGTCTGGTACGCCACTGTTTCCAAAACGGAGCCTCCAGCTGTTGCAAAACAACTACTCCCAGTATTGCCAGATAGCCACTGACTGTCTAAGCATGGTGGAAGTTTTACAACAGCTGGAGGCACCCTGTTTGGGAATCATTGGCGTAGAATACCCCTATGTCCACCCCTATGCAAGTCCCTAATTCAGGCCTCAAATGCGCATGGCGCTCTCACTTTGGAGCCCTGTCGTATTTCAAGGCAACAGTTTAGGGTCACATATGGGGTATCGCCGTACTCGGGAGAAATTGTGGGGGGTATTTTCTGCTATTACCCTTTTTAAAAATGTAACATTTTTGGGAAAACAAGCATTTTAGGTAAAAAAAAAAATTTTTTTTTACGTATACAAAAGTCGTGAAACACCTGTAGGGTATTTAGGTTCACATTACCCCTTGTTACGTTCCCCGAGGGGTCTAGTTTCCAAAATGGTATGCCATGTGTTTTTTTTTTGCTGTTCTGGCACCATAGGTGCTTCCTAAATGCGGCATGCCCCCAGAACAAAATTTGCTTTCAAAAAGCCAAATGTGACTCTTTCTCTTCTGAGTAGTGCGCCAGCAAAGCACTTTTCACCTCCATATGGGGTGTTTTCTGAATCGGGAGAAATTGGGCTTCAAATTTTGGGGGGTATTTTCTGCTATTACCCTTTTTTTAAAATGTAAAAATTTTGGGAAACCAAGCATTTTAGGTAAAAAAATTTTTTTTTTTACATATACAAAAGTCGTGAAACACCTGTAGGGTATTAAGGTTCACGTTACCCCTTGTTACGTTTCCCGAGGGGTCTAGTTTCCAAAATGGTATGCCATGTGTTTTTTTTTTTTTGCTGTTCTGGCACCATAGGTGCTTCCTAAATGCGGCATGCCCCCAGAGCAAAATTTGCTTTCAAAAAGCCAAATGTGACTCCTTCTTTTCTGAGACCTGTAGTGCGCCAGCAGAGCACTTTTCACCCCCATATGGGGTGTTTTCTGTATCGGGAGAAATTGGGCTTCAAATTTTGGGGGGTATTTTCTGCTATTACCCTTTTTAAAAATGTAAAATTTTTGGGAAACCAAGCATTTTAGGTAATTTTTTTTTTTTTTTTACATATGCAAAAGTCGTGAATCACCTATGGGGTATTAAGGTTCACTTTACCCCTTGTTACGTTCCCTGAGGGGTCTAGTTTCCAAAATGGTATGCCATGTGTTTTTTTTTGCTGTCCTGACACCATAGGGGCTTCCTAAAGGTGACATGCCCCCCAAAAATCATTTGTCGCTCCTTCCCTTCTGAGCCCTCTACTGCGCCCGCCGAACACTTTACATAGACATATGAGGTATGTGCTTACTCGAGAGAAATTGGGTTTCAAATACAAGTAAAAGTTTTCTCCTTTTTACCCCTTTCAAAAATTCAAAAATTGGGTCTACAAGAACATGCGAGTGTAAAAAATGAAGATTTTAAATTTTCTCCTTCACTTTTCTGCTATTCCTGTGAAACACCTAAAGGGTTAATGCACTTACTGAATGTCATTTTGAATACTTTGGGGGGTGCAGTTTTATAATGGGGTCTTTTATGGGGTATTTCTAATATGAAGACCCTTCAAATCCCCTTCAAAACTGAACTGGTCCCTGAAAAATAGTGAGTTTGAAAATTTTGTGAAAAATTTCAAAATTGCTGCTGAACTTTGAAGCCCTCTGGTGTCTTCCAAAAGTAAAAACTCATAAATTTTATGATGCAAACATAAAGTACACATATTGTATATGTGAACCCAAAAAATATATATTTTGAATATCCATTTTCCTTACAAGCAGAGAGCTTCAAAGTTAGAAAAATGCAAAATTTTCATTTTTTTCATCAAATTTGGGGATTTTTCACCAAGAAAGCATGCAAGTTACCATACAATTTTACCACTAAGTTAAAGTAGAACATGTCACGAAAAAATAATCTCGGAATCAGAATGATAACTAAAAGCATTCCAGAGTTATTAATGTTTAAAGTGACAGTGGTAAGATTTGCAAAAAACGCTCTGGTCCTCAAGGTGTAAAATGGCCTGGTCCTTAAGGGGTTAAGCTCTATTTACTGCAGTGCAGGCACCAGGGCATCTAAAATGGTGGATCCACATGTCAGTACATGGGGCAAGGAACGCTGGGAAGGTGTGAAGGGAAGTCGGGAAGGGAATTAGGCGGGATGACCCTGAATCACATGCAGGATGCAGCCTATCAGCAGCCAGTGACCCTTGTGATGTCACAGCCCTTTATAATCGGCAGCCATCTTGCGGCCAGTCACTTCATTACAATACACTGCAGAAGGATCATAGGATGCCAAGCCTGTGTGTTTCTGTTATAGCAAAGAAAAGCGCAGTCCAGCAGCGTTTAACATCCGCCTAGTCACATCAGCGTTCTCGTGGATGGAGAGCATTGTTTTTTTCACTGAAAAGGATTTTTACTGCAGCTGCAGGAATTAACCTCCCAGTCACTTTATTCAGCATAGTATTAAAGAGAGGGGCAGATAGCTGTGTGATGCCTCATACATTTCAACAAGCTGCATCAGCTTCATAAATCTTAGCAGAGGAGGCAGGAATAATTTTTCAGCGCAATTCAGTGTCCTTGTTCCACAAAAAAATCATCTACTGGTTATACTAGTCTGTAGACGGTATAATGCACAGCAGTCCATTCCTAATAGTTAGAGATGAGCGAACTTACAGTAAATTCGATTCGTCACAAACTTCTCGGCTCGGCAGTTGATTACTTTTCCTGCATAAATTAGTTCAGCTTTCAGGTGCTCCCGGTCAGCTGGAAAAGGTGGATACAGTCCTAGGAGACTCTTTCCTAGTACTGTATCCACCTTTTCCAGCCCACCGGAGCACTGGAAAGCTGAACTAATTTATGCAGGAAAAGTCAGCAACCACCGAGCCAAGAAGTTCGTGACGAATCGAATTTACTGTAAGTTCGCTCATCTCTACTAATAGTCTTTGACAGAGTGCAATTTTGTGTTTAGTACACAGCTTTTTTTGGCAGCAGCACTGTTGTGTACTGCTGTTTTTTTTTTTTAAGGGTACTGTAGCGCATTTTTCTGCCCTCATACCGCATATGCATATGTACATACCGCATATGTACATCTAAGTAGTGTACTATTTTGTACCTGTTAATCTGTCAAGGGCCTACATACTGTGAAAGGACAGACAAAAGTAATCACCGGCTGGTGTTTTACAAAAATACTGAGTTTTTAGGCGTATTGGAGCGCATTTTTGTGCCCTCATAAGTGCATACCGCATACGTACATCTAAGAAGTGTAATATTTTGTACCTGTTAATCTGTCAAGGGTCTACGTACTGTGAAAGGACAGCCAAAAGTAATCACCGGCTGGGGTTTTACAAAAATACAGAGTTTTTAGGCACAGTGTAGCACATTTTTCTGCCCTCATAAGTGCATACCGCATCCGTACATCTAAGTGGTGTAAAATGTTGTACTTGTTAATCTGTCAAGGGCCTAGATACTGTGAAAGGACAGCCAAAAGTAATCACCTGCTGATGTTTTGCAAAAATACAGAGTTGTTAGGAGGGAGCGCATTTTTCTGCCCTCATAAGTGCATACCGCATTTGTACATCTAAGTATTGTACTTTTTTTTACCTGTTAATCTGTCAAGGGCCTACATACTGTGAAAGTCCAGGCAAAAGTACTCATCGGCTGGTATTTTTAAGTGTACTGTAGAGCATTTTTCTGCCCTCATCAGTGTATACCACATACCTACATCTAAGTTCCTGTTCATCTGTCAAGGGTCTAGATATTGTTAAAGGCCAGCTCCCCTCATATACGCACTAAGTATGTCAGGCAGAGAAGTGCCAGGACGTGCACAGAGAAGTGGCAGAGGCCTAAATCCTTCAGGCAGAGGTCGCAGCAGACTAAGGGGCGAGTGGCAGCAGGAGTCGCAGCGAGAGGCCTGAGCTCCTGTTATCAGCTAGCGGTCGTGTCTTGACCAACAACCCATCTGTCGTCGTTGATTGGTTAACACGGTCATCCACTTCATCACAAGTGACATCTGACACCCCCAGTCAACAGTCAGTGGGTTCCTCAGACACAACCCTCAGTTGGCATGGCCCGGGAGCAGTCCCTGTTTCCCATTGCCTCTGTCCTATGCTGTTCCCTCCCCTACAGAAGTATCTTATGCTGTGGGTTCAGCTCCACTATTCACTGAGGAATATCTAAGAGAGGACAGTCAGCAGCTACTGCCCAGCCAAGAAGTGGAGGAGACATCCACCGCTTCCTCCGCTAGGCAGGCAAGTAGTGATGGGGAGAGTGACGTGGGAAGCGGTGTTGCCAGGGTTCAGGGTCCTGAAGCATACACTGTTGAGGAACCTGAGCAGGACATCAGTGACGTGCAGACACTTGTTGATGATCATGAAGCCAATCGCAATTGGGAGCCGGGTGCAGAAGAGGCTTCATCACCATCAGGAGAAGAGAGTTGCAGGATGCCCCTGAGGCAGCAGCTGAGCCAGCAAGGCGGTAGCATGGTTGGCAGTCAGCGTGGTGGCAGAAGTGGAAATTCTGGAGCTAAACGTGCCCAGGGGAGACCAACTGCTTAGCGGCAGCCTACCTTCCCGGGATGTAGTGGAACAGGGGTTCCTGGAGACGGCGGCAGCAGCAGTCAATTAGTGCGGACTGTTGGTGGGAAAATCAGCTACTCGGCGGTGTGGCAGTTTTTCATCATGCATCCGGAGAAGGTTTACCTAACCACATGCAAGATATGTCGGCAGAAGGTGATACGTGGCCATGGCCCCAATGTTGGCCCTGCCACCATAAAGCGGCATGGGAGAACGGTGGCTCGCCACTCCCTTTTTCAGCCAGCCAAGGCTCACCACCTCAGCCGAAGGGAGCTGTGTGTCATACCCTCCTACTGTCACTCCAGATGTTCCTGCTTCTCCGACTTTTAGTCAGCCATTCCATCAACAATCCATTGGCGAAGCCATGTCCAAGAGACAACAGTATGCGCCCACTCATCTCACGGCGCAGAAGCTGAATGTGCTCCTGTCTAAGTTGCTGGTGTTGCAGTACTTCCCTTTTCAAGTGGCGGACTCTGCACCTTTCTAAGTTGACTGACTACCCCATGTGGTAGATTTACCATTTTGAAGTTCCTCAGTTCCAGTAGGCTTTAAGTTGTTCATTCTTTGTTGTGGTTCTTCAGTTGCAGAATTAAGTTGTATCATGTTTCCCTGTTCCTCTGATGAGCTAATGTCACTAGAACACAAAATACTCATATTGTCATCTAATGAAGGATCATTTTCTTCAGAGAACATATGCATCATTTTATTATTTTGAATGTCAGGTAGTATTCTGACATTTTCTGATTATAATGGAATTTTGGAATCTGGGACACAGGTAAAAATAAGTATTTTTAAGCATACTGTAGCACATTTTATTGCACTCATAAGTTCATACCACATACCTACACTATGTGTGTCATCTTTTTTAATTCCCTACAATACCAACAACACATAACTTAAAGGGGTACTCCGCCCCTGGCATCTTATCCCCTATCCAAAGGATAGGGGATAAGATGTTAGATCGCCGATGTCCCACTGCTGGGGACCCCGGGGATCGCCACTGTGGCACCCCGCCATCATTACTGCACAGAGCGAGTTCGCTCTGTGGGTAATGACGGGCGATACAGGGGCCGAAGCAGTGTGACGTCATGCCTCCTCCCCTCATGACATCACGGCCCGTCCCCTTAATGCAAGTCTATGGCAGGGGGCGTGATGACCGCCACGCCCCTTCCCGTAGACTTGTATTGATGGGGGCGGGCTGTGATGTCACGAGGGGCGGAGCCGTGACATAACGATGCTCTGGCCCCTGTATTGCCCGTCATTACGTGCAGAGCGATCTCGATCTGCGGAGTAATGATAGCGGGGTGCTGCAACAGCGATCCCCGGGGTCCCCAGCAGCGGGACCCCAGCGATCTGACATCTTATCCCCTATCCTTTGGATAGGGGATAAGATGTCTAGGGGCGGAGTACCCCTTTAATATTTCTTGTATATTTTAACCGTCACATAATACAAATGTATTTTATGCTGTTTACTGACATCATACTATCCCCTCCCCTATACTATTATTGTTTTTTAGCTACTATACTTTGTATGTGTCGAAACGCGTTGTCCTTTTTGCAAATAAAAATCACTTGTCCTATGCTGGGTTGAGTCTCTCCGTTTTGTGATCTCCTAAGCAGACCATTTTTTGCCTCTTGTGTCGTAAAACTGTCTCTTCCTGCTAAGAGTCCAGTCCCGGTCTGAGTGCAGCAGCTTCTCTATACCTCTACTCCCCAACCCTCCACAGAGATTTGCACCAACGGGTGAGTATTATCACCTAGGTGTGGTGGAGGGACCCACAGATCTTTCACCTGATACAAATGGAGCACCCCCTGTCTCTCTTTTTTTGTCTTTTATTTCTGATCTTTTAATCTTAGGGATTGTGAAGTCCTAGTGTCCACTCATGCTGCTGCCAACTCCTGGCTGTGCCATTCAGACACTATATGGTCTCCTCATGCCTTAGCCAACTGAAGGCTGTGTCACTCAGGCAATATATGGTTTACTGATGCTGCTGGACCCGGGTCTGGGAATAAAACTTTTGTTATGGTAGCACTAGCTACCCAAAATCTTCTGTTTAAATTTCAGAATTCATATTTTAATCTTAGGGATTGTGAAGTCCTAGTGTCTACTCATGCTGCTGCCAACACCTCCACACTGTGTCATTCAGCCACTATATGGTCTCCCCATGCTGCCAACACCTCCACGCTGTGCCATTCAGCCACTATATGGTCTCCTCATGCTGCCAACACCTCCACGCTGTGTCATTCAGCCACTATATGGTCTCCTCATGCTGCCACCACCTTCACGCTGTGTCATTCAGCCACTATATGGTCTCCTCATACTGATGCCACCTCCAGGCTCTGTCATTGTGCTGCTCTGCGGCAGTGATTCCAAAAGTGATGCCGGTAATCTGCATGTTATTCTGAATAACAGTATTATTTCACTTCCCCAGCACACTCCATATGCATGTTAGAACACAACAAAGTGTTCTACACTCCTATTGAGGCTCACTGTAGGCCATAAATAGCCGTTTTTAATATAGATTCACCGCAAATAAATTCGGATCAAACCAAATTTTTTATCTCTAACAGTTGGATGAGCTTAAAATTTTTATTTTTTTGATAAATTTTTTTCAAGGTCAGAGATGTGCTTAGACATTGGACTGCTAAAGGTGAGAACAAGAAGAGCCATTCTCTTTGCCTAATTGCTATTTTCTGCTTAAAGATGAAGTGGCTTCATTTAGGAGCAAATTCAATTGTAGACTGCACAAATAGTCATTTGTATGCAGCACTGTGGCTACATTTCTCATTATCAGTTGTGTTGCAAATGCTTATTAACTGCCCACTTAGCTAGCTTCTTACACTGATAAATAAAATCACTTAATTTTGGAATAAATTTGAAACAAATCAGTTGACAAGTTGGTATTTCAGACTCTAAATCTACATTTTCATGTTTTCGACAAATTCAACAGAAGCATGCGTTCAAGGAGCATCTGCTAACTTCCTGGCTCCATATAATTTCATGACAAGTGGAAATGTGCTTTACGTAACATATGCTCAGATAAGTTTATTTGCAAAATGAAAAGATTGTATTCACATTTCTCTCATGCATAAATATTTAATACAACTAGTTTTCTGGAATACTGGAGTAGAGAAATTAAATGGTGATGTCTGTCATCTGGAAACCCCAGTTGAAGCAAGCATATGGCAACATTTAGGCCTTAAGGACAATTTTATTTTAATGTTTTCGTTTTTTCCTCCTCGCTTTCTAAAAATCATAACTCCTTTGTAATGACATCACTCATTTTACCATAAAATGTATGGCACAACCAAAAAATACTGTTTGTGTGGGGAAATTGATAAGAAAACCTCAATTTAGCAAATTTTTTTTAACTTTTATTTTTACACTTTAAATAATCCCCATAGGGGACTATTTATAGTAATCATTTGATTGCTAATAATGTTCAGAGCTATGCATAGGGCATAGCACTGATCAGTATTATTGGTGATCTTCTGTTCTGGTCTGATTGATCTCAGACCAGTGCAGGAGATGCCGGGAGACGGACGGAGGCAGGTGAGGGGACCCCGTCCAGTGGCGTACCAAGGGGGGGGCGGCCCGCCCCGGGTGCCACTCTCAAGGGGGGTGCCAGGGGCGGACTGACCCACCGCCACCGCTGCTGAGGTCCGGGACACTCGTCCGAGATCCCCAACAGTAAGCGCTACCTTCTCCTATATGCACGATACACGCACATACAGGAGAAGGCGTCCCCTCTGTGTGAGCCGCATCTGCAGCTACACAGAGGAGACGTGACCTCTGCCCCCACGCAGCACGCAGTACAGGCGCCGGTGACGTCACTCATCTGGCGCCTGTACTGTGGAGGGGAGAAGACGCGGGCCCCTGCTGAGGAGATCGCTGCGTGGGATATCAGATGAGCATCCTTTTTTATTTTAATTTTTTGCTCTACATTTACCTATGGGGAAGGGGGGGGGGTTACTCTACATATACCTAGAGGGAGGGGGGGTGCTCGGCATTTACCTATAGGGAAGGGGGGAGAGGGAGGGGGGGTGCTCTGCATTTACCTATAGGGAAGGGGGGAGAGGGAGGGGGGTGCTCTGCATTTACCTATAGGGAAGGGGGGGAGAGGGAGGGGGGGTGCTCTGCATTTACCTATAGGGAAGGGGGGGAGAGGGAGGGGGGGTGCTCTGCATTTACCTATAGGGAAGGGGGAAAAGGTGGTGTGCTCTGCATTTACCTATGAGGGAGGGGGGTGCTCTGCATTTACCTATAGGGAAGGGGGAGAGAGGGGGGGTGCTCTGCATTTACCTATAGGGAAGGGGGGGAGAGGGGGGGTGCTCTGCATTTACCTATAGGGAAGGGGGAGAGAGGAGGAGGTGCTCTGCATTTACCTATAGGGAAGAGGGGGAGAGGGAAGGGGGTGCTCTGCATTTACCTATAGGGAAGGGGGGGGAGGGGGGTGCTCTGCATATACCTCTAGGGAAGGGGGGGGAGAGGGGGGGTGCTCTGCATATACCTAGGGCTGGGCGGTATGACCATATATGTGTATCATGGTATTTTTTTAACTTACGGTGGTTCCACGGTATATAACGGTATTCCCCCCCCCCCCCCCCCCCAAAATCATGTGACCTGCCAGCACTGTTCTGCTCCCCCCAATTAATGATCAGCCCAGCGGGGTACTACTCACATATGTCAAGTACTGCCCTCCTCCTCTTTGTTGGGGGCCGCCGGCGATGGAACTCACTGTACGCCAGTGGTCTCCAATCTGCGGACCTCCAGTTGTTGCAAAACTACAACTCCCAGCATGCCCGGACAGCCAATGGCTGTCCGGGCATGCTGGGAGTTGCAGTTTTGCAACAGCTGGAGGTCCGCAGTTTTGAGACCACTGCTGTATGCTGTATACGGCTTCATACATGACAGTGGGCTCAGCCTATCCCTGGCAGGTGCGGGGCATCGCTCTGGCCGGTGATAGGCTGACGGCTGTCCGGCGTTCCCGTCCCCAGCGACGTGGGTGAGTTAAAAGTTTATTTTCTGTATCTTTTGCAGCCCGGGCATATTTTCTGTATCTTTTGCAGCTCAAACCTGCGGACCTCCAGCTGTTGTAAAACGACAACTCCCAGTATGCCCGTTGGCTGTCCGGGCATGCTGGGAGTTGTAGTTTTGCAACAACTGGAGGTCCGCAGGGTGGAGACCACTGGCGTACAGAGAGTTCCATCGCCGGCTGTCCGGGCATGCTGGGAGTTGTACTTTTGCAACAACTGGAGGTCCGCAGGGTGGAGACCACTGGCGTACAGAGAGTTCCATCGCCGGCTGTCCGGGCATGCTGGGAGTTGTAGTTTTGCAACATCTGGAGGTCTGCAGGTTGGAGACCACTGGCGTACAGTATAGAGTTCCAGCGCCCGGCGGCCCCCAACAAAGAGGAGGAGGGCAGTGCTTGACACATGTGAGTAGTACCCAGCTGGGCTGATCATTAATTGGGGGGAGCAGAACAGTGCTGGCGGGTAACATAGGATTAGTTCCCCCATGTGGGGACAGCGCTGTGCTAGGCTGATAATACATTCCCGAGGGGGAGGGGCCCAACCGGTATTGTGGTATGGGGGAAAATACATATTGTGCAGCCCAAAAAATTTGGTATTCGGTATGAAACGGTATACCGCCCAGCCCTAGATATACCTATGGGAAAGAGGGGGGGTGTAGCTCTGCATATACCTATGGGAAAGAGGGGGGTGTAACTCTGCATATACCTATGGGAAAGAGGGGGGGGTAGCGTAGCCCTGCATATACCTATGGGAAAGAGAGGGGAGTGTAACTCTGCATATACCTATGGGAAAGAGGGGGTTACCTGGCTACCTACCTCCCTTTTACTGTGCAGGACACCAAGGAGGGCATTAATACAGTTTGTGGGCCTATAGATGGGAAGATTGTGTAGAGGAGGGGAGGGCACTGAAAATATGCAGAGTCTGACATGTTTTTCCTGCAGGTGTTAAGAGATCCACATGGCGGTCTTATCTGGACGGAGAAGAAAAGGAAAGAGGACGCCGCTGATCAGAAAAGACGTAATTGTGAGTCCCAAAATGTAACTGTAATCACTTATATGGTATATACATCCTGTGTACAGCTGAAATCTACCGCCATATGGTCCTGTATATAATCACTTATATTGTATATAGATCCTTTATAGTATACTGGTCTGTATATAGTGGTTTTATACAGTATGGCGGTATTATAAAGTTATTGTGTGGTGGTATATATTTACTCCTTGCATACCAGTATTATTGGTTATAGAAATTTACCTACGTTAAAGTGTTTCCTACATATATAAATTTTAGTTTATTGTGTGTGGGATTTGGGTGGAATAGGAGCGTGACAGAAGATTGACGAGCTGCAGGGGCCCTTGCTTTTTTTTTGGTCCGGGGGCCCGAGTGTTGTCAGTCCGCTCCTGGGGGGAGGGGAGGGAGTGTAAATAAGGGGGGGGGGGGGGTGCGTGTGTGTGTGTGACGGGGTGCCAAACAAAGGGTCCGCCCCGGGTGCCAAATGCTCTAGGTACGCCCCTGCCTCCGTCCGCCATTATGGATGATCGGATCCCTGCGGCAGCGCTGCGGGAGATCCGATCATCCATTTTAGTGACCACACTCCCGCAGATGCTGTGATCTGTATTGATCACCGCATCTGGGGGGGTTATTGGCGGACATCCGCGCGATCGCGGATGTCGGCTGTTACCGGAGGGTCCTTGGCTGCTATCAGCAGCCGAGACCTGCCACGCATGACCCGAGCATCGTTTCAATGGTCGCGGTCATGTACAGGATGTAAATGTATGTCCTGGTGCGTTAAGTACCACCGCACCAGGACGTACATTTACGTCTTGTGTCGCTAAGTGGTTAAAGGGGTATCCCAGGGAAAAACTTTTTTTTTTCTTTTTTTCTTTAATAGCAACTGGCTCCAGAAAGTTAAACAGATTTGTAAATTACTTATATTAAAAAATCTTAATCCTTCCAATAATTTTCCATATCCAGTGGTCGGACCCCCCGCGATCTCCTGCACTGCACCCCAGCTATATATCTCTAGGCATGAATTGACTGGACCTCAGCAGGAAGCAAGAGAGAGAGAGCAGAGGCTTCTCCCAGGGCTTTTATGGGGGAGGCTCTTGGGGGATCCCATTGGTCCCCCTTAAGTCACCTGGTCACTGATACCTCCTGGGTAGCAATCACATGACAACTCACATGGTAAACAGTCTTAAAGTGACAACGCTTTCTTCACACATTACACAGTATAATACATAATAAACATATTTACATGGGAGGCAGCAAAGGAACAGGGTAACACCTCCCGTACTGGGCTACCACATATGTAAAGCTGAACAAATGTGTGCTGTTTTTAAGGAAAATAACTTATATCCCTGTAGAGTTCTTCTCCCCAATGGATCTGATCACCTAATTTCCTCTCTGAGCTCTAACCCTACTGTTGCCAGGCAACAGAGCACACTTCCTACAATCCCCCTTGCTTATAAGCACAGTGGAGACAAACTGCCATAACCTTCAGGAGACTGCAGGTGAACTGAGCATGATTACCCCGCCATAGTGGGTCGTAACCAAGGGCAACAGTTATCAAAACAATGCAGGTACATGGAGGATTAGTACTCTTATTGAATTATACTCTTATTATCTTACTTGACTGTCTGGGCATGCTGGGAATTGTAGTTTGCAATCCCAAACCCCCGTGCCACTTTCCAACAGGTTAATATTTTGTCCTGTAAAATGTTAGAAAATGGAAGCCTAACAGATCCCATTAAAACTAACAATGTAAAATCATACAGTGGCCTTGCTGGCTTTCTTTGGTAATCTTCCCTTATGACATCACACATGTGACATCATCAAGTGTTTGGAGCTATCTGTACCAGCCACTTGTACAGTTCAGGCCTTAGCTATCAGAGGGAGCGCACACAAAGAGCAGGAGATGAGGAAGAGGACAAGATGACACAGGAGAGGTACATTAATCCTAAATATTGGTCAGAATACATCTAGAGTTCTAGACTTGCAAATGATGACTGGATCTATTTAATGTAAAGTGTCAAATATATATATATATATATATATATATATATATATATATATATATATATTTAATGTACTCCCAGCATGCTAGATAGATAGATAGATAGATAGGGGATAGATATAGGACATGACTCCAGCATGCTGGAAGTTGTAGTTTTGCAACAGCTGGAGGCACCCTGGTAAGGAGGGGGGGGAGGAGGGAGAGCATGGAAGGTGCTGGGAAGCGGGGGGGTGAGGGGGGCTACAGGGATAGTGCTGGAAAAGGGGGGCAGGGATGGTGTGGGGTGTGTTTGGGGGACACAGGGATAGGAAACCAGGCATGATGGGAGTTGTAGTTTGGCAACATCTTAAGGGCCACATGTTCCAGAAATAGAACACCCAGCATGCCTGACTGTCTGGGCATGCTGGGAATTGTAGTTTGCAACATCTGGAGGTCTACAGTTTTGAGACCACAGTACAGTGGTCTTCAACCTGTGTCCCTCCAGATGTTGCAAAACTACAACTCCCAGCATGCCAAGACTGTCCAGGCATGCTTAGATTTGTAGTTTTGCAACATCTGGAGGTCTATAGTTTAGAGACCACTGTATAGTGGTCTCCAAACTGTGCCCCTCCAGATGTTGCAAAATGACAACTCCCAGCATGCCAAGACTGTCCAGGCATGCTGGGAGTTTTAGTTCTGTAACATCCGGCCCTTCAGATGTTGCCGAACTACAACGCCCAGCATGCTTGACTCTCTGGGCATGCTGGGAACTGTAGTTTGCAACCCCAAACCCCCGTGCCACTTTCCAACAGGTTAATATTTAGTCTTGTAAAATGTTAGAAAATGGAAGCCTAACAGATCCCATTAAAACTAACAATGTAAAATCATACAGTGGCCTTGTCGGCTTTCTTTGGTAATCTTCCCTTATGACATCACACATGTGACATCATCAAGTGTTTGGAGCTATCTGTACCAGCCACTTGTACAGTTCAGGCCTTAGCTATCAGAGGGAGCGCACACAAAGAGCAGGAGATGAGGAAGAGGACAAGATGACACAGGAGAGGTAAATAAATCCTAAATATTGGTCAGAATACATCTAGAGTTCTAGACTTGCAAATGATGACTGGATCTATTTAATGTAAAGTGTCAAATCTATATATATATATATATATATATATATATATATATATATATATATTTAATGTACTCCCAGCATGCTAGATAGATAGATAGATAGATAGATAGATAGATAGATAGATAAAATAAATAAATCCTAAATATTGGTCAGAATACATCTTGAGTTCTAGACTTGCAAATGATGACTAGATCTATTTAATGTAATGTGTCCAAATAATAATGTAAATTGTATTAAATCTAATTACCGTATATACTCGAGTATAAGCCGACCCGAGTATAAGCCGAGACCCCTAATTTCAACCCAAAATCCCAGGAAAAGTTATTGACTCGAGTATAAGCCTAGGGTGGGAAATACCTCATCCCCCCCTGTCATCATCCAGACCCGTCATTAACATCCTCATCATCATCATCCCCTTGTCATCATCCCACACATCCCCCCTTCATCATCCCCTTATCATCCCACACATCCCCCCTTCATCATCCCCTTGTCATCATCCCACACATCCCCCCTTCATCATCCCCTTATCATCCCGCACATCCCCCCTTCATCATCCCCTTGTCATCATCCCACACATCCCCCCTTCATCATCCCCTTATCATCCCGCACATCCCCCCTTCATCATCCCCTTATCATCCCACACATCCCCCCTTCATCATCCCCTTATCATCCCACACATCCCCCCTTCATCATCCCCTTGTAATCATCCCACACCCCCCCCTTCATCATCCCCACCCCCCTTCATCATCCCCACACCCCCCCCCCTTCATCATCCTCTTCTCATCATTCGCCCTCAGTGGTCTTCAACCTGCGGACCTCCAGAGGTTTCAAAACTACAACTCCCAGCAAGCCCGGGCAGCCATCGGCTGTCCGGGCTTGCTGGGAGTTGTAGTTTTGAAACCTCCGGAGGTCCGCAGGTTGAAGACCACTGCGGCCTTCAACATCATCCAGCCCCCTCTCACCCCCTTTAGTTCTGAGTACTCACCTCCGCTCGGCGCTGGTCCGGTCCTGCAGGGCTGTCCGGTGAGGAGGTGGTCCGGTGAGGAGGTGGTCCGGGCTGCTATCTTCACCGGGGGCGCCTCTTCTCCGCGCTTCCGGCCCGGAATAGAGGCGTTGCCTTGACAATGACGCAGAATTACGTTGGCAATGAACGCACCTCTGCGTCGTTGTCACGGCAACGTGACTATTCTGAGGCCGGGCCCGAAGCGCTTAGAAGAGGCCTCCCCGGTGAAGATAGCAGCCCGGAACACTATCCCACCGGACCACCTCCTCACCGGACAGTCCTGCAGGACCGGACCAGCGCCGAGCGGAGGTGAGTATTCAGAACTAAAGGGGGGTGAGAGGGGGCTGGATGATGTTGAAGGCCGCAGTGGTCTTCAACCTGCGGACCTCCGGAGGTTTCAAAACTACAACTCCCAGCAAGCCCGGACAGCCGATGGCTGCCCGGGCTTGCTGGGAGTTGTAGTTTTGAAACCTCTGGAGGTCCGCAGGTTGAAGACCACTGTGGGTGGGGGAGTTCACTCGAGTATAAGCCGAGGGGGGTGTTTTCAGCACGAAAAATCGTGCTGAAAAACTCGGCTTATACTCGAGTATATACGGTAATTTACTAGAGACTTTGCTGATGTTCACAAATGACCAAGTATATAATGTTTATTCAATTCTATTACACAAAGAGTTGGGGTGTAAGTACTGTGGGGGAGACTTATCACAACCTGTCCAGAGAAAGTTGCCCAGTTGCCCATAGCAACCAATCAGATCACTTTTTTCATTTTTAAGAAGGCCTCTGAAAAATGAAAGTAGTGATCTGATTGGTTGCTATGGGCAACTCAGCAACTTTTCCTCTGGACGGGTTATGATAAATCTCCCCCTGTATGGATATATTGGCCCTGATTTACTATTGTAAACCCGACATATTTTGTCGGGTTATGCGCCAGAAATTCCGCCAGAATCTGCGCCAGGAAGAATTCTGTCTCATTGCGCCAGAATTCTGTTTGCGCCAGAAATGAAAAACCCAACCAACTCTCCATTTTCCTGAGAAAACCCAAAAAAGGGGCATAGCTGTTGAGAAAAGGGGCGTGGTCTCAGAAAAGGGGCGTGTTCTGACATTTTCACAAAAAAACTACATATTTACCAAGGTTTCCACAGAAAATGTGGTGGATTTGAGCTGAAGAAAACCCAACAGATCAGAACATGTGTAAAATTAGCAAAATATAGAGAAAAGTGCAAAATGTAGGGAAACCTTAGTAAATACTGTGGGAATTAAAACCCACAAAGAAACCTATACTCCACTGTGTAAATGAGAGCCATTATGTTTATGAGTGAGAATCATTAAAATCTCTGTAGAAGAAGAGTGGAGCAGTTGCACATAGCAATCAATCAGACTGATTCTTTCAGTTTTCAGAGGCCTTTTTAAAAAATGAAAGATGCAATCTTATTGGTTGCTACTGGCAACTGGTAAACTTTTCCTCTGCACTGGTTTTGATAAATCTCCCCCTATATCTATAGTTTTCCATATATAGAAAGGGAAAAGCACCTAAATGTCTAAAACACACATATATGTTCAGTATATGTGACCTACTGATGGGGGGGACAGGGAAGAAATATAAGATATCTCTGACCTTTAACATGACCTCCTGTTATAACCTAAAACAAGTATTTAGGCTGAAATAATGTATATTTCACTATAATAATGCTGGATTTCATGTATGACTATTAATACTGAATCATAAAAAGAAATGCATACAATGGCCCTGATTTACCAAGAGTGGAGTGTAGGTTTCTTTGTGGGTTTTAATTCCCTACAATATTTTTTCCACTGTATTTACTAAGGTTTCCCTACATTTTGCACTTTTCCCTTCATGCTCTGATCTGTCTGATTTTCCTCAGCTCAAATCCACCACATTTTATGCGGAAACCTTAGGAAATATGTTGGGTTTTTGTGAAAATGTCGGGAACACGCCCATTTTCTGTGACCACGCACCCTTTTCCCAACAGGCACGCCACTTTTTCGGGTTTTCTCAGTAAAATGGAGAGTTGGTCGGGTTTTTCATTCCTGGCGCAGACAGAATTCTGGCACAATGAGACAGAATTCTGGCACAAATTCTGGCGCAGACTGAATTTCTGGCACAATGTGCCAGACTCTGACGCGCAAACTAACAAAACATGTTGGGTTTACAATAATAAATCAGGCCATTTAATTTTTTTTAACAGGATTGTCCCACAGAGCAAATTTGGTAAAAATCAGATGTGTGCCCCATACATATATGTAAAGGTGAACAAATGTGCTGTTTTTTAGGAAACGATTGATGTTAAAAGTATCCTTTATATTCCTCAGTTCACACTAAGGAATTTCCAGCTGGAATAATCATTGCCGGAGGTTCCACGGGTGCATTGCCGTCCCCATAGATGGCAATGTATTCTGCATGGATCCTATCTGAAAAAAAGTTAAAAAGAAACAATTTATAAAATAATTAACCCCAACCCCTACAAAAATGTATATATAAAAAAAGAAAAAGATTAAAAACAACCCCAAAAATTTTAAAAGTAACCCAACTCTCCCCTCACATTAGCCATAATTAACCCCTGGGGGACGGAGCCCATTATGACGGAGCATTTTTTTCAAATCTGACCACTATCACTTTAAGCATTAATAATTCTGGGATGCTTTTACTTATAAATTTGATTCCGAGAAAGTTTTTTCGTGACATATTCTACTTTATGTTGGTGGTAAATTTTTGTTGATACTTGCATCATTTCTTGGGGAAAAATTCGAAAATTTCAAGAAAAACTTAAAAATTTAGCATTTTTCTAACTTTGAAGCTCTCTGCTTGTAAGGAAAAGGGACATGTAAAAAAAATACATATTGCTTCAAATATACAATATGTTAACTTTATGTTGGCATCATAAAGTTGACATGTTTTTACTTTTAGAAGACATCAGAGGGCTTCAAAGTATAGCAGCAATTTTCCAATTTTTCACGGAATTTCAAAATCAGAATTTTTCAGGGACCAGTTAAGTTTAGAAGTGAATTTGAGGGACTTTATGTTGGAAAACCCCTATGATGGACCCCATTATGAAAACTGCACCCCTTAAATTATTCAAAATGACATTAAAAAAGTTTAACCCTTTAGGTGTTTCTCAGAAATAGCAGCAAAATGGAGAAGAAAAATCTAAATTAGGAATTGCATAGGGGTGGATATAGGGGTATTCTACGCCAGTGATTCCCAAACAGGGTGCCTCCAGCTGTTGCTAAACTCCAGCATGCCTGGACAGTATGTGGCTGTCCAGAAATGCTGGGAGTTGTTGTTTTGCAACAGCTGGAGGCTCCGTTTTGGAAACACTGCCGTACAATACGTTTTTAATTTTTATTGGGGGGGGCAGTGTAAGGGGGTGTATATGTAGTGTTTTACCCTTTATTATGTTAGTGTAGTGTAGTGTAGTGTTTTTAGGGTACATTCACACTGGCGGATGTTTGCAGCTCATACTTGAAGTTTTATTGGGGGGGGCAGTGTAAGGGGGTGTATATGTAGTGTTTTACCCTTTATTATGTTAGTGTAGTGTAGTGTAGTGTTTTTAGGGTACATTCACACTGGCGGATGTTTGCAGCTCATACTTGAAGCAGAAAACTTACTGTAAGCCTGCCCGTGTGAACCTCCAGCTGTTTCAAAACTACAACTCCCAGCATGTACTGATGGACCATGCAGGCTGGGAGTTGTACTTGTGCAACAGCTGGAGGCACACTGGTTGGAAAACCTTCAGTTAGGTTCTGTTATCTAACTCAATATTTTCCAACCAGTGTGCCTCCTGCTGTTGCAAAACTACAACTTCCAGCATGTACTCATCACCGAAGGGCATGCTGGGAGATGTAGTTATGCAACAGCTGGAGGGATCGCAACTACAACTCCCAGCATGCTGGGATTTGCAGTTTTGCAACATCTGGAGAGCTACAGTATAGAGACCACTGCAAACTGTGGCCCTCCAGATGCTGCAAAACTACAAATCCCAGCCTGCCCAGACAGCAAACAGTTGTGTGAGCATGCTAGGAGTTGTAGTTTTGCAAGATCTGGAGGGCTATAGTTCAGAGACTACCATATAGTGGTCTCAAACTGTAGCCCTCCAGCTGTTGCAAAACTACAACTCCCAGCATGCCCAAACAGCTGTCTGGGCATGCTGGGAGTTGTAGTTTTGCAACATCTGGAGTACTACAGTATAGAGACTACAGCCCTCCAGATGTTGCTAGGCAACTTACCGGCTTCCGTCGGATCCAGGGAGCCTGCTGCTCGACATCGCCGCCCGCCGATCTCCGACGCCGATCGTCGCCCGCAGCCTCCGCAGATGGGTAAGTGGACTCCGGCGCCGGGCCTCAGTCATTTCCCCATCCTGCCCCGCCTATTGTGGGTGGGCAGGACGGGGAAAACGAAAGTTAACCCCCCCCCCCCGCCCCCGATCTGCTATTGGTGGTCGCGTCTAGACCACCAATAGCAGGGATAGGAGGGGTGGCAACCCTGCCACCTCCCTCCTATCTCTTAAGGGGGGTTGTGGGTGTCTTAGACACCCGCGATCCCCCTTATATTCCAGGTCACCGGGTCACCATAGACCTGCAATGACCCGGAATCGCGCAAATCGCAAGTGTGAATTCACTTGCGATTTGCGCCCATCACCGACGTGGGGGGGTCTGATGACCCCCCTGGGCATTTGCGCGGGGTGACTGCTGATCGATATCAGCAATCAGAAATTCCCACGGACGTATGAGTACGTGTCTGGTCCTTAAGTACCAGGGTGCAGGGACGTACTCATACGTGCCTGGTCCTTAAGAGGTTAACACCCCACAGGTGATTGATGAACTTTCGTTAAAATGGGATGTAAAAATAAAATAAAATAAACCCTATGTGGATGTAAAGTGCTCTGCGGGCGGACTACAATGCTCAGAAGAGAAGTAAATACCCCATATGTGGCCTTAAACTGTTGCCTTGAAATACAACAGGGCTCCGAAGTGCACATTTGAGGCCTAAATTAGGACTTTGCAATAGGGGCGGACCCGGATACAAAGATGGGGCTTGTCTCCACCAAAACCCTACTGCAGTGTTTCCCAAACAGGGTGCCTCCAGCTGTTGCAAAACTCCCATCCTGCCAGGATAGTCAATGGCTGTCCGGCAATACTGGGAGTTGTTGTTTTGCAACAGCTGGAGGCTCCGTTTTAGAAACACTGCCGTATGATGAGACGTTTTTCATTTTTATTGGTTGGGGGGGTAACTGTGTAGGGGTGTAGTGTATATGTAGTTTTTTACTTTTTATTTTGTGTTAGTGTAGTGTTTTTAGGGTACATTCACACGGGCAAGTTCACAGTGAGTTTTCTGCTGGGAGTTTGAGCTGCGGCGGAAAATTTGCCGTAGCTCAAACTTGTAGAAGTAAACCAACTGTAAACCCGCTGGTGTGAATGTACCCTGTAGATTCACATGGGGAGGGGGGCACCCCAAGCCTTCAACTGTTGCAAAACTACAACTCCCAGAATGCACTGACAGACCGTACATGCTGGGAGTTGTAGTTTTGCAACAGCTGTAGGCACACTGGTGGGGAACCGCTAAGTTATGAAACAGACTCTAGCTCAGTGATTCCAACCCATGTGCCTCCAGCTGTTGCAAAACTACAACTCCCAGCATGTACGGTCTGTCAGAGATGCTGGGTGGTGTAGTTCTGCAATATCTGGTCAGTCTGGGCATGCTAGGAGTTGTAGTTATGCAACAACTGGGGAAGAACAATTTGGAGACCGCTAAGTTGTGGTCTCCAAACTGTAGCCCTCCAGATATTGCAAAATTACAACTCCAAGCATGCCCAGACTGTCCAGGCATGCTGGGAGTTGTAGATCTGCAACATATGAAGGGCCAGATATTGCAGAACTACACATCCAGCATCCCTGACTGTCTGGGCATGCTGGGAATTGTAGTTTTGCAACATCTGGGGGCTACAATTTGGAGGCCACCCTATAATGGTCTCCAAACTGTGCCACTTCAGATGTTGCAAAACTACAACTCCCAGCATGCCCAGACAGTCAGTGCATGCTGAAAGTTGTAGTTTTGCAACATTTGGAGGACCCCAGATGTTGCAAAACTACAACTCCCAGCATGCCCAGACAGCCTTTGGCTGTCTGGGCATACTGGGAGATGTAGTTTTGATACTTTTAGAAGGCCACAGTTAAGATCACTTACCGATGATCTTCACTGGAGCCTCCTCCACCACACTTTCTGGCCACACTCCTCCTGATGTCTACACCGCCGCCCGATGGTCTCTCCCGCCGCCGCTGCTCCGGTAAGCCGGTTCTCCCCCCGCACTTGTTTCACCCCCGCTCTGCCTGAACTTCAATTGGTGGGCAGAGTGGGGGAAATGAACTTTAACCCTCACTCCCCCAACTGCCATTGGTCAGTCAGGCAGGGGATAGGAGGAGGTGGCAGCACTGCCACCTCACTCCTATCCTTTAGCATGGTCTTTGACAGCTCCGATTACTGTTATTTTCCGGGCGATAGGGTCACTGGGATTTGTGGCAATCGCCGGCATGGGGGGGGGGGGGGGGGGGTCTCAAACAAGGAAAAACAAGGCTAATAAAATATTTTAAAAAATTAAAACCTTTCCCCCTATCCCCCCCCCCCCCCTTATTCGCTAACTTTGGCCGGACCCTCTTCCCTATAGAGAGCTCTTTTTTGGGGTGCAGCGTTTTTTCAGGTTAAGCGTTTTTTTTTCTTTTTTTAGCACCTTTTTGGGGGATTTGGGGTCCGTGCCACCAGCAGCAGGACCCTGTGTGCGCCTGCCCTGACCGCTGACAGTGATATATAACGTATCAGTGTTTTTTTTAGGGTTCAGGCAGGTGCTTTTTTATTCCCCCCCTCCTTTTTGGTGTCTTCTGCGCCCCCTGCTGCCACTGAGCCCTAATCAGTGGCCCACACAAATGATTAGGTATACTCTTTTTGGTGCAGGGTTTTTTGCGTTAGTAGCACAAACTCCTTTTTTTTTCTTCTACTTGTTTGTAAGGTTTGGTATAAAGTAGAACCCCCACACACATATACACAAAGTAAAACACTCACACACACATACACACATCTGCATTTTCAGCAGAGGAGGCATATGCCTTACTTGCATCCGACTCTGAAAGCACTAGTGAGGGCGAGGAAGACCCCACTTTCCTAGTGATGATGAGCCCCCAAGGCAGCGGAGACACCACCGTTCGAGACCACAAACCCATCTAGCAACTGACCCTGTGCCCCATACTAGTACTAGCGATCCTGTCGCCAGTACCAGTATGGCGGCCCAGCAGGCAAGTCCACCGGTACCCTCTACCGGTGAACCTGTCTGGACTACCCCGGAGAACTTTGAGCCCGTGATTCCTGGGTTTGTTGGCAACCCAGGAATGCAAATAGACATCGCCGGGTTCACTGAAATAGACTTTTTTAGTCATTATCTCAGTGATGACATTGTCAACATGATGGTGACACAGACAAACCTGTACGCTCAACAGTTTGTCGCCGCTCACCCGGGCTCGATTTTGGCTAGGCCCAATGGCTGGTCCCCAGTCGGTACAGCTGAACAAGATACGCCCGGTCATAGATCACTTTTGGGGCCAAGTTTTTGGAGGCCTACGTTCCCCAAAGGGAGGTCTCAATTGATGAGTCTCTTATCAGTTTTAAGGGGAGACTCATTTTTCACCAATACATTCCATCCAAGCATGCAAGATTTGGCATGAGGCTGTATAAACTCTGTGAGAGTACCTCCAGGTACACTTACAGGTTTAGAGTGTATGAGGGGCGAGATTCCCGTATTGAACCCCCAGAATGTCCCCCCATTCTGGGTGTCATCGGGAAACTTGTGTGGGACCTTTTGCACCCACTACTAGATAAGGGTTACCACCTTTATGTGGATAACTTTTATACTAGTATCCCTCTGTTCAAATTCCTCACCGCCAGATCTACGTCCGCATGTGGGACCGTACGGAAAAATCAGAGAGGTCTCCAGACCTATCTCCTCCAGGCACCAATCCCCAGGGGTGAGTCCCGTGCCTTTTCCCATGAAAACCTGTTGCTGGTCAGGTACAAGGACAAGAGGGATGTCCTTTTGCTCACCACAATTCATTGGAACGGCAGCACCCCTGTCCCTGTGCGAGGTACCGCGGCATCGGTCCTCAAGCCCGACTGTATTGTGGACTACAATCAGTATATGGGGGGAGTTCCTATGTGAACTATTTTTAATAATATTCAAGTTCTCTTCCCAGATCACCCTCCATTCCTTCTCTGTTACTTGTCCTATATCTTTTTCCCACTCCTTTATACTAAAGTGCCTCACTTCCCGGTTTTTAACACTCAACATTATTTTACATATCTTAGAAATTATTTTTTCCCCCGTACCTTCCCTTAAAACCTTCATTATCAGACACTCGTGAATTCTTAACTCTTCTTTCTCATCTATTTTTTTCCCTGCCTCCCTTAACTGTGCATATCTAAATAATGACATCCTATTATTAGGAATTTTATATTTTGCACTCAGCTCCTCAATAGTGATGAGCGGCATTGGCCATATTCGATTTTGTGATATTTCGCGAATATATAGACGAATATTCGTCCTATATTCATGATTTCGCGTATTGGTTATATTCGCATATGCGAATATTTGCATATTCGCATATGTGAATATTCGCATATTTGCGTATTTGAGGAAGAAAACAGTGAGGGGTGGGCAACTTTACTATTGGTTGCTAGGGATGTTGTTGAAAACCTATGACAAGCGTATTTGCATCATTCTAATTGGCCCACAAGTGAAAAGAAGAAATATGCGAATATTCACATATTCGTAATTTCGAATATATAGCGAATATATTCGCAATATTCGTGAATTTGCGATATTCGTGATAAAAATTTGAGATGCGAACATTTGCGCCCAACACTACTCCTCAAATGATCTGAGTTTCTTCCCTCCAAAAATTGTGCAACATATTTTAAATTATATTCACCCCAAAATGGCCACTCCTGTCCCTCAAGTTCTTTAAATTTTGTATTATTAAAACATCTTGTGCAATCTAGTGAACTTTCCACCTTCATTACTTCTTTCATTTGCGCCCATACCTTATCCACTATCTACCCTATAGGCTCTTTTCTAGTGTTGCTCGCGAATATTAACAATTCAAATTTTATTCGCGAATATCGCATATTCGCGAATATTCGCGAATATTCGCCAATATAGCACTATTTATTCATAATTACGAATATTTGTTTGTTTTTTTTTTAGTTTTTTTTTCACAGTACACATCACAGTGATCATCCCTCTCTGCTTCCAGCTTGTGTGGTGTAAAGAAGGCTCTAATACTACTGTGTGATACTGGTGTGCGAATTTTGGCATATGCGAAAATTTGCATATGCTAATTTCCACATTTGCGAATTTTTGCTTATGCTAATTTTGTATATGCTAATTTCCGCATATGTAAATTTTCGCATATGCGAAAATAAAACTAGAATATTACGAATATGGGAATATTCGCGAATATATGACGAATATTCGTCCATATATTTGCGAATATTCGCAAATTCGAATATGGCCTATGCCGCTCAACACTGCTCTTTTCCATCCAACTTAGATTCTAACAATTCTCCCATATCTTCACACATCTCCTTTTTTTTCTTTTACCATGTTAGCAGAGGAGTCTGTTTCCTTCCATTTCTTTATGTACCTCAACTGTGCTGCTATATAGTATAACCTCAAGGGGGAGTTGATCTCTCTGATCAAGTCCTCAAGCCATATAATGCCATGCGCAAAACCCAGGCATGGTACAAAAAAGTTGCAATCTACATGGTCCAGGTTGCCATGTACAATGCATTTGTACTATACCGGAGCGCTGGCAACACAGGGAGATTTCTCAAGTTCCAGGAGGTGCTCATAAAGGCCCTGATCTTTGGCGGTCAGGGGGGAGCGGCCTCGAGCATGTCCGGAACTGGAGGTGCCAGGATCGTTCCCAGCCATCACTTTGCAGGTGAGGTCCCCCACACTGGAAAGAAGGGACGATCCCAGAAAAAATGCAGAGTGTGTTGCAGGAGGGGGATTCGGAAGGACACCACCGCTCAGTGTGACACTTGCCCCGATCATCCGGGCCTCTGCATTAAAAATTGCTTCATGGAGTATCACACTTCCCTGGAGAACTACATTTTTTAATAATCTTTCCCCATTTTAATTCCCCTTGATTTGACCCCAATGTACCAGTCCATAGTACAAGGTCCTCCAAATTTTAACCGCCCCCCCCCCCCAAAAAAAAAAAACAATCCCAATAACAATAAGCCCTCTGGTAGTATTGAGTCATGTATCAGAGTCATTTGCATCGGGGGTTTTCAGGTTGCCTCAAATGTGCAGCGCTCTCTTTACACCTGAGCGGTGTGCACATTTGGGGTAACAGAATAGGGACAGCCACACACTTCACATTCCCAGAATGATGAATCAGAGTATAGGGTTTGGGGGCGGGCATCATTTTTACTTTTGGCTATACTCTGGGGCATCATTCTGGGTACCCAATTTGCAAATTATTATGAAAATAGCAATTTTCATTTTTCAAAAAACTACCCTCTACCATCCATTCCTGGAAAATAAATCTAGGAAACACCCGTCCATTCAAAATGGTGTCACATGTGTCTGTTTTTTCTTTTTCCTCTGAATGTATGTAACTGTCAGGCCTCAAATGCGCAGTGCTCTCTCCTCCCATGAGCGGTGTGTGCATTTTCAGGAAACCGTTTAGGGATGGCCACCCAAAAAAAACATTCCCATAATGATGAAGCAGAGCATAGGGTTTGTGGCTGGCACACGTTTTTCTTTTGGCTATTCTCTGGGTCATCATACTCAGTACACAGATAGCATATCAGTTGGAAAATAGCAATTTTCATTTTTCCAAAAATATATTTCATCCATACCTGGAAAATAAATTTAAGAAACACCAGACCGTTCCAAATGTACACTTTACCCCTATAAAGACTCCTCAGAGGTTATACTTTCTGTAATGGTGTCACATATGGGTGTTTCTTTTTTAATTTTCCTCTGAATGTATGTAACCGTCAGCTACTGATATGCCATAGGCCTCAAATGCGAACATTGCTCTATGAGTCTTGAGCCATGTTATGTGCCTGTACAGCATGTTACGTCCACATGTTGGTTATTTTTTTACTCAGGAGAAATTGGGATGAAAAATTATCAGGAATTTTCTCAGATTAACCCTTGTAAATTAGCAACATTTTTGGTAACAACAGCATTTTAGTAAAAAATAACACACTTTTCGTTTTTACATTTCACTAATCGAAAAACCTATGAGGTGTAAATACTCACTGTACCCCTTGTTACGTTCCTTGAGTTTTATTTTTTTATTTTAGGTCAGAACCTCTGCAATTACAGGGCATTTCCCTACCTTAGGCCTCAAAGGTGCTCAGTGCCCCCTCACTCATTAGCCCAGTTGTGCACCCGCACAGCACGTTACATCTACATATGTGGTATTTCCTTACTCAGAACAAATTGGGCTTTTTCCCAGTTAAAAATGAAAAAAATTGTGTAACAGTAGCAATTCACTGTTAAAAATCAGATTTTTAATTATTACGGCCCACTGTTGTAAATACTCACTGTACCCCTTGTTATGTTCCTTGAGGGGTGTTCTTTCCAAAAAGATTGCACAGTTGGCTGGTATCCTCTGTTCTGCCACCAAGGGGGCTTTGAAAATGCACATTGCCCCCAATTACAATTCCAGTCAATACAGCACTCCTTCTCTTCTGAGACCTGTAGTATGCTCGCCGAGCAATTTACATCCACATATGAGGTATTTACTTATTCATGAGAAATTGGACTACAAATTTTGGGGAAATTTTTGTTCAATTACACCTTGTTAAAATGAAAAATGTGAGGTAACACAAGAATTTTAGTGTTAAAAATCAAATTTTTCACTTTTACAACCCACTGTTCAATAAACCAGTGAGGCATAAGTTCTTACTGTAATGCTTATTACGTTCCTTGAGGGGTGTAGTTTCCAAAATGGTGTCACATGTGGGGGGGGGGTTCCGCTGTTCTGGCACCATGGGGGCTTTGTAAATGCACATTGCCCCCAACTTCAATTACAGCAAAATCCTCTCTCCTACAGCCAAACAGCGCTCCTTCTCGTCTCAGACCTGTAGTGCCCTCGCTGAGCAATTTACATCCACATATGAGGTATTTACTTATTCATGAGAAATTGGGCTACAAATTTTGGGGGGATTTTTGTTCAATAACAACTTGTTAAAATGAAAAATTTGGGGTAATACAAGAATTTTTGTGTTAAAAATCAAATTTTTCACTGTTACAACCCACTGTTCAATAAACTTGTGAGGTATAAGTTATTACTGTAATGCTTATTACGTTCCTTGAGGGGTGTAGTTTCCAAAATAGTATGCCATGTGTTTTATTTTAATTTTTTTTTTGCTGTTCTGGCACCATGGGAGCTTCCTAAATGCAACATGCCACCCAAATCCATTTCAGCAAAATTCTCTTTCAAAAAGCCAAATTTTGCTCCTTGTCTTCTGAGCATTGTAGTGCGCCAGCAGAGAACTTAACGTCCACATATGGGGTGTTTTCTTAATCGGGAGAAATTGGGCTTTAACTTTAGGGGTCCATTTTCTCCTATTACCCCTTGTGAAAAAGAAAAATTTAGGGTAACACCATAATTTTAGTGTTAAAAATCTAATTTTCCATTTTCATGTCCAACTTCAACACAAAGTCGTCAAACATCCGTAAGGTGTTAAGGCTCACTATACCCCTTGTTATGTTCCTTGAGGGGTGTAGATTCCAAAATAGTATGCCATGTGGTTAATTTTTTTGCTGTTCTGGCACCATGGGGCTACCTAAATGTGACATGCCCCCCAAAAACCATTCCAACTAAATTCTCTCTCCAAAATCGCAAAGCTGCCCCTTCCCTTTTGAGCCATGTTGTGCATCCGCAGAATTGCCATATGGTATTGCCATACTCAAGAGAAATTGGGCTACACATTTTAGGAGTCTTATTCTCCTTTTATCCCTTGTAAAAAGTCTAAAAATGGGGCTACAAGTACATGTTAGTGTTAAAATAAGATTTAGATTTTTTTCCTCCACTTGCTGCTATTCCTGTGAAACAAGGGTTAACATAGTTTCTGAATGTCATTTTGAATACTTTGAGGGGTGCACTTTTCATAATGTGGTTCATAATGGGGGAGGGGTTTCTTACAGAAAGGCCCCTCAAATCCACTTCAAACTTAACTGGTCCCTGAAAGATTCATATTTTGAATTTTTCATGAAAATTTGGAAAATTGCTGCTTTACTTTGAAGCCCTCTAATGTCTTCAAAAAGTAAAAACATGTCAACTTTCTGATTCCATATAAAGTAGACATATTGAATATCTCAATCAAGATATAATTTATTTGGAATGTCATTTTTTCTTACAAGTAGAAAGTTTCAAAGTTAGAAAAATGCTAAATTTTCTACATCTTCATGAAATTTTTAACTTTTTCACCAAGAAATTATGCAAGTAACGCTGAAAATTTACCAATAACATAAAGTAGAATATGTCACAAGAAAAAAAAAATCTCAGAATCAAATTCTGGAAGCTTTCCAGAGTCATTAATGCTTAAAGGGGTACTCCGCCCTTAGACATCTTATCTCTATCCAAAGGATAGGGGATAAGATGTCAGATCACCGCAGTCCTGCTGCTGGGGAGCCCCGGGATCCCTGCTGCGGCACCCCGCTATCATTAGAGCACAGAACGAGTTCGCTCTGCGCGTAATGATGGGCAATACAGGGGCCGGAGCATTGTTACGTCATGGCTCCGCCCCTCGTGATGTCACGGCTCGCCCCTTTCAATACAAGTCTATGGGAGGGGGCGTGGCGGTCGTCACGCTCCCTGCCATAGACTTGCATTAAGGGGACGGGCCGTGATGTCACGAGGGGCGAAGCCATGACGTCACGCTGCTCCGTCCCCTGTATTGCCCGTCATTACGCACAGAGCGGGGTGCCGCAGCGGCGATTCCCGGGGCTCCCCAGCAGTGGAACCGCGGCAATCTGACATCTTATCCCCTATCCTTTGGATAGGGGATAAGATGTCTAGGGGCGGAGTACCCCTTTAAAATGACAGTGGTCAGAATTGCAAAAAATGCTCCCATCCTTAGGGTGAAAATGGGCTCCGTCCCCAGGGGGTTAAGCAGTTTCATAATGCCTGAGATAAGTAGTTCTGGCCCTAGAATGTTATATATATTAGCGTCTGTAGCATTTATTAGGCACATGAAACGATTGAAATGACTGCAGAGTTTACAAATATACTTTAGACTGGGGGCTGACTGACTGCAGATTTAAGACTTAACTGTACTAAGTAAAAAAAAAATCTATATTTTTTTGCTTCAAATATATAATTATAGCCAAAGACTATAGCCATAATAATATTTAGCCTGTTAAATAATGCTGAAGGGCATAATGTACTGCACTTTCATACTAATGCTGTGTATTATTTGAGCGATCTAAAGATCGCTGTTAAAAGTCCCTTTAAATTTATGCTAGGTTCACACTGAGGAATTTCCAGCCAGAAAAATCATTGCCGTAGGTGCCAAGGATGCATTGTCTTCCCCATAGATGGCAATGTATTCTGCATTGATCCTATCTAAAAAAAAAAAGTTAAAAATAAACCATTTTTAAAATAATTAACCACAACCCCTACAAAAATGTGTATATATATATATATATATATATATATATATAGAAAAATATTAAAAATAATCCTAAAAATATAAAAAGTTACCCAACCCTCCCCTCACATTAGCCATAATTAAACATTGGCTATCAACATAATGCTGACAGCCATAATACACTGTACTGTAAAACTACTGCAATGTATTATATGGGCGATCAGTAGATCGCTGGTTAAAGCCCTCTCATGGGATAAAAAACGAGAACAAAAAAACAAACAAACAACAAGTTAAAAAAAACGAATTAAACAGAACACCCTTAAAAACATATAAAAAATAAGAAAATAAAATGTTTTCAAAAACTCACAATAAAACCCCTAACAATACTGTAACCATACAATGGAGGAGATTTATCAAAACCTGTGCAGAGGAAAACTTGCCCAGTAGCCCATAGCAACCAATCAGATCGCTTCTTTCATTTTTCACAGGCCTTCATAAAAATTAAAGCAGCAAGCTGATTGGTTGCTATGGTCAACTGGGCAAGTTTTCCTCTGCACAGGTTTTGATAAATCTCCCCCATTGTCTTTTAAAATAATACAGAGAGGCATAAGAAAGACATTGTCATGCTACTGCAGTCTATCAAATGATGGCTGCTTTAAGTCCCTTAATGGGAATAGTTAAAAACTAATCAGAAGAAAAACAAGGCTAATAAAATATTTAAAAAAATAACAAAACGCTGCCTTAACAAAAACATCCCTTTAAAAAACTTTTTGTATCAAATATTAAATAAAAAAAATTAAAAATGTATGCATAAAAATGCCCCAAAAAATGTACAACCCCATAAAAAAAACAACGATAGCCATAACCATACACTGTCTGTCAGCATAATGCTGAGAGGCATAATACACTGCACTACAATAGTGGTGCAGTGTTTCATAGAAAAGATCAGACTAGGGTTGAAAGGTCGTTTTCGTATGGGAAAAACTTAAATAGAAAGGCAGAAATGCTATGAAAAAATAAAGAAATAAGAAGTAAATAATTACCACTGATTAGGACTAGTTTAAAAAGTATAAAAAATTAAGAAATGGTCGATAAAATAATTTAAAAAAATATCCGAATAGTTAGAGAGTTAGAGGGGTACTCCACTGCTCAGCGTTTGGAACAAACTGTTTCAAGCACTGGAGCCGGCGTCGGGAGCTCGGGACCTCATAGCCCCGCCCCCTCATTACATCACACCCTGCCCCCTCAATGCCAGTCTATGGAAGGGGCTGTAACGGCTGTACACCTTTAAAAATAAAAAAAATGATTGTAAAAATTATTTTAAACAACATCAACCCTGCCCGCACAAAAACATCCCTTTAAAAATACTTTTTAGTATCAAAAATACAATTCAAAATAAAGAAAATATTAAAAAAAAACAACATTTTATAAATAACCCCCAGAAAATCTACAATAGCTACACACACAGCATAAATGTGAGAGGCATAAATTATTTAATAAAATAATACAACCCTCCCCCCCCCCCCCCCCATCAAAATTGATAGGCATACATTCCCATTATATGATTTACTGTTGTCCATAATATAACATTTTTAGATAAAATATTTAGTTAAAAACATATTTAAAATATAAATTATATTTTAAGTAAAAAAGAATAAAAATCTAGACCCCAATGTGTTCCATTTTTCTTTTTGTTCCTTTTTCTTATGCGGTTTCATAATGCCTGAGATAAGTTAGTTCTGGCCCTAGAATGTTATATATATTAGCGTCTGTAGCATGTATTAGGAACATGTTATCATACCTGTGTCTTTTTACAGGTGACTGATTCCCGGTGTGAAGGTGAACATGACATGTACCCTCGTCAGCTGCAAGAAAGGAACCACGAGACAGGTAATTAATATTTATATTAATTACTGATAACAATCAGGCTAGATGTAAAATCTAGACCAGCAGAGATGTCATAGTCTCTCCCTTATACATGAAGATATATGTGTTGTTCATAAGTATGTTGTCTATAGACAGCTTCTTATATAACACAACCATATCTCAGGTACAGAGATTAGGAACATTTTTGATCTTTATTCTCTGATTTTTTATTTGTAGGAATCCCCTTTTTCGATATTTAATAGAATAGATTGAAATGACTGCAGAGTTTACAAATTTACTTTAGACTGGGGGCTGACTGACTGCAAATTTAAGACTTAACTGTACTAAGTAAAAAAAAAAATCAATATTTTTTTTGCTTCAAATATATAATTATAGCCAAAGACTATAGCCATAATAATACAAAGCCTGTTAAATAATGCTGAAGGGCATAATGTACTGCACTTTAATACTAATGCTTTGTATTATTTGAGCGATCTAAAGATCGCTGTTAAAAGTCCCTTTAAATTTATGCTAGGTTCACACTGAGGAATTTCCAGCCAGAATAATCATTGCCGTAGGTTCCAAGAATGCATTGTCTTCCCCATAGATGGCAATGTATTCTGCATTGATCCTATCTAAAAAAAAAAAGTTAAAAATAAACCATTTTTAAAATAATTAACCATAACCCCTAAAAAAATGTGTATATATATATATATATATATATATATATATATAAAGATTAAAAATAATCCAAAAAATATAAAAAGTTACCCAACCCTCCCCTCACATTAGCCATAATTAAACATTGGCTATCAACATAATGCTGACAGCCATAATACACTGTACTGTAATACTACTGCAATGTATTATATGGGCGATCAGTAGATCGCTGGTTAAAGCCCTCTCATGGGATAAAAAACGAGAACAAAAAAACAAACAAACAATAAGTAAAAATAAAAATAATTAAACAGAACACCCTTGAAAACATATAAAAAATAAGAGAATAAAATGTTTCCAAAAACCCACAATAAAACCCCTGACAATACTGTAACCATACAATGGGGGAGATTTATCAAAACCTGCGCAGAGGAAAACTTGCCCAGTTGCCCATAGCAACCAATCAGATCGCTTCTTTCATTTTTCACAGGCCTTCATAAAAATTAAAGCAGCAAGCTGATTGGTTGCTATGGGCAACTGGGCAAGTTTTCCTCTGCACAGGTTTTGATAAATCTCCCCCATTGTCTTTTAGAATAATACAGAGAGGCATAAGAAAGATATTGTCATACTACTGCAGTCTATCAATATATTAGCTATCGAAAGATGGCTGCTTTAATTCCCTTAATGGGAATAGTTAAAAACTAATAAGAAGAAAAACAAGGCTAATAAAATATTTTTAAAAATAACAAAACGCTGCCTTAACAAAAACATCCCTTTAAAAAAATTTTGTATCAAATATTAAATAAAAAAAATGTATATATAAAAATGCCCCAAAAAATGTATAACCCAATAAAAAAATACGATAGCCATAACCGTACACTGTCTGTCAGCATAATGCTGAGAGGCATAATACACTGCACTACAATAGTGGTGCAGTGTTTCATAGAAACGATCAGACTACAGGTGAAAGGTCGTTCTCGTATGGGAAAAACTTAAATAGAAAGGCAGAAATGCTATGAAAAAATAAAGAAATAAGAAGTAAATAATTACAACTGATTAGGACTAGTTTAAAAAGTATAAAAAATTAAGAAATGGTCGATAAAATAATTAAAAAAATATCCGAATAGTTAGAGAGTTAGAGGGGTACTCCACTGCTCAGCGTTTGGAACAAACTGTTCCGAGTGCTGGAGCCGATGTCGGGAGCTCGGGACGTCATAGCCCAGCCCCCTCATTACATCACACCCTGCCCCCTCAATGCAAGTCTATGGAAGGGGCCGTAACGGCTGTACACCTTTAAAAATAAAAAAATTATTGATAAAATTATTTTAAACAACATCAACCCTGCCCGCACAAAAACATCCCTTTAAAAATACTTTTTAGTGTTCAAAATACAATTCAAAATAAAGAAAAGAAAATATTTAAAAAATCCCCAACATTTTATAAATAACCCCCAGAAAATCTACAATAGCTACACACACAGCATAAATGTGAGAGGCATACATCATTTAATAAAATAATACAACCCCCCCCCCATCAAAATTGAAAGGCATACATTCCCATTATATGACTTACTGTTGTCTATAATATAACATTTTTAGATAAAATATTTAGTTAAAAACATATTTAAAATATAAATTATATTTTAAGTAAAAAATAAAAATCTAGACCCCTATGTGTTCCATCATTTTTTGTTCCTTTTTCTTAAACGGTTTCATAATGCCTGAGATAAGTAGTTCTGGCCCTAGAATGTTATATATATTAGCGTCTGTAGCATGTATTAGGAACATGTTATCATACATGTGTCTTTTTACAGGTGACTGATTCCCGGTGTGAAGGTGAACATGACATATACCCTCGTCAGCTGCAAGGAAGGAACCACCAGACAGGTAATTAATATTTATATTAATTACTGATAACAATCAGGCTAGATGTAAAATCTAGACCTGCAGAGATGTCATAGTCTCTCCCTTATATATGAAGATATATGTGTTGTTAATAAGTATATCGTCTATAGACAGCTTCTTATATAACACAACCATATCTCAGGTACAGAGATTAGGAACATTTATGATCCTTTTTCTCAGATTTTTTATTTGTAGGAATCCCCTTTTTCAATATTTAATAGAATAGATTGAAATGACTGCAGAGTTTACAAATTTACTTTAGACTGTGGGCTGACTGACTGCAGATTTAAGATCTTACTGTACTAAGTAAAAAAAAAAAATCAATATTTTTTTTGCTTCAAATATATAATTATAGCCAAAGACTAAATAATGCTGAAGGGCATAATACACTGCACTTTAATACTAATGCACTGTATTATTTGAGCGATCTAAAGATCGCTTTTAAAAGTCCCTTTAAATTAAAGGCTAGGTTCACACTGAGGAATTTCCAGCCAGAATAATTATTGCCGTAGGCTCCACGGATGTATTGCAGTCCCCATAGATGGCAATGTATTCTGCATGGATCCTATCTAAAAAAAAAGTTAAAAATGAACAATTTTAAAATAATTAACCCCAACCCCTACAAAAAATGTATATATATAAAAAAAAGAAAAGAATAAAAATAATCCAAAAAATATAAAAAGTTACCCAACCCTCCCCTCACATTAGCCATAATTAAACAATGGCGGTCAACATAATGCTGACAGCCATAATACACTGCACTGTAATACTAGGGCAATGTATTATAGGGGTGATCAGTAGATTGCTGGTGAAAGCCCTCTCATGGGATAAAAAACAAGAACAAAAAAACAAACAAACAACAAGTTAAAAAAAAAATTAAACAGAACACCCTTAAAAAACATATAAAAAATAAGAGAATAAAATGTTTTCAAAAACCCACAATAAAACCCCTGACAATACTGTAACCATACATTGTCTTTTAGAATAATACAGAGAGGCATAAGAAACAAACTGTCATACTACTGCAGTCTATCAATATATTAGCTATCGAAAGATGGCTTCTTTAAGTCCCTTAATGGGAATAGTTAAAAACTAATAAGAAGAAAAACAAGGCAAAAAAAATATTTTTTTTAAAACACCGCCATAATAAAAACATCCCTTTACAAAACTTTTTGTATCAAATAGAAAATGAAAGAAATAAAAAATGTACATAAAAATGCCCCAAAAAATGTATAACCCCTTAAAAAAAAACAACGATAGCTATAACCATACACTGTCTGTCAGCATAATGCTGAGAGGCATAATATACTGCACTACAATAGTGGTGCAGTGTTTCATAGAAACGATCAGAATAAGGGTGAAAGGTTGTTCTCGTATGGGAAAAAACAAAAAAGAAAGGCAGAAATGCTATGAAAAAATTAAGAAATAAGAAGTAAATAAATACAACCGTTTATGACTAGTTTAAAAAGTATAAAAAATTAAGAAATGGTCGATAAAATAATAAAAAAATATTGGAATAGTTAGAGAGTTAAAGGGGTACTCCACTGCTCAGCGTTTGGAACAAACTGTTCCAAGCGCTGGAGCCGGCGTCGGGAGCTCGGGACGTCATAGTCCCCCCCCTCATGACATCACACCCTGCACCCTCAATGCAATTCTATGGAAGGGGCCGTAATGGCTGTAGACCTTTAAAAATAAAAAAAATGGTTGATAAAATTACTATAAACAACATCAACCCTGCCCCCACAAAAACATCCCTTTAAAAATATGTTTTTGTTTAAAAAATACAATTCAGATTAAAGAAAAGAAAATATAAAAAAAATCTCCAACAATTTATAAATAACCCCCAGAAAATCTACAATAGCTACATACACAGCATAAATGTGAGAGGCATAAATCATTTTATAAAAGAATACAACCCCCCCCCCTATCAAAATTAAAAGGCATAAATTCCCATTATGTGATTAAATGTTGTGTATAATATAACATTTTTAGATAAAATATTTAGTTAAAAACATATTTAAAATATACATTATATTTTAAGTAAAAAAATTAATTCTAGACCCCAATGTGTTCCATTTTTCTTTTTGTTCCTTTTTCTTATGCGGTTTCATAATGCCTGAGATAAGTTAGTTCTGGCCCTAGAATGTTATATATATTAGCGTCTGTAGCATGTATTAGGAACATGTTATCATACCTGTGTCTTTTTACAGGTGACTGATTCCCGGTGTGAAGGTGAACATGACATATACCCTCGTCAGCTGCAAGAAAGGAACCACGAGACAGGTAATTAATATTTATATTAATTACTGATAACAATCAGGCTAGATGTAAAATCTAGACCTGTAGAGATGTCATAGTCTCTCCCTTATACATGAAGATATATGTGTTGTTAATAAGTATGTCGTCTATAGACAGCTTCTTATATAACACAACCATATCTCAGGTACAGAGATTAGGAACATTTTTGATCCTTATTCTCTGATTTTTTATTTGTAGGAATCCCCTTTTTCGATATTTAATAGAATAGATTGAAATGACTGCAGAGTTTACAAATTTACTTTAGACTGGGGGCTGACTGACTGCAGATTTAAGACTTAACTGTACTAAGTAAAAAAAAAATCTATATTTATTTTGCTTCAAATATATAATTATAGCCAAAGACTATAGCCATAATAATACAAAGCCTGTTAAATAATGCTGAAGGGCATAATGTACTGCACTTTTATACTAATGCTGTGTATTATTTGAGCAATCTAAAGCTCGCTGTTAAAAGTCCCTTTAAATTTATGCTAGGTTCACACTGAGGAATTTCCAGCCAGAATAATCATTGCCGTAGGTTTCAAGGGTGCATTGTCTTCCCCATAGATGGCAATGTATTCTGTATTGATCCTATCTAAAAAAAAAAAAAAAAGTTAAAAATAAACCATTTTTCAAATAATTAACCACAACCCCTAAAAAAATGTGTATATATATATATATATTTATATATATATATATATATATATATATATATATATATATATAAAGATTAAAAATCATCCTAAAAATATAAAAAGTTACCCAACCCTCCCCTCACATTAGCCATAATTAAACATTGGCTATCAACATAATGCTGACAGCCATAATACACTGTACTGTAATACTACTGCAATGTATTATATGGTCGATCAGTAGATCGCTGGTTAAAGCCCTCTCATGGGATAAAAAACGAGAACAAAAAAACAAACAAACAATAAGTTAAAAAAAAAACTAATTAAACAGAACACCCTTGAAAACATATAAAAAATAAGAGAATAAAATGTTTTCAAAAACCCACAATAAAACCCCTGACAATACTGTAACCATACAATGGGGGAGATTTATCAAAACCTGTGCAGAGGAAAACTTGCCCAGTTGCCCATAGCAACCAATCAGATCGCTTCTTTCATTTTTCACAGGCCTTCATAAAAATTAAAGCAGCAAGCTGATTGGTTGCTATGGGCAACTGGGCAAGTTTTCCTCTGCACAGGTTTTGATAAATCTCCCCCATTGTCTTTTAGAATAATACAGAGAGGCATAAGAAAGACATTGTCATACTACTGCAGTCTATCAATATATTAGCTATCGAAAGATGGCTGCTTTAATTCCCTTAATGGGAATAGTTAAAAACTAAAAAGAAGAAAAACAAGGCTAATAAAATATTTTTAAAAATAACAAAACGCTGCCTAAACAAAAACATCCCTTAAAAATTTTTTTTGTATCAAATATTAAATAAAAAAAATGTATATATAAAAATGCCCTAAAAAATGTATAACCCCATAAAAAAATACGAGAGCCATAACCGTACACTGTCTGTCAGCATAATGCTGAGAGGCATAATACACTGCACTACAATAGTGGTGCAGTGTTTCATAGAAACGATCAGACTACGGGTGAAAGGTCGTTCTCGTATGGGAAAAACTTAAATAGAAAGGCAGAGATGCTATGAAAAAATAAAGAAATAAGAAGTAAATAATTACAACTGATTAGGACTAGTTTAAAAAGTATAAAACATTAAGAAATGGTCGATAAAATAATAAAAAAAATATCCGAATAGTTAGAGAGTTAGAGGGGTACTCCACTGCTCAGCGTTTGGAACAAACTGTTCTGAGTGCTGGAGCCGATGTCGGGAGCTCAGGACGTCATAGCCCAGCCCCCTCATTACATCACACCCTGCCCCCTCAATGCAAGTCTATGGAAGGGGCCGTAACGGCTGTACACCTTTAAAAATAAAAAAATGATTGATAAAATTATTTTAAACAACATCAACCCTGCCCGCACAAAAACATCCCTTTAAAAATACTTTTTAGTGTCAAAAATACAATTCAAAATAAAGAAAAGAAAATATTTAAAAAATCCCCAACATTTTATAAATAACCCCCAGAAAATCTACAATAGCTACACACACAGCATAAATGTGAGAGGCATAAATCATTTAATAAAATAATACAACCCCCCCCCCATCAAAATTGAAAGGCATACATTCCCATTATATGACTTACTGTTGTCTATAATATAACATTTTTAGATAAAATATTTAGTTAAAAACATATTTAAAATATAAATTATATTTTAAGTAAAAAAAAAAATCTAGACCCCTATGTGTTCCATCATTTTTTGTTCCTTTTTCTTAAACGGTTTCATAATGCCTGAGATAAGTAGTTCTGGCCCTAGAATGTTATATATATTAGCGTCTGTAGCATGTATTAGGAACATGTTATCATACCTGTGTCTTTTTACAGGTGACTGATTCCCGGTGTGAAGGTGAACATGACATATACCCTCGTCAGCTGCAAGAAAGGAACCACGAGACAGGTAATTAATATTTATATTAATTACTGATAACAATCAGGCTAGATGTAAAATCTAGACCTGCAGAGATGTCATAGTCTCTCCCTTATATATGAAGATATATGTGTTGTTAATAAGTATATCGTCTATAGACAGCTTCTTATATAACACAACCATATCTCAGGTACAGAGATTAGGAACATTTATGATCCTTTTTCTCTGAATTTTTTATTTGTAGGAATCCCCTTTTTCAATATTTAATAGAATAGATTGAAATGACTGCAGAGTTTACAAATTTACTTTAGACTGTGGGCTGACTGACTGCAGATTTAAGACTTAACTGTACTAAGTAAAAAAAAATCAATATTTTTTTTGCTTCAAATATATAATTATAGCCAAAGACTATAGCCATAATAATACAAAGCCTGTTAAATAATGCTGAAGGGCATAATGTACTGCACTTTAATACTAATGCTGTGTATTATTTGAGCGATCTAAAGATCGCTGTTAAAAGTCCCTTTAAATTTATGCTAGGTTCACACTGAGGAATTTCCAGCCAGAATAATCATTGCCGTAGGTTCCAAGGGTGCATTGTCTTCCCCATAGATGGCAATGTATTCTGTATTGATCCTATCTAAAAAAAAAGTTAAAAATAAACCATTTTTCAAATAACTAACCACAACCCCTAAAAAAATGTGTATATATATATATATATATAAAGATTAAAAATCATCCTAAAAATATAAAAAGTTACCCAACCCTCCCCTCACATTAGCCATAATTAAACATTGGCTATCAACATAATGCTGACAGCCATAATACACTGTACTGTAATACTACTGCAATGTATTATATGGTCGATCAGTAGATCGCTGGTAAAAGCCCTCTCATGGGATAAAAAACGAGAACAAAAAAACAAACAAACAATAAGTAAAAAAAAACTAATTAAACAGAACACCCTTGAAAACATATAAAAAATAAGAGAATAAAATGTTTTCAAAAACCCACAATAAAACCCCTGACAATACTGTAACCATACAATGGGGGAGATTTATCAAAACCTGTGCAGAGGAAAACTTGCCCAGTTGCCCATAGCAACCAATCAGATCGCTTCTTTCATTTTTCACAGGCCTTCATAAAAATTAAAGCAGCAAGCTGATTGGTTGCTATGGGCAACTGGGCAAGTTTTCCTCTGCACAGGTTTTGATAAATCTCCCCCATTGTCTTTTAGAATAATACAGAGAGGCATAAGAAAGACATTGTCATACTACTGCAGTCTATCAATATATTAGCTATCGAAAGATGGCTGCTTTAATTCCCTTAATGGGAATAGTTAAAAACTAATAAGAAGAAAAACAAGGCTAATAAAATATTTTTAAAAATAACAAAACGCTGCCCAAACAAAAACATCCCTTAAAAATTTTTTTTGTATCAAATATTAAATAAAAAAAATGTATATATAAAAATGCCCTAAAAAATGTATAACCCCATAAAAAAATACGATAGCCATAACCGTACACTGTCTGTCAGCATAATGCTGAGAGGCATAATACACTGCACTACAATAGTGGTGCAGTGTTTCATAGAAACGATCAGACTACGGGTGAAAGGTCGTTCTCGTATGGGAAAAACTTAAATAGAAAGGCAGAGATGCTATGAAAAAATAAAGAAATAAGAAGTAAATAATTACAACTGATTAGGACTAGTTTAAAAAGTATAAAACATTAAGAAATGGTCGATAAAATAATAAAAAAAATATCCGAATAGTTAGAGAGTTAGAGGGGTACTCCACTGCTCAGCGTTTGGAACAAACTGTTCCGAGTGCTAGAGCCGATGTCGGGAGCTCGGGACGTCATAGCCCAGCCCCCTCATTACATCACACCCTGCCCCCTCAATGCAAGTCTATGGAAGGGGCCGTAACGGCTGTACACCTTTAAAAATAAAAAAATGATTGATAAAATTATTTTAAACAACATCAACCCTGCCCGCACAAAAACATCCCTTTAAAAATACTTTTTAGTGTCAAAAATACAATTCAAAATAAAGAAAAGAAAATATTTAAAAAATCCCCAACATTTTATAAATAACCCCCAGAAAATCTACAATAGCTACAAACACAGCATAAATGTGAGAGGCATAAATCATTTAATAACATAATACAACCCCCCCCCCCCATCAAAATTGAAAGGCATACATTCCCATTATATGACTTACTGTTGTCTATAATATAACATTTTTAGATAAAATATTTAGTTAAAAACATATTTAAAATATAAATTATATTTTAAGTAAAAAAAAAAATCTAGACCCCTATGTGTTCCATCATTTTTTGTTCCTTTTTCTTAAACGGTTTCATAATGCCTGAGATAAGTAGTTCTGGCCCTAGAATGTTATATATATTAGCGTCTGTAGCATGTATTAGGAACATGTTATCATACCTGTGTCGTTTTACAGGTGACTGATTCCCGGTGTGAAGGTGAACATGACATATACCCTCGTCAGCTGCAAGGAAGGAACCACGAGACAGGTAATTAATATTTATATTAATTACTGATAACAATCAGGCTAGATGTAAAATCTAGACCTGCAGAGATGTCATAGTCTCTCCCTTATATATGAAGATATATGTGTTGTTAATAAGTATATCGTCTATAGACAGCTTCTTATATAACACAACCATATCTCAGGTACAGAGATTAGGAACATTTATGATCCTTTTTCTCTGATTTTTATTTGTAGGAATCCCCTTTTTCAATATTTAATAGAATAGATTGAAATGACTGCAGAGTTTACAAATTTACTTTAGACTGTGGGCTGACTGACTGCAGATTTAAGATCTTACTGTACTAAGTAAAAAAAAAAATCAATATTTTTTTTGCTTCAAATATATAATTATAGCCAAAGACTAAATAATGCTGAAGGGCATAATACACTGCACTTTAATACTAATGCACTGTATTATTTGAGCGATCTAAAGATCGCTTTTAAAAGTCCCTTTAAATTAAAGGCTAGGTTCACACTGAGGAATTTCCAGCCAGAATAATTATTGCCGTAGGCTCCACGGATGCATTGCAGTCCCCATAGATGGCAATGTATGCTGCATGGATCCTATCTAAAAAAAAAAAAGTTAAAAATGAACAATTTTAAAATAATTAACCCCAACCCCTACAAAAAATGTATATATATATATATAAAAAAAGAAAAGAATAAAAATAATCCAAAAAATATAAAAAGTTACCCAACCCTCCCCTCACATTAGCCATAATTAAACAATGGCGGTCAACATAATGCTGACAGCCATAATACACTGCAATGTAATACTAGGGCAATGTATTATAGGGGTGATCAGTAGATTGCTGGTGAAAGCCCTCTCATGGGATAAAAAACAAGAACAAAAAAACAAACAAACAACAAGTTAAAAAAAAAATTAAACAGAACACCCTTAAAAAACATATAAAAAATAAGAGAATAAAATGTTTTCAAAAACCCACAATAAAACCCCTGACAATACTGTAACCATACATTGTCTTTTAGAATAATACAGAGAGGCATAAGAAACAAACTGTCATACTACTGCAGTCTATCAATATATTAGCTATCGAAAGATGGCTTCTTTGAGTCCCTTAATGGGAATAGTTAAAAACTAATAAGAAGAAAAACAAGGCAAAAAAAATATTTTTTTTAAAACACCGCCATAATAAAAACATCCCTTTACAAAACTTTTTGTATCAAATAGAAAATGAAAGAAATAAAAAATGTACATAAAAATGCCCCAAAAAATGTATAACCCCTTAAAAAAAAACAACGATAGCTATAACCATACACTGTCTGTCAGCATAATGCTGAGAGGCATAATATACTGCACTACAATAGTGGTGCAGTGTTTCATAGAAACGATCAGAATAAGGGTGAAAGGTTGTTCTCGTATGGGAAAAAACAAAAAAGAAAGGCAGAAATGCTATGAAAAAATAAAGAAATAAGAAGTAAATAAATACAACCGTTTATGACTAGTTTAAAAAGTATAAAAAATTAAGAAAAGGTCGATAAAATAATAAAAAAATATTGGAATAGTTAGAGAGTTAAAGGGGTACTCCACTGCTCAGCGTTTGGAACAAACTGTTCCAAGCGCTGGAGCTGGCGTCGGGAGCTCGGGACGTCATAGTCCCCCCCCTCATGACATCACACCCTGCACCCTCAATGCAATTCTATGGAAGGGGCCGTAATGGCTGTAGACCTTTAAAAATGAAAAAAATGGTTGATAAAATTACTATAAACAACATCAACCCTGCCCCCACAAAAACATCCCTTTAAAAATATGTTTTTGTTTAAAAAATACAATTCAGATTAAAGAAAAGAAAATATAAAAAAAAAAACAACAATTTATAAATAACCCCCAGAAAATCTACAATAGCTACATACACAGCATAAATGTGAGAGGCATAAATCATTTTATAAAAGAATACAACCCCCCCCCCCTATCAAAATTAAAAGGCATAAATTCCCATTATGTGATTAAATGTTGTGTATAATATAACATTTTTAGATAAAATATTTAGTTAAAAACATATTTAAAATATACATTATATTTTAAGTAAAAAAATTAATTCTAGACCCCAATGTGTTCCATTTTTCTTTTTGTTCCTTATTCTTATGCGGTTTCATAATGCCTGAGATAAGTTAGTTCTGGCCCTAGAATGTTATATATATTAGCGTCTGTAGCATGTATTAGGAACATGTTATCATACCTGTGTCTTTTTACAGGTGACTGATTCCCGGTGTGAAGGTGAACATGACATATACCCTCGTCAGCTGCAAGAAAGGAACCACGAGACAGGTAATTAATATTTATATTAATTACTGATAACAATCAGGCTAGATGTAAAATCTAGACCTGCAGAGATGTCATAGTCTCTCCCTTATACATGAAGATATATGTGTTGTTAATAAGTATGTCGTCTATAGACAGCTTCTTATATAACACAACCATATCTCAGGTACAGAGATTAGGAACATTTTTGATCCTTATTCTCTGATTTTTTATTTGTAGGAATCCCCTTTTTCGATATTTAATAGAATAGATTGAAATGACTGCAGAGTTTACAAATTTACTTTAGACTGGGGGCTGACTGACTGCAGATTTAAGACTTAACTGTACTAAGTAAAAAAAAAAACAATATTTTTTTTGCTTCAAATATATAATTATAGCCAAAGACTATAGCCATAATAATACAAAGCCTGTTAAATAATGCTGAAGGGCATATTGTACTGCACTTTTATACTAATGCTGTGTATTATTTGAGCGATCTAAAGCTCGCTGTTAAAAGTCCCTTTAAATTTATGCTAGGTTCACACTGAGGAATTTCCAGCCAGAATAATCATTGCCGTAGGTTCCAAGGGTGCATTGTCTTCCCCATAGATGGCAATGTATTCTGTATTGATCCTATCTAAAAAAAAAAAAAAGTTAAAAATAAACCATTTTTCAAATAATTAACCACAACCCCTAAAAAAATGTGTGTGTATATGTATATATATATATATATATATATATATATATATATATAAAGATTAAAAATCATCCTAAAAATATAAAAAGTTACCCAACCCTCCCCTCACATTAGCCATAATTAAACATTGGCTATCAACATAATGCTGACAGCCATAATACACTGTACTGTAATACTACTGCAATGTATTATATGGTCGATCAGTAGATCGCTGGTTAAAGCCCTCTCATGGGATAAAAAACGAGAACAAAAAAACAAACAAACAATAAGTTAAAAAAAAACTAATTAAACAGAACACTCTTGAAAACATATAAAAAATAAGAGAATAAAATGTTTTCAAAAACCCACAATAAAACCCCTGACAATACTGTAACCATACAATGGGGGAGATTTATCAAAACCTGTGCAGAGGAAAACTTACCCAGTTGCCCATAGCAACCAATCAGATCGCTTCTTTCATTTTTCACAGGCCTTCATAAAAATTAAAGCAGCAAGCTGATTGGTTGCTATGGGCAACTGGGCAAGTTTTCCTCTGCACAGGTTTTGATAAATCTCCCCCATTGTCTTTTAGAATAATACAGAGAGGCATAAGAAAGACATTGTCATACTACTGCAGTCTATCAATATATTAGCTATCGAAAGATGGCTGCTTTAATTCCCTTAATGGGAATAGTTAAAAACTAATAAGAAGAAAAACAAGGCTAATAAAATATTTTTAAAAATAACAAAACGCTGCCTAAACAAAAACATCCCTTAAAAAAATTTTTTGTATCAAATATTAAATAAAAAAAATGTATATATAAAAATGCCCTAAAAAATGTATAACCCCATAAAAAAATACGATAGCCATAACCGTACACTGTCTGTCAGCATAATGCTGAGAGGCATAATACACTGCACTACAATAGTGGTGCAGTGTTTCATAGAAACGATCAGACTACGGGTGAAAGGTCGTTCTCGTATGGGAAAAACTTAAATAGAAAGGCAGAGATGCTATGAAAAAATAAAGAAATAAGAAGTAAATAATTACAACTGATTAGGACTAGTTTAAAAAGTATAAAACATTAAGAAATGGTCGATAAAATAATAAAAAAAATATCCGAATAGTTAGAGAGTTAGAGGGGTACTCCACTGCTCAGCGTTTGGAACAAACTGTTCTGAGTGCTGGAGCCGATGTCGGGAGCTCAGGACGTCATAGCCCAGCCCCCTCATTACATCACACCCTGCCCCCTCAATGCAAGTCTATGGAAGGGGCCGTAACGGCTGTACACCTTTAAAAATAAAAAAATGATTGATAAAATTATTTTAAACAACATCAACCCTGCCCGCACAAAAACATCCCTTTAAAAATACTTTTTAGTGTCAAAAATACAATTCAAAATAAAGAAAAGAAAATATTTAAAAAATCCCCAACATTTTATAAATAACCCCCAGAAAATCTACAATAGCTACACACACAGCATAAATGTGAGAGGCATAAATCACTTAATAAAATAATACAACCCCCCCCCCATCAAAATTGAAAGGCATACATTCCCATTATATGACTTACTGTTGTCTATAATATAACATTTTTAGATAAAATATTTAGTTAAAAACATATTTAAAATATAAATTATATTTTAAGTAAAAAAAAAAAATCTAGACCCCTATGTGTTCCATCATTTTTTGTTCCTTTTTCTTAAACGGTTTCATAATGCCTGAGATAAGTAGTTCTGGCCCTAGAATGTTATATATATTAGCGTCTGTAGCATGTATTAGGAACATGTTATCATACCTGTGTCTTTTTACAGGTGACTGATTCCCGGTGTGAAGGTGAACATGACATATACCCTCGTCAGCTGCAAGGAAGGAACCACGAGACAGGTAATTAATATTTATATTAATTACTGATAACAATCAGGCTAGATGTAAAATCTAGACCTGCAGAGATGTCATAGTCTCTCCCTTATATATGAAGATATATGTGTTGTTAATAAGTATATCGTCTATAGACAGCTTCTTATATAACACAACCATATCTCAGGTACAGAGATTAGGAACATTTATGATCCTTTTTCTCTGATTTTTTATTTGTAGGAATCCCCTTTTTCAATATTTAATAGAATAGATTGAAATGACTGCAGAGTTTACAAATTTACTTTAGACTGTGGGCTGACTGACTGCAGATTTAAGACTTAACTGTACTAAGTAAAAAAAAATCAATATTTTTTTTGCTTCAAATATATAATTATAGCCAAAGACTATAGCCATAATAATACAAAGCCTGTTAAATAATGCTGAAGGGCATAATGTACTGCACTTTAATACTAATGCTGTGTATTATTTGAGCGATCTAAAGATCGCTGTTAAAAGTCCCTTTAAATTTATGCTAGGTTCACACTGAGGAATTTCCAGCCAGAATAATCATTGCCGTAGGTTCCAAGGGTGCATTGTCTTCCCCATAGATGGCAATGTATTCTGTATTGATCCTATCTAAAAAAAAGTTAAAAATAAACCATTTTTCAAATAACTAACCACAACCCCTAAAAAAATGTGTATATATATATATAAAGATTAAAAATCATCCTAAAAATATAAAAAGTTACCCAACCCTCCCCTCACATTAGCCATAATTAAACATTGGCTATCAACATAATGCTGACAGCCATAATACACTGTACTGTAATACTACTGCAATGTATTATATGGTCGATCAGTAGATCGCTGGTAAAAGCCAGCTCATGGGATAAAAAACGAGAACAAAAAAACAAACAAACAATAAGTTAAAAAAAACTAATTAAACAGAACACCCTTGAAAACATATAAAAAATAAGAGAATAAAATGTTTTCAAAAACCCACAATAAAACCCCTGACAATACTGTAACCATACAATGGGGGAGATTTATCAAAACCTGTGCAGAGGAAAACTTGCCCAGTTGCCCATAGCAACCAATCAGATCGCTTCTTTCATTTTTCACAGGCCTTCATAAAAATTAAAGCAGCAAGCTGATTGGTTGCTATGGGCAACTGGGCAAGTTTTCCTCTGCACAGGTTTTGATAAATCTCCCCCATTGTCTTTTAGAATAATACAGAGAGGCATAAGAAAGACATTGTCATACTACTGCAGTCTATCAATATATTAGCTATCGAAAGATGGCTGCTTTAATTCCCTTAATGGGAATAGTTAAAAACTAATAAGAAGAAAAACAAGGCTAATAAAATATTTTTAAAAATAACAAAACGCTGCCCAAACAAAAACATCCCTTAAAAATTTTTTTTGTATCAAATATTAAATAAAAAAAATGTATATATAAAAATGCCCTAAAAAATGTATAACCCCATAAAAAAATACGATAGCCATAACCGTACACTGTCTGTCAGCATAATGCTGAGAGGCATAATACACTGCACTACAATAGTGGTGCAGTGTTTCATAGAAACGATCAGACTACTGGTGAAAGGTCGTTCTTGTATGGGAAAAACTTAAATAGAAAGGCAGAGATGCTATGAAAAAATAAAGAAATAAGAAGTAAATAATTACAACTGATTAGGACTAGTTTAAAAAGTATAAAACATTAAGAAATGGTCGATAAAATAATAAAAAAAATATCCGAATAGTTAGAGAGTTAGAGGGGTACTCCACTGCTCAGCATTTGGAACAAACTGTTCCGAGTGCTAGAGCCGATGTCGGGAGCTCGGGACGTCATAGCCCAGCCCCCTCATTACATCACACCCTGCCCCCTCAATGCAAGTCTATGGAAGGGGCCGTAACGGCTGTACACCTTTAAAAATAAAAAAATGATTGATAAAATTATTTTAAACAACATCAACCCTGCCCGCACAAAAACATCCCTTTAAAAATACTTTTTAGTGTCAAAAATACAATTCAAAATAAAGAAAAGAAAATATTTAAAAAATCCCCAACATTTTATAAATAACCCCCAGAAAATCTAAAATAGCTACAAACACAGCATAAATGTGAGAGGCATAAATCATTTAATAACATAATACAACACCCCCCCCCCCATCAAAATTGAAAGGCATACATTCCCATTATATGACTTACTGTTGTCTATAATATAACATTTTTAGATAAAATATTTAGTTAAAAACATATTTAAAATATAAATTATATTTTAAGTAAAAAAAAAAATCTAGACCCCTATGTGTTCCATCATTTTTTGTTCCTTTTTCTTAAACGGTTTCATAATGCCTGAGATAAGTAGTTCTGGCCCTAGAATGTTATATATATTAGCGTCTGTAGCATGTATTAGGAACATGTTATCATACCTGTGTCGTTTTACAGGTGACTGATTCCCGGTGTGAAGGTGAACATGACATATACCCTCGTCAGCTGCAAGGAAGGAACCACGAGACAGGTAATTAATATTTATATTAATTACTGATAACAATCAGGCTAGATGTAAAATCTAGACCTGCAGAGATGTCATAGTCTCTCCCTTATATATGAAGATATATGTGTTGTTAATAAGTATATCGTCTATAGACAGCTTCTTATATAACACAACCATATCTCAGGTACAGAGATTAGGAACATTTATGATCCTTTTTCTCTGATTTTTATTTGTAGGAATCCCCTTTTTCAATATTTAATAGAATAGATTGAAATGACTGCAGAGTTTACAAATTTACTTTAGACTGTGGGCTGACTGACTGCAGATTTAAGATCTTACTGTACTAAGTAAAAAAAAAAAATCAATATTTTTTTTGCTTCAAATATATAATTATAGCCAAAGACTAAATAATGCTGAAGGGCATAATACACTGCACTTTAATACTAATGCACTGTATTATTTGAGCGATCTAAAGATCGCTTTTAAAAGTCCCTTTAAATTAAAGGCTAGGTTCACACTGAGGAATTTCCAGCCAGAATAATTATTGCCGTAGGCTCCACGGATGCATTGCAGTCCCCATAGATGGCAATGTATGTTAAAAATGAACAATTTTAAAATAATTAACCCCAACCCCTACAAAAAATGTATATATATATATATATAAAAAAAAGAAAAGAATAAAAATAATCCAAAAAATATAAAAAGTTACCCAACCCTCCCCTCACATTAGCCATAATTAAACAATGGCGGTCAACATAATGCTGACAGCCATAATACACTGCAATGTAATACTAGGGCAATGTATTATAGGGGTGATCAGTAGATTGCTGGTGAAAGCCCTCTCATGGGATAAAAAACAAGAACAAAAAAACAAACAAACAACAAGTTAAAAAAAAAATTAAACAGAACACCCTTAAAAAACATATAAAAAATAAGAGAATAAAATGTTTTCAAAAACCCACAATAAAACCCCTGACAATACTGTAACCATACATTGTCTTTTAGAATAATACAGAGAGGCATAAGAAACAAACTGTCATACTACTGCAGTCTATCAATATATTAGCTATCGAAAGATGGCTTCTTTGAGTCCCTTAATGGGAATAGTTAAAAACTAATAAGAAGAAAAACAAGGCAAAAAAAATATTTTTTTTAAAACACCGCCATAATAAAAACATCCCTTTACAAAACTTTTTGTATCAAATAGAAAATGAAAGAAATAAAAAATGTACATAAAAATGCCCCAAAAAATGTATAACCCCTTAAAAAAAAACAACGATAGCTATAACCATACACTGTCTGTCAGCATAATGCTGAGAGGCATAATATACTGCACTACAATAGTGGTGCAGTGTTTCATAGAAACGATCAGAATAAGGGTGAAAGGTTGTTCTCGTATGGGAAAAAACAAAAAAGAAAGGCAGAAATGCTATGAAAAAATAAAGAAATAAGAAGTAAATAAATACAACCGTTTATGACTAGTTTAAAAAGTATAAAAAATTAAGAAAAGGTCGATAAAATAATAAAAAAATATTGGAATAGTTAGAGAGTTAAAGGGGTACTCCACTGCTCAGCGTTTGGAACAAACTGTTCCAAGCGCTGGAGCTGGAGTCGGGAGCTCGGGACGTCATAGTCCCCCCCCTCATGACATCACACCCTGCACCCTCAATGCAATTCTATGGAAGGGGCCGTAATGGCTGTAGACCTTTAAAAATGAAAAAAATGGTTGATAAAATTACTATAAACAACATCAACCCTGCCCCCACAAAAACATCCCTTTAAAAATATGTTTTTGTTTAAAAAATACAATTCAGATTAAAGAAAAGAAAATATAAAAAAAAAAACAACAATTTATAAATAACCCCCAGAAAATCTACAATAGCTACATACACAGCATAAATGTGAGAGGCATAAATCATTTTATAAAAGAATACAACCCCCCCCCCCCCCCCTATCAAAATTAAAAGGCATAAATTCCCATTATGTGATTAAATGTTGTGTATAATATAACATTTTTAGATAAAATATTTAGTTAAAAACATATTTAAATATACATTATATTTTAAGTAAAAAAATTAATTCTAGACCCCAATGTGTTCCATTTTTCTTTTTGTTCCTTATTCTTATGCGGTTTCATAATGCCTGAGATAAGTTAGTTCTGGCCCTAGAATGTTATATATATTAGCGTCTGTAGCATGTATTAGGAACATGTTATCATACCTGTGTCTTTTTACAGGTGACTGATTCCCGGTGTGAAGGTGAACATGACATATACCCTCGTCAGCTGCAAGAAAGGAACCACGAGACAGGTAATTAATATTTATATTAATTACTGATAACAATCAGGCTAGATGTAAAATCTAGACCTGCAGAGATGTCATAGTCTCTCCCTTATACATGAAGATATATGTGTTGTTAATAAGTATGTCGTCTATAGACAGCTTCTTATATAACACAACCATATCTCAGGTACAGAGATTAGGAACATTTTTGATCCTTATTCTCTGATTTTTTATTTGTAGGAATCCCCTTTTTCGATATTTAATAGAATAGATTGAAATGACTGCAGAGTTTACAAATTTACTTTAGACTGGGGGCTGACTGACTGCAGATTTAAGACTTAACTGTACTAAGTAAAAAAAAAAACAATATTTTTTTTGCTTCAAATATATAATTATAGCCAAAGACTATAGCCATAATAATACAAAGCCTGTTAAATAATGCTGAAGGGCATAATGTACTGCACTTTTATACTAATGCTGTGTATTATTTGAGCGATCTAAAGCTCGCTGTTAAAAGTCCCTTTAAATTTATGCTAGGTTCACACTGAGGAATTTCCAGCCAGAATAATCATTGCCGTAGGTTCCAAGGGTGCATTGTCTTCCCCATAGATGGCAATGTATTCTGTATTGATCCTATCTAAAAAAAAAAAAAAAGTTAAAAATAAACCATTTTTCAAATAATTAACCACAACCCCTAAAAAAATGTGTGTGTATATATATATATATATATATATATATATATATAAAGATTAAAAATCATCCTAAAAATATAAAAAGTTATCCAACCCTCCCCTCACATTAGCCATAATTAAACATTGGCTATCAACATAATGCTGACAGCCATAATACACTGTACTGTAATACTACTGCAATGTATTATATGGTCGATCAGTAGATCGCTGGTTAAAGCCCTCTCATGGGATAAAAAACGAGAACAAAAAAACAAACAAACAATAAGTTAAAAAAAAACTAATTAAACAGAACACCCTTGAAAACATATAAAAAATAAGAGAATAAAATGTTTTCAAAAACCCACAATAAAACCCCTGACAATACTGTAACCATACAATGGGGGAGATTTATCAAAACCTGTGCAGAGGAAAACTTACCCAGTTGCCCATAGCAACCAATCAGATCGCTTCTTTCATTTTTCACAGGCCTTCATAAAAATTAAAGCAGCAAGCTGATTGGTTGCTATGGGCAACTGGGCAAGTTTTCCTCTGCACAGGTTTTGATAAATCTCCCCCATTGTCTTTTAGAATAATACAGAGAGGCATAAGAAAGACATTGTCATACTACTGCAGTCTATCAATATATTAGCTATCGAAAGATGGCTGCTTTAATTCCCTTAATGGGAATAGTTAAAAACTAATAAGAAGAAAAACAAGGCTAATAAAATATTTTTAAAAATAACAAAACGCTGCCTAAACAAAAACATCCCTTAAAAAAATTTTTTGTATCAAATATTAAATAAAAAAAATGTATATATAAAAATGCCCTAAAAAATGTATAACCCCATAAAAAAATACGATAGCCATAACCGTTCACTGTCTGTCAGCATAATGCTGAGAGGCATAATACACTGCACTACAATAGTGGTGCAGTGTTTCATAGAAACGATCAGACTACGGGTGAAAGGTCGTTCTCGTATGGGAAAAACTTAAATAGAAAGGCAGAGATGCTATGAAAAAATAAAGAAATAAGAAGTAAATAATTACAACTGATTAGGACTAGTTTAAAAAGTATAAAACATTAAGAAATGGTCGATAAAATAATAAAAAAAATATCCGAATAGTTAGAGAGTTAGAGGGGTACTCCACTGCTCAGCGTTTGGAACAAACTGTTCTGAGTGCTGGAGCCGATGTCGGGAGCTCAGGACGTCATAGCCCAGCCCCCTCATTACATCACACCCTGCCCCCTCAATGCAAGTCTATGGAAGGGGCCGTAACGGCTGTACACCTTTAAAAATAAAAAAATGATTGATAAAATTATTTTAAACAACATCAACCCTGCCCGCACAAAAACATCCCTTTAAAAATACTTTTTAGTGTCAAAAATACAATTCAAAATAAAGAAAAGAAAATATTTAAAAAATCCCCAACATTTTATAAATAACCCCCAGAAAATCTACAATAGCTACACACACAGCATAAATGTGAGAGTCATAAATCATTTAATAAAATAATACAACCCCCCCCCCCATCAAAATTGAAAGGCATACATTCCCATTATATGACTTACTGTTGTCTATAATATAACATTTTTAGATAAAATATTTAGTTAAAAACATATTTAAAATATAAATTATATTTTAAGTAAAAAAAAAAAATCTAGACCCCTATGTGTTCCATCATTTTTTGTTCCTTTTTCTTAAACGGTTTCATAATGCCTGAGATAAGTAGTTCTGGCCCTAGAATGTTATATATATTAGCGTCTGTAGCATGTATTAGGAACATGTTATCATACCTGTGTCTTTTTACAGGTGACTGATTCCCGGTGTGAAGGTGAACATGACATATACCCTCGTCAGCTGCAAGGAAGGAACCACGAGACAGGTAATTAATATTTATATTAATTACTGATAACAATCAGGCTAGATGTAAAATCTAGACCTGCAGAGATGTCATAGTCTCTCCCTTATATATGAAGATATATGTGTTGTTAATAAGTATATCGTCTATAGACAGCTTCTTATATAACACAACCATATCTCAGGTACAGAGATTAGGAACATTTATGATCCTTTTTCTCTGATTTTTTATTTGTAGGAATCCCCTTTTTCAATATTTAATAGAATAGATTGAAATGACTGCAGAGTTTACAAATTTACTTTAGACTGTGGGCTGACTGACTGCAGATTTAAGACTTAACTGTACTAAGTAAAAAAAAATCAATATTTTTTTTGCTTCAAATATATAATTATAGCCAAAGACTATAGCCATAATAATACAAAGCCTGTTAAATAATGCTGAAGGGCATAATGTACTGCACTTTAATACTAATGCTGTGTATTATTTGAGCGATCTAAAGATCGCTGTTAAAAGTCCCTTTAAATTTATGCTAGGTTCACACTGAGGAATTTCCAGCCAGAATAATCATTGCCGTAGGTTCCAAGGGTGCATTGTCTTCCCCATAGATGGCAATGTATTCTGTATTGATCCTATCTAAAAAAAAAGTTAAAAATAAACCATTTTTCAAATAACTAACCACAACCCCTAAAAAAATGTGTATATATATATATATATAAAGATTAAAAATCATCCTAAAAATATAAAAAGTTACCCAACCCTCCCCTCACATTAGCCATAATTAAACATTGGCTATCAACATAATGCTGACAGCCATAATACACTGTACTGTAATACTACTGCAATGTATTATATGGTCGATCAGTAGATCGCTGGTAAAAGCCCTCTCATGGGATAAAAAACGAGAACAAAAAAACAAACAAACAATAAGTTAAAAAAAACTAATTAAACAGAACACCCTTGAAAACATATAAAAAATAAGAGAATAAAATGTTTTCAAAAACCCACAATAAAACCCCTGACAATACTGTAACCATACAATGGGGGAGATTTATCAAAACCTGTGCAGAGGAAAACTTGCCCAGTTGCCCATAGCAACCAATCAGATCGCTTCTTTCATTTTTCACAGGCCTTCATAAAAATTAAAGCAGCAAGCTGATTGGTTGCTATGGGCAACTGGGCAAGTTTTCCTCTGCACAGGTTTTGATAAATCTCCCCCATTGTCTTTTAGAATAATACAGAGAGGCATAAGAAAGACATTGTCATACTACTGCAGTCTATCAATATATTAGCTATCGAAAGATGGCTGCTTTAATTCCCTTAATGGGAATAGTTAAAAACTAATAAGAAGAAAAACAAGGCTAATAAAATATTTTTAAAAATAACAAAACGCTGCCCAAACAAAAACATCCCTTAAAATTTTTTTTTGTATCAAATATTAAATAAAAAAAATGTATATATAAAAATGCCCTAAAAAATGTATAACCCCATAAAAAAATACGATAGCCATAACCGTACACTGTCTGTCAGCATAATGCTGAGAGGCATAATACACTGCACTACAATAGTGGTGCAGTGTTTCATAGAAACGATCAGACTACGGGTGAAAGGTCGTTCTCGTATGGGAAAAACTTAAATAGAAAGGCAGAGATGCTATGAAAAAATAAAGAAATAAGAAGTAAATAATTACAACTGATTAGGACTAGTTTAAAAAGTATAAAACATTAAGAAATGGTCGATAAAATAATAAAAAAAATATCCGAATAGTTAGAGAGTTAGAGGGGTACTCCACTGCTCAGCGTTTGGAACAAACTGTTCCGAGTGCTAGAGCCGATGTCGGGAGCTCGGGACGTCATAGCCCAGCCCCCTCATTACATCACACCCTGCCCCCTCAATGCAAGTCTATGGAAGGGGCCGTAACGGCTGTACACCTTTAAAAATAAAAAAATGATTGATAAAATTATTTTAAACAACATCAACCCTGCCCGCACAAAAACATCCCTTTAAAAATACTTTTTAGTGTCAAAAATACAATTCAAAATAAAGAAAAGAAAATATTTAAAAAATCCCCAACATTTTATAAATAACCCCCAGAAAATCTACAATAGCTACACACACAGCATAAATGTGAGAGGCATAAATCATTTAATAACATAATACAACCCCCCCCCCCCCCCCATCAAAATTGAAAGGCATACATTCCCATTATATGACTTACTGTTGTCTATAATATAACATTTTTAGATAAAATATTTAGTTAAAAACATATTTAAAATATAAATTATATTTTAAGTAAAAAAAAAAATCTAGACCCCTATGTGTTCCATCATTTTTTGTTCCTTTTTCTTAAACGGTTTCATAATGCCTGAGATAAGTAGTTCTGGCCCTAGAATGTTATATATATTAGCGTCTGTAGCATGTATTAGGAACATGTTATCATACCTGTGTCTTTTTACAGGTGACTGATTCCCGGTGTGAAGGTGAACATGACATATACCCTCGTCAGCTGCAAGGAAGGAACCACGAGACAGGTAATTAATATTTATATTAATTACTGATAACAATCAGGCTAGATGTAAAATCTAGACCTGCAGAGATGTCATAGTCTCTCCCTTATATATGAAGATATATGTGTTGTTAATAAGTATATCGTCTATAGACAGCTTCTTATATAACACAACCATATCTCAGGTACAGAGATTAGGAACATTTATGATCCTTTTTCTCTGATTTTTATTTGTAGGAATCCCCTTTTTCAATATTTAATAGAATAGATTGAAATGACTGCAGAGTTTACAAATTTACTTTAGACTGTGGGCTGACTGACTGCAGATTTAAGATCTTACTGTACTAAGTAAAAAAAAAAAATCAATATTTTTTTTGCTTCAAATATATAATTATAGCCAAAGACTAAATAATGCTGAAGGGCATAATACACTGCACTTTAATACTAATGCACTGTATTATTTGAGCGATCTAAAGATCGCTTTTAAAAGTCCCTTTAAATTAAAGGCTAGGTTCACACTGAGGAATTTCCAGCCAGAATAATTATTGCCGTAGGCTCCACGGATGCATTGCAGTCCCCATAGATGGCAATGTATTCTGCATGGATCCTATCTAAAAAAAAAAAAGTTAAAAATGAACAATTTTAAAATAATTAACCCCAACCCCTACAAAAAATGTATATATATATATAAAAAAAAGAAAAGAATAAAAATAATCCAAAAAATATAAAAAGTTACCCAACCCTCCCCTCACATTAGCCATAATTAAACAATGGCGGTCAACATAATGCTGACAGCCATAATACACTGCAATGTAATACTAGGGCAATGTATTATAGGGGTGATCAGTAGATTGCTGGTGAAAGCCCTCTCATGGGTTAAAAAACAAGAACAAAAAAACAAACAAACAACAAGTTAAAAAAAAATTAAACAGAACACCCTTAAAAAACATATAAAAAATAAGAGAATAAAATGTTTTCAAAAACCCACAATAAAACCCCTGACAATACTGTAACCATACATTGTCTTTTAGAATAATACAGAGAGGCATAAGAAACAAACTGTCATACTACTGCAGTCTATCAATATATTAGCTATCGAAAGATGGCTTCTTTGAGTCCCTTAATGGGAATAGTTAAAAACTAATAAGAAGAAAAACAAGGCAAAAAAAATATTTTTTTTAAAACACCGCCATAATAAAAACATCCCTTTACAAAACTTTTTGTATCAAATAGAAAATGAAAGAAATAAAAAATGTACATAAAAATGACCCAAAAAATGTATAACCCCTTAAAAAAAAACAACGATAGCTATAACCATACACTGTCTGTCAGCATAATGCTGAGAGGCATAATATACTGCACTACAATAGTGGTGCAGTGTTTCATAGAAACGATCAGAATAAGGGTGAAAGGTTGTTCTCGTATGGGAAAAAACAAAAAAGAAAGGCAGAAATGCTATGAAAAAATAAAGAAATAAGAAGTAAATAAATACAACCGTTTATGACTAGTTTAAAAATTATAAAAAATTAAGAAAAGGTCGATAAAATAATAAAAAAATATTGGAATAGTTAGAGAGTTAAAGGGGTACTCCACTGCTCAGCGTTTGGAACAAACTGTTCCAAGCGCTGGAGCTGGCGTCGGGAGCTCGGGACGTCATAGTCCCCCCCCTCATGACATCACACCCTGCACCCTCAATGCAATTCTATGGAAGGGGCCGTAATGGCTGTAGACCTTTAAAAATGAAAAAAATGGTTGATAAAATTACTAGAAACAACATCAACCCTGCCCCCACAAAAACATCCCTTTAAAAATATGTTTTTGTTTAAAAAATACAATTCAGATTAAAGAAAAGAAAATATAAAAAAAAAAAAAAACAATTTATAAATAACCCCCAGAAAATCTACAATAGCTACATACACAGCATAAATGTGAGAGGCATAAATCATTTTATAAAAGAATACAACCCCCCCCCCTATCAAAATTAAAAGGCATAAATTCCCATTATGTGATTAAATGTTGTGTATAATATAAAATTTTTAGATAAAATATTTAGTTAAAAACATATTTAAAATATACATTATATTTTAAGTAAAAAAATTAATTCTAGACCCCAATGTGTTCCATTTTTCTTTTTGTTCCTTATTCTTATGCGGTTTCATAATGCCTGAGATAAGTTAGTTCTGGCCCTAGAATGTTATATATATTAGCGTCTGTAGCATGTATTAGGAACATGTTATCATACCTGTGTCTTTTTACAGGTGACTGATTCCCGGTGTGAAGGTGAACATGACATATACCCTCGTCAGCTGCAAGAAAGGAACCACGAGACAGGTAATTAATATTTATATTAATTACTGATAACAATCAGGCTAGATGTAAAATCTAGACCTGCAGAGATGTCATAGTCTCTCCCTTATACATGAAGATATATGTGTTGTTAATAAGTATGTCGTCTATAGACAGCTTCTTATATAACACAACCATATCTCAGGTACAGAGATTAGGAACATTTTTGATCCTTATTCTCTGATTTTTTATTTGTAGGAATCCCCTTTTTCGATATTTAATAGAATAGATTGAAATGACTGCAGAGTTTACAAATTTACTTTAGACTGGGGGCTGACTGACTGCAGATTTAAGACTTAACTGTACTAAATAAAAAAAAAAACAATATTTTTTTTGCTTCAAATATATAATTATAGCCAAAGACTATAGCCATAATAATACAAAGCCTGTTAAATAATGCTGAAGGGCATAATGTACTGCACTTTTATACTAATGCTGTGTATTATTTGAGCGATCTAAAGCTCGCTGTTAAAAGTCCCTTTAAATTTATGCTAGGTTCACACTGAGGAATTTCCAGGCAGAATAATCATTGCCGTAGGTTCCAAGGGTGCATTGTCTTCCCCATAGATGGCAATGTATTCTGTATTGATCCTATCTAAAAAAAAAAAAAGTTAAAAATAAACCATTTTTCAAATAATTAACCACAACCCCTAAAAAAATGTGTGTATATATATATATATATTTATATATATATATATATATATATATATATATATATATATATATATATATATATAAAGATTAAAAATCATCCTAAAAATATAAAAAGTTACCCAACCCTCCCCTCACATTAGCCATAATTAAACATTGGCTATCAACATAATGCTGACAGCCATAATACACTGTACTGTAATACTACTGCAATGTATTATATGGTCGATCAGTAGATCGCTGGTTAAAGCCCTCTCATGGGATAAAAAACGAGAACAAAAAAACAAACAAACAATAAGTTAAAAAAAAACTAATTAAACAGAACACCCTTGAAAACATATAAAAAATAAGAGAATAAAATGTTTTCAAAAACCCACAATAAAACCCCTGACAATACTGTAACCATACAATGGGGGAGATTTATCAAAACCTGTGCAGAGGAAAACTTGCCCAGTTGCCCATAGCAACCAATCAGATCGCTTCTTTCATTTTTCACAGGCCTTCATAAAAATTAAAGCAGCAAGCTGATTGGTTGCTATGGGCGACTGGGCAAGTTTTCCTCTGCACAGGTTTTGATAAATCTCCCCCATTGTCTTTTAGAATAATACAGAGAGGCACAAGAAAGACATTGTCATACTACTGCAGTCTATCAATATATTAGCTATCGAAAGATGGCTGCTTTAATTCCCTTAATGGGAATAGTTAAAAACTAATAAGAAGAAAAACAAAGCTAATAAAATATTTTTAAAAATAACAAAACGCTGCCTAAACAAAAACATCCCTTAAAAAAATTTTTTGTATCAAATATTAAATAAAAAAAATGTATATATAAAAATGCCCTAAAAAATGTATAACCCCATAAAAAAATACGATAGCCATAACCGTACACTGTCTGTCAGCATAATGCTGAGAGGCATAATACACTGCACTACAATAGTGGTGCAGTGTTTCATAGAAACGATCAGACTACGGGTGAAAGGTCGTTCTCGTATGGGAAAAACTTAAATAGAAAAGCAGAGATGCTATGAAAAAATAAAGAAATAAGAAGTAAATAATTACAACTGATTAGGACTAGTTTAAAAAGTATAAAACATTAAGAAATGGTCGATAAAATAATAAAAAAAATATCCGAATAGTTAGAGAGTTAGAGGGGTACTCCACTGCTCAGCGTTTGGAACAAACTGTTCTGAGTGCTGGAGCCGATGTCGGGAGCTCGGGACGTCATAGCCCAGCCCCCTCATTACATCACACCCTGCCCCCTCAATGCAAGTCTATGGAAGGGGCCGTAACGGCTGTACACCTTTAAAAATAAAAAAATGATTGATAAAATTATTTTAAACAACATCAACCCTGCCCGCACAAAAACATCCCTTTAAAAATACTTTTTAGTGTCAAAAATACAATTCAAAATAAAGAAAAGAAAATATTTAAAAAATCCCCAACATTTTATAAATAACCCCCAGAAAATCTACAATAGCTACACACACAGCATAAATGTGAGAGGCATAAATCATTTAATAACATAATACAACCCCCCCCCCCCCCATCAAAATTGAAAGGCATACTTTCCCATTATATGACTTACTGTTGTCGATAATATAACATTTTTAGATAAAATATTTAGTTAAAAACATATTTAAAATATAAATTATATTTTAAGTAAAAAAAAAAATCTAGACCCCTATGTGTTCCATCATTTTTTGTTCCTTTTTCTTAAACGGTTTCATAATGCCTGAGATAAGTAGTTCTGGCCCTAGAATGTAATATATATTAGCGTCTGTAGCATGTATTAGGAACATGTTATCATGCCTGTGTCTTTTTACAGGTGACTGATTCCCGGTGTGAAGGTGAACATGACATATACCCTCGTCAGCTGCAAGGAAGGAACCACGAGACAGGTAATTAATATTTATATTAATTACTGATAACAATCAGGCTAGATGTAAAATCTAGACCTGCAGAGATGTCATAGTCTCTCCCTTATATATGAAGATATATGTGTTGTTAATAAGTATATCGTCTATAGACAGCTTCTTATATAACACAACCATATCTCAGGTACAGAGATTAGGAACATTTATGATCCTTTTTCTCTGATTTTTATTTGTAGGAATCCCCTTTTTCAATATTTAATAGAATAGATTGAAATGACTGCAGAGTTTACAAATTTACTTTAGACTGTGGGCTGACTGACTGCAGATTTAAGATCTTACTGTACTAAGTAAAAAAAAAAATCTATATTTTTTTTGCTTCAAATATATAATTATAGCCAAAGACTAAATAATGCTGAAGGGCATAATACACTGCACTTTAATACTAATGCACTGTATTATTTGAGCGATCTAAAGATCGCTTTTAAAAGTCCCTTTAAATTAAAGGCTAGGTTCACACTGAGGAATTTCCAGCCAGAATAATTATTGCCGTAGGCTCCACGGATGCATTGCAGTCCCCATAGATGGCAATGTATTCTGCATGGATCCTATCTAAAAAAAAAAAAGTTAAAAATGAACAATTTTAAAATAATTAACCCCAACCCCTACAAAAAATGTATATATATATATATATATATATATAAAAAAAAGAAAAGAATAAAAATAATCCAAAAAATATAAAAAGTTACCCAACCCTCCCCTCACATTAGCCATAATTAAACAATGGCGGTCAACATAATGCTGACAGCCATAATACACTGCAATGTAATACTAGGGCAATGTATTATAGGGGTGATCAGTAGATTGCTGGTGAAAGCCCTCTCATGGGATAAAAAACAAGAACAAAAAAACAAACAAACAACAAGTTAAAAAAAAAAATTAAACAGAACACCCTTAAAAAACATATAAAAAATAAGAGAATAAAATGTTTTCAAAAACCCACAATAAAACCCCTGACAATACTGTAACCATACATTGTCTTTTAGAATAATACAGAGAGGCATAAGAAACAAACTGTCATACTACTGCAGTCTATCAATATATTAGCTATCGAAAGATGGCTTCTTTGAGTCCCTTAATGGGAATAGTTAAAAACTAATAAGAAGAAAAACAAGGCAAAAAAAATATTTTTTTTAAAACACCGCCATAATAAAAACATCCCTTTACAAAACTTTTTGTATCAAATAGAAAATGAAAGAAATAAAAAATGTACATAAAAATGCCCCAAAAAATGTATAACCCCTTAAAAAAAAACAACGATAGCTATAACCATACACTGTCTGTCAGCATAATGCTGAGAGGCATAATATACTGCACTACAATAGTGGTGCAGTGTTTCATAGAAACGATCAGAATAAGGGTGAAAGGTTGTTCTCGTATGGGAAAAAACAAAAAAGAAAGGCAGAAATGCTATGAAAAAATAAAGAAATAAGAAGTAAATAAATACAACCGTTTATGACTAGTTTAAAAAGTATAAAAAATTAAGAAAAGGTCGATAAAATAATAAAAAAATATTGGAATAGTTAGAGAGTTAAAGGGGTACTCCACTGCTCAGCGTTTGGAACAAACTGTTCCAAGCGCTGGAGCTGGCGTCGGGAGCTCGGGACGTCATAGTCCCCCCCCTCATGACATCACACCCTGCACCCTCAATGCAATTCTATGGAAGGGGCCGTAATGGCTGTAGACCTTTAAAAATGAAAAAAATGGTTGATAAAATTACTAGAAACAACATCAACCCTGCCCCCACAAAAACATCCCTTTAAAAATATGTTTTTGTTTAAAAAATACAATTCAGATTAAAGAAAAGAAAATATAAAAAAAAAAACCAACAATTTATAAATAACCCCCAGAAAATCTACAATAGCTACATACACAGCATAAATGTGAGAGGCATAAATCATTTTATAAAAGAATACAACCCCCCCCCCCCTATCAAAATTAAAAGGCATAAATTCCCATTATGTGATTAAATGTTGTGTATAATATAACATTTTTAGATAAAATATTTAGTTAAAAACATATTTAAAATATACATTATATTTTAAGTAAAAAAATTAATTCTAGACCCCAATGTGTTCCATTTTTCTTTTTGTTCCTTATTCTTATGCGGTTTCATAATGCCTGAGATAAGTTAGTTCTGGCCCTAGAATGTTATATATATTAGCGTCTGTAGCATGTATTAGGAACATGTTATCATACCTGTGTCTTTTTACAGGTGACTGATTCCCGGTGTGAAGGTGAACATGACATATACCCTCGTCAGCTGCAAGAAAGGAACCACGAGACAGGTAATTAATATTTATATTAATTACTGATAACAATCAGGCTAGATGTAAAATCTAGACCTGCAGAAATGTCATAGTCTCTCCCTTATACATGAAGATATATGTGTTGTTAATAAGTATGTCGTCTATAGACAGCTTCTTATATAACACAACCATATCTCAGGTACAGAGATTAGGAACATTTTTGATCCTTATTCTCTGATTTTTTATTTGTAGGAATCACCTTTTTCAATATTTAATAGAATAGATTGAAATGACTGCAGAGTTTACAAATTTACTTTAGACTGGGGGCTGACTGACTGCAGATTTAAGACTTAACTGTACTAAGTAAAAAAAAAAACAATATTTTTTTTGCTTCAAATATATAATTATAGCCAAAGACTATAGCCATAATAATACAAAGCCTGTTAAATAATGCTGAAGGGCATAATGTACTGCACTTTTATACTAATGCTGTGTATTATTTGAGCGATCTAAAGCTCGCTGTTAAAAGTCCCTTTAAATTTATGCTAGGTTCACACTGAGGAATTTCCAGCCAGAATAATCATTGCCGTAGGTTCCAAGGGTGCATTGTCTTCCCCATAGATGGCAATGTATTCTGTATTGATCCTATCTAAAAAAAAGTTAAAAATAAACCATTTTTCAAATAATTAACCACAACCCCTAAAAAAATGTGTATATATATATATTTATATATATATATATATATATATATATATATATATAAAGATTAAAAATCATCCTAAAAATATAAAAAGTTACCCAACCCTCCCCTCACATTAGCCATAATTAAACATTGGCTATCAACATAATGCTGACAGCCATAATACACTGTACTGTAATACTACTGCAATGTATTATATGGTCGATCAGTAGATCGCTGGTTAAAGCCCTCTCATGGGATAAAAAACGAGAACAAAAAAACAAACAAACAATAAGTTAAAAAAAAACTAATTAAACAGAACAACCTTGAAAACATATAAAAAATAAGAGAATAAAATGTTTTCAAAAACCCACAATAAAACCCCTGACAATACTGTAACCATACAATGGGGGAGATTTATCAAAACCTGTGCAGAGGAAAACTTGCCCAGTTGCCCATAGCAACCAATCAGATCGCTTCTTTCATTTTTCACAGGCCTTCATAAAAATTAAAGCAGAAAGCTGATTGGTTGCTATGGGCAACTGGGCAAGTTTTCCTCTGCACAGGTTTTGATAAATCTCCCCCATTGTCTTTTAGAATAATACAGAGAGGCATAAGAAAGACATTGTCATACTACTGCAGTCTATCAATATATTAGCTATCGAAAGATGGCTGCTTTAATTCCCTTAATGGGAATAGTTAAAAACTAATAAGAAGAAAAACAAGGCTAATAAAATATTTTTAAAAATAACAAAACGCTGCCTAAACAAAAACATCCCTTAAAAAAAATTTTTGTATCAAATATTAAATAAAAAAAATGTATATATAAAAATGCCCTAAAAAATGTATAACCCCATAAAAAAATACGATAGCCATAACCGTACACTGTCTGTCAGCATAATGCTGAGAGGCATAATACACTGCACTACAATAGTGGTGCAGTGTTTCATAGAAACGATCAGACTACGGGTGAAAGGTCGTTCTCGTATGGGAAAAACTTAAATAGAAAGGCAGAGATGCTATGAAAAAATAAAGAAATAAGAAGTAAATAATTACAACTGATTAGGACTAGTTTAAAAAGTATAAAACATTAAGAAATGGTCGATAAAATAATAAAAAAAATATCCGAATAGTTAGAGAGTTAGAGGGGTACTCCACTGCTCAGCGTTTGGAACAAACTGTTCCGAGTGCTGGAGCCGATGTCGGGAGCTCGGGACGTCATAGCCCAGACCCCTCATTACATCACACCCTGCCCCCTCAATGCAAGTCTATGGAAGGGGCCGTAACGGCTGTACACCTTTAAAAATAAAAAAATGATTGATAAAATTATTTTAAACAACATCAACCCTGCCCGCACAAAAACATCCCTTTAAAAATACTTTTTAGTGTCAAAAATACAATTCAAAATAAAGAAAAGAAAATATTTAAAAAATCCCCAACATTTTATAAATAACCCCCAGAAAATCTACAATAGCTACACACACAGCATAAATGTGAGAGGCATAAATCATTTAATAAAATAATACAACCCCCCCCCCCCCATCAAAATTGAAAGGCATACATTCCCATTATATGACTTACTGTTGTCTATAATATAACATTTTTAGATAAAATATTTAGTTAAAAACATATTTAAAATATAAATTATATTTTAAGTAAAAAAAAATTCTACACCCCAATGTGTTCCATCTTTTTTTTGTTCCTTTTTCTTATGCGGTTTCATAATGCCTGAGATAAGTAGTTCTGGCCCTAGAATGTTATATATATTAGCGTCTGTAGCATGTATTAGGAATATGTTATCATACCTATGTCTTTTTACAGGTGACTGATTCCCGGTGTGAAGGTGAAAGTGACATATACCCTCGTCAGCTGCAAGAAAGGAACCACGAGACAGGTAATTAATATTTATATTAATTACTGATAACAATCAGGTTAGATGTAAAATCTAGACCTGCAGAGATGTCATAGTCTCTCCCTTATACATGAAGATATATGTGTTGTTAATAAGTATATCGTCTATAGACAGCTTCTTATATAACACAACTATATCTCAGGTACAGAGATTAGGAACATTTATTATCCTTATTCTCAGATTTTTTATTTGTAGGAATTCCCTTTTTCGATATTTAATAGAATAGATTGAAATGACTGCAGTTTACAAATTTACTTTAGACTGTGGGCTGACTAACTGCAGATTTAAGACTTAGCTGTACTAAGTAAAAAAAAAATCTATATTTTTTTTTGCACTTAAATATATAATTATAGCCAAAGACTAAATAATGCTGAAGGGCATAATACTAATGCACTGTATTATTTGAGCGATCTAAAGATCGCTTTTAAAAGTCCCTTTAAATTAAAGGCTAGGTTCATACTGAGGAATTTCCAGCCAGAATAATTATTGGCGGAGGTTCCACGGGTGCATTGCCATCCCCATGGATGGCAATGTATTCTGCATGGATCCTATCTTTAAAAAAAAGTTAAAAATAAACAATTTATAAAATAATTAACCCCAACCCCTACAAAAATGTATATATATATATAAAAAAGAAAAAGATTAAAAATGACCCACAAAAGATAAAAAGTAACCCAACCCTCCCCTCACATTAGCCATAATTAAATATTGGCGGTCAACATAATGCTGACAGCCATAATACACTGCACTGTAAAACTAGTGCAATGTATTATATGGGCGATCAGTAGACTGCTGGTGAAAGCCCTCTCATGGGATAAGTTAATAGAACTAATTAGAACACCCTTAAAAAACATATTAAAAAAAATAAAAGAAAAAATGTTTTAAAAAAACCCACAACAAAACCCTTGACAATACCATAACCATACATTGTCTTTTAGAATAATAACGGGAGGCATATGAAAGACACTGTCTATATACTGCAGTCTATAAATATATGAGCTATCGAAAGATGGCTGCTTTAAATCCCTTAATGGGAATATTTAAAAACTGATAAGAAGAAAAACAAGGCTAATAAAATATCTAAAAAAAAAAAAAGTAAAACTCAGCCTTAAGAAAAACATCCCTTTAAAAACATTTTTTGCATCAAATATGAAATTAAGAAAAAAGAAAAAAATTTGGAGTCGGTGTCGGGAGCTCGTGATGTAATAGCCATGCCCCCTCACGACGTCATGCCCTGCCCCCTCAAGGCAAGTCTATGGGAGGGGGTGTGACGGCAGTACCCCTTTAAAAAAACATTGGGTGATCAAAAAAAAATTTTCAAACATCAACCCCACCCCCCACAAAAACATAGAGGGCAAGGTTCACACTGAGGAATTCCCAGCCGGAATAATTATTGTCGGAGGTTCCACGGATGCATTGCCGTCCCCATAGATTGATTCTGCATGGATCCTATTAAAAAAAAAAAAGTAAAAAATAAACAATTTGTAAAATAATTAATTAATGACCCACAAAAGATAAAAAGTTACCCAACCCTCCCCTCACATTAGCCATAATTAAACATTGGCTGTCAACATAATGCTGACAGCCATAATACACTGCACTGTAATACTAGTGCAATGTATTATACGGACGATCAGTAGATCGCTGGTGAAAGCCCTCTCATGGGATTAAAAACAAGAACAAAAAAAAATACAAGTAAAAAAAAACTAATTAAACAGAACACCCATAAAAAACATATTAAAAAATAAGAGAAAAAAAATCCCACAATTAAACCCCTGACAATACTGTAACCATACATTGTCTTTTAGAATAATACAGAGAGGTATAAGAATGACACTGTCATACTACTGCAGTCTATCAATATATTAGCTATCGAAGGATGCTACTTTAAGTCCCTTAATGGGAATAGTTAAAAACTAATAAGAAGAAAAACAAGGCTAATAAAATAAATTTTTTTTAAAAATACTAAAACTCCACCTTAACAAAAACATCCCTTTAAAAAACTTTTTGTATCAAATATAAAATAAAAAAGAAGAAAAAGACGCTGGAGCCGGTGTCAGGAGCTCGGGATGTCATAGCTCCGCCCCTCATGACGTCACGCCCAGCCCCCTCAATGCAAGTCTATGGGAGGGGGCATGACGGCTGTACCCCTTTAAAAATAAAAATAAAAGGTTGATAAAATAATTTTTCAAAAACATCAACCCCTCCCCCACAAAAACATCCCTTTAAAAATACTTTTTTTTCTATCAAAAATACAATTCAGAATAAAGTAAAGAAAATATTTAAAAAATCCCCAAAATTTTATAAATAAACCCCCAAAAAATCTACAATAGCTACACACATAGCATAAATGTGTGAGGCATAAATAATTTCATAAAATAATACAACCCCCTCCCTTTCAAAATTAAAAGGTATACATTCCCATTACATGACTAACTGTTGTACATAATATAAAATTTTTAGATAAAATATTTAGTAAAACAAATATAAAAAATATACATTATATTTTAAGTAAAAAAAAAAACATCTAGATTCCAATGTGTTCCATCTTTTTTTGTTCCTTTTTCTTACGCGGTTTTACAATGCCTGATATAAGTAGTTCTGGCCCTAGACTGTTTTATATATTAGCGTCTGTAGCATGTACTAGGAACATGTTATCATACCTGTGTCTTTTTACAGGTGACTGATGCCCGGTGAGAAGGTAAACGTGACAGATACCCTCGTCAGCTGCAAGAAAGGAACCACGAGACAGGTAATTAATATTGATATTAATGCTATTAATTACTGATAACAATCAGGCTAGATGTAAAATGTTCGTTTGTTTTTTTCTGCAAATTTTTCTGCTGATATTTATGCAAATATTGGCATTTCCAGACTGGACACTGATCCCTCCCTTTTTTAGGTGAAAGATATAATTGCGCATGCATACTGTGCAAATTTAATTACAAATTTTTGCATGAAAAAAAGGATCATAGCAAATATGCAAATTTCGCAAATATAGGACGAATATTCGTCCATATATTTGCGAAATATTGCAAATTTAAATATGGCCTATGCCGCTCATCACTACTTTCTTCCTCCTCCCCTATGCAGTCCTTGCTATATCATCCTGACCTCCTGGCAGGTTTGACCTCGGGTATGGTCTGGCAATAGGGCTCCAGGGATTTATTTTCTTATGCTGGTGTGGTTGACCCTCATACCTTCTCCCTGCTGCACTTTGACCAATTAATGTCTAGGAACGGCCTTCCCTCATTTGAACGGCTGCATCATCTGCAGCTCACTCATTTTATGGCCTCCTGGTTGGGTTCAACAGTGGTTTCATTGCCCACGAGCTTTGAACTGGTATGTCGCCAGGGCCCGCAGTCGGTTGTCGGGCACTTAGAGTACTTTTCAAGGCTGAAGTAAATTAGTGTGGGTAAGTGTGTAAAGGACAGGAGCTGCGACTTTTGTGCAACTTTCAGAGAAAAGTCACACATCATGAATCGATCACTACTGCATAAAACTATTCTAAAGCACTTATTCTAAAGCACTGCACATGGTAGTTCACTTTCCGATACGATCTTTAGCAAAAGTCACACAAAAGTCGCAGGAGAGACTTTTGATGCAACAATCTTAGATAGAAAAACACAATCTAAAAAGCTTAATGAATTCCCCTCATTGTCCTTGCCGCAAAAAAAAACAAAAAAAAAAAACACTCATTGCGAAATGTCAGAGGAAAACTACTCCTCCTTTGAGCTCTGATTTGCTGGCTCGTGTTTGTGAGTTCCGGTCCCTTGAGTCCCTTACTGCCTCTCTGAATAATGCTGTACCTTTGTATCCGTTTGGGATACTTGGGACCGCTTTATTGATCGTAACCCCCCTTTATTTAACCCTGTACCTCTCCTTTCTTTCTCCCCTTTGTTATTGTCCTCCATGTCTTTTGTTTTTTGTCTCTATGGTTTGTCTGTGTGCCTCTTCTTGGGGCGCTAACTAAGCTCTAGAGCCTGTTTCTTGGTTGATTCCCCATTGGTTATTATTTTCTTACTTTTTGCTTATATTATTTGCTGTATATTGTGACATTTCTTACCTATATAGGCCTACTGTTGGCTAGAGATGTTGTTTTCTTATCCTTACTACTTGTATTTGAAAAATTATTTTCAATAAATATACAGTTAAAAACAAAAAAAAAAGGAGGGTACTCCGGTGGAAAACTATTTTTTTTTCATATCCACTGGCTCCAGAAAGTTAAACAGATTTGTTAAATATTTCTATTAAAAAATCTTAACCCTTCCAGTTCTTTTAATTTTAAACGTTTTATTATTTTCAAGAGTAAAACAGAAATAAAGGTACGTTGTAGATAACGAAAACATCATACCAGGGGGTACATAAGTGAAAAAACACAACATAAACAATATATCCTAAAAAAGGAAGTCCAGCAAAAAAACAGAAGCAAAAGCTGTTCACCAAGTCAAGGTTTTTGAAGGCCTTTTGAAGGTTTTTGAAGGTTCTGAATGACAGTTCAATGGAAACCCATGTGTGGCAGCTAAGGACCCGCAGTCCTGCACAATATAGGAAGGCTCCATATGTTGGTAGAACAATAACAAGAAACAAAAGAGTCTTCTCAATATAAATCAGGTTGTAATTACATATCAGAGCAACAAGGGGGGCAGCCGACTTTCTTATAGTTCATAGTACAAAAAAAAAAAAAGAAAGGGGAAGGAGAGGAAGGAGAGCCCAGAGACATAAAGAGACAGTGAACTAAGCAAGGATATGGCAATCAGTGCGGTATCAGTTCAAGGAGATAAAGTGTGGGCTATGAATCCACAAGTCCCATTGTTTCAGGAATAGTAAGTCACGGGAGTGTGCCAGTTCAAACATCCTCTCATAATCACAGGTGACATTGACATAGGAGAGGATCTCTGATAAGGTCGGGATCAAAGGAGTCTTCTATTTCCTGGTAATGAAGAGTTTAGTGGAAATAAGAAGATGGGCTATAACGTGTCAAGTTGGAGGCGGATATGTGTCTAGGTCTATCAAGAGTAGAGCTGTCGCAGGTGTAAGTGTAATGTCAACCCCTAACAGTCTGGATATAACCAATTCCGTGCCCTGCCACAGTGGGCAAAGGTATGTGGAAAAGAGATAAAAGAGACAGGGAGAGGATAGCGCCTCGCGTAATTCAGTGGGATAATCCCGGTCCTCAACCCCAGTATTAGTGGTACTCACCTGGGGTATAGCTTGATATGTGCATATCTCCCCTCCGTATGGGGTCAGATGGTCTCTGGCTGCAGCCTGCAGGGTCCAGCCGGGTCCTCGATGAGAGATCGGCAATAAACTTGTGGAGTGATGCAAAAAATTGCAAAAAAATTGGTCTGCAGTGGCGCTGCCTTGTAGAGAACGGAATGAAGTTTCAGTCTTATAATTTAAAATCTCATTTATTGAAACATAAACTGAGATGTGGAAATGCAAAACGCGTTTCGAGGGTAAGTTCCCTCTTTCTCAATTGCAAGGAATAATATTATAAGGTACATACAGTCGGGCGCCATTTATATAAGGAAAAAAGGCGCAAAAAACAAAAACTCTGTACTGCCCACAAAGGGGCGTTTTCAATAAAATTCACATTCACTGTTAAAAAATGCATATGATCAGTTTTCTACACATATTATACAAAGACTTATAAAAGAACAATGCAAGTATAAAAAACATGTGATTGCGTAGAATTATGTTAATATTCTATATATCTGTAGTCTTTTATGAGCGAGCGTTGTATTACAGTGTATAAGTCCAGAAAACAGGGTTGGACTTTGGGATAACCAAGACGAGGCTTGGAGCCGGATGTATACGTCATATCTAGCGCTGGTACGCTGGTTCATTCACAAACCACAGCGACCAATCATCATAGAGCCGCACATGACGTCAAAATAGTTAGTAGCCAATAGAGCACGTTATCGGCTGGGGGAATGTACGTCGTAAAGGTCGCTTCGTATGTGATAAATACGCCGACCAATCGCTATGAAGTGCAGAGCGAGGTGGCCAATCAGAATCACTTGTATTCTGTCAATGGATGGTGCAAGATTCAGATTTCAAAAAACGGCTGCTAAGCCATTCAGATCTTTTGCCGGATTGTTTGGTATTATCTGGTAAGGTGCTCGTATGTGTACGTAGCTACTTTTTGGTATACACCATTGGTCTGGGCGATTGGCCTATCAGTGACAGGCCGGTATCTGTGTAGCTTTTCAATGGTATTTGTGAAGGTCCCCGCTGTGAGTTTCGTAGGTCCAGTGACTGCTCTCTGTCCTGCTCCCGCCGCGGTGACCAATAGGAGTGGATCCCGATATGAACTTGGTCGTGGGACCCGAGGGGAAAAAAGAGAGAGGTTTCTTCTAGCACTGGTAGGTATGTATTTCTTAGATTAAATCGAGTGTTCGATATAATCATTCAAGCCTAGTGGGTTTAAAGTTTTCAGCTTGAAAATCCAGTAGTTCTCCCTCCTGCACAACTGCGTGTAGCGACGATGGCTGGTGGCCGGAATATGTTCTATGGGTAATACAGAGAAATCAGAAAACTTACATCCGTGTCGTAGTGCAGCATGACGAGATACGCTATGTTGTTGATAACCTTTTTTCACATTGGATCGATGGTTATTGAGTCTTGTGCTGAGCATTTGTGTGGTTCTGCCAACATATTGGGTGCCGCAGGTACATTCCAGGAGGTAAATTACATATTCAGTTTTGCAGGTCATTAGAGTTTTAATCTTAAATGTTTCACCAGTGGTTTTGGAGGTGAAGGCTTTGCATCGATTTTTTATGTTGGAACAACATTTGCAATTTGCCGTCCCGCATCGGAAAGCCCCTGTGATAGTGCTAGTTGTTAATGTAGGTTTCCTTATATTCCTCAGCTTGCTCGGGGCCAGCATGTTCTTCAGAGATTGATTCCTTCTGAAGGTGATTTTTGGGCGTGCTGGTAAGATGTCTTTTAAGAAAGGATCTAGTAGTAATATATCCCAGTGCGATTGTAGTATTTGTTTAATGTTCCGATGGTCTGTAGAGTAAGTGGTTAAAAAATTATATGTGTAGGTTTTATCTTCTGTTATATTTGTTGGGTTCGTAGTTTTAGGTTGAAGGCAGGTCTTCTGGTCCAGGTGGCTCGCTTTTAGCTTACTATTTCTGATCAAAGATTTCGGATAGCCTTTTTCCTTAAATCTATTATCCAGGATTTTGCTCTGCTCTTTGTAGTCTTGGTCCGTCGTACAGTTCCGGCGGATTCTCTTATACTGTCCGAAAGGGATATTCTTGGTCCATTTGTCTGAATGACAGCTTTTAAAATTAAGGTAACTATTTCCGTCCAAGGCTTTAAAGAAGGTTTTCGTATTAATGTGTCCGCGATTGTCATGTGAGACAATTACATCGAGAAACTCAGCATTATTTGCATACTGTGTATATGTGAAACGAACGTTGCATGGATTTTTGTTTAAACAGGAGATGAATTCTGTAAGATCCGTTGTATTGTTGTCCCATATGATGAATATATTATCGATATACCTTTTGTAAATAATACAATGCCGGAACAGGGGGTGCTCATAGATATACTGCTCCTCAAATGCTCCCATAAACAGGTTTGCTAAACTGGGTGCGAATTTAGAGCCCATCGCTGTGCCACAGTGTTGTTTGTAAATGGTCCCATTGAATCTGAAAAAATTATGTTCTAAAATGAATTTTATTGCAGCTAGTATGAATTCCTGTTGTTCGCTGGGCATCTGTTTGTCGCGGTCTAGGTATCGCGACACTGCAGCGATTCCTTGATCATGTTGAATGATAGTATAAAGTGACATTATGTCCATGGTAAGGAAGGAGAAATGATCTTCCCATTTCAGATTAATAATGGAGTTGATAAAATCACTATTATCACGGGTGTAGGAAGGTAATTGGCAGACATATTTCTGGAGATGGAGATCAATGTATTGCGACAGATTGGATGTAAGTGAATTGATTCCAGAGATTATTGGACATACCATGGACATAATGTTACTTTATACTATCATTCAACATGATCAAGGAATCGCTGCAGTGTCGCGATACCTAGACCGCGACAAACAGATGCCCAGCTAACAACAGGAATTTATACTAGCCGCAATAAAATTCATTTTAGAACATAATTTTTTATGGGACCATTTACAAACAACACTGTGGCACAGCGATGGGCTCTAAATTCGCACCCAGAGTTTAGCAAACCTGTTTATGGGAGCATTTGAGGAGCAGTATATCTATGAGCACCCCCTGTTCCGGCATTGTATTATTTACAAAAGGTATATCGATGATATATTCATCGTATGGGACAACAATACAACGGATCTTACAGAATTCATCTCCTGTTTAAACAAAAATCCATGCAACGTTCGTTTCACATATACACACTATGCAAATAATGCTGAGTTTCTCGATGTAATTGTCTCACATGACAATCGCGGACACATTAATACGAAAACCTTCTTTAAAGCCGTGGACGGAAATAGTTACCTTAATTTTAAAAGCTGTCATTCAGACAAATGGACCAAGAATATCCCTTTCGGACAGTATAAGAGAATCCGCCGGAACTGTACGACGGACCAAGACTACAAAGAGCAGAGCAAAATCCTGGATAATAGATTTAAGGAAAAAGGCTATCCGAAATCTTTGATCAGAAATAGTAAGCTAAAAGCGAGCCACCTGGACCAGAAGACCTGCCTTCAACCTAAAACTACGAACCCAACAAATATAACAGAAGATAAAACCTACACATATAATTTTTTAACCACTTACTCTACAGACCATCGGAACATTAAACAAATACTACAATCGCACTGGGATATATTACTACTAGATCCTTTCTTAAAAGACATCTTACCAGCACGCCCAAAAATCACCTTCAGAAGGAATCAATCTCTGAAGAACATGCTGGCCCCGAGCAAGCTGAGGAATATAAGGAAACCTACATTAACAACTAGCACTATCACAGGGGCTTTCCGATGCGGGACGGCAAATTGCAAATGTTGTTCCAACATAAAAAATCGATGCAAAGCCTTCACCTCCAAAACCACTGGTGAAACATTTAAGATTAAAACTCTAATGACCTGCAAAACTGAATATGTAATTTACCTCCTGGAATGTACCTGCGGCACCCAATATGTTGGCAGAACCACACAAATGCTCAGCACAAGACTCAATAACCATCGATCCAATGTGAAAAAAGGTTATCAACAACATAGCGTATCTCGTCATGCTGCACTATGACACGGATGTAAGTTTTCTGATTTCTCTGTATTACCCATAGAACATATTCCGGCCACCAGCCATCGTCGCTACACGCAGTTGTGCAGGAGGGAGAACTACTGGATTTTCAAGCTGAAAACTTTAAACCCACTAGGCTTGAATGATTATATCGAACACTCGATTTAATCTAAGAAATACATACCTACCAGTGCTAGAAGAAACCTCTCTCTTTTTTCCCCTCGGGTCCCACGACCAAGTTCATATCGGGATCCACTCCTATTGGTCACCGCGGCGGGAGCAGGACAGAGAGCAGTCACTGGACCTACGAAACTCACAGCGGGGACCTTCACAAATACCATTGAAAAGCTACACAGATACCGGCCTGTCACTGATAGGCCAATCGCCCAGACCAATGGCGTATACCAAAAAGTAGCTACGTACACATACGAGCACCTTACCAGATAATACCAAACAATCCGGCAAAAGATCTGAATGGCTTAGCAGCCGTTTTTTGAAATCTGAATCTTGCACCATCCATTGACAGAATACAAGTGATTCTGATTGGCCACCTCGCTCTGCACTTCATAGCGATTGGTCGGCGTATTTATCACATACGAAGCGACCTTTACGACGTACATTCCCCCAGCCGATAACGTGCTCTATTGGCTACTAACTATTTTGACGTCATGTGCAGCTCTATGATGATTGGTCGCTGTGGTTTGTGAATGAACCAGCGTACCAGCGCTAGATATGACGTATACATCCGGCTCCAAGCCTCGTCTTGGTTATCCCAAAGTCCAACCCTGTTTTCTGGACTTATACACTGTAATACAACGCTCGCTCATAAAAGACTACAGATATATAGAATATTAACATAATTCTACGCAATCACATGTTTTTTATACTTGCATTGTTCTTTTATAAGTCTTTGTATAATATGTGTAGAAAACTGATCATATGCATTTTTTAACAGTGAATGTGAATTTTATTGAAAACGCCCCTTTGTGGGCAGTACAGAGTTTTTGTTTTTTGCGCCTTTTTTCCTTATATAAATGGCGCCCGACTGTATGTACCTTATAATATTATTCCTTGCAATTGAGAAAGAGGGAACTTACCCTCGAAACGCGTTTTGCATTTCCACATCTCACTTTATGTTTCAATAAATGAGATTTTAAATTATAAGACTGAAACTTCATTCCGTTCTCTACAAGGCAGCGCCACTGCAGACCAATTTTTTTGCAATTTTTTGCATCACTCCACAGTGGGCAAAGCACTGGGCAGTACCACAGAATATGTCTCAGGTTGCCCATTTCTAAGAGAGCAAGCGGAATCAATTTTATGTAGCCTATAAGGTGTGAAGTACCACCGATGGATCGATTTGCAAATGTCTACTTGGTGGCTAGCACTCTTAAAAATAGACTATGAAAAGCGGATTGTCACTGTTCAGGGGTGATGGTGGTCTCCAGGTCATGTTCCCATTTAGTCACATAAGGGAAAGGGGACATGGAAGATTTACCGTCTAATAGGTCATAAAAAAACGAGATACCCCTACGTGAGGAGTTGAAAAGAGTTAGCAATCTTGCCGGGATTTTAACAGTTTCTCACCAGTCAGTATTGAGAAGACTTCTAATTTGTAGGCATTTATAAAATTCCTTGTGGGGAATATGGAACTTTTCTCTAATGTGTGCAAAATGTACCGTGCCGTGGTCGTCTAGAATGTCTGTGATGGAAAATATACCAGCATCTCTCCAGCTAGTGAGGTCCAGGCCTCGGATGTATAGAGCCAGATGCTCTATTGGTATCGACCCAGTGGGGCACTTGATATGGTTTGGAAAGGTTTTAAGGGTGGAGCGCCATATATGGTCAGTAACATCAAAAGCCAAGAGATGCATTTTAGTCAATTTTACAGGGGTAAGTGCAGCTAGTATCCTGGATTTTAAAGAGCACTCGGGGCTAAAGGATTGCTCCAAAGCTACCCACAGCTTATCTGGTTCACCCGACCACCAATGTTTCATCTGGTCAAGGACGCACGCCTTATAATATCCTTCATGTTCGGATTGTCCCAAACCCCCACTTGATCTGTTATGTACCATGGCCTTCCTAGAAACCCTGGGGCATTTTAGATTCCAAATGAAGGTGTCTAGCAACTTGTCCAACGCAGTGAAGAAAGATTTAGGGATAGTAATCGTCAAGGTGCGAAAGATATATAGGATTTTTGGCAGCAGGAGCATTTTAAAAGCTACTAATCTGCCAAACCACGACAGGATATGTCCCGCATATTGAGAAAGAGATGAAGAAAAGGTAGTAAGGAGGGGATAGAATTAGTATGAAAGAGCGAAGAGAACGGAGAGGAAAGCTATATGCCTAAGTAAGAAATAGACCGATGCTGCCAGTCTAAGGGGAATTTGGGTTTCAACTCGTCCAGTAAGGAGGGAGGGATGCTGATTGGGAGAGCCTGGGATTTGGTGACGTTCAGTTTATAGTAGGACAAGTCCAAGTAGAAAAATGGTCAGCACTATAGAAAGTCCAGTGCTCGTGGATAGTAACAGATATGTAGAAATAGAAATCCCGGCACTTGTAATTGGATGAAATTCTTCTTTTTATTTTTTGCAAATGGCAATACATACAGAAAACTACGTTTTCTGTATGTATTGCCGTTTGCAAAAAATAAAAAGAAGAATTTTCATCCAATTACTAGTGTCGGGATTTCTATTTCTACATATAGTAGGACAAGTGGCTGAAAGAGTCGAGCGTTTGAAAAAGCGACGAGGGCCATTTTATGTTCTGTGTCACCTACACAGACTCCTTTAATGTCGTTTCTCAAGCGTATCTTCTGTGCAAGCGGTTTAATGGTGATGAGGAAGATAAGGGGGCACCCCTGGCGTGTGCCATTCGACAGGGTGAACCGGGGCTTGCCTCCCTAGAGTAAATCCAACTTGTTCTTGGCCCAGTAGCGCCGGCATGTATGGACGCAAGCGTGATGCCAAGATTTTAGCATATAGTTTCGCATCGCCATTGAGTAGGGATATAGGTCAGTAGCTAGATCTCTGGTCAGGGGGTTTGCCAGGTTTGGGGATTGTCACATTAAGGGTGTCTAGGATGTCCGGAGGGAAGGAGCCTGTTTCTACAGCCCCATTGAAAATAGACAGCAGATGGAATAGCAGAATTGGGAGAAATCTTTTGTAGTATTCGTTCGGGAGACCGTCTGGACCAGGGGTTTTATGGGCAGGGAGGGATCTGACAGCATCGGTAATCTCCTGAGCAGTAATAGGGGAGTTGAGAGATTCCAGAGCAGAAGGAGAAAGTTTAGGGAGATTAAGAGAAGAAAGAAAGGCGTCTATGGACTCCTTAGAAGATTGTGGGCAGGTGGGATCGAGTTTCAGATTATACATAGATTCATAATAATCTCGAAAGGCATTCGCTATGTGGTGAGGGGAAAGTTGGGGTAGCTGAGTTTTAGGGTGTTTAAGAACAGAGATACGTTGCTTGTAGAATGCAGGCTTAAATTTTCTGGCTAGTAGGGAACCCGGTCTATTATCATGCACATAATAAGATAATCTCGACTTTTTAATGGATTTTTCATAGTCCTGTAGTAGTAGTCTCCTCATATGTGTCCGTTCAGCTCTCAGGTTGTTCACCGTCTCCTCAGAAGGGGATGTCTTTTGGATGGCCTCCAAGGCAGCAATTTTATTGATGGATTCCTGAAATGCTCGAGTCCTTTGCTTTTTCAGGGTAGCTCCCAGCTGAATAAATGAGCCTCGAATCACTGCCTTCTGTGCCATCCAAACTGTAGTGTCACTAACATCGGGAGTCATGTTCAGTGTAAAATAATCAGTAAGTACCCCCTCAAGAAAGGCAGAGTGTTCGGAGTGAGCAATTAGGTGAGTATTTGCCCTCCACACAAAATCATTGTGCTTTGGATGTTCGTCTCTAATGGTCATGTGAACTGGAGCGTGGTCTGACCGCGTCACCTGTCCAATGTCCGACCTCTCCCCCCTTTCAAGAAGAAACCGGTCCACCAAGATAAGATCTATTCTCGAGTACGTGCTAAATCTTGCAGAACAATGCATGTAGTCACGCTCAGAGGCATGCTTTAGCCTCCATATGTCAAAAAGATCATGAGTGGAGAGGAAATCATCTAAATAGAAAGTTCTCCTAGAGGTCTGGAAGGAGTGATCTGGGAAGGAGAAACAACAGTGTTGAAATCACCGCAAATAATGAGTGCACCTTTGCGGATGCTCGCAACTTTGCGGAGAACCTTATTCAGAAAGCGGCCTTGGTGGGTGTGAGGGGCATACACATTCACAATGGTATAGTCTATATTGTCTATGGTGCAAACAACTTTAATAAACCTACTAAGTGGGTCTATAAGTTGCTGCTGAACGGTTAATGCAATTCTTTCGCTAAAGGCCACCATGACCCCTCACTTCTTTCTAGTGAAAGAAGATGCAATTATTGTAGGGAATCTCCTGTGGCACAAGGGAGGTGGATTTTTAGAGGAGATGGGTGTTTCCTGTATACAGGCAACATCAACTAGTTTATGTGTCACCTCACGCCACAGGAAAGTCCGCTTTTGAAAGCTATTGAGCCCATTGACATTGAGAGAGAGCACCACGACCCCCATGACTGACAAACAATGTATAAAGAAAGCGATAGAACAGAAGCAAGAGGGACAGACCAAGATAGGAAAGGAGAGTGAGTAGGCTGCCCTCAACTATAGAGCTGTAAAGGTGCTAAGTAATGATATGCCACCAGTTAAGTGACCGATTGAGTAGCATACAATAAATCAAAAACACAGTGAAAGATAAAGAGAAAGCAAAACAAAACAGTAATGCAGTGTCAGCTATGACAACAACATCATATGTGGGAACGTGAATAAGGAATATAAAAAGAATAAAGATATCAGTAGAAGCACTCAGAGAATGCGCTGACAAACTAGTAGACAAACCGGACATTCAGATGCGTTCATGGATGATCAGGTAGGTGCCCGGGACTGTGGATCAGAAGGACGATCAGGAGATCCTCGGGAAGCAGGGGCAGGAAATCCCCACTGGAGGAGGGCATCGAATCCAGCTTCTACAGAAGTGAAGTTGTGGGAATCCCCATCTATACGAGCTCTCTAGGCGACGCAATTCAGTAGTGAGAGGGTGGAAGTGCCGTCTAGCCTGTAGAGTCACCGCTGACAAGTCCACAAATAGTTGGACATCCTCATAAGGCGCTGGCAGGTACTTGCGCTTTCTTGAGAATTGTAGCAGTACGTCCTTGGTTTTATAAAAGGTGTAACAAGCAAGGACATCTCTAGGCAGGTCCTAGGGTAAGGACTTCGGTTTTGCCACTCTGTGCGCGCGGTCTATGCTGTACTCAAATATTTCTAGGTCAGGCAGAAAATGGCGAGTCAGCTCTCTAACATATTGAGATCCAGGTATGGATTCTGGAATACAGCGGAATTTAATATTAATCCGCCTATTTCTATTTTCCGCGTCAGTGAGTTTCTCCTTCATCGCCATTACCGTGTCATCCAAGGCGTTGTGGGCATCCACCAGGCCATTTTGCACAGCGGTAAAGGACGCCATCTTGCTCTCCATATGTGACACTTTATGTTCCAGGACTTTGATCGTTATCTGCACCGGAGATAACAGAGAGGAAAAGTCTTTAGTGATAGAGGACCTAAGCAGTTGCAGCATGTCCTTCAGAGCAGTCTCAGAGACAGTCTTGACAGAGGCCTGATAAGCAGCAAACTCATCCTCCTCGGCCGCATGATTGACCAAGTCCTCAGTGGGTCCCATTACAAAGTCATCCGTGGGTGCAGCGGTAAGACGTGGCTTTTGTTTCACTGGGCTAACTTGTGGGGAGGAGGACAGCTGTGAAGCTGGGTCTCCGACATCACCAAGGGTACCGGAGGATTCACTGGGAGGCAGCGGGAGAGTATTGTCTTCCTCCTCAGTCACTGCCATTACTGGAACAGACGACTGGTTCGGTGGTCCCCAGCCGAGGGGTAGCATACAGTTTTTATGGGCTCTGGAGGACAGTGGCATAGCGTGTATCTTCGGGTTCGCTGGGTCAGACCTCCGCTGTGGCAGTGGCAGCTGCGATTTCTGGGCGCCGGAGTTCACATGCGGGGAGAGCGGAGAGCCGGCGCCATCTTTGGCTTCCCGAGCACCAGGTTGCTCTGGCAGGAACAAACGCAGAAGGGGCTTAGATTCGCCCAGCTTGTTGGTCCTCTTCCTGCCTGAAGCTGCTATAGTGGATCAAGGATCCCAAAAGCAGGTGGTGAGAGTTGCTGGCAGGGCTTAGAAGCTGATCTCTGTGTGCTTGCTACGGAGCTGTCTTTTTAAGCGGCCATGTCCTTCTGCAGCCAAGCCACACACCCCAACCCTTCCAGTTATTTTTCTTTCTGACCACAGTGCTCTCTGCTGACACCTCTGTCCATATCAGGAGCTGTCCAGAGTAGGAATAAATCCCCATAGCAAAACACTCTGCTCTTGACAGTTCCTGACATGGACAGAGGTGTCAGCAGAGAGGACAGAAAAGAGGACAGAAAAGAACAACTCAACTTCCTGTGGAGCAGACATCAGCTAATAAGTACTAGAAGGATTAAGATGTGTTAATAGAAGTAATTTACAAATCTGTTTAACTTTCTGGCACTAGTTGGTTTGAAGAAAAATTTAAATGCTCTGCTTGTAAGGAAAATTGTCATGCCAAATAAATGACATATTGTTTCACATATACAATATGTCTTCTTTATGTTGGTATCATAAAATGGAAAAGTGTTTACTTTTTGAAGACATTAGAGGGCTTCAAAGTTTAGTAGCAATTTTCATAATTTTCATGACAATTTCAAAATATTTAAGGACTAGTTCAGTTTGAAGTAGATTTGAGAGGGCTTTTTGTTAGAAAAGTATTCAAAATTACATTCACAATGTTTGTTAACCATTTAGGTGTTTCACAGGAATAGCAGCAAATTCCTGTGAAACACCTAGCATTTTTTACACTCGCATGTTGTTGTTGCCCCAAATTTTTCATTTTTACCAAGAGTTAACGGAGAAAAAGAACCACAAAATTTGTGACCTAATTTCTCCCGATTCTGGAAATACTCCATATGTGGACATAAAATGTCATAAGGGCACACAACATGGCTCCTGAGGGAAGGAGCAACTTTGGGATTTTGGAGAGAGGATTTGGCTGGAATTTTAGTCGGGACCATGTTACCTTTGCAAAGCCCCCATGGTGCTAGAACAGCGGAAAAACCCCCACATATGACATTATTTTGGAAACAACACACCCTGAAGGAATGTAACAAGGGGTACAGTGAGTATTCACATCCCCTCCCCTAGGTGTTTGCCATTTTTTTTGTTAAAGTGGGTCGTAACAATAAAAAAAAAATAATAATCAAATTTGTACACTGGTGCTACCCCTGATTTTTCATTTTTACAAGGAGGTAACAGAAAAAAAGCACCACAAAATTTGTAACCCAATTTTTCCCGATTTTGGAATTACCCTATATGTGGATGTAAAGTGTTGTGTGGACGCAACACAGGGCTCAGGAGGGAAGGAGGAACTTTGGGATTTTGGAGAGAGGATTTGGCTGGAATTGAAGTCGGGGGCCATGTGGCTTTTATAAAGCCCCCATGGTGCCAGAACAGCAGAACCCTCCCCCCCTCCCATATGTGACACCATTTTGGAAACTGCACCCCTCAAGGAACATAACAAGGGATACAGTGAGTAACAACACCAAATAGGTGTTTGCTAATTTTTTATTACAGTGGGTAGTAAAATGAAAAATGTTAATTTTTACACTAAAATGCTGGTGTCACCCCAAATTTTTCACTTTTACAAGGGGTTAACAGAGAAAAAGTACACAAAATTTGTGACCAAATTTCTCTCGATTCTGGAAATAGCCCATATGTGGATGTAAAGTGTTGTGTGGGCGCAACACAGGGCTCAGGAGGGAAGGAGGAACTTTGGGATTTTGGAGAGAGGATTTGGCTGGAATTGAAGTCTGGGGGCCATGTCGCCTTTCCACATCCCTAATGGTGCCAGAACAGCAGAAACCCCCACAATTCACCCCATTTTGGAAACTACACCCCTCAAGAAATGTAGCAAGGGGTGCATTGAGCATTTACAACCCACTGGCACAGATTTTTGGAACAATGGCCTGTGCATATGAATTACATTTTTCATTTTCATGGACCACTGTTCCAAAAATATTTTAGGCACCTGTGGGGTGTAAATGCTCACTGTACCCCTTGTTACATTGCAGGTGTAGTTTCCAAAATGGGGTCACATGTGGTGTTTTTTTTTTTTTTTTATGTCAGAAGCCATCCCTGTGCAAATCAACAATTTAGGCTTCAATTGTACATGTGCTCTCACAATCCTGAGCCATGTTGTGTGCGGCCAAGGGTGATTGGTGCTGTCTCAGACACCACCAGAAACACTTTTTTTCTAGGCCACCAGGTCACCAGAGACCCGATTGGCCCGCAAACGCCATGTGGAAGGTTACAGTACAGAGACCACTGCACAGTGGTCTCTAAACTGTGGCCGTCCAGATATTGCAAAACTACAACTTTCAGCATGCCCAGACAGCCAACCCCATGTTTCCTGCTGGTTTCCTGCTGTGAGTTTGAAAGGGGGCAGGCTCTCCGTGCCAAATTGTTAGCAGTAGACTTCCACTAATGAAAATTCACCTCAAACCCTATTTTATAATGCAGATCTGTCACAAATATGCAGCAAAAACTGCATGCATTACTTGCAGATTTTGTTGCAGATTCACCTTGGATCTCACCCTAAACACAGAAAGTGGGGCAATCAGTCACAAATACACAACATAATGAGCAGCTATTTTGACTGATTTGGATTTAAAGGGGTTGTGCGCTGCCCTGCCTTTCAGAGCTCCCCTTGCAGCGTCTGGAAGTTCATTACTCCGAACGCTGTGTGCGGGCTTCCATGTTCACGGCCACCCCCTCGTGACGTCACGCCCGCCCCCTCAACGAAAGTCTATGGGAAGGGGGCGCGACCATTGTCACGCCCCCTTCCCATAGACTTTGGTTGAGGGGGCGGGCGTGACGTCACGAGGGGGCGGCCGCGAACACGGAAGCCCGCACACAGCGTTCGGAGTAATGAACTTCCGGACGCTGCGAGCAGAGCTCCGAAAGGCAGGGCAGCGCACAACCCCTCTAACTACGGTTCCTCATTTTTCTCTGGGACACAGCATGGTGGCAGCAGCTACATCATAAAGTATGTATAATTTTTTTTTATGCTGCCCCCCCAGGTTCCTGGTTGAAAATACAGCCCTGTGTGTCAGAAATATTACAGACCCTAATAAACTCTTCCCATTTCATCGCTTTGCTTTTTTTTTTTTTCTTCCTCCCCGCCTTCTAAGATAACATTTTTATTTTTCTACCAAAAGAGTCATGGGGATTTTTTTTATATAGCACAACATTTCTTAACCCCTTGGGGACGGAGTCCATTTTGACCCTAAGGACGAGAGCATTTTTTGCAAATCTGATCTCTGTCACTTTATGCATTAATACCTCTGGGATGCTTTTACTTATGAATTTGATTCCGAGATAGTTTTTTCGTGACATATTCTACTTTCTGTTAGTGGTAAATTTTCGTCAATACTGGCATCATTTCTTTGTGAAAAATTAGCATTTTTCTAACTTTGAAACTCTCTGCTTGTAAGGAAAATGGACATGCCAAATAAATTATAAATTGATTCACATATATAATACATCTACTTTATGTTGGAGTCATAAAGTTGACATGTTTTTACTTTTTGAACACATTAGAGAGCTTCAAAGTATAGCAGAAATTTACCAAATTTTCACGAAAGATTCAAAATCTGAATTTTTCAGGGACCAGTTTAGTTTGGTTTAAGTGGATTTGAGAGGCCTCTGTGTAAGAAATCTACCATTATAGAAACTGCACCCCTCAAAGTATTCAAAAGGACATTCATAAAGTTTGTTAACCCTATAGGTGTTTCACAGGAATAGCAGCAAAGTGAAGGAGAAAATTCAAAATATCCATTTTTGACACTAACATGTTCTTGTAGCCCCATTTTTTTTTCCTCATTTTTACAAGGGGTAAAAGTTGAACAAGCCCCCCTCACATTTGTAATTCAATTTTTCTCGAGTAAGGAAATACCTCATATGTGGATGTAAAGTGCTCTGTGGGTGCACTAGAGGGCTCAGAAGGGAAGGAGCAACATTGAGCTTTAGGAGAGTGAATTTTGCTGAAAAGGTTTTTGGGGGGGCATGTCGCATTTAGGAATCCCCCATGGTGCCAGACCACACCCCGTAGGAAACTACACCCATAAAGGAATGTGACAAGGGGTACAGTAAGCCTTAATACTCCACAGGTGATTGAAGAACTTTTGTTAAAGTGGAATGTGAAAATGAAAAATTTGTAGTCTCAGTGCATGCTGGAAGTTGTTGTTTTGCAACAGCTGAAGGCACACGGGTTGGGAAACTTCGAGCTAGGAAACACACTCGATCGAGTTCCCAACAAGTGTGCCTACAGCTGTTGAAAAACTACAACTCCCAGCATGCACTGACAGCCGAAGGGCATTCTGGGAGTTTTAGTTATGCAACAACTAGAGGAGAATAGTTTGGAGACCACTGTGTAGTGGTCTCCAAACTGTGGACCTCCAGATGTTGCAAAACTACAAGTCCCAGCATGCCCAGACTGTCCAGGCATGATGGGAGTTGTAGTTCAGCAACATCTGAAGGGCCAGATGTTGCAGAACTACAACATCCAGCATGCCTGACTGTCTGGGCATGCTGGGAATTGTAGTTTTGCAATACAACACCCAGCATGCCCAGACAGCATGTTTTGTAACTTCTAGCAGGCCACAGTGAAGATCACTCATCAAAGATGATCTTCACTGCTGCCCGCAGCCTCCTCCGATGCTGTGGCTCCTCTAAATTGTTGCTTGCTGTCTGCCGCCACCTGTTGCCTGCCGCAAGTAAGACCCCGAACCCCGTGCCACTTTCCAAACCCCCCCCCCCCCAGACTCGGCACCTAACACCCCCCCCCCCCCCGCTCTATCCGGACTTCAATGGGCAGGCAGAGTGGGGGATCTGCACTTTATTCCCTCCTGCCCCCCCCCCTTATATATTAAGGGGGTTGAACAAAGCTCATTGGATAGCCAAACCTGTCAGTCCTGACTCACGGAACTCTGGGTATATCACATGACCCAAAGGTCTTTAAACCATAGCATAACATAAATAAAAGACACGTGACCTCTAAGGTCCTATACAGAGGTATCCTAGATTAATTGAATATATAAATATATACATTAAATATTAACATATTAAGAGGCGACTAGGGTTTAGTCCTACAGGAGAGCCCATTAGCATGGAGGGACTCTGGCTGAGGGGACTCCAGACAAAGGGACAGGACAAAGTCCTGTACCGGGACACCACAAACCCCCTTACTTAAAATAAGTTGTCCTCGATGAAGGTCCCCAAAGACATAGGGAAGGAATGATAAAGTTCAACACAGTCCTGGAATGTCCTTAATCAGGCTGTAGATGAATAACAACAAAGAGTCCTTCTAGATAATAAAATGTCCATACAAGCTCTAAAATTAATATAAACAGGATTGTTGGGGATTGGATCACAAACAGGATAATATAGACTTATCTAGAGATCCTTTTGGTATCACCATTTTACTTTACTTTATTATGCACCTATTGACTATGCATGAAATTTAATACCGAATAACATTTGACTGATATTTTATTTTTATTTAATTTTTTTCCTTTCTTGACTGACAAATAAACTAATATACGACTAGAAGTATGTATAATGACAGTAATGCTACTACATTATGTGTAATGACTGTTGACATAAACCAACTAGTTATTATCCCACATATTTATTACCTAAGTTATACACTTGTTTCGGATTGGGTTGCCTAAGGCTTTCTTACCAATGCCTTAGCTGCTAGGGTCTATAGGTATTACACTATTACCCCTAGTACTCTGTCTAGATAACACTTACATACTGTTACGTTTCTAGATACATGCATTTTAGTGAGCTACAGGAGCATCTTCTGGCCAGGAAGAGCATCCTGAACAGGTAGAGGACAAAAGAAAACACATGTTAGTGCATAAACAGTGGTATGGAACTGGAATATAGCATGTTACAGTCCCTAAGAAAAATTTTTTGGGTGTTTTTTGTGAGATATATTTTGGAATTATGTGTACTGAACTCTATTGGAAGGTACACCAATGAGAGCCATGAGATGTACTAGGTGTACAATATATTGGATTAAGTCAGTCTTGGTATCTGAGAGGAATGTTTCCCTGTGGGTGTTAGTGAAGTGTGAGACTATTTGTTACTCCCAGTGGAGCTGGGAGGGAAACCTTGATGTGAACACTATAATACCTAGAAGAAAATGTGTACCCTGTGTACAGGAATTGATACTTCTGTATAATAGTTACTTACACAGTGTTGACATTTGATGTCAGCAGACATTTTATTTATTAGCACACTAAGGCTACTTCCTAGCAGCACAACATAAAGATGTTTCAGGTACTTTTCACCTGATTGGAAGGTGTACACTTTTACACACAAAATATATTACTATATGAATATTTACATTAAACAGACACACAAGGATCAACAGTCCACCTGTGTTATGAGTTCATATTTTAACATGGCTGCTACCAAGGCCGGGCACACACTTACATGAATCTCTCTGTACCAGGAGTCTTGCGGAATCAGAGTAGGATCTCTGCATATACTTGGGGTGCATGATGGGGGTTTTGAATCCCTCTTCTTCCTCGGCTTTGCTAGGCAGCCTCATCGGCCGGATACCATGTGGGTCTGCCTCCCAATTGTCCGCCAGAAAAAATTTGAAAGGAAGTTGGCTAGGGTTCCGGGGCCTCGTGACTGCTGCAGCCCATTCACCCTGCAGACTCTGGACAGGGGTATACTCGACAATCTCCCCTCGCTCCAGGGAATGATATCTTTTGGGTAGATAATCCCTTTGCACAGCCCTCCTGTTCACTAGGATGGTTCCCCCATGCTTGCAATCCAGGAGGGTTCCAAAACCCTTGTTCTTATCGAACTTAATCAGAGTGGTGCATCGGCGCTCTAGAGGTGCTTCACCCTCTCGTGGGTAGTCCAAATTCCTTATATATAGTGCCTCCAACCTTTTAGTTTCACGTTGCTGCTCTTCTCTCACTTCATAGGGGAGATACTTTGGCCCATAACGCTCCCTGTGCTCAGCTCTCAATTTTTCCATGATGTTGTTAAGTTCAGCCTCCCTGCGGGCCCTTTCTCTCTAAGCTGTGGGACCGGAGGGTGTGACTTCTCTGGCGGGGGAAGAACATGGTCCCACTTACCCACTTTGGCTCATCACCAATTACCCACTTCGGGAGAGAGGGTGAGCGCGGGCGTGCACTCGGCAGGGTGACTTGAGACAGGGGGATCTATGGCTCTGGGCTGGATGAAGAGGAAAACGTGGCTTCCGCCGGGGTACTCATGTCTGATTCCTCTGTTGGGATCTCGGCCCAGGACCTCCATGTCCGATGGTGAAGGGACAGTCTCACTGGTGATGCCGCTGGTGATGTCCCAGGTGATCCCCCTTTTGGGGTAGCCGGCCACTCGTAATCCTCAGGCAGCTGTGGTAGGTTGCAGGTCCCTTTGGTGCTGATGGACAACTGCTGCAAGTGATCGTCCAAGTCTTGGAAAAGTTGCGCTGTGGCCGTGGCAACTTTTCGCTGTTCGGGCGCCATCGTGATACTCTCCCCACGTGTAGCACTGTGCTCCACCATGTCTGTACTCCTTGCTTCCATCTCCAGACTGAAGAGGTCGCGCTGCAGGGCTTCTTTTATGTGAGGCTTCAACAAAATGGCTGCCGGCCGGAAGGACGCCATCAGTGCAGCTCTGACTTTCGGTCCCCCGGCATCAGCAGAAGATTGAAGTTCCACCTCGGCATCGACATGTGTACTTGATGCCCACGCCCAGGGGCGGGTCACAGAGCTACGTGGGACATTTTTGCGCGCTTTCAGGTAAATCCTTAACCTTTTCTAGTACACAGGGCCGTGAGAAACGCAGCATAGCTTCACTGCAGATTTTGCACATTTTCACAGCAAAACAATCTTCGCCTCCCCCCTTACTTTTTCCTGCGCACCAGTCAAGCACAATCTCAATAGCAAAGTCACGTACACTTTTGTGCGCAATTATGATCGCAGCATGCGAAAATTTCTGACAGTTTATATAACACATTTCTTGATAGGGGGAGTACTATTGCTTTAGTCAGGGTAGCAAAGTTCTTTAAGGCACACACCCGAATCCTGTTTGTAAGACGCCAAAAGAGTTGTGGTGCTGGGGTAGAAGGATGCAATGGGGTGTTGCGGAGTGGTAGTGTAAGGTCGGATGGTATTAACCCTTTGTTGGTGTGACGCCAGGGTGCGGTTTCCTTAGGGTAATGGTCCTACCGCCAACCATCCCATAAATGGTAGGGAAAATAAAGGAATGTCCACAGCAAATGTTGATGAAAACCGGAATAAACTTTACTGCATATTTTATGCAACTGCAGGTAACAAAACAGTCTTTGTATAAAGGACCGTAGTTCGGATTCCTCACAGGTTTGCTGGGACTGAGTACAATGAGCTTTGATTTGCTAGCCACTGTGCTACTGAATTTATGATAATTGAGTTGCAGTGGTCACACAGGATTTTAGTAGTTTTGAGCTGGATAACTCATGGTTTAGTGGCTGCAGAAGATAAGGCTTCAGGCCTAGCTTGAATTGATGATTTGTGCTGAGATTAGTGCCGCTTGCTAGTCCGGAACTAAGAGAGAGAATTTAGTGGCATCAGCCCCTTATATATTAAGGGGGTGGAACAAAGCTCATTGGATAGCCAAACCTGTCAGTCCTGGGTATATCACGTGACCCAAAGGTCTTTAAACCATAGCATAACATAAATAAAAGAAACGTGACCTCTAAGGTCCTATACAGAGGTATCCTAGATTAATTGAATATATAAATATATAAATTAAATATTACGATATTAAAGGGGTACTCCGATGGTCAACGTGTTTTTCCGTTTTTGACTTACTCTATTTGTTTTGTTTCATTTCTATTCTTGTTGTTTAGGCAACTTTATTTCCGTTCTTTGTTGTCTTTTTATCCCCCACTTTGTTTTCCTATCTTTGCTTCTATTTCCTGTTTCTTGCTGTGCTGAAAACTACAAATCCCAGCATGCCACATGCTTTGCTGGTTTGGAGCGGCTCCTTTTTTTTTGTTTGTTTGTTTGTTTGTTTCGCCCTCTACCCACCCTACTATTTTCCCAGGTCAGCCCCCTTCTACACAGCACACTAATATAATCAGCCCTGGTTGAAATATACTGGCATACACACACAAAAGAGACTACAACTCCCAGCATGTGTCATTCAGGAGTCTTCAGTCTGTGGTATAGCACCAGCATGCTGCCTCTGTAGTCTCCTGGGGATTGTAGTTCACCACACCTCTATAGGGCATACACCAGTGTTTCCCAACCAGGGTGCCTCCAGGAGTTGGCTGTCCGGGCATGCTGGGAGTTGTAGTTTTGATACAGCTGAACACACCCTGGTTGGAAAACAATGCACTTTGTAATATACTGAATAGGCTAGGCCAGTGTTTCCCAATCAGCGTGGCTCCAGCTGTTGCAAGACTACGACTCCCAGCATGCCCAAAGACTGTCAGGGAATGCTGGGAGTTGTAGTTTTCAAATAACTGGAGGCACACTGGTTTGGGAACACTGGTGTAATATGATGTGTATGCTGAATAGGCTAGGACAGTGTTTCCCAACCAGTGTGCCTCCAGCTGTTGCAAAACTACAACTCCCAGCATGCCCAAAGTCTGTCCAGGCATGCTGGGAGTTGTAGTTTTGCAACAGCTGGAGGCAGACTGGTTTGTAAACACAAGCATACACACACATAACAGGGACTACAACTCCCAGCATGTGTCATTCAGGAGTCCCCCCCCCCCCCCTTCACACATAGAAATAATCCCCAGTCCGAGATTTATTCCCCTGCAGTCTATACGGGGGAGATTCATCAAAACCTGTGCAGAGGGAAAGTTGTCCAATGTCCCATAGCAACCAATCAGATCGCTTGTTTAATTTTTCACAGGCCTTCCTAAAAATGAAACAAGTGATCTGATTGGTTGCTATGGGCAACTGGACAAGTTTTCCTCTGCACAGGTTTCGATAAATCTCCCCCTACATCCCCAGCCCGTGCACCTTGTTATCCTCCCCTTCACATACATCTTCTCTGTATTCTTTCAGTACAGACCTGCGTCCTCAGAAGACAGAGCAGGGGGGAGGGGAGGTGAGGAGATGTGTAGGAGCTTCTTGCTCTCATGCACACCTGTGACCACCTGGAGGGGGAGATGAGGGGGCGTGGCCTATCTCTCTCATGCAGTTCTGAAAGAACAGAGAAAAAAAAAAGCTCTGACATCTTGTCCACAGCCTAATCCTAACCTGTGGACAACAGTCAGAGATCCAACACAGAACTACAGAACTTCCTGGCCCACAAACAGGCAAGAAAAAAAGACACATGCTACACAAATATATAATACATGTCAATTGCAAAAAACATGAACATTAAAAGAAGATGCAATATAGCCAAAAATCTTAACCACCGGAGTACCCCTTTAAGAAGAAACTAGGGGTTAGTCCTTCAGGAGAGCCCATTAGCATGGAGGGACTCTGGCTGAGGGGACTCCAAAGGAACAGGACCAAGTCCTGCACCGGGACACCACAGAAGCCTAACAGATCCCATTAAAACTAACAATGTAAAATCATACAGTGGCCTTGCTGGCTTTCTTTGTTAATCTTCCCTTATGACATCACACATGTGACATCATCAAGTGTTTGGAGCTATCTGTACCAGCCACTTGTACAGTTCAGGCCTTAGCTATCAGAGGGAGCGCACACAAAGAGCAGGAGATGAGGAAGAGGACAAGATGACACAGGAGAGGTAAATAAATCCTAAATATTGGTCAGAATACATCTAGAGTTCTAGACTTGCAAATGATGACTAGATCTATTTAATGTAATGTGTCCAAATAATAATGTAAATTGTATTAAATCTAATTATTTTACTAGACACTTTGCTGATGTTCACAAATGACCAAGTATATAATGTTTATTCAATTCTATTACACAAAGAGTTGGGGGGTGCAAGTATTGTATGCGTATATTAAGTCTATGGGGGAGAATCATCAAAATCTGTGTAGAGGAAGAGTGGAGCAGTTGCACATAGTAATACTGAATCATAAAAAGAAATGCATACATTGAATTTTCTTTAACAGGAATGTCCCACAGAGCAAATTTGGTAAAATCAGATGTGTGCCCCATACATGTATGTGTGAGATTGCACTTCACCACTACTAGTAGCTCAGAGCTAAGCTGCTTCCTTCATGCTCATGGAGTTGAATAGAGTCTATCAGTAATTTGAATGCCCTCAAAACTGCTGCATGCCGTATTTAGAGGCTGGGAAGAGTGTGTAATCATACTTTGTTTCCCAGGCTCTACTATAGCAAGTGCGATCCTTTTGTGCAAAGTGCCCACAGGTCTCTGTATCAAGTGCTTCTTCGGTCCCTCCTCTCAGCTTTATGGCTCTAGAGGGCTCCTGATATCAGAGCTGAGACAAAGGGCAGGTGAAGGTAGGCTCCCACCTAGGACTCCACTGCCTACCTGGCCCAGGAGGAGGGGGGGGGGAGGTGACTTAGGGCACAAGTTCTGGTAGTTGTTAGCACTGGGGAATTAGGGCACTTCTCCCAGTTTCCCAGCTGAGGGACAGCTGCTATCAACTGCAAGCAAGCTGTCTTTAGGACATGCATTCAGTTGAAAGCTGTGATGGAGTAAAGAGCAATCATTTCCCATCCCCATCAGTGTTAAAGGGGTACTCCAGTGGAAAAAATTTTTTTTTTTTTATCAACTGGTGCCAGAACAGATTTGTAAATTATTTCTATTTAACCCCTTAAGGATGCAGCCCTTTTTCACCTTAAGGACTGAGCCCTTTTTCGCAATTACGACCACCGTCACTTTACGAATTAATAACGCGAAAACGCTTTTACCGAATATTCTGATTCTGAGATAGTTTTTTCATGACATATTCTACTTTATTTTGGTGGTAAATTTTCGCCGTTAATTGCATCCTTTTTTGGTGAAAAATCCCAAAATTTCATGAAAATTTTGCATTTTTCTAACTTTGAAGCTCTCTAATTGTAAGGAAATTGATATTCCAAATAAATTTTATTTTTCTTCACAAATACAATATGTCCACTTTATGTTGGCATCATAAAATGGACATATTTTTGCTTTTTGAAAAAATTAGAGGGCTTCAAAGTAGAGCAGCAATTTTCAAAAATGTCATGAAAATTGCTAAATCTGAAGGGACAGATGTTACAGAACTACAACTCCCAGCATGCCTGGGCAGTCGAGGCATGCTGAGAGTTGTAGTTTGGCAACATCTGGAGGGCTACTGTTTGGGCACCACTGTAACAGTGGTCTCCAAACTGTGACCCTCCAGATGTTGCAAGACTACAACTCCCAGCATGCCCAGACAGCCTTTGGCTGTCTGGGCATGCTGGGAGTTGCAGTTTGGCCCCCCTAGTGGTTGCCACAGTAAAGATTGATTTGCTTTCACTTTTAATTCCCCCCCCCCCCCCCCCCACTGTCGATTCCCTACCTGAGCAAAGATCCAGCAGTCTCCAGCGAAGATCCCAGGTCCCCAGGCATCTTCTCCTGCAGGTACGGCCTCCATCTTCTTCCCAGAGCCCCTTGACATCCAGGGGCGGGCAGAACGGGGGGTTGCCATGGCAACCCCCTGTCCTGTGCTGCCATTGGTCAGAACTCCGTTTTGAGAAATGGCAGGGGATAGGAGGAGACCGCAGCTTTGCGACCTCACTCCTATCCCTTAGGCTGATCGGGGCTGTTGCTGACAGCTCCGATCAGCCCTATTTTCCGGGTGATCGGGTCACCAGAGACCCGATCAGCCCAGAATTGGAGAAAATCGCATGTCTGAATTGACATGCGATTTTCTCCGATTGCCGACATGGGGGGGGGGGTCTCAGGACCCCCCTGGCGATGTGCCAGGGTGCCTGCTGAATGATTTCAGCAGGCATCCAGCTCCGGTCCCCAACCTTAAGGACTCGGAATGCAGGGCGTATCCATGCGCCCTGTGTCCTGAAGAGGTTAAAAATCTTAATCCTTCCAGTACTTATCAGCTGCTGTATCCTCCACAAGAAGTTCTTTTCTTTTTGAATTTCCTTTCTGTCTGACTACAGTGCTCTCTGCTGACACCTTGGTCCATGCCAGGAACTGTCTAGAGTAGAAGCAAATCCCCATAACAAACCAATCCTGCTCTGGACAGTTCCAGACATGGACAGAGGTGTCAGCAGAAAGCACTGTGGTCAGACAGAAAAGAAATTCAAAAATAAAAGAACTTCCTGTGTAGTATGCAGCAGCTGATAAGTACTGGAAGGATTAAGATTTTAAAAAAGAAGTCATTTACACTTCTGTTTAAATTTCTGCCATCAGTTGATTTAAAAAAAAAAAAAGAACTTCTGTGTCCTGGAAAAGTGATAACATCTCTCATTGTGTGGCCTGCAACAGGCAAAAAGACCATCACCATGGGAGCAGGGAGAAGGTGAGTTTCCCTATTTAATTTATTAGCAAAAATGGGACCTTTAAAGATTGTAAAGCAGCAATCCCCACTTTTTGCGAACATGTTATAACATATCCTACAAAGTTTCACCCTTTGGAGTTCTTCATGAATTACCAACCCTTCAGGAATAACACAGTGGCGTGAATTATCTCAAATAGATGACGGGTAACAGTGGAAGCAGGAGGAAGGTGTGGAATAAGAGGACTTGCCTTTCTGTAGGTAAAATACAGTGTTACTAAGGTACAAAAATGTATAATATAAATTATTTAACAATGCATAACCAGGGGTCAAGTCCTGGGGAAAAAAAGAATGTTTATTATACACAAATTATCACAAAGACCCAAGAAAACACATATAATTAAAACCATTTAAAACAGAAATGACACATGGGTTAGGGAAAGTGATCCCACCCCCCTCGGCCCTGCTCCAATAATAATGTGGTATGAAGATATACTAGAATACACAAAAACAACCACAAACCTGCCTGTATGCACAAAGCTGCTGCTATGACACAGGTCGTGGCCTATAGAAACAAAAAAAAGGGGAGAAAAAAGATGTAAAGTGCAAGTGCAAGCTTATAAGGAAAATATAGTACCACTATACTAGAAATGCCCAAACAGTTAATAAAGTGTACTAGTGCAATGTAAAAAACCTTAAGGCAATGTGCAGGTGCCGATACAAACAAAGGAAGGGCAGGTAGCAAGCAGGGGAAACAACTCGCTCCACGCATTCCGCCGCTCACTACAGCAGCTTCATCAGGAGTGATAATGAGTTCTCCAAGGTCAGTTTTATAATGCTAGATCTATAACAAACATCACATTCACCTGTCCATAGACCGCGTAATACCTCTGTTGCACCAATCCTCCACGTTTTCACCAACGTCACTGCCGCCGGAAATGGGGCAGGCAGCACGTTCACCTCCGCCGGAAGTGTGGCAGAGTATGAACCGCTGCGCCTGCGTTACGCCGCGCACCAGTAAAAACCTGGTGCGCTTGCGCAGCGTTCCACTCAGGGTCGAGCCAGCGCACTCGTCAGTGCCCAACCCGTGACCAATGCGCCTGCGCAAAGAGTTCCCTCCTGCGTCTGCGCATATGGTTAGACCAATTATAATCATTAAGTCACATAATGCACCCCGGATACAAATAAGTCCTCCGAGGCATGCCTTGATAAATATCCATCAAAAATAATAAACAATAAACCCCCAATAATAAGTAACATGGGGATTGGTGCAAAGAGTATATTAGACTGCCGAATGTCCACCATAGAGGACAAAGTACCCATTGGTGTACACTATGGACAACAGGAGGAACAATGCAACGGAGTGTATATAACCCATAACAATAAAATACATCATATCTCACGAAAAATGCATCACAACCAACTTTATATGATAACATAAAGGCACTATTATCCTGTATCTTAGGAGGATGCATCCTCGGGTGCGTCAGATAGACGCTCCCATATATGTGGAAAAGCAAAAGAGAGGCAAGAAAAAAGTCCAATCCGGCAACAGAGTCTCTTTCAATATTCTTCTGTAGTTCTCAAGAGTAGTGCTAATTAAGACCCCATAATTAGGCCAAAAGATCAGGCACAGTCCAATCTATATTCAGGATCGCTCCTTAAAGGAATGTAAGATGTTCCTCCCCAAGTTCCACCACATTCAATTGTCCATATATCACTCGCAAGAAATAAACAGAGGCACTTCACCCCATTAGAATCTGGGGAGGCTTAATACGGAGCAGAATACTCCCACTAGGTAGAGGAGCCTCTTGCAACTACTGGAGAGTAAATTAACCCTCCTCCAAGTATCCAAATTTAGGTTCCAAGATAAGTGCTGTAATGTAGATATCCCCATGGTCAAGGATGTGCATGGCCCATTAGAATCTGGGGAGGCTTGATACGGAGCAGAATACTCCCACTAGGTAGAGGAGCCTCTTGTAGCTGCTGGAGAGTAAATTAATCCTCCTCCAAGTATCCAAATTTAGGTCCCAGGATGGGTGCTGTAATGTAGGTATCCCCGTGGTCAAGGATGTGCATGGCTAAATAAAAAAATATATATATATATGATCAATATAAATGAATATAGTAAATAAAAATATATAAAAAAAAAAACTATGCATAACCATGGCAAACCTGCTGACAATGTAGTAAAATGTGACAAGAGGAGAATGTGTATATATACAAGGTGATAGTATATCTGTTAGTATTACCGTATTTTTCGCCCTATAGGACACACCGACGTATAAGATGCACCTAATTTATAGGCGCAAAATCTAAAAAAATAAAGATTTTGAACCCAATAGTGGTCTTCAACCTGCGGACCTCCAGATGTTGCAAAACTACAACTCCCAGCATGCCCGGACAGCCGTTGGCTGTCCGGGCATGCTGGGAGTCGCAGTTTTGCAACATCTGGAGGTCCGCAGATTGAAGACCACTGCATAGGAGGTAATACTCACGTGTCACTCACGTGTCCCCGCCGCTCCGGACCCGTCACCGCTGCCCTGGATGTCGCTCCATCGCTGTCGCCGTGTCCCCGTCGCTCCGGAACGTCTCTGCTGCCGGCCGTGGATCCTCGCTCTCCGTCGCCGCCATCACGTCGTTACGCACGCCGACGCACGTACGCGACAACGTGATGACGAGGAAGGAGAGCGCCGGCCATACAGGGGATCCTTGAACAGAGAAGACACCGAGGAGGCAGGTAAGGTCCCTCCCGGTTTCCTGTAAGCGCTAACCTGGCTATCCCGAACAGCCCGACTGAACAGCCGGGTTAGTGTCACTTTCCCTTCAGACGCGGCGGTCAGCTTTGATCGCCGCGTCTGAAGGGTTAATACAGGGCATCACCGCGATCGGTGATGTCCTGTATTAGCCGCGGGTCCCGGCCGTTGATGGCCGCGGGGACCACTGCGATAGGGGTGTATTCGCCGTATAAGACGCACCGACTTTTTCCCCCCAGTTTTGGGGAAGAAAAAGTGCGTCTTATACGGCGAAAAATACAGTACATACTACTCAAGTTTTGAAAATTCATAAAACTTTATCTGACCATGAAAGCATATATTTAGTTTTTAGTTTAGATTACTAAACCTTTAGGAAAATGTATTTGGGCTTGTTCCATTCTATTCCCCAGACACATCCATCTCTCTATGCTTATAATAAATGTTGACTTTAAATTATTAAATATGTTGACATAATATGTTTATATTCAATTCTATTTGCATAAAGCCATGCAGAAACAATAGCCTATTGCCAGTGAATCTGATTTATTCTCTATGGCGAAGGTGGCATAGGTTAATTGATGATAAGTACAAAGATATGCGCTGTATCATGTCAGCATTAAATGAGATAAATGAATATATCACTGCTTAATCCCATCTGACCTCAAGTAGCAGTAAACAAGACTATTGATCAATGTCATGACTCTAAAATCGGGTAGTTAATCTTGGCAGTAGGATTGGCGTGAGCACAGAATCTGCCTGCTGTTGCTGCCGAAATCTGAAAAATGGTTGCTACTTTTCCAGAACTACTTGTCACAGGAGTAATTGTGTATTCATTGGATGTACTCTTACAGACTGTAGTTAACAGGGCCGGACATTACAGGCTGAGTCGTTATTGCACTTACCAATTTTTTAAATACTCATCAACCAAATGAAGAAGCTCTCTTTACACACAGAAGACTCAAAGGGGTTAAATGAAGTGTAATACTGTATGACGAAGCGCCAAGGCGCGATAACTGACCGTCGCCCATCGGTGCAGCCCACCCGCAGGTTAACATCTCCTCCTCCCTGCTACTGTATCCAACTTGGATTTATGAAAATAAAGGTTCTTTGCACTACGTATTCGGTGTCTGAGGTGAGTGCTCCGATGATTTTCTTGCAAGTGAATTTGACCTGCCATTGTGTAGCACCACCAAACACCTATAGAGCTGAACTCTGAACTGTTATTCCCCCACCTGCCAGCGGAGGTTATACTGTGCATATTAGTGAATCTACACGGTGCCAGGACAGCTCTCCTAGCAAGGAAGTCATAAATAACATATACAGACAAAACCTTAGACCAAAATGGAGAAAAGGGGGAGGGGTAAAATATGTATATGTGCTGTAAATAGCTACTTAATTATTATTACCCACAAAAGATAAAGCCCCACTCCGTACTCATGGAAACATAAAAACATAAATGTCAAGAAAAATTAATCACTTAGATAATGTAAAATATGTAAATCCTTATCATAAACATCATAAACATACAATTGAAAAAACAAGAAGAACCCCCTGCTTAGAGGGGGATGGAAAAAACAACACCCAGTGCCCATACAGTATGTTAAATAGTGGCATAGCTATAGAGGCCGCAGTGGTCGCTATCGCCCCCTGTCAGAAAGTACTGAGGAGGAGGTGCAGGGCACGCAAGAGTCCCGTCCAGGAAGCCCTGCCCTTTACTCCTCTAGTGCAGTGTATGCACTGCAGCGCAGCCACCCTGCACGTATGAAAAATCCGGAGAGTGGAGAGTGGCCTGCCCGTGGCATCCATCAGGTATGATTATCAGTGTCACTAAACTCCCATGGCGTGATGTAAATATACGGTGCTGCAGCATGTCACTTTGCTTGCAGCGCCGTACATTTACCGTGCCGCTATGGAGTGATCACAGCAGGAGCTGCGCACACTTGATAGCAGGGGAGTTTTAGCTGGTGACTCGCTGATAATGGCGGACATCAGCGAGCCTGCTGATGTCTGCCATTATCCCTATAGATGGCGTGATTAATACTAATCACAGCATCTATAGTGAAGGATATTGGCAGGGCAGGTTTTGATGGGCTTAACAGACCCCCGCTGTGCATTTTCAGGGGTCCGCTAAGCGCAAATGCTGCCGGAGGTTCCTTACCAGCCTCCGGCATCCAGGATGGCCGATCATCTTGTACAGCTAGGCAGTACAAGAAGATCGCCGATAGTACTGGTCTGTCTATGGTATCACGTAGTTCTGAACAGTACTATGCTTGCATATTAGAGTTGCCTATGGGGACTTTAAAAGTATACAGTAAATCTAAAATAAAAATGTTTAACAAAAATATAATGGTGCCCCCCCCCTTCCGATTATATATATATATATATATATATATATATATATATATATATGGTATCCAGCGGCATAGCTATAGAAGTAAGGCACCAGTAGTGGAGGGGCGTAAAAACTGAATCCACAGCCACTGACGGGGGATTCGGATCAGAGGAGCCTCCCAAAAAAGGTAAAATGAGTGGTGATGCGTACCGTGTATGCATCGCCACTCAGTACTGTATATGAGCAGGGAACATGAATCCCTGCTCCTGTATGAATCCCTCCTCCAGTACACAGGCGACGCTCTGCTTACCTAGCGCATTTCAATGATGTCATCACACACAGCATGGCAGGCAAGCAGAGCGACGCACAGCATGAAGACGTCTATAGGTGGCCTTGGTGTTATCGCAGGAGCAGAGGTAAGGTGAGTGAGATTTTTTATTTAAGGAGGGAAGAGAGAGAGGGAGGGATTGCCTGCTTGCCTACACTTTATATCTACCTGCCTATAGTCTATATAGGAGCAATCTGCAAGTCGGACCTAAGGCTGCTGTAATTTGATTCCTGGTTTTATTTATCTGGCCAGGTACCGTATTTATCGGCGTATAACACGCACTTTTTAGGCAAAAATTTTTAGCCTAAAGTCTACCTGCATGTTATACGCCGATAAGCCGCTGCAGTTCAATGATTTAAAGCGGGCGCTTTAAATCAATGAACTGCAGTGGCTTTGCAGGTGCAGAGACCTGCCGTCGCTGCCGGCTTCTCTGCCCCTGCCTATCCTGGGGTCTAGAGCCCTTCTGCCAGCCCTTCTCTCCCCCTGGCTATTGGTGCCGCTGCCCCTTCTCTCCCCCTGGCTATCGGTGCCGCTGCCCCATTGCCGAGGCCAATAGCCAGGGGGAGAGAAGCGGCGCCGGCAATGGGGCAGCGGTGCCGACAGACAGGGGGAGAGAAGGGGCAGCGGCACCCATTGCCGGCGCCGCTGCCCCGTTGCCTCCCCCATCCCCAGTTGTATAATTACCTGTTGCCGGGGTCTGCGCTGCTTCAGGCCTCCAGTGTGTGTCCCCTGCGTTGTTGCTATGCGCTGCGAGACGGCAGCAGCAGGGCTCTAGACGCCAGGAAAGGCAGGGGGAGAGAAGCGGGCAGCGACAGCCTCTCTCCCCCTGCCTTTCCTGGGGGCTTCTGCGGGGTCAGAAACAGTGTATCGGGGTATACGTATGCACACACACGCACCCTCATTTTACCAAGGATATTTGGGTAAAAAACTTTTTTTACCCAAATATCCTTGGTAAAATGAGGGTGCGTGTTATAGGCCGGTGCATAGTATACCCAGATAAATACGGTAGGTTAGTTGATAGGTCCCGCACCATTTGAGAAACCTTGGCGTGGTGTGCGGGCTCAGGTGTGTCCTTCATATAAGGATATACTGGCTAATGTCTCAATTTTACATCAGTTTTGAGGGTTAGCTAATATCATTGTTTACATTAACCACAGCAGTGAAACCACATTGTGATCCATAGGTGCAGGTCCTCCACTCCAACGTAGGTGCACAACTACACTTGGAGTTGAGTACCTTGTATCACCTTAGACCACGTCAATGTAATTGTTTGTATGTAGTCTATATACCTGCCTGCCTACAGTATATACTTACCTGCCCCATATATCTACCTGCACTATATACCTGCCCTGCCCCACATAACTACCTGCACCATATACCTGCTTGCTTGGCTGCCTTCACTATATAACTACTTTCCCTGCCCCATATACCTACCTTCCCTATATACCTACCTACTTACGGGCCCACCTTTCTGCACTACCTACCAGGGGGGTATCACCTATTCATCAGGGTGGATTACCTAATATCTAACATTGGGATTCCCTACTTATCTATTGGGATCATCTACCTAATGAAGGAGGGGGTATTTCCTATCTACCTCACTACTGGGAAGGGGGTGTATCTACCTACATACTAGGGGATTCCTACCTATTTACTTGGGGCATCTAATTAATCTGGGCAAATTTTCTACCCAACTTCACTCAATCCCACTTACCTCCCCCAACACGCTTACCTACTCCCTTATGCTATGCAGGACAGCAAAGAAGGCATTATTTGTGGCACTGAGCCTAAATTGTTTTTCTGACAGATTCTGAGGTGACAAGTCATGGTTGGAAAAAGTCTTCATGGCAGTCTGAAGCAATACAGAAGAAAAGAGAACAACTCCACAAAGATGAAGAGGCCCCGATGTGAGTCACTACATGTAACTGCACTGTAATCTGTAATATGGTCTGCAGAGCCTGTGTAGAGTCGGGGTCACCACTATATGGGCACTACATGGAGGATATTAGTCTGTGTACAGACATGGTGTGGCAGTATTATTTTTCCCTTGTATAGTGGTGTTCTTGGTGATACTGGTCTGTGTATAGTAGTTTAATTCAACATCAATATGGTAGTATTATCCCTTCACTATATGGTGGTCATGGTGTGGTGAAATTATTTGTCCCTTGTATAGCGGTGATATTGGTCTCTGTACAGTGGTTTTTATATACTAACAGTATGATGGTATTAATTACTGCAGTAGTAATATTTCATTCTGGCGTGGAGGTATCATTTATGTTTCTAAACCCCAAGCTGTTAAAATCCTATGTACGTCCTTGGTGAGCGATGATGCACACACTGTATACACCGCCATTTTCTTGCATTCACAGGCTGGGGGAATGCATAATATTCTGCCTTGCCCCAGGTGCTTCCAACCCAAGGGGGCATCAAAAACACTGCAGAGAAGACACCACCTGTGAGTCACTGATCAGCGCTGTAGTTGCTGGTATCTTTGTGCGGCCAATGCTGGGGAAGAGGGTCCTCCTGGGTCAGGGGAGGGGGGCGTCAGGGGTTAGGGTGGCCAAGGGCAATTTCTTGAATAAATAAAGCAGGCTGACAGAGGGTCACATCTCAGTATAGAAACAGATGTTTAGGGCAAAAGGCGGCATCACCCCAACACTGCGTTTTGATTGGGAAACGTTCGTCGAGGAGCAAGGTCCTTTCATTCAGACAGGGTATTTATGTAAATAGAGGCCAATAAACATGAGGGAAGCATATATAGCATATCTTACACACCTGTGATTCCTGAACATGGCACAGCGCATTGCACACAAACGCATTGGTAGACTCATAAAAACTGGTGCAGAGGAAAAGTTGACTAGCTGCAAATAGCAACCAATCAGATCGCTTGTTTACTTTTTTACTTTTAAAGGCCTCTGAAAAAATAAAAGAAGCAATCTGACAATTTGATAATTCTTCCTAGTAGAGTCCTCCGCCACTTCTGTATGCAGCGTTCACCCTGTATAACTAATGCGGCTCCCAGAAGTTGCAGAGGACTCTTCATATATGTGCTATGTATGTCTCCATGGTCAGAAAGCATAAATGGAAGGACCTTACTGGTAGGACCTCAACAAAGTTTTCCCATCTGGAACACTGCATTGGGGTTATGCCACTCCTTGCCCTAAACATCTGTCTATGTAAGTTCTATACTGAGATGAGACCCTCTCTCTGCCCTCTTTGCACTTGCACTTCATATTATACTGCTTTATGTCTTGCACTTTCTGGAAGGAGGGAGAATATGCTATTTAAAATACTGTATGGGCATTAGGCGTCAGGGTTTTTCCCTGCATTTTTATTTGTATGTCTATTATTTAAATAGTTTATATTATCTTTTGAAGTGACTAAATTTTTCTCGATATTTATGTATAATGAAGTCTTACAAACTTCCAATGTCTTTTACGCATCGATTTCTCAGCAATTTGTAGACCTTTGCTTATCATCAGTGATTGATAAATGGTTCAGACCTAGGCCTACTGTTTTATAGCTTTTTGAGCGCAAACTGACACAGATAGTTCCAGGTGCATGAATACCCATCCGTCTATGTTTGTTACACTTGACCTATAAGTATTTTGTCTCCATATCAACAATTCAGGGACATCTACTACAAAATTGCAATGATTTTGATTAGACATGCACATACATATAGCTTTTTAAGTATCACAGAACCCCTTGATGTGTAGCTGAACCCTAGCAATCAGGCTAGGTTTCCACTGAGGTTTTTTCCGGCATTTTTTGGAAAACTGCCACTGCAGTTTTTGAGCCAAAGCCAGAATTGTATTCAAAAGGAATGGAAAAAAATAAAGTAAGGATTTATACTTCTCCTTCCTGCCAGGGGCGTACCTAGAGCATTTGGCATCCGGGGCGGACCCTTTGTTTGGCACCCCCCCCCACACACAAACACACACCCCTTAATTACACCCCCTCCCTCCCCTCCCCCCAGGGGCAGACTGACAACACTCGGGGCCCCCGGACCAAAAAAAAGCCAAGGGCCCCTGCTAGGCTCTGTAGCTCGTCAATCTTCTGCCACTCTCCTATTCCACCCGAATCCCACACACAATAAATTAAAATGTATATATGTAAGAAACACTTTAACGTAGGTAAATTTCCATGACCAATAATACTGGTATACAAGGAGTAAATATATACCACCACACAATAACTGGATAATACCGCCATACTGTATAAAACCACTATACACAGACCAGTATACTATAAAGAATCTGTATACAATAAAAGTGATTATATACAAGACCATATGGCGGTAGATATCAGCTGTACACAGGATGTGTATACCATATAAGTGATTACAGTTACATTTTGGGACTCACAATTACGTCTTTTCTGATCAGCGGCATCCTCTTTCCTTTTCTTCTCCCTCCAGATAAGACCGCCATGTGGCTCTCTTAACATCTGCAGGAAAAACATGTCAGACTCTGCATATATTCAGTGCCCTCCTCTACACAATCTTTCCATCTATAGGCCCACAAACTGTAATAATGCCCTCCTTGGTGTCCTTCACAGTAAAAGGGCAGGTAGGTAGGTAGCCAGGTAACCCCCTCTTTCCCATAGGTATATGCAGAGTTACACCCCCCCCCTCTTTCCCATAGGTATATGCAGAGTTACACCCCCCCCCCCCTCTTTCCCATAGGTATATGCAGAGTTAGGCTGGGTTCACACTACGTTTTTCAACTACGGTTCTCGCATACGTTTTCTATCAAAAACCGTATGGGAAAAAAACGGATGGAACAGTATGGGAAAAAATAAACCGTATGCGTTTTTAAACAGTATACTGTTTTTAAAAGTGCATACAGTTCTGTCAGTTTTTATAGAAAAAACCCATACGTTTTTGAAAATTGTGTCCATTTTTAATGGGAGGGGTCTTGAGTGGGGTCTTTAGGATTCAAATGCGCATGTGCAAAGTAAAAACGTATAAGTTTTTCCCATATGGAACCGTATACATGTGCGTTTCCCATTGACGTCCATGTTAAAAAAAAAAACGTATGCAGTTGCAGTACGGTTTTTAAACCGGAGTCAAAACTGTGGTTGACCACGATTTTGTCTCCGGTTTAAAAACCGTACTGCAACCGCATACATTTTTTTTAACATGGACGTCAATGGGAAAAACACATGTATACGGTTCCATACGGGAAAAACATATACGTTTTTACTTTGCACATGCGCATTTGAATCCTAAAGTCCCCGCCCAAGACCCCTCCCATTAAAAATGGACAAAATTTTCAAAAAATGTATGGTTTTTTTTTTCTATAAAAACTGACGGAACTGTATGCACTTATAAAAACAGAATACTGTTTAAAAACGGATTGCTTTTTCCCATACTGTTCCATCTGTTTTTTTCCCATACGGTTTTTGATAGAAAACGTATGCGGGAACCGTAGTTGAAAAACGTAGTGTGAACCCAGACTTACACTCCCCCCCCTCTTTCCCATAGGTATATGCCGAGTTACACCCCCCCCTCTTTCCCATAGGTATGTGCAGAGCTACATCTCCCCCTTCCCCATAGGTATATGCAGAGCTACATCCTCCCCTTCCCCGTAGGTATATGCAGAGCTACACCCCCCTCTCCCTCCCTTTCCCATAGGTATATGCAGAGCACCTCCCCCCTCTCCCTCCCTTCCCTATAGGTATATGCAGAGCACCCCCCTCTCCCTCCCTTCCCTATAGATATATGCTGACCACCCCCTTCTCCCCCCCTTCCCCATAGGTATATGCAGAGCAGCCCCCCTCCCCTATAGGTATATGCAGAGCACCCCCCTCTCCCCTATAGGTACAGTATATGCAGAGCACCCCCCCTCTCCCCCTTCCCTATAGGTACAGCATATGCAGAGCACCCCCCTCTCCCCCCAACCCTATAGGGAAAGTATATGAAGAGCCCCCCTTCCCTATAGGTACAGTATATGCAGAGCACCCCCCTCTCCCCCCATCCCTATAGGTACAGTATATGAAGAGCCCCCCCTTCCCTATAGGTACAGTATATGCAGAGCACCCCCCCTCTCCCCCCTTCCCTATTGGTACAGTATATGCAGAGCCCCCCTTTCCCTATAGATACAGTATATGCAGAGCACCCCCCCTCTCCCCCCTTCCCTATAGGTACAGTATATGCAGAGCACCCCCCCCCCTTCCCTATAGGTACAGTATATGCAGAGCACCCCTCCTCTCCCCCCTTCCCTATAGGTACAGTATATGCAGAGCACCCCCCCTCTCCCCCCCTTCCCTATAGGTACAGTATATGCAGAGCACCCCCCTCTCCCCCCCTTCCCTATAGGTACAGTATATGCAGAGCCCCCCCTCTCCCCCCCTTCCCTATAGGTACAGTATATGCAGAGCACTCCCCCTTCCCTATAGGTGCAGTATATGCAGAGCACCCCCCCTCTCCCCCCTTACCTATAGGTACAGTATATGCAGAGCACCCCCCTCTCCCCCCTTCCCTATAGGTACAGTATATGCAGAGCACCCCCCTCTCCCCCCTTCCCTATAGGTACAGTATATGCAGAGCACCCCCCCCTCTCCCCCCCCTTCCCTATAGGTACAGTATATGCAGAGCACCCCCCCTCTCCCTCCGTATATGCAGAGCAGAGTTGTAGGGGTATAGGCAGGGTTAAAAAAAATAAAAATAAAGGATGCTCACCTGATATCCCACGCAGCGATCTCCTCAGCAGCAGGGCCCGCGTCTTCTCCCCTCCACAGTAAAGGCGCCGGCTGAGAGACATCATCAGTGCCTGTACTGCGTGCTGCGTGGGGGCGGAGGTCACATCTCCTCTGTGTAGCTGCAGATGCGGCTCATACAGAGGGGACGACTTCTCCTGTATGTCCGTGTATCGTGCATACAGGAGAATGTAGCGCTGTCTGCTGGGAATCTGGGACGAGCATCCTCAGCAGAAGCGGCGGCGGGTCAGTCCGTCCCTGGCACCCCCCTTGAGAGTGGCACCGCCCCCCCCCCTTGGTACGCCACTGCTTCCTGCTGGATCCACCTCTGACCTTGGCTCAAAAACTGCATGAAAAACTAGCCTAAGGGGGAGCTGCAAAAAAGCCCATAGATTCTAAGATGCATGATATGTAGTTGTTCACATAACATCTACTGAAAATAGAAATGTTATTGAACCAATTTTAATATATTTAGGGTAGATGACAAATAGCTTTAGGAAGTTTCTCTAGTCTAATATGTTGTTTTACTGCAAGTTCTCATTATTTCTGTTTTTGGATAAATAGTCAGTGATCAATCCGAAATCTAAATGTCATCTTTATTCTTTGTTTAGGGTAGGGTCACAAGGAACGATGAGGGACCCTACAGTGTGCCTCCAGCTGCGTCTGGCTGCTCGAAGCAGCAATCCGCCGCTACCAACAGACACACAGCGATATGCAAGATGCCGCGCACTCCTCCGCTATTTTAGCTTATCGTACTGAGCTAATCGGCAACTTTTACATTAGGTTCAGACGCCTTGATCAGCATTTGTCACGGCACCTAACGGGTTAATTACAGGCAGCGTCAGGATCGTCACTGCCTGTTATTAGCAGTGAGTGTCTGGTTAGTGATGGTAGCAGACACTCACTGCTCTGAAGGAAGCACAGCTCCTGCACTCGCGTACATAGAAACATAGAATGTGTCAGCAGATAAAAACCATTTGGCCCATCTAGTCTGCTCAACAATCCTATCAATAGTCCCTGGCTCTATCTTATATGAAGGATAGCCTTATGTGCCTATCCCATGTATGCTTAAACTCCTTCACTGTATTTTCAGCTACCACTTCTGCAAGAAGGCAATTCCATGCATCCACTACTCTCTCAGTAAAGTAATACTTCCTGATATTATTCTTAAACCTTTGCCCCTCTAATTTAAAACTATGTCCTCTTGTGGTAGTTTTTCTTCTTTTAATTGTGCTCTCCTCCTTTACCGTGTTGATTCCCTTTATGTATTTAAAAGTTTCTATCATATTCCCTCTGTCTCTTCTTTCTTCCAAGCTATACATGTTAAGGTCCTTTAACCTTTCCTGGTAAGTTTTATCCTGCAATCCATGTACTAGTTTAGTAGCTCTTCTCTGAACTCTCTCTAGAGTATCTACACTGCTCAAAAAAAATAAAGGGAACACTAAGATAACACATCCTACATCTGAATGAATGAACTAATTGTATGAAATACTTTCGTCTTTACATAGTTGAATGTGCTGACAACAAAATCACAAAAAAATTATCAATGGAAATCAAATGTATCAACCCAAGGAGGTCTGGATATGGAGTCACACTCAAAATCAAAGTGGGAAACCACACTACAGACTGATCCAACTTTGATGTAATGTCCTTAAAACAAGTCAAAATGAGGCTCAGAAGTATGTGTGGCCTCCACGTGCCCGTATGACCTCCCTACAATGCCTGGGCATGCTCCTCATGAGGTGGAGGATGGTCTCCTGAGGGATGTCCTCCTAGACCTGGACTAAAGCATCTGCCAACTCCTGGACAGTCTGTGGTGCAACGTGGCGTTGGTGGATGGAGCGAGATATGATGTCCCAGATGTGCTCAATTGGATTCAGGTCTGGGGAACGGGCGGGCCAGTCCATAGCATCAAGGCCTTCCTCTTGCAGGGACTACTGACACACTCCAGCCACATGAGGTCTAGCATTGTCTTGCATCAGGAAGAACCCATGGCCAACCGCACCAGCATATGGTCTCACAAGGGGTCTGAGGATCTCATCTTGGTACCTAATGGCAGTCAGGCTACCTCTGGCAAGCACATGGTGGGCTGTGCGGCCACCCAAAGAAATGCCACCCCACACTATTACTGACCCACCGCCAAACTGGTCATGATGGAGGATGTTGCAGGCAGCAGAATGTTTTCCACAGGGTCTCCAGTCTCTGTCACGTCTGTCACATGTGCTCAGTGTGAACCTGCTTTCATCTGTGAAGAGCACAGGGCGCCAGTGGCGAATTTGCCAATTTTGGTGTTCTCTGGCAAATGCCAAACGTCCTGTACGGTGTTGGGCTGTAAGCACAACCCCCACCTGTGGATGTCGGGCCCTCATACCACCCTCATGGAGTCTGTTTCTGACCATTTGAGTAGACACATGGACCTTTGTGGCCTGCTGGAGGTCATTTTGCTCCTCCTTGCACAAAGGCGGAGGTAGTGGTTAGGGATCGACCGATTATCGGTTTGGCCGATATTATTGGCAGATAATCACGATTTTGGGCATTATCGGTATCGGCAATTACCTTGGCGGTGATAGGACTCGGGACCCCCGGACAGGCAGGGGGAGAGAAGCGGGTGGCAGCAGCGGTCTCTGGCACCGCAAAAGCCATTGCAGTTCATTGATTTAAAGCGCCCAGAATATCGGTATAAGTTATCGGCTATCGGCCCTAACCTCCACCGATTATCGGTATTGGTATCGGCCCTAAAAAGCCGATATCGGTCGATCCCTAGTAGTGGTCCTGCTGCTGGGTTGTTGCCCTCCTACAGCCTCCTTCACGTCTCCTGGTAGCGCCTCCGTGCTCTGGACACTACGCTGACAGACACAGCAAACCTTCCTGCCACAGCTCGCATTGATGTGCCATCCTGGATGAGCTGCACTACCTGAGCCTGTGTGATTGACTTGGCGTTACATTGTGTTGTTTAAAGGGGTTCTCCGGTGTTTACACATCTTATCCCCTATCCAAAGGATAGGGGATAACATGCCTGATCCCCGTGATCTTGCACGCGACACCCCATTTGTAATCAGTCCCCGGAGCGTGATAGCTGTCACGCCCCCTCCCAGACTTGCATTGAGGGGCCAAGAGTGAGGTCACACGGGGGCGGAGGCGTGACGTCACATGCCGCCGGCCCCGTGATCGACAGTAATCAGACCCGGAGCGAACACGCTCCGGGGACTGATTACAAACAGGGTGCCGCGTGCAAGATCCTGGGGGTCCCCAGTGGCAGGACTCCCGCAATCAGGCATCTTATCTCCTATCCTTTGGATAGGGGAAAAGATTTGTAAGCACCGGAGAACCCCTTTAAGTGTTCCCTTTATTTTTTTGAGCAGTGTATATCCTTCTGGACATAGGGTCTCCAGTACTGCACACAATACTCCAAGTTAGGTCTCACCAGTGTTCTGTACAGTGGTATGAGCACTTCCCTCTTTCTACTGCTTATACTTCTCCCTATACATCCAAGCATTCTGCTAGCGTTTCCTGCTGCTCTGTTACATTTTATTTTGACTACCTTTAAGTCTTCTGAACTAATTACCCCAACATCCCTTTCCTCAGATACTGAGGTCAGGACTGTGTCAAATATTCTATGTTCTGCCTGAGGGTTTTTACACCCCAGGTGCATTATCTTGCACTTATCCACATTAAATTTCATTTGCCAGAGTTCTGTCCATTCTTCTAGTTTGCCTAAATCCTTTTCCATTTGGTGTATCCCTCAAGGAATATCAATCCTGTTACATATCTTTGTGTCATCAGCAAAAAGACATACCTTACCATCGAAACCTTTTGCAATATCTGACAAAGTAAAGGGCGAAAACATGCATTTGGGGCTGGAGGTGAGGTATTACCCATTTTAACATTGTCTGTATTTTAATATATGTCTAATAAAGTTGAATTGATAATTTGTACCATACTTATTGTTATCTTGTGGCCTATTTTTTGGTGGTAATTTGTTTCCAATCTCCCTGGACGACTCCTGTTAACAGTAATTGGTTAAATAAATCTGTTAACGGTTTTGCTAGCTCACCACTAAGCTCTTTTAATAATTTTGGTTGTATCCCATCAAGCCCCTGTGACTTATGTGTCTTAACTTTAGACAGCAAATGTAGAACCTCTTCCCCTGTAAAGACACATGCATCAAACGATTCATTAGTCTTCCTCCATAATTGAGGTTCTGTTCTGTTTCTACAGAAGAAAAAGAAGGAATTAATTAAAGGAAAACTGTCAGCTTTCTCCCCCCGCACTAACCAGCGGTACAGTGCGGGGGACGCTGATCAGCTCATCAATATTCCTGCAGCCATATTCCTGATGTCAGAGTGCCAGTTAGCCCGGCTGGTGCCAGTTAGCACCTCATTTGCATATAAAATAGAAGATAAGGGCCGAATGGCGCGGTGGATCCGGGCAAGGTAAGGACCAAACTGATCAGCGTCCCCCGCACTACCAGCCAGTACCGCTGGTTAGTGCGGGGGAAGAAATCTAAGTTTTCCTTTAACCCCTTAACGACGAGTGCCGTAAATGTACGTCCTGGTGAGGTGGTACTTAACGCACCAGGACGTACATTTATGTCATAAGCATAACCGCGAGCATCGGAGCGATGCCCGGAACATGAGCGGCAGGTCCCGGTTGCTGATCGCAGCCAGGGACCCCCCCGTAATGGCGGACACCCGCGATCCCGCGGATGTCTGCCATTAACCCCTCAGATGCCGTGATCAATACAGATCACGGCATCTGCAGCATCGCGGTCACTAAAATGGATGATCGGATCGCCCACAACGCTGCCGCGGTGATCCGATCATCAAGCACGGCAGACGGAGGTCCCCTCAACTGGCTCAGCTGCCTTCCCGGCGTCTTCTGCTCTGATCTGCCTTCCCGCAGACCAGAGCAGAAGATGACCGATAATGCTGATCAGTGCTGTCTCCTATACATAGCACTGAACAGTATTAGCAATCGAGTGATTGCTATAAATAGTCCCCTATGGGGACTATTAAAGTGTAAAAATAAAAGTAAAAAAAGTAAAAAAAATAAAGTTAATATTGAAAAACCCCCTCCCCCAATAAAAACGTAAATTGTCCCATTTTCCCTATTTCACCCCCAAAAAGTGTTAATAAAATATTTTTTATACATATTTGGTATCGCTGCATGCAAAAATATCTGAACTATTAAATTTAAATGTTAATGATACCGTACGGTGAATGGCGTGAATGTAAACATTTTAAAAAGTCCAGAATAGATGCTTTTTTATCACATTTTATTCCCAAAAATTTTTATAAAAAATGGATTAAAGTTCTATATAAGCAAATATGGTATCAATAAAAAGTACAGATCACGGCGCAAAAAAATAGCCCTCATACCGCTGCTTATACGGAAAAATTAAAAAGTTATAGGTCTTCAAAATAGGGGGATTTTAAACGTACTAATTTGGTTAAAAAGTTTGCGATTTCTTTAAGCGCAACAGTAATAGAACAGTATGTTATCATGTGTATCATTTTAATTGTATTGACCCAAAGAATAAATAACACATATCATTTTTACCGTAAATTGTACGGCGTGAAAACAAAACCTTCCAAAATTAACAAAATTGTGGTTTTCTTTTTAATTTCACCACACAAATAGTATTTTTTTTGGTTGCGCCATACATTTAATGGTATAGTGAGTGATGGCATTACAACGGACAACTGGTCACACAAAAAACAAGCCCTCTTATTAGTCTGTGGATGAAAATATAAAAGAGTTATGATTTTTTGAAGGCCGAGGAGGAAAAAACAAAAACGTAAAAATGTAATTGTCTGCATCCTTAAGGCCCAAATGGGCTGTGTCCTTAAGGGGTTAAGGCAGTCCGGTAGCCCTTTATTCTCTTCTACATATTTTCCTTCCTTTGTTTTCAATTTAGTTATTCCTTGTTTTAATTTCCTTTTTTCTTTATATATCTGAAGAATGTCTTATCCCCTTTTTTTCACAGACTGAGCTAGTTTTTCTTCTGACTGTACTTTAGAAGTTCTTATAACTTGCTTGACTTCTTTCTGCCTAATCTTGTAGATTTCCCTATCTTCACTGCTCAGTTTTTTTTTTAAATTATCAAATGCTAGCTTTTAGTTTTTTTAATGATTTTGGCCACTTCTGCTAAGTAACACAGTGGTCTCTTTCTTTTTCTGCTTTTACTGACAAGTCTGTTGTCTTCAATAATGCATCTTTAAGTAGTTCCATTTCTCCTGGACTCCATGTAATCCATTCCAGTCTTATAGGGACTAATTTATGACTAATCTCATTTTTGAAAATTCATTTTTTCTCAAATCTAAAACTTTTATTTTAGTGTGGTGTGACTTCTTCACTGTTCTTTTATTAAACCACACTGACTGGTGATCACTAGATCCCAAGCTTTCACCTATATTAACATCATATATCAAATCCCCATTTGTGAATACCAAATCCAAAATGGCCTCCCTCCAGGTTAGCTCCTAAACCACTTGTTGTAGAGATAATCCCAGTAGGGAATTTAGAATATCTGTACTCTTGGCAGAACTAGCTATTTTGGTTTTCCAGTTTATATCCAGAAGATTGAAGTCTCCCATAATGATAACTTCTCCTTTCATTGTCATTTTTATGCTATCTTTCACATACAGGGCCACCCCTCCCCTTTCTTGCCTTCTCTGTCTCTTCTGTATAGAGAGTACCCTGATATGGTTACATCTCAGTCGTAACTTTTATTAAACCATGTCTCAGTATCAGCCACTAAATCTACATTCTCAGATGCCATTATTGACCCAAGTTCATTGATCTTATTACCTATTGTGAGCATTTGTAGAGAAGACTCTGAACTTGTCATTTAACCTATGTGCTACTGACATGTTCTGGAATTTTTTCAGGGGGCAATTGGACTCGTATATTAACCCTCTTTTGCCCCCTGCCCCCCACCGAGTTAAAATACTCCTTAGCAAATTCTTGAAATTGGTCACTGAGTACATTCGTTCCCTTGAGAGAAAGATGCAAACCATCTTTTTTGTACGGTTCCTTTCTATTCCAAGTAGAGCTATCATGAGACACAAAGCCACATCCTTGCTCTTGACATCATTTACTAAGCCATAAGTTGAACTCCTTAATGCGCCTCTGACTATCATTCTGAACGTTATGCACAGGCAGAACTTCAGAAAATGAAACAGTGGATGCAAAATCCTGTACATGATTACCAAGTGTGATAAAAGATTCCTTTACCTCTGAAACTCCATTTTCAGGTAATTTGTCCCTAGATGGACAAGAACATCCACGTCCCCTTCCTGCTTTACTTGCTTAACAATATTAAGAATACGTCTTCTATCTCTTCTAGCAGTAGCACCAGGGAGACATCTCACAAAACCATTTTCCTTAAACTCAACACTTCCTATGCCTGAATCACCCAGCAACAGCTGCTTCCTTTCAGACTTCACTTTATCTTTTTTGTTCGTGGCTGCAGTTTTGCATTCATTAAACATAGGAGTGGAGCGTTCCTCACCCTCTGTGATTGAGCCAATATCCATGTTGCTCTTACATTCTGAGAGTGCTGCAAATGAATTTTGGAGAACCACAGACTGTGGGACATGTCTTCTATTCACAACTCTAAGTCTTCCATAACCTGCAGTAACCTATCTGCCACTTCTAGGGGTCCTCTGTGGCAGTGGCATTGCAGCAGTCCCAGCCTGAATTTGTTTAACAGATAATTTAAACATCTCAGATTTCAAAAAAGCAATTCCTGCTGCAATATGGAGAACTGTCTACAGATCTGACAGCATCCAAACCTCCAAAGAGTGAAACATGAAATAAATGCGCAACAAGTCCTGCACTGAACCAAGCATGCCATTTTAAAGAGGAGAAAATTTAAAACAAACAAATCTTACTATTTAGATTGTATCGACCTCCAGCCTGCAGTATCTCTCCAATGCACTTAGAATAGCAGCACTTTGAATATGCTTCATACAGTTTTGCCCTGGTGCACTAAGACCCAGGGAACAAAGGCTTACCTGTATGCCCTGTGTCCTTAATGGGGACATCCTATCCAAAGGATGAGGTCTAGGACCCCCGCGATCTCTGGGCCAGCACACCAACATTCTGAACACGGGTGGCTGTGACATCAAGCCACTCCCCCTAAAGACATGCATACAACACTGCCTAAGAGCTCTAAAGCCCACAAATTAGTTTTAACGTTGGTTTAAGGCTAAGCTAATATCAAAGCTACAGCAACATGTACTAACACATGGTAACTAACAGCTTTTTTTTTTTTTAACCCCTTAAGGACTGAGCCCTTTTTCACCTTAAGGACTCGGCCATTTTTTGCAATTCTGACCACTGTCATTTTAAACATTAATAACTCTGGAATGCTTTTAGTTATCATTCTGATTCCGAGATTGTTTTTTCGTGACATATTCTACTTTAACTTAGTGGTAAAATTTTGTGGTAACTTGCATCCTTTCTTAGTGAAAAATCCCAAAATTTGATGAAAAATTTGAAAATTTTGCATTTTTCTAACTTTGAAGCTCTCTGCTTGTAAGGAAAATGGATATTCAAAAAATTTTTTTTTTTATTCACATATACAATATGTCTACTTTATATTTGCATCATAAAATTGATGAGTTTTTACTTTTGGAAGACACCAGAGGGCTTCAAAATTCCGCAGCAATTTTCCAATTTTTCACAAAATTTTGAAACTCGCTTTTTTTCAGGGACCAGTTCAGGTTTGAAGTGGATTTGAAGGGTCTTCATATTAGAAATACCCCATAAATGACCCCATTATAAAAACTGCACCCCCGAAAGTATTCAAAATGACATTCAGTAAGCGTTTTAACCCTTTACGGGTTTCACAGGAATAGCAGCAAAGTGAAGGAGAAAATACACAATCTTCATTTTTTACACTCGCTTGTTCTTGTAGACCCAATTTTTGAATTTTTGCAAGGGGTAAAAAGGAGAAAATTTTTACTTGTATTTGAAACCCAATTTCTCTCGAGTAAGCACATACCTCATATGTCTATGTTAATTGTTCGGCGGGCGCAGTAGAGGGCTCAGAAGGGAAGGAGCGTCAAATGGTTTTTGGGGGGCATGTCACCTTTAGGAAGCCCCTATGGTGCCAGAACTGCAAAAAAAAACACATGGCATACCATTTTGGAAACTAGACCCCTCGGGGAACGTAACAAGGGGTAATGTGAACCTTAATACCCCACAGGTGATTCACGACTTTTGCATATGTAAAAAAAAAAAATTTTTTTTTACCTAAAATGCCTGGTTTCCCTAAAGTTTTACATTTTTAAAAAGGGTAATAGCAGAAAATATACCCCAAAATTTGAAGCCCAATTTCTCCCGATTCAGAAAACACCCCATATGGGGGTGAAAAGTGCTCTGCTGGCGCACTACAGGTCTCAGAAGAGAAGGAGTCACATTTGGCTTTTTTGAAGGAAATTTTGCTCTGGGGGAATGCCGCATTTAGGAGGCCCCTATGGTGCCAGGACAGCAAAAAAAAACACATGGCATACCATTTTGGAAACTAGACCCCTCGGGGAACGTAACAAGGGGTAAAGTGAACCTTAATACCCTACAGGTGTTTCACGACTTTTGCATATGTAAAAAAAAATAAAAAAATTTACCTAAAATGCTTGGTTTCCCAAAAAATTTACATTTATACAAAGGGTTAAAGCAGAAAATACCCCCCAAAATTTGAAGCCCAATTTCTCCCGATTCAGAAAACACCCCATATGGGGGTGAAAAGTGCTCTGTTGGCGCACTACAGGTCTCAGAAGAGAAGGATTCACATTTGGCTTTTTGAAAGCAAATTTTGCTCTGGGGGCATGCCGCATTTAGGAAGCCCCTATGGTGCCAGGACCGCAAAAAATACCCACATGGCATACCATTTTGGAAACTAGACCCCTCGGGGAACGTAACAAGGGGTTAAGTGAACCTTAATACCCCACAGGCGTTTCACGACTATTGCATATGTAAAAAAAATAAAAAAATTTTTTACCTAAAGTGCTTCTTTTCCCAAAAACTTAACATTTTTAAAAAGGGTAAAAGCAGAAAATATCCCCCAAAATTTGAAGCCCAATTTCTCCCGAGTACGGCGATACCCCATATGTGACCCTTAACTGTTGCCTTGAAATACGACAGGGCTCCAAAGTGAGAGCGCCATGCGCATTTGAGGCCTAAATTAGGGATTGCATAGGGGTGGACATAGGGGTATTCTACGCCAGTGATTCCCAAACAGGGGGCCTCCAGCTGTTGCAAAACTCCCAGCATGCCTGGACAGTCAACGGCTGTCCGACAATACTGGGAGTTGTTGTTTTGCAACAGCTGGAGGCTCCGTTTTGGAAACCATGGCGTACCAGATGTTTTTCATTTTTATTGGGGAGGGGAGGGGGGCTGTGTAGGGGTATGTGTATATGTAGTGTTTTTTACTTTTTATTTTATTTTTTGTGGTAGTGTAGTGTTTTTAGGGTACAGTCGCACGGGCGGGGGGTTCACAGTAGTTTCTCGCTGGCAGTTTGAGCTGTTGCAGAAAATTTGCTGCAGCTCAAACTTGCAGCCCGATACTTACTGTAAGCCTCCGCCCATGTGAGTGTACCCTGTACATTCACATTGGGGGGGACCTCCAGCTGTTGCAAAACTAAAACTCCCAGCATGCGCTGACAGACTGTACATGCTGAGAGTTTTAGTTTTGCAACAGCTGTAGGCACACTGGTTATGTATCACGGAGTTTGTGACCTTACTCAGTGTTTCAAAACCAGTGTGCCTCCAGCTGTTGCAAAACTACAACTCCCAGCATGTACGGTGCATGGTGTAAGGTGACTGCTGGGAGTTGTAGTTTGCAACTGCTGGAGGCACACCGGTCATGAAACACTGAGTTAGGTAAAAAAAAAAACTAAGTTTCACAACCAGTGTGCCTTCAGCTGTTGCAAAACTACAACTCTCAGCAGTCACCGACAGCAAACGGGCATGCTGGGAGTTGTAGTTATGCAACCAGCAGATGCACCACTACAACTCCCAGCATGCACTTTAGCTGTTTGTGCAAGCTGGGAGTTGTAGTTATACAACAGCTGAAGGTACACTTTTCCATAGAAATAATGTGCCTCCAGCTGTTGCAAAACCATAAGTCCCAGCATGCCCATAAGGGAATGCTGGGAGTTGTGGTGGTCTGCCTCCTGCTGTTGCATAACTACAGCTCCCAGCATGCCCTTTTTGCATGCTGGGAGCTGTTGCTAAGCAACAGCAGGAGGCTGTCACTCACCTCCTGCTGTTGCTTCATCGCTGGACTGTCCCTCGCCGCCGCTCCTGGGGCCCCGATCCCAACATGGACGCCGGGGATCGGGGTCCCCAGCACCCGGGGTCGTCTTCCCGCACCCGCTCACGTCCTCCGGAAGAGGGGCGGAGCGGGTGCGGGAGTGACGCCCGCAGCAGGCGCCCTGATTGGTCGGCCGATAATCCGGCCGACGAATCAGGGCGATCGTGAGGTGGCATCAGTGCCACCTCACCCCTGCAGGCTCTGGCTGTTCGGGGCCGTCAGAGACGGCCCCGAACAGCCAGTAATTCCGGGTCACCGGGTCACTGGAGACCCGATTGACCCGGAATCGCCGCAGATCGCTGGACTGAATTGTCCAGCGATCTGCGGCGATCGCCGACATGGGGGGGCATAATGACCCCCCTGGGCGATATGCCGGGATGCCTGCTGAACGATTTCAGCAGGCATCCGGCTCCGGTCCCCAACCGGCTAGCGGTGGGGGCCGGAATTCCCACGGGCGTATGGATACGCCCTGCGTCCTTAAGGACTCGGGATGCAGGGCGTATCCATACGCCCTGCGTCCTTAAGAGGTTAATAAACACACTGCAGACCCAGATTATGTATGCTTTTTAACAAAACAAAAAAAAGGTTCATAATGTATTCTAATGTTGTTAGATGCCTGCCAGTGTTAAAATGCACATGGAAGGATCAAAAAACTAAATGGCTTTTTTTTTATCGTTCCAAAAATTACAACAGGATTGGTATCCTAAAATGGTTAAGAAACATTGTAAACATTGAAAAATTAACAGAATTAAAGATTCTCCCTTATTGGATTGGTGTCTCATCAGCAAACAGCAGGCATTGGTGGACTGGTGGTAGTGATAGTATCCAACAGACAGCAGGAAGTGGTGAGCTATTACAAAGCTTTAACCACTTAAGGACCTAGGGCGTATGGATACGCCTTGACGTCCTGGTACTTAAGGACCCAGGGCGTATCCATACGCCCGTGGGAATTTCGGTCTCCGCCGCGCGCCGGGCGGGGACCGGGCCGGGGTGACTGCTGATATCAATCAGCAGACACCCCGTGCAAATGCCCAGGGGGGTCATCAGACCCCACAACCACCCTCCCACCCCCCCCCCCCCCCCCGCGCCGGCGATCGGCGCAAATCGCAAGTGAATTCACACTTGCGATTTGCGCCGATTCCGGGTCATACGGGTCTATTGTGACACGGTGACACGGAAAAGAAGGGGGATCGCGGTTGTCTAAGACACCCACGATCCCCCTGTAGGCATAGGAGTGAGGTGGCAGGGTTGCCACCCCTCCTATCCCTGCTATTGGTCTGCTATTGATCGTCAGAGGCGACGACCAATAGCAGACCGGGGGCGGGGGGGGTTAACTTTCGTTTTCCCCGTCCTGCCCACCCACAATAGGTGGGGCAGAACGGGGAACCGAAGGGGACCGAGCGCCGACGTCCACTTACTGAACTTACTGATCCGGAGGCTGCGGCGACGTTGATCGGCGGGCGGCGTCACTTGCGTCTGAAGAGGATCCTACGGAAGCCGGTAAGTTGATCTGGAGGGCTACAGTCAGAAACTGCCCTCCAGATGTTGCAAAACTACAACTCCCAGCATGCCCAGACAGCTGTTTGGGCATGCTGGAATATGTAGTTTGGAACCGCTGGAGGGCTGCAGTTTGAGACCACTATACAGTGGTCTCTAAACTATATCCCTCCAGATGTTGCAAAACTACTACTCCTAGCATGCCCACATAGCTGTTTGTTGTCTGGGCATGCTGGGAGTTGTAGTTTTGCAACATCTGGAGGTCCACAGTTTGGAGATCACTGTGCAGTGGTCTAAAAACTGTAGCTCTCCAGATGTTGCAAAACTGCAATTCCCAGCATGCCCAGAAAGCAAACAGCTGTCTCGGCATGCTGGGAGTTGTAGTTGGGTACCTCCAGCTGTTGCATAACTACATCTCCCAGCATGCCCTTCGTTGATTGGTACATGCTGGGAGTTGTAGTTTTGCAACAGTTGGAGGCACACTGGTTGGAAAATATTGAGTTAGGTAACAGAACCTAACTGAAGGTTTTCCAACCAGTGTGCCTCCAGCTGTTGCAAAAGTACAACTCCCAGCATGCACGGTCTCTCAGTACATGCTGGGAGTTGTAGTTTTGAAACAGCTGGAGGTTTGCCCCCCCATGTGAACGTACAGGGTACATTCACACGGGCGGGTTTACAGTAAATTCCCTGCTTCAAGTTTGGGCTGCGGCAAATTTTTCGCCACAGCGCAAACTCCTAGTGGGATATTCACCGTAACACGCCAGTGTGATCGTACCCTAAAAACACTACACTACACTAACACATAATAAAGGGTAAAACACTACATATACACCCCCTTACACTGTCCCCCCCTAATGAACAATTTAAAACGTCTTGTACGGTAGGGTTTCCAAAACGGAGCCTCCAGCTGTTGCAAAACAACAACTCCCAGCATTTCTGGATAGCCACTGACTGTCCAGGCATGCTGGGAGTTTAGCAACAGCTGGAGGCACCCTGTTTGGGAATCACTGGCGTAGAATACCCCTATGTCCACCCCTATGCAATCCCTAATTTAGTCCTCAAATGCGCATGGTGCTCTCTTACTTCGGAGCCCTGTCATATTTCAAGGAAACAGTTTAGGGCCACATATGGGGTATCGCCGTACTCGGGAGAAATTGCACTACAAATTTTGGGGGTCTTTTTTCCTTTTACCGCTTGTGAAAAGGAAAAGTTGGGGGCTACTACAAAAAATTTTACACTAACATGCTGGTGTTGCCCCATACTTTTTATTTCCACAAGCGGTAAAAGGAAAAAATGACCCCCAAAATTTGTAACCCTATTTCTCCTGAGTACGGAAATACCCCAGATGTGGGCGTAAAATGCTCTGCGAGCACACAACAAGGCTCAGGAGTGAGAGCGCACCATGTACATTTGAGGCCTAAATTGGTGATTTGCACAGGGGTGGCTGATTTTACAGCAGTTCTGACAAACGCAAAAAAAAAAAAAATACCCACATGTGACCCCATTTTGGAAACTACACCCCTCACCGAACGTAACAAGGGGTATATTGAGCCTGAACACCCCACAGGTGTTTGACGAATTTTCATTAAATTTGGATGGGAAAATGAAAAAAATTATATTTTTTCACTAAAATGCTGGTGATACCCTAAATTTTTCATTTTCACAAGGGAAAATAAGAAAAAAGCCCCCCAAATTTGTAACCCCATCTCTTCTGAGTAAGAACATACCCCATATGTGAATTTAAAGTGCTCTGCAGGCGCACTACAATACTCAGAAGAGAAGGAGCGCCATTGGGATTTTGTAGAGAAAATTTGTCCGGCATTGAAGGCCACATGTGTTTATAAAGCCCCCATAGAGCCAGAACAATGGACCCCCGACACATGTGACCCCATTTTGGAAACTACACCCCTCACGTAATGTAATAAGGGGTACATTGAGAATTTACACCCCACAGGTGTCTGACAGATTTTTGGAACAGTGGTCCGTAAAAATGAAAAATTACATTTTTCATTTGCACAGCCCACTGTTCCAAAGATCTGTGGGGTGTAAATACTCACTGCACCCCTTATTAAATTCTGTGAGGGGTGTAGTTTCCAAAATGGGGTCACATGTGGGGGGGTCCACTGTTCTGGCACCACGGGGGGCTTTGTAAACGCACCTGGCCCCTGACTTCCATTCCAAACTAATTCTCTTTCCAAAAGCTCAATGGCGCTCCTCCTCTTCTGAGCATTGTAGTTCGCCAGCAGAGCATTTTACGTCCTAACATGGGGTATTTCCATACTCAGAAGAAATGGGGTTACAAATTTTGGGGGTTATTTTCTCCTATTACCTCTTGTAAAAATGTAAAATTTAGGGGAAAAACTGCATTTTAGTAAAAAAAAAATGTTTTCATTTACACATCCAACTTTAACAAAAAGTCGTCAAACACCTGTGGGGTGTTAAGGCTCAGCGGACCCCTTGTTACGTTCCTTGAGGGGTGTAGTTTCCAAAATAGTATGCCATGTGGGTATTTTTTGCTGTTCTGGCACCACAGGGGCTTCCTAAATGCGACATGCCTCCAAAAAAACATTTCAGCAAAAGTTGCTTTCAAAAAGCCAAATGTGACTCCTTCTCTTCTGAGCATTGTAGTTTGCCCGCAAAGCATTTTACATCCTAACATGGGGTATTTCCATACTCAGAAGAGATGGGGTTACAAATTTGGGGGGGCATTTTCTCCCATTACCCTTTGTAAAAATTGTAAATTTGGGGGAAAAACTGCACTTTAGTGAACTTTTTTTTTTTTCATTTACACATCCGACTTTAACTAAAAGTCGTCAAACACCTGTGGGGTGTTAAGGCTCACTGGACCCCTTGTTACGTGCCTTGAGGGGTCTAGTTTCCAAAATAGTATGCCATGTCGGGGTTTTCTGCTGTTCTGGCACCATAGGGGCTTCCTAAATGTGAGATGCCCCCCAAAAACCATTTCAGCAAAATTCCCTCTCCAAAATCCCATTGTCGCTCCTTCCCTTCTGAGCCCTCTAGTGCACCCGCCGAACACTTTACATACACATATGAGGTATTTCCTTACTCGAGAGAAATTGGGTTACAAATTTTGGGGGATTTTTTATCTATTACCCCTTGTAAAAATTAAAAAACTGGGTCTACAAGAACATGCGAGTGTAAAAAATGAAGATTTTGAATTTTCTCCTTCACTTTGCTGCTATTCCTGTGAAACACCTAAAGGGTTAACACACTTACTGAATGTCATTTTGAATACTTTGAGGGGTGCAGTTTTTATAATGGGGTCATTTGTAGGGTATTTCTAATATGAAGGCCCTTCAAATCCACTTCAAAACTGAACTGGTCCCTCAAAAATTCCGATTTTGAAAATTTTGTGAAAAATGGGAAAATTGCTGCTGAACTTTGAAGCCCTCTGGTGTCTTCCAAAAGTAAAAACACGTCAATCTTATGATGCAAACATAAAGTAGACATATTGTATATGTGAATCAATGTATAATTTATTTGGAATATCCATTTTCCTTATAAGCAGAGAGCTTCAAAGTAAAAAAATGCAAAATTTTCAATTTTTTCATCAAATTTTGGAATTTTTCACCAAGAAATGATGCAAGTATCGACAACATTTTACCACTAACATAAAGTAGAATATGTCACGAAAAAACAATCTCGGAATCAGAATGAAAGGTAAAAGCATCCCAGAGTTATTAATGCTTGAAGTGACAGTGGTCAGATGTTCAAAAAATGGCCGGGTCCTTAAGGTATATTTGGGCTGGGTCCTTAACCCCTTAAGGACCAAGGACGTACCGGTACGTCCTTGGTCCTGCTCTTCTGATATAACGCTGGGTTACACAGTAACCCCGCGTCATATCACGGCGGGCCCGGCGTCATAGTGAACCTGGGACCCGCCTCTAATAGCGCGCAGCGCCGATCGCGGCGCCGCGCGCTATTAACCCTTTAGCCGCGCGCTCAGAGCTGAGCCGCGCGGCTAAAAGTGAAAGTGAAAGTTCCCGGCTAGCTCAGTCGGGCTGTTCGGGATAGCCGCGGCTAATCGCGGCATCCCGAACAGCTGACAGGACAGCGGGAGGGCCCCTTCCTGCCTCCTCGCTGTCCGATCGCCGAATGACTGCTCAGTGCCTGAGATCCAGGCATGAGCAGTCATGCGGCAGAATCTTTGATCACTGGTTTCTTATGAGAAACCAGTGATCAACATAGAAGATCAGTGTGTGCAGTGTTATAGGTCCCTATGGGACCTATAACACTGCAAAAAAAAAAAGTGAAAAAAAAGTGAATAAAGATCATTTAACTCCTCCCCTATTAAAAGTTTGAATCACCTCCCTTTTCCAATAAAAAAAAAAAACACAGTGTAAATAAAAATAAAAATAAATATATATGGTATCACCGCGTGTGGAAATGTCCGAATTATAAAAATATATCATTAATTAAACCGCTCGGTCAATGGCGTGCGCGCAAAAAAATTCCAAATTCCAAAATAGTGCATTTTTTTTCACTTTTTATATCATTTAAAAATGAATAAAAAGTCCTATCAATAAGTCCTATCAATGCAAAAATGGTACCGTTAAAAACTTCAGATCACGGCGCAAAAAATGAGCCCTCCTACCGCCCCATACACGGAAAAATAAAAAAGTTATAGGGGTCAGAAGATTACTATTTTAAACGCATTAATTTTCCTGCATGTGGTTATGATTTTTTCCAGAAGTCCGACAAAATCAAACCTATATAAGTAGGGTATAATTTTAATCGTATGGACCTACAGAATACATATCAGGTGTCATTTTTACCGAAAAATGTACTACGTAGAAACGGAAGCCCACAAAAGTTACAAAACAGCGTTTTTTTTTCAATTTTGTCGCACAATGATTTTTTTTCCCGCTTCACCGTAGATTTTTGGCCAAAATTACTGACGTCATTACAAAGTAGAATTGGTGGCGCAAAAATAAGCCATCATATGGATTTTTAGGTGCAAATTTGAAAGAGTTATGATTTTTTAAAGGCAAGGAGCAAAAAACGAAAATGCAAAAACGGAAAAAACCCCGGTCCTTAAGGGGTTAAGGGGTTAAAGGGGTTCTCTGGTGACATTTTTTTTTTTAAATCAACTGGTGCCAGAACGTTAAACCTATTTGTAAATGACTTCTATTTAAAAATCTTAATCATTACAGTACTTATCAGCTGCTGTATGCCCCACAGAAAGTTCTTTTCTTTTTAAATGTATTTTCTGTCTGACCACAGTGCTCTCTGCTGAGACCTCTGTCTGTCTCAGGAACTGTCAAGAGCAGGATAGGTTTGCTATGGGGATTTGCTCCTGCTCTTGACAGTTCCTGAGACAGACAGAGGTGTCAGCAGAGAGCACTGTGGTCAGACTGAAAAGAAATTTAAAAAGAAAAGAACTTCCTCTGCAATATACGGCAGCTAATAAGTACTGGAAGGGTTAAGATCTGTTTAATGATCTGGCATCAGTTGATTTAAAAAAATTGTTTTTCAACAGAGTACCCCTAATAAATGAATAAATGTTCATTCTCTGCAATAAACACCAGCTAATAAGTACTGGTAGGGTTAAGATTTTTAAATAGAAGTAATTTACAAATCTAGAAAAAATTGGGGTTTGTGCAGCTAAATGGAAAGTATTTACACCAAAAAAATACCAATATAAAATAATATAAAAGGAGAAAAGGGGTACCAAATGCCTCTAGACTAATACCATAAAATGGTACATGATTATATAAATTACAGAAAAAATAAATAAAGTCGGAATGTGCTTCACTTTAAATGATGTACTAAATTTAATATAAAATAATTACAAGTGAGACATAAAATAAATATAAATAATACAAATCCAATACATAAATATCTCCTTCCACAGGGCCCTTGTGGGGAGGTAATGATATTGAAATAAAAAAGATATCTAAAAAAGATATTAAAAAAAACGGCATGTATATTATATTCTTCCGCTGTTCCAATTTTGTGCAAACCAACATGATACACTTTTTATAAAGTACAGTCCGTTCTCATAAGGTTTGGAACAGTTCATAAAATGGTATAATTACCAACTCCTATAAATGATTTTTGGCTGGACGTCCGAAAGATGGATGGCAAGTGCTGTGGAGGCTGTATCCAGCGCTAGCATGCGCTTGCGGTGACAGGCCTGGATGCCACAGGCCGAGGAGATGTCACCGGTCACGGAGTAACTCCGGAGATGGAAGCACACTCGGAGACAGATGGATCTACTCCGGGAACGAAGGAAAGCCTCGTGGACGATCTCTCAGCGTCTGATGGTATGGCGGATAGAATGCAGCCAGGTGTGGAAACAACAGATGACGAAGTTGTATCGGAGGTAAGTGGTAGCGGTTTGTGGATTGCGGTGGTCATGCGGTAATAGTCTCTTTTTTTTTCTAGACGCGTTTCAGGGTACTTTGTAGACGACCCTTTCCTCAGTAGAGATAGTACCCTGAAAGTACCCTGAAACGCGTCTAGAGAAAGAGACTATTACCGCATGACCACCGCAATCCACAAACCGCTACCATTTACCTCCGATACAACTTCGTCATCTGTTGTTTCCACACCTGGCTGCATTCTATCCGCCATACTATCAGACGCCGAGAGATCCTCCACGAGGCTTTCCTTCGTTCCCGGAGTAGATCCATCTGTCTCCGAGTGTGCTTCCATCTCCGGAGTTACTCCGTGATCGGTGACTTCTCCTCGGCCTGTGGCAACTGGGCCCGTCACCGCAAGCGCATGCCAGCGCTGGACACAGCCTCCATAACACCTGTCTCCGAGTCTGCTTCCATCTCCGGAGTTACTCCGTTACCGGTGACTTCTCCTCGGCCTGTGGTATCCGGGCCTGTCACCGCAAGCGCATGCTAGCGCTGGATACAGCCTCCACAGCACTTGCCATCCATCTCTCGGACGTCCAGCAAAAAATCATCTATAGGAGTTGGTAATTATACCATTTTATGAACTGTTCCAAACCTTATGAGAACGGAGTGTACTTTATAAAAAGTGTATCATGTCGGTTTGCACAAAATTGGAATAGCGGAAGAATATAATATACATGCCGTTTTTTTAAATATCTTTTTTAGATATCTTTTTTATTTCAATATCATTACCTCCCCACAAGGGCCCTGTGGAAGGAGATATTTATGTATTGGATTTGTATTATTTATATTTATTTTATGTCTCACTTGTAATTATTTTATATAAAATTTTGTACATCATTTAAAGTGAAGCACAGTCCGACTTTATTTATTTTTTCTGTAATTTATATCATCATGTGCCATTTTATGGTATTAGTCTAGAGGCATTTGGTACCCCTTTTCTCCTTTTAATTTACAAATCTGTTTAATATTCTGACAAAAAAAAATGTTTTTCACCAGAGTACCCCTTTAAACGTTCATTCTCTGCAATATACAGCAGCTAATAAGTACTGGAAGGGTTAAGATTTTTAAATAGAAGTAATTTATAAATCTGTTTAACGTTCTGGCACCAGCTGATTAAAAACAAATATTTCACCGGAGTACATCTTTAAACGTTTATTCTCAGGGAAAATAGAAAGGCAATGACATATTGTGTGGAGCATTTATACCGTCATCACCCCAAGAGGTGAATGTTGGAAGATAATGATAGGTTTACCATAAATCCTTAACATATGTACTTATGGAATATTTTATCAAATTACTATTTTATTGTAATATTCTACCTGGAATAATAATCTGTGTTGTGAGACGTTCATAGTACAGTAATTAAACAGAATGTATATATATATATATATATATATATATATATATATATATTTATATATATATATATATAATATTAGTCTGGAGTAGCCATTAGTCCTGTGATGCAGGATGTTGCAGAATCTTGTAATATCTATTTTATTGGACTAACAGTATTTTGTAGAGACAAGCTTTCTGGATTCCTCCCTTGAAGGTAGGCAGAATTTAAGAAGCTTTTTTTTAACCATGTGAACATCCCCTAACCTTGTAATTTTGTTAATAAAATGAGATATTGACAGTAGCTAAAGAACATTTACCATTGAAGTGAACATGAGCTAAACTGCAGTAACCCGGCATGGCCACTGCAAAATATATAAAAGGCATACTCTGGTGAAAAACAAATATTTTTAATTCAACTGGTGGCAGAGAGATCAACAGATTTGTAAATTTCATTCTATTTAAAAATCTTAATTCTTCCAGTACTTATCAGCTGCTGTATGCTCTGGAGGAAGTTGCGTAGTTCTTTTCAGTCTGGGCACAGTGCTCTCTGCTGCTGTGGGGATATGCTTCTACTCTGGACAGTTCTTGACTCAGAGAAAGGTGGCAGCAGAGAGCACTGTCGTCAGACTGGAAAGAACTACACAACTTTCTCTGCAATATACAGCAGCTAATAAGTACATAAAGGGTTTAGATTTTTAAATAGAAGTAATTTAAAAATCTGTATAACTTTCTGGCACCAGTTGATTTGAAAACGTTTGTTTTCCACTGGAGTACCCCTTTAAGGAACCCAGTGAGTGAGTTTAGTGCTCTTCCCTAGATCACAGACTGATGAGACACCGAGTCCCTTTGCCAGACGGACAAACAGCAGGTGGCTGTGGTGGACACACAAAGTGGACCAGTGTGGACAGTGACATTGTTGGGGAAAACGAGAGGAGTATTTGTTCCCCAAGGAGAGTGACTGTCAGATGAGCTGACTGAGAACGAACGATCAGCTAAGTGTGAACAGTGTGTTAAGAGGTTGCAGAGTACATGTGTTTTACACTGGCTGGGATAAGCCCTCCAGTGGCATAGATAGGGCAAGCTACAAAAGTGTAGTTAGTGGCCCAAGTGCTGAGGGATTTGTTTGGCTTTATTTTGTTTGGTTATACCTACTACCTAATAAACCTGGCGAGGAGCCAGAATTGCAGAAAGGACCCGCTGTTTGCTGGTTTATTGTGAAAAACGTGTCCTTTGGCTACAACAAAGGACAATCCCGGAGCTAACCCCAGAGTATAATCTCAATATATATATATATATATATATATATATATATATATATATATACACTTATATACAGTAAAATCTCCCTTAGTGGACACCTCCCAGTATGCTCCTATAAGACAATGTATTTTCACCCTCCAAATAGGGGACATTCCCAATAGCAGACGCGGACACACCCAATAGGGGACAAAATACTCCCAATAGGGGACAAAACACCCAACTGGGGACAACACGCTCCCAAAAGGGGACAACCTGGCTAACCTTGTACAAAGGGCTGCCATCAGGGGGGTACAGCCAATACCCCAGTAAGGGGCTCAGGCTCCCCAGCACAGAAGCAGAAGATGGCTGGTTAAACAGTGGTCTCCTGCTTCTGTACATCTGCTGGCCACATCATTTGCCCCCCCATCCCCCCCATGCCAAATTATACCCCCATTTTAACCCCCTTGATCCCCCCCTGTGCTATTTCATTCCCCCTTTATTACCCTCTGTGCAAATTCCTCACCCCCTCTTTACCACCCCCTGTAACATTTCTTTGCCCCTTTATCCCATCAGTGCCATTTCATCCCCCTGTGCTTTTTCATTCCCCCTGTGCACTCGTCAGTGCCTGCAGCCACCATTGCTGCTCCGAGTAAGTGCAACACAGAGGATGTCAGGAGAACATCAATCCCACTAAGAGCCCCTGCACCTGAGCCTGCTGGCCAGGTAAAAAAAAAAAAAGAACAACAGGAGGAGGAGGGAAGGGGAAAAGTGGTGTGGCACAAGGGGTAAGGTAAGGGGGGATGATTTAGCACAGGGCACAGTGGGAATAAAGTGGCACAGGGGGATAATGGAGGAATGAAATGGCACAGGGGGTGGTAAAGAGAGGGTGATGAGTTTGCACATTGGGTAATAAAAGGGGAATGAAATAGCACAGGGTGGGATTAAAGGAAAATTATGTGGCACAGGGGGCAAGGTGGATGATTAGGCACAGGGGGAATAAAGTTGCACAGCGTATTAAGGGGGAATGAAATGGCACAGAAGGGTTCAAAAGGGTAAGAATGAAGTGGCATTGGAGGGATCAAGAGGCAGAATTAAATGTCACTGGGAGATTGTACTGTAATTTAGCTTTTTATCATGTTTTAGAGGTAATTACACTCTGCAGTGAGTACAGTACAGCATTCAGTTATTTAAAAATATTTTTTAGCCTTTTTTCCCAACAGGGGACATCTCTCAAACGTGGACACCTTTTTTCCCCATGAGTGTCCGCTATTGAGAGATTCTACTCTGTGTGTATATATATATATATATATATATATTATAAACAACTGCTGCTAGGAGATCCATCTATTAAATCTGTGAAAATGAAGAGAAGTGGGGGTGGGGATAGTATTTTTTAAGTTATAATACAATGCTACCATTGTTTCCTAGCAACCATGATAACTCCCATTCCGTAGGTGATACATAGCTATTCCACGACACTCCTACACTAGTGTGAATCATGGAAACTGAAGCAATAAACATTACCCACCAGAACAAGTCGCAAACATAAATCTTACATTTTATTAGGCTAAAGATTAGAACTCGCTTTTTGTAAAGTAAAGGAAATCCTGGTCAACTTGGTGGCTGCTGTTAACTCTTGTAATGCCAGAAGCAGTTTTTAAAATCACATTTTCCAAGAAGTAGATTGGAATGAGTTGTTTCCAGATGTCGATATGAAATTGTAGTCATGTTTGATAGAAAACAGGAAGGTAGAAGGAGATTAAATCAGCTCATGATCCTACTGCAAAATCAGTTACATGCTCCAAAATAAAACCTAATGATAATTCATGTCTCAGTCATATTTAACCATTTTACTGACAAAGTGTGTAGGACCTTTAAACAGCATGACCTTAAAGGGGTACTCTTGTGATTATTATCATTTTTTAAATCAACTGGTGCCAGAAAGTTAAACAGATGTGTAAATTAGGGGGAGAAGAGAAGCAGTCAGCTATACCCGTTCCAAGCAGCCGGCAGTCTCCATCAAAGGCATGCATAAGAAGAAAGCAGGAGCCAGCGCAGGGTCTTCAGATTTATTGGAGGTATAAGGGAGGACAGACATGAATACACATACCGGTACACCAGACAGGTAGTGACGCGTTTAGGGTCACGTGACCCTTTGTCAAACAGATATTGACCCTTTGTCAAACAGATGTGTAAATTACTTCTATTTAAAATTTGTAATCCTTCCAGTACTTATCAGCCGCTGAATGCTCCACAGGAAGTTATATTTCTTTCTGGAATTCTTTTCAGTCTGACCACAGTGCTTTATGCTGACACCTATGTTAGGAACTGTCCAGAACAGGAGCAAATCCCCATAGTAAACCTATCCTGCTCTGGACAGTTCCTGAGACGGAAAGAGGTGTCAGCAGAGAGCACTGTGGTCAGACAGGAAAGAACCCCAGAAAGAAATACAACTTCCTATGTAGTATACAGCAGTTGATAAATACTGGAAGGATTAAGATTTTTAAATAGAAGTAATTTACAAATCTGTTTAACTTTGTGGCACCAGTTGATTTAAAAAAAATTTTTCCACCAGAGTACCGCTTTAAAGATTATGTAATTACATGGAAAGCAGGCTTTTACCTAACCTGAGTTCATTTGGTAGTCCTAGGCCTGAGAGAGAGAGGTAAGTAGCCTATTTTATAGGTATACTTTGTAGACTAGGGATCCACCAGAATGAAGGAGGTGGTCTCACATAATTTAAGGATCCTTAATTCTATAAGGCAGTTGGCAAGGAAACATTTAGACTTTACACAAATTTAGGAAGACAATAGAGCCTATACAGCAAACTTTAAAGGATATAGAAGCAGATGTAAGCTAAATTTTAACCCCTTAAAGGGTAGCTCCCACCATCATGATTTTTTCTTTTGTCCCTGGCGATTGCACTTCTATCCCTAACACCCTCCCTGCCTTTATTATTATTTTTTTTTACTATTTTTAGTGTCAAAAGATATATTTATTGAAAGCAAGGAAACGGTACAGATAAGTACATTGCAATCAAAGTTAAACAGTATAAAAATACATACAACTAGTTTTGAACCTGATGTAGTCTTATTGTAGACAACAACTGGCAAATATGCCAACCAACTGGGGCCAGGATCAGTGGACCCGGAGAGGGGCGGGGGGTAGGTAAGGATGGGGAAGGCAAGGAGGGTGGGTAATGGGGAGAAGGGTAAAGGAAGTATCAGTGGGGATAAGTAATCCGTGTTGTGAAATGTTTTAGACCTATTAATAAAGTGCATCACAAAGATAGGTAATATGTCAAGTCCGGGGCATGGGGAGAAGATAGCCATGGTTCCCAAACCTTATCAAAGTTATCTCTGGTGTCAGCTCTAATTGCATTAAGTTTTTCAGATAGCAATATTTGATTTACTCTAGAGACAACCATAGAGCTAGATAGAATATTGGAGCGCCATTTAGACGCCACATGGATCCTGGCCGCCAGCAGAATAAATTGAGTTAACTTAAATGAAGCAAAAGATATGCCCTGCGGCCTACGTCCCAGTAAGCAGATATCAGGAGAGGGGGACAGTCTAATGTTTAAGACCGAGGAAATTAGGTTTGCTATGTCCGACCAAAATCTCGCCACCTGAGGGCAGGTCCACCATATATGGAGCATGGAACCTGTCTCTCGGCAGCCCCTAAAGCATTCTGAGGACACCTCAGGGTGCATGATGTGCAGGCGAGCTGGTACATAATAAGTCCTGTGTAGGACCTTTAGGGAGGTTTCAACAAGGGAAACCTGCCAACTCCCTTTACTGATTTGAATACAACAATCGTGCCACGTAGATAAGGGCATAGAGACCCCCAGATCCTCTTCCCATTGAGTCATGAAAGGCAGCTTAGTGTCTGGAGGAGGCTTGTTAAGCAAAGCGTAAATGTGAGATAGGGAGCCAGGTCGAGAGGGTGAGTAGATGGCAAGTGTCTCAAAAGAGGTAGGGGAAATTCCCGAAGAGGAGAAGGGAAGAGATAGAAGGAAGGAAAAGATCTGATTAAGTCTATACAATTCAGAAGGCGGAGGAGCATATCTAGCCATAAACATCTCCTTGGTCATAAGGTGGGTGCGAAGGAGAAAATTATGTAGGCGAGTAAGTTTGTGGTGAACCCACCAGTGAAATGGACCTGTGTTGAGACCTGGAGCAAAAAGGGGGTTATGAAAAATAGGTAAGGCTGGGGATAGAGGAGATTGAAGAGGAGTCTTGAAGCGGACCGATCTCCATAAGAGCAGCGAGTAGCGAGAGAGGAGAGCAGAGGGGGGAATCAAAGTAAATATAGGGCTGGATGACCACATAAGAGAGCATAAAGTATGGGGGGAGAGGAGAGTATTTTCCAGAGTAAGCCAGCGAGGTGCACCCGAAACTGCGTTACATAATAACAATTGAGCAAGTCGAGCCGCTCTATAATATTTGACGAGGTTGGGGACAGATAGACCCCCAACATTCTTATGGTAGTACATAATAACTCTGGGAATACGGGGGCGGAGGCCTCGCCAAATGAAACGAAATATATCAGCCTGGAGTGTCCGGAGATCTGGTAAGCGGATAGGGACAGGTAGGGTTCGAAATAAATACAACAGTCTAGGTAGCAGTACCATCTTGACAGAGTGGAGCCTGCCTAACCAGGAAATATGAGGAAGATTCCATTTAGCCATGTCAGCCCTTAGGGACTTAAAGAGAGGGAGGTAATTAAGTCTATAAAGAGAAGCAATGTTAGAGGGAAGAGAAATCCCAAGATAGGGAAGGTGAGATGTGGTGGGATGGAGATCGAAGTTAAGACCTATGAGATCCTGTGTCGACCTGGGGGTGTTACAGAACAATACCTCCGACTTGTTTTTATTAATTACTAGTCCAGAGACCGCTGAGAAATTATCTAGGACCGCAAATAAATTTGGAATGGAAACCAGGGGGTTCGTAAGGGTCAATAACAGATCATCCGCAAATAAATTAACTTTATATACCGATCCAGCTATATCTACTCCCGAGATGTCAGGGTTACTTCTTAGGGCACTCGCCAGTGGCTCCATGGCCAGAGCAAATAAGGCAGGCGATAACGGACACCCCTGACGAGTACCCCGCTCAATAGCAATGGGGCTCGGGGAAGAGGAGGGGAGTTTAAGATAAGCCTTAGGTGAAGAGTATAATGTATGTAGTGCAGCTATAAACTGGCCCGAGAATCCCATTCTTTCCAGAACCTTAAACATATAGGACCAGGATACGGAGTCAAAGGCCTTCTCAATGTCAAGCCCCAACAGAGTCAGGGGGGTTAGAGTCGAAGAAGACCAGTGAATCACATCAAGGACCTTACGGATATTGTCTGGGGCTTGACGACCAGGGATGAACCCCACTTGGTCATTATGAATCAGGTCAGGGAGAAATTTATTCAGTCTGTGGGCTAATATGGAGGTGAACAACTTAGTGTCCAAATTAATAAGGGAGATAGGGCGATAATTGGAAGGGAGCAAGGGATCTTTATTAGGCTTAGGGATGACTACCATCGAAGCAGTAAGGAACTCTGGGGGCATAGGGGAACCAGAGAGCATCCTGTTGCAAAAAGAGACAATGTGAGGTAGTAGAATAGAACTAAACTTTTTGTAATAGAGGGCCGACAGACCGTCAGGGCTTTTTTTTACTATTTTTAAAATGGCATTTAGTCTGCCTGGTAGTGTGCTCACTACCAGGCAGACTTCCCCAGCAGGCACCACGTCACTGATGCCTGCTGGGGCCGGCACTTCCGCCCTTAGTTCTCCTAACAGGGTGCCTCCAGCTGTTTCACCACTACAACTCCCAGCATGCCCTGACATCTATTGGCTGTCAGGGCATGCTGGGAGTTGTAGTGGTAAAACAACTGGAGGCACCCAGGACAGGAGTTTCATGGGGGAAGGAGTGAGCCAGGAGCCGATGCGGGAGGGACGGGTGCGGGGGAGACTCTTCCTGCCGCTCGGTAAGTAAACCCAAACAACCCCCCCCGTACCTTGCAGCAGTGCCCCCCCTCCCCCCCCCCCCCGCACCTTGCAGCAGAGCCCCCCATCCCCCCGCACCTTGCAGCAGCGCCCCCCATCCCCCCGCACCTTGCAGCAGCTCCCCCCCATCCCCCCCGTACCTTGGAGCAGCTCCCCCATCCCCCCCCCCATACCTTGGAGCAGCATTCCCCGCACCTTGCTGGAGCAGCCAATCCCCCGCGCCGCCCGCACCTTGCAGCAGGGCCGTCGGCGAGTGCGGGAAGCCGATGCGCAGCCCTGGCTGTTACTGTGCCTGCGCAAAATTTCGACTGATGCCCTGCCGGAATCAGTCGGAATTTTGCAGTGACGTCACTCCGCACTGCATTCGGCCACTAGGAGGGCGCCCCCTAGTGGCCGAATTTCAAATTGCTTTTAAAATGTTTTAAAAGCATTTTCTTTTAAATAAAAGTATATTAGAGATATGTTGTAGTACTTAAGTACTACAACATATCAAAAATTATTTTTCATGACAGTGCCCATTTAAGGATGCAGGGTTTTTCTGTTTTTGCATTTTCATTTTCTCCTCATCACCTTCTAAAAATTATAACGCTTTAAATTTTGCACATAAAATTCCATATGATCACTTATTTCTTGCACCACCAATTCTACTTTGCAGTGACTTTGGTAATTTCACCCAAAAATCCACGACGAAACGGAAAAAAAATTCATTATGCGACAAAATTGAAGAAAAAATTTCATTTTGTAACTTTTGGGGGCTTCCGTTTGTACGCAGTTCACTTTTTGGTAAAAATAGCACCTTCTCTTTATTCTGTAGGTCCATACGGTTAAAATAATACCCTAATTATATATGTTGGATATTGTCGTACTTCGGAAAAAAATCATAACTACATGCAGGAAAAATGATATGTTAAAAATTCTCATCTTCTAACCCCTATAACTTTTTATTTTTCTGCGTACGGGCCGGTATGAGGGCACATTTTTTGTGCCGTGTTCTGAAGTTTTTATTGGTACCATGTTTGTATTGATTTGACTTTTTGATCACTTTTTATTCATTTTTTCATGATATAAAAAGGGACCAAAAATACACTATTTTGGACTTTGGAATTTTTTTGCGCGCACGCCATTGACCGTGAGATTTAATTAACAATATATTTTTATAGTTCGGACATTTCCGCATGCAGCGATACCACATATGTTTATTTTTATTTACACAGTTTTTTTTTTCTTTATGGGAAAAGGGGGGTGATTCAAACTTTTATTAGGGAAGGGGTTAAATGACCTTTGTTAACTTTTTTTTCACTTTTTTTTTGCAGTGTTATAGCTCCCATAGGGACCTATAACAATGCACACACTGATCTCCTATTCTGATCCCTGATCCCTGATCCCTGATTTATCGCGATGTCCCGATCAGCCCGACTGAGCTGCCGGGAAGCGTTTCCTTTCATTTTCAGATGCGGCGGTCAACTTTGATCACCTCGTCTGAAGCACAACGATCGATGCCACGCACTGTTAGCCCAGGGTCCCAGCTATGATTAGCAGCTGGGACCGACCCTTAAGGAGTTAATTAATAAGGGCCTATGGAGAAAATGTTTTGCCCCAACAAAGTACAAACAAATAATAATAAAAATGCTTTTCATTGGTGTCCAGTTTTCAAAGTTGTAACATGCATGGCTTATTCTTAATCAGGTCATTAATTTCTGATCAAGAGTCAATCAGAATATGTACATGACTGGTACTAAGATCATCCTCATGGATAAGGGCAGGCAGTGGCTTCTCCAGCTTTCAAATATTTTTATTTTTTCCCACTGAGGGCCAGGACAAAAGTAAGGGGGAGGGGCAATTATAACAATTCTACGTTGGTGCAAATTATCTTTTTGGAGATCAGCATGGGGGGAGCTTGACCTTAATGCTCCCATTCACTTCAAAGGAAGCTTTAGCAAGTGTCACTTATATTCAGAGCAGTTCCCTATCAAACATTAACAAAGGTAAGACAATTTCTCATGACCAATATTTCCAATAATACCAGTATACATGGAGGAATACCGTATTATCACCATACATATTACCCCCATACTGTTTCTGACCAAATCGTATACTGAGACCAATAAGTGATTACATACAGTTACATCTGGTGATTCACAGATGACGTCTTCCCTGATCGGACTCTATCACTTCCCTTTTCCTCTCCATCCGGCCCAGACCGTCATGACGAATTCTTCCTTTCACAACTCGTCTCTACAGAACCTGACAGACAAACATTTTAGGCTCCGCACTTTACCAGCGCCTATAGCACTCCAAACAGTAATAATAACCCCCTTGGTGACCCACATAGTAGAGTGGTGACCCACATAGTAGAGTGGTTTGGAGGAAGAGTAGGCTCCCCCATTAGGTAGACAGGTCCCTTCACGTGGTTCCCCCATTACTTAGGTACCACCTGTTGGTAGATCCCCCCCTGTAGATAGCTGCCCCCTATAAATAGTTTACTCCCTATAGGCAGTAACTGCCCATATAAGTAGGGTTACTCCCTGTAGGTAGGTTCTATTGTAGATAGTAGCCCCACTGTTTATAGTTGCAGGACCCTGTATATAGTAGCAGCCCTCTTTAGGTAGTAGTAGCAGCAGTCCCTATAGGTAGTAGTAGCAGTAGTCCCTATAGGTAGTAATAGCAGCAGTCCACTATAGGTAGTAATAGCAGCAGCCTCCTTTAGGTAGTATAACAGCAGCTTCCTTTAGATAGTACAACAGCAGCCCTTTTAGGTAAAGTAGTTGCAGCCCCCTTTGAGTAGTATAACAGCAGCCCACTTTAGGTAGTATAAACAGCAGCCCCCTTTAGGTTGTTTAAACAGCAGCCCCCTTTAGGTAGTATAACAGCAACACCCTTTAGGTAGTATAAGCAGAAGCCCCCTTTAGGTAGTACGACAGCAGTCCCCTTTAGGTATTATAACAGCAGTCCCCTTTAAGTAGCATAACAGCAGTCCCCTTTAGGTAGCATAACAGCAGTCCCCTGTAGGTAGTATAAACACCAGCTCCCTTTAGGTAGTCTAACAGCCGCCTCCTTTAGGTAGTATAACAGCAGCTTCCTTTAGATAGCAATTCAGTTTCAATAATTGGCATTTGAATTGGCAGGCACAAGGGTGGGGGGCTCAGCCTGATGTAGGGGGGAGCATGGCCCCCTCTGGCGATGTCACTGAGGGCAGTGGCCACTGCAATTCTTCTTGATGACTGGCTGGCAAACTTTAAATAATTTTTGCTAATATTCAAATGTGGAAAATCCCCTATAACACTAGGTTCACACTTAGGAAGCTCCAGATGGAAACATTTGGAGCTTCTGAGTGTGTCCAGCACCGACTGAATCAGTCCCCATAGACAGCAGTGTCTGCGGAGCAGATTCCACCATAAGAATGAGCAAGCTTATTCTTTTGGCAGAGGAATTTTAGCGGCATTCTGATTGGAAATTCCATATAGTGTGAACCTAGCCTTAAGAGTAGTTTTCATTAACACTGGTTACCTGTTTAAATAATGATCCTTTTTCTTAGCACGGTATAAAGGTTAACAGTAATAATAATGCATGTGTTTTGACTGCACTTGGTTTCCTGTAGCATAAATAGTTTTATAACTAAATCACATATGAGTCAGTCACTGGACTCATTGCGGCTCTGCCAACACGAGTAGCTTAATACAATAAGAATCTCATGTATTAAATACTACACATGACTGTCATTTTGGTTAGGAGGTTAATTGTGCAGGAAAGCATTGCATAAAATAGGATTTATTGTTTGTTTTCACATAGAAATTAATTATGAAATAGCATTTTCTGCAGGAAGCAATGCACTAGCAATTTTATCATATGCCAGCTAACAATATACAGTAGACAGTCTGTACAGAGAGAGGTGTCTGAACAGATTTTCTGTGGCAATATGACTCTTTCTCCATTGATACATTATGCTATACCAGGGGTGTTGCCCTAACAGATCTAAGTCTTTGGCCCAAAGTACCGTATTTATCGGCGTATAACACGCACTTTTTAGGCTAAAATTTTTAAGTCTGTGTGCGTGTTATACGCCGATACACCCCCAGGAAAGGCAGGGGGAGAGAGGCTGTCACTGCCCGCTTCTCTCCCCCTGCCTTTCCTGTGGTCTAGAGCGCTGCTGCCCGTTCTGTCCCCCTGACTATCGGTGCCGGCGCCCCATTGCCGGCGCCGATAGCCAGGGGGAGAGAAGCGGCGCTGACAGCCAGGGGGAGAGAAAGGGCAGCGGCACCCATTGCCGGCGCCGCTGCCCCGTTGCCTCCCCCCATCCCCGGTGGCATAATTACCTGGGTCGGGTCCGCGCTGCTGCAGGCCTCCGGCGTGCGTCGCCGGCGTCGTTGCTATGCGCTGCACGGCGCAGCGCATGACGTCAGTGCGCCGCGCCGTGCATAGCAACGACGCAGGGGACGCGCACCGGAGGCCTGCAGCAGCGCGGACCCGACCCAGGTAATTATGCCACCGGGGATGGGGGGAGGCAACGGGGCAGCGGCGCCGGCAATGGGTGCTGCTGCCCCTTCTCTCCCCCTGGCTGTCGGCGCCGCTTCTCTCCCCCTGGCTATCGGCGCCGGCACCGATAGTCAGGGGGACAGAACGGGCAGTGGTGCCGATAGCCAGGGGGAGAGAAGGGCCGGCAGCAGGGCTCTAGACCCCAGGAAAGGCAGGGGGAGAGAAGCGGGCAGCGACGGCCTCTCTCCCCCTGCCTTTCCTGGGGGTGTATCGGGGTATACATGCACACACACGCACCCTCATTTTACCATGGATATTTGGGTAAAAAACTTTTTTTACCCAAATATCCTTGGTAAAATGAGGGTGCGTGTTATAGGCCGGTGCGTGGTATACCCCGATAAATACGGTATGTGACAGACCCGTCACTCATACTATACACACTCCTGTGATTATAGATTGTAAGTAGGGATGAGCGAATTGAATCTGATGAATCCGAATTCGTTACGAATTTCTGGAAAAATGCGACTTGCAACGAATGTGAATATCGCCATAATTCGATCCCGCAAACTGCTTAATTAAACTCCATTTAGTGCGGTCCAGGCTTCAGGGCATCTAAAATGGTGGATCCACATGTGAGGACATGGGGCAAGGAATCTTGGGAAGGTGGCAAGATGGGTAGGCGGGTTAACCCTGAAGCACATGCAGCATGCAGCCTATCAGCAGCCAGGCACCCCTGTGATGTCACAGCCCTACATAATCGGCAGCCATCTTGCGGCCAGTCACTTCAGCCTTTTATTGCAGAGAGATAGAGAGGGACAGAAAGCACTGTGTGTTGCACAGAAAAGCATTTTTACTGCAGTGATTCACCTCCCAGTAACTACAGCATTCTATTACAGAGGGGGACAGAAAGCAGTGTGTTGCACAGAACAGCAGTGATTCCCCTCTAGCCCAAATCCTGCCTAGAAGCACTGATAGGGAAGGGATTGAGAGAGAAAGTGCAATTTTGGGTGTAGTACACAGTGACTGTGTGCTGCAGCACTGGTGTGTACTTCTGGTGTTGTACACAAACACTGTTTTAAGAGTACTGGAGTGCATTGTCTCCCCTCATAAGTGCATACCACATATATATACATCTAAGTGGTGTACTATTTTGTCATTGTGCCGCTCTGCGACAGTGATTCTAATAGCGATGCCTCTGATCTGCATGTCATACTGAATAACAGTATTATTTCACTAACACAGCACACTCCTTATGCGTGTTACAGCAAGGCAAAATGTTCTACAGCCCTATTGAGGCTCTCTGTAGTCCAGAAATAGCGTTTTTTATTAGCAATTCGCTGCAAATAAATTCGGACCGAAAAAAAATTCTGTGAAATTTGGGCGAATCGGCCGAATCGAATTTTTCAAAAATTGTCTCATCTCTAATTGTAAGCTCTTAAAGGGGTACTCCGGTGAAAACCTTTTATGTTTTAAATCAACTGGTGCCAGAAAGTTAAACATATTTGTAAATTACTTCTATTAAAAAATCTTAATCCTTCCAATACTTATTAGCTGTTGAATGCTACAGAGGAAATTCCATTCTTTTTGGAACACTGATGACATCACGAGCACAGTGCTCTCTGCTGACATCTCTGTCCATGTTAGCAACCGTGCATAGCAGATCTATGCTAAGGGCAGCATGGTGGCTCAGTAGTTAGCACTGCTGCCTTGCAGTGCTGGGGCCTTGGGTTCAAATCCCACTAAGGGCAACAATAAATTAAGAGTTATTATTATTATAATGACGTCAGCAAAGAGCACCGTGCTCGTGATGTCATCAGAGAGAATTCCAAAAAGAAAAGAATTTCCTCTGTGGTATTCAGCAGCTAATAAGTACAGGAAGGATTAAGATTTTTTTAATAGTAATTTACAAATCTGTTTAACTTTCTGGCACCAGTTGATTTAAAAGAAAACATTTTTTCACCGGAGTACCCCTTTAAGAACAGCACCTTCTTTATTCTTATAAACAATTTAGTGTGTATTTCTGCCATGTCTGATTCTTGTTTGTACATGTACCCTCTCAGATTTGTAAAGGTTTGTAGAGTATGTTAAATAAATAAACATTATTATTATTATTACCTGATATTATTATGCCACCTTCATCTAATGCTCTGGCTGGCATCTCAACCCTAGTGTCTAAACATTGTGATCATCAGTGGGAGATTTTTATACCCATATAAAAGCTAGCAAAATAAGCAACACAATCAATGGCTGCAGCAGACATTTTGAGAAATAAAAATGCAGAATTGATAACAAAAAATCATATATTGTATAAAGATACACTCTTATTTTTTAGTTCAAGACCTACAAACCCTGTGTTACGCCAAGCGCTCCGGGTCCCTGCTCCTCCCCGGAGCGCTTGCGGCGTTCTTCAGCGTGCAGCGCCCCGGTCGGACCCGCTGACCGGGAGCGCTGCTCTGTTATCACCGGTGGGGATGCGATCCGCATGGCGGGACGTGCCCACCCGCAGGTCGCATCCCAGTCCTCTCACCTGCCCCATTCCCCTGTTATCATGTCCCGGCACGCGCGGCCCCCCTCTCTAGGGTGCGCGCGTGCCGCCTCTCTGAAATTTAAAGGGCCAGTGCACCACTAATTGGTGCCTGGTCCAATTAGTGCTAATCACTCCCATACATATAAAAACCCACTGTCCTTGCCGGATCTTGTTACCTAGTGCCCTGAGAAAGCGTTCTGTGTGTTCCCAAGCCTGTGTATCCAGACCCTTGCCGTTGCCCCTGACTACGAACCTTTGCCGCCTGCCTTGACCTTTTTCTATGTCCGACCTTGCCTTCGCCTTGTCCTTGTGTACTACGCCTATCTCAGCTGTTAGTGAGGTTGAGTCACTATTGGGGGATACGACCTGGGAGTTACCGCCGCAGCAATTCCATCCCGCCTTGCTGCGGGCTCTGGTGAAAACCAGGAATTTCTTAGAACCGGTCCCCTGGTACAGCCCACGCCATCGCCTCACTAACACAGAGGATCCACTACCCGCTTCCAGTCCGGTTCCTGACAGTAGATCCGGCCATGGATCCCGCTGAGGTACCACGGCCAAGCCTCGCTGACTTCACCACCGTGATCGCCCAGCAGTCTCAGCAGATCGCTCAACAAGGCCAGCAGCTGTCACAGTTGACTGTTATGTTCCAGCAGCTTCTACCTCCACAGCAGCAACCATCTCCTCCGCCAGCTCCAGCATCTCCTCCACAGCGAGCTGCCGCCTCCACGCCCAGAGTCCGCCTGTCTCTATGTGAAATGTTTGATGGGGATTCTAAGCTCTGCCGTGGGTTCCTGACCCAGTGTTTGCTGCACCTGGAGATCATGTCGGACCACTTTCCCACTGAACGGTCTAAGGTGGCATTCGTGGTCAGGCTGCTATCTGGAAAGGCCTTGTCCTTGGCCACACTGCTTTGGGACCAAAACGATCCTGCTACTGCTACCATCCAGTCTTTCTTCACCGAACTACGCAGTGTCTTTGAGGAACCTGCCCGTGCCTCTTTCGCTTAAATAGCCCTGCTAAACCTCGTCCAAGGAGACTCTACAGTGGGCGAATATGCCGTACAGTTCCGTACTCTGGCCTCTGAGTTGGCCTGGAATAATGAGGCTCTCTGCGTGACCTTCAAGAAAGGTTTATCCAGCCACATCAAGGATTGTCTGGCCGCACGAGAGATACCTTCTTCCCTGTCTGATCTCATTCATTTGGCTACCCGCATTGATATGCGCTACATTTAAAGACGCCAGGAGCTTCGCCAGGAAAAAGATCTTGTTCGCACCAGGCGTAATCCGCACCTGGCTCCTCTCTTTCAGCATCCTTTGCAATCTGTTACTGTGCCTTCCGCCGAGGAGGCCATGCAAGAGGACCGATCTCGCCAACAAGAGAGGACTCGCCGTAGGAACGAGAACTTGTGTCTATACTGTGCGAGCTCTGAGCATTTCTTAAAGGACTGTCCTCTTCGTCCTCTGCGTCAGGGAAACGTGCGCACCTAGTGAACATGGGAGAGGCGTTACTAGGTGTGAATTCTTCCTCTCCACGTCTTACTATTCCAGTACGTATCTCCTTGCCCACTAAGTCCTCCTTCTCTGCTGTGGCCTTTCTGGACTCTGGTTCAGCAGGAAATTTCATCGAGGCCTCACTCATCAACAAGTACAATATTCCTGTTACCTGTCTCGTCAAACCTCTCTTCATTGCCTCGGTGAATGGAGAGAGACTGGTCTACACCGTGCGTTATCGCACCTAACCCCTGCTCATGAACATTGTAGTTCACCATATTGAAAATATTGAATTTTTCGTATTGCCCAATTGTACTTCAGAAATTCTTCTTGGCTTGCCCTTGCTCCAGCGTCATGCTCCTATCCTCGACTGGGCCACTGGGGACCTTCCTGCCACAAGCGATGTCTTAAGTCGGTTCCTGTCAATCAAGTCTCCATCGCTCCTCCATTGCCAGGTCTTCCTAAGGCCTATCAGGACTATTCTGACGTCTTTTGTAAAAAGCAAGCAGAGGTCTTACCTCCACATAGACCCTATGACTGCCCTATCGGCTTGCTTCCTGGTACCACACCGCCCCGTGGTAGGATTTACCCACTTTCTGCCCCAGAAACACAAGCCATGACTGAGTACATTCAGGAAAACCTCAAAAGAGGTTTTATCCGGAAATCTTCTTCTCCAGCCGGTGCTGGATTTTTCTTCGTTGCCAAAAAAGATGGATCTCTACGCCCCTGTATTGACTACCGCGGTCTTAATAAAATTACAGTAAAAAATCGCTATCCTCTGCTTCTCATCTCCGAACTCTTTGACCGACTGCGGGGAGTTAAGATTTTCACCAAACTTGATCTAAGGGGCGCATATAACCTCATCCGTATTCATGCAGATGATGAATGGAAAACTGCCTTCAATACTAGAGATGGTCACTTTGAATACCTCGTCATGCCCTTTGGACTTTGCAACGCCCCAGCAGTCTTTCAGAACTTTGTTAATGAGATTTTTTGGGACATGCTGTATTCCTGTGTGGTAGTCTACCTTGATGACATCCTCATTTTTTCCTCCAACCTAGAGGAACATCGCCTTCATGTCCGTCAAGTGCTTCGGCGACTACGTCAAAATCATCTTTACGCCAAAATTGAGAAATGTCTATTTGAACGCAGCAGTCTCCCCTTCCTGGGATACATTGTGTCCGGTCAAGGTCTTCAAATGGACCCTGACAAGCTATCGGCGGTAGTAGATTGGCCTCGTCCCACTTGCCTACGAGCTATCCAAAGATTTCTCGGATTTGCTAATTATTATCGTCAATTTATTCCCCACTTCTCCACCATCGTTGCGCCTATTGTAGCACTGACTAAGAAAAATGCTAATGCGAAATCCTGTCCGTCACAGGCGTAGGAAGCCTTTAACCACCTCAAAGCTGCCTTCTGCTCTGCTCCAGTCTTGTCCAGACCAGATCCTCTGAAGCCCTTCTTCCTCTAGGTTGACGCCTCCTCAGTTGAAGCCAGAGCTGTTCTCCTACAAAAATCTGCTAAAGGAAAAAATATCACTTGCGGATTTTTCTCCAAAACCTTTTCTCCTCCTATTCCATAGGAGACCGTGAACTATTGGCTATTAAGTCGGCACTTGAGGAGTGGATACATCTTCTGGAAGGATCCCTTCATCCCATCACCATCAATACAGATCACAAAAATGTGTCTTATCTTCAATCCACCCAGCGGTTAAATCCACGCCAGGCTAGATGGTCGTTGTTTTTTGCCCGTTTCAACTTTCAAATCCATTTTCGTCCTGCAGACAAGAATGTCATGGCTGATGCTCTATCACGTACCACCGATGCCTCAGAAGCCGAGACCCTTCCTCAGCACATCATTCCCCCTGAGAGTCTGATCTCTTCTGCTCCTGCTTCTTTGGTGCCTATCCCTCCAGGAAAAACTTATGTTCCTCCACGTCTTTGCCTCCGGATCCTCAAATGGGGCCATTCCTCCCTTCTGGCTGGCCATGCTGGAATCAAAAAATCGATACAGTTGATTGCCAGACACTATTTGTGGTCCTCCCTGGAAAAGGATGTGACCGATTTCGTACGAGCCTGTACAGTGTGTGCACGTGACAAGACCCCACGACAGAAGCCTGCGGGTCTTCTCCTTCCTCTGTCGGTGCTTGAACAACCTTGGTCCCACATAGCCATGGACTTCATCTCTGACCTTCCTTTATCCCATGGCAACACTGTCATCTGGGTGGTCGTTGATCGTTTTTCCAAAATGGCTCATTTTATTCCGCATCCTGACCTTCCTCCTGCGCCACAGTTGGCGAAGCAATTTTTTCTGCAGATTTTTTGTCTTCGCGGGCTTCCCACGCATATCGTCTCGGATAGAGGTGTTCAATTTGTGTCAAAATTTTGGAGAGCTCTCTGTAATCAATTAAAGATCAAATTAAATTTCTCTTCCTCCTATCACCCCCAATCCAATGGACAAGTGGAAAGAATGAACCAGATTCTTGGTGACTACTTGCGACATTTTGTCTCCTCCCACCAAGATGATTGGGTCGACCTTCTGCCCTGGGCTGAATTCTCGTACAATTTCAAAAATTCTGAATCTTCCGCCAAATCTCCATTTTTTTGTGGTGTAAGGCCGTCACCCCCCTGCCCCCCTCCCCATTCCCACTTCTTCTGGAGTTCCTGCCGTGGATGAATTAACCCGGGACTTCTCCTCTATCTGGAAGGAGACTCATAAGTCACTCTTACTGGCCTCTTCTCGAATGAAGAGACATGCAGATAAAAAGAGAAGAACTCCTCCTGTCTTTGTCCCTGGTGACAAAGTGTGGCTCTCTGCCAAATACATACGGTTTCGTGTCCCTAGCTACAAGTTGGGTCCTCGTTACCTTGGGCCATTTAAAATCAAAAACCAAATCAATTCTGTCTCCTACAAGCTCCACCTTCCTTCTTCTCTTCGTATTCCTAACTCTTTCCATGTATCTCTTCTCAAACCTCTTATACTTAACCGTTATTTTCGCAAGGTCACTGTTCCTGCTCCTGTTTCTGGCTCCTCTGATGTCTTCTCTGTCAAAGAGATCCTCGCCTCCAAGATCGTCCGAGGTAAAAGATTTTTTTTTAATGATTGGGAAAATTGTGGTCCAAAAGAGAGGTCCTGGGAACCTGAGGCCAACATTCTGGACAAAGAGCTTGTCTGCAGATTCCTGGGCTCCAAAAAGAGGGGGAGACCAAAGGGGGAGGTACTGTTATGCCGAGCGCTCCGGGTCCCTGCTCCTCCCCGGAGCGCTCGCGGCATTCTTCAGCGTGCAGCGCCCTGGTCGGACCCGCTGACCGGGAGCGCTGCTCTGTTATCACCGGTGGGGATGCGATCCGCGTGGCGGGACGCGCCCGCCCGCAGGTCGCATCCCAGTCCTCTCACCTGCCCCGTTCCCCTGCTGTCATGTCCCGGCACGCGCGGTCCCGCTCTCTAGGGCGCGCGCGTACCGCCTCTCTGAAATTTAAAGGGCCAGTGCACCACTAATTGGTGCCTGGTCCAATCAGTGCTAATCACTCCCATACATATAAAAACCACTTCCCCTTCCTGTCCTTGCCGGATCTTGTTGCCTAGTGCCCTGAGAAAGCGTTCTGTGTGTTCCCAAGCCTGTGTATCCAGACCCTTGCCGTTGCCCCTGACTACAAACCTTTGCCGCCTGCCTTGACCTTTTGCTACGTCCGACCTTGCCTTCGCCTTGTCCTTGTGTACTACGCCTATCTCAGCTGTTAGTGAGGTTGAGGGATATGAACTGGGAGTTACCGCCGCAGCAAGTCCATCACACCTTGCGGCGGGCTCTGGTGAAAACCAGTAACTTCTTAGAACCGGTCCCCTGGTACAACCCACGCCATCGCCTCACTAACACAGAGGATCCACTACCCTTTTCCAGTCCGGTTCCTGACACCCTGGCAAAAATGATTAAATAACTACTCTTAGGCCAGTTTCACACTAAGGAATTTCCAAGCAGAATTCTGTTTTGAAATTCTGCTCATTAATTTCTGCGCAGTAGAGTCCCATTGCTGGCAATGGAAATCTGCCGCACAGTGCACACTGCAGAGTTTTCAAGGCAGACTTTCCGCATTGAAAATCCCCTCGAAAAAATCCACCAGAACACTGAACTCATCCAATATTCTGGCCGATCTCCGCTCCGCAGACATTGCCGTCTGTGGAGATGTGAACGTACCCTACGAGAATAGGCAACAAAACGTTTTACTTCATAACAAATACATAAAGTACAGATATGTCACAAAACTATGTGGCTTCATGGCTAAAAGAAATTATTTAAACTAATGGTATATATATATATATATATATATATATATATATATATACATTTATTTTTTATTTTTTTTAATAATTTTTTAAAGAAAAAAAAAACAGTTCCAACAGTCGTAACTTTTATTTTTCAATCAAAGTTCATCTTTCAGTGTTCATTTTAGGGCTTTTTTGCAGGACAATTAATGTTTTTGGGCTCAATGTTTAATTACTTACTTACTAATTCAAAACTTTTGGATTTTCCTATCTTGGGTTTCATTTTGTACAGCATTCACTGTGAAGAAGAAATAACACATTTATTCTGCAGGCTAGTACAACTACAGCAAGGCCAAATTTATGTGTTAATGTTTAAGTACTTGCACTGCTTTGGGGCGTTTTTTGTGCCAATTCTAAGAACCATAACTTTTTTCCATCAACAGAGTTAAGGTGTCAAAGTGTTAAAAGTGAGTGCTGATAAATGATAAAAATATGGAATCCATAGTCCGCTATAAAAACTGCCTTTTTTTGCTCCTTTAGACTGCCTTTTTTGCTCCCTATGTACCTCACACTAACTAATCATACAAATTATAAAATGTAAATTTTAATGGGGGAAAAACATATATATATATATATATATATATATATATATATATTTAATGAAAAATATTTGTGATGAATGGTAGTTTAAAGAGTACCTGTCACCAAATAAAACTTTTAATATAGTGTTCCTTGTGTAATTAGCAGACACTTTCCCATTCACTTGCATTTAAAATTATCAACATAAATATGTTTAAAATATAATAGAAAAAAAGGCCACTAGGTTCTGTTCTTTTCCCTGCCATAATTAATACAGTTGGTTTGGTCTCCTCCCGGCCTGGTAGGAGTCCAAACTCAGGAAGTGTTTCTCTGCACTGAGTTTGATTGTCAGCTGCACAGAAAGTGAAAGCTCCACAGATTCTCACAGAAAGCCACACAGACGGGCAGCTGCAGGAGAGCTTCACTGAAATCTGCAGAGACTGAAAAATGCACAGAGTTTGAGGTCTTATATTCATCACAGTGCTGCAACAATGTGAGGGCAGACGTTGTCCCCCAGCAGGCTTCAGTGAGATCATGCATGCTGGGAAACGCCCACTTCTCCTGCTGGGAGATTGCACTATGTGAGCAAGAAAGGTAAGATACACAGCTTTTTCAAGCTCTGAAATTGTTTTTAAGGGCAGGGGGTGTTAGGAGTAGTTAGGGAACATAGCCTGAGGTAGTTGAGATCAGTTCATTTGGTGACAGGTTGTTTTTAACTATTCATAGGATAACATTAGTGTTACGGCGAGCGCTCCGGGTCCCCGCTCCTCCCCGGAGCGCTCACAGCGTTCTCCTGTTCGCAGCGCCCCGGTCAGACCCGCTGACCGGGTGCGCTGCAATAGTGTCCCCAGCCGGGATGCGATTCGCGATGCACATCCCAACCCGCTTACCAGACTCGCTCCCCGTATGTGCTGCCCCGGCGTGCGCGGCCCCGCTCCCTAGGGCGCACGCACACCGGGTCTTTGTGATTTAAAGGGCCGGTGCGCCACTGATTGGCGCATGGGTTTTTATTAGCGTGTTCACCTGTGCACTTCCCTATATAACCTCACTTCCCCTGCACTTCCTGGCCGGATCTTGTTGCCATTGTGCCAGTGAAAGCGTTCCTTGTGTGTTCCTAGCCTGTGTTCCAGGCCTCTTGCCGTTGCCCCTGACTACGATCCTTGCTGCCTGCCCTGACCTTCTGCTACGTCCGACCCTGCTCTTGTCTAATCCCTTGTACCGCGCCTATCTCAGCAGTCAGAGAGGTTGAGCCGTTGCCGGTGGATACGACCTGGTTGCTACCGCCGCTGCAAGTCCATCCCGCTTTGCGGCGGGCTCTGGTGAAAACCAGTAGCAACTTAGAACCGGTCCACCGACACGGTCCACACCAACCCCTCTCTGACACAGAGGATCCACCTCCAGCCTGCCGAATTCTGACAATTAGCCAATAACGCAGATGAAATATGTATATGTGGTGTCCCAGTGCGGGATATTGTCCTACAGTCCAATCTGGTTGAGTCCCTATATGTCCCCGGGGCTCCCCTGCAGTGTCTCCACCCCCCCCCCCCCCCCCGTGTATATAAGTTTTCACATGAAAGAGTAAAGAACCTTTATTGTTAGTCACATGATTATGTTTAAGTCACATGTTTAAGTCATATGATTGTTACCCAGAGAACCCAGTGACCAGGTGAACTACCACGTAACCGATCGGCTCCTTGCACAGCCCCCGATATAAGATAGGGAGGAGCTGCAAACTCTGTCTTTCATCTCTCTTGTTCCTGAGGTCCAGTGCAGTCAAAACATCTCACAGAGTGTGTCCAGAGCATTGGAGGCCTCAAGCCTAAAGTCTGCAGCCACCTGTCAGTTACAAGTAAGCTAAAGTCATCTAATTGTCAGTCATCAAGTCAGTCAAGTCAAGTCTACTGTCTATTCAATGTGGCCTGCATTATAGTCAGTCTACCTACTGCAAGTCCCAGCAAGCCTGCGAGGTCTCTCTGTGTCACTCGCCATCTCTCTGGGATACTGGCTGAACTGTATGGACTGTACCACCTGTCTTACCTCAGTAAAAGCTACCGTTACCCTTAACCTGGCCTTGTACTCTTTATTGCCCATGCCTGACCTACTACTAGTGGTACTACCTTCGGGTGGTTGTATAGGAAAACCATGCCCTGGCATCACAAACACAAAGGGGTTAATACCATCTACCCCTGGGCAACATCATCTGTCCCTTACACCTCACCTCACACCCCGTGGCTCACCACATACACACACACAATATATCACCAGAATATTTATATGGCTATCAATCCTAAATTAAACACATAGTAGAAACAATGAAGGTTTAATTCATCATGAATGTGCTGTTTGAACTTTATTCAAATAACCATGATCTAGTATAAAAAAAAACACTATCCAAGTATATTAGAGGCAGATATAGATTGATATTATTACCAATTTATTAGCGTCATGTATACTGTCATCTTGTCTCTATACACATCTGGAATAAAAAGGCGGTTGTCCAGTGATAGTGTCCACAGGATAGGGGATAATATCTGATCAAAAGACCCCGATCCCACCCAGCCCCCCCCCCCCCCTCTCCAGAACATGGCCCCAGCTCAGAAAGAGCCAGTTCTGTAGTTTTGTAATTACTTGTTTGAGAAGCATTACTAGCCCCTCCAACAGTTGTTCATTTTAAGCTTTTGGGATGTTTTTTGCACTATTTTTTGGATGGACCTGACACTTAATTTTACAGCCATAAAAATTACGGTCACAAAATGAATGCATGTTCTATAGAACTTAAGAACTATTTAATAAAAATAGTGCCTTTTTGGGATATAAAAAAAAAGCCCCCAACACTGCATGGGACCAGAGTAATTAGTAGGGATTCATGTCATCTAATAAGAACATCCTATGAACATGTACATTTGTGAAAATAAGTTGTGTAACTGTTGGATGGGCTCTTCACCTTTTTTACTTTAATGCTGGTGCCTATTGTCACAAAATTATGAACATCCTTACGTGATCACAATCCCTCTTTTCCTCTCTGTAGCACTAGTCCTGCATACAAATGTTTTAATCCACATGCTTAGCGCTTGGCTGCCTCCTGCAGCCAATTCCTCCTTGCTTATGTGGAACAGATTAAAGCTGAAAATTACAGATCAGAAGACCTTGCTGTGTTCTCAAACAGAACAGGTAAATCAAACTCCAGTCTGTTAGTGAGAGAAAACGTCTAGACATCCATTAAAGTTTGTAACATTTAATGGTAACAAAAATGGCTTTGGCAAAGTAAAATGGGCAGACAGAAATACATGCTACAGTCTGAAAACAAGTAAAAAGAATAGATATAGCATAGATTGCGGCGCCACCCAAGAGAGGGTCATAATAGGGAGGTGTGCGTTTGTATCATTAAAGGGGTATTCCAGGAATTTTTTTTTATTTTACTATCCTACAGGGGGCTGTAAAGTTAGTGTAGTTCATAATATAGTGTCTGTACCTGTGTGTGACGGTTTTCTCAAAATTTTTATGTGATTTTCACCCCAATATTAATCATACTCATGTCTCGGGATTTCCCAGGTTGCAGTGTGTCGAGACTTGACATTACTAGTCAGATGATCAGAGGGAGCCAGTCCTGCTTCAATTTTGCAACAGCTGCAGGCCCCTGATTAGAAAAAACTGTGTGTCAATGGGCTGATGTGTGGGAGGAAGGAAAGGGACCTCAAACTTGTGTGGTGTCCCGGTACCGTATTGTATACGTTACCTTTATAGTGGTCCCCATAGTCAGAGTCCCTAGGTCGTCGGGGTCCCTCTTCTGTAGTTTTCCCCTTGTCACCCCTCCCTTAGTCGATGACTATATAGAAGTTCTTATCAATATAAGTATAGATATATGTATATATTCAGTTGTTTATCTGTTCAGGCGTAGCAGGACCTGCAGGTCACGTGATTAGGTTAAAACTCTATGGTTTTGCTACAGGACCTTTGGAGGTTCTCGTGACGTGTTCACCCACAATGCACTGTAACGGTGAGTGACAGTTGTTACGGACCAATCCAAAATGGCCAGCCCCTGCCCATATAAGGGACCTGCACCATCTTGATCCCTCTTCTTGGGTTGCTGACTCTGGAAGAGGTAGGACCTCCGCAGCTTACAAGACGATTTACTAGGCCAAAGCCTTGCGGCCTCGGCCTCTAACATAGCGGATAGACTAAGCAATTCCCCGCTACTCACCGCAAGACCACTGGACCTAACTGGACTCACCCTTAAATCCAGCGGATCTCTGTTATACAATCTCTAAGAAGCTAAATTGAGCTTATCTGATCCCAACCAACTGTCAATCACTGTCAAGCTATATGCATAGAGACTCTGTTATCTGGACTGTTACTATTGCTGCATGTACAGAAATTCTTCATAAAAGTTCCTGCAAGTTTTCAGTTAACAGTGGTTGTGGACAATCCTTTATTTCTGCATCACCTATTGCTCTTGGGAAGGGTGGCAATAGGCCTGTCAAGAATACAGCATTTAACCCTCACCCTGGCGTCACGAGTGACAAGGGTTAACAGCGCCCTTAACTATCCTGAACAGCAACACCATAACTACCCTACACCCCCACAAGGCTTGATCCTCTCATCCGCCACCACAAGCCTTTTTGGCATTGCACAAACAGGATTTGGATGTGTGCCTACTCCTGTTGCCACTAGTGAAGCTGTACTCCCCCCCCAGAAAGTAACAGACTTTATTCATGTGTCACAGACTGCATTACAGTGTACAGGAGCAGTGCGTGTGGTGCAACTTGCAAGGCGGCCACGCGAAAAGTAAGGGTGAAGATTTATTTGCTGCAATGTGTAAACTGCGAAACGAATTCATGCTACGATCCTCTGGTCCAGTCAGCATGGGAGGAGTTAACCTGCTGCAGGAGAAGCGCGCAAAGAAGTCCTGTGCTGTGCCACGACCCGCCCCTGGGCGTGGCTGCCAAGTTGCTGTGTCGCAGCCAAAAGGGAACTTGGAGACACAGGAGTTGTTTCTGGGAGGACAGGAAGTCAGGGCTGCACCGATGACGTCCTTCCTGCCGGACGCCATTTTGGGGAAGCCCACTATAAAAGACACCACGCACAGCAACCTCTTCAGTCTGCACAGAGAGCCGGAGAGTACAGACATGGCGGAGAGCAGTGTTCCACATGGTGAGAGCAGCACAATGGCGCCGGAACAGCGGAAAGTTGTGGCAGTCGCAGCCCGACTTTTCCAAGAACTTGCTGACCGTCTGCAACGGTTGTCATTAGATGAAGAGGGGGCCTGCAATCTTCCCCCACTGCCTGATGATGATGACGATTGGCCAGACACACCTCCAGCAGAGAGTGCAGGGACACCAGGAGGTGCATCGCCGGTGAGATTGTCCCCTCACCACAGAACTTGGGGCTCGTGGGCCGAGATCCCAGACTCGGAGGAGTCTGCAGTGAGTACCCCGCCAGAGGTGGCCTATTCTTCCTCCTCCAGCCCTGCAGCTAAAAAATCTACTTTACCAAGTGCATGACCGTGCTCACCAGATTTGCCCCAGTGGATCTTTGGGGACAAGCCGGGACACATCGAGTATATGCACGCGGTTCTACAACCTATACCTGGGAAGCCACTCCCACCAATTCCAGCCGCACAAAGGGAAAGGGCCCGTCAAGAAGCCAAGTTGGCTGAACTGATGGATAAATTAAAGGCCCGACACAGAGAACTGTACACCTCCGTCCAGAGCCTGTGTGGAGAATGGGCTGCAGCGGTCACAAGACCAACAGCCCCAACACAGCTTCCCTTCAAATACTTTCCGTCTACAGATTGGGAATCGGATCCCTTCAACCTGAGGCCGAAATGGTCTGCTCCTGAATCCTCCACCAAGGTACTCAAGGAGGAGGAGCCTCTACAGCGTCAATCATCTTCTGAGTACAGTAAAGTGCCAAGTCCTGCTCAAGTTCAAGAAAGTAAGCCTAAATTGCGGGCACCAAAGACCGTACCTAGACCCTCTTGGAGAAATGAGAGTTTGTCTGTTCCAGAGGTACCAACGTATGTACCTAGGCCCTCTCGGAGCAATGAGAGTTTGCCTCCTGCACAGGTACCAACATATGTACCAAGGCGCTCTTCTGACGTGGAGAGTATGCCTGCTTCCAGGGTACCGAAGAAAGTGCTTTGGTCCACTCCTGATATGGAGATGGTGCTAAAACCTTATGCACCAACTTTGATCCCGACCAGTAAGCCTCTAGTCACTCTAAATCCTACTGTTGCCCATTCTACTCTCACCAATGTGGTGTGGGAGAGTCACATTAACTCCTTGCTTGCTTTAGATGTTGGGAGGTATAGAGGATCTACAAGAGGCACAAGAAGATTTCGGAGAAATGTCTTTTGAAGGACTATAAAGTAATGTTTATTGCTTTTCTATGCTAACCACTTTTGTTTTTCAGTAACAAAGTTCAAGACATGTGCCTAGCAGGACTGTGCTAAGATTGTTCCAGTTTCAAGTTCAGCAACGCAACCATCAAGTTTTGTGCCTGACCATTAGGTCAAGAGACTCCTAGCCAGTAGGAGATTCGTAAGTTTTATGCCCGGCTGATTGTGGTAAAGCCGTGTTTCCCATAGACTTCTAGTGTAGGTGGACTGCAGATTCTTACATGTCCGTTCTATGTACATAACAAGACTAACTAGTAAGCAGTACTTGCACACATAGTACTAAATAAACTCACTTAAATGTACTACCTTATTCTTCTTCAGTACATACACAAAAACAAAAATGTATCTCACATTCAAGAAACACTTAGGAATTGTAGCCTATTGATACCCAATTCCTGCCACTGTTAGGTACACTCATATTTCTTTTCTCTGTACTACGTGTGGGAGATGCTCTACCAGGCCAGTAGGTGCTCTAGAATTAAACACGTATTTCTAAAGGTAACCTAGGTAGGTTATACTGTTGTGTTCTAGGGGTAAGTAGCGTGTAGCCGATAGACCCTAGTAGCCATCCTTATTGGTAGAGAGCCTCGGGCAAGCCAATATACCCTTCTTTGTACTAACAGGTGACTCATCATGGCAAAAAGAAAAATGTAATGAGATTTCAAAATGTTTAGACAGCTTGAGACTAAAGGTTATAGAGAGCTGTACCAATGTATAGTTAGCCTCATAAATGTTATAGAGAGCTATAAGAATGTCTAAGGGGCTAGAAACTAAAGGTTAGATAGATTCATCACTGTCTAGATAGCTTCAAAATGTCTAAATAGCTTCAAAATGTCTAGATAAATTCCTATTGTCTAGTCAAAATACTAGTAGGAGTATCCAGAGAATGTGAATGTGTTTAACGTTTACTCAGGTTTTGTCAGGATGTATAAAGAAAAAATATATATAATCCTATTCTAGTCCTAGTTCCTCTGCCATAGGGGACAGGCGTCGGGTCGACTTATTTTTAGTAAGGGGGTTTGTGGTGTCCCGGTACGGTATTGTATACGTTACCTTTGTAGAGGTCCCAATAGTCAGAGTCCCTAGGATGTCGGGGTCCCTCTTCTGTAGTTTTCCCCTTGTCACCCCTCACTTAGTCGATGACTATATATAGAAGTTCTTATCAATTTAAGTATAAGTATAGTATAAGTATAGATATACATATACAAGTATAGATATAAGTATAGATATATGTATATATACCACTGTTCATGATATTTAGAGATTCACTGGTGTCTGGTATTGTGCCAAGGGACTGGCGCAAGGCGAATGTGGTGCCAATCTTCAAAAAGGGCTATAGGTCTTCCCCAGGAAACTATAGACCGGTAAGTTTAACGTGCATTGTGGGTAAATTGTTTGAAGGACTTATAAGGGATTACATACAGGAATACATAGGGGATAATTGTATTATAAGTGATAGCCAGCATGGGTTTACTAAGAATAGAAGTTGTCAAACCAATCTAATTTGCTTTTATGAAGAAGTGAGTAGAAGCCTTGACAGAGGAATGGCTGTGGATATAGTGTTTCTGGATTTTGCTAAAGCGTTTGATACTGTCGCTCATAGACGTCTGGCAGGTAAGTTAAGGTCTTTGGGTTTGGAAACTTTAGTTTGTAACTGGATTGAACACTGGCTCATGGATCGTACCCAGAGAGTGGTGGTCAATAATTCGTACTCTGATTGGTCCCCGGTTATTAGTGGTGTACCCCAAGGTTCAGTACTGGGCCCGCTGTTGATTAATTTATTTATCAATGATATAGAGGATGGCATTAACAGCTCTGTTTCTATCTTTGCAGATGACACCAAGCTTTGTAGCACGGTACAGTCTATAGAGGATGTGCATAAGTTACAAGATGACTTGGATAGACTAAGTGTCTGGGCTTCCACTTGGCAAATGAGGTTCAATGTGGATAAATGTAAAGTTAAGCATCTGGGTACTAATAACATGCATGCGTCGTATGTCTTAGGGTGGATTAAACTGTCAGAGTCACTGGTAGAGAAGGATCTGGGTGTACTTGTAGATCACAGACTACAGAATAGCATGCAATGTCAGGCTGCTGCTTCCAAAGCCAGCAGAATATTGTCATGTATCAAAAGAGGCATGGACTCGAGGGACAGGGACATAATACTCCCCCTTTATAAAGCATTGGTATGGCCTCACCTGGAATATGCTGTTCAGTTTTGGTCGCCTGTCCATAAAAGGGACACTGCGGAGCTGGAAAGGGTGCAGAGACGCGTGACTAAACTAATATGGGGCATAGAACATCTTAGCTATGAGGAGAAATTAAAGGAGTAACAATTGGTTAGTCTTGAGAAGAGACGTTTAAGGGGGGATATGATAAATGTATATAAGTATATTAATGGCCCATACAAAAAGTATGGAGAAAAACTGTTCCAGGTGAAACCCCCTCCCCCCCCAAAGGACAAGGGGGCACTCCCTCTATCTGGAGAAGAAAAGGTTTAGTCTCAAGGGGCGACACGCCTACTTTACCATAAGAACTGTGAACTTATGGAACAGTCTACCTCAGGAACTGGTCACAGCAGGAAAAATTAACAGCTTTAAAACAGGGTTAGATACATTCCTGGAAATATAGAAAGAAATATAAAATCCCATTACTCCACCAATATCGCGCCACACCCCTACCCTTCAATTCCCTGGTTGAACTTGATGGACGGATGTCTTTTTTCAACCGTACTAAGTATGTAACTATGTAACTATGTTTTGCTACAGGACCTTTGGAGGTTCCCGTGACGTATTCACCCACAATGCACTGTAACGGTGAGTGACAGTTGTTACGGACCAATCCAAAACGGCCAGCCCCTGCCCATATAAGGGACCTGCGCCATCTTGATCCCTCTTCTTGGGTTGCTGACTCTGGAAGAGGTAGGACCTCCGCAGCTTACAAGACGATTTACTAGGCCAAAGCCTTGCGGCCTCGGCCTCTAACATAGCGGATGGACTAAGCAATTCCCCGCTACTCACCGCAAGACCACTGGACCTAAACTCACCCTTAAATCCAGCGGATCTCTGCTATACAATCTCTAAGAAGCTAAATGGAGCTTATCTGATCCCAACCAACTGTCAATCGCTGCTCAAGCTATATGCATAGAGACTCTGTTATCTGGACTGTTACTATTGCTGCATGTACAGAAATTCTTCAGTAAAAGTTCGTGCAAGTTTTCAGTTAACAGTGGTTGTGGACAATCCTTTATTTCTGCATCACCTATTGCTCTTGGGAAGGGTGGCAATAGGCCTATCAAGAATACAGCATTTAACCCTCACCCTGGCATCGCGAGTGACAAGGGTTAACAGCGCCCTTAACTATCCTGAACAGCAATACCCTAACTACCCTACACCCCCACAAGGCTTGATTCTCTCATCTGCCACCACACTTGCAAGCATGGAAATATGGTATGTGTCATTTAGAGAACAAAATCCAACAGGAAATACCCAGTTCTGGCAGGTAAGTACTAAAATCACCTTATGGTGGATAACCCGTTTAACTAGAGTACCGATTACCATAAGGAATGATAGGTTGTTTGTGAATTTATCAAATGATAGGCCCTATGTTGTGGCAGGTCTCCATTGTTGTCCCTCAGGCTAAGCCCACCAGAAGATCTTTTAATCCTCTGGTGGGCTAATCCAGCCTATATCCAATATCATTGCAAGTGGGCAATGTAAAACAGCAGAAGAACTACCCAACACTGCTCTGCATATATACAATTGTGCTAAAACACGGCTATTCTACAAAATATAGCATCAATTCTCATTCAGAGACATGTAGAAGATTTTTCTGCAGGATTTAGAATGTAACATTTTTCCATTGGCTGCTGCATTATAGGGGTATTCTATAGGAAAGTATTTTACAGGAAAATACTTTTATAATCAACGGTATAGTCAAGTGCATAATGTCTAAAAGTGGTCATAATGTCTAAAAGTGGTCATACATTGTAGACAGCTCTCTCTCTCTCTATACACATATATTCTTAACTTAGCCAAGGATGCATGCTTTTCATTTAAAATATTTTTTTATTAAGAGAAAAGTATTTACAACATAAATGTGACAGAAAAACCTGAAGGAGTCAGACTCATCTAGTTTCTGACAATGTATATTAAAATCCAAGGAAAGGGGTTAATAACCAGGGAAGGCAAGGAATTGCAGTACAACTTGGAGAAGAGTAGCATATTGACAATTCAAACATTAGCAAAAGCGAGGCTGAAAAATCAGTTCAATAAGGTACTACTCTAAGACATTTTTCTCTTAAAGGGGTTTTCCGGGCAAAAACATTTTATCCCCTATCCAAAGGAAAGGGAATAAGATGTCTGATCGAGGCGGGCCCACCGCTGGGACCCCCCGCGATCTCCCTGCAACACCCGCATTCTATGCGGGAGCTGCATCTCCAGTTTCGGAAACCTCCGGGTTTCCGGGACTGGGGACATGACGTCACGCCACGCCCCCTCAATTCATGTCTATTTGAGGGGGCGTGATGGGGCGTAACCGCAACGTCACAAACCACTGGCGCTCTGGGTGCAGCAGGGAGATCGCGGGGGTCCCCAGCGGCAGGACCCCTGCGATCAGACATCTTATCCCCTATCCTTTGGATAGGGGATAAGATGTCTAGGGGCGGAATACCCCTTAAATGTGTATAGCTAGCTTAATTGGAAGAACTAACCAGTTCTTCTGTAATGAGCTTGAGTTGTTATGCTGGCAATGTGAACATGATTGTGCGAATAAAACGTAACAAAACACAATACTAACACTTCAGCATTTATGGCATTAATTATATATCTGCATTTGAAGTAGTTAATGCAGAAATAATAACAGTTACTGTAGACAGATCTTTAAATATAAATATGTGGTTACGGACATCATTGAAATCTTCAAACAATGTAAATTCAGAAGGTTTTCACCTAAATACGTACATACTTGTACAATTATGCTAATGTATTTATTCAGACAAAGGATGTGTCATTTGTTTTGCACCTTTAACTACCACCCTTGCATGAGTAACTATGCCATGCTTAGCAGTGTTTACAAAAGGAGAATTCTTCTACATCATCCAGCCCTTAAACTCTGCTATTTATTAAGAAATTACGAAATGTAAAACGGCTAGGTACAAGACATGGAAAGGAAAAAACTCAGTGTGTCCCAGTGTGTCCAAAGATCTTATTTAATTCAGATAATTGCCCATTTTCTGTCATTGGTGTGGATTTTCTTTCTACACAACAAATCCACTACAGGTTGAGAACATAATTATTTGGGGAATAAATATAAACCATGAAAACAAAAACTGCCCAAAGCAACCAATCACAGCTCAAGCTTCATGTTACCAAAACCTGTTAAGACTTGAAAGCTGAGCTGTGATTGGCTGCAAAATTGAAGTAGTATGTTGTAGTATGTAGTATGAAGTAGTATGTTGTATGCTACTATACAAGATCTCCACGGCAAGACTGTAAGTAAAGACTGCATCAAAACTGCAAGATAAGAAACGTATATCCTCATGAAAACTGTGGAAGAACATTATACCTGAACCCCCCTCCACTTAAAGAGCTGCTATTTACCCCTTACTTCACTGTAGGGGGCAAGTGTATAATGACAAATATTCCCTTCCTGGATCACCCATCTATGAATCCATCTGACCGAGGTCTCATTATAATCCTTGTAAATGCCAATCGGTGAAGAGATAGATTGCTGATTTTACATTTATTTTAATGGCTAAAAGTATTATAAAAGTTGCTAAAATGCAAAAAGTAATATAAATGCATTTTAACACATTTTAGGATATAAAGGCTCCCCTTTTCTTCAAGAACAAAAATTAAATATAAAAAACAATCCTTCTTCTAGAGGAAAGAAGTACTATCCCCAACTCTCTTCTGCACTTCACTGTGGAGTGCATTTCAGCTAACATGCATCGGATGTATATACAGTGGGGCAAAAAAGTATTTAGTCAGCCACCAATTGTGAAAGATGAGAGAGACTTGTAGTTTTCATCATAGGTATACCTCAACTATGAGAGACGTAATAATAAAATAAATTCCATAAAATCACATTGTCTGATTTTACTATTCTACTATACTTTGTTATATACCTTTTGTTGGCAATGACAGAGGTCAAACTTTTTCTGTAAGTCTTCACAAGGTTTTCACACTGTTGCTGGTATTTTGGCCCATTCCTCCAAGCAGATCTCCTCTAGAGCAGTAATATTTTGGGGCTGTCACTGGGCAACAAGGACTTTCAGCTCTCTCCAAAGGCTAGGCCACTCCAGGACCTTGAAATGCTTCTTACGAAGCCACTCCTTTATTGCTCAGGCGGTGTGTTTGGGATCATTGTCATGCTGAAAAACCCAGCCACGTTTCATCTTCAATGCCCTTGCAGATGGAAGGAGGTTTTCACTCAAAATCTCACGATACATGGCTCGATTCATTCTTTCCTTTACACGGATCAGTCGTCCTTGTTCCTTAGCAGAAAAACAGCCCCAAAGCATGATGTTTCCACCCCCATGCTTCACAGTAGGTATGGTGTTCTTTGGATACAACTTAGCATTCTTTATCCTCTAAACATGACGAGTTGAGTTTTTACCAAAAAGTTCTACTTTCATCTGACCATATGACATTCTCCCAATACTCTTCTGGATCATCCAAATGCTCTGTAGCAAACTTCAGATGGCCTCGGACATGTACTGGCTTAACCAGGGGGACACTACTTGCACTCCATGATTTTAGTCCCTGGCGGTGTAGGTTGTTACTGATGGTAGCCTTTTTTACTTTGGTCCCAGCTCTCTAAAAGTCATTCACTAGGTCCCCCGTGTGGTTCTGGGATTTTTACTCACCGTTCTTGTGATCATTTTGACACCATGGGGTGAGATCTTGCGTGAAGCCCCAGATCGAGGGAGATTATCAGTGGTCTTGTATGTCTTCCATTTTCTAATAATTGCTCCCACCGTTGATTTCTTCACACCAAGCTGCTTGCCTATTGCAGATTCAGTCTTCCCAGCCTGGTGCAGGTTTACAGTTTTTTTTTCTGGTGTCCTTCGACAGCTCTTTGGTCTTGGCCATAGTGGAGTTTGGTGTGTGACTGTTTGAGGTTGTGGACAGGTGTCTTTTATACTGATAACAAGTTCAAACAGGTGCCATTAATACAGGTAACGAGTGGAGGACAGAGGAGACTCTTAAAGAAGAAGTTACAGGTCTGTGAGAGCCAGAAATCTTGCTTGTTTGTTATTGACCAAATACTTATTTTCCACCATAATTTGCAAATAATTTGTTTAAAAATGAGACAATGTGATTTTATGATTTTTTTTCTCATTATATCTCTCATAGTTGAGCTGTACCTACAATGAAAATTACAGGCCTCTCTCATCTTTTTAAGTGGGAGAACTTGAACAATTGGTGGCTGACTAAATACTTTTTTGCCCCACTGTAACTGTGTTGGTCAAGTACAGCAGGTAGCTGAGGTATAAGAGATTTTCTGGATGCAAATCATGTCACAATTGTTATATGGTAATACAAAGTGTATTTTCTGCGAGAAATATATTTTCTGTATTGCACCACAAGTCAAAGCATACACTATGTTCTACAGCAGCAGAGGGTAAATGGTGTTTCTGTGCTTTACATTGCACTGCAGAATAAGGATTTAATCATATGAGATTCCTGACCAATCAATGCAAGAGTCTATCCCAAGTCTCCCTGCCTCTCCTGGGGAATAGAGGTGGACCTAACATTGCCCTATAAAGTTCTAGGCTAGCCTAGCCAGGTGCACTTGTCTTGCTCCTTAACTCTGTTATTTCATAAAGGGATCAAAGTTTGGTGAGCCAAGGTACTACTAAATGTGAGGCATACTTCCTACATATAGGCCACGTTGCCTGTCTGCAACTCAGTAGTTCCTGAGCCCAGCACGAGTTCTTCCTGCAAGGACATTTCTGCACTTCTACATTTCTTCAAGAGGTTTAGCAATGAGAGAGCTGAACAAGGGCCTTGTTTTCATCTCACTGTTTTCTCTAGTGGCCACCAGTCAGACCACTGTCAGCCTGTCTGCAGAGTCATGGAGACTTGGCCTGTGTATGCTTTCCAAGTGTCTTTAGTCTGCATGGATCCATGTTCACCTCCTGTGAGATGCTAATCTAGTTAGTTTGTGTAATTTGGACATAAAGCTAGTGCACCAGAGTCCTCTGCAAGCTTTTGGTACCCGACATGTAACACTGCGGCTCAACTTATCACTGGACAAAGCAATGTCTCACCTTGGCTAGTGATAGGCTGAGATGCAGTGTCATGTAACAGGCCTGGGCACTAAGAAGAAGGCCTGGCCTGGACCCCCTTTAGGCTTCTTTCACTCTGCCATTGTGACACAGCAGTGTGACGTCCGTCCAGGAAGTCGGGGAGAATAGCGGGAGGGAAAATACATCATGCAACATTTTTTCCTCCCGTTACTCCTATGAAAAAACAACGGTGTCCGACAGACCCCATAATAGTAAATGGGATCTGTCAGGATCTGTTATTTCCTGTTGTGCCTTGTCAAAAATAACGTCCATTAAGGCACACAAAAAAAAGTGCCTGAAGGACGTTTGCCGATGGGGATAAAAAAGTTTTTCACTGGAGTTCTTCTTTAAAGGGGTACTACCGTGGAAAACTTTTTTTTTTTTTAATCAACTGGTGCCAGAAAGTTAAACAGATTTGTAGATTATTTCTATAAAAAAAAAAATCTTAATCCTTCCAGTACTTTTTGGGGGCTGTATACTACAGAGGAAATGTTTATCTTCTCGGATTTCTCTTATGTCACAACCACAGTGCTCTCTGCTGACCTCTGCTGTCCACTTTAGGAACTGTCCAGAGCAGCATATGTTTACTATGGGGATTTTCTCCTGCTCTGGACAGTTCCTAAAATGAACAGCAGAGGTCAGCAGAGAGCACTGTGGTCGTGACATAAGAGAAATCCAAAAATATAAACATTTACTCTGTAGTATACAGCCCCTAAAAAGAACTGGAAGGATTAAGATTTTTTAATAGAAGTAATTTACAAATCTGTTTAACTTTCTGGCACCAGTTGATTAAAAAAAAAAAACAAAAAAAAAAACATTTTCCACGGTAGTACCCCTTTAACTCCTTGGGGACCGAGCCCATTTTGACCCTAAGGACCAGAGCATTTTTTGCAATTCTGACCACTGTCACTTTAAGCATTAATAACTCTGGGATGCTTGTACTTATGAATTTGATACAGTAAATGTTTTTTTCTTGACATATTATACTTTATGTTAGTGGTAAATTTTCGTTGATACTTGCATCATTTCTTGGTGAAAAATTCAAAAATTTCATGAAAAATTAGAAAATTTAGCATTTTTATAAATTTGAAGCTCTCTGCTTGTAAGGAAAATAGACATACCACAAACATTATATATTAATTCACATATACAATATGTCTACTTTATGTTTGCATCATAAAGTTGACATGTTTTTACTTTTTGAAGACATCAGAGGGCTTCAAAGTTCAGCAGCAATTTACCAATTTTTCAAGTAAATTTCAAAATCTGAATTTTTCAGGGACCAATTAAGTTGTGAAGTGAATTTGAGGGTCTCTATGTTAGAAATACCCCATAATGGACCCCATGATGAAAACTGCACCCTTCAACGTATTCAAAATGACATTCAGAATGTTTGTTAACCCTTAAGGTGTTTCACAGGCATAGCAGCAATGTGGATGCAAAAATTCTAAATCTTCATTTTTTACACTAACATGTTCTTGTAGACCCATATTTTTTATTTTTCCAAGGAGGAAAAGGAGAAAAAGCCCCTCAAAATATGTAACCCAATTTCTCTCGAGTAAGGAAAAACCTCATGTGGATGTAAAGTGCTTTGTGGGCGCATTAGATGGCTCAGAAGAGAAGGAGCGACAATGGGATTTTGGAGAGGGAATTTTGTTGAAATGGTTTTTGGGGGGCATATCGCATTTAGGAAGCCCCTATGGTGCCAGAACAGTGAAAAACATCCCGCATGGCATACTATTTGGGAAACTACACCCCTCAAGGAATGTAACAAGTGGTAGAGTGAGCCTTAACACCCCACAGGTGTTTGACGAATTTTCAATAAAGTTGGACGTGAAAATAAAATAAAACATTTTTTTCACTAAAATGCTGATGTTACCCCAAATTTTTCATTTTCACAAGGGGTAATAGGTGAAAATGTCCCCCAAAATTTGAAACTCCATTTCTCTCGCAGTAAGGAAATACCTCATATGTGGATGTAAAGTGATCTGCGGGTGCACTAGAGGGCCCAGAAGGGAAGGAGCGACATTGGGCTTTTGGAAAGCAAATTTTGCTGAAATGGTTTTTGGGGGGCATGTCTCATTTAGGAACTCCTCATGGTGCCAGAACAGCAAAGAACACCCCACATGGCACACTATTTGGGAAACTACACCCCTCAAGGAACATAACAAGGGGTGCAGTGAGCATTTACACCCCAATGGCATTTTACAGATCTTTGTAACAGTGGGCTGTGCAAATGAAAAATTTAATTTTTCATTTTCACTGACCACTGTTTCAAAAATCTGTCAGTCACCTGTGGGGTGTTAAGGTTCATTATACCTCTTGTTACATTCCATGAGGGGTGTAGTTTACAAAATGGGGTCACATGTGGGTATTTTCTTTTTTGCGTTTATGTCACCCCTGTGAAAATCACCAGTTTAGGCCTCAAATGTACATGGTGCGTTCTCACTCCTGAGCCTTGTTGTGCGCCCACAGAGCATTTTATGACCAAATATGGGGTATTTCCGTACTTGGGAGAAATTGTGTTACAAATTTTGGGGGTCTATATTTCCTTTTACATTTTATGAAAATGAAAAGTATGGGGCAACACCAGCATGTTAGTGTAAAAAATAAAAAAAAATTACACTAACATGCTGGTGTAGACCCCAACTTTATCTTTTCATAAGGGGTAAAAGGAGAAAAAGCCCACCAAAATTTGTAGTACGGAGATACCCCATGTGTGGCCCTAAACTGTTGCCTTGAAATACGACAGGGCTCTGAAGTGAGAGAGCGCCATGCGCATTTGAGTCCTAAATTAGGGATTTTCATAGGGGAGTACCCGGATGCAAGCGTTATACTTGCCTTCAACACCAAAAAATACTGCACATCAGTATTCCCCAAACAGGGTGCCTCCAGCTGTTGCAAAACTCCCAACATGCCTGGACAGTCAATGGCTATCCGGCAATATTGGGAGTTGTTATTTTGCAACATCTGGAGGCTCTGTTTTGGAAAAACTGACGTACAAAATGTTTTAAATTTGTATTGGGGGGGGGCGACAGTGTAGGGGTGTAGTGTATATGTAGTGTTTACTATTTATTTAGGGTTAGTGTAGTGTAGTGTTTTTAGGTTACATTCACACGGGCGGGGGTTTACAGTGAGTTTCCTGCTGCGGCAGACAATTTGCAGCATCTCAAACTTGAAGCGGGAAACTTGCTGTAAACCCTCACCCATGTTAACATACCCTGTACATTCACGTGGGGCGGGGGGGCAAAACTACAACTCCCAGCATGCATTGACAGACCGTACATGCTTGGAGTTGTAGTTATTCAACAGCTGGAGGCACACTGGTTGGAATTGGGAAACAATGAGTTAGGTGACAGACTACCGCAGTGTTTCCACACCACTGTCTGTTTCCTAACTCAGTGTTTCCCAACCCATGTGCCTCCAGCTGTTGCAAAACTACAACTCCCAGCATGCATGGTCTGTCAGTGCATGCCTGGAGTTATAGTTTTGCAACAGCAGGAGGCACACGGGTTGGGAAACACTGAATTAGGAAACAGAAAATGTTACCTAACCAGTGTGCCTCCAGTTGTTGCAATACTACATCTCCCAGCATGCCCAGACAGCCAAAGGGCATGTTGGGAGTTGTAGTTATGCAACAACTGGAGGCACACTGGTTAGTTAACATTGTCTGTTTCCTAACTCAGTGTTTTCCAACCAGTGTGCCTCCTGCTGTTGCAAAACTATAACTCCCAGCATGCACTGACAGACCATGCATGCTGGGAGTTGTAGTTTTGCAACAGCTGGAGGCACATGGGTTGGGACTTGGGTTACCACTGTGTAGTGGTCTCCAAACTGTAGCCCTCCAGATGTTGCAAAACTTCAACTCCATGCATGCCCAGACTGCCCAGGCATGCTGGGAGTTGTAGTTTGGCAACATCTGAAGTCCAGATGTTGTACAACTACAACTCCCAGCATGCCTGGACAGTCTCGGCATGCTTTGAATTGACATCTGGAGCGCTACAGTTTGGAGACCACTGTCCTTCCAGATGTTGCAAAACTACAACTCCCCAGCATGCTGAGACTGTCCAGTCATGCTGGGAGTTGTAGTTCTACAACATCTGGATGTCCCTTGACAAAGCCTTAGCGAAAACGCGTTTGGGGTGAGGTGAGGTATTGTATGGGGGTATATGGTCTGGCCAGTCTTTCATATGTTATTTGTGACTTTTTTTCTTCTCTTCCAGCCCTTTTTCCCTGTAGTGTATAATCATTATCATCATTATGCTTGTCTTGTTTGCGTCTTGTCGATTTTCCTGGATATGGCATACTTCAGCAATCTAGCTATACCGTTTGACCTATTACTATGTAGGTTGATGATTTCCATCAGACGCTTCTTATGATATACTCATCTCCTTTTTTCTGTGTGTGTAACTGCTTTCATAACACTGCCATCTTTTAATCTTTTGGATTGTTTTTATTAAGTTTGTAATAAAGATTTATACTTTTGATAATCAATATTTTGGCCCCTCTTTTTTGGTGTACGAGTTGTAGTTCTGCAACATCTGAAGGGCCGGATGTTACAGAAAATACCACTCCCAGCATGTCTGGACTGTCTAAGCATGCTGAGAGGTGTAGTTTTGCAACATCTGCAAGGACAGTGGTTTCCAAACTGTGGCCCTCCAGATGTTGCAAAACTACAAATCCCAGCATGACCAGACAGCGAAAGGCTGTCTAGGCATGCTGGGAGTTGCAGTTTTGAAACTCCTAGAAGCAGCAGTGAAGATCACTTTACGGCAATCTTAACTGCTGCATCTGGGACACCGCTACATCCACTTGCCTGCCACCTCCTGTCAGCCGCCGGTCCCTGGTCCCCGCCTGAACCCAGGTAACTGCTGCCGGCAGTCCCCGCCGCATCCACGGCCCCCGCACATTGCCGCCATCTTCCCCCTGCTCTGCCCCGACATCCAGGGGCGGGCAGAGCGGGGTCGGTCCTGATCGGCCAATTGCAGGGGATAGGAGGAGGTGGAACCCTGCCACCTCGCTCCTATCCATCAGGATGATTGGGGCTGTCTCTGACAGCTCCGATCATCCCTATTTTCCAGGCTATTGGGTGATCAGAGAACCGATCAACCCGGAACTGCCATGAATCGCCAATCTGAATTGATCATTGATTTGCGGCCTTCACCGACATGGGGGGGTCTCAGAACCCCCCCAGGCATTTGCACGGGATGCCTGCTGAATTATTTCGGCAGGCATTCCATTCCGATCCCCGTCCGGCTAGTGGTGGGGATCGAAATTCCCACGGGCGTTCATTTACGCCCTTGGTCCTTAACCTGTTGGGGATGGAGGGCGTACCTGTACGCCCTCCGCCCACTCTCTTTCTAGAAAAACAGCCGGGACCCGTGGCTAATAGCGCACGGCACTTATCGTGGTGCCGCGTGCTATTAACCCTTTAGATGCGGCATTCAAAGTTGAACGCCACATCTAAAATGAAAGTAAACTGTTCCCGGAAAGCTCAGTGGGCTGTTCGGGATCGCCGCGGCAAAATCACGGCATCCCGAACAGCTGTAGGACAGCAGGAGGGTCCCCCACCTACCTCCACGCTGTCCGATCGCCGAATGACTGCTCAGTGCCTGAGATCCAGGCATGAGCAGTTAAGCGGCAGAATCATTGATCAATGGTTTCCTATGAAAAACCATTGATCAATGTAAAAGATCAGTGTGGGCAGTGTTATAGCCCCCTATGGGAGCTATAACATTGCAAAAAAAAAATGGAAATAAAAGTGAATAAAGATCATTTAACCCCTTCCCTAATAAAAGTTTGAATCACCCCCCTTCTCCCAAAAAATAAAACTGTGTAAATAAGAATAAAAATAAACATATGTGATATCGCCACGTGCAGAAATGTCCAAATTATATTAATATATCGTTAATTAAACCGCACGGTCAATGGCGAAAAAAATTCCAAAGTCCAAAATAGCGTATTTTGGGTCACTATTTAGATCATGAAAAAATGAATAAAGAGCGATCAAAAAGTCTGATCAATACAAAAATGGCACCACTAAAAACTTCAGATCACGGCGCAAAAAATTAGAAAAAAACGGAAAAACCCTCCGTCCCCAAGGGGTTAAGTACCAGGGAGCAAGGGCGTACCCATACGCCCGTGGTCCCCAAACGGTTAATACCACCCAGCTATGTCATACACACTTCAGGGAATACTACCCTCTTTACAACCCACAGATGGTTTGCCCTCGTGGTTCCTGCAAAGCAGTTCCTTTAATATTTCAGATACAATGCTTTGCTATTGTGGTATGGGGTGTGATGCAGGGCAGATGGCATTAACCCCTTGTATTCGTGACACCAGGGCGTGATTTATCCTCAATACTACCCAAAGGTATACCGCTGGATCCTGGACTAGGCACGGGGGCAATAATGACTCCGACGCCAAGTTACAGACAATGGTAGCTTTACTGAGTAACAGATGGTACAGTCTATACAGTGTAGCCGGGCCCACGGAGGTGACCAGTGACTTCAGAGACCTTAACCCCTTAAGGACCCAACCAATTTTCCCCTTAAGGACCCGGACATTTTTTGCACATCTGACCACTATCACTTTAAGCATTAATAACTCTGTGATGCTTTTAATAATGATTTCAAGATTATTTTTTCGTAACATATTCTACTTCATGTTAGTGGTAAATTTTGTCGATACTTGCATCATTTCTTGAGGAAAAATTCCAACATTTGATGAAAATATTGAAAATGTAGCATTTTTCTAACTTTGAAGCTTTCTGCTTGTAAGGAAAATGGATATTCCAAATAAATTATATATGGATTCACATATACAATATGTCTACTTTATGATTGCATCATAAAGTTGACATTTTTTTTACTTTTGGAAAACATCAGAGGGCTTCAAAGTTCAGCAGCAATTTTCACATTTTTCACAAAATTTTCCAAATCTGAATTTTTCAGGGACTAGTTCAGTTTGAAGTGGATTTGAAGGGCCTTCATATTAGAAATACCCCACAAATGACCCCATTATAAAAACTGCACCCCTCAAAGTATCCAAAATGACATTCAGTAAGTGCATTAACCCTTTAGGTATTTCACAGGAATAGCAGCAAAGTGAAGGAGAAAATTCAAAATCTTAATTTTTTACACTCGCATGTTCTTGTAGACCCTGTTTTTGAATTTTTACAAGGGATAATAGGAGAAAAAGCCCCCCAAAATTTGTAACCCAATTCTCTTGAGCAGGGTTTCTCAAACCTTTTAAAAGGGGGGGCCAGTTCACGGTCCCTCAGAACGTTGGAGGGCCGGACTATAGATAACAAAACATGAATAAATTCCTATGCACACTTATATATCTTATTAGTGGACTACCACTTTAAGTACACAGCACAGTTCCCCCCACATTAGGTTGGCAGTATAGATCCCCCACATTAGGTTGTAGTTCCCCCACATTAGGGTTGGCAATACAGTTCCCCCACATTAGGGTTGGCAGTATAGTTCCCCCACATAAGGTGCAATATAGTCCCCCACATTAGGCTGGCAGTATAGTTCCCCCATATTAGGTGCAATATAGTCCCCCACATTACATTGGCAGTATGTTCCCCCACATTAGGTGCAATATAGTCCCCCACATTAGGTGCAATATAGTCCCCCACATTAGGTGCAATATAGTCCCCCACATTACGTTGGCAGTATGTTCCCCCACATTAGGTGCAATATAGTCCCCCACATTGGGCTGGCAGTATAGTTCCTCCACATTAGGTGCAATATAGTACCCCACATTAGGCTGGCAGTATAGTTCACCCATATTAGGTGCAATATAGTCCCCCACATTACGTTGGTAGTGTGTTCCCCCACAATAGGTGCTATATAGTCCCCCACATTAGGTGCAATATAGTCCCCCACATTAGGTGCAATATAGTTCCCCACATTACGTTGGCAGTATGTTCCCCCACATTAGGTGCAATATAGTCCCCCACATTAGGCTGGCAGTATAGTCCCCCCACATTAGGTGCAATATAGTCCCCCACATTAGGCCGGCAGTATAGTTCCCCCACATTAGGTGCAATATAGTTCCCCACATTAGGTACAATATAGTTCCCCCACATTAGGTGCAATATAGTCCCCCACATTAGGCTGGCAGTATAGTCCCCCCACATTAGGTGCAATATAGTCCCCCACATTAGGCCGGCAGTATAGTTCCCCCACATTAGGTGCAATATAGTTCCCCACATTACGTTGGCAGTATGTTCCCCCACATTAGGTGCAATATAGTCCCCCACATTAGGCTGACAGTATAGTCCCCCCACATTAGGTGCAATATAGTCCCCCACATTAGGCCGGCAGTATAGTTCCCCCACATTAGGTGCAATATAGTCCCCCACATTAGGCTGGCAGTATAGTTCCCCCACATTAGGAGCAATATAGTCCCCCACATTAGGCTGGCAGTATAGTTCCTCCACATTAGGTGCAATATAGTCCCCCACATTAGGCTGGCAGTATAGTTCCCCCATATTAGGGGCAATATAGTCCCCCACATTACGTTGGCAGTATGTTCCCTCACATTAGGTGCAATATAGTCCCCCACATTAGGTGCAATATAGTCCCCCACATTAGGTGCAATATAGTTCCCCACATTACGTTGGCAGTATGTTCCCCCACATTAGGTGCAATATAGTCCCCCACATTAGGCTGGCAGTATAGTCCCCCCACATTAGGTGCAATATAGTCCCCCACATTAGGCCGGCAGTATAGTTCCCCCATATTAGGTGCAATATAGTTCCCCACATTACGTTGGCAGTATGTTCCCCCACATTAGGTGCAATATAGTCCCCCACATTAGGCTGGCAGTATAGTCCCCCCACATTAGGTGCAATATAGTCCCCCACATTAGGCTGGCAGTATAGTTCCCCCACATTAGGTGCAATATAGTCCCCCACATTATGTTGGCAGTATGTTCCCCCACATTAGGTGCAATATAGTTCCCCACATTAGGCTGGCAGTATAGTTCCCCCACATTAGGTGCAATATAGTCCCCCACATTAGGTGCAGTATAGTCCCCCACATTAGGCTGGCAGTATGTTCCCCCACATTAGGCTGGTAGTATAGTCCCCCAAATTACGTTGGGAGTATAGTTCCCCCACATTAGGTGCAGTATAGTCCCCCACATTAGGCTGGCAGTATGTTCCCCCACATTAGGCTGGCAGTATAGTCCCCCAAATTACGTTGGCAGTATAGTTCCCCCACATTAGGTGCAGTATAGTCCCCCACATTAGGCTGGCAGTATGTTTCCCCACATTAGGCCTGCAGTATAGTTCCCCAAATTACATTGGCAGTATGTTCCCCCACAGGCATACTGCCTCCAGCCATAAAGTATGGCTGGAGGCTGTATGCCTGTGTACTGCCCCATTTCAGTGTTCCGACCACCGCTCCGGCCATAGCAGGACCGGAGGATCAGTGGTCAGAACACCAAAGGGACGCACCGCTGGTAAACACTTACCTACTACCAGCGCGCGCGTCCTTGCTTCTTCTCCGCTGTTTCGCGCTCGGTTGCCATGGGCGCATGCATGGGACGTCAGTGACGTTGCTGCGTGCGCCGGCTCCCGGTGGTCCCCGAATTTTTAACGTAAACGCGGGCCGCAGGGACTTCACAGAGGCATCCTTGTGTTCCGAAAGCATCTTTCGGAACACAGGGATGTCCTAAGGTAAAAAAAAAACGGCGGGTCGGGTAAAAGCGCTCCACGGGCCGCATGTGGCCCACGGGCCGTAGTTTGAGGACCCCTGCTCTTGAGTAAGGAAATACCTCATATGTGTATGTCAAGTGTTCGGCGGGCGCAGTAGATTGCTCAGAAGGGAAAGAACAACAATGGGATTTTCGAGAGTGAATTTTGCTGAAATGGTTTTTGGGGGGCATGTCCCATTTAGGAAGCCCCTATGCTGCCAGAACAGCAGAAAACCCCCACATGGCATACCATTTTAAAAACTAAACCCAACAAGGCACATAACAAGGGGTCCAGTGAGCCTTAACCTCCTGAGCGGTAATGTAATGTGACAAAGGGGGGAATGTGACAAGGGGGGAATGTGACAGGGGGGGAATGTGACAGGGGGGAATGTGACAAGGGGGGAATGTGACTGGGGGGGGAATGTGACAGGGGGGGATGTGACAGGGGGGGAGGGGAATGTGACATGAAGGGGGGATGTGACAAGGGGGGGGATGTGACAGGGGGAGGGGAATGTAACATGAAGGGGGAGAATGTGACAAGGGGGGGAATGTGACAAGGGGGGAAGAATGTGACAAGGAGGGGGGAGAATGTGACAAGGAGGGGGGAGAATGTGACAAGGAGGGGGGAGAATGTGACGGGGGATGTGACAAGGGAGAGGGGAATGTGACGGGGGAGATGTGAAATGGGCGGAGGGAGATGTGAAATTCAGTTAAAAAAAATTGTACCGCTTTTGGTACACATTTCCAGACAGAATCATACCGCCAGGGAGGTTAATACCCCACAGGTGTTTGACGACTTTTCGTTAAAGTCGGATGTGTAAATGAAAAAAAAAATTTTCACTAAAGTGCTGTTTTTTCCCCAAATTTACCATTTTTACAAAGGGTAATTGGTGAAAATGCCCCCCAAAATTTGTAACCCCATCTCTCCTGAGTATGGAAATACTCCATGATGTAAAATGCTCTGAGGGCGAACTACAATGCTCAGAAGAGAAGGAGCGCCATTGATCTTTTGGAGGGAGAATTTGTTTGGAATGGAAGTCAGGGGCCATGTGCATTTTCAAAGGCCCCTGTGGAGCCAGAACAGTGGACCCCCCCCCCACATGTGATCCCATTTTGGATACTACACCCCTCACAGAATTTAATAAAGGGTGCAGTGAGCATTTGGCTTTTGGAAAGCAAATTTTGCTGAAATGGTTTTTGGGGGGCATGTCACATTTAGGAAGCCCCTATGGTGCCAGAACAGCAAAAAAAAAAAAACACATGGAATACGATTTTGAAAACTACACCCCTTTAGGAACGTAATAAGGGGTACAGTGAGCCTTAACGCCTCACAGGTGTTTGACGACTTTTTGTTAAAGTTGGATGTGTAAATGAAAAATGAAACTAAAATGCTGGTTTTTCCCCAAATTTTACATTTTTAGAAGGGGTAATAGGAGAAAATGACCCCCAAAATGTGTAACGCCATTTCTGCTGAGTATGGAAATACCCCATGTGTGGATGTCAAGTGCTCTGCTGGCGCACTACAATTCTCAGAAGAGAAGGAGCGCCATTGATCTTTTGGAGGGAGAATTTGTTTGGAATGGAAGTCAGGGGCCCCCGTGGTGCCAGAACAGTGGACCCACCCCCCCCCCCCCCACATGTGACCCCATTTTGGAAACTACACCCCTTACTGAATTAAAGAAGGGGTGCAGTGAGCATTTACATCCCACTGTCGTTTGACAGATCTTTGGAACAGTGGGCTGTGCAAATTAAAAATTACATTCATTTTCACGGACCACTGTTCCAAAATTCTGTGGGGCATGAATGCTCACTGTACCCCTTATTACATTACGTGAGGGATGTAGTTTCAAAATGGGGTCACATGTGGGGGGGATCCATTGTTCTGGCACTATGGGGGCTTTGTAAACACATGTGGCCTTCAATTCCAGGCAAATTTTCTCTTCAAAAGCCCAATGGCGCTCCCTCTCTTCTGAGCATTGTAGTGCACCCGCAGAGCACTTTACATCCACATGTGGGGTATTTATGTACTCAGAAGAAATGGGGATACAAATTTGGGGGCTTTTTTCCTATTTTCCCTTGTAAAAATGAAAATTTAGGGTAACACCAGCACTTTTTCTTCATTTTCTCATCCAACTTTAATGAAAATTCGTCAAACACCTGTGGGGTGTTAAGGCTCACTATACCTCTTGTAACATTCCGTGAGGGGTGTAGTTTCCAAAATGGGCTTACATGTTGGTATTTATTTTTTTGCGTTTATGTCAGAACCGCTGGAAAATCAGCCACCCCTGTGCAAATCACCAATTTAGGCCTCAGATGTACATAGTGCGCTCTCATTCCTGAGCCTTGTTGTGCACCCCCAGAGCATTTCACGCCCACATATGGGGTATTTCCGTACTCAGGAGAAATTGTGTTACATATTTTGGGGGTCTTTTTTCCTTTTACCACTTGTGAAAATAAAATGTATGGAGCAACACCAGCATGTTAGTGTAAATTTTTTTTTTTTTTTTTTTTTACACTAACAGGCTGGTTACCATAAACCAAAGAGAAAGGAGTCATTTTAATAGGGTTAAAACATAGTCACTTTTATTAGTTACATTAAAAATGTTGAAAATGGGGAAAAGGCAAACCAACTGGGGGAGACTAGACAAAAAGGGGCGACACTACCTGCTCATGTGCATAAGAAATACAAATTAATAAAAGTGTATGGTGCATTCATTAAAAAGCATACATATTAGGCTCTGTTGCTGGCATTTTTTCATATTTCTCTTTGTGAGCGGTATGCATGTCTGTACTTTCAAGCATATGTACACTTTATAGAGGTCCTTTTCAGACCCTAATATGTATGCACTATGCACTTCTTATGCACATGAGCAGGTAGTGTCGCCCCTTTTTGTCTAGTCTCCCCCAGTTGGTTTGCCTTTTCCCCATTTTCAACCTTTGTAATGTAACTAATAAAAGTGACTATGTTTTAACTCTATTAAAATGACTCCTTTCTCTTTGGTTTCTGGTAATTAACTTTTGGATGTCATATATGAAGCCTCTTGTACTGGGAAAGAAAAAATAATTTTTAGACACAATCTGTGTCTTATCGAAATACTCACACCCCAGTACTGTGTTGCTATTCCTGTTCTTTTGTACTAACAGGCTGGTGTAGACCCCAACTTTTCTTTTTCATAAGGGGTAAAAGGAGAAAAAGCCCCCCAAAATTTGTAGTGCAATCTCTCCCGAGTGCGGAAATACCCCATATGTGGCCCTAAACTGTTTCCTTGAAATACGACAGGGCTCCGAAGTGAGAGAGCGCCATGCGCATTTGAGGACTAAATTAGGGATTGCATAGAGGTGGACATAGGGGTATTCTACGCCATTGATTCCCAAACAGGGTGCCTCCAGCTGTTGCTAAACTCCCAGCATGCCTGGACAGTCAGTGGCTGTCCGGAAATGCTGGGAGTTGTTGTTTTGCAACAGCTGTAGGCTCCATTTTGGAAATACTGCCGTACAATAAGTTTTTATGTATATTTAGTGTTTTACCCTTTATTATGTGTTAGTGTAGTGTAATGTGGCTACATTACCTCTTGATAACGCTGTCTCAACAGCGAAACATGTCGGGGGTGGCTGTGCTTATATTTTAAGTTGCACGTCAGAGTGTTGCCATTGCGGCAGGCTGCAGCGCCGCTAAAACAGTTACATTATCAGACAGGGGGTCCCTCACTGGTTATTTTTCACTGTTCAAGCAACACTCTGACATTTATTTTTAACCAATTGAGTGGGAATATTTTATCACACTAATAAAAGTTATATTTTAGGGGACTTATTAAGAGGGGAGTTAGTGACTCCTGGGCCTCGGCCCTGGGGTTTGTAGTTATTGTGTCTTAGGACCCCTCATTCCCCTTTTGGTTTTTTTTTGAGTTTGAGTTGTACTTTTGCCACAGCTGGAGGCCCACTGGTTGGAGAATTTTCAGTTAGGTTCTGTTACATAACTCAGTATTTTCCAACCAGTGTGCCTACAGCTGTTGCAAAACTACAACTCTCAGCATGTACTGATCGCCGAAGGGCATGCTGGGAGATATGCAACTACAACTCCCAGCATGCCGAGACAGCTGTTTGCTGTTTGGGTATTCTGGGATTTGCAGTTTTGCAACATCTGGAGGGCTACAGTTAAGAGACCACTGCACAGTGATCCCCAAACTGCAGCCCTACAGCTGTTGCAAAACTACAAATCCCAGCATGCCCAAACAGCTGTCTGGGCATCCTGGGAGTTGTAGTTTTGCAACATATGGAGGGCTACAGTTAAGAGACCACTGTGTAGTGATCTCAGACTGTAGCCCTCCGGATGTTGCTAGGCAACTCACCGGCTTCCGTAGGATCCAGGGAGGCGCAGTGCCGTCCGCTTCTGCCGCCGATCACCACCGCCGATCGTCGCCTGCTGCCGCCGCCGACGGGTGACTGGACTTCGGCGTCAGTCCTCGTCGGTTTCCCCGTTCTGCCCAGCCTACTGTGGGTGGGCAGAATGGGGAAACCGAACATAAACCCCCTCCGCCCCCGATCTGCCATTGGTCGTCGCTTCTTGACGACCAATAGCAGGGATAGGAGGGGTGGCACGCCTGCCACCTCACTCCTATCCCTTCAGGGGCATCGTGAGTGTCTTGGACAACCCCGATCCCCCTTATATTCCCGATCACCGGGTCACCATAGACCCGTAATTGCCGCAATTTGTTAGATTTGCCGCAAATCGATAGAAATAGATATCAGCAGTCACCCCGGTCCGGTCCCCGCCTGGCGAGGACCAAAATTCCCAGGGGCATACAGGTACGCTCTGGGTCCTTAAGTACCAGGGAGCAAAGGCGTACCTGTACGCCCTGGGTCCCTAAGTGGTTAAGGGCTTGCTGGGACTTGCAGTGTTTTTGGACAATTTAGTGCAGGCCACGCTGACTTGACAATAGGTGACAGTGACTGACTTGAAGTGACTGGGGACAGACTAAGCTGTGACTTTTGCTTACTTGTAGACTTGTAGCTTGTGGCTGCAGACTTGACTTGAGGCCTCCTAGGACTCCAGACACTCTTAGACTTGACTGCACCTCAGCAAAGACTCAGGAACTAAGAGAGGGAAGAGACTCCTCCCAGGGCTTTTATAGGTGAGACTCTGGTTGGGTCCCATTGGTCACCCTTAAGTCACCTGGTGACTGATACCTCCTGGGTAACAATCACATGACAATTCACATGACAACTAGTGATCACATGTTAACCCTTCTTAAAGATACAACATTTTTATATACATAACATAGGGGATAAGATACAATTACAGTAGAACAGATGCAGGAGGTGGCCCAGGGGACACTGCAGGGAGGCTGCCCGACAGGGCAGCAAGGGTACGGGTAACAACTGTAGTTAATGGGATATCCCCTTACAAGCCTTTCCACCTGATGAGTACTAGTTTTGCACATATTAAAGTCTGAACAGAACCATGTTTTAGTATATATTTTTGTAAGAGGTTGACTATACTTTTATGTATGACAGAACAGTAATGAGAAAAGTTATAATCGCAGCGGTAAGCCTGATATTTTGTTGGACTCCCACTGCATTACACCACTTGTATAGGAGTGGTCTCTATGGCAACGCTGACACCATAAAAAGGAGCATCTCACCTTTTTGCTTTCTATAGTGATTAAATTAAAGAGGCTTCAAATTAAACTGATGCACCTTTCAGAGCTTTCATTATATTCCCATTAGATTATGTTTTTCACCTTGGTTTAGGTGTTTACAATGCCCAACAATGTTATTTTTGATTTTTATGGAAACATGTCTTCTTTTTTTAAATGTGGTTTTAACAGTGCGTATCTTCACCTTTTCACTGTTATCAGTTTTAAAGATACATTTCCAAGGTGTATATATGCCTGATTAAGATCCCAGACGGGCATCCCAGCTATACACTTCAATACTATACACACTCAAATAAGTGTTATAACAATAAAAAATAAAAATAAGCACTCAAGTAAAAAAAAAAAAAAAAGGTTAAAAGGTAACTCTCATCAAAACTAATTTTTGCTTTTGCACTCCTTATGGTAAATAAAAAATATTTCTAATATACTTTGTTTAAAAAAAATTGAAGTTTTCCCTGTTTTATTTGTGCTTTCAAAAGCTCAAGAGCACATTTTTCCCATCTTAGGCTGGGTTCACACTACGTTTTCTCCCATACGGGAGCGCATACGGCAGGGGGGAGCTAAAAGCTCGCGCTTCCGTATGTCACCGTATGCGCTCCTGTATGTCATTCATTTCAATGAGCCGACCGGAGTGAAACGTTCGGTCCGGTCGGCTCATTTTTGCGCCGTATGCGCTTTTACAACCGGACCTAAAACCGTGGTTGACCACAGTTTTAGGTCCGGTTGTAAAAGCGCATACGGCGCAAAAATGAGCCGACCGGACCGAACGTTTCACTCCGGTCGGCTCATTGAAATGAATGACATACGGGAGCGCATACGGTGACATACGGGAGCGCGAGCTTTTAGCTCCCCCCTGCCGTATGCGCTCCCGTATGGGAGAAAACGTAGTGTGAACCCAGCCTTATACACAGACTTACACAACCCCCCCCCCCCCCCCCCCCTCAGCACTCCAGGCTGCACTTCCTGTGTTTGGGCTTTGGTCCTAAGTCTGTGTATAAGATGGGGGAAAATGTGCTCTTGAGCTTTTTTAAGCACAAATAAAACATTAAAAACGTCATTTTTTTAGCAAAATATATTAGAAATATTTAGCAATAGCAAAAATTAGTTTTAATGAGAGTGCCCATTTAAAATCTTGTTAATGCCCCCCAAAAAATCATTTAAATGGGCCTCTCAGCAACCGGTTTGTTACTATGTGAATGAGGCAAAAGTGCCCAAGGGGTGTTCCCAGCACGGCAAGAGCCCAAGGATGTACTTACCCTCACTGGTGAATAGTATGAGATGGGTTGATTAACCCTGGGCTCCTACTGTAGGGATCGCTCTCTGGGTACTTAAACCAAAAGCATGGCTTCACCAGAAGAAGAATGTTTTGGAATGGCCCAGCCAATTGAACATCTGTCGAGCGATCTGGAGAGGGTTGTGCTTAAGAGATGTCCCCACAATCCGATAGATTTGGAGCACTTTTGCAAGAAAGATTGGGTAAATATTGCCATGTCAAGATGTGCAATGCTAATAGACGCCTACCCAAAAAGACTGTTATAATAAAATCAAAAGGTACTTTAAAGGGAGGTTAGTTTATGGGTGTGCACACTTATGCAAAGAAAGAAAGCAGATGGACACAATGCTATTCTCACCCTTGACATAAAGGAAGGACAATTATCTCCCATGCCAATCATTGGCATCACAGTGCAGTCAGCAATGACATCATCACATAGCTGCACCACAGGAAGAGGGTCCGGGAGCTTACTGGTTTCAAGTGGGTATACTTTTTTTCCCACAAAGAGTACACAAAAGGTGGGGGGGAGTCTGCCTATTTACTTAATAAGGGTTCTTCATGCAGAATCCGCGTGTAACTCTCCATAGACTGTAATGTTGTTATTTTTTTTTCCCACCGAATGCGTTTTTGCGTGGAATTTGTGCAGAAAAAAAAGGGAAATTCTAATTGGTGGCTGTCGTCCATCAAAAAAAAAAAAACAGTTTCCTCCTACCTTCTGCGTGTAAAATCAGCGCAATATTTCCCGTCAATTCCACACAATTTCCATGCGAATTCCGCACAAATGCCATGCGAAAAAAAAATTCTGTGAATTCCTCAGTGTGAACATACCCTTAGGTGAAAGGAGATAGTCTGATCTGATGAGGGGTAGCCAAGCTATCTACTTAATTGGATGTGAGTGTGCTGATTAAGGGTGGAGGGGAGACTTACCTTCTGAACCTCTTAAGGACCAATGACGTTGTGGAACGTCATGGCACCCTGGGCCTTAAGGACCAATGATGTTCCACAACGTCCTGGCGTTTTCCGGTCTCTGCCGCGCGCCGGGCATAGATCGGAAGCGGATGCCTGCTGAAATCCTTCAGCAGGCATCCAGGGCAAATGCCGAGGGGGGCCATGTAGGCCCCCCATGTCGGCGATCGCCACAAATCGCAAGAGAAATCGTCCTTGCAATCTGCGGCGATACCGGGCTGATCGGGTCTCTGGGACCCGACCACCCGGTAATTTTGCATGATCCCGGCTGTCACAGACAGCCAAGACCATGCTGGAGTATAGGAGCGAGGTGGCAAGCCAATCGCAGGGGGGGGGCGGTTACTTCCTCCCACCCTGCCTGGCCCCTGGAAGTCTGGAGAGGACGGGAGGAAGACCGGAGGACGTGGCGGGGGAGTGCTGGGGACCGGCCCCGGTGCTTACCTCGTCCCTGAAGACCCGGATCCCGGCGATGAAGACGGCGGCGACAGGTGAGTTCCTCTTCAGCCGCGGTAGGGCCCTTTACAGCAATGCACGTCGCCATAAAGCGACATGCATTGCTGTATTGGGACCCTGTATACTACAACTCCCAGCATGCCCAGACAGCCCTTGGCGTCTGGGCATGCTGGGAGTTGCAGTTTTGCAACATCTGGAGGTCCGCAGTTTTGGGACCACAGTGCCCTTCCAGATGTTGCAAAACTACACATCCTCAGCATGCCCTTACTGTCCAGGCATGCTGGGAGTTGTAGTTCTGTAACATCTGGCCCATCAGATGTTGCAGAACTACAACTCCCAGCATGCCTGGACAGTTTTGGCATACTGGGAGTTGTAGTTTTGCAACATCTGGAAGGGCACAGATTGGGAACCACTGTATTAGTGGTCTGCAAACTGTAGTCCTCCAGATGTTGCAAAACTACAACTCCAAGCATGCTGAGAGTTGTAGTTCGGCAACATCGGGCTCTAAAGATGTTGCCGAACTACTACTTCCAGCATGCCTGAGAATGTTTGGGAGTTGTGGTTTTGCAACAACTGGAGGCACACTGGTTGGGAAACATTGTCTGTTTCCTAACTCAGTGTTTCCCAACCCGTGTGCCTCCAGCTGTTGCAAAACTATAACTACCAGCATGCACTGATAGACTGTGCATGCTGGGAGTTGTAGTTTTGCAACAGCTGGAGGTTCCCCCCCTGTGAATGTACAGGGTACACTCACATGGGCAGGGGGCTTACAGTGAGTATCAGTCTGCAAGTTTGCGATGCAGCAAATTTTGCGCGGCAGCTCAAACTCACAGCGGGAAACTCGCTGTAATCCCCCGCCCGTGTGACTGTACCCTAAAAACACTACCCTACACTAACACAAAATAAAATAAAAAGTAAAAAACACTACACATACACATACCCCTACACAACCCCCTCCCCAATAAAAATGAAAAACGTCTGGTACGCCACTGTTTCCAAAATGGAGCCTCCAGCTGTTGCAAAACAACAACTCCCAGTATTGCCGGACAGCCGTTGACTGTCCAGGCATGCTGGGAGTTTTGCAACAGCTGGAGGCACCTTGTTTGGGTATCACTGGCATAGAATACCCCTGTGTCAACGCCTATGCAAATCCCTAATTCAGGCCCTTAAATGCGCATGGCGCTCTCACTTTGGAGCCCTGTCGTATTTCAAGGCAACAGTTTAGGGTCACATATGGGGTATCGCCGTACTCGGGAGAAATTGCCTAACAAATTTTGGGGGGCTTTTTCTCCTTTCACCCCTTATGAAAAGGTGAAGTTGGGGTCTACACCAGCATGTTAGTGTAAAAAAATAAATTTTTTACACTAACATGCTGGTGTTGCCCCATACTTTTCATTTTGACAAGAGGTAAAAGGGAAAAACGCCCCCCAAAATTTGTAATGCAATTTCTCCCGACTACGGAGATACCCCATATGTGAGCGCAAAGTGCTCTGGGGGCGCACAACAAGGCCCAGAAGGGATAGTGCGCCATGTACATTTGAGGTGATTTGCGCAGGGGTGGCTGATTGTTACAGCGGTTTTGACAAACACAAAAAAAAAAAACCACATGTGACCCCATTTCGGAAACTACATCCCTCACGGAATGTAATGAGGGGTGCAGTGAGAATGTACACCCCACTGGTGTCTGACAGATCTTTGGAACAGTGGGCTGTGCAAATTAAAAATGTTGTACAGCCCACTGTTCCAAAGAGCTGACAGACACCAGTGGGGGGTAAATGCTCACTGTACCCCTTGTTACGTTCCTGAAGGGGTCTAGTTTCCAAAATGGTATGCCATGTGGGGGTTATTTTGCTGTCCTGGCACCATAGGGGCTTCCTAAATGCGTCATGCCCCCCGAGCAAAATTTGCTCTCAAAAAGCCAAATATGACTCCTTCTCTTCTGAGCATTGTAGTTTGCCCGTAGTGCGCTTCAGGTCAACTTATGGGGTACCTCCATACTCAGAATAGATGGGGTTACAAATTTTGTGGAGTATTTTCTGCTATTAACCCTTGCAAAAATGTGATATTTGGGGGGGAAACACACATTGTAGTGAAAATTTTTTTTTTTTTTACGTATGCAAAAGTCGTGAAACCCCTGTGCTGTATTAAGGCTCACTTTATTCCTTGTTACGTTCCTCAAGGGGTCTAGTTTCCAAAATGGTATGCCATGTGGGTATTTTTTTGCTGTCCTAGCACCATAGGGGCTTCCTAAATGCGACATGCCCCCGAGCAAAATTTGCTCTCAAAAAGCCAAATATCACTCCTTCTCTTCTGAGCATTGTAGTTCGCCCGTAGTGCACTTCAGGTCAACTTATGGGGTACCTCCATACTCAGAAGAGATGGGGTTACAAATTTTGGGGGGTATTTTCTGCTATTAACCCTTGCATAAATGTGAAATTTGGGGGGAAACACACATTTTAGTGAAATTTTTTTTTAAACTTTTTACATATGCAAAAGTCGTGAAACACCTGTGGGGTATTAAGGCTCACTTAATTCCTTGTTACGTTCCTCAAGGGGTCTAGTTTCCAAAATGGTATGCCATGTGTTTTTTTTTTCCTGTTCTGGCACCATAGGGGCTTCCTAAATGCAACATGCCCCCCAAAAACCATTTCAGAAAAACGTACTCTCCAAAATCCCCTTGTTGCTCCTTCGCTTCTGAGCCCTCTACTGCGCCCGCTGAACACTTTACATAAACATATGAGGTATGTGCTTACTCGAGAGAAATTGGGCTACAAATACAAGTATACATTTTCTCCTTTTACCCCTTGTAAACATTCAAAGATTGTGAATTTTCTCCTTCACTTTGCTGCTATTCCTGTGAAACACCTAAAGGGTTAAAATTCTGACTGAATGTCATTTTGAATACTTTGGGGGGTGCAGCTTTTATAATGGGGTCATTTGTGGGGTATTTCTAAGATGAAGACCCTTCAAATCCACTTCAAACCTGAACTGGTCCCTGAAAATTGTGATTTTGGAAATTTTGTCAAAAATTGGAAAATTGCTGCTGAACTTTGAAGCCCTCTGGTGTCTTCCAAAAGTAAACACTTGTCAATTTTATGATGCAAACATGAAGTGGACATATTGTATATGTGAATAAAAAAAAATGTATTTGGAATATCCATTTTCCTTACAAGCAGAGAGCTTCAAAGTTAGAAAAATGCAAAATTTTCAATTTTTTCATCAAATTTTGGAATTTTTCACTAAGAAACGATGCAAGTATCGACAAAATTTTACCAATAACATAAAGTAGAATATGTCACGAAAAAAACAATCTCGGAATCAGAATGATAGGTAAAAGCATTCCAGAGTTATTAATGCTTAAAGTGACAGTGGTCAGATGTTCAAAAAACACTCTGGTCCTAAGGTGTAAAATGGCCTGGTCCTTAAGGGGTTAAAGGGGTATTCCAGGCAAAACCTTTTTTATATATATCGACTGGCTCCGGAAAGTTAAACAGATTTGTAAATTACTTCTATTAAAAAATCTTAATCCTTCCAATAGTTATTAGCTTCTGAAATTTTCTGTCTAACTGCTCAATGATGATGTCACGTCCCGGGAGCTGTGCATGATGGGAGAATATCCCCATAGGAACTGCACAGCTCCCGGGACGTGTGTCATCAGAGAGCAGTTAGACAGAAAACAACAACTCAACTTCAAAAGTTAATAACTATTGGAAGGATTAAGATTATTTACAAATCTGTTTAACTTTCTGGAGCCAGTTGATATATATAAAAAAGTTTTGGCCTGGAATACCCCTTTAAGATAGAAGACACTGCTAAGGTGAGAGTGGGCTTTGGTGCAAGGGGCCTTAATAGGGGCTTTACCTACCTGGCTCTCTAATGGGGAGTCTACATACTACATGGGGCATTTACCTACTGTATGGGGGCAAAGGTGGAAATAACTTACCGTAAATGTAGCAAGTTCAAAAGGAGGCACTATTAGTGTGGGGGCACTAAGGGGGCATTATTACAATTCAAAGCCCTATGAATGGGAAATTTGTATAGAGGAGTCTAAAATGCTTGTCTGGCAATTGTGCAGAGAAGAATTACGGCTGAGAAAAGTTGGTATGGCGATTTGGGCCAAATGGAAAAGGAACTAAAGAAAACAGATCAGATAAAGACAGCACCTTTTCCAATTAAGGAGCTATCCTATGTAACATCTTTGCATGTTAAGTAAAATGTTTTTGCAACTTTTTTTTTTTTTTTTGCTTAACCCCTTAGGGACTTTTTTTCTCATTCCCTTATACAAATCATAATGCTTTCAATTTTGCACCTACAGAACCATATAAAGGTACCATTTTTGTTCTGATTGGACTTTTTGATCGCTTTTTATTAATATTTTTATGGTATATGAAGTGGCCAAAAATGCACAATTTTGGACTTTGGTATTTTTTTACGTGTACGCCATTTACCGTGTGGTTTAGCTAACCTTATATTTTAATAGTTCGGACATTACACACACGGTGGCACCACATATGATTATTTTTATTCTTTATTACATTATTTTATTTTCACAATAGGAAAAGGGGGGTGATTTTTAACTAATAGTGAAGGGATTAATGAACTTTTATAATAAAAAATATACTGTTAGTCTTCTGATTGCATGCACTGTTCAATGCTATGCTATGCCATTGAACACGTTAGAGAACGGGAGCGGACTCAGGACGTACATTTTATGCTAGGGACGTTAGGGACCCACTCTAAATAGGTGGCCTTGACGTGGCGAGTGGGCTTTGTACTTTTTGATCAAAATGTATATACTAACAACCTGTTAGTTTTTGAAATTATGCTGAGAAGCAATTATATCATTGTGCAAGATTGTAGATGTGCACCATGTCTGTCTTCTACCTGAATTCAGAAAATGACTATTGTTTTCGCTTAGGTGAGAAAAAACTCCCGCTTTTGCTTACCTGCGAAAAATGTATTAACGCTGTGCAACAATATAGTAAATTTGTCACACGTAAGCAGAATGGAATTGAAAAAAACAAAAACTAAAAAATGGCATACCTATGCAAACTTTCATAAATGCCCCTCAATAAGAATATTGCTCTATAGTAAACATAGCATGCAGTAATTGTTTTAATTAGACAGATTATTACATTGTGACAAGTACTCCTTAATAAGGATGATAGATCCTCTTCTATAAATGAAATGTTCTTATCAAACTGGAATATGTGATGATGCAATGAAGCTGTGATGAGGACAGAGTTAGAATGGGTTCTACTCCAGGTCACCCAGATGAGTTGGGATTACAAATCCACTTCAGATGTTATTGCACCTGTTACAAGCCTCTTCAGCCTCTGATAGAGATCCTGAGTGGCCCTTGGTCCGGCTGGTAATTTTGTTCTGATTTTTAAGCTGATTTACATTCTTCCCTTGAAAAATAAACAGAAAAACTGAAAATAGAGATTCAGACAAATAACCTGAGTTCTCTGGCTGCTCTTACACACAGGACAGCTGTAACTAGCCACTAGCATTAGCGATTTACCAATAATTGTAGACTACACCTGACTTTCCACTGTTTAACCCTGAAAGATCAGGTCCCTCCTGCAATTCAGAATCTCAAGTGCTAGTGTGGTGTCCCAGCACCAGTAGCTGTCCCGTGGCTTTGGACTGTCTCAGGCAGCTTGGCAGCACAAGGTGTTGGGCCCACAACAGTTCTACTGTTGAATTGATTATGTACGTACTATAATGTCAGAGAATATATTTTCTTAAATGAATTTCATTATTGTCATATGTACAGTACAGACCAAAAGTTTGGACACACCTTCTCATTCAGAGTTTTCTTTATTTTCATGACTATGAAAATTGTAGATTCACATTGAAGGCATCAAAACTATGAGTATGAAAATATGTCATATTCTAGGTTCTAGCAACCTTATGCTTTGATTACTGCTTTGCACACTCTTGGCATTCTCGTGATGAGCTTCAAGATGTAGTCACCTGAAATGGTCTTCCAACAGTCTTGAAGGAGTTCCCAGAGATGCTTAGCACTTGTTGGCCCTTTTTGCCTTCACTCCTCGGTCCAGCTCACCCCAAACCATCTCGATTGGGTTCAGGTCCGGTGACTGTGGAGGCTAGGTCATCTGGCGCAGCACCCCATCACTCTCTTTCTTGGTCAAATAGCCCTTACACAACCTGGAGGTGTTTTTGGGGTCATTGTCCTGTTGAAAAATAAATGAAGGTCCAACTAAACGCAAACCGGATGGAATAGCATGCCGCTGCAAGATGCTGTGGTATTCATGCTGGTTCAGTATGCCTTCAATTTTGAATAAATCCCCAACAGTGTCACCAGCAAAGCACCCCCACACCATCACACCTCCTCCTCCACACCAGCACACCTGTGAAGTGAAAACCATTTTAGGTGACTACCTCTTGAATCTCAACAAGGGAATGCCAAGAGTGTGCAAAGCAGTAATCAAAGCAAAAGGTGGCTACTTTGAAGAACCTAGAATATTTTTCAGTTGTTTCACACTTGTTTGTTATGTATATAATTTCACATGTGTTAATTCATAGTTTTGATGCCTTCAGTGTGAATCTACAATTTTCATAGTCATGAAAATAAAGAAACCTCTGAATGAGAAGGTGTGTCCAAACTTTTGGTCTGTACTGTATATGTTTTACATGTGAGCTGTACCTTTAAATTGAGAGCAGTGAACCCCATGTGACCCTGCCTGCCAATGAGAACCCCTAAAGTCTCCCCTGTATAGTGAGGTGCAGGGGAGAATTTAGTCAGTCTAGTTTCAACAAGGCTCCTGAGCAATAGCTAGCACAGGTGTGCTGTGTGTAGTGTTCTCCGAGCAGAGGCCGACTTCAAATCTCATCCCTCAACTGGTCATCCTGCAAGGATTACTCGCAAGACGGAATTTCATGCCTCAGCGGACAAGTCTTCAGTACCTTGATGGGACCCTAGCTACTAGGCTTCAATCTTCAGTCTCACAAATCAGTATAAATCTGTTTAGTGTAAGCACCCCAAGCCTAAGCAAGGCAACAGGGCTCCCAAGGGGTTAGGCTGCACTCCCACCTCTAAAGCTAGATTTATGTGTATTACCATCTGCACCAGCTCAGTAAAGACTGTTATCCGTAACCTGATGTCGGTGTGTTCATTTACTCCCTCTGTCTGGCCCAGGAGAAGCTGTCTCCAACCTCGGACCGTGTATAGGATAATGGTGCCCTGGCGTCACAAAGTGATCAGGCATTTCCACCAACACTACCCCGTGTCATCACACTAGTTGTAGTGGCTAGCGTTACATGTAAGAGCACCCTGAACCTAAAGGACACTCTGGGAAAAACATCACTTTGCTGCTGACTGACAGTAGTGTGGCAGAGAAGAGTTTCCCTGTGGCTGATGCTTATTGGGATACTGTGAGTAAGTCATAAGTTGAAGCTCTTGGACTGAATGTAAATTCTGCAATAGGGCCTCTACCAAATTGTGCCAATTTTTTTACTGGTGTCTTCCAATGTGGCTGAGGTACTTATGGGCCTAGGGACTCATTTTAATTCATTTACTTCATGTTGTAGCAAGGATAGGACACACTGGATTGATGTTATTGCCATATTAGCAATTTGTTGTCCCTCCATACTGTATATATTGAATATGCTAAAACTTAAAGTGCGGCACCCTGAAAGAATCAAGGACTGGGCTTGAGGATCCATGTGGCAGATTGGCAAACCCTGCTCTATGGCATGTTAACATTAACATTACATATAGATTTCCCTGTCATTCCTGCTTCTAAATCTGCCTGGAATCCAAACCCTATCGATTTCAAAGGGAAATCTAAGATTTCTGCTTTCTAAGATTAAAATTCTGCTTCATAAACTAATGTCAATTCTTAATGAAGATTCTGTGTAAAATTATGCCCATGAAATTATTTTTCTTCGACAATGTCTCGCAAAATCTTTCTGGGCCATTTTACTCAGTGGGGACATACCGTTAAAGGAGTACTCCGGTGGAAAACTTTTTTTTTTAAATCAACTGGTGCCAGAAAGTTAAACAGATTTGTAAATTACTTCTATTAAAAAATCTTAATCCTTCCAGTGCTTATTAGCTGGTGAATTCTACAGAAGAAATCATTTTCTTTTTGTAACACAGAGCTCTCTGCTGACATCACAAGCACAGTGCTCTCTGCTGATATCTCTGTCCATTTTAAGAACTTTCCAGAGTAGGAGAAAAACCCCATAGCAAACATATGCTGCTCTGGTCAGTTACTAAAATGGACAGAGATGTCAGCAGAGAGCATTGTGCTCGTGACTCAGCAGAGAGCTCTGTGTTCCAAAAAGAAAAGAATTTCCTCTGTAGTATTCAGCAACTAATAAGTACTGGAAGGATTAAGATTTTTTAATAGAAGTAATTTACAAATCTGTTTAACTTTCAGGCACCAGTTGTTTAAAAAAAAAAGTAAAGTATTCCCAGATTCCAACACCCCAGCTGTTACGCCGAGCGCTCCGGGTCCCCGCTCCTCCCCGGAGCGCTCGCTTCACTCTCCCCGCTGCAGCGCTCCGGTCACGTCCTCTGACCCGGGGCGCTGCGATTCCGCTGCCAGCCGGGATGCGATTCGCGATGCGGGTAGCGCCCGCTCGCGATGCGCACCCCGGCTCCCCTACCTGACTCGCTCTCCGTCTGTTCTGTCCCGGCGCGCGCGGCCCCGCTCCCTAGGGCGCGCGCGCGCCGGGTCTCTGCGATTTAAAGGGCCACTGCGCCGCTGATTGGCGCAGTGGTTCCAATTAGTGTGTTCACCTGTGCACTTCCCTATATCACCTCACTTCCCCTGCACTCCCTTGCCGGATCTTGTTGCCATTGTGCCAGTGAAAGCGTTCCTTGTGTGTGTTCCTAGCCTGTGTTCCAGACCTTCTGCCGTTGCCCCTGACTACGATCCTTGCTGCCTGCCCCGACCTTCTGCTACGTCCGACCTTGCTTCTGCCTACTCCCTTGTACCGCGCCTATCTTCAGCAGCCAGAGAGGTGAGCCGTTGCTAGTGGATACGACCTGGTCACTACCGCCGCAGCAAGACCATCCCGCTTTGCGGCGGGCTCTGGTGAAAACCAGTAGTGGCTTAGAACCGGTCCACTAGCACGGTCCACGCCAATCCCTCTCTGGCACAGAGGATCCACTACCTGCCAGCCGGCATCGTGACAGTAGATCCGGCCATGGATCCCGCTGAAGTTCCTCTGCCAGTTGTCGCTGACCTCACCACGGTGGTCGCCCAGCAGTCACAACAGATAGCGCAACAAGGCCAACAGCTGTCTCAACTGACCGTTATGCTACAACAGTTACTACCACAGCTTCAGCAGTCATCTCCTCCGCCAGCTCCTGCACCTCCTCCGCAGCGAGTGGCCGCTCCTGGGATACGCTTATCCTTGCCGGATAAATTTGATGGGGACTCTAAGTTTTGCCGTGGCTTTCTTTCCCAATGTTCCCTGCATCTGGAGATGATGTCGGACCTGTTTCCCACTGAAAGGTCTAAGGTGGCTTTCGTAGTCAGCCTTCTGTCCGGAAAAGCCCTGTCATGGGCCACACCGCTCTGGGACCGCAATGACCCCGTCACTGCCTCTGTACACTCCTTCTTCTCGGAAATCCGAAGTGTCTTTGAGGAACCTGCCCGAGCCTCTTCTGCTGAGACTGCCCTGTTGAACCTGGTCCAGGGTAATTCTTCCGTTGGCGAGTATGCCGTACAATTCCGTACTCTTGCTTCAGAATTGTCCTGGAATAATGAGGCCCTCTGCGCGACCTTCAAAAAAGGCCTATCCAGCAACATTAAAGATGTTCTGGCCGCACGAGAAATTCCTGCTAATCTACATGAACTTATTCACCTAGCCACTCGCATTGACATGCGTTTTTCCGAAAGGCGTCAGGAACTCCGCCAAGATATGGACTCTGTTCGCACGAGGCGTTTCTTCTCCTCGGCTCCTCTCTCCTCTGGTCCCCTGCAATCTGTTCCTGTGCCTCCCGCCGTGGAGGCTATGCGGGTCGACCGGTCTCGCCTGACACCTCAAGAGAGGACACGACGCCGTATGGAGAACCTCTGCCTGTACTGTGCTAGTACCGAACACTTCCTGAGGGATTGTCCTATCCGTCCTCCCCGCCTGGAAAGACGTACGCTGACTCCGCACAAAGGTGAGACAGTCCTTGATGTCTACTCTGCTTCTCCACGTCTTACTGTGCCTGTGCGGATGTCTGCCTCTGCCTTCTCCTTCTCTACAGTGGCCTTCTTGGACTCTGGATCTGCAGGAAATTTTATTTTGGCCTCTCTCGTCAACAGGTTCAACATCCCCGTGACCAGTCTCGCCAGACCCCTCTACATCAATTGTGTAAATAATGAAAGATTGGACTGTACCATACGTTTCCGCACGGAGCCCCTTCTTATGAGCATCGGATCTCATCATGAGAGGATTGAACTTTTGGTCCTCCCCAATTGCACCTCGGAAATTCTCCTTGGACTTCCCTGGCTTCAACTTCATTCCCCAACCCTGGATTGGTCCACTGGGGAGATCAAGAGCTGGGGGTCCTCTTGTTCCAAGAACTGTCTAAAACCGGTTCCCAGTAACCCTTGCCGTAACTCTGTGGTTCCTCCAGTAACCGGTCTCCCTAAGGCCTATATGGACTTCGCGGATGTTTTCTGCAAAAAACAAGCTGAGACTCTACCTCCTCACAGGCCTTATGATTGCCCTATCGACCTCCTCCCGGGCACTACTCCACCCCGGGGCAGAATTTATCCTCTCTCTGCCCCAGAGACTCTTGCCATGTCCGAATACGTCCAGGAGAATCTAAAAAAGGGCTTTATCCGTAAATCCTCCTCTCCTGCCGGAGCCGGATTTTTCTTTGTGTCCAAAAAAGATGGCTCCCTACGTCCTTGCATTGACTACCGCGGTCTTAATAAAATCACGGTTAAGAACCGCTACCCCTTACCCCTCATCTCTGAACTCTTTGATCGCCTCCAAGGTGCCCACATCTTTACTAAATTGGACTTAAGAGGCGCCTATAACCTCATCCGCATCAGAGAGGGGGACGAGTGGAAAACGGCATTTAACACCAGAGATGGACACTTTGAGTATCTGGTCATGCCCTTTGGCCTGTGCAACGCCCCTGCCGTCTTCCAAGACTTTGTCAATGAAATTTTTCGTGATCTGTTATACTCCTGTGTTGTTGTATATCTGGACGATATCCTAATTTTTTCTGCCAATCTAGAAGAACACCGCCAGCATGTCCGTATGGTTCTTCAGAGACTTCGTGACAACCAACTCTATGCCAAAATTGAGAAATGTCTGTTTGAATGCCAATCTCTTCCTTTTCTAGGATATTTGGTCTCTGGCCAGGGACTACAGATGGATCCAGACAAACTTTCTGCCGTCTTAGATTGGCCACGCCCCTCCGGACTCCGTGCTATCCAACGCTTTTTGGGGTTCGCCAATTATTACAGGCAATTTATTCCACATTTTTCTACCATTGTGGCTCCTATCGTGGCTTTAACCAAAAAAAATGCTGATCCCAAGTCCTGGCCTCCTCAAGCAGAAGACGCCTTTAAACGACTCAAGTCTGCCTTTTCTTCGGCTCCCGTCCTCTCCAGACCTGACCCTTCCAAACCCTTCCTATTGGAGGTTGATGCCTCCTCAGTGGGAGCTGGAGCTGTTCTTCTACAAAAAAATTCTTCCGGGCATGCTGTCACTTGTGGTTTTTTCTCTAGGACCTTCTCTCCAGCGGAGAGGAACTACTCCATCGGGGATCGAGAGCTTCTAGCCATTAAATTAGCACTTGAGGAATGGAGGCATCTGCTGGAGGGATCAAGTTCTCCTGTTATTATCTACACCGACCACAAGAACCTCTCCTACCTCCAGTCTGCCCAACGGCTGAATCCTCGCCAGGCCCGGTGGTCTCTGTTCTTTGCCCGATTTAATTTTGAGATTCACTTTCGTCCTGCCGATAAGAACATTAGGGCCGATGCTCTCTCTCGTTCCTCGGATGCCTCAGAAGTTGAACTCTCTCCGCAACACATCATTCCACCTGACTGCCTGATCTCCACTTCTCCTGCCTCCATCAGGCAGACTCCTCCAGGAAAGACCTTTGTTTCTCCTCGCCAACGCCTCGGAATCCTCAAATGGGGTCACTCCTCCCATCTCGCAGGTCATGCGGGTATCAAGAAATCTGTGCAACTCATCTCCCGCTTCTATTGGTGGCCGACTCTGGAGACGGATGTTGTGGACTTTGTGCGAGCCTGCACTATCTGTGCCCGGGATAAGACTCCTCGCCAGAAGCCCGCTGGTTTTCTTCATCCTCTGCCTGTCCCCGAACGGCCTTGGTCTCTGATTGGTATGGATTTTATTACTGATTTACCCCCTTCCCGTGGCAACACTGTTATTTGGGTGGTCGTTGATCGATTCTCCAAAATGGCACATTTCATCCCTCTTCCTGGTCTTCCTTCTGCGCCTCAGTTGGCTAAACAATTTTTTGTACACATTTTTCGTCTTCACGGGTTGCCTACGCAGATTGTCTCGGATAGAGGCGTCCAATTCGTGTCTAAATTCTGGAGGGCTCTCTGTAAACAACTCAAGATTAAATTAAATTTTTCTTCTGCATATCATCCTCAGTCCAATGGACAAGTAGAAAGAATTAACCAGATCTTGGGTGATTATTTGCGACATTTTGTTTCCTCCCGCCAGGATGACTGGGCAGATCTCCTCCCATGGGCCGAATTCTCGTATAACTTCAGGGTCTCTGAGTCTTCCTCCAAATCCCCATTTTTCGTGGTGTACGGCCGTCACCCTCTTCCCCCCCTCCCTACTCCCTTGCCCTCTGGTCTGCCCGCTGTGGATGAAATTTCTCGTGACCTTTCCATCATATGGAGAGAGACCCAAAATTCTCTCTTACAGGCTTCATCACGCATGAAGAAGTTCGCGGATAAGAAAAGAAGAGCCCCTCCCGTTTTTTCCCCTGGAGACAAGGTATGGCTCTCCGCTAAATATGTCCGCTTCCGTGTCCCTAGCTACAAGTTGGGACCACGCTATCTTGGTCCTTTCAAAATTTTGTGTCAAATTAATCCTGTCTCTTATAAACTTCTTCTTCCTCCTTCTCTTCGTATCCCTAATGCCTTTCACGTCTCTCTTCTCAAACCACTCATCCTCAACCGTTTTTCTCCCAAATCTGTTCCTCCCACTCCTGTTTCCGGCTCCTCGGACATCTTCTCGGTCAAAGAAATCCTAGCTGCCAAAAAGGTCAGAGGGAAAAATTTTTTTTTAGTGGACTGGGAGGGTTGTGGTCCTGAAGAGAGATCCTGGGAACCTGAGGACAACATCCTAGACAAAAGTCTGCTCCTCAGGTTCTCAGGCTCTAAGAAGAGGGGGAGACCCAAGGGGGGGGGTACTGTTACGCCGAGCGCTCCGGGTCCCCG